>NC_067296.1:12312500-13512500 GCF_020740795.1 Apus apus
TTCCCCCAGGAGATGTGGGCTGAGCAGCAGGAGTGGAGCAGCTCCCCAGGGCCAAGTGCTGGCTGTCACCTCACCTGCAATGCTGTGCCACTGCCCATCGCAGAGAGACGGGCACGTCACTGATGCGGAGAACTCGTCAGCCCCGGGGTTTGCCCTCACAGTGACCTGGTGTGTGAGAAAACCCAGAGTCCAGTGAGCTGAGCAGGAGCTGCCTCTGAAAAACCTGTGGGGAAACCACTCTCCCACTACCTTTGACTCCTCCATGTACAGCAGGAGATGATGGCTTCTCCTCGTCCCAATGTGGAAGATGAGGCCAGAGGGGCTGTGGGGACGGACCTCCAGTGTCACCTCCAAGTCCTGCTCGGTTGCCACTGCATCAGCTGGAAGAGAAATATTGCTGGTGAGGAGTGGGACAAGGGACCTCCTATGTGACGTGTCCCTCCCAGTCCCAGGGCTGTGGGAGCCAGCCCAGGCTGCTGTGGGGTACCTAGGACGATGGACCCGCCATCGGCAGCGAAGAAGGCTCCGCTCTCCAGGGCGCCCTCGTAGCACGGTATCACCCCGAAGGTGCGTGAGGGGGGACCCAGGGGCCTCCTGTCCAGCTGTAGGTTCCTCAGGCAGCCATCGAAGCTGGAGGATGCTGCAACCTGTGGAGTGGGACCACCAGGGTGAGTGTGGAGGGGTCAAAAAAGGGCAGGCATGGGACAATGCCATGGGATGGGGAGCTGTCTGGATGGGGTGATGCCACAGGACTACTAAGCCCTTACCGGTATGTGAGCCTTGGCTTTTCCAGCTGGGATCCCACCCACATACAAGGGGGTCCGGGCCACAAAGAGCCTTGCAGTGGCCACTGCAGCATCCTGGGCTCGCAGCCCATCGATGACCAGCTGGGCTCGGCTCTGGTCTCTGCTGAAGAAGACCTGCAAGGACCAAGGGTCAGTATCAGGGCTGGGAGTTTCCCGGGTTGGGAGGAGCCCCAGGGAAGGGAGATCTCAGCTCAGAGGTTCAGCCAGCCTGGCTGTGTTTTTGCAGCCCTCTTTGCTCCCAGGGGACCGTGGGTATCATGTGTGGAATCAGGAAGATTCAGAGCAGGACTGAACTGAGTTAACCCCGACACAGGAACCCAGCGATGGGGGGGCTCACAGGAGCAACCTGGCTCAAGGAGACCCTGCTGAACCCCGACCCTCCACGCACCGTGTGCCACCTCTGGTCCCGGTACTTGTCTTTGCTGCGGATGCGCAGCCGGTGCCCGCCAGTGTCCACCAGGAAGACAAAGCGCCCGTTGGAGACAAAGAGAGCCATGAAGGTGCCTCTCTCACCCGCCACATAGAAGAGCAGCCCACTGGAGGAGTTCAGCTTCACCTCCAAGGAGAAATGGGACCTGCAGGGACAGGGAGGTAAACGGGAGCATCCTGTTCTTCCACAGCTACAGGACACCTGCGCTCCAAGCAATGGTCCATGGAGCTGAGCTTGTGTGGGGTGGGCACGGGGTGAGCCTCACCTCTGGCCAAAGGAGGCTGGGATCTCCTGGAACTCCCAGCGACTGCTTGGGGCACCCCCAAAGCGGAAGGTGCCCCCGGCTGCGTGGGGCTGTGGGTGCAGCTGGCAGAGCCCATCGCGGTCGTGGCGACGGTCCTTGGAGGCGGGCTTGCCTGGCACCTACACAAGATGCACCAAGGAAAGGAGTGAGGTGACCGGCCCTGCAGGTGTCACAGGGCAGAAGAGCTCAGCGAGAAGATGGGGAGGACGATGTGGGAAGTTTTGGCAGCAGGTACTACCTTAGATTTCCGTCTGTCCTTCTTTGGAGTGACTCTGAGCTGCTGTGGCTGCTCGCCCCAAGGACAGCTCATGGTGATGTTGACGTTCTCCACGTTCTGCTGCAGGTCCACCACCATCTGTGGCTCTGACATCCTACAAGCAGGGAGAAGGGGTTCTCGTCACCAGGCCAGCCAGGAGGCAGGCAGGGGCAGAGCCCTGCTCTCTGGTAAGTGGCACAGCAGGACTCACCGCTTGACAAAGACATTCCCAATGCAGCCAGTGAGGTTGCGGAGGGCACCTGGCCCTGGCAAGCCTCCAAGCTGGAAGAGCTGCCGCTCATCCTGCCGGCGCTGCCGCCGGCTGGGCCCAGGGCCTGCTGTGGTGTCCTGCAGCTCATCATCCACGTACAGCCGGACCCTGTGGGGACAGAGCAGCTTGGGTCAAGCATGTCCCCATGGCCATCAGCCACCCCCATACACCGCCAGGACACGTACCCACGGGCATCGCTGTAGAAGGCCACATAGTGGGCCCTGCCATCTGCATAGGCATTTTCAGTGGTGACTTCGGTTTCCAGCAGATTCAAGGTCAGCTGTCCCCTCTGGAGGGACACCTGGCATGTCCCCTCCTGTAGAAAGCATGACCACATTGCTGCTCATCAGCTGAACCCCAAGGAAGGGCCCATTTCCCCACCACCCTCCAGGAGCTCAGGGTGGAAATTTGACAGTGGATTCACTCCCTGGTCCCACCAAAATCCCCCCTTTCCCCAAGGGAGAGCAGCACCATCCCCAGGGCAGGAGCAGATGTTTCTGCTCTGCTGCTGTGAGATCTGGGGGGACTGCAGGTGCCCACCTGGGTGGTGTGGTGGTAGAGCAGCCCCTCGTGCTGGCTCGTCTGGAAGCCGAAGCCGCTGTAGAAGTCCTGCAGCCCTGGCACGTCCTTCAGGGCCAAGGTCAGGAAGCCATGGCCATGGACACTGACTGAGCGAGCCACCTGCAAGGAACACCATGGAGGTGAGGTGAGAGCCTGGTGGTGGTGTTGCAGGATGCTAGGAGGGTGACTGAGGTGCTCAGAACCTTGCTGGGTCTGGCTGGTGCTATGGCCAATCTTGTGGAGCACCTTGCCACAACCCCCCTGCACTGAAGACCTGGGGGTTTTATGCTTGTTTCTGCCTGGAGGGGAGATGGGGTCTGTCCTAGAGGTCCTGTGCTCCCTTTCCCTGACAGGTCCTTTCCCTGGCACACTGGCCAGGCTGACAGGACTTTGTGCTTACCAGGAGGTCCGAGGTGCACCCGTAGCTCACGCCAACGGTGCTCATGCGCTTCAGGTCAACGTATTTGCCAAGAGCCTTCAAGCCCTTCATGCAGCCCCGGATGGGCCCACCCGTGGGGAAAAGTGCTTTCAAGCTGCAAGAGAAGAAGCAGTGTTATGAGGACAGCACCAGGCAGGATCCAGCCCTGGGCAGGATCTGGCCCTGCAGCCCTTCAAACGGAGTGCCTGGGAAGGACCCATGATGGCCACAGTGTATCTCCAGTGCCTCAAGAACAAGGCTTCTCCAAAGCACCCAGCAGGGCAAAGAAGGACTCGGTGACATCCACCAGCATCTCATCCCCTCACCAGAAACAGGAGATTAATATTACCCTCAAAAGCTCATGGTGATGGACAGGAAGAGGACATCTCCCCCTAGAGCCTCCGCAGGGCCCCAACAGCCCTGAATATGGCTGAGAAAGGGCCAGGGCCACCACCAGGGCCACTGGAGAGGAAGATTTGGACTCTCCCACCTCACCACTGGCTGAACCCACCTGGGAGGCAGCACATCTGGGGGCACACCACCCAGGTAGTAGGAGACAGCATTCTCCAGGGAGTTCTCCTGCTCCACCATGAAAATGGTGAGGCGCTCCAGCCGCACCAGGATGCGCTTCTTGTTGTTCATTTTGAGAAGGAAAATCTGGATCTGGAGACAGAGGAGACAAATGATCTGCCAGACTGGGGCAATTAGGTCCATCACAGAGGGCAGCATGAGGTGTTCAGTCCCCGGCTCTAATCAAAGAACTTCTTGCAGCTCTCCCCCACCCAAAACAAGGGTCCAGGTGCCCCCACTTCCCGCTGGGCAGGGGCTGCTCCCCCTTACCGCTTTGTTTGTGGTGCTGCTGACGGTGAGGGAGGAGGAGTTGCTGCTGGGTTTTGCCATCTCCAGGCCAGTGCTGAAGTCGTAGTAAAGCACCAGCTTTCCATCCCGGATGGCCAGACACAGGAACTGACCCTGGGGGAGGCAGGACAGACACTCAGCCCTATGTCCTGGTGTCTATCGTGCAGCGGTGGCGCTGAGCCCGACCTGCCCTTTTTCACTGGTAGGAGCAGGTCCCACTGCTGGAGCCTTGACCCATCACTAAGACAATTATTGGTGATTTATCCCGAAACAGCAGCCCTCTGCTGGGGCACAGGGATGGCACCGCAAGGCTGGAAATGCTTCTTGCAACACTGCCTGCTCCAGGGAACCCTGGCCCAGCTTGGAGGGTCTGTGTGTGGGTGCTCTTGGAGTTTGGGGGAATCCCTCCAGCACCAGAGAAGTCATTGTCCCTGCTGTGTGTCCAACCCTCTTGTGGCTTTTAACAACAGTGCAGAAATGCTGCTCCAAGTAGCACTGCCATCTCCGAAGCCCTTTTCTCCCCGGGGGGTTCTGAACTGGGAATGCCTGCAAGTGGGGCTGGGATTGTCCTAGCCCACTGGCTGAGGGGTGAAGGCTCCCCAGGGGAGCAAGCACCTGCCTGATTCTCCAGGAAGAAGAGGATGCCATTGTAGGAGACCACCCGGATCTCCTGCTCGAAGCGCTTGGTTGTGCCATATTGGCTCTCAAACTTGATCTCCGCGTAACCGGTGCCATCGAAGTAGGAGCCGTCAGTCAGCCAGGGGTCTCCTGTGGACTTGGACCTGAGCCATGCAAGAAGATGCCCAAGGCATCACTCCAAAGCCAACTGTCATGCTCTGGGGTGGCCAAGAGTCAGGGTAAGCACCGTGGACCGGAGCTGCCTCTGAGCTTCACAGTGGCCTACCTTGCACAGGGCTTCTCAGCAGTTGTGTCCACCTGGAAGTTGTGCTGGAAGTTGTAGAGGCTCACCACCTCCTCGTTCAGTGTGTCCAGCTCCAGGCACCCACGGTAGTTGGGGTAGCGCAAAGTGGGAGGAGGCTAGGAATGAAACCAGAGAGTTTGGGCAAGTTTGATCCTGGTTTTCCCATGAAATGAAGGGTTTTCCCCCACAATAAGCTCCAAAGATATCACTGATACCTCCTAGAATAGCAAGCCCCCCTCCCTGTTGCCTGTCTCACCATGAAGCTGGAAGGGTAGCCACCCACGTAGAAGACAACGTCGCGTGGGTCGAGGTTGAGCAGCCCCTGCTCCCCCTTGGCCACACTCTCTCCCTTGGTCTCGTGCACCGTCTGCCTCTCCACGATCACTGACATGTGCCCATACTGCAGGATCCTGCAGCAGGGAGAGATGGTCAAGACAAGGGAAGACCCCCAAAGAGGAGCAAACCCTGCCCTCCCTGAGCAAAGGGCCTCCCCACACAGCCCTACCAAAAAGGGGTGCACCTCCCACTGGGGACAGCAGCAGTGCATTGAAAGGAGTCAGTGCTCATGTCACCAGCACTGCTACAAGGCTGAATGGACCCCTCCATGACAAGCTTCATCCTTCCTCTCCTGCAGAAACCCCCAGACTCTCCATGAATTGGTAAGGCACCCTCTCCCTGCTAGTTTTGATCATTTCAGGATGACTGGATGATGGAATCCACAGCAGCTCTGCAAGCTCAGGGTCTGTCTGGGCTTGGGCATAGCACTGCCTGCATTCACTGCAGGGACAGCCTTCTGCAGAACTTCCTTGGGACGTGTCCCATCAGTCTCCTACCTGTTGATGCTGATGGTAGCAAACTGTTCTCCAATATCCTCGTCGACGGTGAGAGAGGCTGGCTCCTCATTGCCCAGTTTGTAGACCCACTGCACTTTGTGGTCCTTGAGCACAATGCCCAGGTAGTCTCCAGTGGCCTGGACACCAGGAGAGACAGAGCCACATGTTGTCACCAAGTGATGCTCTCCCCAGCACTCCCAGGCCTGCAATGGTCAAGCACCCCCACTCACACTGCTCCCCCCATCTACCTCCAGTCAGGCTGATGGAAGCTGCCTGTTCGTGTTTCCCCACAAACACACTCACAGAGGAGATGAAGGGAGAGGGGATGACATCCAGGCATGATCCCCCACTGATGCCACCAACACAGACTCCTCCTGCCCGCACAGCCCTGTCTCACCTCCCGGCTGCCCAGGTACAACACGAACCGCCCCTCCTCTGCCCCGTCCTGCCGCCGCTGCCGGCTCCTGGGCTCGGGGTTTTGGATGTAGAATTTGAGGGATGTATAGGCTGCCAAATCCTGCAGGTTGCTGGGCATCCGGACCTGGACACCTGTGCTGCCATTGAACTTCATGGGGACTTTCACCTGGAGGGAAAGAAACCCACTCACTGCTGCTGCCTCTCTTTGTCATTGCCAGCTCCACCAAACCAAAGCATTTTCTCTGGAGTCTTCCAATGAGAAAAGGACCCTGCCTGGTGGCCCCAGCACTCTTCTAGATACCCTTTCCATTTGCATACTACCCACAGGTAAGCCCCTGCCCCCTTGCCCAGTCCCTACCTTGCTGGCAGCATTCCTCGCCTGCATGATGAGCTGCCGGATCCGCACGATGTTCTCCGACACGGTGGCATTCTTGTTCCTCCTGTTCTCCAGGTTGCTCAGCTTCTCCAGCAGCAGCGGGATGGTGCTTTCCAGGCTGGACACTGGGGTTGGAGAGGAGTCAGGGGTTTTGAAGGTTAGTGTGGAAGGGAGATGTAAAGCTCAGGCAGTTTTGTGACATGCAAGTCAAAGCAGTGGCAGCTGGGAGCAGAGTCACAGAATGATCTCCTAAATCCAGCAGCCTTGATGAGGGGTTGTGAACATGCTCTAGTACATGCAATGTCCTGCAGTAAAAGTACAGGTGACACAGATGCTGCAGGGAAAGGAAAAGAGTAAAGGGTCAAGACTTAATGCACCCTGTATTGGCTGCTACCTGCCTCTGCTCTTGATCTGGAGCTGCCAAGCACAGTTTCCAAAAGCACAGAGCTCTCTGGGGACATCTCTCCATGCACTGGCTCATGCCAGACTCAGCCTTGGCAGCCCAGCACTCACCAGATTTCCTGGCATCCTGGACTGCCTGGTTCAGGTCTTCATTTCGAAGGTCTCCATACTGCTCTTTCCACTCATCCAGGTTCTTCTTCATGGTGCTCAGGGTATCTTCCACTCTTGCAGCTGTTTCATTGGCCTCAGCAGCTGCTGCTTTGGCATTCTGGATCATCTCTTTCGTGTCCTCTGGAAAGAAAGGCGAAATATCTCTGGGATGGCCAGGATTGGGGAGCAAGCACCCTTGGGTCACAGCCTGGGCCTTAGGCAGGGAGCAGAGATAACCAAATCTAGCTATCCTGGGACAAACCTTGGTTCCTGCCCAGCATGTCCTGCACAGATTGGAGCTGGCTCAGGAGCTGCTCCTTCTTCCTACGGAGGTCAGCCAGCTTGTCCTTTGCTGTCTGCAGAGTGCCTTTAATAGCTGCAATTAAATATATGCGTATGTGTTGTGTTGGATCTCAGTCCAACCCGAAGGACATCACACCCTGCAAGGAGCCTCTCTCACCCCCATTGAGTTTCCTCTGCTCTCTCCTCACAGCTTCCTCCAGGTTGCTGCTGTTCCTCTTCAGCTCTTTAGAGATGGCCCCGAGATTTTCTGATATGACATTCTGTAAAACAAACATGCATTGCCTGGGAGTGTGAAGAGGAGTTCCAGTCTCTGGCCCTGACTGCACACAAAAATGCCTGTTCAGACAACTGGAGTGGGGCGTGCTGGAGAGACCCAAACCCCCAGAGCCTGGCCCCAGCCATGGCAGAAGCTTTGCTTCCTGGCAAAGAGCAAAGTGCTCAAGTCTCAGAGGGAAGGGGTAGCAGAGCCCTGCATGTGGGTGAGAAAAGCTAGAGGACTATAGAGGGAATTTGGCTTTCACTCATCTTCTCAGGGCTCCACACAGCACCTACCATCAAAGCCTCCCCAGCTGCCTCATCAGCATCGTGGGCTGCTCGCTCAGCTTTTTTCACAGCTTCAATGATGCTGGCGTAGGCGTTGGAGGCATCAATCGCCCGCTGGATGAAGCCATCCTGGTTTGTGCCCTGGATAATGCTGTGTTGGAAGATGAAGCCATCAAGTCCACAGATACTACTCAGGCTGGGCTCTTGCCCATGGTCCCCCAGAAAAATCTCTTTGAGTTCCTCATCACAACATGTTCTCCAGGATAAAGGTTTGGACATGGCACCCCACTGCTCCCCTGTCATGGCGTGTCGCTTCCGTTTCCCATCCCCAGCTGCAGTAGGAGATGGCCTGACTACTGAGTGTCAGGACCAGTGCCTCACCTGGACAGGTTCCTTGCAAGCTCATCCAGGAGCCGGGCATGCTCCTCTGCCTGCTCCACAATGGGTATCTTGCTGCTGGCTGGGGAGAACTTCTTGACACGCTCAGTCAGGGGCAGCTTTGCTCCATCCAGCAGGGCTGCCAGCTTCTCGTATGCCTGCAAGGACACGCATCCCTCCTGAGGGCTGCCACCTCCTTGCATGCTGCCCATGCTGAAGTACCTCCATCACTCACCTCCTTGGCACTCTCCATCTTCTGTAGGAAGTCAGAGACCTGAGCTAGGGAGTCCTTGGCCATCTTCAGGGTCTCCTGCACCAGTGCATGCTGCTTTTGGAGTTCTTGGCTCTTTTGCTAGACACACAGATGGCAGGATTAGACATTGGCAGGGTTGGGGTAGTCCCTCCTATCCCTGCATGGTAGTACAGGACCTCCTGGTGAAGGTCTACCTGACTCTCCTCCAGGTTGTTGCGGTTCAGGCTGTTCAAGTCCTCTGTCTGCCTGGTTTTGTTGACAGCCTCGTTGAGGGCATCACGGAGATCCATCAGCTGGGAGCTGTGCTGTGCCAGCCGCTCCTGGATGCTGCTCACCAGGTCCTGGTTAGACTCCCAGCGGGCGTGCAGCTCGCTCTTCACCCGGTGCAGCACTGAGGATGGAGGAGATAAGAACTGTGGCTAATTCATTCTCCTGTGGTAAAGGCTCCTTCTGTGGAGCCTTAAAAGCCTGGTTCTGGTCTCACTTGGCAGGTATCAAGGCTGTAAGTGATCATCTTCCCTCCCCCTCCTTTAGCCTGGATAGCACAGGATCTCATCCAAAATTATCTCCCAACCGGCAAGTGCTGGATTGCTCCCCACAGTGCCAGTGTGCCTGGTGATGCAGGGGAGCTTTGTGTGGGAGCACAATCCAAGCCCTTGCTCCTGCAAGGGATGCCCTTAGGATGGCAGAACTGCTGAGGGTGGTGAGCTGGTGGTTGTTAGTCTAGAACCCTTCCCTAGGTCAGCACACATGAAGAAACATGGGGTGACTTATTCACATCCACATGTGATGCACACATAATGATGGTAGCGCCTGGTTCTAAGGATTGTCATTTCCAGACAGCAAACAGGACTACCCAGCTTGTACAATCTGCTCTAAAATTCACCTTAGGGAAAAGGAGCCATAAATGGAGCATCACAGGGACTCTCAAACTACAGTAAAACTTCTTGGGGATGGCCTGTTGTAGTAACAGCACTCTCCAAACCAGACCATGACATATTGTGTTCACATGGGCTCCAAGCCAGGCCTTGAGGAATGGCTAGACCCAGCAGGATCTGTGCAGCCCTGTCCCATGTCACTGAGCCAGACTCACACTTCTGAGCCTCCTCATGCTCACGACTTGCCAGCTCCTCCTGGCTGCCCAGGCTCCGCTCCTTCATCTCCCTCAGCATTCTTTCTACCTCAGCCATCTTCTGCCGAAACTCCTCAGTGGAGGTGGTGCTGGTGTTTGCTGCCCCAAACCTGGCCATCTGCTGCACCAAGTCTGCAAAGAAATCCAGATCCCCTGTTAGCATTGACCAACTCAGGTCCTTCATGATCCCGCAAGATTCTTCCTCTCTTACCTCACCCTCAACAAACTGCAGCCAGCTCTCATGCAGTACTCAGGAACTCATATTGCTGGAGACCACCAGAAGTACTGCCCCATGTCTCTGTCTCTGTTACAGTAACACATGCTACATCCCAAGCATTATTTGTGGCTTTTTCTTCTACATTGAGTCCCTCCCTGTTTTGCTAAATCTCTCCTGAAGCAGTAGTGTAGGTTGCCTCAGTTTGATGCATTTCAATAATATTTGTGCAAGTTTAATGTGTTTTTGTCAAAGATTGTGTTTAGCCAAACAGACTCACACTGAGCCTGGTCTACCTGAACAGCCACAATTCTGCAGGGATCTGTTTGAAAGCAAGAGCATGGCATTCCCAGCAGGAATAACTCACAAAGCAGAGACATTTCTTTACCTACCTGTAATGCTTTTCTGAATGCTTTGGATATTTAGCAGGAGCTGCTGCCCTCTCTGGTAAGTCTCTCTTATGTGCTGCTCAATCCGGTTTGCTTCTCTGTGAGTCATTGTCATCTACAACAAACACTGGCTTAGCTGAAGTATGAGATCATGTTTTATGTGATCTGTCAGCAGTAAAGATGTTACCAAAAGGCACATAAGGCTTGGGAATGTGGAGCTTTTGAGGTCCTTGAACCATGTCTCCTCCAACAGCCTGTTCTGTGCTGCTCATCTACAATGCATTTAGTGATGGTCTTATTTAGCACCTTCAGAGAAGGACAAGCAATAAAGGCAGCTCCAAAGCAACAAGCTCTGGATCCTAAAACAGCCCTAAGACCACAGAAGACAGCAGTGTCCTGCACTCTTAACAAAGGAGAAACCCTAAAGCCTGGAGTCAGGCCCACCTGGGTCCTGACCAGGACACAAGAAGAGATGGAGGGCACCATTTGGCCATTCAGAGCACAGATGTGTGTAGACATACATATACACAGGGGCAGTTAGTCCATGAAATTGCCCAGGGACCACATCATCAAATAGAGTAATAGAATCATACAACAGAATAATTTTTCTCTCCCTTTAATCAGAGGCAGACAGTTTATAAATGAAATAAAATAAAACAAAACCTTGCTCAATTTATAAGCTCTCTGAAGACAAAACTGGTGGTTTTGGACTGCATACAGATTGCATCTTGCAAAAGCTGTTGCTGTATGGAGGCTTCTAAGGACTATTACAATAAAAAAGGGTCAACTCATCTGCTGACAGGGCCCTGGCTCTCCCTGCCACAGCATGGATGCATCCAGGATGAACCTGGATGTTTACATTTCTTCCTTATATGCTGCTTCTATACATTCTATACATTTTATTGACTTAACTTTTGCTGATTTAAGTTGGAGCCATCTAAAAGCAAGAGATCAGTATCACAAGATGGGAACAGCCCTCCAAGAGAGGACTGCAGGTAATCTAGCTGGGGCATCCAAGAGACCCTGACCCCCAAGTGCTGGCTGGGCAGGAGATCTATCCTGCCTCAACTAGGCTCCTCACAGCTTTCAAAGCCCTCATTTTAGGTAAAAGGATGGACTCATGCTCTGGCAAAGGAAGACAGAGAAATACCCTACTTTGTGCTGCAGTGCATTGAGGTCCTGTGTGAGGTCCACGTTCTCATCCTCCAGCTCATCAGCCCTTTGTCTGATGTTGCTCCTGGCTCTCAGGTATTCACGCAGCTGATTCTGGAAAAAAAGAGCCAAAATCAGACTAGTGGGCCACGAAACATGGGCAGAAGGTGACGTTAAGCCTTCCACACACCATGATGGTAGCCATAGTGCTGTTGAGACTGTAGAGGCGAGCCCAGGCGATGGAGCTGGCGTTGAGGTTGACCAGCTGGCTACGAATGGAGGGGAAGGACATCTCGATGCTCTGCAGATCCTCCAGCAGGAGCAGAACACAGCTGTCACACACTGCCAGGGAGTGGAGCAGTCAGCAAAGGGCGCTTTTCTAGGGCTTCCCTCACCTCTTTCCCCAGGACAGGGGATAAGATAAGGATACAGACCTTCACACCTCATGCTGTCTGGACCGTTTGCCACGGGGATCTCATACTGGTGCATGCAGACGTCGCACTGCTTCCCTGTCAGCCCGTTGGAGCAGGTGCACTCCCCTGTGCGCGGGTCGCAGGAGCCCCCTCTGCACTCACACTCTGCCAGGATTAACAACAGGAAAATGCCCACGGCATCACTGGCTGCTGTTGCCACCCCGGAAGGAGGGGCAGGGGTGGTTTTATTGCAGCTGTGCAACTGCACCCCTGCTAATCTCCACGCCATGGCTGGGGCTTTCCCTGCGCAACCTAGCAACACGCAGAGGAGCTCAGACAGCAGCCGCTTGTTTTCCACCTTTACCAACTCAATTAGCACACGTGCCACCAAAGCCTTCTCCCGCTCCTCCACGTGTGGGACCCAGCACCCAGAAAGCAGGACTCACTCGTGCAGCCTCTCTGGCTGAAGCCCCAGTAGCCCGGGGCACACTGCTGGCAGCGCGCGCCGCTGACGCCGGGCAGGCAGCTGCACTGGCCGCTCTGCGCGTGGCAGCCGCTCCCCACAGCGCCCACGTCGCAGTCACACCGCCGGCAGCCGGAGCATCCCTCGAAGCCGTAATACCCCTCCTAAGGAAAACAAGAGCAGTGGGTGCCCTGTTCAGTAAGAAGGCATGTGTGCCTCCCTCCCAAGGCAGGCTGAGGCCATGCGGGACCCCTGTCTTGCTTCCTAAGAGTGTTCTGACCACCGCAAAACTTGTAACAACACGGCAAAGATGCGGAGGTGCCACGAGAGCCCAGAGACCGAATCACAGAATCAACAAGGTTGGAAAAGACTTTCAAGATCATCAAGTCCGACCCTGATAGCAACAACAACACACCACACCACCGCCCTGCAAACCTCCCCTGCAATGTCCGCAGGCAGGGAACTGGGGTTATTGCAGTTTCCTGAAGGCCACTGCATGGCTGCCCAGGCTGCAGCTGAATGCTGCCTCCATCGCTTTCTGCCAGATCTTTAACAGGCTCACCACGCACAGGCAGATCATGCTAATCCAGTCTTAAGCACCTGGCTGCCAGCGCTGCTCTGCTCACAGGCCAGGGAATGACATACTGGACTGCCCCTAATCCCTGTGCCAAGGACAGTCTCCCAGTATCCAAGTGGCCCTCACCTGGCAGCGGTCACAGTGCTGGCCTGTCACTCCAGTCTTGCAGAAGCACTGGCCAGTTTGTGGATGGCATGACTCTGTCCCACAAGGCGAACAGTTGCACTCTGCCAGGGAAAAATACACCCAGTTAATATGCCAAGGAGATTGCTCAGGCACTCACAAACCTTATTCCTGACAGGCAATCCTGTTTTTTCCTTATCTATCACAGTCAGAGTGAAGATGGGAACTCTCTACTCTTGGATTTGCTCCTGTTCACAATTTATTCCTATGACACCTGCCCAGGGCAGATGCTACTTTTGAGCTGCTGCTGCTACTCAGAGGGAGATGAGCAGTGCTGGGAGTGGGCTGTGCAAACCCACGCTCCCCAGAGAGTGCCAGCATCACTGCTGCAGTAGCTGCCCAGGGCAAGATTGCTCCAGCCTGGGCGTGGTTTGGCAGCTCCCGTTCAGAGAGTGGATTGGATGTTAAGAGTTGTGATGCTGGAGGGCAGGTTTTTGGAGTTGTTTGGGTTTTTTATATATTATCACATTTAGAGGGCACAATGTATGCAACCAAGTGCATGATTCATCAGGACGATACACAGCCTGGCTGAGGTGCTAAACAACCAGGGTCAGTCTGTCCATTTCCCCCCTCCCCAGTGCTTGCTTCCTGCCCCACTCACGTGTGCAGTTCTTGGCTACCACTGCATCCCCGAAGTAGCCAGGGCTGCAGAGCTCGCACCGCGGCCCGGCCGTGTGGTGCATGCACCCTGTGCAGGCGCCTGTCAGGGGGTCACAGCTGCTGAACAGCATGTTGGGATCTGTGTTCCCGCTGCAGTCGCAGGGCTGGCAGGAGCTGCCAATCACCAAGGGATTGCCGTAGTATCCTGGGGCACACCTGGAGAAATGCAGCAAGTTAAAACACAGTCAGGCCCTGGGGGGATCCCCATAGCTCATGCCTGCACCGCGCTTGAGTCTTGACCGATTGTAACAGCGTGAGCATCCAACTGTTGCAGCCCTCAGGGATCTCCAAGCACCTTGTGCTTGGCCTCATGACACCCCAGAAAGTTGCCTTTATCACTGACTGCAAGTCAAGGCAAAGCACAGTTAAGTAATACACCCACGGTAACACAATGTATCAGCAGTGGAGACAGAAATAGGGCATATTCAGGCTAAAAAGGATTAAAAGAAATCCTGGCAGAGAAAAACCCACGGGGGACAGAGCCAGTGAAGGAAACATGGGAGGCACAACCCTTACCGCTCACAGTTGGGTCCAGCGTAGCCAGGCTTGCAGAGGCACTGCATGTTGGAGCCCTTGTGAACACAACCAATGGCAAAACTGAAAAAACAAGGGGTGAACAGGAAGGTTCAGTTACCCCTGATGTGATGCCAGGGAGCTGATCACTCAGTGTGGCCTTCTAGGGCCTTGGGTAAAAGGTTTGGGGCCACGGACAAGGCTGGCACTCAGAAATCCACCAGTGCCTTGATGTGGCACAGCATGGTTCCCACGGTGGTTAAACGAGGCCAAAACCTATCCAAGGATGCTTACTTGTTGGAGGCAACTGAAAGAGGGCATGGGCATCCAACACACTGTAGGGGTTCTTCAGCAGAGTGGCTGCCCACGTAGCCATCCTTGCATCGCTCACAGTGGTCTCCCTCTGTGTTGTGCTGGCAGTTCTACAGGGAAAAGGCAGGCTGTAGGCTCAGCACGCACAGCAAGAAATGGTGGGTTGCACAAAGAATTCCCCACCAGGTATCTAGAAGCTTCAGTCCTTCCTCTTTCCCAGAACTGTAACTCTGAACTGACCCTGAGTGGGACCCAAGCCTACAAAGGCACATACAGCTAATGCTCCAATTCAGGCACAGTCCTGCCAGCTCGCTTAGTATGTGAAGAGCTTTTTAAGCATGTGCTACAGACCTTATAACTCCAAAATACCACACTGCTTCACTGTTCACTTACCAGGCATATCCCAGAACCAGGCAGGCACTGATCTGAGTGGCCATTGCAATGACATGGGATGCATTTTCCCAGAAAGAGCCCCTTGGTGTCCCTGTAGTAACCTGGAGCACATTCCTGAGGACAGAGAAAGAGATGGAGATGTGAAAAACAGCCCCATACATTCAGGCAAAGCAAAGAGACTGATTTAGTTTCCATGACAGAATTCCCACAGGGTTGTACTGACGGAGAAGAGATCAAAAGCAGCAACAAAGATCTTTCAGTGCAGCTCCCTCCTGCTCCTCGTCATTAGGAGATAATTGGCCAGACAGAAGGGCCTATTCCAAGGTTCTGCATGCACTTTGGTCTGTACCACCTCGATGATTTCTCCATCAAGCCTCTTCCAAGAGGGCAGATGCAGCTAACACACCTCTTCCAGGTGTTGTGGTGAGAAGGGAGCCTAGGACATGTTGTTCCTTCCTCCCACACAACCTGAGCTGTAATTTCAACTGAAGCCCTCAGGGGCTGGCTTGGAAGCTGGTACTCTGGCACCACTGCTCTGCGCAAACATCTGAACCCCGCAGCTGCCACCCACACCCCTCATGGCTGAGACCCCAAATGTGACTGTTTGACTCCCCTCTGCCTGGAGCAGCACGCCCATGCTTTCCCCCTTACCTGGCAGGAGTCTCCCTGGTAGTTAGCTGGGCAGAAGCACAGCTCCACGTTGCTGGCACGGATGCCTGTAGCTGTATCTGTTGCAATCTCCAGGACCACGCGGCGCAGGGACACAGATGAAGAGAGCGGTGAGAAGAGCGCCCGGATCTGCAGCTGCTCCAGGTTTGCCAGCACCATCATCAGCTCCTCTCTAGACACAGGGTTGTGTGTCTCTGTGTGCCTGAAGTTGCCCTAGTGGGAGAAGACCTGACCTTACTGGAAGGAAGCAGACACCTGAACATCCAAGACCAGCCTTCTTTTCCCTGCTGCTGGGATGTCTTCCCTCTGTACTGGTAAAATAGCCCTGGATCTTCATGGCCAGTTCTGCAATAGGCAGCACCTAAACTACTGAGCTCAAAGCAATTGTCCCTTGTGTCTACGTGCTAGTCTTGTCCTGCCAATAGCATCTGAGCACTTAACTTGGTACACACTTGTGTGCAAACTGACCTCCACCAGCTGCAGCTGGCCTTCATGTGCCTCCCCTGGGGATGGGTAGGTGCCTTCCAGAAACATGATGCTCATCTGATTTCCCTGGGAAAAGCAAGGAAGGTGTCAGTCACCACCTCATTCTGCTCATGCATTAGCAGGGGGCACCAGGGAATTTCTTGGGCTGCACCTTCAGGATCACATCTGGGCGGGACTCCATGGGAATGAACACGTCCCCCCTCCGTGGGTTGGAGTGCAGCTCATAGTGGAGGTGTCCACCGTAGGAGGAAACCTAAGGGAGAGACAAATTGTATGTGTTGCTGCAAGTCCACACCACTGAGATGGTTCAGGGCTGTCCATATTCAACTTGAGGGTGAGCGATGCCTGCATGCCAAGTTGCTGGCATATGTGCTGGTGCAGTCTGGGACATGCATGACTGCTGGTCCAGCTGCCACTGTGCTCTCACCCGGTCCCCAAGGTAGGAGCTGGGTGCAATCCAGTAGAGCTCCTGGTAGGCATCTGGGAGGTTCTTGAGATCAGCATGGAGGAGCTGCTCCCGCAGGTTCAGAGTCGTCGGCACTTCCTGGCGGTCGCTGCTCAACAAGAGCCACCCGTTCATGTCAACAAACTGCAGGGGAAGAGCAACCAGAGCTACAGAAAGTATTTGGGTGTAGATAGTCCAGAATGCAAGACCCAGAGCAGCAAAAAGGATGATAACAGGCTCACAACCTCACATGCATTCTGGATAAGCCACTGGAAAGCTGAGCACCAGCCCTATGTCCCACCGGTACAGTCCCCACATGTCATTCCACCCTGAGACCCCAAAGACCAGGAAAAGGGGCTGAAACTGGGAGACAGGCAAAGGGAGACAAAGGTGTGCTCCTCACAGCATATCATCCAGAGGGGCAGGACAGAGACCTAAGCGTCCCAGGGAGCCAGGCAGATGGGAACATAACTGAACTGCAGGCTCTGGTGGGCCCCAGCCCCTCTCACCTCAGCTCGATGCTTCTCAGCACTGCGGCAGCGGTCAGTGGCACCAAAGCAGAAACACTTGGTGCAGCCCTTGGGGTTGCTGGCCTCCAAAGAAAATGTCCCCAGGCGGCACTGGTCACACCTTGGGCCCTCCACATTTTCCTGAAAGAAAAGAAAAGCTCAACAAAGTCAGCAGCTTCTCATGAGGCCTTGGGGGAGGACAGAGACAACTGTACAAGTGATCAAAGCACACTGCTGAGATGCTGAAAGATGGCTAAGCAGTCCCTGAACAGGTTTGCTTGCACCCCTCAAACATGACATTCACCTGGAGGAACACTTGTGAGCCCTGCAGAGGGCCTGGAGCAGGCAGCTCAGCAGCAGTCTGAGTTACTCTGCTGTCATACAGAAGCAGAAGGAGTCAACAAGGCTGACAGCTTTACCTGCAGTGGACTCTGGCATGAGGCTGGACACAGACTGCCCATCTCCCCAGTGACAGCCTGAAGAGTAAGCCTCCATGGGCTTGCAGGCAGGAGCCTTTCAGGGTGCTCTGAAGCCACCACCACATGGGGCAGGCTGGCTGCAGCTCAGGCACACAGGCACTCTCCTTCTCCAGCCCTGCTCCCTCCCTGGCACACCAGACACCCACAGCCAGAGGACGACAGTCAACCTGAGAAAAAAGGCACCTCGTGAAGGCACCAAAGGACTGACCTTGCAGTGACACTGCCCTGTGACCGGGTCACAGACGCTCGCTTCGGTGCCAGCCTGGTGGCAGTCACACCGCCGGCAGTTGGGGTAGTGGTAGTAGCCAGGGGCACAGAGGTCACACTGTCGCCCGATGACATTGGGCTTGCACCTGGATGCGACACAAGAGCAGCAGCATCAGAAACCTCTGCCTTGCGCTGCTGCACTGGGAGCAGCTGGACTTTCAGGGCTTCACCATGTTGGCACTGACACAACGGTGATGAGGATTTCCTCATCCTGCTCACCACATCCCTGCAGCCTGCCAACCTATCCCATCACCCCAGCAGGGACCAGGGATGCTGCCAGAGGTGTTCAGGGCTTCCTCACCTGCACTGCCCGCTGTCCACATCGCAGCCTGGCTCCGTCAGCTCCTGCACTCCGGGCCGGGAGCAATTGCAGTCCTCACAGCCGAGCAGGGGGTGGCAGCCGAAGGTCTGGGGCTCGCAGACAACACACTCTGGCCTCAGGGTGTGCGGGGGGCAGATGCACTGCCCTGTCATTTCATCACAGAGACGTGTCCCGCAGTCGCAGGCTGAAAGGGGCAGAAAAGGGGCTGTGTTTGGGGGAGCAAGGCCCAGGCAGCCCAAGGAGAGCAGGAGGCAATGGATGTAGAGCTCAACTGCTCTGCGGGCAGCCGGGCTGTTTTCATGCAGGTGGAGCCATTAGCAGGGCTGGAAAACACATCCGTTTTCCAGATCAGCCTCAACCCTGTAAGAAGCAAAGCAGCAGGTGCTGCGGGAGGCGGGACAACTCACGCCTGCAGTTGGGGAAGCCCCAGTAGCCGGTGGCACAGCGGGAGCAGTCTCGGCCGATGACGTTGGGCTTGCAGGGACACTGCCCGCCGAAGGGCTCGCACTGGCTGCCCCGCGCCCCTGCCTGGTGGCAGTGGCAGGGCTGAGCCCCGTTGTTGTAGAAGAGGGAGAGGGAGATGGCAGAGTCACGGCAGAACCTCGACGACGTGCTGGGGCTGCGGGGGAAGGCAGGAGGAATCACCTTGCTGCACACCCTAACAGCACCCCCCACCACCCCAAAATCTAACAGCATCTCCTACAGCAATGGATAGAGAATTAGTGGGAGAGGCTGTGACATTGAGATTCCCAAAAACCTTCAGCAGATCCTTCCCGTGCCACACATGATGGGAACAGGTTTTTGTTCCCAGAGGAGAGTGCAGCCTGCAGACAGCAGAGCAGCCTGCCAAAGCAAGGGTCTTACTTGATATAGAAGCTGTTGATGCCGCAGCTGCTGATGAAGTCATAGGACTTGTCCAAGGGTTCCTCCTGCAGGTACTGAGAGTTGTAGCTGTCCTCAGGCACCACGAGGATGTAATCCTGCAAAGCAAGGTTAAGATGGGCGAGCCAGGCTCCTTTGCTGAGTCAGACAATAGTCCAAAATGAGCTCACTCAAAATGCACCTTTAACTTCTTATCAGCTCATCCCTTGCTGGGACAGAATACAACACATAAAGTGCCTGAGAACTGGAAAGACCAGGAGTCACCTCTACATTGAGGTCTGTACATCAGGGTCCATCTACTCTAATGCTCCATGTGAGGGGTGTTCCAAATTCACTGGAGTTAAAAAAGGCAGAATACCCCAAAAGGGCAGCCCAGGCTGTGCTTCAGCACACAGGCAGGCAGTCACCTTCACCTCAAACCCCTAGACCTGGGTTCCAATTCTGTATTTCAGCCATTTATCCAAATTTTTGTCAATCTTCTAGTCCAGTTGCCTAAGCATAACAAGGGCTACCTGTTCCCAGGATGAGAGCTGCCTGGACACACAATGCTGTGGAGGTGTAAAATATTACTGGAGCAGGAATAAGGCTTATACTGGATTATCAGAAGCTATATATGCAAAGCAACAGCTTCCATATCTGCCTTGCTTTGGGATTAAAATCACGCAGTGAAGGTAAACTGTCATACACAGACCCTGCCTCTGTGAATCCTGCTCTCAATTCTAAACCACTAAGGTTGGAGACTGCATCTTCCTAGGGCAGTTCATAAAGTCAGTGACAGTGGAAAATGTTCCTGTGGTCACACAGCGATGAAAATCCCCAAGGGCAAACAGCAGCCCTACTGGATCTGTGTGGCTGGAGCCTGGTCCAGCATGCCCCAGGAGCTTCCTGGAGAGATGCTTACCAGCCACAGCTGCTTGCCCTCTGGCACTCGAACAACCACAGTCAGATCATTATCAGTAACATCCAAGATAATCTGGTCCTCTGAAACCACCAGGCTCCGGCACCCGTAGCCATGTGGGCAGAAAGCAGCATTGGTCTGACCTGAAAAGACAACAAACCTATTGGTCCCACATTTCCTTTGCAGTCCCCCTCATACCCTCCCAGATAAATCTTGTCTCGCTTCATGCTTGCACTCCTCAGAGAACCCACACTTATCCACTGGCACCAAAACCTTTCCTAGGATCTGCCTGCTAGCAACCTGCCCCAGTTCCCCACTCTTCTCACCTTGCCAGATGCGCCCACCGTTGATCAACACTTCTACGGGGAAGGTGGGATGGTTGGGCTGGTAGTAGTGTAGGATGAAGGCGTAGCGTCCCAGGGTCTGGATCTGGCTGTTAAACACAACAGCCTGGCCCAAAACAGGAGAACAAAGAGCAAAACCCCACATCAGATGCCTGCGCTCACAGCTGGAGTATTTCTTTATTCTTGCACAAATTTGTGCTCTTATTGCACAACTATCAGAACTTGAGACTTTTGGTGAATCAATCCCTCATGTATCCACACTCCCCCCTCTACTAGTGCCACCTGCAAAGCTTTGCCTGGGAGCCCAGAGAAGCAAGCAGGGTTGGATGGAGCTAAGACAGGTAAGTCCGTGGGAATTACAGGTTCAGCGACAAGTTTAACGTTCAAATTAAATTCTGAAAATGCTTATTACTAAATAGCTTAAGTTACTCAATAGAGAAGAAAAACTTCTCCCTGCCTCAGCTGTTCAGTGTCACAGCACCAGCAAACCAGCCCAACTCACACCCATGCCCCTACCTGCTGTGGCTGCAGGAGGATGAGCTCTGCAGCAGGGTCCATTGCTGTGGGAGGCCGAGGTGCAGGCTCCAGTGGGACCCCAGCCAGAGCCACATGAACAGCCTGAGCCAGGGGGACATCGGGGGCAATGGGCAGAGCCTGCCCCCCCTCCAAAATGATCGACTGAGAAAGCTTCATGAACCTTGAGGGAACACAGGAGCTGCTGCAAAACAAGGAGAAAATGGGATGTAGGGATCTCTGACAAGGAAAGGGAGAGGCTCTGGGGTCCTGGCAGCAGAAGCACTCCCTGTAGCAACACCTGGTAGATTATGAAGCACATCTGCTGATGGAGAGCTTTCTACCAGGGCCTCTGGGACATGGGCTCAGTGGGAAGAATAGGAACTTTGCACAGGCTAATTCCTGTGCACATACTGATTCAAAGCAGCAGATACAGTGAGTTTCTCTTGCTGTATGTGAGCAAGCAAAGGAAAGCCTATCCAGGATGACATTTGAGTGTCTACCACAGCAGGCCTCAAAACTCAAGGAAGGAGAGGAAGCAATTGCTTTTGGAACAGCAATGTTCATTCTAAAAAACCTGAAGGACATGAGACTCTTACCTGTTGGATGAGAACGTGCCATGGACGCTGATGCAATGCACCTTCGGCTCAATGAACTCCATGGTGAACTGTGCAGCAGGTATGAGGTACACTTTGTGCTGCCACATGTGAAAGAGAGACACCTGGTTACCTGGCAGCCTCTGCCTCTGGGAGCCCACAGCCGTTTTGTGTCTACCAGCTATTAGGCTGACCACACTAAGCACCTCCTCATCAGACACTTCAGCTATTGCATGATGGGTCACACTTCTGTTGACTGAGCCCTCTTCCTTGGCACAAGCCCTAAGGTACTTAGGAGCTCCAGACACTGAGGAGATTCTTCCATCCTTGGCTAAGCTACTGTGAAACTCTGAATGTCTTGCAGGTAAAACAGGAAGAGGCACTGCCACACTGCTGCAGAGCTCCCTCTGCAAAGAGCAGCTGCTTCTCCCCATCTTCTCCCAAATCCCAGTCCTGTGATCTACTTCAAAACACACCACTGATCAATTTCTTCACCTTGGATTGCTCATGACACAGACTAAGATCTAGTATTGAGTCCAAACAGGACTAGAAAACCCTTCTACAGGCTGGGTACAATTCCTGCCTCTTCTCCTTGCAACCTGCTGACAGAGCTTTCCTCGTGGGAAGCCTTACCAGGAAGAAGTCTGCCATATCAGAGCTGAACTGAATGGTGGCCTCTGAGGTAAGTTCAAAAGTTGCCATTCGGCTCTGGGAATCCACAGCAATCCCTCGACAAAGGAAACTGTAAAAGAAACACAGATTTTGAAGCCAGCCTTGAGCAGGGTCATGACCTATTTCTAGTCTTGCCAGCTATATGTCCTGAAGGTATTTATACAAAGTCCCTGTAAATCATTTGATGCCTTTTCTGGCAAGTCACAAGAATGAAGTTTCCCAAGGACACCCCAGACATTTGTTTCCTGTCACAAAGGTTGCAGTCTGAAGTCAGACACTTTTACAGTAAGGGACAAGGTTTGAGCTTCACCGACAGCTCCAACAAACCTGCCCATAGGCCATTCCCTAAATTGGGACCCCTACCAGCATTCCCAGCTGTAAAAAGGAGTAACACAATGTCTCCTGGCAGAAGACTAGTTTGGCACGGGCAGTATGCCAGGGATGAACAGTCACTAAAATCCACGTCCAGCTAGAATGAGCTTAGACATACACAGCCTAGATGTACAACGTTGAGACACTGCTCTGCTCATGTGATTAAGCAGAAAAAGGTCAGCTGGGGGGGCCTGTGCTTGCCATGTTGGAGGAGAACTGAACCCTTTCTCTGTCTCAGAGCTGACCGTACCTGTAGACACACGGGTAGAAGAGGAATGTGCCCTGCTGCATGGCTAGGTGTGGCGAGCTCACAGCAATGCCCACCATCTGCAAAGCGTTGGTGTTGGCATATTCCACCACCAGCACGTATTTCCCAGGCTGGGGAATAGGCAGGGAGAGCTGGACTTCCACCTGGAGGACAGAGAGATGACTGAGCAGGGGTCTCCTCTCCCAGTCCCCATAGTGAGCACGTGCAGGATGCCTGTGCTACAAACCAGCCTCAGGAACACCGAACCACCTCTTAGACGTGCCACGTGTGGCAAGCACTCAGCAGCGAGACTGAGGGGGGAACAGCAGGGGGCACATGGGTGAAGAGCCCTTCTGGGCACCTGCCCAGCTGTATGTAAAGCACCAGAGGGTGGGAGCAGAGGGATGAGTGCACAGTGCCCACAAGGGTCATGAAAGGGGGGGGGGATGAAACAGAAGTGTCACTCACATCCCGGCCACTGCACGTCGCCATCCGGGGGTGGGAGGGGGTGAGCTGCTCTGTGGGACACACCCTGGGTAACCGGTTGTCCAGCCTGCACACTGCGTCCACCCCTGGCACAGCAGGGAAGCCATCCACAGCCAGGTACTTATACAAGAGGCAGCTGAAAACAGTAAGAAAAATATTGCAAAGTATGGTTGTTACGTCATGATTTAAGAGTCAAGAGCACCCACGCAGCCTGATCCCAGCAAGACCTGCAAAAGGCTTTGGTCCAACATGAAGGCTCCACTGCCCAAAGGAACATCTCTGGCTTTTGTGGAGTAAAAGATGGGGTATCATAGGATCCAGGATGGCAGTAACAACAAAAAGCTTCTCCCTTTGCAATATGCTTTATCCTGGGGACCACTGCTAAAATGGAAGGGACAACTAGTGTCCAGAGCTCAATCAGCCTTCCTGCCAAGATGGACAGAGAGGTCCTGGGCAGAGCAAGCAGATGCACTGAGATGCATCTGAGTGCATCACCAGACTCTGCCCATACATTTTAAATAGTGCAGCAAGACCTAACTAATTGTAGTCATTTTCCAGGGCTGTTGACTGACATACAACCCAACACTGGGAATCCAGCCTAGCAGAGGAGAGAGCTATGGTCCTACTAGGTGATTTGCCTCTTCAGGGTCCATGAGAACACACAGACTGCTGCCTGTGACATGGACAAGGAGACCTATGCATTGACTTTCTGGGACAGCACCCGTCAGCTGTCTTTATCAGCCATGCTCCACTAAGCAGTTTCATTGCATCCAGGCCCTCACAGAGTGTGAACTGTATATACTTCTTAACCCCAGGCCAAAAGGAGCTGAGTAGGTCCCACACAGCACAAAGATATGGAGATCCTTACTTCTGGGTGGCTTGTTCTGGGGCTGGCTGGTAGGTACATGGCTCCGTGACCTTTAGCTGCAGTATTGGAGCTTCATAGTATGAGCTAGGTAGCAAAACCACATAGTCCTAGGAGGAGAGATGGGAGAGTTGGTTATGTCTGGGACACTTGTCCCCAGGGAGCTGCTGAAGCCCCCTGTGGTGGATGGAGTACAGGGGCTGGTCCTTACCAGCAGCACACCCTCTGCTTCAACAACCAGAGACCAGGTGTTGGGGTTGAGTACGAAGGGCTCCCCAAAGCTGTTCTGGGGGACGGTGACAAAGGCTGGCTCCGTGCTGGGAGCAAAGACAATCTGCTTGGTCTGCTCTGTACCTGGAGTGGGAGGGACAAGAGGCTGTGAAAGGAGTGGGATGGAAACCCTGAGGCCACAAATAGCAGGCTATGCTCAGGGAAGCAGCTCTGCAGTGCAGCAGGGAGTCCCAGGCTTCTGCTCTCTTGGCAGCGCTGTAGCAGATGCAGCACCAGCCCCAAACTGTCCCATAACAGAGACATCCACTCTGAATCTGCTCAAGCTCAAAGGAAAAAAAAAAAATAATAAATCACTACAATCCTTAATGCTAATCCACAGCTCTCACAGTGTGCTCTGCATCCCTGGACTGCAAAGCATGGAGTATTGCACACCAAGGAACATTTTGCCAGCTAGAGAAGGAAGAAACTCATCTGTGAAGAATTTATTCTGAGACAGACAAAAAAGAATTGCCCAGATATGTTCCTTCCTTAGAGATATTCAGACCCCAGCTGCACAGGTGAGACACCTGTCTTCTGGCAAACTCTCAGAACCTCAAGCCATGCTCTTGTGGTTTGTTTGGTTTTTTTTTGCCAGCCGCAGACTTTGCACCCAAGATTTATACATTAATTTTAACTGATGGGACAGAACGGTTTTAAGGCCTGATCCTCCTGCTCTTGAACAGCTCTTCGGCTCCACTGACATAGTCCCATAACCTTTGAATTTATTAACTTTAGATGCAATCATGATACAGCACCTAGAAGCAGACTGTCCACCTGTCCAGCAGTCTCAGGAGTGTTTTGAAGAGCACAGGGGTGTGGGATTCACCCTGTACGGCTGCACGGTGAGCAGATGAGATGAAGAAGGAAGTGGGGAATGTGGCACACTGATTATCTTGTGCAGTTCATGGACATCAAGGCATAATGCAGAGGGCCAGAAGCTGAAGCAAGGGCTTGTGCTACTGCTGGGATGGGTCAGCCCCTTCCCATGTGTGCTAGCTCTGCAGCGTGCCTGGCACCGGCTGGGGCTGAGCCCTCGCTTTCTCAGATGGGAAGCAGAGCTGAGGATGCAAGGAATGAAGAAGCTTTCCCTGAACAGGCAATGGGGTAGATCTCTTGACAACCCGGAGTTTCACATCCCTTTGAGATGATGCACAACGCAAACTGAGATGGCTTGGCTTCTGGAGGTGGGATGGGAGAAACCAATGTGCAGAGCTTCTCTTTTTGAAAGCCACATCTTGCAACTTAATCTTCTTTCCAGGCTGCTTGTCCTTTACCATATGAAGCCCATTCCATCTGGGCAGAAGGTGGCTCAGCATTTCTGAGTCCTATTTGGCCTATCAAGAAAGCTCTCCTAGATCCCACTGCTGGCAGCTTGTCTTCAGCTCTAGAAAAATCAAAAGTTGCTTCTGAGCAAGAAGGGAAGCATGTTAAAAGGCAAATGAGCTCTGCTGCTGGATAGGACAGATTAAGTACTTTCTGACCTTTGGTGGGATCCTAAAGCATGAGCATGGCTCAAGCTTCTCTTGTCTTTCTGCTGTGTAATATGACTGGTCATAAAAATAACTAGCCATTTTTCCCCTTAAATAAAAGGTAGGAAAACATCATCTTGGCATTTCAAACTGTGCATATCATATCAAAGGCAAAACACCTTCTCTGTCAATTCAAGACAGTGGAGAGAACTTCACAAATTGATAAATTAGGTAGCTGGTGTTGACAGCCTTGTGCTGTGCACATATGGTCTGGAAGAAGAGCTTCAGCAGGATGATGTGGCTGTAGCATCAGAAGGGGTAAAATCAATCTGCCAACCACCCACTAGGGATCTTGCATGACCTCAGGTCTGTCTCCATGCAGTCTTGCTCATATTGATTCCAGTAATATTTGTTTTTCAGATCTCTAGGCTTGTTCAGCCAACTTTTGGCAGCTCTTCTTCTTCAGCAGCTTGTGGCTTGATGAGAAGACAATGCACGAGAGTGCAATGCCTGTCTAACATGTAATTCCACACCACTTCCAAACCCTGCACCATGTGTGAAGCCAGAAGCCTGGCTTGGGAGAAATGCAAGACAAGGGCAGGATTGCACATGAGGGCACCTGCAAAATAGACCCATGTCCAGCTGCCAAAGTTTGGATCCAGTTCCCAGCACTTGGCCCATTCTGGTTTTGTGGAAACTCAACTCCGTTCTGCTCAGGGTATTAGGGTGATCTTGTCCCATGCTGGAAAGGTTGCATTGAATTGTACAATAGCCTTATCTGACACCAGCCTGGCTGATAACAGTCCTCAGTGTGCAGCCCCAGGACCAGGGGCCAGTTTGCTGCTGCTTTGTTAAATCAAGGGGGCTGCAAACTCAAATCAGCCTTTCAATTGGAAGGGCAGAACTAATGGGTAAAGCCATATGGAAGTGTCTTCTGGAAAGGATGATGCAGAAGGTTGCCTGGGATGGGGAGGAGGTGGCGATGGTGCAGGGGAGCAGAGCAGTCTGGGATCCTTACCTCTCCTTCGTGGCTGATAAGCTGTAATTTTGCCATACACAGTGGCCCCTCCTGAATTAATATACCTCAGGATGACATGGAACAGATAGAGCTCTGCCTCCTTCACGTCTACAGTGACTCTGATTTTATTCTGCAAAAAGCAAAAAAGCACACGGGGCACAGGTCACTGGGGGGCCAGCTCCTGGCCCCCCGTGGGAGAGCTGTACCCACCTGCCTGACTACCTGCCTGCCTGCCTCTCTTCCCCCTCCCTCGCCATCCCCTGGCACGGCTCTGGCCGGCCACCTGAGACGGGCACGCTTGGGATGGGCACACCTGGGGCGGGCACACCTGGGGCCAGAGAAGGGGCAGAGGAGCAACGTCGCAGCATGGGATGCTCTGAGTTAGTCTATAAGTGAAAAATGCACTTACAGTTGCCACAAACATTAAACTTTCCTTCCTCAACGACCGAGACCCTCCCTTCCACACTGGCGGGCCCCCGGCTGACGTAGCGGAAGACGAGGCGGAAGAGGTCGGGGGAGGTCACATTGAGAGTCACCACTACCTTGGGCTGGTGGGAGAGAGAAAGGGGAGAGAAGCAGAGCACACCTTCAATTACCTCCACCGCCGACAGCTACCAGCCCAAGCACAGCCCTTGGCTCTATGCTCCCCAAGCAACATGCCACAGCGCCAGGAGGAGACAAGCACAGCGGCCCCACTGCCTCGCCACACCACCCCTCTGGGGCCAGCTAACCAGGAGCAACCTGCCTGCAGGAAGTTGGTGGAAAGGTGCTGGAAGATGCCCTGGCACAGCAGGGTGGTTTGGCTCTCCTGGGCCATACACCACGCCAGAGGAAAGGTTTTAAGGAGCTCTTGCTTTTGTTCCTGGCATGTTGCTTTGGGGCTTAGTGCTCCATAACCAGCCAGAGGGAACTCAACAGTGAAGGACTTGCCTTTGTGCTTACAGGGCTCTGCTCAGATGCCTACAGAGAAGGCTGCAAATGGATCTGGTGCCTCATCCCGAGGGACCAGCAACAGTAAGGACTACTGGTACTAAGGGAATGTGCCACTGATGGGTGCATCAGCCCTCTGCCTGCCTGGACCATCTTCAGGAAGACTCCAGTTAAGCAGATACTTAAGTCCTACCCATTTCAAAGAGATCTAAGCACCTGCTTAAATACCCTTCTGCCTACAGGGCAATTCCAGGGAGATGCCTAATGAGGGCTCCTCAAAGCTCCAGTTACACAAGTCTTCCCACTGGAGGGCAAACTGGAAGAATCTTGCAGAGATGTAACCACAGGTGAGACCTGCCAGCAGAAAGCCATGTGCTAGCTCTTCTGTCGAGGCCTATTCCTATCCCAAATACCAACACCTGATGCAAAACAAAAGCCATGAGCTTGAGCATGTGCTCCATCCTGAAGTTTAAGGCTGGGAGCCTACAGAAGTTAGCTGCTTGGCTCCTACCTACAAATCCAAAAGGAAATGGCCAACACACTCGGCCCCTCTGTTATTTTATCTGAGCATGAAAAAGTGAAGAGAACTGGAAGCACACACACCAGAATAAGAAACATCTTACATGGGACGAGACTGTCAGAGAATTGCTGCCTTGCACCTCATTCCCTAACACACACAGGCTACACTTCTGAAGGGGCCATGCAGAAGAACCCACCAAGGAGAAGAAAGGGCCAACAGATGAAATAGCTTCACTTCCAGGGTTTAGGCAACTCCAGGTTAGTGTAAACCATTGTTACAGCAAACCATCTAGCAGCAAGAGCAGAGGCAGAATGATACCAAGAGGTCCAAGCTGAACACGGCAGCTAAGGAGAAGCTAATTTATTTTTGGGAAAGGGAGGAAAGGTTATGCAGAGAGTTGCAGGAAACTGCAGAGTCAGATGAAAGAGCCTCAAGGAAACCCAGAGACAGTGTTTATAGACATCCCTGTAAGGAATCACCAAGCTACCACCTTTGTCTAACTGGATTAGGATGTCAGGGGATTCCCAATTTAGGATCTTTTCCCTCATCAGTCTATGTCATCCCCAGCACTACAGGAAATATCTGTACAAACAGGCTATATATATACTGTTCTGTTTATGTTGGCCATCATGTGACCTTGGGGGTTTGAGAAGCACTTGGGGTGAAATACGTGTGCCAAGAGCACGTCAGTCCTCCACGGGCCACATCCTCCCCTAGGGGAGCCGGGCTAGGATGGAGACACCAGGCATACCTGGATGGAGGACATCTGTGCATATCCTCGCCAGCTGAAGCCCTCAAATTCCAAGGGGTTGTAGCCAAAGCGCACAGCCCGCCCGGCCAGCGTGGTGCCCTCCTCCAGCTCGAATTTCAGGTGGTGAAGGTCAGGGAAATAATGGTCCCGTGCAGGTCTGGGGAAGAGAGAGAGCACGGTTACCTGCCAGGCTACCTGGAAGGAGAGGCAAGAGGACACTTCCGCCAGGCACACGGCTGATGTGGCAGCAGCCCAGACGATGAGGTCCCCATCCTCGTGGTGGCCAAGGACACTATCCCCGAGGAAGAAAACAGAAGGCACAGCACCCCAAGGTGCATCTCCCACTAGCAGCTTACTGGGTGCAGGTGGGGCCGGCTGTGCTCTGCCGGCAGCGACAGGCTCCACTCCGCTCCTCGCAGGACGGCCCCAGGGACCCGCCGACATCGCAGCGGCAGCCTGCGGGCAGGAAGCGCGTGTTTACATTCCCGCCACGCTAACGAGCTCCTGGTCACTAATCAAAGGCACGCCCCAGTGGGTGAGGAGGCTGGGCCGCTATTTTTATTCCATTGTATCCACTTTCATATTGGACCCGGCCCCACTTGGATCAGCTCCTCTCTTCCACCTCAGTGCTGAGCTATTTCCAGACGGCTGCGGGAGGAGCAAGGTCTGCAGAGCCTCATGGCCGGGTGCCGCAGCCCTGCTGCCAGCAGCCTTGCTCCCTCTTTCCCAGCCCTGCCAGGACCATGTGGGCTGGCTGGGAGCGGCTGGATCTCATCTTTCCCTGCTTCCCGTGGGCATGATGCAGAGCAGCCAACCCCACGTGTTCATACCTAATTGTTCTCAGCAGAAGGAAGGGGCAGAACTGCAAGGACACGGCCAGTGGATAAAACACAACAGTGTTTCAAGCACCACAGGGGGCACTTTTCCTGGCCTCTCATTCCCCAGCCTGATGGACCTGTGCCCAACAGTGGCAAAAGCATGAACTTAGGTCTCCAGATCCACAGCAAGACCCAGCCCCTGCTCTGGACTATGGTAAGATCAAAAGCAAGAGGTG
The DNA here is from genome assembly GCF_020740795.1 of Apus apus. NCBI lineage: Eukaryota > Metazoa > Chordata > Aves > Apodiformes > Apodidae > Apus > Apus apus. The sequence goes on from NC_067296.1 coordinate 12,342,447, forward strand.
GAATATCTCCTGCCCCTTTTCTCCAAGGCCAACAGTCACTTGCTCCAGGGTCAGCTCTGTGGCCCCCCTTCTTCACCCAACACATCACGATGGGGGCTCACCTTGGCAGCCAAAGTAATTTGCATTCTCCATATTGAAGTAGCCATCTTTGCAGGCTGAGCAGAACTGGCCACAGATGTTGGGTTTGCAGAAACACTGCCCGTCGCCCTAGGAGATAAGAAGGCATGGAAGCTCATTCTCTCCCATTGCTCATGGCAGCTAAGCTGTTTCTCAGTTATTTGGGTCCTAGTCTTGAGACACTGGAGAAGCATTTTGAGTTCCATGCTCTACACCGCTTCCTGCGCGTGGGTGGGCCAGATAAGTTAAATCATCCAACAAGGCAGGCAAACAAAAATCCAGGCATCCTGGGCCAGACCCAGAAATATTTAGGTGCCTAATTTATGACAGGTCTTAATCCTATGTTCTCATGCAAACCCAGATTGTGGTGCAACCTTTGAGAGCTCAGCATCAGGACAGGCCTCTCCAGCAGCTGCTGTGGGAGATGGAGCTGAAACACTCCCCGAGCACATGCTTGGAGGTGCCTGGAGGCAGAGGAGAGCAAACCCACCTGTCGGCACTCTGCGACTCCACTGGTGGTGCCCTTGGTCTCACACTTGCAGCCTGGAGAGAGGGAGATGAATGAGAAAGCCAGAACATCAGTCAGCCCCTGAGAAGAAGCCTGAATGGGGGACAGTACCCACCACACCAGAGGACACGGGCTGGGATAAGGAGCTGCAAACTGGCCAAGCAGAGGGTAGTTCTGCACAAGGGCTCTCTTTAAATTTTGGACAGTTACTCTTACTCTGTTGAGGACACAGCTAGCAGAAACATTTGCCTTTTCTGCACATTTAGTGATGAAAAATTAAGTGTGTAAATTTTGCAGGGAGAGCTGAGAATGGCACAACTGATTGCCTGAGCCCTGTGTTTCATCCCAAGCAAAAAGCTCCAGGATCTAGCCTTTCCCCTCTCCAAATGAGGGCTACCCAGACCTCTCCAGCTTTGATATGTCACTTCAGGATGAAAAAGGAAGGGAGGAAGGGAGGGTGTCGCTTCCATCCAGTAATGATGGTCCCCACTGGCTTGGGTTTGGGTTTTGCACCATTACAGCACAGAGGGGACTTCTTGGGGTTGTGCAAATGCCATTTCCTTACTTATGCAGCCATAGGGGTTCTCTGGAGTCAGGTTCCAGTATAAGGGCTTGCACATGTCACAAGCTGGGCCTTCAACGTGTGCCCGACACGCACAGGAACCCTGGGGAAAGGGAGGGGAGGAAAAAAGCAGGTGAGAATTTGCAGCACTGTGGCTGAACACGAAGCCTACTGCTCTGGTGTGAGTAATGGCTGCTTTCAGGCTGAGCTTAAGGAAGGACTTAGCCCAAAGTCAGTAAAACGGGTTGACACAAAAATTACCTGCTGGGGTAGGTGGGTTCATTTGATACTTACTGGGGCCAGTGAGGGATCTGCAGTCACCAACCCCGCAGGGTTGCAGGAGCCCTCTAAAAGAGAGGAAGGGTTTATGAAGAGAGAGCTCACACCGCAGCTGTTCCTAAGAGGGGTTACTTATCCCTTGCAAAGCTCTTGGGAGATGGTAAGCCCATTCCAACCCAAACTATTCTATGATTTACCAGCACCACACCGCTATGTCCCAAGACACTGGAGTCCCCACAGCCCGTGGAGGAGCAGGGAGTTACCTTGGCAGTGTGGGAATCCATAGGCACCTGGCAGGCAGCTGTCACAGCGCAGCCCTGTCACCCGGGGCCGGCAGCTGCACTGCCCTGTCTCCTGGTCACAGGTGCTGTGCAGAGAGCCCTCCCGGGAGCACTGGCAAGCTGCAAAAGAGGGGAGAGCAACTGCTGGAGCTGCAGGGCACTGTGACTCCTGCATTGAAGGCTTCCCACCAGCAACCTCTTTTGTTTGCCTGACCTTCACAACCATCAGAGAGCCAGAAATACAGGTTATAAATAACACACACACACTCTTGCTTTTGGTTACAAACACGCCATCTTTTAAGAATAACAATAGAAACTGTTATATTTATCACACCTATTCACATACATTTATGCATATTTTGGGAGAGGGGGAGAAGTTTTAGTTAAGGAAAAGGGGAATGTGTGATCTTATCCTCACAAAGGTCAGCAGCCAGTGACAGATCAGACCCTACAAACACCCATTTGCACCCAGCCACCCAAGAGCAGTGTTTGGCCACCAAGGTGTGCAGGCCAATGACACAGCCATGGCACTGCCAGCAGCTGAGGGCAAGGGCAGGGCAATGGCTCTGGAGCTTCCTGCATGGCCTGCCTCCTGCAAACACAGGACATCCTGCTGCCCTATCACATGAAAGGTCAGCAAGCTGCCAGAGAGCTGCCCGTGCCCTCCTTACCCAGCCTGCATTCCTCAGGTCCCTGCCAAAGGGGATGTTTGAGGCTGATGTCCCCAGACTGGCTAACAGGAAAACATTTTTCATAAAATAACAGATTAGAAAGATAATAATCAGGTTCTCCTTTCCTTGCTCTGATTCCTCTACAGCTCTGCAATGTGGACGCTGCTTTATGAGACAGAAAAAACAAAAAAGAGGTGACTAGTGAACTCCTGTGAGACCATTTCATCTCTGCCTCCAGCCTCTTCAAAGGCATATTGCCGGCATCAGCATTTGTGAGCAGCTCTCTGCCAGCTGGCCACGGCTCAGGCCTCTACATTTAGTACAGTGCAAGGGGGTGATGATGCTCTTTTGTTGCTTCAGGGAAATTGTGTCACAGATTATTTTTTAATGAGCAGTAAATTCTTGCTGGAAGACATAAAAGTACATCTGGCTTCCAGTCGGACTGCTGACAGGGAGGGAGATGGGGACACTCTGCCCAGAGCTGGGGAAGGCTATTCAGGGCATCTGAGGCCACAAGCACCTGCCACAGGCACAGCTCAGCCCTGGCACCAGCTGCTCTGCTCCAGGAGCAATGCAGTGCCCAGAGAAGCAGACACAAAGCTCTCACCATGCCAGCAGACACCTTGAATTTGGGACTGACACAAAACTCCAAATCCTGATCCTCACTGTTCACCCTGTTGAACAACCACACCCCTGCTGGTTTCAGCACAGTTGCTCTGCCTGTGCATGGGCATGAACCAAGGTGGACTAAGCCCTGAAGAGCCTGGATGTGTCACATGAACCACATCTGAGCATTTCCTGGCACCCCTGAACCTGGGGTTTGAGACTTCGTTACCCCATTTTCTTTGGCTGCAGGCACTCAAGCCTGAGCACAGGCAGGTGTGATTCAGCATCTGCACACACTGCTTCTAGAGAGAGAGTCCAAACTACAGCTGCTCCCCAGTCATACTCTGCAGGTCTGCTGCTTAATAGGTCACTGGATTATAGTCCTTACGTCCAGACTGGGTATTATTTCCAGACTGAGCAGACCCAAGCTCCTGCTGTTGCTGACAGTGAATGAACTTGGGGAGACAAACCACATGGCATTTGGGGAAGCATTTCTTTGAGATGTTTACTCACTGTAGAGCATGCCTGTCAGATGGCACAGCCAGCTGAACTGCACAGGAAAACTGACTCCTGCTGCAACTGCATTCATATAGAACCCTTGGACATGGATTATGGGAAGGAAAACCATTACAAAGCCAGTAGCATTTTCTGCCCTCCCCTGAGATTCAGCAGTGGTTACTCACGTGTGCAGCTGGGGTACCCATAGAAGCCCAGGGCACACTGGTTGCAGGTGTGTCCAGCAAAATTCACGTGGCACCGGCACTGGCCAGCAGGGCTGCAGTCATTGTCCACAGCACCCCGGGAGTCACAGGAGCAAGCTGGAAGAGCAGGACTCAACAGTCTGAGCAAACGTGTGATCCATGGCCAACCACTGCTGCCCTGAATTGTCATTCAGCCTCACAGCAATTAGTCATTTCTATCAGAACTAAATTAATTTCTTAATCCCCTGGAGAGACAGGGAGTATTTCCAGCTACAGTTACGGCCATACCAGAAAAATGGCACTGGGGGTTTTTATAGCTCATTCAAATTTCCTCAGCAGTTTAGTAGGTTAATGCACTAAAAAGACAGATAAAAAAGGGCATAAGCTGAAACACCACGTCACAGCAGGTTTGTAATGAGGAACTGTGACTGATAAGAACTGCTTTGTCTTCCAGGCTTTGGCAGGATCCATGACCTCCAGAAAAAATCTGAGAAACACTGGTCTTGCCAAAACAGTTATGTTTTTCAGAAGGTGACAGACCAGCAGGAACTGAAGGTTAGCATCCTTACCATAACAGTGGGGATAGGAGTGGTGCCCAGGACTGCACTGCTCACAGCGTGGCCCAGCAAACTCAGGTCTGCAGAAACACCTCCCGGCAGAGTCACAGCCCCCCGGCAGCATCCCCACCGCGCTGCAGCCACAGACTGCAAGAGAAGGAAACTGTTGGTCTCGTGCTGGGAGCACGGGGAAACGATCATGGCAATTGTTTCCTCTCTGAGGTTCTCAGATGGGTGTTTAGGTGCTGCTGCTCTAAGTGCTCAGCACGTTGATCTCTGTCTCTTGCATATATCCTCTAAAATGCCCACAAACCCACTTCCCAGTCCTCCTTAAAAACCCTGCCAGAAGACTCTGGCTTTGCACGTGCCACCCAGGCCCATGGGAGGGCAGATACGCACGCTGGCACAGGGGGTAGTTGAAGTAGCCTGGAGCACACTGGTTGCACAAGTGCCCTTCAAATCCTGTTCGACACAGACACTGTCCTGTCTCGGGGTCACAGGTGCCATCATACTGGCCGGGGCCGGAGCACTGGCAGGCTGGAAAGCAACAAGGGCACTAGTAAATAAACAGCACCTTAGTCTTTCCCTTAGGAAAGGAAACAGAGCATCTATTTCTCTGGGGTAGAAATGCAGTCACTGGAGAAACCATGGGGGACACAGCTGACAGCAAGCAGGCCTAGCCCATAGCTCACATCCATAGGGAATTTCTCAAGAGCACCTTTAGGCTGGGAGGATTCTGGAGGGTCGGGTCAGGATGAAAAATACCAGCAAAAGCTGTGGAACTTTCTCAGTTGGAAGTGAGGCCAGAGAATTCCTCCTCCCCAGCACAACCAGAGGACAGGGCGAGGCAGGCTCCCCCCAAGCAGGGAAGTGAGCAGTGAGCTGGGACTGCTGACCCTAGGTCACTCACGCTGGCAGCTGTGTCCGTAGTGGCCTGGAGCACACTGGTCACACTGTGTTCCCTGGAAGTTGGGTTTGCACACGCACACCCCCACCCGAGGGTCTTTGCGACAGGCGTTGCCTTCGGTCCCACCGGCGTAGCAGTCGCAGTCTGGAGAGGGGGCACACAAAAACCAGCAGCACACTGTCAGTTGATCTCTGTGGCTGGGCAGGGGTTCCATAAGGACAGGGAAAGAGTTGCCATGACAGACAACGGTTCAGGCCTTCGTCTCTAACAGTCTTCCTACCAGATAAAAATGTTCTAACCAAACCCTGCTCAGGTGACTAGCATGCCTGGCTTGTGGGGTCACAGAGTGGTTGGGAGGCATCAGCATCAGGCAGATGTGCAAGGTGCTGGATGGGCAGCAGGGCAGTGCAGAGGGCAGACAAATGCTGCTTGCCCAAGCCCAAACAGGGCTGATTTCATGCAGCAGTGCCCAAGAGCTGTGTGGGAATTACCAAAGGTTTCAGCTAACCGGGGCAGGGGGTTGGGGTTTCTCTCTGGTTACTCCATGCTCAGCTGCATCCAAGACCTTCCCACTGCCAGGTGCTCTAGTGCTGAGGCTCTTGGCCAGCCCTGACAACAGCAGTAGTGGGTGCTGAGCTGGGAGGGGGAAGAATAAAAATCATCCAAGAACCAGAGGGAGGGGGAGGCAGGGAAATGAGAAGGGAAGTGAGAAATTCCAGCTCAGGAAAGAAAAAGCCTGTCTGGAAGATACAGAGTTTAAAATATCAGAAGGAAGGAAAAGGTTATCTGGAGCACACTGGGGAGCATGAGACAGGGGAGGACTCGGTGGGAAAAGAGATTAAAAAAAAAGCACAGGGGAGGAGATGAACCAAGAAGAGTGAGCATCAGAGAAGAGGGGGATGGAAGGGAGCAGGGATGAGGGCAGGGGTGAGCCAAAAGGGACATACCCACATGGAAAAAACTTCCTGTCCCCCACCCCTCAGAACCTCCTCTCTCAGGGCTGTCTCTTACAACATTTGTGCCCAGTAAGCTGAAGACCTGATCTTGCATTGGGTGGTGAGATCTAACAGCAAAACCAGCATGCTGACTGCCAAGGCAGCAAGGAAAATGGCACTGCTTACTTATTATCTGTCCCACAGGGAGCACTTGTTCTCCAGTATCGTTGTGAGCGAAAGCTGGAATGGCTACATAAAGAAAGAGACATTGCACAGGTCATCACACACACTCCAAGAAATCCTGTTGGCAAATCAACAGGTCGACAGTCCCGAAGTTGACAGGCTGAATGAAAACATGGAACTTGGAACAAACCGCAGACATCCCACTAAACAAAGATGCATTACAATTCATTACAAGTTGGGCTCTGGAAATATGTCTTTCACAGAGAGATGAGACTTTAGCCAAATGGGAAGCTCCTGTTGACTCCAGAGAGCCAGGTTCAGCCCAGCTCATCTCTGGTCCAGCTTCCACCAAACCCAAATGTGGACTTGTTCCCACCTGCACAAGCTGCTCCTGGGACAGGAGTGCCATGTAGCATGGAAAAAGGCACCTGAAGAGCAGCCCCAAGAGGAGCTGTTGCCCTTCCTGCACCCACTGGGTGTGTGGGGTCCCAGACCTGGCCACCCCACAGCCCCACACCCTCGACTTACGGTAGCAGTGGGGGAAGTTGAGGTACCCCTCAGCACAGGCATCACAGTGCTCCCCAGTGTAGTTGGGCTTGCAGTAGCAGCGGCCGGTGAGGTCCTCGCAGGTGCCATCGGTGAAGTCAGACTCACAGTTACAGCCTGCAGAGAGGGACAAGCCAGCAGTGGTCGTCACTACCTGAGCCCCTTGACCCGCCATGAGCACCACAGGAGCATCACTATAACACAAGGCCTCTGTAAAAGACCCCAGTATCTGCTGTAATTCTCTCCAAAACTACAAAGTGCAATTTTGCCTCTTCAGAAGGGGTCTGGTTTAGAGGAACTGCTCTCGCTGTGCTTGTCCCACTGCAGGATCCCAAGTAAAGCAGTAAAGCCTCAACTTTCTTCTCCAGGCAACCCCAATTTCCCCAACAAGGTGGTGGCAGCACACTGCTGCAATGTGTCACAGCTACTAGAATGAGACTGGCTCTCCAGAAAGATGGATATAATCCACTGCTGCGTCAAAATCCCTGTCTTAGGGCATGGAGAGCAGTGGTCCACAAGTGCCAGCTGAAAGGGCACAGAGATGACAGCTAGGACTGAATTACACCACAGGCAACAGCAGGGGTAATGACACATTTTTAGCTCATTCCAGCCTTAGAACATGCCACCACTTCTGATTTTACAGATGCTGCAGACAAACAAACTGTGTGTACAGATGGCTGCATGCACACATACATTCCCATGGGCAATGCCAGCTCCAGCAAGAACCACCCACACAGACACAGATCTTACACTGCTGGACTCCCTAGACCGGAAAAATCTCTGAGCCCAGTCCTTCAGACCACCTTCCCCAGCATCATCAAGTCCAAGCAGGCATCTACAGCCTGCAGGGGAAATGCCACTCACGATAGCAAATGTACGGAGAGTCGATCGGGTGGTCAGGGGACCGGTAGTACCCTGGGATGCACCTCTCACAGTTAATGCCAGTGGTGTGATGCTGAAAGACAGTAGGTTAGAGGGGCATCAGTTCCTTTGCCTGCAGAATGAATGTTCATCTGCCACATTTACTAACAGCTTCAAGGTCCAGAGAGAGCAACTCAGAAGTGTCAGCGCACAGAAGACATAAATCTGCTCAAAAGTCCACATATATCAATTTGAATGCCAAATGTTTCCTGCAAACTGTGCATCCTCCCATAAAAGCCTGGTCTGAATTCAGTTTCATATCTGACCTCAAGCCCATTTCACTTGCTTCAGATGGTAAAATGTCCTGACCGCTTTGTGCTAGGACAGGAGCATTCTGTTTCCTCCCAGCACAGCTAAAAATCACTCCAGTTTCATGCCACTGCATGAATAAATCATCTCACAGTCAACTTGGGAGCAGAAGAGCTACTTTGCCTCTTTCATTGGGAAGTTCAGAGGCTATGGAGATTGGCATTTTGATAGTCAGAGAGAGATCCAGAGAGATGGCAGCACCTGAACACTGCAAACTATGCAGGGAGTTTCCAATGAGCTCAGCACCAACCTGTCCCTCCCAGTGTACATCAGAAAGCATCAGAAAGATAATGGTGCTACCCTGGGGACAGGTAGGAACACAAGTAGTGTTTTCATTTCTGGTGCACACTCCTGGATTCTATAGCAAAGAGACTGAATTTCCAGAGAGAGACCTAATTAAGATAACAGTGGGTATGTAATGGGGTTGGCGAAGCTGCCAGCAAGGCTGAACTCCAGGGTGACAGCAACAACAAACACAAGAATCTGCAACAGCCTTTTCCATGGGAGCCCTCCAGGCCTACCTGACAGTCAATGCAAACACCTCCCCCTTCAAACTTGTCCTCACGGCTTTTGCTGGCTTTGTGGTGATCCACTTCTGGGTCATAGTAGCAGTCGATGGCATGACCATTGCAATTGCAAGCTGAAATAACAACGAGATGTTAGCTAAGCCTCAAGTCCACCAAGATCCTTCAGTCACCAGCTGCCTCTCAAGATAAGAACTCTTCTGCGTGGGTCTGACTTTGGATAGATCACATTTCAATAAGAAAAAATATTCAAATGCATCTGGGGGATTACATGATCACCCAGTCTCCCAGAGTCTTCCAGTTCAAAAGCGCAGAAGTAGCAATTCTCTCACAAAGTCTACTCTGCAACCAAAAAACCGCAGCAGGCACAAAATCAGAAGTAAAATATGTGCAGGCATGTAGAGACAAGAAAGAGAGATTACCCAACTTTGGGGCCCCAAGTAGTCTGGTTTAGAGGGCAATGTTCTCGGCTCTTTTATCTGAGCCTGGATGGAGGTGAGCTGGAAAGTTCAGCACAGAGTGAGGGTGCTCTTTATAAACCCACAGGATTAAGATCCAACTATCCTTGGCTGCTCTACGTTTACAAGACAGCGTGTGATGCAGCTCTGCTCCACGCTCTGCGTTCCCAGTGCAGCACGAATTCCACTGTCGGCATTTACCAAAGGTTTCTCTAGACAAATAAAGATGTCTTGTATGTAAACACATCCGAATGTAATTCATCTTGGAGACAGAATTGAGCAACGAGAGTTGCCTGCACGAACCCTCGGACACGGAGGAGGAACTGGAACAGACTTAGCAGGCCTCCCTGTAAGAGCCCTGGCTGAGCACAACTAAACACCAAGCAAACCATCCTCTCTGCAGTGCCAGTCACCTCCTCTTCACCTGCTGTCACACACCTTAACACCAACCACTGCAATGAACGGCTTCTCTACGCTATGCTGCCAAGAGGCCGGTGAAACCTGGTCAGTCTGTGCTTTGCAAAACAGCTGGAACAGGCAGGAAAAACTCAACTCCAACTTACGCTGGCACTCGTTTGCGCTGTCGGCGGTGGCGGGTTTCCAGGGAAACTGGTTGAAGCCGGGGCAGCAGCGGTCGCAGGACCCTCCGCAGGTGTTGTGCTGGCAGTCACACTGCAGCCTGCAAGGGAGAGCAACAAGCCACAGCCAAGCCTGCGGAGTGGGGAGCCCCACTTCACCCCACCATGCGTAACCATTGCTAGTCAGATGCACAAACAAGTGATATTTGTTAATCTGCATATTCTGGAAAAGAGGCTTCTAAGGCACTTTTACAAATGTTTTAATTGCTGATTTTATGTTGCGGGTTTTTTTCTGAGCCAAACACCAAACTTTGCTCTGCCAGTGCTACTTTCTCCCTGTCTTCTCCTCCACCAGCACTCCTCTTTTCTTCACAGGGAGACAAAGATTAGAGAAAAATCAGTGTGCCAGTGCCCAGCCAGGTCTACAGCCAATAAGACATGGAATGGTTGGAGGTGGCGGTGGTAGAAACCTGAGCTGCAGTATATTACTTGAGAGGGAGCTGTGTGGTGCATGGACACAAAGGTGTCCCCACCACCATGCATCATTAAACAATGAGCCAAAGAGAGATGGGCCACATGGGCCCCTATCTGCTCCTCCAGATACACCTGTGATTGCAGAGAGAAAGGTCATGAAATTTGAATTAAGTTTTCAGCAGGTGCTGGCCCTGTGCTCCCCATGAAACACACCTCCTGCTTCCTCAGCAGGCAGGGCTGTGCTGGGTAAACAGGCGGCTCCGGAGGCGCCAGGCAAGGAATCTCGACGGTCGGTCGCCGGGTCCCGTCCCTGCCCAACTGCAATGGTGATTCATTAACATCACTGACCTCATCTCCAAAACTTCCACTTAGCAGGAGGTGATTCCCATCCAACACAAACGCTTTCTGTTGTATTAGACTTATGGATAATACAGCGTGTTCCAGCTTTTATCTGTGCAATTACTCATTTCCCCTCAGGGCCAGTCTGCCACTCCCATCTCTCCCTCCTCCAATGCTTTTCCATTCAAAAGCAGTGTTTAAAAATAAATGTAATTTTTTTAAAACATTAGAAATAAGTGCAGCAGTCATTCTGGGTGACACGCAGGGTTGCAGACACACTCTTCCATGGCTGAAGTGACCCTGACTATCATGATTTCCAGCTTCATGTTTTTAAAATGTGGGACCTGGAGGTGGATATACAGTGAATAGCCAGACAGAGGGAATAGCTTGGGATAATTTAACTCATTTTAATGAAATATGGGATGATCTGAAAGTTGAGGGCAACGCAGGCAGGATCCACACTCAGCGTGTTGGCTTCAGCCAAAGGGGTTGAGAGGCAGGAGGCCCCAGCCCTGCTGGTGGTCCTCCCTTTGCAGCCAACATGGAACACTGCCACAGTCAGCTCTTAGCATTCATGATGCCCTGTTTCTGCCCAAAATCCCAGGCTGGGCTGTGGCTGGCAGAGGCCAGGCATGAAACCAAGCCCCTGAGAGGTTGGCTGGAGCCTGAATGGCAGAAATGAGCCCTGAAACATTCACCAGGAACTTTGTACTCCCCATGTTTTGCAGTCCTAGAGAGAGACGCAATGAGAGACAAACCTTGGCCATGGCTCTGTAATGAGACCATGCACAGACCTTTCACCTGGCTGACTACCACCCAGAACTTCCAAGAAAACAAACTTAATGGGTTTTTTCCATGGCAGCAGCTGGAGATCAAGATTAACATCTATATACATATGTGTGGAGAAAAACGGTCACTAAGTCAGGGAACTTGTAAACCTGCTGAGCAGTGTTAATCTCTCCGGCTGGAGGACATGGCTTCAGCCACACAACCCGTCTCTTTAACATTGAAGATGTTTGACAAGCACTGGTTCTGTTCCCAGAATGCAAGAAGATGGCACTTAAGGAGTAAAGATGCACATTTGAGATGGAGGAGCAGCTATTTATTTAGTCTCTGCTGCCCAGAGTTAGCAACAACCTCTCAGAGAGCTCATCTATCACAGCAGCTTTACTGCACCTTGTGCTTAGTCCATGCTGCTAATGAATTATGGACCAATGTGCATAAGCTACAATATTTACATGTTTCATTGATTTAATATATACAAGGAAGAGGGAACGGCTGTGTTCACATAGCACATATTTCCTGGTCATCCTGCTGTAAAATGTAAAACCACAGTCTTCCCACTGGAATTGATGTTCAATAACAAACTATAAACAGTTTGCAGGGAGCAGCTGTGTCGGAGCTGAGTGCAGCACACAAGCACCACAGCATCTGGATTTGGCCTGGACATCTGAGTAGCACAATGAAGAAAAAAAAACATCCCCTTTCTCTGACTGACTGTGCTGAGGGAAAGCCACCTGCAAAAGGGACTTGCAGATGGCACCCATCTAGCAGCACATACGGTCCTTTCCCTTCCAAAATGTGAAAGAGCAAGCTGGTGTTCAGGAACCAGCAGTGGGACAGTGTCCCTGATCTCCTCCTGCAGCTCTGCTTTCTGACCAGCCAGGCTGCTCTTGTCTTTAAATAACACCTTGCTGGTTTTTTCAGCATCAGGCACAGGAGCAGCAGCTGGACTCTGTCTCCCTTCATGCTTGTGGCATCCATGATGGGGCAGTGAACCCATGGCAACAGTTGCTCTTATCAGACAGATGCAGGGTGCTCCTGAGCTCACTAACAGCAGCCACATGTTAACACAGGAATCCTGCCTGGGCTCTATTTGCAATGTGCCAGCTCTTCTCTGATGTTTATCTCACAGAGTTTGCCAGAAGAAAGGTTTGTGCCTGATCAAGCCAGTGTGCACCTTTAACCAGGAGAACTTTCCTTCCTTCTGCTGATTTCAGCCCATTTGATCTTGAGGCAAAGAGAGACAGTTGCTACACCATGTCCTAAAGTCTTAGCCAAATTTTCTAGCTCACTTCTATCAAAGAGTTTATCCTGCCTTTCTGGGCAACAGGCACAAAAAAGAGACGTGTAGAAGAGATGTTAAAAGAGAAGTGGATACCTCCCAGATAGGCTGACATAACTGGGATTTTTTTTAGGGCTGGGCCAATTCACATTTCTTGTCTCCCTCTATTTGCATTTCCTTTCCCTGTTGCTGTCACACATCAGCATCCGAAGAAGCAGGACAGATGCAGAGGGACACACCATGCCTCCTACTCAGATGGGTTGCAAAGATTTCTGAAGGCATGGTGTGTTTCTGACAGCTGGGGCCATGACATGTGAGACACAGAGCCCCAGCTGCCTCTGTGATGCCTCTTGTCATGCAGCATTATGGCAGGTATCATTGTGCAGGCTCCATGCTCCATCAGTGCAGGAGGGGTGGGATGACTGTCCACCAGTGCCTGCTTCTGCAGGGAGGCTGGACACAGCTGCTGCTGGAGCCTTGGAGAATGCCAGCTTTTCACTAATTATTCATTTTCTCAACTTAAAGTATCACATTTCTGCTGACTTCTCCACGCTCCTGGGCTTGCTAACAGGGTACTGTAACACCATGAGAAGTTCTTCTGTTAACCCAACATCTTTGTCCTGATGTATCCCAAAAGGTTTTGCAGATGTGAAGTGCTGACTGTACAAAGCACCCAAGTAGGAAATGCTTTCTCCTCCTGGCAAGTGCAGTGTGCTCTGAGTGAAATGCAACAGCTGCTTATGAACATGTGCTGCAACATTAGAGCACAGGCTGGGGCCAAGACTAAAGATGCCAAATGCATCAAAATGAGAGTGGAGGAGGGGAATTCTGGGAGACAGAGATGGTAATCAGCAAATTGGCATTAAACAAGGATCCCAACATACCTCTCCTTCCTCAATTTTCCCTCCCTTTCTGGAGAACCTGGAGATACACCCAAGAAATTTCATGGTGTTTTTATTTTAAAGAATGATTTTGCACCATGAAGGTGCCCTGGTACACAGGTGTACTGTGCATCCAGCAACACCAAAGTCCAAAACAAAAACAAGGAACTGTACATTCAAATATTCATGAACTTTTCTTTGTCAGAGTTTGGCACACTAAGGCAGACTTGCTTACCAATACATCTTTGTTTTAATACTTAGAAGCTCTAACCTTGGCTGGGACTCACTGGAATTTTATTTTAGAAGATCCAAAATCTCTACATGATCCTGATGAGAAAGTAATATAAGCTGCCCTTGTCCAGCTGAATCTACCCATCCCTTTCATAAAGGCAACACTCAGGCTGCAAACAGATGGCTAAGAAGCAACACTTTCATGGTTTGAAGCAGATCTTTGGCATTTCAAGTTGCCAAGGCGGATGGGAAGAGTCCCATGAGCCACAATGTAACTGCTTTACACGCTCGTGTTCTCTTGCAAAGAATAGCTGTTTAGCTACATGCATAGCCAATTAATGGTTCTTATGAGTAGAAAATGGGCAGTAGAGTCCCTGGTTTCTTGGGAGACCATCTATTTATGAGAGCATTGCTTCAATTCTTAAAAAGCCACCTGGAAAGCCAGAGACTTCTCTGAACAAGTTCAGAAGCCAGCCCTGGGCTTTGATGGGAAACCTCCGTGTTCAACAACAGTATCAGCCTTGCACATCTACCCTCCTGTTTCAGCACTCTGCTCCCATGGGAATGGCAAAGTTGTGGGCAGGGAAACAGACCAAAGAGCTGATCTGGCTGACATGGCCTGACAGAACTTTTAATTTTTGCTACTTTGCCTGGACCAGTTTCTGATTTGTTCACAGGGCAGAGCCATGAGCAACAGTGCTGGCACAATTACGCGCTCAGGACAGGTCACAACTCACACCAGTATCTTTTATTCTTAGCACAACAATTCAAATGCTTTTGCACAGAACTGAGACTTTGAAAAACATACCTGTAGGGGTCATTAGGGTCTTTGGCATCACAGACATCTGCATGGCCATGGCAGACACAGCGCCCTCCAATGCTGATATCTTTGATGCTGTAGTAGTACTGGAGAGACCAAGAAAGTGTAGCCATTAATGTCTTCACAAACAAGCTTCACAGCTACCCTACTCAGAACTCAGCAGGACTTTAGCTACTAAAATGATGCATCAGGACATTTCCCTTACAACAACAAGCTCAACCTGAGCCCATTAGCTACAAGTCAGGTCTCCCATCACAGCCAGAAAACCCCATGTGACACCAAGAAGTGTTCCCCAGTTTCACACTGTTGGGGCCAAGCACAGCTCTTCCCAAGCAGCCTCCAGCTCCAGCCATGGCAGCAGAGGCATCTGCTGCAGATTCCTTCAATTTGCAGAGCATAAATACAGAGAGAGAAAATTCTCATGGGCAACGTTCATGGAAGTCTTCTCCCCAGAGGTGGCACACACAGCCTCATTAGTAAGAGGTATCAAGGCCTGTCTTACCCTCCTTGTCACTGTAGGGTCCCTCAAAGCTTTGCCCATCAGGTGCCCAAGCAGAGTGTTTGTCTGTAGGAAGCGCAGTCTGATGTTAGTGGCTTTTGTGAAATTCCGCAGCAGAGGAGAGTAGGAGAAGTTCATGGCTCCTGGACGCCCATTTACCAGAGAGACAACAATCTGTGAATGCAAGGAAGGAAAACAAATCTTTGTGATCCTCTGAGATGGGAGAAAATTAACCCCCCCCTTAGCCAAACCCAATCTTTATCTCATTTCAAGACAACAGAATCTGTTCCCTGCCAGTCTCATTTGATTTAACCAAGTAGTTAAGCATCCAAAAGTCAAGAGGGAACCAAATAGTAAGGGTATCTACAGTCACTACGAAACCCTGGAAACCCAGGGGATGAAAACATGCAGCTGCTCACCTCCCCGTTTTCTAAAGGCACGATCCGGGAGTATTCGGTGGTGCAGATGGCGTGGTCGTCCCTGGTGATACGATCCACGGTTTGCAGTCCAAACTTCTCAATGCAGTCCCTCTTGGAAGCTGTTCATCAACCAGTGATGAGAGCAGTAAGATGGAAAAAAAAGGAACAATTCATAGCCCTGTATTGATTTTCCCACACAGACCCACAGGAGGGAAGGGTGCATACTCTTTGTTAAGCATTTACCACGTACAGATTGCTTTGTATCATTAACTCTCTCATTACCAATGTACGTGTCTCTGCTAAGGGAGGGAGTCACTATGAGAGTAATAAAAGAGTCAGAAAATTCCCCAAATCACCTCATTGCAGTAAAGTGAGAACGTCTATTGTACTTACAGTGACCACCTGCAGAGAAACCCATCCCTTAATTTTGGCATTAAGCTCACAGTTTAACGAGCTTGAGCTCTAACCCTGGTCTAAATTTATTGCCTTGCTGGCACCAGATTTGCTGCACTGCTTCTGCTGAGCTGCTAGAGCTCTGCTCCTGATGTAGCAGCTTGTACCATCGTGTTCATGGGGCTCTTTAACTTCTTGGGTAAATCCTGAAGAATGAGCCAGCACTGAACCACACATCAGGAGCAGCCACAAGCCAGAGCCACAGCTGCAACATCTCCCACCAAGACAGGGTGGACAAACAGGCGTGGGGAGGGGACTTGGAAGTGTTTGGAAGAGACAGAGCAACTGTGTGTAGAATGTCTCCTTTCCCCACCTTATTCTGATCAGCAATCACTGATAAACCAGCGCTACAAAACCAAAGTGCCAAAGCTTCCCAGACCCACCCCCTGGGGACCGCTGTCAAGGGCTTCTGCCACTAAGTGGCAATGCAAGGCTGGCTAAAGCCAGGGACAGGCACCACCAGGCAGTCACTGTGCTGGCTCTGCTACCTGCTTTGTGGACACTGCATGCCAAAATTCCCCTTGAAGGCAGAGGAATGTTCTAGCTTCCCAGCACAGCTGCTCCTGCAAGTCCAGCATCCTCATCCCAACATCCTTATGCTGGCTGATAGGGGAATGCTAGCCTAATTTGTGGGAATGATCCTCCAAAATCTCTTGCCATGTGCCTCCAGGAGGCATGCCCCTCACTCTACATGCTGCACTGGAAGGCTCAGTCAGGCAGGAGGAACTAGCAGGGGAGAGCACAGAAAGCTTCTGCCTCCCCTGCCTTCACCTCTGGCTTGCACCCACTCACACCTCATCTCCGGAAACATGGCTTCATGCCATGAGACGCTGTTTTGGCAACAGCAGGAGCTCAGTTGCATCCACAGGAATATGGTGTGGAAACATGTAACTTGTGGCTCCCAAGCTTTGCTTCACCAGGTGCTTCTTTAAAGGCAATTTATCCTGAAGCACCAGGCAAAGAGTCTGTCACCACTGGCTTGAGATGATTGATTTCCAGAGTGCTGGGCATGGAGACAGGATGCTCAGGAAGAGCAGCTACTTGGGAAAACCAAAAAATATCTCCAGTTATTGCAAATCTGCACAACCATGTGAGCCAGAAGCCAGGCACTCTGTCTGAGCTAAACCAGAGTAACCCTTAAACTACAGTTTAAGCAATGCTTTAAGGAAATAACAGCCTGGAGAAGCCCACCCTCAGAGAAGAAAAGGACAGAGCCTTGCTCTGTGCTGTGGCTGCCTTCCCTCTGCAGTGTCACTGCCCAAAGCTAATCCTGCACAACACAAGGGGCTGGGACAGGCAAGGCTCTGTGGGCCTGGAGGGACAGCTGGTATTGGGCATCTTTCATGTCCTGTCCTTATTTGAAATGCT
The DNA here is from genome assembly GCF_020740795.1 of Apus apus. Classification (NCBI taxonomy): domain Eukaryota; kingdom Metazoa; phylum Chordata; class Aves; order Apodiformes; family Apodidae; genus Apus; species Apus apus. The sequence goes on from NC_067296.1 coordinate 12,359,639, forward strand.
GTGTGGGGAACCCTTCATGTGGATAAACCCCACCATAAATCTCCTCCCAGTGCCCCTGATTCTTCTTTGGTGGCCAAGGGAAGGCTGGTGCCTCCCTGCTGTCAGACATGGAGGATTTGCATTGCCATGGTCCCTCCAGCCCCTCTCCCCAAGAGAGTTCATCAGCTGCACCAACAGATGCTTCCACAATAGTCATTTCTTCCCTCCTCCAGCAGAGCTAAGCCCACCAGCACTTCAGCAGCCTGGCTGGGGGGAGAAGGCAGCCTCAGGGAACTGAACACCTCCCACAGAGCTCGAGGGGCAGAGCTGAGCAGGCAGGGATGGTGTCACCCATGGCAAGGCTCCCCAGTGTCTCTGGAGAATGCTTACATTTCTGCTGGCTGCTTTTAAAAACACTGGTCAGTTCAGTAAAAGGGTTATTAGACCACCTACAGAATTCCCCATGCCAAAAATAAACCTCCGCAAAGGACTTTATGTGCTAGCAAATCTGGCAGGTTTTGGAGCAGCCACCTCTTTATTTCCATGGGAATTTTCCACTGGGCTGTGTCACTGCATGCCTCTTCTGCAGGGGGGTGGTAAGAGGGCTCCAGACCTTACAGGAACAAGCAAGCAGGGCAAGAGCTCCTTGCTCAGCCCCAGACCATCCAATAACATGATTGTAACGGGCCCCAAGAGAGACTTCAGAGCTGGAAGGGAAATTCTCAGAGAAGACAGAAAAAAACCAAAGCAGACAGTGTGACAGCAGTGATTCCCCACCAGTGCACAGCAGAGGGGAAACCATCTGCACTGGAGAGGAGCTACCACACTAAGGCAACACAGCAAGTAACACAGCTGCAGCTCAAGAAAAGGCCAGCAAAGCTAAAGCACGGGCTGACTGGTCAGCCAGAAATATGAGTCTGTAGGGGCAGCCCAGGGCAAAGCCTCAGAGTGCTCTGAGGTCCTTCCTTGCCAGGTTTTAAGTTCTGGTTGTAGATCTTAACTCAAATTACTGCCGCTGCTTCTGGAGGGTTTGGTGGTTAACAAGTTCCTCAGCATCTGGCTACCCCATAGACCCTTTGGGAGAGAGATCAGTAGAACCAGCTGTTTCTAAAGGGATCAGAGAACTGGGAAGAAAGGTTTCAAGTGCACAGACTGGATCTCTGCAGCCACCCTTTCCAGCTGGCTGTATCAGACCCCACCGTGCACAATGACAAGACTGGCTCCCTACCCTGCACAGGTTGTATCTGATCTCTGGTAACCAATATGGGGCTATTTTCTGCCTCCAGATTCTTCTGTGACAACAGCCACTTAGAAGTAAGCTGCTGCTTTGCTCCTGGAGGAGCTTAAATACACCAGTCCAGATACTGTCCAGGAAACCTCATGTTCCAGACCTAGACCAGCAATGGCCAATCCTTGACACTGGTGCCAACTTCAGCATCCTCAGCCATTTGGTTGAACACTTATGACAATACTTAGAAAAAATACACTTAGCCCCAGAGAGAAAAAAAGTTCTCCTGTCCTGAGAAGCATCACTGAGCTTCAACTTTTGAAGCCTTATTGGGCAGAAAAAACAGAGGACATGCACTGCATCACAGCTGTGAGACAGAAACAACTCCAAACCCAGCCCAGTACCTGCACAAAGAGCTGTCTTCACTCTGGCCTTGCTACCTTGCACTAAGCTGCAGCTCTCTCATAACACTGCCATACTTACAGGCAAAATACTGCCAGGGCTCATAGGTAAGGCCAAAGTCAGTCGATCGCTCCAGTACCCAGAGGTCAGGACGAGGGGAATTGGCAAATTTGATCAGGACATAGGCCACATGGAAGAGCTGAAAGAAAGGAACACAGAGTTAGTTGGCTGCTCGAGGCATCATGAAAAGCAGGGAGAGCTTAGTGGGATCCCAGCCAAACAAAGGAGCTGGTGCTCTGCAGATGCTGCTGCTCACAAGCAGCCTGTGGAGCAAAATCCTCTGTATCTAAAAGGATCATGATATGACGTGGCTGCTGGAGAGAGCCAGGCTGGGGAGCTCAGCTCCCACCAGCCCAAATGCTAACAAAACACAGACTTTGTGGCTACAGACAGTACCCAGGAGGCTGTGCTTGGTGACAGCTTAGACCTAGACTCAGCCCAAGCAGGTAGCACTTGATCCCTGTGCCACTGCTCTACCATGGGAATCTCATCCTGGCTTGACAAGACAAGTGGCCCCCACTACCAAGCTCTGAAGGTGACCATGAAAAGCTGCTATGAACCTATTCTGGAAGACTTGGCTTCTGGGCTGTTCTTGGGGTAAGAGGTGACACTCTGGACTGTTATACATACACCAGCCAGGGAACACCCAACTGCACCTTGCACACAATATCACAAAATCTTTTTTTTTATTTTAATAAGTTGGCTGCAGCAGAGCCCCAGCACAGCTCCTCTGCTCCAGGTGCTGCAGGGAAGGGCAGCGCAGGAGTCCCACTTGGCTTCAGTACAACTCTAACACTGGGCTGCTACCCATTTGTCTGGACACTGACGTGTGCACACACACACCCTTGCCAAGAACAAAATAAATATACTCTTTTAAAGAGCTAAAATGTCAGTGCTAGAGAGAAACAAAAGCCCCAGCAGAATTCCCCTTCCCTGGCTGGCACGGGCTCGCTCCAAGAATCCCCACTCCATCATCCTGTCACAAAGTGATATTTAAAGGCAAATAAAGTTCTCTTATCAGAGAAAATTCCTAACGTCAAAAACAACCCAAAAGGGAGTTTAGTGCTTGAAAAGCAGAGATTTATAGCTCAGGAGTCCCTCTTCATACAAAGCTGGTGCTGTACAATCATACATCCCCCAAAGACTAACAGGTACCCAGAGAGGCACTTCTACAAGGGGAGCAAAAGGACAGCTCTGTGCCCACCCCAGCCACGACGAGCTGCAGGGGGGCCAGAACAGCAGCCTGCACCTCAGCCCTGCCCCAGCCACACACGCTGTGGAGCCAGAGGGTGAGCATTAATAATCACATGCCTTCAAAATAGCCCTGATGCTCAACAGGAAAAAGAAACATTTAGGAAGAGGCATTGAAATCTTCCAAGTTCGTGCCTTGCTATGGGCATTCAGGCGAGGGGGTCTGAGCGCTGCTGTGTGGGTGTGGAGCACAGGGTGGGTGCAGCCCTGGGGACTGGCACTGCCTCTTCCAAAGCAGGATACATGGACAAAACATCCTCAAGCTCTGGCTGGATGTTCTTCTGGCTCCAGGGCAGCCTCTCCTCTGCTTACCAGGGATTTCTCTGGTGTCCACCACAGGCTGGTGGCAACCAAACTTAACACCTGGGTGTAGGCTAAGGGACCTCAAGAATGAAGCCTGGGGAGAAGTGAACTAGCTTCACCTGGGAAATCTGAGAGATCCTGAAGCACAGGAAGTCAGAGGCCATTCTCTGGCTGGGACTGGGCAGGAGGCTGGGATTTGTCACAACCCTCAGAGTTTGTACTGGCCAAGACTGGTGCCATCCAGGATGAAGAAATCAAAGTGATCACCCAGCACAGTTCCCTGCTGCCAAAATACTTGTGAACCCAAGCAAGGGGGAAACAGACATGCTTTCAAGCTGCTAAAAAATGAGAAAAAACAGACCTAAATGTTGCTTTAATCTCTCTCTGCAACCTACACGGTGTCAAGGCACATGAGACTAGGCATTTTTGAAGGAGCAGCATTTTTTGTCCACTCAGCCTCTCAGCAGAGCTATTATTTGTTAGTGAAGCCCAAGAAACTACAGTCCAGGCAGCTGCTTTCTCTGCAGGACAAGTTCTCACAGCTTAACATCTGCCTCTTGGCATAGGAACGGGGCTGAGTACCAGCCAGTGAAGTTACATCTTCCCTCCACTGTAAATCCTCCTCCAGCTTTATTCTACAGGGAATAAATTAATGCTCCTGCTGGCATCTTGCATAGCCTTTAGTGGAGAAAATTCACAGCAGCTCCAGCATATGTGCATGTGTTCTGGTTGCAGGCACTGGGAGAGCCTCTGCTCTGAATGAACAGCAACCACCAACATAAAATTAGAAATGAGGCATATCACTATCTTCTGCATTTATCTTTTTGCAAAGCCAGCTACAAACTTATAGTCAGTAAATCCCATGGAGTTCCTGGGGGATCCTCCTTGCTGCCCAGTTTCATGCTGGAAATAAATGTTCCTAATTAAATGTCCCCGAGTACAAACTCCTCACAGGCTTCTAGTTCTCAGAAGTCCCCTGCCTCTACAGAGCCTGGGTTACAATCCAGTCACGTTGGTACATGGTCAGTTGGGTTTTGCACAAACACTGAAACTTGACACAAAACCAAGCCCAGAGCTCAATGCTTTACAAAGTGAAAACAACAGCCAAAAAAGAAAAAGAACTAGTGCTGCTGGTTGCACACCCTGGCTAAGAGCTTCTGGGACAGGGGAGTGGCAGGGTTGGCAGTCACACACTCATGAGCCCTACGAGCCCTCTCTAGCTGAAAGGTGATGGTGTAGCTGGTTTCAGTACATTTTAAGTCATAGGAGATGTGGGTTTGTGCACAAACATAAAGACATTGGGCACTGGGGAGAACTGTGTCTGTGCTTGCTGGGAGCTCTCTGAAAAGCCAGTCCCAACCACACTGGCAGGGTTAAACATCCAAGATCAGAGCCAGCATGCTAATTTTTTATCTTTCATTATTACAGGAAAGAACAAGAACCTCTGGGTTCTTGCTGGATCAGCTGCAGTATCTCTGCTGAAGCCCTGTTCAGATGTTCCTGTCCTGCTCCTGCTCTCAAAGCCAAACATGCTGGCAATGGTCTATACCCAAGCCCATCATTAGCACTGCTGGACACTTAGGCTGCTGCTGGATTTCATTCCAGTTGTGACTGCAATTTTGGGACACAAAGAAGCCAGCCAATTATTACACACTCACTCCCCTCCAGCACATCAGGGTTAGGGTCACTCCTACATGGAGCACTGAAAATATTCAGGAGTCTGTGACCGCAGTGAACCCAATCCTGGAACAGGACTTGCATCCTGGTATTCAGAGAGATTTTTGTCAAATCTGGTGAGTCTCCTGCCCCTCCATCCAACATCCTTATCTTGCAGAATATCACAGCCTGCCGGAAAAAATAAAGGCAGATTGCTTGCTTCAAGTGCATATGCTGAGAAAACTCAGAGAGATACAAAGAGAGAACAGTAGCTCTAAAAATAGAGCTGGCACAAAGGCCAGACTTTTCATTCCATGTTTAGTTCCAGTACAGTTCTGCCCAACCAATATTGCAAGAGAAATGGTTGGAGTTTTTTTCCAGACTTTATTTAGCTCTTATTATCAGTTAGATGAATAAAATCCTCTATGCTCCCAGCCTCTTAGGCAATTTCTTTTTCCCTTCTCCATGGAGGAAGGAGGTGAAGCACCAGATTCGATACACACACTTGTCTCCAGGCAAGCAGATCCCTTGCTCTCTTACCACCTCTGAAAGAGTGCCAGGTAAAACTCGACCCCTGACCAGCACCTGGGATTTCATGAAACGAGCTTCCAGCCAGGAAATTCTGACAGAAGTATTTAAATTAGCAACCAACTTTCTTTGAAAATAGTAACATCCCTACATCTAGCTGGTGCTGCTGTTGATGGCTTTGAAGCATGTTTCCTTAGTAACAATCACTTGTGGCTCCCCCAGTGCCTGGAAGGATGGAGCAAGTCCCAGAGCCAGAAGAGGAAGATGGGGATGAGGGCATTTTCTCCATCTCACACTCACTCCATCCCTTATATCATGTTTGGATGGTGGGGAGCTTTATCCAGCCCCAAAATCCCAAGAAAATATAATTCTGGCTACTGCCCAGTCTGATAGCACAAAGATTTGAAGAGTAAAACCAGGATCCAGAGAGACAAAAGCAACTGCTTTTGTGGCAGCACATCCTGTCTGTCCATCTATCTATCCTCCTGTGTAAGCAGCACAAAGTGACAAACTCCCACATCTCCTCTGTTCCCTCCCTTGGGACACTGATTTCAGTTTTCCAGCTCTGGGAGCCATATGTGAAAACAAAACAGCAAACTGGACCCAGACACATCCCATGTCTCTTAGTGAAGATTCACATTCCTCCAAGTTGCCAAAAAGCCATCCAGTAGCATTCAATAAGCCAACCAAATCTTCAAATTGTTATAATATTGGCAACTGTGTTTTGACAAGCAGCAAGGGAGCCCCTTTTTGGTCCTCTGACTAAAAGGTAGGAGCAGGCTAAGTTGACTGGGAACTCTGTGCAGCTCTACTCCCAGCCCTGGAATGCACAGATGTAGTTTATATAGTAAACCACTCTCTAATTTTCTGCAGGGCAGATTTATTACCTTTAGTGTTGACTTATTAAAACAGCATCATGTGAAAACAAAGCAGTTCAGCTCTTCCTAACCACTGCTAAATATCCCCATGGAGCCTGTGTGTGGACAGCATCACCAGTGCTACTGTATTCCTGCTTGGGATTTCCTGGAAGGATCGGATGGAGTGGCTGAGCAGGTGTGACTCAACAGCACAGAACATGGACAATAAATCCCACTCCTTAGGGGCACATGAATCTCCTGGATACACTCAGCATGGTCAGGACTGGTGGCCAGCCCAAGGGGCTGCAGCACCTGCACAGGTGCACCCTGCAGCATCTTGGGGCATCCTGCACCCCAGTTTGGGTCACTGCACAGCAGCTCCAGACATGTGTCCAACCTAGACTGAGGCAGAGAAAGGGGAAGAAACCCAGATGAACCATTTCGGAACTACTACGGGAAGTGTGAGCACTCATCAGGCTGGGAAACACTGGGCAGCGCTGGCACCGCATCTGCTCTTCCCAGCAGTGGCAGAAGCTAAAACTGACAAGCAATCGAGTCTCTTTGTGCACCTTTTATCCCTACAAAAAAAAGTGTGTGAAAGCTGAAAAAGCCCTGGAAAGCCAAAGAGATTCTGAATTGCTGTGAATTTCTCTAGGTCAGTGATCCACCCCTCTTGCATCTTTTGCTTGTAATCATTTATTCTCATTGAAGTAGTGGAGTTACTCATTAACAGCCTGACTGTCCTACAGCAGATTTATTTCTTCCTAGCCCATGCCTCAGAATCTTTGATTAAAATCTCTCACATGTAGCTGCTCGGAAGTATGTCCCTACCGTTTATTTCTAGTCACACAAGAATTACTTCACCCCTTCTAGGCAGCACAAAAAAAGGTGTTTCCCCTCCAAGCAGGCATGGCTTTTCAATGAAATACTCAAGTATCTGAGACCAAACAAACCCCCCCCCAAAAAAAAAAAAAAAAAGCACAAGTCAGTGTTTGGAAGATGGGTGGGTACTGAAACACACACTTGGCCCACGTTTCCCTCTTTTGCTCATAGCAGCTCCTGCCTCTCTCGTATGTTTCTGTGTCAAGTCCTCACTCCTGAAAATGGCATTTTTCCAAGTTATTAATGCAGGGTTACAGGGTTCTAAATTAGAAGGTCCCCTATATTTGTATCCCAAGACTTTGTAGCAGAGCTTTAGAAACAACCACCCATCCCCTTTCACCATCTGCAGAGTCCATTGCTACTCATCACATCCATACTCAGAAACCCTCCAGGGTGTCCCACACTCTGAGAAAGCAGCACTGCCAGCCCCAGTAGGTAGGTGAGCTCTTCCCTTCCTCCAGAAGGTCTGGGACAAGGCAAAGGCTTGAGGGGCAGCAGTGCCCCAGCTGCCCTGAGCCTGCAGCAGCTCCAGGAGGTGACAGCAGCCCCGGACACATGCCACAGAGCCAGAGCCCCATGCAGACGCAAGCCCAAGGGGAGAGGGCAGAGCTGCAGCTACTCAAACCTTGCTGCAGGGCTGGGTAGGGGGCGAGCACTGAGACTCAGGGAAAACCAATCTGTTTTCAAATTTTTCTCTCAAAACTCAAGGGCTTTGTTGAGAGAGATCGAAGAAAACACTCCAGTGTGAAACCTGCTCAGTGTCATAACAGCAGCAGCAACCCAGTGTCTTACAATGTTATTTTCTAAACAGGCCTGTTCCCTTTCTAAGCTGCTTGGCCTAGGTGAACAGCTGATAGAGCATTTTCTACAAAGGATTTTGTTTTCTTTACACTCCACTTCTGTGGAGGATTTGGCTCATTCACTAATTTCACACACAGCACTGCTTTTTCTTCACAGCATCCTCCTGTGCGAGCTGTTCCTCCCCAGTCAGTGCCACACGCTTCCTGCCAAAAATCCTTGGGAGGCAGATCTGCAGCACTTGGCACAAGGCAGGGCAGAGTGGTGCCATCACTTATGGCTTCACAAGCCTGCCCAGTGCTGAACTGATAATTTAGATAGTCAGGTTTTAGAAATGACCACCAACAGGATAGCAGCAAGATCCTGATACACAGCAGGTTCAGCCAGCAAGCACTAAGGAGAGAAACACAGAGGAGCCTGGGCAGGACACAGCATTTGGGGACCATCCCATTAAATCTGTGCCTGCCTGGAGCTGCCAACACCAAGTGCCACACAGCTACACGTGCAGTGTTCAGGGGTTGCTGACACACCAACCTGTACATGCCCAAACACAAGCTTTGTTTAAACCCCACCAAAGGGGGTTCCTCCTGAATTCAGAATCAGCTGTGTTCACCCAACAGCTACCCAGGTGCCATCTACTGGAGCCAGATGTGCCCAGAGTGGGTGTAGGCACTGGGATGTGTCACAACAGAGCAATACGCAGTCAGAATGAAAGGGAATGGCTGGAATTCCTCTGGATGAGGCTTCAGTCACTTACAGATAAGGACCTCACCCACACTAGGCTTTCACTGTGCATTAGGAGATACCCTGCACTTGGCCAAGACGGCCTTTGCACTTTCTAGGTTGCTGGGAGAAATGTAGAGTAACCCCTTAGAGGCAAGACTCAACAATTTGTCTTTTGGCCCAAACTTGAACTAGTACACCCTCAGGGAAGGGCTAAGCAGGCTCTCCTGCCACCACAATGCAGACAGAGTGGGGCACCTCGTACAGGGTGACAAGTGCTGACCCAGAGGGCTAGCCCAGGAGCAGGCTGAGGCCACAGAACATGGAGAGGAGCAGGTGCCCCAACCATGGGGACTACAACCCTGCGCAGATGCTTTAATCCTCTTGCAAGCAGCAGCAAAAGCCTAGCACAGTGTTGGCTGAAAAGATGCCCTTAAAACTTCCTAATGCTTCAGAAATAAGACATGGTAACTACATTCAGGATTTCAGATTAATAATAATACCACATTGTTCCTGGGGCTGATTCTCAAAGGCCCTTGGTCTATTGCCTTAATTCCTTTTCTTTGAACTAACAGGAGTTTGTGACTAATTTTAACAAAACGAAAACGATACCAGCAAGAACTCTAATAATCCCAAAACATACAGGAAAAAAAAAGTGCTTTTCTATAAATAGAAAAATCGGGGAGTTCCTGCTTGCTAATACTCACCAATGTGCTTGCAGCCTAAATCTGCAATTGCTAAGGAAATGCATGACTTGAGGGCTGTAATCTGACAGCAGTTATTTGAGACAGCCAGAAGCTGCAGTCTCATCAGGGAGCTGTCAGTTCACACAGAGGGAGAGGATTTTTTTTGTAACTAACAGGGAAGAACTGACTCAGTTTTTAACGCTAGCTAGACTTCAAGAGGTTAATGGGAAAAAAAAAGAAAAGTCTCCCTGGAGTATGGCACTTTATCGTGACAAATTTCAGACAACAAGCACATCTCTGGCCTGGAAGGACATAGCCAGTCCCCCTGCCTAGGATGAAGGGCTTCATGCCTCCCAGTGAGCTCCAGCATGGGACTACTCTGCAAATAAGCCTTTTAAATCCTCTGCGTTCTGCATCTGAGTCATTCTCCAATGCTCCTGTTTACATGGACAGCCCCCCTCAAGAGTGGCTCACCTCAATGCTGCCTTCGCTCAACTTTCAAGAAAAACCTGTCCCTCTTCTTCTCCAGAGAATGACCATCTCTACACAGCTGTTAGGACAGCCCAGCCCGGGCCCTACCTACTGCCAAATTGTCCCAGCAGCTGTAGATGAAATCTGTAAATCCTCCCTGGGGGCATCCACTCCTGGGACAGAGAGAGAATGGGCTTGAAGTGAAGAGCTATAATACTTCTGGTAACAATGGTCCTGCCTGGTATCTCCTGTTTATCAAAATGCAATCCAACAGGGTAGAAACTATGACCTTCAACACAAAGAAAGAATCCCATTAAAAGACCATGTCAATCCCTCTACCAGCCAAGGACAATATTGCCACAAGAGGATTTCACCAAGAGTTTGCCAGTCAGAGCTCAGCTCTGCTTCCAGTCTCTCTCATTTCCTCCTCTATAATTTAACAGCTCTCGGTTAATTTGGTTAGCTGTTCACCCAGCTGGATGTGTGCTGAGACGCAGAGAATACACTGTCCACAGTCACGGATTGCTTGTTTTTAAAACATATAGAAGGAATCCGTGACTTTGGCAGTAACGGTGATGAAAGCAAGTCATTAAAACATGGCACATTCCAGACCCAGAGGGATGGGCACAGCTGTGGGAAAGCACAGGTCCACGGTCCAGCACAGCAGAGCTCAAAGCCTCTGGTGTACTTGGGTCCTTCAAGTTCTTCTCTGAGAACCTCCCTGGGAGGAGGCTGGGGAGAGCAGAGGGGCTCTTCTGCACAGCTCCCCACCACCAGCTCGGGCAGGCAAAACGCAGCCTGCAAGATGCAAAGTGCTTGTGTCCTTATAAACAAAAGTCAAGGCCAACTCTCAATGGATTTGTGAGTAGAGCTACCTCCCCCAAGCTGAAGCTCCCACACAACGAAGCAGGAATTTCAGCATGCACTGGGCCAAAATTCCTCAACTTCCTCCAAAGAGCAAATAACTCCTTGCAAAGAAATCTGGTCTGACCTTTTATACCACTTCATTCTTTTGCTCTGCAACGAAGGAGGAGCAGCAGCACAACACAGCCATCCAGTTCTGCAGTTTCTGTACAGAAACGGAGTGGACCACTGAAGATCAGCTTGGGAGGGCTGAAGTAAATGGCTGTGTGGCACAGCAGGGGGGACCTACATTGTACTGCTGTAAGCTGTACTGTCTAAGCTCAGCAGACACTGTTTGTGGTCAAGTTACAACCCAATAAAGACAGGGTGCCTACCCGAGGCAGAAGCCTGAAGATTTTTCAAGCCAAGAAACTGGCACATTCAGAAAGAAGAGCCTGCCTGGTTCTCAGTTTGGGTCGAAACTGAGCAGAAAGGTAGATAGCCCAAGCTCCTATGAGATGTAATGCTCAACAATTTTCAAAACCATCCTTTAAGAAAGGACTTTACTTTGAAAGTGTCTTGAACCCACTGGAGTTGGCATGACCCTGCAAACCGTCGCTGTAGCAAATTGTATCTCCCTGTCATCATCATTCTGCCTCCAACACCTCCTGAACACAGGCACTCCACAAAAGAAACCTGCAATGCAGGCAGGAGACCTCTCTCCATTGGGGCAACAAATCCCTCATGACATAATGCCGACTTCCCAAAAGGCTGGGGTGGGAGGATGGAAAACCAAGACAAAATGCCCAGTGATTACTTTCTGCTCTTTGTAGAGGTGTCAGACATCACAAGATGGATTAATGGAACAAGAATGCAGGGGAGTAATAGTTGAGGAGGGTACATGAGAAACCTTGTGATTTAGGCCAAGTGTAAGAGCAAAATCCTTTAAATGGACTAAGATTACAATAAATAAATAAATTACTGATGTAATATACATGATGTCATACAGGTCTAAATATAAAGAACTTGTATATAAAAGGAGGTACAACTTCTGCTAGAAGCTGTTTCAGGCACATCAGAAACCAAGCTGGCTATGTAGAGCAGTTGGTGAGAAAAACAAGCATCCTGACTGGCAAGAAGTTAAAATTTCCTTGAACTTTCCAGCCTGCCAGTTCACCCATTTCTCTGAAGTGTGTTATCTCTGCTTGTGGGGTTTGCTGCAGCCTTTTATTGTCATCTTATCTCCAGCCTCTTCCTGCTCCAGCTTCAAAAAGAACATGTAACATCACCAAACAATATGAATGAGCTAAAAAAAAAAAGTATACACACACACACACCAGTCCAAACTCTTTGGCAACCCGGCTATCCAGCACACAACCAAAGGTAGGATGGGGTTTTGCATGCAGAGTTGAGGAGAAGCAACCTCTCCTGGTTGATTAGGATGGGATAACTACAAAATTCCCCCAGTGCCTTAAACATATATTGGTGAAGTGGTGGTCAAACCAGACAGACTTATCTGCAGTCCACCACTAATCTCAACCTGGGCAGCATCCACTGGGTTCATGGGAGGAATAGAAAAGGCAAACACATTCTCTGCTGTGCATGTGCCAAGACCATAAAATATGGTCTGTTATCGGGTATGATGGACTAAATAAGCAGCCTACCTGCAATTCAGGTTGTAGTCCTTCTAGGACAACCACCATGTAGCAGTTGATTCCTGCAGTTGTATTTGTGAGTGTGCACTACTGAAAAGTGTCTCTGAGGAGTTGAAGAAAATTACCTCCTCTGTCTGGCTGAGGAGGCCATGTCCTACAGAAGACCTTTTCTATGGATAACATGTATCTGTGACTACTGGCAGAAATGTTCATGCCTGTCAGACCAGCAAGACAGATCCCAGGCAGCCCTCTCATCCCAGGCAGCCCTCTCCCTTGATAGCACAGCAGAATGCACACATCTGCAGAGGCACAGACCCACAGCAGCAGCCAGGCACCAAGAGATGCCTCAAAAGGCACCTGAGTTGCCACCTTAGCCATGCACAGGACAAAAAGCTCTGCAGCTTTTCTCTACTAGTTAAAATAAAACAAATAAAGTCCAAAGCCCCAAACTCCCTGTTCCCAGCACCTCCCACATAGGCCGGGGCACATTATCCATGGCCACAGCCAGAGCCCAGGCTGCCACTGTGGGATTTTTCACAAGCCTGTATCTGCCCAGGAAGAGCACGGTTATGACACCAGCAGCTCCGTTCCAGACAAATGTAATCTCCCGAGATAAGGCTTGTCTGTGGTCACAGGAAATCAGCTGCTTTGTCTCAAACCAGACCTCTGTGGTGAGCACCTTTTTGCCCATGCTTGCCTCTCCTTCTCTCAGCTGCTCAGCCCGTGGGCCAGCTCCAGGGCTCATGGGGCAGCAGAGCCTAAGAATCAGTCCCTGTGCTGGGCTCCCCACCAGCACAGCCGGCGGCAGCGGGAGCTGCGGGTGCCCCTGGAACAGCCCTCCCTGGGACACACTGAACTAGAGCCTTTAGACATGCTTTGCCTTTCCAAAAGAGGCCACTGCCCCCCATCACTGTCTGCTCACTGCAGGAGCAAAATCAGGAGCACTATCCATCAAAGCCTGATGCTAATGAAGACCAGTAACCAAACAGCAAGCCCACAACTGCCTCATCAGGGCTTTCCAAAACCTAAATGAGCTGCAGGGTGTTCACCTACTCTGGCGACACTGCAAGGCTCTTGTAAAGCAGCTTCGAGGTCATGCAGGCTATTCAAGTTTTGAGTTATTTTTAGGGCTTCAAATTATGTAGGGATATCCGGGAAGACTTCACAGATCTAGCTGAATTCCCACAGAGTTCAAGAGCAAATTGCTCACAAACTCATTTTATCCTCAAGGGTTCTTTCTTAATGTTTGGCTTATGCCCTCCTGCTTCTAGTGGTATTTTAATTCTCTTAACAAATCTTTTAAAATAATGCTTAATAAGGAAAATTATGCTGCAGTCTTTGTGGGCAACACAAATATTTTAAAGCATTTCCCACATTGGGAATGAAGATCAAGAACATCTGAAAAAAGTCCATTCACATTCTGCCTTTCCCGTTAGTTTTGGGCTGTTATCACAGAAAACAGGGGACCAACAAAAAGGATGGAGGCATCTTTAAAGGTATGTAGGCCGGAGAGAACATAACAGGTAATTTAAATAGCATTTCAGCCTTTGCAGAAATGGCAGTTACAGCACACGCACTGGGTAACTGTGCCTCAGTCCACAGGCAACATTCATGTCCATTCCTTTGTGGGTATCTGTTGTGCCTCTTTATGTCCCCAAAAAACACATGGGCTGCATGAGAGCCATCTGCCCCAGCTGCAGAACTGGGATTGCACAGAAGAGCCAGGAGAAAACTCAAGTCTGTGGCTCAACCACCTTCCTGCCTGCTGGGCTACTCCTTCCTTTCCTAAGAAATAGTGCAGTCCCATTTTCCAGTTCTGCTCTCTTTCAATCATCTCATGACCTCATGGGGGCTTATGCTGGCTCATACTCCTATGAATTTCAATTAGCCATAGCATTTTTTTTTTTTCCTCTCACACAACAAATTACCATCTACAGCATCAGCCATTGCTGTTCTGCTCCATAGACATACCCTGAGTGCAACACCACTTTCATGAACTGATTTAGATCATGGGTTGCTGTTAACCATGGATGACAGCCCTCTCTCTCCATCAGTCTATCTTTCCAAGAAGATCCCCTCAGATCTAGATGCTGCCATTGCAGTCCTTGGCATCATCACCTCTGTGGGAGCCCCAGCAGGATTGCAGCACCTACAGATGAAAACTCTTGCAGATGCTGGAATTTATCTCCCCTAACTCCATCCACCTTCTTGACCAAAGAGAGAAACTATGTGCCACTAAATTACTTAAGATTAGCTGGAATAAGTGCAAGGCCTGGCCAAGATGACTCAAAGCATGCAAGCTGGAGCATCCTTTCTATGAGCAAAGCCAACACTGGCAGAAGAGGGAATGCTCCACAAAGCTGGATTTCACCCCTCCTCCTCTTAATCCAAAATAGCCCCATTGCTAGCTCATCAGGCTCACTCCAGAACTCAACTGTTCTGGGGTCAGACAAGGAGAAAGGAGTCTTAGGCTGGAGATGTGCTGGGAAGCAGCAGCATGCTTGTTGAAAGCAGTAGAGCTGGAAGGCTAATGCAAAGGGGCTGACAAGCATCGCTAATTATTTCTGCCTTTACTTTTTTTTTTCTCTTTTTTGTTTTTTAATTAATGCAAAGCTGCCTGACAGCAGAACCAGACACCTGGTTATTGAATCTATACCCAAATAAAGTGACTGTGTAAAGCCTGGGGACAGCTGATGCATGAAGGCAAGATCACAGTGACTCCCAGTGCTGTTGATCACGCTGGCACTTGCTCCCCAGGGCAGCGGCTGGGCCTGCTGCACGTGCTGTGCAGAAAACAAATGACACCAACTCACTTGTCTACAGCATATTATGCTTTGAAATATTTATTGCCACCCCAATCGGAAGAAAGAAACATTTCTCTCTTGGACATAATGAATAACACATTTCCAGTACTTAACAGCTGGAAGTTGGAAAGGTAGCCAAAGAAAATCCCTCATTATTTTTATTTTTTTTTCCTTTAAAGTAAGCATCTGGAAAACTGGTTTTCTGGGGAACTCTCCCAAATCAATCTGGGGAAAGAGTCTATTAAACTTGGTCACAATTCACAGGCAGGAGATGATAAGATCATATAATGAGAGCTATATCAATGACAAGTTTTCTGTCTGCCCCTGGCAGCTTGACTCCAGCAGGATGAAAAGAAGCTGCTTTTATTTAATGAAAGGCAGCAACTCCCCCAGGCAGAGATTTTCAGTACGGTTTTTCAGTATGGTTATCAGCCACTGAAATATCAGGGAATTATTTAATCTCCACATCTCTTCAGCTGATACATTCTGGGCAATGCGATCATGTTCCTGCCCCCCTGGGATGGCAAGCAAGCCCTCCCTCCCCCCCCCAGCTTCGAGCTGTCCCTGGCACCAGCTCCTCCAGCCCAGGTCAGCATGGAGACAGCAGAGAGAAAGACAACAGGTACACGTGCTTGCAAACAAAATACCGCCTTGTCCAGGCCAGACTTTCACACTAACCCTTCCAAATGACCAGGGAACCCCTAGTCCTTTCCTCCTGCTGTTACACCATCACTGTCTGGAGCTAGCCATTGATTAAAAGTCATGGAGTAACAAGAGGGAGCAGGGCTACACGTTACTTGCTGACACCGATCTGTGCCCTTCATCATGCCTGAAAAGCAAAAATGTAAAGCAGTACCAGGCTGAACAAACCTTCCTCTGCCCCAGGCACCTCTGCCAAGGGGGCTACAGCAGGTCCTGCTGGATGAGCACTCCCCAGGATCACACTCCTTGCCCCCGCACCCCCAGGAAAGCCCTGCTGTCAGACACACCAGTTGCTATTCCCAGAAGCATGAGCAGCCAACAAGAACAGAAATGCTCTGCTTCAGATGGGATGCCTGGGAAAAATGTTTCTCCTCTAAATTTCATGACAGGTTGGAATTCTTTTGGAGGAAGGACTAACGTGGGGTTGTTTTTAAGTACGCGCTGTGTTATTGTAACTAATAACAGGAAATTAATGCCTTGCTATGTGGTGGGACAGAAGGCAGTCCCTCTGGGACAGGCTGCTGACTGTCCCCACCATGGCCATATCCTGCTGTCACTGCTGGTTGTGCAGCAGAGGGCTGCTGAAAGCACCAGACACTCCTCAACAGACCAACAGCAGATACAAGGGAAGAGAGAAGGCACAATCCAGAGCCAAAGCCATACACCTCATCTGACATGCTCTTTCTGCCATAGCTGTGAGGCAACTGAAGCCTAAAGACTTAGTCTGGTTTTACTGCATCTTCCCTGGACACCAAAGGCACTTCCAAAATGAAGTGTGCCACCTTCCCTGCTTTGGGGACAGGAAAAGAGAGCCCCCCCTCCCTCCCTGGCTGCCGTGTACCAGCCATGGGGAGAAAACATGCTTCTGCCAAATGCAAGACATTTCTTTTTGAGAAAAAGAGTCAGCTCATGCTGTTTTCCAGCATTCAGTTATCTATCTCAGCAGGCAATCAGGCTTTGCCAGAACAAACAGGACATCAAATAAACAATGCATTAAGACGACGTACGCTGCGGACACGTGCGGTCACTCTGGTCTTGAGCCCCAGCGGCTCCCGTGGCTCAGACATCTGCAGCTGCTTTGCTTTGCTCACCACAGAGCCCTGCTTTTCCCTAACCTGCCCCAGGCCTGCTCTGGAGGTACTTTGCTGCAGAAAGCAGGACTTGCTGCTGACAGACAAGCCCAGCTCAAGTGCTACAGCCTCACCTGAGGACTGATGCTTTCAGCACACCTCCAGCTATCCTGGTTGGAAAGGTATCAGCACACAAAGAGTTACTCCTGGAAGTGCCTGGAGCCACACAGCACTAATCCACCTGCTCCCATTTTTAACACTGACTTTCTGTCCTATGAGGCATGCACAGGGCCCAGCAGCCAGGGACTGGAGGAAGAGAAGCAGCCCAAGACTTCTCAAGCCCATCAGTGTGTTTCAGGTCACGCTTCTGACCTAGTTTCAAATCCTGATGGTTTGTGTTGGCAGAGGATGGGGTGCTGTGCCACCAGCCCAGCACCTGTCACCCCCTCTCCCTGTCAGCAACCCAATCCGGGACAGCCATGGATGTGCTCACATCCTGTCCCAGCCCTGGGGACACTGAGGCACGCAGGGCAGGAACACCACAGCAGGTCTCACTGCTGACGTGAGACATGGCAATTGGGACATGGGGAAAACAAACCCCAAAGGCTTTCCCACACCAATACCAGCATCCCAGCCTGCACAGCAGCCATCTCACATCTCCTCCTTCCACCTGGTGTATGGATATGCTAACTGATCTGTCCCACAGTGCAGAAATCCAAGCCCCATCCCTGCTCCCTGCTCAGAAAATAGCATCACTGGGTGGGCTTACTGCCCTTCAATACAAGAAAGAAGGGCAGTGCTTCAAGCACTAGCTGTGGCTACAGTGTAAGAAACAGGATTACAAACACAGCACAACCCAGGCACATGGCATATATCCTTACTGGGAGCACAGCACCACAGGCACGGGCAGCTCACTTCCACCAGGCTCCAGGATTTGCTCTGCCCTTTGGACAGGGACATGGGCAGCACACCAGGAGCAGTGTGCTACCTCACACTGCTGCCCATCACCACCTGCATCAGTACTGCTCCACTGAGCCACGGGCAAGAACAAATGACATGAGGCTACTATTTCAGAAGCAGCAGTAGCCTTGTTGTAGCATGTCATGCTATGGGATTAACTAGAAGCTTTTAATGACCTGGTGTGAATATCCCCAAACACATTTAGGGCAGCTGCAGAGAACAGCCATTTAGCTTATCTCCTTTGCTGCACACTCGCAGTTCTTCTAGAGGCAGGGAACTTGCATGCACAATTTGGCACTGAAAGCAGCACTGTGTATATAACAGTGATATAAACACTGTGGGGTCAATAATTAGTGGCTGTAAGAAAGCAGTGGTATCCCTCAGCAGGATGCATGCTAACCTGAGAGGGTTTGGCTCACAAGCCATCAGACAGCTGTACTTCACAATCTAAGGGAAACCACCATACTGTATGGCTCTGCTCCCAGGGGGAGATTTATAAATATTTTCCAGGATAAATATTTGTAAATAGTGTCTTTCAACTTGTCTGACACCAGATTCTTGATCTCCTGTTTTCAAAAGGGAGTCATCATCTTCAAAGAAGGGGAGGCAAAGCCATTCATGCAAACAGGGTAGCTACAAGCAGTCTGCACTGTTCAGCACCCATCTCCAGAGCTGTTGTGGTGGGTGTTTATGCTAGATGGTGTGTCCACCAGGCACAGCCAAAGCCTCCCCTGCAATGCCTCCCAGCACCGTTCCCAGGCACAGGGTACATAGCTCTGACAGCCTCCAGAAATCAGATCTGCCTGGGGAAACACGATCCCCTCCATGCTTCTGCTGCTGAGGGACAGGGGTCACATTCTGCTGAGATCACAGCAAAGCAGACTGGCATCTGACTCTGAGCCTCACGGTTCATGAAATCAATATACGGGCCATGGTAGTAATTTCACCTCCTTTGCTCTTTGAAGAGTTCCTTCCCTTCCCCCTCTGCTGGCTATGAAACTAGACTCTGGGTGGTCCCTTCCAAGACTGTAAATTGGCTTGTTGAAAGCCTTAGCAAAAGAAAGGTCAGATGCCTTAAAAACTGAACAAAGCCTATACTGCTGTGCCACTATTGGCACATTATTCAAAGGATATACATGTGCACGCAGCTGCTTGCTCAACAGGCATCATACCTCATCCAGACACACCCATGTTGCACAGGCTTCCCCCAAAACAGCACGTGCAGATGCAGCTCTTAGAGCTATGCCCCAAACCTTCAGCTCTGCCTCCAGAATGGGGAAAAGCTGGTGTCAGCTGTGAAGTTACTGCCATTCACTATGGATGGGAAAATTCCTACAGCAAACAGACCTGTTGGGAAGCAGAGCTCAGACCCTGTGCTCCCCAACTCCAGGGGTCAACAAGCAACGAAGATGTCCTTGCACGGACGAGCCGTAAACCCCACAGTCTTTTCTGCAGGCTCAACCACAAGAGGGCAACAGCACATACCCACAGACACCTGCACACGCACGTACACACATAAGGTTGATCCAGAACCTGGGGACTGCCAGGAGGTGACTGCGTGCTCTGAAGCCACCACAGAATGCTTAGTGTAGGAAAGGGAAAGAATATATGGAAGTAACTGCACTACTTCTCAACAGAAACAGTAATTTCATGAGGTGGACAGGAGGTCAACAACACTGTCCTTGTAGACAATGTTACCTGTGACCAAAAGGCACAGCAAAGTGTGTGGGGCTGCCCAGCTTTAGCCAATGATGGCAAGGACAGTTAGACCCCTGTCCCAGCCGTCAGAACACCAGCCTGCAAGACTGCAGATGCTTACTGGGCCCACAGTCTGTCTGGTATTACTGAAAGCACTTCCAGGACTTCACAGTACCTTTATTCTGATGGCTGGAAAGAAGGACAAGGCAGAGATGGGGATAGACAGCAGAGACAAGATCATATGGACACTCTACTGCAACCTCCAAGCCAGTTTTCAGCCCCTTTCCATGAGCTGATGTCACATGAGAAACTGCAACGTGTGCTACACCAACATGCTGCAAATCCTACTGCCTCAGACCCTAAAAAAACAATAAATAAAAATAATTGCCTTGCAGAAACCCCAACCGCCCAGCAATTTGAAAGTCCCCAAGTGTCCTACAAGTGCTCCTCCTGCTCCCAGTCTTGCCTGTTGCTGTGAGCCATCCAGCATCACTCCAGGGCAAACACACATTTACAGCTTGCTCAGCCCCTTCTGCTTCCCTACTCCCACTACCCAGCCCTAGGAAGGAACAGAGATAAAGGGGAGTGCTACAGAAAACCCAAGGGCTTAAGAAAGCTGTGATTTAGTGGAGATAAAGGTCTGGGTGTGTAAGCACACACCAGTGAAAGAAAGACCACTGCTGAAAGGAGGAAGGGCATGTGCAATGGCATGCGGCCAGGGTGGGGACACAGCACAGGTATGTCACTTACTCGGGTGGTTAAAACCAAGTTTTAAAGCAATAGCTCCATTTGTCATTCTCATGGCGCCAGTGTCTGATCAAGTAAGTCCAACTGGCCTTCCATGGAAGAGACTCTGCCAATGTCTTGTCGATGTCAGGGCAGCCCAGTACGGTGCAGAGAGGGGCCCCACAGCTCAGTCAGTGCTCTGAAAGCAGAATTCTTCTGCTGGGCAGGCTACACCTGCCTTCACCAGGGTTTGGGTGAGCAGCATGTGGTGCAGAAGGCTGGATTTCCATCTGTGTTTGTCAGAGCAGGGTGTCCAGACTGCCCCCTGCTCCTGGTACAGGTGACACAGGGCTGACTCGCACTTCCCTTGTGCAGTCTGATCACCTCCAGGGAACAATCTCCAGTGCTTGTGCTCATGATGTGCATTTAAGCCACACTCTGGATCACAAACGTGGTGGCAGAGATTGGATGCTGGACTGGGGGAACGTGAGCCCCAGTATAAAGCAGAGGGTGTAGAGCAGCATCCTCCTCTGGCTCATGTTGACAGTATTATGAACCCAGACTCTCCAGAAGCACCCAGCTGCTGTCCTGGCAGGCACCCCTCTGCTAAGTCTCACCACCAAAATTGTTTGAGATAGCCTTCTTCAATGAGTCAAGCTAACCACAAAGTGGGCAGGAAGTAAGGAATTAATTGGATAGAAAAATCATGTTTCCAACCAACATGGGACTTACTATCATGAGAAGCAATCCCATCTCTGTACCAAGCTCAGAAAGACAGAGGGAGTGTGCTAGAAATGAAACAGCAACTGGGGCTCTGCAAAGCCCAGACCAGCTCCAGCCTCCTGCCCAGTAAATCTGAACCAAGCATTTTAGCTGCCAGCCCCAGGGATAACTGAGCACACAATTCCCCAGGCTCCTTATTAAGACATATTCATTTTTCACACTGTTAAGGGGAAAGCAAACAGCTTAGGCATTTCTGTTCCTACATTAGCCTCTCAAGCACATTAGCTGCGTATCTTATCAGCACAGCTTAGCAGCCTCTCTAAGCTGTTTCAAGACTTTGGCCTTCAAAAACCTGGAAAGGGGGGTGGAAAAACCCTCTATTCATACTTACCAAACCATAGCACATTTTCAAAGGACATTCCTACCATCCAGAGCAAACAAATGTTCCCAACTGTACATTTTATGTGTTGTTTAATTTACAGTAATACCAATCCAGGTTCACTCTGCAAGACAATTTAAACATTTTTAGGAGTTCCTGAACCAGTTTATAATTGAAATGGAGAAGCCAGACAAAAGAATACTTGTCTCTGCTTTAGAGAGTTTGCAGGATGGTGTACACGCAGAGTTTTACAAGCACAGCTACGTTAGCTGGGACCACAAGCTTTTAGGGACGGGCTTTCCAGAGCATGGCAGGAGCTGTACAAACCTGGGACCTGCTCCATGACCAGACATTCTAGGCCCTACAGTACTAAAAATAATAATGAAAAAAGTACGCTATAAGAGAGCTATAGTAAGACCTTTTTCAGTACTGACAAAGCCTTGCTGATTTGCTAAGTTTATTCAGGAAGTCCTTGGCCAAATCATAAACTGAAAAAAGCAATTAGTCCCCATCCATAGGATACAAATAGGATTTTGTGCTTCAGGCTTTACAGACTTAGAACAGCTCCTGCTCTTTTTGTGGCCAGCAGCAAATGAGATGCCTACAAAGTGGCCAGAGCTTTCGGTGGGCCTGGGGCAGCAATGTAACCATCAGAGCACTGGACATACTTGCTGGCATTCCTGGCCATGCCAAGGAATTAAAACCCAGACACTGCAGTTCACTACTTTTTTTTGCCACCATCTTTACAGCTCTGGATTTGTTACAAAAAGGCCTTTTGCAATCATGGCAGGGCTCAGGTGTCACCAAGAAAGTATCCACCTACAACTGAATGGTGCAGGGGCAACCATCTTCTTAACCACACAACTTAATTCTCCTAGAAAACCCAGAACTGCTGCAAGGTCAGCTCTCAGTTAAACTAAAAAAACCCACGACCAAACAAGAAAACAAATAACAACAACAAAACCCCCACCACCCCCAAGACTGATTTTATCCTTGACAAGTCACAATTTCTACAGTTGTGACACAGCAATTTCCCATCCAAGAGAACATTTCAAATCCAGCCTGTCTGTAGCTTCCCCAGGTCTTCTCTTTCCTTGCATTTATGGGATTAAAAAAAATAATAATAATAAAAAATGCCAATGTCATGCATTTCACTTCCAGACCTGCAGGAAATCCACTCCAAGTTGCATGCCAGCTTCAGCTCCAAGGGTTTCCTTGGGCTGTCCTTTCAGCAGCAAAGAGAACAAAGCAACCTTGGCAACTGGCCATGCTACAAGCAAATATTTCCCCCATTCCCTTGAATGGAGTGGATATCCTGTCGCAAACCTGCGCACATGGGAAGGGTGAGGAGGGGAAGGAAACGGAAGAGGATGAATTAGCTAAAAACTGGCACAAAGTGAAAGGTCTCAGCTTGCCACCAAAGCCACTGAAAGGCTTTTCATTTTAATGGCCAAATGCCAAAGATGAATGACTCACACAAACTTCAGAGGAGTTGCAAGCCCTCTGGCACCCAAGAGCAGTATACCTAAGTCCTTCCTCCACTGGATTTGGAAGAGGATATGGATGTTCCATCTCTGACACCTTATTTCTGTCAGCTTCTGAATGCAGCTCTAGGAGATGGCAAGTGCCATTTTCCTTCTACTCTCCATTCCCTGTATTTCTTACTTCCACCTTGTCCACTCCCAGGGCCAAGCAGTGGTTTTGGAAGGTCCCATTCCAGACCACCATCAAGCAGCATCTACAGGTCCCAAACATACAGAGAAGCCCCAGTTTGAACAAGAAGAGAGTCTCCCTTGCATCACACCTAAGTGAACCAAACCTCCAGATATTTCAGCAACATCACTTTCTGTAATTCTTCTGCATGGTTCCTGCCAGCCTTGACAACACTGGGTTTAAAGCTATAGCTGTTAGCAAATTTCAACAAAGCTAAACCCAACACGTGCAAGCAGGTTTATTCTTCTAAAACTCTGCGTTATAGCCATGCACTATTAGCATTTGTCAGCAGGTTTCCCCACCGTGACACTGCCATTCAGAGCTGGGTTAGCTGACCCCACAGCAGCACATACCAGGGCTGCAGCAGGATTAACATTCCCAATGCCACTGCTAACACCAGCACAGATCCACAGCTACCGTGTTTGCGTGGCAGTTCTTGCTGCTGTTCGAACATACAAGGCTCACAAGAACATGAGATTTGTACTCACGATCCCCCCCAAGAGTCCCCCTGCATTTACAGTCCCTTTTACAGAGACCTGAAGCAAGTGTACTCTAAGGCAGAAAGCAATGACTGGTAAAGAAAGAAAAAAACCAAAACTTCATCCTGGAGTTCAGCCAAGATCTTTGTGCCCACAAAGTTTTGTGTGTAGACTTTGCAAAAGCCTGGAAAAGGATTAAGGAGCAGCTTCAGCAAACAGCCAGGACAACAGTGAAGTCATGATGAAGCCAGTGATACAGATTTCTGTTTGCAGTCATGAGCCTGTGTTTACAGTTTGCAACTATGTGCAAATAGCAGAAGTCAGTCTTTTCCCCTTCCCAACAGGACTTGGCATCAACTGCATTTATCTAGATCCAAGAGATGCCTACAGCAACATGCCAACTGCTTTTTGGTCACAGGGCTTGCTCCAATCCACAGTGATGGGAACTTGTAAGCACCCAGAAATAGATCTCAGCTGAGTATGTGTGTGGGGCAGAGCTCTGTATCAAAGCAGGCAAAGAAAGAAACAGGAAGGAGCAACTGAAGAGAACGTGTGAAAAATCATGGCAACTCTCAGGGTTTGGCTGTTTGCTTGGCACTGCTTGGGTTATGCCAGCACTCACTGAAAAGACTCAGGACGCCAAGCAGAAGATGTAAAACTGTTGTCAGGCAGAGCACACCAACTAGGGCAGAGTTGCACACACAGGCCTTGCCAGTAAGTCTGCTCCATCAAAGCCACAGTATCAGCACACACAGGTACAATAGTGAAAGTCATCAAGGACAGGCAAATCTTCTAGGATAAAAGCAACTTCATCTAATGGAAACTGCTTTAACTTCCAGATGACCATGAACACAATGTGACACAGACAAGTGTATCCCTACCAAAGGAGCTCAGCTAATTTAACCCCGTTGGCAGAGTCACAGCTCCTCAAGGCAGATCTGGCTGGGGACAAGAGGTGTGACACTTCTGCCACATCCAGGAGACTCGTATCTCCCATGAATGCTTTGTTGTTTGACAGATAGAAGGACAATAAAGGCCAGCTATCATCCTAAAACTGTCCTCCAGGACTCATGACAGACAAGCCCTAGCAAGTCTTGTTGCAGTAACTGCAATTGCTGGACCCTGTTACCTGCTCATCCTCTCTACCAGAAGCTGTCACCTCCATGCAGGCCTGTCAGGGAGGAGCATGTCCCCACTCCTGCTGCTCTGTAGTCACCTGGCATCCTAGCAGTGGTACCACCATACTGGCAGGTAGTTGGCTACACACCCTTGCTGACATCAAGCAGGTGACATCCAGTCCATCTAGAGAACATAACGAACCATCTCAGAGGAGGATTGAGAAGGGAAATGGATGCTGAGTCCTTAAACTACACCAATAGCCCCACCTCTATTCTCACTGTCTCTGGGTGGCTGCTGTGCCAAAGCAGTGTTCAGTGTCCAGGCTGGGGTGCTGGGAGGAAACAGGCACCATTGCTTCCTGTGCTGCAAAAACAAGAGCTGGCACCATCCAGACCCACCTTCCATTAGCAGTGACCTCAAGTTAACAAAGGCGTTTTTTATAGTCATGCTTGGAAAAGCCTTCTATAGAGCACAATAACATCATTCCTCCCATCCTCGTCAGAGCCTCTGGTGACCACAGTAGCCCCAAATTACTGTTCCACCCTCGCCTTGTCCAGAATCATCCATGTGCCACTCTCAACGCCTTATCCTCCTCTCCTGACCTCCCAGTATGATGAATCCCTGTTCCAATATTTCCTCTCTAACCATCCCCACAGCATGGATGTAGAAGCAAAAACTCAGTTACCAGGTCTGTGGAGATAGGTCACATTTCCCTAATTAGCTGCCACTGATCTTGGAGTCCACCAGTAAGACATTTAGAAACACTCTTCTATCCCATCACATGAGGCATAAGCCTCTTACCTTGTGTCTTCCTACTGGCCTCCCCTTCACTTTCTATCAAATGGGAAGCAATGTAATGTTTATTGCACTCTTTGGCATCACACATATGGGGGAGGTCTGGAATTTGAAGAGCACTGGATCTAGAAAACAGGAAACTGCTGAGGATCAAGACTGGGCACAGCCCGGAGGCCCATGTTTATGACTATAATAAAAGGATAAGGCAGAGATGAAAGCAGAGCTGAGCCAGGCTTGGTAAAGCATCAAAAGAAAGGTGCAGGGGGCTAGAACAGGCTTGAATGAGCAGAGAAGCTGACTAGGCAGATGATCAGAAGTGTATTTAGCATCCTCCCTGCCAGCCTGGTGGACTGAGTCAAGACATTGCTGTGCAGGAGCTGGGGAGGGTGAGGGTGGCTCCTGGAAGGCTAGCTGAGGAAGCAGCAACAGCCCTCCTGGGGGGCCTCTCACCACCATCAAGAACTCAACTAACTGTGCAGCACCACAGGATGAGTGTGGAGCAGGACTGGCAGTGCACCCATGCTTACAACCCTCAGCTTCAGCAGCAGGCACTAGGGTGTGGTCAGGGCAGGGGTCCAGGCACAGCAGAGCCTGCCCGCACTGGGGAGAGGTGCTGTCACTTGCTGGGAGAAGATGACAAAGAAGGGCTGCACAGGACCAAGCCAAGAGCTCTCCTGGGGGCTTGACTCCCAAAATCTCTCTGTACCAAATGAGTTTGTGCTTCTCAGTCCAGTGCTGTGCAGGCTACAGCACACAGGATGATGGAGACAGATGCAGTATTCCTGTTTTGGAGTTAGGACGAGCTGAAGTTCAGAAAATGCTAACCCAGTTACTCAGATGCCAACATGCTCCACACCAGAGCCGTAAACCTCTCCAGTTCTGCTGGAACTGACGTTCACAAAACGTCAGCCTGAAGTAGGAAAACACAACTCCCGTGCTAACAAGAGGCCTGACCTGGAGGGTTCCAGTTTGTTTTAACTTGCCTGGTACAACCACAAATGAGCTGGACAAAGCTGACCCCTGGAGCACATGTATCTTCACACCTGACTCAAGGCACCCTCTTATTTACCAGCCCAGCCGAGCAGACAGTTTCCAGGAGAACAGCAAGAAATTACAAGGTTTGCCTTCCAGCTATTCATTGCAAACTAAAATCTCCCATATGCCAGCACCCAGCTCATGCTTGCCCTGAAGGCTTTGTCTTAATCTTTGAAGAATCCAAGGAGTTGAGCAGGAGCGGGCAGCCAGGCTGGGAGGGGGAGCTCCATGGCAAGACCACCATCAGCCTCCTTGTTTCTCATCATGCCAAAATTAAAAGTAAGCAACAATATCTAGGGAGAAATTACAGTGAAAATCTTGCACGCACTTTTTAGAGACAGAGTAATTATCCTTTCATCAGTTGTTACCTGGAGCTGTTCTGTGGGGGAGGCTTATTTTAACACCTGAATTCTCCAGAGCTGGTTCAGGTCTAGGCAGAGCAAGCACAGCCTCTTAGAAGATTAAGCTGTTGAAGCATAAGGGTCATTTATACAAGATGCAAAGGATGGACAGAAACACCCTCCTTGGAGGCCACAAAAGGTGCCACAATGCTGAGTGATCCACCCAGAGCCTCCAGCTCCGCTGGGAGCCTTCTCTTTGTGCTCACAGCCTGGCAGACATGAGCCATGGTAGGTATTTTGGGAATCAGATGTTACTAGTGAAATAGCATCTACTCATTGCAGCCCTAAAAATTGATTTGAAGCAGTACTGGTTCATGACATAAGTAAACATAACTTTTAATTAAAATTCATGTGTCATCCATAATTTACCTAAAGTGATATTCTGCACAGCTTTTTCATGCAGCCACCAGCAGTACTAAGAGGAAAGAAATCTCAGCTTTGGCTGTTCTGGATCCCAAATAAGTGAGCTTGGCATCTGACTTGGCAAGGCAGTTTGAAAAGGAGAGGATGGGTTTGCTCTTGCTGCCAGAGGAGACAGATTCCCACTTGATTAACAACCAGGCACTCCCTTCCCACTCACCTGAATGGCTCCTGCACCAGGAGGAGACAGGAATCCAGTGGGAGCTGGCAGAGGGCACAGAAATGTGGAGAAGGGCCAAGCAAAGGCAAAAATCTCCCCCTTATTAGCACCAAAAAAAAGAAAAAAAAGCTGCTGGTTGGGGTCAGGGCAACAGCAAATTTAAAGAAAACAGCACAGCCTGCACAAGCTAAGTTATTTCAAACAATAAAGGGGAAAATAGATTGGGAGAGCAGAGAAAATCCATCCAGCTGGGCTCCGCGCCAGCTCCTGGTGCTGCGCTCTGGCTCACACCTTTTTGTGCTTTCCCAGAGAAGCACTGCAGATGTGCACCCCACTTCCATTCCAAGGCCATGGTCAAGTACAGCAGCACCGAACAAACCCTATAATTAAAGGGGAGCCACAGGCTACATCAGCTCAGAGAACTAGGGTTCTGAAGCCTTCAAACAAATAAACAGAGATCCGGAACTACTTTGGAGAACGTTATAGCAATTGGAGAGGACTCTACACAGGAGAAGAGATGTTGAAAGCAAGAAGGATTTCTGCTCAGCTTGCTTAACATGCTTGATTTTTCATACTGCTTTTGGTCCAAGAGCCCAAGAACAATTTGGAGAAAGAATGTCTTTGTTAGGGATTTTACACCCCAGCCTTTTACTTAAGGTGCAAAAGCTCACAATAAATGCCACTAAGCCCTCCTACTCCTTTCTCACAGTGGTGCCCCAGCACAGAAAAGTCCAAGTAGTCCTTACAGTATATGAAGGAAAAAAAAGAAGAAAAAAAAAAAAGCCAAAAACTAAGTTAAAAAAACCACCTTAAATCTTCATCCTTTCTTGCAATGTGCCATGAAAAACATGTGCCAGGCAGATAAGGCAGCCTATGGTCCCAAGAGAAATGGAAGCTGTGCACTTTCCAGCAATGTGTTCTGAGGAAAATGATGGAGAAGAAATCCTGACCAGGGGGAAAGGAAAGGAAGACACTCATTCCAAGTCTCCCCCTGTGTATAGCAAGAATGAGCAGGGATGCCTCAGAGGAAAATGGAGGCAGCAGCTACATTAGCCAGAGGTAGCAAGAGCTCTCAAAGTAGCTGGTGAGAAGGTGCAAAAGGAAGAAGGTGAAATAAGGGAAAAATGTATCTAGTTTTCAGCTGAAAATTCCTCTTGGATGACCTCACCAAGCCTAGGGAAAGCAGCCATTAAGCCAACAGCTCCACTCAAGAACAACCATAAGCCTTCTTTTGGCATTTCATGAATTTACTTATCAAGAAGGATTTTTCAATTAATTAAGCCAAGGAATAAACATCAGATTCCTCTGTGTGCTGAAGGCTTTTGCTGGGGACAGGAGGTAAGCCTCAGCCCACTGGTTTGCAAGGCTTTCCTTCCCAGTCCTTTTCAAAGAAGGCTCCTGAAGATCTGAAAATCCACCACAGGGAAAATACTCAACTCCTTTTGAGATAAGTTTCACAGTGAAAGAACAGCAGCCTGTTGGCCAAGGGCTGAAGCATCTAGCATGTGCCATGCCAATGAACACTGTTACTTTGCAGCTAGAAGAGCCTGGCAAGCCATCAGTTCAACAAAGGTCAGAAAAAATGTTAACTTTGGCAGATCCCTTTGTAATTACTAGAAAATGCAAGAGGTACTTAAGACAGACAACCCAGTAAGGTCTCAATCTGCTCCCTTGCCCAGACACATCTTATGGTGACTACACAACACAACTTTCAGGCTGGCCCAGAGAGCTCAGCTCACAATCCTTTTCATTTCCTTTCTCTCTTCTCCAGTTACCAACAAATGAAGCATTTTTGGTTTCTTTTTTTTTTTTTTCCCCTCTTCCCCTCCCAATTTTAACCCTAAAGGGAGCTGCATTTTAAGCAGTAACAGCCTCCTCCAAAGGAGGAGCCTTCTCTTCTCTCCTTAGTGAACAGGTGAATGGAAGGAGGTGTTTTCTGGCAGTGAGGGGTGTGGAGGGCAGGCTGTGTGCCCTCTGTGCAGCAGTGCCACAAGGTTGGAGCACAGGCCCCAGGCACTGCCAAACCCTGCTCTGCCAGACCTAATTTACTCCTTAAGTAGAAGCTTTCACACATAAATCCCATTCTTGACTAAAATGAGAATGAAATACCTGTAGGGGTGTAAATCAAAGCTCCCTGCAAAGCTTCAGTCTGAAATTCTGTTGTTCTCCAGTGCCACTGGGGCCAGCAGGCTCTGGGGACAGGGAGGGGGGAGAGGGAGGATGCTATCCAGCCACCTTCTTACTGCAGTAATTAACCTCAAGCAAGCACTAGCATGAAGCTCCTGCTCTTGCATGACTGCAAACATTCCTCTCCACAGAGTTTATCATAAAGCACCAACTATCCATAAATATCTCTGGGAAGGGCTGGCCTGGGTTCACCTTCATGCAAGGAAGATGTCAGTCCCTGGCAGGAAGCCAGCTATTCATGTTTCTTTAAACCTCCTGATTTTTGTCAGCTCTGACTCAAGCGACCTTCTTGGGGGGGGTGGAAGAATCTTCCATCACACCCTTTCCTCCCCTCCACCCACTGCAGCACTTAATCACAGCAGGATCACAGGGGACAATTCCCATTGTGGCAGTGAGTCATGGTCTCCTGTCCCTCTGCTCCCTGCACAGCCCCAGTTTCCAGCTGGTCTGAAGGCTCCAGGCAGGAGAAGAAGGAGCTTAGAACTAGGCAGCAGTGGGAGAGGCTCAGTCACAACATGGGCCTTTGCCCTCCAAGCCAAGCAGAACATGACAAGTCCAGATTGTCCAGCAACACCACAACATACAAGGGTGTCCTCCCAGAGTATGGCACCCTCCACTTCTCCCACCCTGTGAAACTGAACTGTCCTTCATCACAGTGCCATGATACTGTATTTTGCAGCAAACCCCGTAAGGGGCCCTGCCCTTCATGCTAAACATACTAACGCTTAAAGCACAAGGTAATGATTTAAAGCAAGAAACATTCCTTCTTCATACTCCACTCCCCAGCAGCTCCTAAAATCCATTTAACTTCCCTCCTTGAAGCCGTTTGCCATATTTCTGGCTCCAAAACCTGTGTCTGACATGGAACCTTCAGCAACTTTTCCTCCTCTCCCATCTTTTCCCACCCTCATTCATTCTGAAAAGAAGAAATATCCCTCCCCAAGGAGGCAGGAACAGACATGGTACCAGCAGAAGCAATTCAAACCCAACCCCCCCAGCAGATAATGAGACACAATCTCTTCCCATGCTGTTGTGGGAGCTCTGATCTGCCTTGCTGATGAAGCCATTAAGATTAGGCCACTGCTGGCACTAAGATGACATGATGTGAGTGTTTAATATACTCACACCAGCTGGGTGGCCAGCCTGAGCTGTTCTTTAACTTATTTGTTGGCTGTGAATTATATTCCTCCTTCTCTCCTTCCCATAGGATTTTAACATCCCTGTGCAGAGGGCAAGCTCCCAGCCAGCAAAAGTAAAGACCAAGAGGCTGCTTAATTAACTGCCCCTCTCCATGTTGCCACAGCCTTGCCAAATGCTGGAGAAACCCAATTCTAGCTGGTAATTAAGCACTTATAGCTCAAAAAGGACAAAGACAGCAGGGAAGCACTGCAGTAAAAGGAGGGGGCTGACACCATCCCCTCCTGTGCTCCCACCAAAGCACCACGCCATCAGCACCGGCGCTCCAGACGCACACGATCCCCTAAAGGGAGAAAAGTTTTCAGTGGCCACCAGTCCCTGAAATTAAATCTTAATTGGTCCAAGAGCTCCCTAGAGGGTTACACGGAGCAAGGAGAGGTCTTGTTTGCCAGCCAAAAATAGCCCTGTTCTCAGACATGCCTTTGAGGGTGTTACCTGCGCTGTTTCACAGGTATCCAAGGAATTTGCAAAGCCTGGCTGCCAGGTACACTGGCCTGATCCTGCACTTGCCCTGCAGACCCTGTTGGGGCCTTTTTATCTTCCACCCTTTCAACCAGCCTCAACATCAAAAGGAGGAAATTAGTGATTCTGTAACATTTAATCCTGTTTCTATTGCCCAACCTACCTAAACAAAAGAGGGAAAAGCAACAAACTGACTCTCAACACAAGCATAAACAGGTTAGTAATTACATACAATAATGGTGTGTATAAAGAGGAAGCCATTGAAAACACACACAAGCTTTTGGTCCATACTCTTGTTCAGTCCAGCAGGGCAACTGCTTACTTTGCAAAGGTGGCGGGGAAGCAGAGGGATCTGTAATTCCAGAGAAACTTCCCACCACGGAAGGCAACTGCAAAACCAGCACCACATATGCAAGTTCCGCTACCAGCCTTGCAGAAATGCTGGTGCAGTCTCATCTGCCAGGATACCAAGAGCAAATACAGAGGCTCTGGAGAGGAAGGCGGGAGAGAGAAGGTAAATTTACACCCACTGAGTTTTAGCAATATTGCAGACCCCCGTAAGAATTCCAGGCTCTGGCTCCTGCCAGTACAGCTCTGAAGGCTGCAGATCCAGCATCTTGTAAGCACACAGAACGGCTGGCTTAGCTCTGGCCTGCAGCCAGAAAGTTGCCACAGAGAAGGACAAAGAGGAGGAGAAGTTCTCAAGGAAAGCTGGTCTTTAAAACTCCCTTTCCAGAGGAGCAGTAAGGAATCAGAAAGCTGTGTTGCAGGCAGGCCCTCGGTCAGAGCAGGGAGTGCAGGCGATCCACCCACCCAGCTGGGAAGTTTCTGAGACACAGCAGATGCCACCTCTGCTGGCTGAGGGCTCGGCACGCTGCGTGCGGCCCGGGAGGCTTTGCCCACACAGCCGCGATGCGATGCGTGCTGTGCCTCAGGCGCTAGGAACACTTTGTTGGTGCTGTGTATAGCACAGCTTTAGATAGCTGGCACTGTCTTGTGGGAGAAAACAAACGCGTGGAGGGTGTTTGAGAGGCTCCAAGGAAGTGCTATAGCAGGGGAGTGAGTGGATCAGAGAAGAGCCTGGGGACTAAAGTGCGTGCCTGAGGCTTCTGACAGAAGGGTGTCATCATCAACACATCCCAGGCATCTCTAGCTGTACACCTGGAGCCAGGTGCCTCACAAACAGTGATGACAAACAAGCCTTTAGTCCATCTGAGAGGGTGAAAAAGTCACCTGCTAGGTCACTGCACAGCTTCAGTGCCCAATGAGGCTTGGAATCACTGCAATCAGTGCAAACCCTCAAACAAGGGGGCAGTGCACTCAGCCTCATAAGGCTGCCCCAGCCATCCCTGCAGCCACGTGCAAGAGGTGAGCTGTCCACAGCTGCACAACTGCCCTGTCCCACAGCCTTCCAGCTAAGGAGGACCCAGCTTGGCCCTGTGGTGCTGAAGAGCTGGTAGCAGAGCCCAGGATGCCTTTTCCGCTGCTCTTCTCTAAGCTAAGGGAAGCCTGAGAGAATAACCCATTTCCAGAGGGATGGTTTTGCAGGTGAATGGGAGCAGCAGAGGAGGCAGGGGGCTGGCAGCCAGCACTATTACGATGTTAATTCCCTTTGACTTGCCAGCATTAGAGACCAAACATCAATTGCCACTCTCTGTCTTTTATAGGAAAATCTTCAGCACAGACTTTTTAGAGTCCAAATTGTACCAGTTAAAGTTTTACAGCACAACCTCAAAATCCTCAGGGGTGTATTTCTGTGTTCTGGGGTGAAGCCTTGCAGGCCATCCCCTTCAGGAGCCAGGCACCCTCTTTAGGGGAACAGCACCTGCATAATGCAAAAGGCTTCTGTGAGCAACTCAACTTCTAGGGAGGACCTAAATAATAGCAAATATCACAGACTGCAATGAATACTACAGACAGACAAGAGGTTTTCCCTTCCAGGTTTTAACCAGTCTTCTGCTTTGTCATTAAATGAGGCATTTTTGTCTTTCCCTTCAAGCAAGGACCACTGAAGGACTCAAGAAGCAGAGGGACAGGTCCTTGCCATCACAGTCTACAACTACAACAATAATCAAGAAGGGTTACCTGTCCAAGGTCCAAAGTGACGTTGACCTGGTTGAACTCCAGCCCCCGGGAGAGAGGTGGGCTCTGCCACCACCGCTCTGTCCCATCAATGGCATTTGTTATGGGGTGGGCCTTGTTGCTGTTTGCAGAGGAGCAGATGTCACAGTACTGGCCCTGTTGGAAAGTACAAAAAAAGACATTTAACTGTAGCCAGAAAGACACAGCACAAAGCAGACAGTTTTCACAGCAATTCAGAAAATAGAGGATGCAAACCTGATAATACAAATCAATATATACACTTTTTGTTTGCAATTTAGATCATGGATGCAACCCAACAACAACCACCCAGAGCAGAATTTGGGCTGCTCTAAGAAGCACCTGTTCTGTATTTCAGCTATGGCTGAGCGCTGGCAAAGGGACGCAGAGACAAAGAATTTGTTGCCAGATGCAAATGAGTAGGTAGAGGGGAGAAGCTGCACTGCCATAGAGAGCAGCAGCTCAAGCTCCAGGGCCACCAGCTCCTCTACTGAGGCTGCCACTCACAGCCCTGCTGACAGCCAGAGATCCTGACCCGGAGCATTCAGTCATTCCTATGGACTCAGACTGGCAGCTCTTCTGCCCAACTCCCTGCAATCTGTTTCTTGTCAACCTATTCATTTCACATGTATAGTCCTTTCAGATACATTTTCAAGCTTAATAAGTCTAGCTGCCAAATTCCTTTAGCTGGGGATGCTGCAATGCAAGGCCAGAAAAGGACAGCCCCTGCTGTCAGCTGGCCAGGGCCTGAGCTACAATTGCTTTTCTGCCTTGCTTTTGTGGTGCTGGTAGCTTTGTCAGCTCCATGGACACGCTGCCAGAGAAAACAGCTCTGCAACTTTAACAGCACCTCCTGAGCAGGATCAGACAAAGACCTGAGCTGTTAGGGGCAATTCATTCTTTCCCATTTAATTCATAAATTAATCTGACCCACTCTTAAGGAAACCTGCAAACAGCCCTAAAAATTGGCCAGTTATTTGTTTGTGGAGCCACTGTTCTGTCACTTAAATCACTGCTACAAACAGCCTAGAAGGGAATTCTGTTACAGGCAGTTTTCCTTTTAAAGGCAGAGTTATCCCCAGGCAAGGAAGCTGCCCTTGCCTGTCCCAGCTGCAGCCAGCTTTAATATTCTACCAGGTACACGATCTCAGGACAGGCAATCTCCTTTCTGTGTACTCCAGCTGCGTGCCTACAAGGGCTGAGGCAAGACAGAGCCACAGCACAGCTGTGATTTTCCAGATGCCCCAAACTCTAGAGGAATCTCAGTGCAAAGAAAATGGAGATTTCACAGCATTCTTCCCCACAGCCATGTGCAATCTTATTTGCAGGCAATTATGCAATGCAAATTGTCCTGAACAAGAACACCATTTAACTAACTCCTCTAGAGAGATGAAAATAGCAGATGGGCAACAAGGGCAAAGAAAAGGGCCACTGAAACCATCCAGGTAACCCTGACAGCAATGCAGGGAGCTCCCCCTGTACAGAGAGGTCAGGACAAGGCTCGTTTGAACATGCACTGCGTGAGGAAGGAGAGCAGACCAGATAAAACTGACCCAACTCTTCAGCTCAAACCTTTAGTGGGAACCGGTGCAACAGGTTGTGTGGAAATTTCTGCTGCACAATACACAACACTAGGGTGGGGGGAGAAGCAAGGCAAGGTTACAAAATGGGGATAAGTAACAAAAAACTAAAGTGTTTTCATGCTTGAAATTCTTACCACAGATGTGAAAACCATTTTCAACCAAACAAACACTGATGGGTGACAGTAAATTCAAGTTTGGTAAGAGAGAGGACTAAAAATTAGGATCAGATGCTCCACATTTGTATTGCTGCTGTTAATCCCCCCCTCACACTGCTGTGCAGCCTGCATGTATTGGCTGCCACTGGGCTGGTAACAGCAACAGCTGAACTAAGTTTGCTGTTAAAAGTGCAATTAGCCCCTATGGTACACCAGTTGCTCATTAGTTGTTTCATTAGAGCCAGACCTAAACCTGAAGAGAATAATTTCCAGGTTTTTGTATTTTAGAGCAGTTCATGCTCCTGCACAGCGTGTCAGGTCTCTACAGGGAAGGGAGAAGTTCTGATATCAGCAGAGGATTTTAATTAAAAAGCAACTGTGAGCCACAGACTTAGTGGAGACTTCAGGCTGCCAGAGCAGGAGAGTCATGGACATCACTAAGGCACACCAAAGAAAGAACTTCAGCAATGTAAGAAGTTGCAAGGCAGCTTAGAGAACATAAAACTGCCACTATCAGAGCAAACTCCAAAGGGAGAGAGATAAGGAGAAGGATTGAATGGAGGGCAGCTTCCAGAGACCTACAAGGCCTGATCCTCATCCTGTTCAGGTCAATGGGAACTTTGAAGTTTCCCCTGAGCATAAAGACTAGCCTGGCACCCCGCTGGCCCAGCTTGCCTAGGGGAGAGCAGATGGCTTTGTCCTGGTTTATCTGGCCCTGCCATGACCCAACCTCAGGTCTCCTCATCTAATTTATCGGAAAACCACAGGGAGCGTGACCCAGCCAGGGCCACTGGGGTTGAGGTAAGAAGGGCAGGAAATGAGGGGCAAAAAGTAGTATTTCAGACAAGGAAAGTGCATGCTTGCAAGCTGTTATCAGGCTGTCCTCAAGTAACTGCTAACACAGAGTTAAGCAGGTGCTATCTGACCTCATGTCTTTTCTGTGGGCAACAGCCACAAGTTCTAAAAACTCCATGTCTTCATCTGCAGTTAAACCACTGAAGTCCAATGCTATCACACAGGTAAACACAGAGGAGGCTCATACAGAGGTACAGCACCAACTGTCACCCAAACCACAGAGAGCCCTGGGCTGAAGCAGCTCCCTGCTGCCACACAGCACCACGGACAAGGGACACATCGGGACAGAGAACCACTGGGCCAAACAGTCACCGATGACTGCAGGATATCAAAAGAGAATGCCACTTAATTCAGAGACATCCAGGCATGAAATAGCTTCAGACCTCATCTGTTACCAACACCCGGAAGAGCAAAAGGACCAAAACCTCCAGTAAGCACCAGCACTGCTTGGGCAAGCGTAGCTCAGCACTGCAATTCAATGTGCAATTTGAGGTTTATTGCACATTTTTAAACGCTAAGGTTTGTAATTGCTTCAATTAATGCTAGCAACTTGTATTGTTATACAACTAATCTCCTGAAATAAAGTAATAATCTACAAGCCTGCCTCACTCTGAGAGCAGAGTACAATCCCTGCTGGCTTTGGCAGGTCTCAGGAACAGCCCCCAGGCAGTTGGGTGGGATGGGGAACATGAGCACCAGGCTCTGCCTTTGCAGAACTGTTTGTGTCTTGGCAGACAGCTACAAGCACCTTTGGTGAAGCTCGATCAGAAAAACAAACTTATCCTCTCTCTTTTGCCTCATCTTCAAGGCATCATTACAGTAGATTTGCCTGTGCTGATTAGCGAGTGGGACAAGGAAAGCAAAATTCTAGGGTGAACTCCTTTCAGCACACCTCAGCACCATTGTGTATCACATCCTTGCAGACCAAAAAGCCCCCCTCAGTTAGAAATGCTGTATTTTGCCAAAGAGCCTTGAATAAAGCAAAGGAAACTCCTTGAAAAGGTTTGGAGCCTTCCCACAAGCTGTGCCAAAAACACTGCAAGTGCTGCAGGGCAGCATTATTTTTGAAATCTTAATGATTATCAACATTTTAAGACTATCACATTTTAAAATCAATGAACCCCCTTTCCTGAAAGTCTTTTAAAATGCCAAATGAAAACAAGCAGAAAACAGAGAACTGACTGAACTTGTTGACTTGATTACTATATTAATGTTTATGCTAGATCTTCAGTCAAGCAAAGATCCCTTCCACATCACAG
Source organism: Apus apus (assembly GCF_020740795.1). NCBI lineage: Eukaryota > Metazoa > Chordata > Aves > Apodiformes > Apodidae > Apus > Apus apus. Next base: position 12,396,943 of record NC_067296.1, read on the forward strand.
GAGGTGGAGATCCCTTGGAGGGTCCCAAGAGCAATTACTCCAGACTTCCTGACCAACCTCCCTATTTAGAGCAAAGCTGCACCATGCACAAGGAGGAGAACAGAGAAGGGAAGGGACCCTGGTGGGACATGGGGGCAGCAAGCACATGCATGTGGAGCTCATTATTGTCACTTCAGTCTGCTCAAATTGAACACTTCCCTCCCACCTCCCTCATTGCTTTAGTCACCGAGTGGTGCCAAAACCCCTAAAGGGGATGAATTGGGAACTCTGACCTCTGCTCTGATGCCTCCTGTTTCCACCCCTCCCTTTTATTTAGGTGCTGCCTGTGGCCATAGAGAGGAGCCACTACAAAAGGATTTTTCTAAAGCTTTCAGATGGACCGAAGACCACTGGCCTGGGAAGCGGTGCTCAGATCAAAGTGTGCCAGAGCTGTGGAGGGGACAGGAGGGGGTTGCTGCAGAAATTCATGGCTGAGGAGCCCTGTTTGGCAGCAGGCACAAGCCAGCAGGATGTGCACACCCTGCAGTGCCAGGAAAGGGCTACTCTAGAAAGATGAGTTAAAACTGCCCTCTAAGATGGTACAGCCTGAGGAATTTATTTTAGTGCAGTGCTTCAGGCTAAACTAGTAGTGTGGCCAGAACACAAGTGGACAGATGTGGAGTGATAAATTCTCCCAGTTTTGCTTGGAAGATAATTCACATTTGTTTGCCAGTGCACATAGTAGCAGTTACTTCCTTTACCCTTCCTTACTACCTTTGCCTCACTGTAGGCACAATTACTACATTGAGGTCCCTGTAAGTCTCCTATTACTAGTACTTAAAGCAAAGCTTCTTCAAGTTACCAAATTTTACAGTGCTGCAAAGTGAAACAGATCCCTTTAAAAGGTGGCAAAACTCAGAGGAAGAGGTGTCAGCTTTTTGCCATCCGGTAATATCTCAAACAGTTTCTACAACTGGGCAAAATTCCATGTCATAACCATACAATAGCCAGAAAATTCCTAGTACAGCACTGGCTTGGGAGAATGGAGCGAGAATGAGAAAAAAGCTTCGCAGATCATCTTATAACAAAACCACCCCAACCAAAAGGCCAAGAAGGGCTTGATTGAGAAACTGACAGTTTTCCCCTGCTCTTCCCTTCTGCTAGGTACAACGTGGACAGCCTTACTGCTCCATTGCAACAGGTGACCTGGCCCTGTGAATCTCATCAGCAACAAGCACAAGACGCTAGCGAGCGGCAGCTGGCAGCTCTGGCAGGCTTCAGGCTGCAAAGCATTTCAAATCAAGAGCTGCTCTTCCCAGTTTGGGCTGCCCTGAGGGGGGCAGTGGGTTTGGAGTTTCTGCAACTAAAACGAGTGTTTTACAAGCCTGTTTACAACAGTTCTTTCCTCTTTTTAAGAAAACTATGTGTTGAACTGCGCAGCAGTTTTTACTACCTGCATTCCTGGCTGCAAACTCCCTCTGGTTTGCTTAAAATGGGACCCCTGAGATAAGTCACCTGACATTTGCTTGTAAAATTCACTCTCTTAACTTTCTCCTCTGCTCATCCTCTGCTCCACTGAATACACAGGGAAGGGCAGAATTAGATCCATATAGAGAAACATTATCACATGTATTGTGCCGATCTCCTGAGTGGCAGAGGAATTTATGAGCTGGTTTGCCCAGAACCTTGTAAACATAAAGAACCAAGAACTTTAAAAATAATGCCATGGGAACTCAGCAAGTCGCATTTCACCCGTACAACTTCTGGCAAAGCTGGGAGAGAAAGAGCATGTGCATCTCATCACCCCACTGCTCCGAGGGGCTTCAGATGGGCTCCCAGCTGCAGTGCACTGGGGACCTTGCCCTCTGCCCCTCCCAGAGCACCCCACCACTATCCCACCAGTCAGTGGACACCAGCTCTGTACAAGGTCCAGCTGCGGTGGCTGGACAAGCGGGGATGTGCAGGGAAAACACCAGTGGTGCTGAAGGCCGTGGGGCCCCGCACCCCACTTGCTCACCCAGCCTCGAGCTACCCCAATCTTTGCCGCAGCTTTTGCCCTTCCCAGCCCCGGGCGAGATCGAGCTCTGCCTCTCCTCACACCGACGGCTGAAACACGGAGGTGGGATGAGGAAGCGATGGCCAGGGGAGCACAAAGAGGGGCTCAGAGCTTTCTGCACACAGCCCCCCTTCCGCGGCCGGGAAGCGCTTTTGTCACCCCAGCGAGGCTCCGCAAGCTGCGGGGGTGTGCGTGCCCCCACGGCCGTACCTGGATGGTCTGGTTGGGGTCCCCTCCGGCCACCGGTCCCCCGACCAGCTTGCAGTAGAGGTCCTCCACGGCGCGGCGGCTACCGGCGCCCGTCGCCTCCTCGCCGCAGGTGGCGGTGGCGGAGATGCGGGTGCCCTCGGCCAGGTTGAAGTAGGGCGGGTGGAGGCTGTGCCCGTTCACATCGCTGGGGAAGGAGGCAGGCGGGCGGCCGGCGGCGGGCAGCGCCAGCACCAGCAGCCTCACCAGCAACAACCCCAGCCGCTCACCCTCCCGCTCCGCCGCCCTCGCCATCTTCACCGAGGCTGCCCGGGCAGCGGCACCGGCCTCCCCCGTCCCTCCAGCCCGGCACTGCCCGCCGCGCCGCCGCGGCCGCGCTACTTCTGCCCCGGCGGCGGGGAGGGGCCGCCCGCCCCGTGCGCGGCCCCGCTGCCCTTAACCCTTTCGCTCAGCGCCGGGGTCCCCTGCCCGCCTCCCCAGCCGCGCAGCTCCTCCAGCCCCCGAGCTTCCTCCCCGCGGCCCCGCAGTCTTGCGGGAGGAGAGGCCAAACGGGGTGAAGTGATTCCCCCCCGCCTCGCTCCCAAATCAAGAGGGGACAGGATCCTCAGGGGAACAATGTGCCTATTGTATCTGCCGGGCTGCGCTGCCTGGTCGCGCTCGCTGGTATTTTAGTACGTTAAACTCCATTAACCGATAGATCGGTTTATCTCCAGGAAAAACTCTATTACTAATTAACAAAACAGTGAAAGGCTCCACGAAACCCAATCGACTCTCCTCGGGGTATACGGTTGGTTCTCATTAAATTTGGAATGTGAATATTTGTTTCCACTTTGCCCAGAAAGGCTGGTTTTTGAGGAAAGGCTTTTGCCTTCTCAGCTAGGGGGGAAAGAAGCAGCTCGGTGATAACCCAACCTTCTCCCCATCCCTCCCCTACCCACTGACTGTCCCTCCGTGGTGTGACTTGCAAGGACACACGTGTGCTGTCAGGTCTTTATATACTGCTGGGAGGAAGACACTTCACAGATAAGAAACTGAACATACTACAATAAATCATGTATAACTACATAAGTTAACTCATCAAAACACTACTTTGATTTTCTAGCACACACTTTTTTAAATCCCAGAATTGAATGATGAGCACAAAAATGTTGTGCCTGAACCAGCCAATACCGCTTCTTTAAACTAAGAAGACACTGAGTAGGCAAACAGAGATCAGACCTGGACTCCCTGCAGTTGCATTGCTATGGTATTTGAACCCCACAGGAAGCAAAACAAGCTCTTAAGTGTGTCCAGGTCTTCACGGGCTGCTCCTGAGCATTTGCTCCTTGCCTCACACCATCCTCTTTGTTTCTCTTGTGAACAGCCTGGCAGGTATCAGCCCTCTTGGAAGAGCTCTTTAAATAAAAAAGCATGGTGATGTGTGTAGGTCAAACATGTAGCCCCATGGATGGCATTCACATGCAGCATGTACCTGGCAGGCTGTGCAGTTACTCTCATCTCGGAGCTTTCAAGGGCCTCGAAAGATCCCTTCTACTGTACTTAAAGCACTGGACATGGTCTATCCCCCAGCGAGATACTGTCAGGTTACTGGAGGGTGGGAGAGAAGCCCTGGGCAGTGCAGTGCCCTGTGCTGCAGGCAGCTGGACACCCGCAGCCTTCCAGCCAGGTGTTGCTTGGGAGAGCTGGTGGAGGACTGCAGACCCACATGCCATCACGAACCAGGGAGCCATCCAGTGCCAGCTGTTTCTCTCCTGGCACCGAGCAGCGCTGTGATCGCATTAGCATGACATCAGGACTTGTGAACGCAGGGTGGTGAGAGGTGCCTGGTTCCACATGGCCAGGAAGCACTGAAGCACGGCCGCCAAGCCCATTCAGTTAGAAAGGCTTCCTAAAGGGCTTTCAGACATCTTTTAACTCCTTCCTGCTTGTCCCTCTCTTTCCCCCGGTTTCCTCACTTAATGCAAGATCTTATCATCCAGCAGGCATCCTTTAAAAGGCACATAGAGCCTTTAAAAACAAATTCTTACAAGAGAACAGGCAGTCTTTACCCTTTAAATGAGCTTGGAAGTGGCTAGCTCGCTCTGGGGAAAGTGGAACAGCCTCTGAATGAACTTGTGCTCCGCAGTAATCGTTAACTAGCATGCTTACGTATGGAAGACTAATACTCCACAGGACAGGAATTAAAACTTCCTTAAACTTTATCAAATCCCATATTTAATTAGCTGCTCGTACCCCATGGCACCTGTGAATATGTAAAACCAGTTAACAAGGGAACAGATTAGGAAAAAACTTTCTCCCACCCCCACATGAGAGTTACAAGGCAAAACACTTGCGCCGCTCTAATATCCTAATCCCTCTAGTGGTAACATTGTGGCTCGTAATTAATCACCCCTCCAAAATGCAATTAAGGGAAGTGAACAATTCATCCAGAGTGAAATCATAGTTACCACGTGGGTTTTGTGGCTCGGACTCAGGAGCACCATGCAGAAAAAATGACCCTGCTCCAGACTGAGCTGGTCTCTAGCAAACCACGAGCTACTTTGCATAGACAGTTTGAAGACTGAAAACACACACAGGCTGCCTGTACTGAAGGGAGCTGAAGTTTTCCAAGCAGCAATGAAAATGGTTTAAATGAAGAGGATTCTGAAGGGTTTTTTGGGTTGATTTTCCATATTTTTTCTAGCATGGAAAGGGGCAGAGGTTTTATAACATAGTAAAACATCTGATGTAGAGGTTAACAAAAAATGGAGGTTAACAGCTTGAACTCCTATCCTGATGCCATCTCTGGTCAGGCACACTCAGGAAAACAAGACGTGTTTGCTAATCTGGACCAGACACAAGTCCTGTCTAGTCCAACATCTCATCTGAGAGTCACCAGCAGCAAACATTTCAGGTAAAACCCCTGTGGCTGGGCAAAGAATACTCTATTCCTAAAAAAAGGATGTCCCCTGCTGTATAACAGCTAGAAATCAGCTTGAATACTGAAGCATTTCTTTCCTTTGAAAAGCTTTTCTAAGCATTAACTTCAACAGCCCTGGACACTTACCATTCATGTTATTATCTGCTCTGACCCTTTCTGAATTTTACTAGTTTCTTGAGCCTAGCCATGGTGCTTCTTGGCTCAGCTTCACAAAGCTACTGGTCATAGTGACACACACTCATATAGGAGGTGTTGAAGCAGAAGAGACTTTTCCATTTAAAACCAATCCACCAGCAGTGAATGCAGAAAGAACTGAAACAAAAATGCAGCCTGAAGCGATCCTACTGCAATCTTCCCCGAACCTACATGTAGTAACATGACTTCAGCCATGCTGCTATCCATCTGCAACCATTAAAAGCATCTGAGTTCTACTCCAGATTTTAATTTTGCTTCCCTAAAAACTGCAGGACCAGGAGGAGCTTGCCAGAAGCTGCCATCAGGAACCACAAGCTCTTTCTTCAAGAAAGCTGTAGAATGACAGCAGAGGTTTGGGAGTGTGGAGAGCCAGGAAGACCTTAAAAGAAATCCAAGAGCAAACTCAGTGTCTGGGCTCCCACAGCTTATCTTAGTGAGGGAACCCAGGTCCTAAATCTGAATAAAGATTCAGCAAATCACAAGCAAGGTTCTTCCTCCTATCCGCACAGACCCTTTTAATCTACTGCTGAAGTGCAGGGAAGTGTCCCACAACCAGAAGCAAGGCCTGCTGAGTAATTCAATGGCAATGCAGACACATTCTCCTTGCTCAGAATAAATTATCTGGTTTTGTGTTGTCTGTTACATAGAGAAATGAAAGAAGGGCTCCCCACTCTGGGAAAACCAGCATATGGCCAAAGGAAAAAGAACTGCTGCCTTCATGTGCAGAATTATCTAGCAAGGTACCACCACAGTCAGAGCTGTCAGTAAAAGCAGTGCCTAAACCAAGAGAAATAAGTGAGCACATGGTTCTTGTACTGTCTATTGTATAGGGGCAGGAACATATTATCTTATGGAAGATTTAATTACTTTTCTATCTTGCTGGAAGCAATGTGAAGGAGTGTGTTTTCTGAGCTTTGCTCTCTGGTGACCTAAGAACATTATACCAAAATCACCATTTTCATAAACATGGCATGTCTTGACACAAGAGAGTCAAGAACAGCTACTAGAAGCTAAGAACTAATTCCACATGAGCTGGAATTGAACCAACACAAGCCAGAAGAGCAATCAATATCCTTCAAGCACATCTCCAGCTTTATAATTTTACAAGCTTCATGGGCTGTACCTGAGAAGACTGTAAAACAAAATAAATAAAGACATAAGCAGGTTTCAATTGAGGCTTGTACTGAGTTTGCTGAGTTCACAGAGGCAGGGAAAGGAGCTCTCCTGTTCACACAGACCCCTGCACACATGCACATACAGACAGTTCTGCAAATAGCTCACAAACAGAGACCCAAAGTACATTTCCCCTGTTTGTTCTTCAAACTGACAGCTCAATTACAGTGTTTTAAACCCTTATTCACAGGGGGAGCTAGGGCACTATTTGAATCTGCAGTGGGAAATGACCAAAGGGTTTTGTTGAAGGCATGAGGAATTTGAGCAGGGCTGCCTCACTTTCTCAGGCTGGTTCTTACAAACACATAAAGGCAAAGACCAGAAGGGACAATCAGACCCATCACGCTACCTCACCTGCCGGCTACTACAAGCCACCAATGTCTGCCCCACAGTGTTATACCCAGCACAGCTCTGCTTTCATTAAAATACTCCTGATCCTGGTTTTGCAATGTTGCCAGAAAAACTGAAACTGGACAGACCAGACTGATAAGGGGATACAACAGGAAGCAATTCCAGGAAAGACATCATGCTTTATATTTTTTCAGAATTTAATTACCTTATGTGAAAATGCAAACTCCTAAAACTGACAAGAACCAAACAAGCATTAGCAAGAGCTGAATTAGGACACATCTGGAATTAACAGTTATTTTCCTCTCCTGCTGCAAAATTACTTTGATGTGTCTTATCTTTATTTTCTTTATAGTGTTCTCCCTTCAACATTTATTCAAACTTAAAAAAGGCTGTTTTGATACAGAGCTGGTCAATTTGCCATGCCCAGGCAGCACCTTTTAGTTAAAACCAAAAGAAGGCATGCATCTGTGTTTTGTCTGCTGTGGACATGCTCAGAAAGAGATCAAGAAGTTTCATAATGTAGCAGGACATGTTACTCTACACCAGAAAATTCAATTCACTTTAAGGTCAGCCTGTACCTTCTCTGTAATCAAATGATTCCAAAACCCTCCCAAAGCCAGAACAGGTGTTTCATTCATACTGTCTGTCTACCTGGCAAGGACCCAAATACTTTCTTTTAAAGCCTAAACTCCATATTATTCTGGGATGCACTGAAAACATACATCTGTGCTGTCTCCTTGGCATGTTTCAGCCTGGGTCATCATTAGCTACGTGTTTTTCTTTGCACAAATCAAACAGGAACACAGCTGCTTTTATGTTAATAACTAAATCATGCTTTCAATTTATGCCACACAGCTCTCCCTTCAGCCAGAAGGGCCCTGCAGATTTAACGAGCTGACATGTCAACAGAGATCAGTTCACCCACCAGAAAAGTGCAGCCACTGCTAGGGTGAGACATGGTAGCTGTTTAGCACTGCAGGAGAAAGAAGACTGTGTCAAGTTGAAGGCACAGAGGAAGCAGAGGGATGAGTGAATGTGCCTGGGATGAAAATCAGTGCAATGATGGGAGTTAATGCACCCGCTTGAGTGTGAAGGAGCAGGGGGGGCAACATGGAGACACATGGACAGAACATGCTTTTATTTCTGGAATGGAAGGTGGGACAGAAGCAGCACTGCAAGTGGGAGAGTGACTCAAGCCTGACTCAGAGAATAGGATTTTTCCTACTATGTCATTGTAACTTCTTTGAATACCAGGAAGTTCATTCTCCCACAGATTACTTCACCCAAGTTTTTTCTGTACCCTGTGGCTATGTGCACAATGGTTCTACAAGTATGGGGTCATGGCAGACTCTTGCTGGAGCCCACAAACATCTCATCCAATTTTTCAAAACCTGGGTGGAATGTATTAATGGCAAGAAACTGTAGGGATTTCAGAAACAAACAAACAAACAATCCAAAACAACAGTTAGGACTTCTAATGCAAATACACACATTTCTTTGAAGGAGAGGAAGGAAAGATTCATGCCACTAAGGATTGTTTGGATTAAATCACCCACTGCATTTCCATTCAAGGGGTTTCTCCTTGCCATTCTTGAGAGCTGGTGCTAATGTCACAAATAGTTCTGGAAACAATAGTTCCTGGAGACAGTAGCTAACATGGCAAAAGGAAGATCTCATCCAGATCAGAAAGAGAGCAGCTGAGCATTGCAGAGTTTGCCTCTGTCTGCCCTGCCCTTGTGGCTGTGTTACCTGCTCATCTCTTCAGCTGGGAGGCTACACGTTCACTTAGACCTGGAAAATACTGATTTCATTCATGCTACTAAACCAGCCCAGAGCAGAGCTTGGGTGCTGTGTTTGGTTGGTAACACAGCTGCCTGCAGGGAACACAGATACAGACATACCCACCCCCAAGGCGAGCACAGGGCTCCTGCTATGAAAGCAACTTTTACCTTCAAACTGGTCTTTTGTCAGTAAATTTTGTCACTTAGGCTTAGGGACTGTAAGGTCACACTGGTCCTTTCCTATAATCAGACTGATCCAAATCTACTTTTCTGGTTTTGCATGGGAAATCTTTCTACAGTTAATCTAGTTTTAACTGGAGTCATGAGATACTGGGGCACACACTCAAATACCCAGTACAAATGTTCCCGTTAGGGCTAGTTACACTGCCACGTAAAGCCAATTTCCCCAGGACTGATGAGACCTGAATCATGCCTTAAAGTCCCTCCAGTATCAACTTCTAGCATATGAACTTTATAGAGAGACTATCTTCTCTGCCATACATGATGGTAGTATTGGCATTTTCCTATTAAGTCGTTTCTTTAATGAGAAATAATACATAGTTAATGAAAAGTGTCATTAGGAACAAGCAGTAGACTCCAGGAAGATTAAAAATGCCAAGCTGGCCCCAGAAGAAGGATCAACTCAACAAATATCCCACACCAGCAGTTGTCCTTTGGTTTTCACTTGGGATTTGCCAGCTGAAGGGGATGCCCAATTCAATGCACAGTGGCTCTGGCTCCCCAAAAGAATCAGCAAAAGCTCACGTCAGTCACAAGGAACCCGGAGGAAGATGCACAGATCCAGCAACTCAATGATCTTTTTGGATTTAGCAGAAGAAACGTTTATATTTGGAATTTCCATTAAAAATGCACAAAACCACATGAAGCAGCAGAGACACATTCCAGCTCTAAAGCTCCAGTTTTTGCTGCTCCCCAGAAGCTTTTCTAATTGTGCTGCACATGTTTTCCCAGATGAAATGTGAACTGTGGGTCTTATAAAGAGTGCCAGCTGGTAAAGAGGTTAGATGTGAAGTCTAGGGGGGAAAAAAAAGAAGTTAAAAATGAAGGGTTTCTTCCCTCATCCCTTTCAAAGCAGTTTTTGAGCGTGGGAAACAACCTCATTCCCCACACCTAGGAGGCTGAATGGCCAACACCATCAGCACTGGAACAATGAGTACATGGGGTCTGTGCCACACAGGCAGGCTGTGCTGGGGTCACCAAGGAGCCACATGGCTTTGGCTGCAAGATGGGAAGCTAAGACCAGCCACCTCCCACCCTGCCCCATACCTCACTCGTCAGAATGATAAACTAAGTTCCATTACTGGAACCTTTACAGGTTGTCAAGGTGAAAACCAGTCTCAATGCACAGGTTTTGTGTTTTCTTCTCACTTCAGACAGGGCAAGGGTGACAAAGGGGGAGGGAGAGGATAGGATAACTCCTCTGGAGTAACAAAGATCAATGTGGACAAACAGAAGGAGCTGGTATCCTAGGTATGTACCGTTGAGATGAAACACCCTTCTGTTTGCATTATTTGATTTTAAGCACGTTAGGAGACGTAAGTGAGGTACCACTAACTCTGGCCAGTAGCCCCATCCTTTACCGAGGCAGAAGCTGCAATGCAAAGAAAAAAGTCAACAGAAGATGCATTCATACCTGCATTTTCCACTTATTTCAGAGCTGGAGAGAGGGAGACTAGTTACTACTCAACACACTCCATGGGGCACAAGGTACTGCTAGATGACAGACAGTTCAGCTCCAGCTGCACATTGTGGGCTCTGCCTATGGTGAATGGTTGACTTTTTTCTCTTTTTTTTCTTTTCTTCTGTTTTTTTTTTTTTTTTTTTTTTTTCTCTGGGATACACTCAGTCCAAGCACAATATTGACAATAAACTTCTGAGATTCCCAGTCCTAATCCGTGGGACTCGCAGAAGGCAAAAGCATTATAATGAAATATTAGCAAGAGTTGCCTTGGTAACTGCCCAGATGAAGCCCTCTTATATTCACTGAAGTTCTCCCAGCGTGACTAATTCCTCCTGGGCTGTAGTTACACCACTCTGAACGTCCTGAATGCATGACCAAGTCAGCAGAGCAAACACACTCAAGCCCCATTTATACAGTTATGGCTTAATCTGATTATTTTGTAGTTTGACTGAGTGCTGGAGAAATCTGTGGAGCTTCACTGTGCAGTCATTAGCTCCTGACTTTCATCTTGCCCCTCTTGCTAATTCAAGCTCGGATTTCCCATTCTGCATTTCCTAAGACAGAAAAAACAGCAGCCTAACAGCTGAGTGCAAATTGTATTCATCAGTTAAAATGCATTTGGTAACATCTTTATCCTGTTAATCTTATCAATAAGTGTAGCCTGTGGGGAATGTGCAGGGCCTCCATGCACTGCAAAGCAAGAAGCTCTCCAGGTACAGGCCTTGCCAGCCCCTCTGCTGCAAAATCCAGATCCTGATTTCCAGCAATTTAAAACCACTAGTGTGAGAGAAAACCAGCAGAACCATGGGACACAGGGAAAGGCACTGACAGAGATCCTCACCTGACCTGAACAAGCCTTCTCCCCCATCACTTCTGCCCCCCAAGCTCCCAGGCACAGCATGCACACCATTCCCCTTCTGCTGGGTGGCATCTGGATGGCTCAGGTACGTGCCCTTCACCATGTACAGCTTAAGGCTTGCACAGGCCAGAGATTTTCTTACGCTTGAGTAGGGGCCTGTGAAGAAAGCCCTAGACTGCAGTCCTGCTGTCCCCAGGAAGGCTGGCACCATCTCATGCACAGCACTGTGACATCAGGGGAAACTTGAGTGCTTCCTTTGAAAGCAGCAGAATATTATCACTACTCCAAACTTGAGCTCACTCCTTGTGCTGGCTCTCTCCATCCCAGCTGGCCACCCAACTCCTAATTTTTCTTTCATGAAGGTCCTTTCTCTGCCAGAACTGGGGATTTATAGGTCCCAGTGAGAACAACTCACTGTCCTGGATTGCCCCTAATTCTCATTCTTACTCTTTTTTCTAGGAGTACAATTCATTTCCTTGAGCAGGATCAGGGGCAGAGAGCCTGCAAGAGAGGAAGACTTGCAAGATCAAGAGTCCTCATCTATTTAATGTTTTTTGGAAATGCACAAAATAAAATCCTTTGACAAGATAATCTCAGAATTCAGACCTCTCCTAGTTCTGCCCAGCACAGCAAGCTCCCAAGACTTCCTTTTTGGATGTGAGAGAGTGCTATGGTTGTATCAGAGACAGAAGGTTAGGGTGACAATGAGCACTGTGATGTTTTATCTTCAGTTAAAGGAGAGGGGATGTGGTGGCTGCCTGAGCATATAAGCTGAAAGACTGCACACAGCTCAGCAAGCACTGTGTACCTCCTACAGGGTAACCACTGAGCTATATCCTGTTGTGGCTACAAGATCACCTGGTTCTGCATGCCTGCCTGTGGGCTTTCACATCTCCAAGTGGAACATGAACCATAACTGTACCCTCTGCAGGGATTAGCTTCAGCCAGAGAAGGCCTTGCTTTCCCAGTGAAAGCAAAAGGTCACAGAAGTTTTGGATGTCCTTCCTACAGCTCAAGGTGTACAACCAAGGGCTGCTGCCAGTCTGCAGCTGTAGTTCCTGCAGATGTACCTGGCTTAGCTCTGAAATAAGCAGCACCAGACTGGACAACAGAGCAGCTGCTGCAGGGCACAGCTCCTTCCAGGTTGCAATATTTGCCAGACTGGCTGGTAAAAACTAGGAGAGCTACACTGCACAGGGCACTTGAACTCCTGGTGCCTGCCATGGACTCTGTTCAGTCCTGAAAAAAGGTTTCTTTAACAACAAGGAAAAAATAAATATGGCAGCACAATCTCTCCTGGCACTAGGGACTCAAGGTCTGGTTTTGTGCTGCACTAAGTTGCATACAAACCAGCTTTTAAAAGTCATTTTATAGGCGATACAGGAGAACATATTATTGCCCACTCTTAAGCTATTTCCCAGTACCAGCTGACTCCCCCATAATGCTCAGTGCAGAACAGCACTGTGGTGATGGGGATTTTTGTGCTTTTCATTAGTGCTTGTCCCTTGCGTGCAGCACAAGTGAGTTTTCACACCTGTGTCTGCCATAGATAAGGACTAACCATGGCTTGGGCTCCACATCAGGAAAAGATTTTACATCTTTCCATTGTCACAGTCATTAATCTGAAATCTAAATTACTTCCTGTTTGGGAAAGCATCAGAGGTTTTTCCATGCAGATTATTCCTACAGTAGCTTAATAAGAACAGTTAGCTATTTTGCCCTTAAAAATAATTCCCCCCAGTAGGAAGTGAGAGCAAATAGGAAAATAGGTACTTTCTCCAAAATAGAAGAGCTGTGAGCCTATTTCCAACATCACAGAGGAAAGATGGTGCCACATTCAAGGAACTTGGCTATGCCTGAGGCTCAAATCTGTTCTCTAGTAGTTTCCTGCATGACCTTAGACACAACACTTAACTTTCTCTTTGCCTCTCCATCAACAGAAAATGAAGAGAAGCAGCTCTCTTCATGTCATGGGGTATGATGAGAATAATGTGAAATGCTCAACTAGCAACAACTATTAAATGTAGGTGCACTCTAAAGTTCTTAAAAAAATAGATGTAAGAGGTCAGCTCTGCTTGGTTTTGTCAAATAAACTCCAGTGAAAGTCCCACACATTCTGCACAACCTCTCCAGCTTGCTTTCCAGGAGATGAAACAGCAAGAACAAAAACTGCCAGTTTGTCAGGAGGGACACAGTTCAGAAACACCATGGTCCCTAAACTCAGCTCCAAGGGCTGGTGAATGGAAAAGCCACCACCAGCTGTCACACAGGCCAGCCCACAAGATTCTCCAAGGCTATGAGCTCAGAAGTTGTGGCAGGATGCTGCAGCAGCCTCTCTACAAACTGCCCTGCTAAGCTGGAGAATTTCACTTCATCCCAAATGGTGAGCTGGTCTGCAGAATGGCTGCATCCTGATCAGAAACCCTTTTTTATACACATGGGGAAGCACTTTGGGAACCTTTAGTGAAAAATTTGGAATGGGGTTTTCCAACCATAACATTTCAAATAAGGTAGCTGGAAACAACAGGGTTGTTGTGGGTTTGTTCTTTGTCTGCTGGTTTTCAGCATGAGATTTTCCTTCCTTGCAATAACCTCCAATTTCCTCAGCACTTTCAGGAAGGTTTGTATTGTGCACAGCTTTTGTACAGTTATCCAGGCAACCAAAGAAATCTTAAACTGGGAATGGCTGGTTTGCTGGGTTAGATCCTGTTACTGCTTTTAAATATTTTGCAGTATCAAGAATAATATTTTAAATAAAGGGAAAAGAAACCTCACAACCACAGCTGGGGTATTTGTGGGAGGTTTCTCCTCACTTTTCAAAGATCCTTGAAAAACTGGCAAGGAAACTAACAGCTATTTTACTTGCTTCATGAACACTAAAGGGAAAAAGGTACTTTGTGGATTAGGAGATTAAAATTACAAATACACTGCCTGGTAATTTTATAGTAATTAAATTACTATAAAATGAATATGTAATGACATGTACTATAAAATGAATATGAAATGGCAGTTTGTACACTGCCATTTCAGTTGGTCTGGGATTTTAGAATTGAATTTAAAGGAGCTGCATTATTAAAGAGCTTCAGATGTGGAATTACTGCTGAAAGGTATCCACTCTGGATTGATCCATAGCTCTAAACTTTTAAGGGCTCCCAAGATGAAAGTCATTTGGAAACTCCTCATGTTATTTATGCATTTGGTGCCTGACATCCACATCTTTATGCTAGGGGATTTATTTTGCCCTAATGGGGTGGAGGTCAGGCCTGCCACGCTCATTCTGGAAAGGGAGAGGGTATGGGCGTGTGCCCATTGGCATTCTTGCCTTGAGCTCTGTACTTCAAGTATGAGGTATGAATAAAGGAATTTAATTACTTCTTGCCTGTTTCTATTAAACCACTCTGGAGGGAGGGAAGCAGAGACAGTGTAATAAAGAGGGTATGTGATTTGCATGCTAATAAAGGCACATACACTTTCTCTGGACAAGCCTTGACTTGATACCAAGATAAGAACTCGCACTAAACTCGTCTTTGTTCCAAAGTGCACCAGCCACGCACAGCAGCGTGAGCTCCACAGGGTTTTAAAGTTAGTTACAATCTACCTTGCTTTTGCTATTTAATGTCTCTCTGGCTGTTCCCTGGCCTGCAGCTCACTGAAAAAGCAGATTAAGTGCTTTGGGGTGTTTATCAAAACCTTATTATTGCAGGCATTCGCTGGCTTTGGGAGTGGAAACATCAGATTCTCTTTTGCTATTTGTTGATCGTGTTTAGTGCTGGAGAGAACAGGGGAGACCAGCTCCCTGCACAGGAGGGACTGAGGCCCTGGTTTGGCAACATATTGTCTTTGGCAACAGTGTTGACCTCATCTGTTTTTGCCCTTCTTTCCCCTCTGGCTGTGCCAATCCAACCATTTGTGGAACCAGGCTGTGAACCAGAGTAGGGAACTGACCCAGCCATAAAAAGGGGTGTAAACAATTTTTGTAGAGTTTATTTTTTTAAACTATCTTAAGCCATTTAAAAAATAGCCCTCCCTGTGAGACTGCACAAGTCAGACATCTGGAAGCACAACTATTTCTGCTGTTAACACAGGTAAAGCACTAGAAGTTGTTGAAAGGGACATCCAGCTCTTGTTGATTTAAGACAGCAATTCCTAATATTAAAAGCAATAATGTATAGCAAAATGGAGTGTCACCAGGCCAGAACTGAAAGTGATCCATTCATTTCTTGAGAGAGGAAGACAGGTCAATGCACTTAGAGCAGTTTTTAATTCTTGCAGCACACTTAAGTTGTGCTGTGTCAGCCAGCCTTACAGATCTTGTTAGGGCAAAATCCCTCATGTTTTGCTGAAGTAGTCTCCAGCCAAACCCAGCTTTGCAATAGGGATAACATAGCGAGGAAAGATAAATCAGCTGCAGTAATCAGCAGCAAAAGAGAAAAAAAGATATTTTAAGTGCTTATCTGGGTGCTGGATTGAGTCCTTGATTTTCATGAGTCTCCTACATGGTCTTGGAAGAATCAGTTGCCTGCATCCCAGTTTCACAGGTGTAGGACAGCACTGCAGACACAGCAGATGAGACACCAGACACTGAGGCAAAACACTCTCCTAGGATAACTTAAAAAAAAATACATAACAGCACATGGCATAAGCAGAAGCCAGGCAGCTCATATCTATTGCAGGGACAAGACGGGATCTCCAGACAGGAGTTTTGAAGCACAGCCATGTTTCTCAGGTAGAGATCTGGGTGGTCTTTGATGCAGCTTGTGCTGGTAATTTGCAGTAAAACACCATCTTGGCAATGCACCGCAAACACCTTCCTACTAAATGAAAGCCCGACTTTGTCCCTGGAGCATACTGTTCAACCTGACACAGCTGCTCTGAACACAGTCCAAATGCCCCACAGAGGGTGGGAGGTACTTGGGAAAACCCTACAGAAGTATAGGTGAAGCAACCTCCTCATTCCCTCCAAACTGCTCAGCTTACAGCCCAGGCACTGCTTCTGCACTGGTGGTTTAACCACACCACAGCTGCTCCATGGGTTTATTCCCAGCTGATCATCCCAAAGGATGGAAACATCTCTCTGTCTGAACTGCATCCAGAGCCTCCCCAAAGCTGAGCTCTGAAATGACAAGTTTGGTGAACAGCTGCTGGCGATTTGCCCAGGACCCCCCTCAAGCTGGGTGCTTTACACCCAGGGAACAGGAAGCAGGAGCCAGCCAGAGCTTTAGCTCTTCTGTGTTACTGCCTGTTGTGCTTTAGCAATCGATCACTGGCCTCCTCCATGCTATCATGGACCTCTGAGTACACCGTTACAGATGGATCTCAAGACCAACAATATCGGCATTCACAGGTGTGGGCAAAGACTAATCTGAATGCAATTCCCCCTCCTCCAGATGGCATTACTGTCACCAGTTAGCAGACACTTATTTCACATCCAGCAAATTCCCCATCTGAACAACAGGCTGGATTTTTAAAAGTGTGCAGCTGTCGTAACTCAGTTCCCAGCTATTCAGTTTTTGGGAAGATCCACCTTCATGCTTTCTAACCCGAGCATTTCACAAGGTGTACTAAAGGAACAAGATTTTTGAGAGAGATGTGACTTCCAATCCAAATATGTACATTGTAAAATGGTTAGGTTTTGAGGTAAACTATGAACTTCTGAGGATCAGACATGTCACACCAGGCACTCCAGATCAAGAGCTGTGTTCAGAAGTGCTGCACTGCATGCAAAAGACAGAAAAAAAGGATCCCCCAGGAATATGCTGAAATGCACAGAATGACAGAGGGTTGCAGTTCTGCCATTTAACGATGTTGCTTCATGGTCATAGCTTCCTTGAGAACAGCACAGCAGAACCAGCAGTAAATCCCCAAATTCTTTGACTAGGACATGCATCCTGTTACACTGCTTTACATCTGCAGAAATTAAGGCAAACAATGGTCATGTCATTTACACAAGGTCACAGTGAATCCATGCCAGATTTCTTTCAAAATAGTTGAAAATCCTCCACGAACATCCTCACCATCTCCAGACAGGAAGTTTGAAAGGAGATGAGCTGGGGAATAGTACAAGCTCCACCAAAGAAAAGGAATCCTTGCAGAATTCCTCAGGCATGCCGAAAAACCTTACAACTCATCCCAATATTTTTTCTGCTCTCTTGGTGATTACTAATCTTTATGGAGTTTACATTCCAGCTATCATTTTTATAACCAGAGATCAGAAAGGGATTATGACCAGGGGGCTGCAAGCTATTCACACAGGGACCCTGCTTATCTAAGTGAAGAGAGCAGGTCTTCTACTTTAACCATTTATATGATGGCAGAAACATTACTGTCCTACACCAGCAATTTAGGTGGTGCCATTTGCATCAGCAGAAGCATCTCTAAATACACAGCAGTCACAAACAACAGCAGATTGTCATTTCACATCCAGTTTACATCCAGCTTTTTTTTTTTTTTTTTTTTAATTAATATCAATACTTACATCCCCTCTCCCACACTACTGGAAATGCTCTGGGAGCTGGAAGTGCTCTGACGATGGAGCTGTGACCCCAAGACCTTTGGCAGGCACAATTTAAAAAAGTCCCAGTGCTGATCTAAATTCATACTAAAGGTCAAACCATCCCCTCGGGGCTCGCTGCAGCCAAAGCTCAGCTACAAGAACTGGTCTGCTCAAATTGACCAGAAAGTAACAGTAAAAGTCCAGCCCACGCTGCTGAGTTGAGTGTATTTCAATCACCAATGCCTGCTCCCTTGCATGAAAAGGTTGGTTATTTAAGATGCAGCTGCCACCTCTTAATGGTAACAAACAACGATGTCTGAAACAGTTCCTTTGATCCTCAGCAAACATCACAGCCCTGATATCAGAAATAGTGTAGCTCTGAGCCAGAAGGTTAAACAATAAAAATATCAAACAAAAAACTACAAAAATAACCAAATACAAAGAGGAGCAAGATCTTAAAAAAAACCACCAATATATCTGTAAATATTCAGTGGCTAAGAAATGAAATTGATTCCTTGATTCATGAGATCATCTTCTTCAGTGTCAGGAAGATCAGCATCTGCTCTAATCTAGAAACTTACATGTAATAAGAACACAGCAACTGGTAAAGGGAAGGAAAAGGGACCTCATGAGACTTTTTGGAGCAGGAAGGTGTCCCAGGTTTGAGCAAAAAGAGAAAATCAGGGTTTAATGCTTAGAAGGTCATATTGCAGACTTTGTGGGAATCCAGATTCTTCCCTAGTATTTCCTTGCAGAGTGCCCTGATACCTTTGAAATATTGGAGAAATTATACAATAACTGAGAAGACTGGGACTTGATGGCCTGATAGGCCTTTACCCTGGTTTGAAGAACACTCCCTCTGTACAGATACTCACATATTACTTAAAAAAAAAAAAAAAAGCTGGCATCCACTCATTTTTCCTACCAGGTGTGTTTTTCACCTCCTGCCCAGCTGTTGTCTCTACTAGCACATTGCAGCTATATCCTCAGCAAACATAAGGCCCATGTATCCCACTGTCACTCTGAGGGGCTGGATAGCAGCTGACCTGCCAGTGCACAGCACAGGACCTTGCTTTTGTGCTTTGTTGTAAGATAAACCACCCAGACTAAGCTGCTGTAACATCTGGAAACAAGCATTAACAAGAAAATCTGAACATGCACACCCAGGTTCTCAGTTGATGTGGACAGGAAGAGAACAACAAACCAAAACCCAGTAGCCCCAGTCTTTAGACAGGAGCTGTCTGCTTGCAGACATCAAGACTGGGAGGTGCTCTGCATCCCCAGAAGGTGACCAGCAGTCTTCTGAAGCAGCTCTCAACCATCCCCAGCATGATCAAATCCAGCACAAGAGGTCCCTCCCCAAAAATGACTCTGCTGTGGGTTTGAGTTCAGCTACTGTTGGTACTTTCAGAGCAGAGATGAGCTGTGGTGCTGCTCGCTGTGCAGGACAGTGCTCCTTTGGCTACAATACACCCTGCCACAGTAGAGCCAAGGCTTTCCAGGGCACCCTCTGCACACTCCCACCCCTGCAGGTAGGAGCGCCCACTGAAATCCACAGCCCCTCCCCATCTCTCCCACAGCCTATTGTTGAATTTGCAGACAAAAACAAGCCTTGGGGACAACCGCAGACAGCTCTGGAAGGCAAAGGTTACAGGTGTGCCCCGTGCTCCCTCCTGGGTGAACCAACGTTGGGAGAGTGATATCCAGCCCCCGGGTGACAGCTTGATGAATGACATGCCACATCAAGGCTGGCAGCTCCTTTGCCTGGGAGGAGCAGAGGGGTTCATGAGCATTTTTCTCCTCTGAAATCATTCCCCTGCCTGACTACCATTTTTAGACCCTGTAGCTCAATTTTCCCTAACAAACTGTCTTAAAGGTAAAAGGTATCAGGAGAAGATCCCCTCCTTGAGAAGATGACAGTCAGCACTCCAGGGATCTCCATGCTTTGTGGCAGGTGGTTTTATCAGTCACCTCCTGGCACAACAGGTGGCTGTGGCAAAGAAGACAGCTGCCAGAGGGGACTGGCACCATCTTCTCACCACTTTCATAGCTGTGCAACATGGAGAGATGGGACAGATCCCTATCCCACAGATCACTCCTGATTCTTCAGAGCACTGTAGTTAGTGGGTGTCTGCTTTGTCTTCTTCCCAGCTTGGACAGTGGCTCCTTTTACTTCTGAAAATAAACCTGAGGGGCTGTTGTGGAGGCTGGTGACTACCCTTCATTTGCAGAACCAGTAGGAGCAGAAATCACTGAAGCACAAGCTAGTAACTCCAGTCATTCTCTTACTTCAGGCAAAGCAGAGAGATGCTGCCTTCTCTAAATATAATTTTTCAGAGTCCCTTTCTGCTGTACACAGAGGCACTCTAATGGCAGCAGGAGACTCCCCAACCACATCAGCAGCTATGAATGAAACCAAGAGATCTATCAGCCCACAGTTCATCCCTAACAGTGTTGGATCCTAACCCAAGTGCAGTGCAGTGCCATTGTGACACAAGTGTCACACAGCACCATGGGCATCCTCACAGTTCCTCACCTCAGTTCCCGTGCTCAGTAAAAAAATTGCATAAAAAGCCAAGTCAGTGTGTATATATATATAAATTTTTTTTTTCTTAAAATGAAGATGCAAAATCATCAAGAGTGAAGAATTATTTTTACTAAAGAAAAGCAGACAAGGCAAGAAACATCAAGGAAGAACCCAGACACCTGAAACTACAGGCATCACTCAGCTCCCTTGTGGCATGGACACCAAGCGGATGGAAAGTACAGCCTGCAGTTCTCCACCACATCCAGGAAGGGCCAAGGCCCATCCCCCCCCCTGCTCTGGCAGTCTCAAGTGACATATCTGACTATGGCTCATAAATCTCAGCTAACCAGGGCATTTCCTTAGGCCCCCGTATCTTTGTTTAATCACTTTCTCTAGACCATGCTGACTTTCCAGATCTTACATGCAACAGCTCAGCAGTTCCAGCAAGTGACATGAGCAAATGTGCCAGCACAACAGACCACCCCCATGGCTTGGGAGGCTGCTGCTGCCTTTGCTCATGGGGAAGAACAGGCATCTGCAGCCACCCTGTGAGCTCTAGCAGGGCTGCTCCACAGCAGGGCTCCCCGGTAAGAGCTGGCCTGGACAAAGGTTTACTGTTAGGTATGTCCGCTTGTGCGGTTTAACATGCACCATCTACCCTGCTGACAAAGATTAAATGAGTCATCCTTTAGCAAGTGTTCAGCTGGCCAAATTCAATCTCATGGGGATCTTTGACTGAAACTCAAGCTACTTGAATCTGTTCTACATTAGGCTCCCATCAGCCCAAATGGCTTAATTTCAAACGTATGTTGGGGTGTAATCGCGTCTTTCAAAGTGAACTTGATGAAGCCCAAAGGTGCCTGAAAATCCAATGTGGTACAACTGACTTCCTAAATGTATCAGCCAAGCAGCCTGCTCTTCTGAGAGGGCAGAAATCCAACTCAAAATGCACCTCGGTTAGATCATGTCTCTGTCTGATACTGATCCATGGGAAAAAGTTGGTATTAGTACAAGACACAGTAGCAAAGAGTTTAAATTGTCCATGTCTGGGGGCTGTTCTTTGAGTTTTCAGTGAACGCCTGCTATTAAAATCCCTGTGCTGTAAATAGTCCAAAATCAACTATAATTTTAGTCTGTGACTCAAGCAAAACTTTTTAAAAGCAAAACAAAAGATGCTTCACTTTCATTTCTGAGTTACAAACCAGCTGAGTTGGAACTGGGGGAGGGGACACTAATTCACCCACAGAAATAACAAATGAGACAGTAGATTATATTTCACAGCTTTAAACATTGCTGGCCTTGAAACTCCAGAGAATACAATGTCCCATGCATCCTGACATTTTCCATCATTGGGAAAAACAACCCTAACATTTAAAAATTAGAGGTAGGTATTTGAATGGAATAATAGTTTAATCTTTTTATCAATGAAACTGCCTGGCTGGCAGTGGTGGCGAGGATTAGGTATTAAGACGCGTTTTTATAAATGGGGACAATCAGTCAGAGCTGTCAGGATGGCTTTCCTTAGGATTACCAAAGTAATATCCAGAAGTGAAAGTGTTCAAAGGAAACCAGATGCCAAATGCAGCTGTGCTTTGCATTGCAGCAATTGGCAAACATGGGAAGATTAATTACAAAAGAGACTCAGCACGTGTGCACAAATATTCGCAAACAGAAAAATATACAGTCACAAAATTTACTGCCCTAATGACACTTTCAGAAGGCATCTAGTACAGATCTCATTCTTATGCCAATCCCACTGGCTACCCTAACCCATGCTGAATATTTACACCAACAAAAATCCATTAAAACAATGCTCTGTGTGTTATTGAACACCACATTATGACTTGGTGAGTTACTTCTACATGCAAATGACACATTTGGGCAATAAACTGCAAAGCAGTTGTATCTCCACACTTGCTCCTCCCTGGAGCAAATGTGCTTGGAAGGGGCTGTGCTGTGGGCAGCAGTCCCAGCTAAGACACAGCCATACCAGGAAGAGGGGGAGAAGATTTTGGTCTCTGAAAGCTGTCCCCTAGACCAGCTCCTGAAGTTGGCACATCTCTCCATTCAGTTTAAAGACACCACACTTGTCTGAGCATAAGTTAAT
The DNA here is from genome assembly GCF_020740795.1 of Apus apus. Lineage (NCBI taxonomy): Eukaryota > Metazoa > Chordata > Aves > Apodiformes > Apodidae > Apus > Apus apus. The sequence continues at coordinate 12,419,293 of NC_067296.1, forward strand.
CTTTCAGAACACTTGGGGGGAAAAAACCCACCACAGATGGTACAAAGGGGATATTCTCACTTGCCTCCATACCAAACACTGTAGCAAAACCACAGAAACACAGACACAGGGTGAAGTCAGCATTCACAGGCAGCCACTGTCTGTCATCAGCACAGCAAATGGCCCCTACAATTAAGAGCACAGGCTCTGTCTGGTCTTGGCATCATTCATTCCTAATGGCTGCTGCCATATAATATACAGATGCTGTAGGTGAAACTAAACCCGAACACCACCACAATTTATCATTTTTATCCCCATATCTGAAGTGAAAGGTATTCTCATGCTGGAATGCAACAATTTCAGTGTTGTTCCTGTCAATTTCAAAAGCATTCGCAGTCAAATTGAGCTGCCCAAACTAATCTAGTCCATTTGAAAAATTATGAGTAATAAAAATAGCGTTAGATGATGAGCAGAGGAGACATGTGATCCTGAAATGAATGAGCATGTTACGTCTTGGGGACTTCTCTCTGTCTCCTCATGCTGTAATAAGTTGCTCCTTGTAATATTTTGATGTATGTGGTCTTGACTCAGGAGAACAGAGGCCAGGGGAAACAGTAGGAAAAAAGTGATGTAGGAAAAAAGTGGTGTCTGAGCAAGTCTATGTCTGAACAGTGGGAAACACTGGGGTGGAGGCAGGGAATAGAACAGGTTTTGTACAGGAGAACCTGATCTCTGAGGGGCTTCTGGTGAGTGACCTGCAGAGCCTCTTCTCCATGGCTGTGGGAGTCAAACAATTCCTTTTATGTGGGTGAGTGACTCTTTCCCTCCCCATTGCCCTGACCAGCCCGGGAGATATGAGGAGCAGAGAGCACCCTGTGTTCACAGCCCTCCCATTCTCACACACCCTTTTTCCATGTGGGAAGCCTGAGGGAGGCCGAACAAAGGGATTTTTCAGATTTCATGTACTGTACGTACCACAACTACAAACAGGATAAAACCAGGGCCCAGCCTCTCTCTCACTCAAAAGACACTTCTGCAGAGGCACTGCCTGTGCCAGTACAGCCGCACGTCCTTCATCTTTGCAAACAGTGTCCCCATATCCTCATTCAGCCTGTTACATCCTACACAGGATTTAGTTAATCATATACAGCAAGAACACAGCCCTCTTTGTCACAGCCTGCAAGTGTAAAGACCATTCAGGCACTGGGTGGGCATCATCTGAAATTATGACACTAATGAGGGTCAAACGCTCCTTGTTTCCCTTCCATTAGTCTCATCAAGCCTGTGTAATGCAGTGGAAAACCTGTATCTGGCCACCTCCACACACAGGGCAGGGCAGTGCCCATAGGGGGGGTCCCTAAGAATGCTGGGGCTGGTCTCCAGAGGTGGGCAGGCTGGAAGGAGTCTTGTGTGGATGAGCACAGGGATGCCTGAACTCTTCCCCAGCAAAAGCCACCTGGCACATGGTACCAGGAGGCTAGGACATGACTCCTGGCCCATCCATCACTTCCAAGACATTTGTCTTATTTGTCTTGGAAGGTAACTTAACACATCTGCCACCAATGCTACCAGACTGGCTGTCACTGAATCTGGTGCCTCAGGTTTACAAAAGTGTGTGCCCAGCAGCATCCTCCAGCACAGAGGAGATGGAGCAATTTGGATTCCTACCATAAACTGTCACAAACTGCAGTAAGTTACTTCATCCCTCACCTTCCCACTGGGTATATGGTCTCCCTGCTTTTGGGGTGGGTCTTCAATGCTTAAGTAACATAAAGGGGGGTTAGATGTAAACGTCACCAACCTCCTCTCAATCAACTACATCCTGACATCTCAGCTCCTTAGCCCAATCTCTGCTTGAAAACTTAATGGATTTTGTCTGCTAGAGAGGCAGCAACTCAAGCAGTGGATTATAGAAGTGCCTTTGTTAGGACTGAACCTTAAAACAGCCAAAACAACTCCACAGATGCACCTCACACCCATTTTTGTTTAACCACAAAATTTATGGGGAAAGCCCATGATTGCCTGAGGTAAGCCCAAAGTGGATGTGGTGACCAAAAGGTTCTGTTCCCTATACTCCCATAATGGTGTTTTCAAAATAAAAAATTAGGAATTAGGTTATGTTGGCTTGGCTGGTACATGGCCACAGGCAGCCCTGTGTGGGCCAACCTACTGTCATCCCAGGACCTACAACAGCCAGAAGAAATGTTGCGTGGGCAGAATTCCCAAGTCCACAACTGGTCTCAAAATTCATATAATACCATGGGAAAACACAGGGATGACCCCTGGGGGAAGCAATCCTGCCTGCCCAACAGCCTTCTTGAAAGCAGCTCTAAAGCTGCCTTCATTGCACAGGATACCATTAGTCTCTGTAACTGCAGTAGATACCCAGCTGCTTGGGAGCTGACTGCCAAACACACTGCCTAGATCTGAGCAATTAAAAAAGTATATTCTTGTAGCCAAATGTTTAATTGTCAAGGGTATTGAGCACAGCATGCTACTAATAGAGAATCTTTAGATTTTCAGAACAAGCTAATCTCTCTGCTCGCTTTATTGGAAAGAATCAGGGTACATAAGGGGACGTGAGCTTGATGTATTCCTGTTGGTACCACTCATTCCATGGGCTGTGATGGAGATGCCACAGGGCTGGGGATGTGCTCTTTGGCATGTTCCTGAGGGAAAAAGTGGGCTGAACTCCTTTTAAGAATTGGGCAAGATTCTCATAATGGAGAGAATTCCCTTGGCAGCTTTGGACTACCCTGTTACCATAGTTGGCTTTATGTCATCTCTCTGCCCTCCCTGATCTGCAGAGAAGAGTTTTTGGTGGTCTGGAAGAGGGCAGTGCTGAGCCCTGCCGTTTCTGGGGGATCTCACACTCCTCCAGCACTGGAAGCTCTCCAGGGAGATAATGCTGTCACTGACTGATGAGCCCACTGGGATTGCTGACACAGCATTGCTTTTCAAGTGTAAACAGTTATTCATGGTCCAAGAAAGCATTTCACACTGCCCAGCCCAAAGATTTAAAAAAATTCTTTCTCTCCCTGAGTCTTGTTTAAGAATCTCAATTTAATTTTCATTAAGTTAATGAACTCTGCTGTTTTCATCTGCCTTTTAGTTTCTGGGCCATCTTTGGGGTGTACTTCAAGTTTTTCCCTACAGGCTTCATGGGTAGAAATGCTATTTAGAAAAAAAAAAAAGGCAAGTAGAAAAGGAAGCTGCAAGTAAAACATCTGATATTGCAAGACATGATAAAATCACAGGAGCTGGCAGAACTGGCAGGCTGCCCTCTGCTCCTCCATCCATGACCTGGGTCCCTTTCTGAATTAGCCTTTGTTTGTTACAGATTCACTCTAGCAGTTTCTCACACCAGAAATTAAGCCCTATTTTATCCAAACCTGGCCCAGAGGGCCTTTGGCTCCTCGCCAGAACATACACAGCATTTATTTTTATTTGCTCTTCTTTTCTTAGTCTCTCTCCCTTCAGGGTCCTGTTATTATTTTAAAAATATTTTTTAAAAATCTTGGATTTTACTGATTAAAATGCTTACTTTTATGTTGATAACATTTGTTTTGTACTGCCTGTGGGGTCATTAGGAATTACAAATTCATTTGGATTTAAAGGGAGCTGGGAGAAAGCTGAGGAAAAGAGGGGATGTTATCAAGCATTCCTTTGGCACTGACACACAGGCACTGATATTAGCCCGGTGGTGATTCAGGACCAGGGCGGGAAATGGTATTTGGATAAACCGAGATGGCCTGTGATGTGCCTGCAATGGGCTGAGGGAACACGCTGTTATCGGCTGGGCCGTGCCAAAGGACGTGCTGCAAGTGTGGTGGGACATCAGGCCCTGTCACAGCTGCTGCAGGGCTGGGGACAGGCAGCATGCCTGGGAACAGGCCCCCAGAACAGAGTGTGTGGCCGCCTGGTCCCTCTGCCGGGCTGTGCTTCCTGAGCCTACCTCAGAACACGCTGCCCTTCCCGTAGTGCCAGAGCTGTGACATTACAGGGAAAACAGCACCCAACAAGCTGGTCCCAGCACAAGCCTTGCATTCCAGAAGGGAGAGAGATGCCTGACACCAGGGACCATGACTCTGCCAGATGTAGTTGCCTGCATCTGGCACACACATGCAGCCAGTCTGGGCCAGATTCTTGTCCTACCTTGCTGTGTCCGTACTGCAAGCTGCTTCCAACGGGGCTGCTCCTCTCCTGCTGCAGAACATTGGTTTCTTGGCTTTGTTCCTAATGAACTTCTAGGTGGCTGCTGCCGCACACCATCCCCTTTCCAGAGGTGGGCACAGAGTCCCTTGCTGTTTTGCTGCTGCCCTGAAAGTTAAGAAAACATCAGGTGAGGAATCTCTACATGGAGATGGTCTGAGCAAAGACAACTTGCCCTCCCAGCTGGAGGTAAATGGCTTGACAGTGGGATGGAAATCTGCATCTGAGAGACAACCAATTCTGCCTGTCTTCCATGTGGAGGTCTGTCATCAGAGGCTTTTCTGGTGCTAAGCTCACAGATGCTGTCAACTCTCTGATTCCCCAGGTTTGGGGAATACTGTGCAAGTGCAGTCATAAGCATCCCAGAAGCCACTTACTGTGTCCTGCACGCTCACTCCATACAGGCATCTGTGCTCTTCAGAGATGCCAGCACCTTGCTCTGACCCTGGCCTACCTTTGTGGCTCTAGTTGCTCTCAGAGACACCAAGACGTAGGGTAAAACCTCGGAGGGGGGAGAATAACCAGAATCAAATGGGGAAATATGAAAGGATTGGAGGACAAGAAAGGTCTTCCTGAAGATCTATGGGTTTTCCTTCCCATTCTCCTCTTGTGTGCTCAGTTCCTTCTTCATATCTTGTTACCATTTCCACCTTCAAGTTCTCTTTCCTGATCTTAGATATTTGACTGTGTGCAGGCCACTTCCAACAGATAACTAACTCCTACCTAACCCTAACCTAGTCCATTTCCTTCCTTCTCTCCTGCCTGTGAGACAAGACCTTGTGTAATTGTCTGGTTGCTCTCCCCTAAGGGCTGTCTGTACCAACTTGCCTCTGATAAGACCTGGCCCCTGTAAGCATGTGCTGAGAAACATGGAAAAACACCTACAGCTACACAGACCTCAAGCAGACTACAGATGGTATCCTTATCCAAATGTGGAGTCAATTGTCTTCTAAAATCAATTTAAACTGAAATAAGATCCATTCCCTCCTTGTTCCCTCTTCAAAACTCAGCTGTAACCACAGGGCATTCTCAGTCTCATGGAGACTGGAGACCAGAATGTGCCTCTGAAACAAGTACTGGGCAATTTATCACAGGAGATTACACACAGGGAGGGTGCTCATGTGATTTGGATTTAACAGTCAATTAAATAACACCAACATTTCTAACAACGAAGCTGGGATTAAGGAAAGACTTCAATATGACTCCTTTTCCTTCCCAATTCTGATACCAACCTTGGGAATCTCCCTGTTATTAACCCAGGTGTCCAATTAAAGCCAGCTGGAACAAATAAAATTGCTTCTGAAATTTCTCTGTGATGGGAATCAGACAGTCAGGTCTGCCCTGGAGGCAGCCAGGCCATTAGGAAAGTGTTCATAGGAAGCTGTCCTGTGTCTTGGACTTCATCAAAAGGATTCCAGCTATGTGTTCAGTGCAAGTGATTCTGCTGTTGCTGCTCAGGTTATTCCTAAGGAGCAGAAAGGAAAGCACTACTTCTTTTCAAGATTAACCCCTACCAGACAGTGCAGATGAATGTGGTGCTGCTGGTTAGAAGGTACACATGCAGCTGTGACTGCCCATGCATTTACCAAGAAGAGGTGGCAGTGCCATGCGTGCAAGGTGACCTGAATGTCTGGGCCCCATATCATGTAAAAAGGCACAAAAGCTCTCCCTTCCCAATCTCTTCCAGCAGGCAGCAGTACCTTCCTCCAGGTCTCGGTGTGACTTTCCTTGAAATTCTCCCCAAGTCAGAACAACTGAGCTCACCCCACAATGTGGAGACAGAGGCATGAACCTGTGGGACTTGGTGTCAACCAAGCAGATGTATCAAATCTCTGTGGCAGCCTGCAGTGCATGGGGGTGGGGGGGTGGAGAAGGGAAGGTGGTTTATTCTGCCATATGAAGCTCAGTCTTGTTTTGTAGGTTCATCCAGAATGTCAGAGTTATTCCCAAAATGTCAGAGTTATTCCCAGCATCCTGTTCTGGACAATTCTTCCCAGCAGTGTATGACGTGGTGTTTTCCTAAGAGAGTATTTTATGAGCTCACTTCAACATCTAGTCCTTGTTCTGCAAGGTCATGCAAACGTCATAAAAGAGGAGGCAAAATCCCATTATGCTCTTACTGGTGTGTACTGGAAACTCTTTGCTGGAAGAGATAAAATGTGGCTGAAAGAAATCCACAGATTTCTCCCTAATAGAGTTGTTAGAATTATAGCACAGTCATGACTCCCTCTCACTCCTAATAATTGTTGCAGCACAGGGTGGCTGTTCATAATACAATTTTTATTTATTTTTTTTTTTTTTTCATGTAGCAGGTAGGAGTTGTTGAGAAATCACTTGGAGCATGTGAGAGTCAGCTTAACACCATACTTGGGATGAACTACTTGCCAGGGATGCCCATCTTCTCACATGCACATCATTCTTTAACAGCAAATCCAGTTTTTCATAACAAAGCTCTGGGTTGTTTTTTTTTCCAAACAGTAAAACTAAATTTTCTCCCAAAGGTCTGCTGAATATTTTTTTTTAAGCCGTAGTACCTCAAAACAAATGCTTGAGTCAAAACCAGAGTTAAGATACAAGATTACCATGGTGTGGTCTCATGTCCTTCTCCTCAAGTAATCTTTATCTGCCAAGATGCAGGGTAACTCTGCCACTGCACTGATGACATCAAAAGGGTGACATTGATGCAGCAAAGGTGATGTTATCTGAGCGTTCATGCTTCAAGGAGCATGGGGCTATGAGGTGGCTAGTGACAAGTCCCAGGAGAGACACTAGCACTGTTTCTTAATGGAGACTTTTTCATGTTCCAACAGACACTTCAGATTAGAAAATCAGATCACAAAGTAACATTTAAACATCCTTCAGACTTCTGGCGAGTTATTTTTGTCAATATAGATTGTTTTGCTCATTATTGCGCTTCCCAGCCACTTGAGTGACAGCCAACCAGTAATTTGGGGCTGTTTATTGGAACAGTAACAAGTTGTGTTCCTTATCCCTAAGGCCACACAGGCAATCAGAATTAGCACCCCCCGAAATATTTTCCAGGAAATAGTGACTTTTGGAAACCCAAAAGATAGAATGGAAGTTGTTGATCAGAACAAGCAGCTGTAGGTCCCTTGAGGCGACGCACAATGCAGAACGGGATGCTGCCTGACACTCTGTTTAAATTGGGTGGATTTATGAGCTTCTCTGATAACAACTGTTATCTTGAGTTGAATCAGTTACCGCCCCCTTTGTTGCAATCTCCCTTGGTTTCTTCTGTTCCCAGCTCTGAGAGCTTCTGGAGAATGTTCCTGTAGCTTTGTCTTTTGCAGATTCATGAAGATGGGAATCTGAGTCTAATGGGATCCTGTGAATTTGCATTCAAGGCTCCATTTACCTCAGAGATGCAAAAAGTCTTTAGACTGGCCAGAGCAGTAGGACAAAACATGGCAACTACAACTGTGTGTCCTGGAGTAGCAGTGGGTTGTACAATGGTCAGTCCTTTGTGCCATCCATGACTCCTGGGTCCCAGCTACTGGTAGAAAAAATGGTGACTGAGAACAGGCTTCCCAGGAGCATTGCTTTTTGTGTTTTGGAGTCTCCAAATACCAGAGGTATTATCTCAAGCTGCGAGGATTGTAAATCAAAGTCACTCTTTCCAGCAGCCAACTTTGATATGACCCTCCCTCTCATTACCCATCCCCTAAAGGAAGAAAAAATACTCAGATGGTCCTACCCCCATACATGGTACTGGATTCAAAAAGAGAAAAAAAGGTACCTATATTATTTTACTTGCGTGTGCAGAAAATTGATGGTGTAAAATTTCCCTGCTGAATAGAGAGAAAAATCAGGGGTTAAAATACTAAGCTAGGACACCTGGCTCTGACTCAACTCTACTGAGTTTACTGCAGATCTTATTTAAATTATATATTCCTTGTATTACAGTTACTTGGAGAACTGTGCCGCCCCATGATTGCATTTTCTGAGCACTCTGCAAATCAATTCCAAGCTTCCTACTTTTTTTATTACATTCATTTTAGAGACAGGCAAATTGTCAGTCTTGCTCAAAAGAAGTGTCACTATCAGAAGTAGAAACCAGGTCTCCTGAGTCTTGGCCCTCGTGCTCTAGTTCTCCTGAATGCCTGTGATGCACACTTCATGGGAAGCCTGCTAGGAACAGCTCTCTGCCAGGTCTGGTATCAACCACTGAGTAGCCAAGATCAGAAGTGAACACTGGCTGTAGTGTCACTGGCAGGTAGGGACACAGCCACCTGTCCCACTCCTGTAAAGCCTCCTGTTGCCTGCTCAAGTGCAGTATTTGGGAAGAGGTCAGAAAAACCTAATGAGGTTGCCTTCTTTTACCCTGAAAGGCTCTGTACCAAATGTGCTCACACTTTGGCAAGAATGTGACAGCAGAGCCATTGATTCCCTCTTTGATCAAAGGAACCAAAGCTTGGCACTGTTATCTTCTGCAGGATGCAGGCTCTCCAAAGGCAGTGCTGCCCCAAGATGTGCTGGGTTTCCAGAAACATGAGCTCTGCGCTGCAATGATCAAGCTCCCTCTCAGGTAATATACTTTGCAGCCTGAAAGCTGCTTCCTTAATCTGGCTATTGTGGTTCAGGTTCTAATCAGCACCATCTGGGATTAGCTTCCTTTCATTTACTTATTTTTGGGTACAGGCAGTTTTAGATCCTCAGATTTTGTTCAGCCTGCCTGGAAACTCTTCCAAGTTCGAGATTACCAGCTAACACACCGAACTCCGAGGTGATGGTTCCAGGCGCTTGAGAGCAGACAGCAGCAAAAGTGACCCATCAGCAGATGCTGAATTTAACTGCAGAGCTGACTTTTTAAGGTCGTTGTTTCCTCAGCACAGCTGGCTTGTGGGCTGCACAGTCACAGACTCAGCTCATGCACTCGGCTGAGTGATGCGGCACAAATGCCCCATTTTCCCAGGAATGCAGAGGGAGTTCTCTGTGAGCATGGCTCCATTGGCCAGGACAGAAATCAGGCGTGTAAATCCCTTTCTTTTAGTCTCAAACTAGTCAACGGGAGAATTAAATACCCAGCTTTTCTAGTCCTTGTAGAGGAAAGAACTGAATGAACCAGGGACAAGCTGCAAGTAATGATCTCTGCCACCTCCCTAGTGCACTACCCAGCTTATTTTGAAGTGCTATTTTTATTCAGCCTCAGACATTTGAAACACTGCCTAGAGCATGAACGATCACATTTCCCAGCTCAATAAGCAATCCATACTGCGTTGTGCTAAACACTTTATGAAAAAGCTGTTTTGTGACATAAAGAACACAGTATCTTAGCATTTTTGCTCAACTTTCCTTACCTGACAGGCACTGCTGCTCATGAGGGTGAATCACAGTATGAGTAACTTCACGTCAGGATCCCAGTGGCTTCATTCCCTTTTGGTATGCATCAAGAGGTGGATCAAGGCTCTTCTCAGAACTTCGATGCCCTGTGAACACAGTGGAAAGATTATTGCGTTTAAAGCCAGATAAACAACAGCTTAATTTCTATGGATGTGGGGTGTCCTAGTGCACGGTTTACAATCAGCTCATCAAAATGCAAAGTGTGACTTTTCCTTCCATCCCTGCAATAATTCCCCATGGCCAGCCAGCAAGCCTGGCCTGCCTGCACAAGGATCTTCCTCCATCCTCTCAGAAGAACATCTGCCCTGGGTTAACTAACAGATAATATACCTACAGCTCTGGAGCTGCCAAGATCTGCATTTTAATCCTGTCTGACAGGTGGCCATACCTCACTTTCAGAGCGATGTCTCTTTCCCAGAGGCTACACATGGACAAATGTTGGAGGGTGGTGAGACACTGGCCAAGGTTGCCCAGAGGAGCCGTGGCTGTCCCATCCCTGGAAGTGTTCAAGGCCAGACTGGACAGGATTTTGAGCAACCAGATCTAGTGGCAGGTGTCCCTGCCCATGCAGGGGGTTTGGAACTAGGTGATCTGTAAGGCCCCTTTCCACCCAAACCATTCTGTGATCCCATGAAGTAAACCCCACGCTGGTGGAAATCTGCCGCGGGAGAAGCCCGACACAAAACCGAGGCACCGCCGAAGCCCCTCGGCAGTTGTAGCACCACAGGTTTGTATTTTAATTACCTTTCGGTGGAGGTGAGAGTCCTGCCGGGTGCAGGTGCCTGGGCGGGAGGGTCTCTGTGAGGAGAAACGAGAGGGTCTTTGTGAGGAGAAGCGGGAGGGTCTCTGTGAGGAGAAGCGGGAGGGTCTTTGTGAGGAGAAACGAGAGGGTCTTTGTGAGGAGAAGCGGGAGGGTCTCTGTGAGGAGAAGCGGGAGGGTCTTTGTGAGGAGAAACGAGAGGGTCTTTGTGAGGAGAAGCGGGAGGGTCTCTGTGAGGAGAAGCGGGAGGGTCTTTGTGAGGAGAAACGAGAGGGTCTTTGTGAGGAGAAGCGGGAGGGTCTCTGTGAGGAGAAACGAGAGGGTCTCTGTGAGGAGAAGCAGGGCTGCCTCAAGCTGGACACAACTGGACCTGGCCGCTTCCAGCCGCCCCGCCACAGGGCACAGCTGAGCCCCTCGGCACTGCTGGGGACACTGCTGGGAAATCCTGTGGAAAACTGGGCAGAACGGTGGGAGTGGAAGGCGGGTAAGGGTGAGAAACAAATGGCCCTGTGAGTGCTGGGGCTGAGGGAGGACCGGGAGGTCCGGGCGCCAGAGCTGCTGTTCCCCTGAAGCTGAGGCTAGGAAAAGGGGGTGGTGGGGGTGGGTAGGGGTTTCTCACCATCACACTCTGTTTTAATAAACACCACATTGATTTTCCTGCTTTGCCCGTGATGGTAATTAACAAGGGGTCTCTCTGCCTTCACCCATGAGCTTTTCCATCTTGTTTTCTGTCCTGTTGAGGAGGGGGAGGAAGGGCAGGGCTGGGTGGGCACCTGGCCATGGTCAACCTGCCCCAGGACAGAGGGTCCCCAACCCTCAGCACAAGAGGCACGTACCTGCTTCTCTGCAGCCCCAGTCCAGTCAAAAGACACCACAGAACAGGATGTATTAACAGACTAAAGCTCGGGTGTGTTCTCTGCAAAACAATATGCCTGGTTCAGCCTGGCCACGTTTGTTTTACTTGCTGTCACCTATCTGAGAATAGAGGTTAAAATAACACCTTTTCATCATAATACATTAAAAAAAAAAAACACACAAAAAACCCCACATTGACCTTCTTAATTCTTGAAATCTCAGTACCTGCAGTTCCTACTGAGGATTTAGCCAAGAGGCACTCCTGTCAGATACCAAATAATAGTGTAGTTCCCAGCAGGAAAAAAAAGCCTAATCAGTATTCTATGTTTTTTCCATGGCTGATTAGTCTAACATACATATGGGGAAGCTGCCTCCCCTGGGACGCCTCAGCACAAAGAGTCATTAATGAATTAATTAAAATCAAAACCTCCCTTATAACCTGTTCAAAGTAATAGTTTCAATAGAGGTGTTTTTAATCTCTGTGTATCACTAAGAGTGATAGCAACTGAACCAAACAGGAGATGGAAATAGACAGTTCTTCCTAACATGCAGCTGAAAAACAAAATTGCTGCCAAATCTAGTGTTACAGCTTAGCTCAGACCTCTAGGTAGACTTTCAGCAGCCTCCAGCATCACTGCAGACTTTTGGAAAATGAATTATATCCCTCACAAGCTGCCCCAGGTTCCTTTCTGTATGGAGCACTCGTGGGACAGCTTCTGCTCACACATTCCTTGGAAGCTTGAGCCAGGAGGCAGAGAGCAACTGTAACAGGTATACGTGAAGGCAAAAGACACTCATGGCCTTTTCTATTCCTCTTCTGAGTTACAGTGCTCCTTTCTGCAGAGAAGCACAAGTGATGTCGGGGAAGCACGTTGCCTCTTGTCTTCTCCCAGCCTTGGCAGTTTTGCCTGTTTGGCACCTTGCAAGCAAGGCTGATGTTATCAAAGCTGCTAAATCTGTGCCCACAGCAACTGAAGATTGAGTGGCCTCCTAACCCTGGCCCTCTGATCACAGCACACAGCTGAGATTGACTAAAGCAGCTTTTCAACACCATGTAGTTCATTAAAAGAATGACAAGGCTTAGAAGAAGAACCAGTATTAAATATCAACATGCTCCTATAAAAAACAAGCAGGTGTTTCAAGGAGTAGTTAAACTCATCTGAGCAGAAAAATTGTAGCCAAAGACACTAAAATAGCCCCAGTTAAGTCAGATGTCTTTAGGATGCCACTGCCAAGTCCTCGTAAGTAACAGAAAAGAATTTCACAACTTGGTGCAATGTAACCATGTAAGGACAACTCTGTCCATCTTGTACAGTACAAGTACAGTCCATTCCCTTTCATGGTTCTACAAGATCTGAACTATTCCTGTCCCAGGAAAACAAAGAACTTTTTTACATCACAATACTAGAAAATGCAACTCAAAATTGATTTTAAAGGGACACGTGTTCTCTCTTGATGGGATGTTGCAGAGATTTTTCTAAGACCTCATGTGGTGTGCAGGCACATGAGCTCCAGGAAGCCTTTGGCACAGCACTAATCCATTTCCAGCTGAACCTGGTTTTAGGATATGGCACCATAACATTTCATAAGCTTACTTTGACAAGAAATCAATGAAAAACTAATTTGACTCAATTCCTTAAAATTCAGAAAAACAAACAAATCAGTATTACAAAGCAAGGAAAGTTTTAAATTACACCATCATTCTTAAATACTTAATCAAAACAGAAGAGTGAACTTGGTGTAGCTGTCTGCTAATGGAGTTTGATTGCTGAAAAAGACATCTGAGAGACCTCAAGCTCATCTTGAACTTTTAAGCTGTCAGTTCACTTTGGCTTATGGAGGAATTCCACTGAAATCCACATGGATGAAAAGAGTCCCAGGGGATTAGAAGTAAGTCAACAGTATTTAAACTCTCTGGTAAACTAGGCATTTATCAGCAGTAAACAGTTACTGATTTTATTTAAAATTCTCCCCTAATACCAGGGCAGAAGCAGCTAACTTAAGACATGGCAGAAAGAAACATCAAGTCCAATTAGAACTTATCTCCTTTTACTGTGTACAAAGGAAAGTAATGAGCATTGGACATAAGCCAAGCAAAAATCTCTCCAGTTTGGAGACTGTATTTGTCTTTCCAGAAAGTGTTTTCAGAGATTTATCTGCTGGAAAAATGAATTATTTCCAGGAGAATCACAACCAACAGTCACATGTCCCCCCTCCCCCCCTTTTTTTTTAGCACAGTGTTCATGGTTGACTTAGATGTCAGAACAGCTCACAAATAAAATGTGGGTTAATTTTTTTTTCTGCTTGTGGTATTTAAAATGTATCTCTCTCATGTGCTTTGTCTGATTAAGTTCAACATTATTTCAAAATGAAGCCTTTTTTCAGTCTTTTTAGCTGAGTTCCCCCATACTTGAAATATCGAGGAGTTTATGGTCTAAAAGTTCTATCAGCTTGAAGGAGAACTGGTAAATTCAAGTGTTATCAGTGGCAAGACAGAATGTGCAACCAGAGATGTTTTAGCTTATATTAAGCTACCAAGGGCCAACAGCCTGTTGATTTTGGTCTTCCCTGCTGCAATTGCTCCTGAAACAAAGGCTTGTAGTTGTGTACTTCATTACACCTATACAGTGTTTTGCACTTAAAATCCTAATTCACTTCCTGACTTGAAAAACCCTCAATTCAAATGAAAATGAACCATCCCACACTGCCACTACACATCGACCCAGCCTGATTTGCCATGCTGAGATTCACTCACTATCCATGGTGCCCAGACAGGATCTTCCCATGAAATAAGCTGCATTTTGACATGTCTGAGAAGTAACAAAAATACAGGTAATGAGAAGGACACTACACTTGGCTAGTTCAGCCATTCCCCTTCCTAGTTGAGGTGATAGCATCCCTGCTCCAGGCTCTACTGAGAGAATCCTGATACTGTGGTTTCCCACAGCCACAGCAAACAAGTCAGAAATAAGCCATGAGGAAAGAGCTCTACATGGGGACAGCTTACAGCATAAACAGGAAAGCATCACCAGGACAGCTTCTACCACTTGAGAGAGGAGCTGTGCAGAGATGCAAGGACAACTGCAAACAATGTAACCTGGATATAACCTCAGTCATCCTTGAGAACACAGGTCAGAATACACCATCTGGAGGGCAGCCCATGTAGAGCTGTAGATATTATGAAATAGGTGCAATGCAGCTGACAATGGGAGTTTTCAATACTACTCATGTCACATGAGCATATTTCAAACCTACCCAAACCATCCATGACATTCTATTTCAGTGATAAGCACCAACTGACAAATAAATCTGCTGGGTGCCAACACAATCCAGCAACATGAAGGCTGCCCCTGGCAGGCACAGCTTCTTGGATCCTCCTGCAAGACACAAGTCTGAGAGACAAGAAACCACCAGAGCCCTTGTGGAATTGAAGCCACAGCATCCTGTCACATCCTTGTGGAGTTGAGAGCCAAAGAACGTTAGAAATCTCTTTTCCCAGGAGGGCTGCCTAGTATTTTAACTAGTTACTAAGACACCCAAGTATGAAGTGTCTGCTCTTCTCTGAACATCCTTCCCCTTCCTCATTCCCAGATTTTAGTGCCAGCAGCTGCTTCTAGCTTAGCACTTACTGCAACCCCTTCCTCCACTTCATACAGGAAAATACTGCAGAGAGCTTTTGCAGTTGATTCAATCTGCTAGCAGGCCAAGAAGTATTTCTGGTAAGTTTCACATCAATTCCAGTTTTAATAATTTGTTTAAAGAATGTCAGTGGCAGAACAAATATTGCCTCTATCAAAAAAAGAGCTGAGCTAAAATAGCAAAACTTATTAAATCTGGAAAAGAAAGATGATAGTGAACAGATGAGAGGGAATTCTTGACTTTCAATTCTGTCTCTGCTTTACAAGCTGATTTAAGAATTCAAAATCAGAATCTGTAAACCTTCTGAAGACAAATTTCTAAGTCTTTTGAGACTAGCTATAATAAATCCACTTATGTTTACGACTTGAACAGAAGACAACACAATATAGGTTTGAACTGTTTATTTTACAACAGATGTTCCATACTGGAGTTTCTTCAGTTAGAAGTTCCTAGAAGAAAATGAAACATTGTTACAAACTTGTTTGCTTTGACAACTCAAGTAAATATTTTTGACCAACTGTGTAATCATCCTATAAATACAGTGTATACATTATCATCCAAAAAGCTGGAATCGGGTATGGGAATTACCCTTGCAAGAGTTAAAAGGGTAAGAGAAACATACATACTTGGAGACAATTCCATCATTTTTTGCCAGACGCAGAATGGAGTCATCTGATTCCCCCTTAAAAATGAGAAAGTGACCAAATCACTGCTGGTTCACACCAAGAAGAGAGGCAGGTGCCATGTTGGCAAGGAAACACACTCCACTGCCACAGAACACTACGTTTTATATGCACAGATCAGGGATTTCAAAACAAGCTGTTAAATTATTTGTAATCCTTTAGGGTAAGAAAATTGTAACTTGGTAAAACACACACTTGCATTACCAAGATCTATTTCTGGGTAAGCAGATTTCTGGCCAGCTCTAGGAAGCTTCACACCATGTTTAACAAAATGAAGCTATGGTAGTACCATCTCTAATGAGCAACAGATAAAAACCAGACATTAGTAACGTGGTACATTCTCAAAAAATTCCACTTGTGTTCTTAAAAAGTATATAAACACACATAACTACAAACCAAAGGATTGAAGGAAAAAACAGGGTGATCCTTGCAAGTGAATTTTAACACATCTTCACTCTTGCTTTCACAATCCCCACGTTATCACCCCAATGTGAAGGCACGTGGTGTTTTCAGGGCCAAACAGACATCTAAAAAATTACTGATCAACACAAACCCAGGCACAATTACTGTGCAGCTCAGGGAAGCACTTACCATTCTACGGATCGGCCCACAGATGGCGTAGGTTTTGAACTGGCCATTTACTCTGCCTGTCACCTTGTCAACCTGTAATTACAAGCAGGTTACTCCATGCAGATCCTTATAAAACTACACTTTACAGCACTTGTTAAGATTCTGCAAGTATTTTTTTGCAAACTGCAAAAACCCAAGGAAAATACTGGACTTAGAAAGACACTAGAGGGTAGTTTCACAGCAAATTCAGAGTTTGTTCCATAGTGCAGCTACAACATTTAATGTAACTGGCAGCAGAACAAGAACACCATGGAAAATGGCAGCTAGAAGAAAATGCTTGAGATCTAATTAAAATAATAAATGAACTAAAAGTCCAATGTAAAGCTTACTTGTGGGTTTTACTGCTTTTGTTATTTTTTTTCCATGTTTCTTTTCTCAAGATGAGTATCAAGGAAAACTGAAGTGAAAATGGGAAGGGCACAGCCTTGCTACATAGGTAGAGAAATGCCCACACATGGGGGTAAAAAAAAAAATCATGCTAAAAAGAGTTTAAATTAACTGGAGTCCATGTGCCTTAACTGGGATCCTGCAGGAGTCAAAGTTCACTGTGGTTTTCTCAGCACATCTGTTAAGCTTGGAGGGATTTGCAATAATGCTACCTTGAGTAGATGAAATTCCAGAAAAAATTCCAAGTGCTACAGGAAGAAAACCAGATGTAGAATATCCAGTCACAACAACCAACCAGCACACCTCAGGAAAATGGCTGTTTGAAAGCTCCCAACCTTTGCAATTACAGTCTCTAGGGGCATGAGAAGCTGTTATGGCTCTTCACCTCTGTCAGAAGCTTTAGCAGTGTGGCTTGTTCTGCAACTTACCTCAGAAATATTGATCTGAATAGAGGCATGATCCTTAGCACCAATTATTCGGTTGCTGGCAGAGCTGAGGAATAAAGTAACAAGACATATTTAAGCAAAAGAAAATGGTGACAATGAAAAAAACCTAATAAAGCAAAATCTACATGCAAATTAAAGCTGCACAAGAAGGTTGGGCAGTAACAGTTTAAGTTTTCAGTGCTTAGCAAGTTAGTTAAGTACATTTAGGGGAGACTTTCATTGGCTGCCATCATGCTAAGTCACCAACTACCCCTTCACTTTGTTTTTCACACGTGTAGCTCCTCCCCACAGTCTGCACAGCAGCACAGGCCTTCACAGCACACAGAATATTGGCTTTTCTTAAGTGTAAAAAATGCAGCCACCAAGAAAATGCATGAGAATGAAGGTTCTATGCCTCTTCACTGGGAGCCATTACAGCTGTCAGAAGACACTCAGGTTGCAAAAAACCATTTGATTGAAACCCACTGAGATGCACACAAGCAGCTGAGTTTGTAGAGACGTTTTTAACACACACACATTTACCAAATGCTCATCACTGTTCACCTGCTACGATCTCAAAGCTGTGTTTAAGATGTGCCATCAAGGCAACAAGCAGACACTCAACAGGTTCACTGTGAGAGCTTGTAGCCCTGGAACACAAAGGTGCACATCGACCCCTGAAAGGCCCCTCTGTGAGCTGCCACTGCCGCCAAACGGTGACAGTTCTGCACAAGATCAACATCATTCCCTTCTCATCTTGCCTCTACCGCCCTCTTCAACTTTGGCCTCTCATTCCCGTAAGACACGTAAAAATAGAGAAACGGGAAGAAAACGGGTTCATTTGTTTCTTTCCCACAGCCACTGGCTACTACAGAAACAGCCGCTTTTGCCGAGCCCGGAGCAGCCCCAGGGCCGCCCTGCCCGGGGCGCAGCTCCTCGGCCCCGCCAGGCCCCGCTCACCATTTCCGCGGGACGTAAAGGTCCACGAACTCCCCGGCGTCGTTCTGCATCTCCCTCGACTCCTGCCGCGGAGGCCCAGGCACCTGGAAGCGGGAGCACCTGGAAGGCGCACGGCGGGGCTGAGGGGCCGGCGCACGGGGCCGGGCTGGCGTGGAGCGCAGCCCCCGGGCCCGCAGCAGCCCCCGGGCCCGCAGCAGCCCCCGGGCCCGCAGCAGCCCCCGGGCCCGCAGCAGCCCCCGGGCCCGCAGCAGCCCCCGGGCCCGCAGCAGCCCCCGGGCCCGCAGCAGCCCCCGGGCCCGCAGCAGCCCCCGGGCCCGCAGCAGCCCCGGCCCCAGGGACGGGCCCCCCCGCCGCCCCCAGCCCCGGCAGCTCCGCCATCCCGCTCCTACCTCGTGAGGCGGCCGGAAGGAAGGGAGGGCGGGCGGCGGAAGCGGAAAGACGTCAGCGGGAGCCGAGCGCTTCCGGCGCGGAGCCGCGGCCTTCCCGGTGCTCCGGGGCGCGGGAGCCGCTCTCGGGCTCCGTCCCGCGGGCCGGGCCGGCCCGGGCGCGGCTGCGGCCCCTCCGGCCCCTCCGGGACCCCGAGCCGGCCCGTGCCCCCAGCGCCGCGCGGGGAGTGCGGGCACCGAGCGGCCCCGGCGGCGGAGCAGCCCCAAGCAGACCTCTGGCTACAAAACGTGTATGAAAACAGGTTTTATTTCACAGCATCTGCATCCCACAAGGCCGTGGGCGACGAGAGAGAAAGGAACAGGTTACAACTCAGCTTTTAAATAATGGAGTAAGACAGAACCGTAGCTGTTCTTGACATAAACACGTACCCGGCCTCTCCGGCTGCAGCCCAGCAGCACCTGCACAGCCCGGGCCCAGCCTGCCCCTCTGAGCCGAGCCCGGGAGACAAACAAAACAAAAACCAACGCCAGCACATCCATCTGTTGTTCTGGGTCCCACGCTCGTTTATTGATGGACAAGGTAGTAATATAGTCCTTTGCCACATGGTGGCAGCTTTTAGGTGAAAAAGCTCAATATTCCCACCCAGGACTGCCCGCAAGCTCTGCTCCAGGGAGAGGGGAATCGACAGACACAGGCAGACAAGTCGCATCTCTGCAGAAGGGCCGTGTGTCTGCACAGAGAGCAGGTCAGAAGGACAAGCTGCACGCACACTCCTCGGGGCAGCAGTGGCTCTGCCAGAGAGAGTGTGTTTCACCCCAGCCTTTCTGGCCTGTGCTCCAGCTTTGGAGCTCAAGAACACTGCCTGCACCCCAGGCAACGTTTAGAGTTACCCTGAAACGACACTGGGCATTCTGTAATTTCATGCTCCTTATCCAAATCTGTTCTTCTGAGAGAGAAAACAAAAGCTTGCTGGTTTATGATGTGAAACCAGAGCTCCTGGGAGTGGAACTCCCAATGGTCACTGCAACAAGACCCACTTCCACTGAATAGAGACTGCAAAGTGTTGCAAACAAAAGAGTGGTGTTTTTTTCCTTAGATGGTTTGAAAGGAAGGTTAATTTTGTTACAGAAAACTCTTTATACACTGAACAAAGAAGTTCCCAGAGAAAGATATTTTCTGATTTAATTCACACTCACTGAAGTGTTTTAGTAGTTCTGGAGATAAAAGTGTGAGAACTTTCTGTGCTCAGTTCTCCCTCTTTCCCCTCTAATGAGGTTAGGAAGTGGAGAACCACTTCAGTTGTCTTCAGCACTGTTTGCTAAGTTGTAGGCTCGTTATATGCTAGATGTTTAGTACAACACTACTTCTTGCATGCAAGGACAGTTATATTCAGTAGAAAGTTTAACTAGTAGGCAGTTTTTTTAAACCTTTTGGAAGATAACTGGCAAGCCTATTGTCTAACTTACAAGCTACCATCTCACTTTTGGAGACTGGAAAGTCCTTCTGTGTTAGAGAGAAGTCACAAGCATATTAAATTTCACACAAATAACTTGAAGCTACATACAGTTGAACACAGTTACAAAGGATTTGATAGTAATTGTAATTATTATATACGAAAAATACATTTTGATCCCTAAAGGGGAAGGGGCTCCAGTAAAGTTTACTGCAATTCTAATGAAGCCCAATGAGCTTCAGACAAAACAGAGCTGAAGAGCAAAGACTCAGCTTTGTTTTTGCCTACAACCAACATTTAAGACAAGGAACAAGAATTTACATTACTTTACATATTAGAGAGCAGGTCCCTCCCCTCAGAACAAGGCCTGGTGTTTCATCTAGGAGTCAAACTCAAATGACACTTCCCCCTGGTAACAGCCAAGCATCAGCTTTGTGCCTTGCAAATGGACAGTTACTTGTATCATAATATTGCTTCAGCACATCAACCCAAGAGCCAGTATCACAGAAGGTTCCACCACACAGAATTCATTCCCAACCTGGACATTTGAACAATAAATAAAGGAACAGCCAATGGTCAGAGAAGTGATTTCACCTCGGCGTGAGCTCGGGGCGCTGCTGGGCACCAGCCACCCAGGGGCTGCTCAGATGTGCAAGAAATGCCAGTTTCATGAGGACCATCACAGTGATGCAATGTTTGGAAGAACAGAGTCAAAAAGTAGCATTTTCAACATTGAGCAGGCTTGGTGTCATTGGCTTGGTTTGGCAGCAGCAGCAGCAGCTCTACTGACAAGTGTGTGCTCAGGGCACGTAAGACCATCTATAGCCCAGTCCTACTGGGAAGGTGCTTCTTTCAGGCAAACAAAAGTCAGAAATGATACATTTGACAACAAACTGCTCTTAGTCGAGTGCTCATCTTCCACTGAAGAGGGAATGAGGATGGAAATCACTTTGCTGCTGCTGCTACCTTGTCCAACACGTGGTATTTAATGACAGATTTTCAGTTTTTTCTTTTTTAAATAAAAAGTATATTCTTAAGGTATTTGTGTTTAACTAAACTGGAACAGCAAAATCTCAATCTTGCTACTTACAGATCTATAGTATAGACAGATGCCCTGTGTACCATTAGTGCAGATAGACTGGAATTGTTTTCCTTATATGCAAGGCCAATGCAGGTAAAGGATAAATGGCTATCCAAATTCAGGATTTCTCACTAAATAACATAACTAACTTAAAAAGCACTGGTACCAGACCAGCCAGTTTTAGGCACATCTTTAAAAAAATAAAGTATGCATTTCATTAATGTAAAAATGCAAGAAGATTCTTAGAAACATTTCAACTTTATGGTGCACTGGAATGGAAGTGATGCTTCCTTTAGTTTCAAGGAGTACAATAAAGGCTTAAAAAAAATAATAATAAACAAACAATACCATAGTATTCTTCATAGGGAAGAACAGTTTTAGTAAAACTGAAAGGATAAATAAGGACTAATAAGCAGCCAGGACAGCTGACTGGTGAGTGTTTGTGCTTTAAATGTCCAAAGGAAAAGACAGTTCAGTAACTCTCCTCGTACCATCCCCAGACTGGGCATCCATAGTGCACACCTCCAGAGTTCAGGAACACGCTGCAGACTCCAGGACTAGCTGTGGCCATGGCAGGATCCAGTTGCCAGTGGCAACTTCCCCAGCAGATTCCAGGGCTGGGATCCCCAGCCCCACTGGCTGCCAGCTGGAGCCCAGCTGGGGTTAGGACTGTTGTGTGAGCCGTCTGTAATGAGGTAACACTTGGTTTTCAGGAAGATAAAGAGCCAGTTCCAAAGCTACAAGGACGGTGAATTCAAAACCAATCAGATCTCTTCTGTTGAATCTGAACCTCTCTTCTAGTTTCTGTGATAGTAGCAAAAAAAAAAAAAAAAAAAAGAAAAAAAGAGGGGAAGAAACAGAACCAGTTAATCCCCAGGATACCAACGCAGTTTTAGATCAGGGCAGCAATGAAGCAGGAGCCAGTGATGCACAGCCAGAGCTGAACCTACAGAATCGAAAGTGTTGCACAGGATCAGCCAAGTAAACCAGCTCATCAGCTCAGCTCTGACACCCACATGAGTTACACGTGTGCCTGAGAGACACTGAGTGCAAAAATAACCTCATTGTAGGATCAGAAGGACATTAGACTGCACCAGTCAGGTAGTTTTAATTAATTAAAAAAACAAACACCAAAACACAAACACATTAAAGAGCCCTAGTGAAACATAAAACGGACTGAAAGAGCTGGTTGTGAATGCAAACATGCACTGCTGGAAATCTGGGCTGTCTGCTGGTCTGTGAAAGGGAGGGTTTTGGCAACGCCTGGAACAAGTCTCACAGTACTCACATCGATAAGGTGTTTCACTTCATGTTTCCTGAGATCACTGCTGATCTTGGCTGCAAGCAGAACACAAGCACCAGCGCACAGTTTGCGGTTCTGTTTGTTGAGTTTGCCTTGGAGGACGAGCTTCTCAAAGTAAACATAAGCCATGGAGACAGTAACGGGCTCCAGGCTGCACTCCTCACTCAGGTTCCGCATCTCTCTCTTCAAGCTGGGAACAGGGAGAGAGAAACCCTCTCAAACATGACAGCTTTTATGAAATGCTCTAGAAACACTGCAGCACAGGAGCTTGGAAGAACATACGGGCAAGACTCCTACTTGGAAAACCATGACAATTATTATCCTAGACTGGAAAAGCCCAGCTGGCAGCAAGCTGGAGCTGATGCACAAACTGATTTAACCTGGCTGACAACATCTGCTGTGGAAGAACAGTTCCTCGTCTGCCCATAAACACCAGGGGCTTAGCTGCCTCACTGACACACAGGCTATTGCAGTATGGTTCCTTCTGGGCTCCCAAACTGGTTTGTGATTCATATTGTAAGACCGAACCACCCTGACCTAGAGAACAGCCCCTCAAAGATGTGCAGATCCCAGCAGCTGCTGCATGGAGACCTGCCTGCCACACACCTCGTGGAGGAGCCAGGTCTGAAGGGGAAGGCAGACTGGATTGCCCCCTGCCCACAAGGGCCAGCCCTTCACTTCAGCATTAGGGCAGACCTCATGGTGGGTGCTGCCCCTCATGGCTGCTGTGCTGCACCTACAAGATCTCTGTGCTAACACTCAGAACAGCAACAAGATGTGTATGGAGGACACCAGCAGGACATACTGCCTAAGCAAGCCTTCCACTTGGAGCTGAGCTACAGGTAGCCCTGGTGATTCAGCAGAATCAGATCTAAGCTATTTCAGCAGGCCCTGATGGCATTAACTGCCCTGGAACACTAGCAAGATTAGAGCTCTCAGGAGGCACAACAGAGCATCTCACTGGTGAGTGGCCAGAAGCATTTCCTGGAAGATGAGCCATTTCATGTGGCATAGTCCTGCCTTTGTAAAATGCTTTTCTTTACTGAAATCCCCCAAACCTAACACTCTTCTGTATCCTAGAATCCTGTTGCAGTCCATGGTCATCACTGAATCTGGTAATTGAAAGGGAGAAATAGCCAAAGGGTCCAGAAAGACAATCCAGTTAGAGTAGGATTGCCCTACAGCTGAACAATCAGGTTACAAGTATTTGTTTCAAGGTTAATGCTGCTTCTCTGTTAATTGGCTATGAGCATCAGGACACCACGGTTGGTGAAACAAAACCCTTCTAGGCTGAACTATAAAAACCAACTGTCACCCTTTCTCAGCATCCTAAAAATTCCTCTACAGCATTGCCATCCTACAGTCAGCTCAACTGGCAACAAGAGATTAGTGCTTAATCATTTATACTATTAATAGATCTAGTATTTGCTCCATACCAGTGGAAGATAAAAGCATCCTTGTAGAGTGTATATGTTCTCATTAGCCAATGCTTGTTTCTTACCTCCTAATTTTGCTCAGTGTCAACTTGATATGAGGAAACTTCTCTCTAAAGGTTTCATTCATATCCTTTTTAAGGTCCGAGGGTTTCACATACTCTATGACTGTAGTCTGGAAATCAAAAGGCAAAATGAATAATTTCTTCTTTGAGTAGGACTGACAGCCAAACAAGTCTTGCAAAGACTCTAATGCAAAGGCAAACCCCAGTTTTACACTTCTCAATTTAATACTTCTATAGTGTCCTAAGTAACAGACCACGTTGAATCTCATCCAAAAGCAAATGGTTACAAGAAGCAAATGACAAGATGGAGATCCATGTCAGGCAGGTCCTCAACAAGTTAAGTACATAAACCCAACTATTTGTATTTTTCCTGAACAATTCTCAAAAAGCCACAGCTTTTTTTTTTTTTCTCTCTAGAGGAAGTTTTCTTCCTTGGGGAAGTTATAAGAGGATCTCCCAGGTACTCATTCACTCCTCTGTTCAGCTGTGCCAGGCACTCACCATGTAAGAGGCAAAGATGAGAACACGTTTGTGTTTTCCACATGGCCACTGAGGATCATCCAGAATATTCGGGTCATACTCTGTAGCTTCTCCAGCTTCAGTTCCTGAGGGAACAAGGAAAGCACATTGGGTCATAAGATACAGAGCTTTAAATTCCCTGTTTCCTCTTTAAAAACGGTTTCAAACAGCAAACATTAAAAGTGTTGGCAGAGCCCATTGTACAGTCACCTGTTTGCATTTCATAAATGCACCAGTCAGGTATTAGAATTATTTTTCTTTTGCCTATAGCCCAACCTAACAGACAGCCGAGTTGTCAGGTTTGCTCTTTTACACACAAGAAGGGATTTCTTGTCACAGGCTGTTTGGCTTCTGCCCTGTTACTGTGCTAGAAGGCAAGGACGACCACCTGAACGCATCTACACCAGATGTTTCTTGTTGAGTAGCAAAAAACGTCACATTTCCAAGGAAATGGCTCTGCGCTCCTTGGAATTGCATAAACAGAACTAGATTTACAGAGGACATTAGGAATGTGTGCAACTCTCCATCTAAAGGCTCATCATTTCTACTTCACTAAGGAGACTTCTTTGCTAGGCTGTGCTAAAAAGTCTCCTCCTCTCTTCCCAGCTGCAGCTCATCCTGCCTAACAACGCACTCCACCACTTGCAATTGTTTCAGGCAAATATATTCCTTTTATGCTTTTCCACTGCGTGCACAAGTGATGACAAGGCTGGTGGCTGTCCTCACCCATCTCTGTTCCTGCTGGTATTGTTTTTGCTGTCACAGGTTTGTATCTGGATCCAGGAAGACTCCGGGAAGCAGTAGCTCGGCAGGAGGGAACGGCAACGTAGCTGTCGGCTTTGCGAACAACCAGGGCATTGGTTGGGTACAGGAAATTTGCATAGGACACAACCTTAAAAAAAAGAGAGAATTGTAGGGCACAATTTATTGAACAGGTTATTTCTGGACATCTAGGATTTTCCAAGTCTGAGTCCCCTGGAGTTTGTATTTGGGGGTGAGGACCTTGAATTTGTGGGACAAACTTGGAGGAGGAATGCCTTGTTTCCATAACTTCAGTATGGAAGTGTTGTAGAAGGCTTGGTGGAGTGGCAAAGAAAAGGGGAGAATCACAACAGCAAAATCTGTCAGTATATAAATTTAACTAAAGAGGTACACATTTCGCCCACATTTCTATCAAAACATCACTCATGTCTTGCCTGAGATACCGGATTCTCCAAAAACAGAGGCAGAACCAGTCACAGGCTTCAACAGCCTCCTCAAAAGCAGCTGTATCACAAACCAAACACTTCAAACTTTTATGATCCAAATGAACTTCCATGATGGAGAGTTACAGTTCTCAATGCATGCAGCAGTGCTTTGCCATCCAGAAAGGCATTTGCCTCAGCTCATGAAATGGTCCCAGGATAAAGCACCTACTAGCTCCAGGCAATGGTTTTGTCATTGGCATTAGAGATCAAGAGACTAAGGAAAAAAATGCCTTACCTTGCCATCAGCACCCAGCTCTACTCCTTCCAGTCCAAGCACCATCTCAGTGGAGACTGAAACTCCCCCAGAAGGATGTCGCTGCTTCTGTCCTTCCATCTTTAGATCACTACATGCAGATAGAAAATGCACTGTTGGAAAATGCAGCATAAGCCAAACTTTCCCTGTGGTGAAGACCAGGTCCCTCCAGCAGCTCCAGCCAACACCACCAGGTCAGAGTTCTGTGTGAACAGTACAATCCTTCCACCCCATCTCCAAGAAAGCACCAATTTTTAAGTACTCTTATTAAAATACAGAAATGTTCATGAACTGAAGAATCATCTCACATAATTTTAACTCAAATCTGTAACTACACCTATCAAATGTAAACTTTTTTTTTTTAAATATAGTCTTTCTGCACGAGACCATACCATTAATTAACACATTAATGCTCAAACACTTGTCAGCAAACATCACATATTTCTAGCTTTCCAGGATTAAAGACTTGCCTTTCAAATGCAATTTTCCAAGCACTGCATGCAAACTGAAACTAAGAATTAAGGCTGCCAGCAGAATCCTGCTTCAGTGATGGCAGCATGCAGCTTTGGCACCCATATTCCAATGCACAAAAGCAGCTTTCAGTTAAAGAGCTGCACTGCCAGCTTGCAGCCAAGCAGCATGACCCAGTGCTCAGAACTGCTCTAAAATAGCTGCAGTGACCTCGCTGCTTTTCTATCAAGTGTGAGAATATTTTTCCCATCAACTATTTTTACAGCAAGTGCATTTGCATACAATGCAACTCCCACCACTAAACATCCGTTTCCTTTGTCCATAAGTTATGTGCAGGACAGAAGTGACAACACTATTGTTTTGCCAAAAGTGGGTGAGAACAAAATTAGTATTTTCTGTGGTCCACTTGTAGATCACAGACCTTCACAGAACCAACTCAGACTTCACAAGGGCCTGAGCAAAGCTGGAGGGAAATCCAGGTTGCTGGGTTGGCTTCTCACAAGGGATCGAATTGACAGTTCTATCAAAGGTGTAGTACAAACACTAAATGCAGTTTCAATCACTGAAAAGTGTTTCTGTTTTTTTCAGACTGAAAATAGTGACATTCACAGCTTAGAGCTGAAGATACAGAAGAGCATCTGAAACTTATTTAGATGTAACTTCACTATAAAATTGTGAAGGTTTCCAGTTAAGGCAGTAGCATCCTTCCTTGATGCTTTATATGTTTGGTTTTTTTGCCAACACAATTGTTTGTTGCACTGAAGGCAGTTGATTTCTGAGCACTTTAGCAGCATAGGAAATGCTACACAGCAACAAATCACATCATCACCAGGACTGGAGGGCTTTAGAATGTGACTAAACAGCTGTAGAAAGCTCTACCTGTTCCACTAGTTTTCTCTTGGAGTTTGAATGAATTCTATGACACTGTGGCCACATCTGATTTTACTGCTCTTATAGCAAGTTATTGCCCTTACACATTAATGGTAAAGTTAGTAAATTCACCTGCTTCAAAGCAGGAGACCTACGGAAACCATGCTAATTTAAAAAGATCTTTTGCAAGTGACAGGCAGTGCAAGACCAGACACCTCACAAAGCAGTTACAGGTGACTCACCTGATCCGTAAACTCTCCCCGTAAGGTAGGATAGAAAAAGCCACACACAGAGTTCGTTTAGCACAGATTAACACTATCCTGTGAGCAGATGGGAGAGATCAGGATAACAATTAAGATTCAGACATTACAAAGCAGGTTATTATGGAACCTGAACACAAAGCTCCCCTTAAATTGTTCTGTAAGTTAAGCAGATACTGCTATAGATTGTGTTTTCAGAAAGCAGCACAAAACCAGACATTTCATTCTGACTCTGTAGGTCCTGAGTCAAGTTCTGTGTCAACCCCCAGTGCTCTGTAACTGCCATCACCTTGGGAGTCCTTCAGAGGAGATCCTAGTCTTTAAAAGTTTATCCATGTTTATGTCATTTTTACATAAACCTTGTGAAAAGAT
Organism: Apus apus; assembly: GCF_020740795.1. NCBI lineage: Eukaryota > Metazoa > Chordata > Aves > Apodiformes > Apodidae > Apus > Apus apus. The sequence continues at coordinate 12,446,898 of NC_067296.1, forward strand.
GTAGATAATATTTTACATGTAGATGGAAGTCTCACACCTCCATTAATAATAAATATTAACATGGCTGCCTCCTTTCTCTTCTGCCCAGCAACTATGAGCCAAGATTTTGGCTAACCCAAGCCATTCTCCCTAAATGCTCCCCAGCTCTAAGCTCCCTGTGTATTGGAGATAAGAAAGGTGTTAAAAGAGAATGATTTAACCTTCTCAGATTAAATCAGGATGACAGAACCAGCAGAACATTGCTACAGATGCAGCAGATATGAGCACCTACTGCTTTTGAGAGAACTATGTATAAAATTACAAGGATCCCAAGAACAACACCTCATTCCCACTGCCACTAAATGACTAATTGCATTGAACTAGAGTCTGCTGCTGAGCACATCCTATTCCACCTGTGTAGAGGAGGCACCTTGATCTCCAGAAGTTACCTGCTGTTCTTGGTGTCATACTGCCTCATGTTCTTGATGAAGTGCATCTTCTTCAAACTTTTGTGTCGTGGAGACCCAGATATATGCTTGGCTCTGCAATTGTAAAAAAAACAAAAACAAACAACACACAAAGCAGAACAAAACCTGTTAAGTGCTTTGAAAAAAAACAACCCACAAACCACCAGTCATGCCAGTTGTATGATCAGATGGCAGCACTAGCATGCAGGACCTCAGAGATTGGCGTGGAAGAGGGTGGAGGGAGGAGAGGACTGCATGCAACGAGTTGAGATTAATGCTGCTTTTGAAAAAAGTACCTTCGTACACTGGCATATTCCACTATGTCTTCTAAAAAGTCTAGAGAGCAGCGCTGGGAGATAAAACGCCTTCTGCAAAATGTACAACACCACGAAGAGTGAACAGCATTAGTTCATGGCCTCTGAGTTTCTGAATGGCAACAGATCTATGAGCTCTTAGGACCAATGGCAGGGGTTTGGGATTTATCACTTGCTGTTGGAAGAGTGCTTGACTAAGAGTTTCAAGTTACTAAAAAGGCCAAGAACTTGTCACCCCCTCCAGAACCCTTGAAGTATGTATTTATACCAACTTAATTAACAAGAGCATTTACAAATGAATTGTGAAGCTATGACTGCAATTTCCATAGGAACAATGCACTCAGACTCAACTGCCAGCAGCAAAACACTGACACTGCAACTGCCAGATTCCTTATTTTTGTTATGCTTTTGTTTCAGCATACATTATGCTGCATTTTTAGCACAAGCTACAAACATTGAAGTCCAAGGTCTTCTTCCAAAGTGAAACAGTAACTCAACTAATGGACAATACTACCATGGAAGTCAGCATAGGTGCAGCACAAAGAGACCAAAGTTGCAGGACTCTGGTTTGACAAGATCTCTGGAAAAAAATTCAGGCTTTAAGCTGCATGAGAGCTCTGGCAGCCACAAGCAGCCAAACTGCCCAGACAGACCCAGGCCAGGTTCTCATACCTGGAAGTTAACATTCAGCACCAAAGCAAAAACATGGCACCTTGGGGTGGTGCAGGCAAAAACAAGAAAAAAAGGGTGCAAGACAAAAATGGGATTTATTAATTGCTGATATAAATGTCTTTATACAACAAAGCCACTTACAGCTTCAGTTGATTGAAGATTAAAAAAAACAACAACAGAAGATACTTGGGATTTAAGTCTACTCTTGAAGCCCAGCACTTGAGGTTTTGAAACAGCCTGACAATCTGCTAGTCCCAGTGACTTTGCCTTTCATCCTCTCCAGCCTGAGCTGGGGAAGAAACCAAACCACAGTTTTGTTGCTACATAAGAGAAACACCACAGTTCTAGAGAATGAACAAAAACTGGCTGCTTTTTTAAGCATAGTGTCTAGAAATGCAAATTGTTTGAGTGACAAAACAGGCATTTTCATCTCTTTTCCCTCTTCTTGCAAGTTATTACCTTCTGAGCTACTTGGAGAGTAGGGCTGCCTGCCAAAATCTGTGCCCAAAACTATCCAGAGGTTTTGAAAAATGTCACTTCAGTCTGAGTATTCCTGAAACCTCATTCCTCACCACAAGTTCAAGAGAAAATATTTGCCATCTTCTTTGTCTTCAAGTACAAGAAGAGAATGAATGCCAAAGTCTGCTTAAAACCTCCTTAATGAAATCTAATTAGTGCCCTTTTACAGCAAATTTGTATAATTTATACTCCCAAATAAAACTTTATTTTTTCCCCTAGTAGGAAATTGTCTTCAGATTCTCAGCAGTGATGCTCAGGCATTCTTTAAGAGAAAAAAAGACCACAACTCAGGTAGGAGGATGAAAAATTAGTGTCCCTTTCTGTAAACAGAAGAGAGGTAAATCCTCCCACAGGACTAACACCTTCAGTATTGCTGAAGACTGCCACCCACAGATCAACAGTTATTAAGGGTGACACTGGAGAACACTCCTGGTACAGCTTCAATGCCCTTCATCAGCACGTCTGTTTTAAAATTATTATCATTATTATTAGTTTGTTTTTCAGTGAGAACTGCAGAGGGAAGTCTAATGCATACAGACAGTCCTCTTTAACATCTAACTTGCAATAAAAAAAACCCTTAATGAAATGTGGAAACCAGTCTCCAACCTCCTGCCGTGAAGGCAGCTGGTAATGTCCCCAGTCTTTCTCCCTCCTAGGAGAGACCTGGCTGGATGCAAAGACACCAAGTAAGGTGAGCAAACACAGCCAACACCAGTGACAACAGCCACTGGTACAAAACCAGCATGTGGTTCTGTAAAAGGATGCTGGTGTAAGTAACTGGATGGACTGGGAGAGCCATGGCCAGATCTTCCCTAGTAACACCCCAGTGCTTTAGGTCTAACTGCCCTCAGGGGCAACAAGGATGTTCTCACCATGATGGTGGAGACCCACCAGGAGCACTACACCTTCTGAACACCAACTCCTTTTCTCAGTAACAGGGATAAGAGTGACAAACACCTAAACTCACTGCTCTGTATGAGCATATCTGGAATTACAAGGCCGTGGCAGTGAAGATCCTGCCCCTCAACTCAAAACCACAATGACTCATTCCCACTCTGCCAACAGGAAGCTGCATTTTTAGCTGTGCCTCTCAATAATACTTTCTGTCCCCAAGTGAAGCTGTCACCTTGAAGGAATCCCAGATATTAAGCAAGACACTCTCCCTCAAATCTCAAAACACAGTGTACATAAAGAGGTCTCACTAACCCAGATAGAGCACCTGAAAGTTCGTGTGCTCAAGCCAATGTTTCACAGCAACGTGGCTCCCTCACTGCAGTCAGAGACCTGCTGGGTTCCTCCCTACCACTAACGTACAGAACTTGTTCTTAGGTGCTGCAGTACTTGGAGTTTGCTGCAAAATTTAACACTTTTTGAGTAGTCTACACTTATTTTTATATCTATGCACACAGGCACACAGATACACATTTAGTTGGAGTGCTCTTCTCATGCAGCCAACCCACGCTTCACCAACAGGCAGCACAGAATCTCTTCAGGGGCTGCTAGTTTTGATTAAAAAAATGTCAAGTCACGTATCCAGTGCTAAGCTCTTTCACCAAGGCTACCACTTCTCACTTGTGCTCTGATCCACTGGAATTCAAAGGATTTAAAGTCATTTACACCAAAGTTTGTTGCCAAATGTAGCTGAAACACTAAAGCAGAACACCAACACCTGTAACTGCAAGGTACCTTAAGCACACGCTTAACGATGTGCTGCCTGCCAATTAGAAATCTAAGTATCCAATATTAAAATGTTAATGAGTTCTGTGGAGCAGGCTGTAATTTCAATAGTATCCTAAAGAAAGTCCAGACATGTCCATTTGCAAGTACGAGCTATTTCCTTGACAAGCTAGGGAGGGTTTGCTTGTTTGGACGTCCTTGGCCAGGAGCACTTTTGGGTGCTTCCCTCCCGCTATCTCAGGAGCCAACAAAGCAGGACCCTCCCAGAGCTTCAACATTAAAACCAGCAACTGTGTTTACACAAGCCAGCACCTCTGAGGGGACTCACCAAGAGAGAAAACACACACAGCACATGCTCAGAGATAAGGGGCTATCAAGCAGAGGAATTCTGGATTATGCCCTTGGCTTGTTATCTCCATGTGCACACATGGACGTGCACAATCCAACACCACTGCTGAATCCATGATGAGCTAAACATGCACTTAAAAAAAGGCCCACAAAAAAAAATCTTGTGTTCAGATAAAAACCCAACAAATTGCTGTCAGAGCTGCATTTTGACTCCTAATATATGGCAATAGCCACTCATAAATCCCTTCTGATGGGTTCCCTACTGAGGAAACCCAACTTTTGAGTGCTTAGAGCTCCAGACTTGTCCTATTCTGGCCTGCCAGTGCTCCACTGAGCAGAGAAACTCTACACAGAGGGCAAACAACCACAGACAAGCAGCACAGAGGATCCCTGGCCCCAAGGTTGACCCAGCTCTTAAGTGTTCTCAGCAGAACAGGACACAGCTAAGAGCAGTCTATGTATAGCACCAGTAATCCCTACGTCTCATGAATGAAAAGAAAAAAGCTGGTTAAGTCACAGCTCCAGATGAAAGAACGGTAACCTTTCTGATGGCTTGCCAAGGGTATTTTCCCCTTCCCACTCACAGGCTGGGTGACCTGCAGACACCCAAGAGGACAAGGGTAAAGTTTGAGGATGTTGCTGTAGTTGGAAGTGTCCAGGTCGATCATTCTTTAGCACATTTTATAGTTGAATGCAAAATACACCAACCCTGTACTATCAGACATGGCTTCAGGCACATGCCAGCCTTTTCCTACACCTGCTCCTGGGCCAGTGTGTCCTCTAAGGGACAGTGGGGCAGCCCTTTGGACACATGTCCCTTCTCAGCACTTCCAGGCTTTGCAACAGTCCTCATGAACCTCATTTTAACTTCTAATATCGCACTTTAAATGGCAGTGGCCAACGAGCTTACTGAAGCCACCGTGTGTACTGGCCCTTTGGCCGTTTTCAAGCTTCTCTCTGTTTTGCTCTTCTGGCTCCTGCATTTCTGTGAATGGTCTGGCTCGTCTTGCTCCTCCCTGAAGGGTTACACCAGAAGCTTCTAAAAAAATCTTGCTGGGATTCTCCTCCCATCCCAATTAACCCCCACCTCTCACACTGGCAGTTTTGCTCTCCAAGCCAACCAGGCAGCCAGAGTTCAATCAGCAGTCAGCAATTTCCACTCAGGCAGCACCCTGAGTTCATCCTCTGCCTGATTCCTTATCCTCATCACTTCCAGGATCACCAAGCCCTGCAAAAGGAACATTCAAAGATGCTGCAAAAGCCAGAGAGCAGCATGACATGAGACTTCCTCCAGCCAAAGGCCCTGGTGGGGCAGATTGTTACAGATGGAGTCACATCCCTTGCCCTGCTGCACTCACCCACGCAGGGACACAGCCCCTGGCACTGGGCTAAAATTAGCAGCAAGGCTTAGATCCTCTGTTGCTCTTGAGCCATCCATACTGCTAATAGATGGGGGGGATGGGGGAGGCCAAGGATTTTTAATTACAGGGTAAAATTAGGGCCTAATAGAATTTGGTTTCCTATTTCTCACTCAAAAGGGTTTTTATTTTCATATGGATGTCCCTTTGTAAGGTGCTTTACAGGCCTCATTATAATCACAGCTGTCAAAGGACTGAGTTATTAATATAACAAGGACAAAAATCATTTATTGGTTTTTGGAAACACTAGCTCAGTAACAACAGTCAAAGGCAATTTGCACAAGAATCCAGATCCCAAATCCTGTTTACAATAGGAAGACATACCTGTCAGATTTGTTTTCCCAAGACATATTTTAAAGATTAAGTTGTATCATTTCCCTTCCTCCCGGGTGAGCCAACAACCCAATGTGAACTGTGCTTCAGTTTGACGAGGTAAAACAGGCACCAAGGGATTAAGAAAATCAGTCCCAGTATTTAAGCTTAATTTTGCAACAGCCCAGGAGACGTTTACCACTTGCAGGTTTGCATTTCAGAGCACATGGGTGTGAACATCCCTGTTCTTATACCAGTGCCCTGCACCTCACCCCCCTCAGCACTTACATTAATGAGTTTCCTGCTCAAAAGCAGATGGAGCACAGCTCACCAGCAGCAACAAGTTCTTAGTAATTAAAGTCAAAAGAAGCCAGAGAGCACACATACTGAATCACCTTGAAACCACATAATTGGTGAAACAAATAACTTTACTGAAGAAACTATGCTATGAAGTGCACCAGGCAAGCTACTTTCATGGGCAGATGGTTTCAGCTCTGATGTTCAGTAAGAGGCAGTGGCAGAGAAGACACCCTGCTTAACTGACAGCAAGTGTATCCTTATTAAGTCAGCCACTCACTGTTTTATGGCATCACAAAAGTGCAGTTTGCATTTCAGGCCACTATTCTGACATTTGTTGAAGCATCAGACTGCCAGAGAACAATTACAAGTCTCACAGCAGGGCTGGTTTAAGTTATTCCTCTGATAATCTTCATTTGAAAGAGTAAATCCAAATTAGCCACATGAGCGTGGAAAGCGCTTTTATGCTTCAGAGCAGGTTCCTCTGCACAGCCTCAGGACAAGGTCTAATTCCTTCACCTTTCTGTTCTTATTCAAGGTTTATTTGCAAAACTGATGGGGCAGCAGGGCCTTTTCCTGCTGATCTCAAAAGCCAGGAGAAAATCCTGCACCCCTCAAACACAGCAAAGCCATATGCAAGGAAAAGAATGTGTCATGCAGCCTATGGGACAGGAGAGAACAGAACTGAAGCACAACCTGAAAGAGGGTGGAGGCAGAGTAAGTGGGAAGCTCACTAAGCCTAGAAAGTTTTAAATACTAACAAAGAAAGAAATTAGATACTTTTCACAGCAGCTGCTACTTCACTGCTGATTCACAACCACATATGATTCAGTCCTAATGCTACTAAGAAAGGAGTTTTGTATTCATTGCCTTTCATAAATCCCATTGTTTTGGTGCTAAGAGTGTTTATACAATCCGAGGATAAAAGAATGCCTTCCAGTGAGGATTATAAAAGCCATCTGTTGTAATAGAACCACCAAACCAGATGAAAGGTTTGCTCTGCCCAGAGCCCACTTCCTCTAAAGCCCACTCCTAAAATTCCAGCTGCTTTTCACAAAGCAAACTAGATGTGCTGGCCAGGACATAAAAAGTATTTCCTCAAATTTCTACCAGTTTCTGGAGATGTTCCTAGTTCACCAGCCTGGTTCCCTCTGTGTTTTGTGCTCTGCTCACTTAGCACTGAACTACTGACCAAACCAGGCAGGTGTAACGCAAAGTGTGTCCTTGATAACGCTGTGGGAATTATGCTAGAAATATTAATCCACTTCCCTGAGAGATGATACTGTAATTTCATCATGTGCCTTGTTAAAATTAAAGCCTTCAGCATGATAAAATTCACAAGTTAAAGAAAAGAAATCCAAAGAACAGGGAGAGCAGCTTTTAACTGGGAAGGAGAATAAAACCCAAAACAGGTGACTGGAGGAAACACAAAGAAAATGTAGAGGTCTCACAGTGTTTCTACAGGCACTTGGTTCTTTCCAGCACCTTGGTCATCCCCTCCAATCCACAATCAAGAGCTTGTAGCCTCACTAGGGCAAAATTTTACACTTAAATTCAACAAGCCCAAGAGAGCAAGTCTGTCCATGCTGTGAAGCAAGAAGCAGTTCAGCCCGTGCTGTGGCTGGCTAGCTAATGAGATGGCTACCCAGCTCCCAGGCAGGTCTGCAGGTGATGCTGAGCTTGGGTACTGCCATGTCCAGCTGCAGAGCCTGGGTGTTCACAGCTCCTGGGGAAGGGCAGCCAGGATCACAGCCTTAGGCAGGGAATGAGCTGGCAGCAAGCTTTGAGTTGTGGAGGCTCCATACATCTCACCAGTCAGGGGGCTATCTCCTGAAGCACTTCTGCTTTGCTTGCTCTCATTAGACCAGCTAAAAGTTCTTCATTTAGCACATTTTTCAGAGATTAAATGATAAGCATTTACAATAAGTTATATACACAGCAGCTATAAACCAAAGGTGAGGAGTTTAAAGCTCTGCATTTGAAGAGCTAGAGGGACAGAGGGACTTCAGCTAAGCCTCCTCCATCTGCAGTCACCTGCTTTATCAACAATACCTTGTGCTCATTAAAGAATCCAAATTTTATTACGCTCCTGTGCACATCAGACTGTGCATTTTTAAGCTCAAACTACAGACAGAAGACTTCAGAACAATCTTCAGAAAAGGGTTCAAAAGCATCTTCAAGCTTGCTCAGCCCGACAGCTTCAGCTGGCTGACAGATGGAAAGAAGGGGGAGCACAGGACAACTGAAGTTAAGTCTTCAAGATTTAATATAACTAAAAGACACATACTGCAGGAAATAATATTTCATACAGGATTTTGTGATACTCGCTTCCCCTTCCTCCGTAATGTTTTCCCCTTCTAAACTAAGCTAACCATACCCAAACCTGGAGCAGAAGAGCTCATCTGTAGCTCAGAACTACTATTTAAAATGGAAAGCAAATCCCTTCCTGTCTCATCCACAGTTCATAGTAAATGGCAAAAAAACCCACAAGAATCAGTGCTGGAAACTCTTCTGAACTGGTTCAGTCCTGGTGCTCTGAGCACACAACAAAGAAGCTTCATCCCCAGGTAGGTAAGACTGCTGTCCAGCTGGCTGGCAAAGCAGAGGCAAGTTTGGGCAGCCCACATCTCTGCAATTATCAAGAAGGACTTTGGGGTGAAGCAAAGTTATGGCAAGGAGCACAGACAACCTGAACACATCCTTCTCACCAACAGCCCCAGGACTCAGCATACAGCTGCTGCTCAGTGCCAGCTCCAAGTGCTCAGACTGATCAGCTGAGATCAGGAGGAAGGCAAGGAGGAGAAAAACTATTTTAGACTGTGAATCAAAGAAATGATGTATTGAGCCAGCACACCATGATCCTGCAGAATTCCAAGTCAAGAGTGATATTTGAAAATAACGGTCCGATAAAGCTTGTGTTAGTTTTCCTAACCCAAAGGAAGCCTGTGGAGTAAACCTTGCAAGTAAAACATTAAGAGAAGAGCCACAAATGCAGCGTTGCTACGTAAGGTTTTGGCAGCACATTCAAGTCCACACCAGAGAAGCACCAGGATAAGGACAGGAAGCTCCAACTGTATCACTCCTACAGGACTTGTTTACTGGAGGTCTGAAATGGGCCCTCCCATCTCCTCTCCAAAGCTATTTAGCTCTGTTTAATTTCATAGCATTTCCCCTCTCAGCTGATGACTCACTGACTGAAGCAAGGCAACACCAATTCCAACCACCCTCATGGCCTCCTGCAGAGAGGAACTGTGAGCTCACAGCAAGCCAAGATGGAACTGGAGCATCCCCTTTCCCTCAGCATCCCAAAACCCACTGCTGGGACTGCTGTGCAATCACTTGGAAAAGCTACAGAATCTGTCCACAGGTAAAATCAGCTGCAAGTACAAGTAATTCTGTACAGATTACTCCTGCCTGGAGTCCATAGTTACTTTAAAAGCCTCTGGACTCTTTTAAATGAAGAGGTCAAATAACTTTGGCATTAGCTGTGTTTGGGTTCGTTTGACACAGACCTATTCACAGAGGTCTGCACCATACAAGGATGTGGGTTTTCTGACCTCCAAGTTTCCTGCTAGGCATACAACTTCTTCTGGAAAATATACCTGCATGGGAATGTCAGATAATAAATGCTACAAGCACCTATAAATTATAAATATTTAATATTGGACACATGCAATTCACCTGCAATTGCAAATATGAGAGAAAGCTGTAGAAGCAAACTGCTTGCTGAGGAGAAGATTGCAGCCTTAGCATTTCAGCTGAATTTTAAATAAAGCTCAGGTTTAGAATATGTCCATTTTCAGCCCCGAGCAGCACATCCCACTCATGTGTTCATGGCTGAAAGGTCAAAGCTTGTTGGCTCTGACAGATCTTCCTACTTCCTGAGAAGTACCATGTGTGCTCAGGTTATTCCAAATAAGGCTAGAAATGAAAACTAAGACTTTTAAACATTTCATCCATCTCAGCTAAATCTGTTCATTAGTAGAGGGTGGGGTTTTAAAAAAAATATTTGTATTTCTTGAAGTGAAAACAGCAGCTAGGCTGACAGTAGGACAAAGTAACACGTTAACCATCATTAAGAAAAGCCTGACCAAGCATTTCTGCTATTCCACCCAAGGAACTGATCTGATCACACCTATGTCAGCAATCCAACATCCAGTTAACACTTAAAAGCAGAGCTGGTCCAAAATGCTGCTGTTATCAACTACTGTTAAAACTCCCACCCTTAAAATGACCTAAATTAGCTCAGTCGTTTCTGATTTATCAGCAACCACAAACATTCAGTTCAGCTCCCTGACCACTGAACACCAAGGACATTAAAGCATCAGTTGCATATAATTTAGTCTCCATGTTTATTTTTAGATCCAGGGAAATGCAGCAAATACAAGGCAAAACCAGCTGCTTTACATTACACTATGTTGAAACCTCAGAAGCACAACAAGCTTTGACATCCAAGGCTGTTGTTCCCATTCTTCATGCTTTCATAACCTGGCTATTTTCAGGGCCTTCTGTTATCTGTTTCCCCAGAAACTCTGCCAGTTTCAGACCCAACTGCAGAAATTCATTAAAAAAAATATCTGTGAATGCTGATTTGTTCACTATTTGCTCCCTCCCTCCCTCCACTGCTTTTTGTGAGGCTTGTTCTTTGACAGAGCAAAAGAACAGAGCAAGATGGAAAAGGAGAAGGGAGGAGGGATGGCAAGCAGACTGGTATAATGCAGCATTGTGACTGAAGATCCTGTAAACAGAAGATTCCTTAGGAAAAGAAAAGTGGAAGATTAAATCATCAGGTTTATAATGCTCAGCCAGCAGTGCAAGGAAACCCAACATCCAGATTGAACAGTGCCTCCAAGGGAGCCTGCACCACTGAAGTTTCCATCTTAAAAGACTTGTCTGCTACTGAGCAACTCCAAGAAACTCCATGTTACATCAGCTGAGCAGATCACTTACTCCTTGGGCTCACCTGAAGATCCTGCCTGTTGCTAATTAATAACCCCCAGCTCTAGCAGAGGTCACAACCTGCCCTGAGCTATGCTGGTTGGTCTCAGCTACTTCCAACTGCTCAATCAAGATCAAGTTTTGCAATGAAACTCTGCCCAACGAAACTGCCAGTTCTGGATAAAGTGATCTCCACAGATCGGGACAAGCCCCAGCCTGATGAAATCCCCAGGCATGGCACGGGACTGCAGCAGCACTGGTCATGGAACACAGAGCAAATCTGGAGCCCCTTCAGCCGTGCTCCTGGTGCATCTGAGGGCAGCTCCACAGAGGGTGATTGAAACAGCTCTTGACAGTGACTAAAAAAGAACTCTGAGAAGAGCAGCTGCCTTGAGTGGGCACCAAAGATTAGATGTCCAGAGTCACAGCGCAGATTCCACCTCCCCCCGATGACTTCATGTGCCTGTATATTTGAATGATGCCCAGAGTTAAACTATCTGGAGAGCAGCAACTTTACTGTACAGCAAACTGATACCCAGATTCCCAAGTCTCAATAAAAGAAAACCCATTTTGCAACTGTCTGTTGATTTCTGACTCTTGTTTTGCAAGCAGCAGGCCACACGCAGAAGGGGAAGCAGCATCACCACCCCTGTCCTGCAGGATAAAGTCCCTGAAGCACTGCTCATGTATTCACAAGAGGAGATGCTGCCGTTCTGCAGGGATGAAAGGTTGATCTGTCACAGAACAAAACGTGGAACTGTCCAGCAAAAACAGTGCCTCAAGTCCCTCACCCTCTAAGTTGTAGGTGAAATTGTAATTACAAAGGGGTGGTCCCTCCCTCCCACCCGCTCCTCTCCCCAGTGCGACTGGGAGGAGATACATTGGGTCTCACACACCCCCACTGACAGCATAAAACTGTCCTTTTGTCAGAAAATACGTGTATTGCTGTGTAAAGAGCAGAATCTTCTGCCTTATAGTTTCAGCTGATGTTCTCCACCTACTCTTTTCTTCTTTGAAGACAAAAAAACAGACAAATTCTCACTCCAAGTCGTAAGTAATACAAAAACTGATGAATGCAATACAATACACTCCTTCAGCCATCTCTTCCAAGCTGAAAAATCATGGCCTGTTTTGTCATTACTCACACAGAAGCCCTTTCATTCCTCCAAGTATCATCCTCACACTTCACTCTACGTTTTATTTCTGATTCATTGTTTTCAGATGAATTATTAGAATTATCATAGTGGAATGTAACATCTAAAATAAAATGCCAAGGAAAAGGTGGAAAGGACATCAAAAGACAAGATCCTGGACTTGGCATGGGAGGGGGAAGGACTGAACCATTTCCATGAACATCATTAGTCCAGAAGTCAGTATGCACAGAGACACCATGTGTCCCACCTGCACAGGTAACTGTGCTTGTCACACTCTTGATGCAAAACTCACCCTCAAGAGCTTTGCCTACGTTATTAGAACAATGAAACGAATCGCACAGCACCTGGTGTGCTGGCTTTCATGGACCAGGATTGCTCAGAAAGAGCTGTGCCAAAGCAACAGCCTCACTTCAGGCTTTCCTGCACAAACCAACAACGACAGTGCAATCTGTGCACTCAGGGCATCCACAAGGCAGGCCCAGCCTCAGTTTCTCCATGTGAGGACAGAAAGTTCTCTTCCATTACAAGAACTGTCATTTATCACCCCTTGCTTCTCAAGAAGGAAAGAAATCCTAAACAACAGGAGAGATCAGGAGGCCCCCGCACCACAAACTACTTCTCTTTAAATTCACCTGACCCTCCAAGCAGCCGTTTCCCGGGCATCAACCAGACACCTCCACTGCAAGATGTACACCTAGAAGAAACACCCATCAACTGCACTAGCAGAGCTCCCCAGCTGTAGAGCACAGACAACATCTCTACTTCAGCTCACTAACAAAGCTCTGGAGGACACTACGAAGACCACAAAGACTTAAAGCCCCTGATACTGCTTGGCCTATCTGCAGGCTCAGGGGGCCAGCTCAATTCACAAAGCTGTTTAGGCCAGAAGCAGCCTGAAAAGAGTTCCTTCAGAGCTCGGATCTCCAAGATCTGAATCGAGAGCCTGTCTTCCAAGCGATCAGAAAGTCAGCACTTCCAGGCTGACAGAAGTCCTTCAGAAATGCCGTGGTAATCCTGCACTGAAGGCCAGAACATCCTCCCCTGAGGCTGACTCAAAGTTCCCAGCGTACAACCATGCATTAATATAGAGTTACTGCATAGACAAGCAGCAGAGATTAGGAGAAGGGGCATCAGCAGAGAGGCCGCTGCACAGAGGAAGAGTCCTACCTAGCAGTGACTCTGTCGGCTCCATCTGGAAACAGAAAAATGCAAAAAACGAGCGAGGGGAAAGCAGGAGGCAGGGCTCAGGGCACCGCAGAACTGCAGCCAGAGAATCAACGAGTGAAACGCTCCGCAAATCCCGCTCACCAGGCACCCGGCAGGCTGGGGCAGCCCCGGCAAGGGCAGCCGCGCATCCCAGCGCTGAGCCGCGCATCCCAGCGCTTGCAGAGGCAGCGGGCAGGGCAGGCAGCAGCTGCCTGCGAGGCTGAACTCCCTCCCTGCCTCCGCCGGGGCTGCCCCGGGGCAGGGGCTCCCTTTGCCGGGGCCGGCACCGCCTCCCCAAGGCCGCTCTCCCCGGGGGCGGCCGTTTCCCATGCTCCGCTCCCCACCCCTCGGAGCTGCCGGCCGAGGGCCCTGGGAACAGAGCGGCTCTTCCCAGGACGCCGGGGGGTCCCGCCGCTTCCCACGCCCCGCGGGGTCAAGGCGGCCAGGCCGGTCGGAGGGGCGGGGGGTGCTGAGGGTGGGCTGGCCCGGCGTGCCCCGTCCCCTCACTCACCTCTGCCGCGGCGCCTCCAGCGCGAAGCCGCTGCCCGCCGCGCTCTGTGTGGGGCTCAGCAGCCCCGGGGCGCCCGGCTTAGCGACCGCCAGCATCCCCGGCTGAGCGGGCGGCGCCGGGGGCGGCGGGCAGAGCGGGGGGCCCAGCAGCAGCTGCGGCATGAAGATGCCGCCGCGGGACGCGTCCGCCTCCCCCTTGACTCCGGCAGCGGCGACAGGGGGGACGCCGGGCAGCAGCAGGGCGGGCGGCGGCGGGCAGGCGGGCGGCGGGGACAGCAGGCGCGGGGGGGCTCCGGCCGGCTCCGCCACCGCCTCCTCTCCTTCGCCCGGGCCGGCGGGCGTCGGCAACGGCGGTTTCTCGGCGGACGGGCAGGGCGGTCGGCCGTCCAAGGAGATGTTGTTGAGGAAGAAGAGGGCGGCCTGCCGCCGCCGGGAGTCACCCCGCTTCCGCGGCGGCGGCTGGTCGCGGGGCGGGCGGGGAGGCGGGGAGCCGCAGGCAGCGGCCGCGGCCATTCTCCGAATGAGCCGCGACCGCCTCGACAGCCCGGGCGGGGCGGCAGGGAGCGGCGCGCGGCCGGCAGCTCGCACGCTCATTGGATGCGTCGCGCCGGGATGTAAATGAGATGGGTAGAGGCCCCACGCTGATTGGCTCAGCTGCCCATGACGGGTGGCCCCGCCCTCTCCTTTGCCGGTGGGGTGCTGCTGGGCCCTAGCGCCGGCGCGCAGCGGCTGCCCGGGCCGAGGCAGGTGGGTGGTGCCCCCGGCGGGCGGGCAGGGAGCGGGCAGGGAGCGGGCCGCGGCCGGGACCGCTCCGGGCTGGGCTTCTTCCCGGGGCCGGCACGTAGGCAGCCCCTTCCGAGCTCGGGTATGGCCCCTAAAACAGACACTAGCCCGCCATGTCCCCACATAGCTAGCACCGTGTCCCCACACAACCACCCACCATGTGCCTATGTAAACACTCACCATGGTCCACACAACCACCCACTGTGTCCCCACACAACCACCCTTTGTATGACTTTTTAAAAACTTCTCCTCCCCGCCCAGCTTCCCCACTCACTCTGACAGTCACCCGTTCCCAAGCCCTCCTGCCTTCCTGCAGGCAAGGAGGACGCATCTGCTAAAACCATCGGCCCGTGGCCCTGCACATCAGAGTGCTCCTGCAAAAGCAGATGAAGGCAGCTCTTCCTCTTGCTCCAGCCCAGAAGCCTGGGACTCAGCCCTCCAGCTTGTGGAGAGCTTGCCCTGAGGGTGTGGATCCCCGTGGATCCCTGTGCACGGCCCCCAAACTCACCAGCAGCCCCAAAACCCAGGCAGAGGGGTGAATCCCTGTGCCTCCTGGCCCCTGAGGGGAAGTCGAAGCAGTGCTGATCATGGGCTTTATATGGGCAAGGCAGGCCTGGATCTGGGAAAGCACAAACTTAGCATTTATCTCCACAAAGTGACTCAAGGCATTTCTGTGCAGCACGTCGCTTCCCGGACTGGTGTGTTTATATTGCTTGGAATAAACATGCCCCTTAGGCACTTGAACCCACGTCTGCCACATCCTGGGAAGATGCTCTGACTGCTTGCCAAGTAAGAAAGCTCTGCCCTTTCCGCTGTCCCCGGGGGACACTGCTGTGCCCTGAAGATGTCCACGCCATCAGCCCTGGCAGAGGGGCCTTGGGAGCTCTGCTGGGCATGACGAAGCCTCTGGCTCTGTGAGCAGCAGGATGTGGGTGCTCGTGGCCCCTGGGTTCCTCTGACACCGAGGTGGCCCTTGCAGGTGCTTCCCACCTTGTGTGCTTGGAAGCAGCTTGTGCTCCTCAGTGGGATTTTGCCCATAGACATGGACATATCAGACCAAATTTGCCATGAACGAGGCACTACTGAGGTGTTCACAGTTAAGCAAGTATTAATGTCTTTGCAACACTGGACCCTTAGAATGGTAAAGGCTTTTGACAAATACATTTAAAGAAGTTACATGACAACTCTTCACATTGGCTGCAGTTTACAATGGTGTCTGATGATATGACCTGAAATGTGGGCACTAAATGAAAGACAGATTTTGAAACTGTCCTATAAAACACAGTCAGGCTTTAGGTCTTCATATGTCTGTTTGAAAAGATCATTTTTTGGTATACTGTTGCAAGAGGGTCATCAACACTTGTCTTATAGTATTAACAATATTTAATAATAATAATAGGATTAAGGTAGGAAACATAAGACCATATTTTCTTAGAGGCTTCAACTAAAGAGCCTACATTGAAACATACACTTTCCCCCTTAAAATCCCAGGAACATCCTCAGCATCTTATGCTATTCAATATAGGTCAGATTTTGAGCCTAATTTTTTTTTTTTTGCAGAATCATCTCTTATCACAGCTGTGGAAAAAATAGTTTTGGATAAAAAGGAATTAAAATCCTTCCTGATGGCAAGATCATCAAAGAAGCCAAGGGATAAATGGGCATGGATAAATGGGCATGGAAACCTAGCTAGGCTTCCTGCAAACAATTCTCTAGAACCTGAGATTGGAATAAGGAAAAAAAGAAAAAGAATAAAGTTTTTTTTCCCCATTCTTTCCTTGCAAAAACAGCTGTAGGATGTAAATCCTCCCACTGAGGCAGCACAGGGTGAGGCAGAAAGAATCCAGCCTCCATAGCTTAGTGGGCTGCTGACTTCAAAGCTGAATGGAGTGGCTTGAGAGTTGCTGCTGTTAGTGCTGAGGAGCTTTCATCTACATCTGACACGGAGCTCCCAGTGGGCACGTCTCTGTGGCTCAAGGATCTGGCACTGAAGCAGATGGGCAGCACATCAGCACCGTTGCTATCGATGGCAGGGGCTGGGTATCACCCTGAGCAAACTTTGCTCCCTGTTTCCTGCCACGAGGGAATCCCAGCAGAGGGGGACAGAGGGATTCACACACAGGGATGCTGCTTTGGAGAAAGGCTGGATCCATCCTGGTGTTGCTGAACAGCAGCTTCATGTTCTGGGCTGAAGGATGTTCCAATCTTGACTTCTGTAGCACCCCTGGACAAAGGGAAGGCAGGTAGCCTGGCATTTGCAGCAGCATTATTGACCAAATGTAAAGCCTTATTCTGAATCTCCAATGATCAACCCACTCTCATTTTGCTCCTAGAGCTCCTGCTCTACCAGAAAGGAATCCCTGGGCTGTGTGGATCCATGTCTGAGAGGTCAGGGGTTGCTAGAATAAGGAGCTGGTCTGGAACAGGCCAAGCCTGCAAGCCCTTTTTCCAATATTATGTGGGGAACAGAGTCACCACAGTGACCAGGATTTCTCTGTATGCAAGAACTGCAGGATTTGGTCTAAGCATCTGATATGAAGCAGCATTTTCAAGTACATACGTAGGCTGGGTGTTATATTTTTTTTGCAAAATCATGGCCTAAAATCAAGCAAAGATAAACAGGTCATGAATGTATTTAGGCTGGGAACCAGAAGAACAGCCTTCCAGTTGGAGGAACTGCCAATGTTCAGATAAGGCACCAGAAATTTCTGTACACATTTTTCCAGTGTAAGCAGGGTGTGAGTGAGGAACCAAGAGGCCTCACAAAGACCAGGGCAGTCTCTGGAAGCCTGGGAGGATGATGAGTAAGCACAACATGCATCCAGAGTTTACCATCCCCCTCTCTCCTGATCAGGTTCTAATGCAAGGACCTTGTCTCAGGAATCCTACCACATATCATCATGTTAAATCCTCTCCTTAAATCAACACACCCAGGGGGACCAGCACTCTTTGGAGCTAAGCTTCACACTCACCACATCCACCTGAAGACCAGCCACCAGGTTTTTGGGACTATGCATTCTCCTGAGCTCATCCTCCCCCTCCTCTTTAGTACATCTCAGAAAATGCCCAGAGGAACCATTCCCTACGTGTGTTATGTATGTAAGAAACTCTGAAACCCACCTCCATTGCTCTCCTCCTGCATCCCAAACCCATGAGCCAGCTTTGACTCCAGCTGTTGGTCCCACCAGTACATCAGCTCTGTGACCTGCCATGGTTTTAATCCACCTCCAGTCAGTTCCAGTTGGGAGTCCTGGTTTCTCTTGGGTGCTGCAGCAGCAGAGTGTCTGTGTCCCTCAGATTCCCAGGTTCTCACCAGCAGCTGGGGACACAACCCACTGCTCTCCCTGCACATTTCCAGTTACAGCAAATAACATGCTGAGCCCCGGGAGGCAAAAGTTGCCAGCAGACCTGTGTGCTGATAACTGTGTGACTCAGAGAATGACTCAGGCTCTCCTGCATGACATGAAGTATTTAAAAACCAGGAGCTGGTTGATTTAATCATATAGCTCTGCACTCAGGAGGGCCGTGTGCTCGAGTCATGAAAAATGTATGTGGTGTTTATGTGGGGATTTGTGAATGACTGAATCAATCAAACTCTCTCCCCTGAACCACGTGGCACTGCACCACCTGCTCTTATTAGTTCATCAATAATTTTCATGGGAGGAACTTGCAAAATCCATTTTCTGGAGAGGTTCCACTGGAGATCAGCACATCTCGCAGCAAGTTTGGTAAGAGCAGGGTGTGCAGCACAGCTCATCCAGAACTGGGGAACTGTGGAAGGATTGATGACAATGTTCAAGGCAGAGCAGAAAACCGTGGTGCCTGAGGGATGCAGGAGGAACATGCACTTTGGCTCAAAAATTCCTACCATAATTTCTGCTTAAGACAAAGAAACAAAAGAACTCCTAAAATCCCTCCTTCCCAAGAACCATCACTGCATGCTGGGCTTGCTAAACTTACCCATGACTTCAAGCTCTGTTCTGAGCACTGGAGTTGTCTGGGCTCCCAGCTGAGCACCACAAAGATGCACACGAGGCTGCTGGGGCCAAGGTGCATCTGAGCTTGAGAAGGATCTACACAAAATGCTCAACCCACTTAAATCCCCCAAGCAGAACTTAAGCGAGACTTCAGTAGTGACTGGAATGAGCTTTCCTGCAGTGAACTGAGGAGAGAAGCTGTTTCTAAAGCCAGCACTATAAATGGGCATTACTGATCAAATCCTGCTTAAAAGCATTTCACTAGAAGTGGTGCTCAGTCTCATGAGAAGGGCAGGAATGAAGTCACCTTCAAAATATCTACTGCCATAGAAGCAATGCCACTGCAGAAGCCTGTAAGGAGGTGGAATCTATGTGCATTTCTCTATTTTTGGTTGCTGCATTGCAGCCAGCACATCCCCAGCACAGTTCCCTTTAGCTTCGAGCTCATTGGACTTCCTACACCCACAGCACCATCTCCCTTACACACACAACAGAGGAACCTTTGTGTGGTGGGTTTTTTTCCCCCAGCCCGAGGTGGAAATTTCTATTCATGGCTAGACTTGCACAAACTTATTTCTTACAAAATTTTGCAAATGAAATCCCGAGACTAGCTGAAAACACCAGTTTACTGCTGAGTTAAGTGGGAGGCTGATGCACAGGGGGATCTGCAAGATGAGAACAGCAATCTGTGGTGCTGAGAGAGTGATTCAGCACAGACAGATGCTTAAGGATCAGCAAGGAAAAGAGTTGTGATGGTCTGTTACTGGAATTGTTTTGCGTGATGGGCAGTAAGGGAGCCAGTCCTTGCTATTTCAGATGGAATAAAAGTGAGTAGAAATGCTTACATTGTTGCTCTACCAGGTTCATGTGCCCTTTCAAATCCAAGTGAACCTGAGCTGTGCTCTGAACCTGTTCCTCTGGGAAACCAGTTCGTCAGCCTGGGCGTCCTACCTACATCATGTCAGTGGTGACATCAGAGCAATAATTTGTCTGAACAAAACAAACGGGACCTGCCAGCCTCCCAGAAGGACTGGTCTGCTCACGGGACAGCTTCTCTTCTGCTTTTTTAGTCTGTGGGTTGTAACTCTAAGGGTAACTTCAGTGACTTTTTGGAGATCATTGTGCAAAATGATCCCTCTAGTGCTGAACGGAAATGTGGCAACAAACGGGGCTTAACTCTGCACAAAGCCTGGATCCCTGGGTCTGGCACACAGATGCCCCTTGGAGTCATTAGCCAAATTCCAGGGAAATTATTAAGAGGCTGCCATGCTCCCCGGGAGGGCAGGATCAACCCAGTAAGGTCCTGTAAACATGTTCCCTTCAGCAGAGCTGAGCCCACGGGTGGAAGCCTCTGCAAAGCTCCAGGGATCCTTACAGCTCTCAGATTTCTTCCTTACAGCTGAACAGTTCAACTCTGAGGCTGCCTGCATCTCCCCAGATCAATACATGCATTTGCCTGGCAAGAATGACTTCAACAAGAGACTGACAGGCACAGTCACTAGAATTAATGGACTTGACCAATTATCTGGTGTTTCTGTGCCATGAGGGGGTGGGGACAACAGCAAACCAGGGGGCTGAGCTGGAGAGGAGTTTCCAGAGATGGACCAAGTGCAACCTGTAAAGTTTTATTCACTTCAGCAACTTGCTCAGAGCTGACACAGCTATTTTTTGTTTCTATAGTTATGGGATTGCCCTAACTATGAACTATGTGTCCCTGCCAGCCCCTCCAGTGCTTCCTGCACCGAGATACGGGGCATCAGCTGAAACTGCCTGCTGGAAAAAGGCAAGAAGCTACATAAAAGAAAATAAAAGTCCAATAAATGGAGGCGAATTCTGTGGTGGTCCTGTGCAATGGGAGGAATAAAAAAATAATCTCTGTGGGATAAAAAATAAATTGTGGAGTTCATTATTTTTGGCAGGACTTCTGCACATTTTGCTTATCAAGGGATGGTCATAGGGAGGGGATTATTTTATAGTCGCATAAAAGTTCTCCCCTCCTTCTGTTCTCCCAACCCCAGGCTGCCTCCCTGCAGTCTGAGGGGCCTCTTGATGGGATTACACTTTAACTTTCCTTTTTTTTAATTTTTCTTTTTTCTTTTTTTTTTTTTTTCTGGATGGAGTATTTTTAAAAGCCAGATTTTTCCATCTCACTGCATGTGTTTAGTGCTGCTCTGGGTATTGCTGCCTCCTGCGAGTCAGTCCCAGCAAGGGACAGACACAGTGCTGGCTGCTGGGGACAGAAAGGGACCCTGATGCACTTCCCCATGGCCGTGACCCAGTGAATGGTTTGAACTGGGATGAGCTGCAACCCTGCACCCTCCAGCTGCCCATCCCCTCTCCCTGCCAGCTCCTGTGTGCTGTGTCCACATCACAGCACTGAGCTGCAGAATGACATGGACCTTACCTGGGCTGAGCTGGGCTCCAGGAGAAGGTGCTGTGGAAGGTGGGGACTGTCCATCAGGTGGTCATGCCATGAGAGCCCCAGGCTCCCTCCTGCACTGCCTGGAGCCTGTGGACACAGGGCATTGCAAGAGCAGCTGGTGCTGGGGATGGAACTGCTGCTTTCTTCATTAGACCCATCACCACTTGATAACCTGTCCACCTCAGGAATTTCTTCAGGACAACAATTCCCAGAATATCCAGTGCTAGTGGATATCTCATAAGCTGTCACTTTGCTCTTCAAGGCAGAGCACATTCCCTGGACATCCCTGCACCCTTCCAGATCCTTCCCTGGTACCAGAGCTGTCTTAGCCCAGCTCCCTGCTCCCGTGCAGCTGGGACTTTTTGGGGTGTTTTTTATTTTCTGCCTGCTTGCTCTTGGGAGGTGGAAACGGGCTGTAGTGTGTGCAGAAAGGATGCTCTTGACAGGCTGGGCACTTGGTTTGCTGTGGTTCACCCTTCTCATGAATAGGCAAACAAAACCATGTGTAAATAGAAATAACTGTGGGTAAAGAAAATGTTTGAGCACCATAACAAAAATCTCTGGCACTTCTGGTCTGTTTCAGCCCTCTTATCTGCACATGTGCTTGGAACAACCCAGTCTGGCTCCTGGTGCAGTGTCGAGGCTGCAGGGATGCAGGCTGCAGCCCTTCCCATCCCATCCTCAGCTAGAGAGCCCTGACACTTGATGCTGAAGGAAAAATTGCTCATCCTTAACACACCAGAAAAAAACAATGCTTAAAACCAGCTTATCAGCATGAGAACAAGCTCCCAGCAATCCTGCTAAGGTCGGTGGGAACTGCTGAGCTGGTGCTGGGTCTTGCAAAGCTGCCTTTTCCAGGCATGCAGGACATGTTGGGGTGAAAGAGCATGCCAGCCCTCCCTTCCCATGCTCTTCTCCTTGCCCTCTCTGGGGACATGTCCCACCTGCCCACCCACATGCTTGCTCCTAGAAAAGAAAACCATGGTCTTTCTCCAGATCAAACAAGATGCACACAGGTATGAAACCTGGGCAGGGATTTAATCAATGCAGGTTTGTGTATGTGGTGTTCAGCTTGGTCACCACCCTTTGGCCAGCCACCGGGTCACTGTACATGGGCAGTGGGGTCTGGGTAGTCTCTTCTCCTTGCATGGAATCCCAGGGAAGAACATGGTCCTGATCCAGGGTGAGTGCTGCAAAGAAAACATCTCCTCTTCCTATCACTGGTCTGAGGATCTGCTCCAGTACAGGGCTGGGGGTCACTGAATGCGCTGCTCCACCAGCAGCCACCTGGCTGCTCCAGGTACCACCTGCATGGCTCTTCCTTGCCTAGCTTCTCCCAGGGCACTGAGTGAGGGTTTCCAGGGTGCTCTCCTCATTAATTAGTCCTTAGGAATTCCCCACTGCCTGGCCCAGCACGGCAGGAGGAGTTGCTCTCCCAGCGTGGGTGGGATGCTGAGGTCTCCAAGCCCTCCCCTTTGGTCTGCAGCATCTGTGCTCTTCTCAGCCTGCCCTGCTGTTAGGTCTCCTCAGAGGAATCGTTGTGGGAAGCAGAGCAGTTTTCCAGTTCCTTCGTGATCCCCTCTGAGCACTGCTCCACTCTGACTTTCTTTCTCCCTCTCATTGACCTCTTGCCTCCTGTAAACAGCAAGATGACCACAGGAGTTAACCAGAGAGCAATGGATTTACATGTATGGATTTACAAGGATGGCCTTGTCCCAAAATAGGGACAGTTCAGGAGGAAGCAAAGCTCAGCAAAAGAAAGATGAAGAGAAACTTCTCCCACATGAGTTGCACAGGTGGGTACCTGGGGAAGGCTCTTGTGACCCTGCAAACAGAAACAACATGGGAAGCAGAAACAGGCAGAGAACCAACCTGGTGCAGGAGCGATCCTGAGAGGATACCCAGACCAGCAGGATGCATTTCTTGCATTTCTCTTCCTGCCAGTGTGGTACATGGCACACACCACATACTGAGAGAGGGGCCATGTCTCTCCACCACCCCATTCCTGCCACAACTGCATCCAGCCCTCGCTTAGGACATCCCTCTCCAGGACCCCTCCTTCCAGTCTCAGAGGCTCAGATGGTGTCTACCCTGGGGAGCACAGGAGCAGTTTCCTCCCCATTGCCCCAAGCAGCTGGTTGTGTAAAGCAAATCTTCTCAAGCACCTGCAGGGTGTCCCCTGAGTGAGCAGGCACCTCTGGGGGCTGGGGACAGAGTGAGGGGCAGAGCTGGCCAGTTAAACAGGCTCCCTTCGTGCTGGAGCACCTGCCCCGTCTACACTCCCAGCTGGAGCAACACTTCCTGTCTTTACCGAAGCACAAAGAGGGTTTGGAGCAGGGCAGTTCTGACAGGGCACTTCCCTAGGCTTGACAGGCACTCTGCCTTATCATTGCCCTTATCAGGAGCAGTTTTCTGCTTATTCACCTGTAGGGAACATGGGTACAACACATTCCTCTGTCAGCGGGGAAACCTCCGCAGCCACACTGGAAGATCAACAGAGTTGGCAGAAACCTCTCTCTGAATGTCAATAACTCACCCCCAGGAGTTTGGCCTTCTCCAATCACCACCTCCCCTACTGGCTAAGCAAACACGAGGGATTTTGCATTGTTAGCTTAGGTGCTTGGGAGTGCTCTCCTGGCCACCCTGCCCAGGCTTCTCTGGCTAACCATTAGCAGGGGCTCCTCTGGCAGGACACAGAACCATTGCCAAAACACAGCACAACGTGTCTTATTGCAGGGAAACCAAAACTCCTCCATATCAGCTTGGGCAAACATTGGTTAGCAGCCTGGCATGCACTCAGCAGAGGGGCACCCTCCTCTCTGCTGCAGGGAAAGTGGCCAGTGCCTTTGGGTGCTTCTTGCGAGCGCCCCTCTGGAAGCAGCTGAAGTTGTAGCCTTGAGCTGATGTTACAAGGAATTCCTCTTCCCTACCTTTTGCCCAGGAATCCTGTCCTCTTTTTCTCTTCTTCTGCAGTGCTTTGTCTTTGGTGCAAACATATTTCCCATCAGCCTGGGCTTCTAGTAGGATATCATCTTCATATGGGGCAGCCACCTACACCAATGAGAAGAACAGTCAGTCTACAAACCACTGTCCTCTCCCCGGGAGCTGATATTCCAGTGGCATTGCCAGGGACCTTTGTGACCATTTGTAAGGAGTGGTGACAAATGCTGTTGTTCATAAACCTTCTTGACTAGCTGGAAAGAGTCATATCTCTGTCCCTTAGCAACAAGTTGGGTAACAGTGTGGGAATGGAGTTTGGCACCTTGTATAAGGAAAAGCCATCACCTCCCAGAGTGAGCTTGGGTGGGGACAACCTGTCTTACACCTCTGGGACCTGACAGCCTAAGCTGATGAGCTGATGAGATCAAACACACCTCACTGTCCGTCGTGTCTGGCTCATCAGATTCCTGCTTCTCAGACTCAGCATGGTCATCATCTAAGGAAACACAAACGGGAGGGTTTTTTTGGCTGGCAGGGGACCCGACAGGCTCATGAGCAGATGCAGACCCACCAGCCAAGGCTCTGAGAGCCATCGAGGCAGAAAACAGATTCAGCAATAAACTGTGCTGCAAAGCAGAGGCACTGTGAGCTACTTGGGTTGAAATGAATGTCTATGGGAGATCCAACAGGACTCTGCTGGGGAACCAGCTCCCAATAAAACTGTATTCATGGGACTTCGCTACACCAAGGTCACAAGCACTGCCCCAGAGTCCATGGCCATGTGCAGGTCAGGAAGCTGAGGGGTATTTAAAACCCCAGGCTGCACCTTCCTGTTTGAGACCTGAGTGGGGAGAAACATGCCTGGGTAAAGAGGCCAGAATGAACCATCCTCAATTCTGCTGCTGGAGCTGGTCAGTGGCTCTTGGCAGGTAACATGTGCCAAGGAGCAGAGGAAAGAAAGGTGAGGGAGCTGTTTCCCTGCCCAGCAGAAGGAATTTGCTGCACACCGGCCCCAAGGCTACACAACCCCAGACACGTACCTGCACGCACCAGACATGCACCCAAACTTTGCACAGAGTGAAGCAGCCCCAGCCAGAGACTGAGCCTTTCTGGTGGTGGCATCACCCTGTCTGCACCCACAGCAGCACACCCATGCCGTCCATAGAAGGATCTGTGCCCTCATCTGAGGAGCAGGGACATTCCAGGACCTCAATACTACTTGCTCCTGACACCCAGGTCTCGCTGGGGTGGGACTGTTGGCAGGGCAGCCTCCTGTGCTGCCCCTGGCAGGTGGGAGAGCAGCCAGAGCTGCTTCCAGGCACTCCTAGAGCCCCTGTAGCCTTATCCTGTCCTTCCTTTATCCTGCTGGGGGTTAAGGTTCACTAGGAGGTGCAGAAGTGTTTGTGCCTTGTTTCCTGGGCTTTGTGTCAACCTTCAGGTGAGAACTGCAGAAACTCCTGTATTCCCACACCCAGAATGTAATCAGCCGAAATTCTTCTGCTATGATGGTATCTCCTTAGCATGTAAATCACAGAGGACTCCCCTTCCCAATGCACACCCCCCCCCCCCTTTATTTTTTCCATCCTGCAAAATCCTGCTCCAGAGAGTGTTCCCAAACCGCTCCGACACTCCCAGACCAACTAATCCAGGTGAACTCAACTTTCTGGCCAAGCCAGTAAGGCTGGTATAGAGCAGATCTCTGCAGACGTGCTTCCTGCTCTGCTCCCCATGGCTGCTGCCTCCCATCTGCCCAGGCAAACCCAGTGCCCATGTCCCATGGTTGTCAGGCCAGGAAAAAGCACCACATGTCCCCAGACTGAGGGCACTGCTGGTTTTGGGAACTTAAGGGGCTTTTATGAAGGATGGAGCAGGGAAAGGGAGGAGAGCATCCTGTCCTACCTGCTGCAGGTACCAGCATTCCTCGCTCTGCTCACAGCCCTGCGTGCCAGAGACAGGGATGTTTTTTCCAGTGCTAGTCCTGCAAATCTCTTTTCTTTTCCCCATCTCTGTTGGGTGATTTCTGAGCTTCTGCTTTCCTGAGAGAGGTGGGTAATGCTGGAGCAGCAACATTGTCTGGTCATGGCTCATTGTGGGGTGTGTCTTGCCAACAGGTCAGTGCTAAACCAACCTCTTTGGCCCCTGGAGCCTCCATGCCAGCCAGCAGCTGGGTGCAGGGTGCTGTGCAGCTCCATGGGTGGCTCCTGCTCTGTGCTGGGCAGAGATACTGGGCTGTTCTCCAGAACAGCCAGGGTTATTTTCTCTTTATAGATACTAAGCCTGAATTTTGGGCATACATGTGGTTGAAAACTGAGCCGTCCAAGATGGAAATGTGAAACCCAAACTTCCCCAAAAGAGCTGGGAGCCAGGAGCACCTGCGCCCCTGGAGGGGTGTCCCATCCTGGTGAGCTGCTGCTTCAAACGAGCACAGAGAGCTCCCAGCTGTGAGATGCCTTCACCAAAACAAACATTTTGCTCTTGCCTTCTCAAATGTCACATTTGCCTGGGGCTTTTACCTGCTTCTCCCTTTTGTGCACTGACAGCCAGTCTCTTCCCAATCTCTGGAAGGGCCTCTGGGTCACTTGGCAAGGACTTGTTACTCGGATGTGTCCGGGAGAGAGTGAGCTGTAAGATACAGTGAGCACAAATGCTGTCTTGGCCAGGCAGGAGGAAAGGGCTGTTCCCAGCCCCTAGGTGCTGGCTGTGACACCCATGGGGACAAGCATTGCAGATAGGGCACAGGTGCTGCCACATGTCTGTCCTTGGATGGAAACCCCATGGGTGCTGAAGGAGAGGATAGGTTGGGAGCAGGAGCCAGGGTTGATTGGCCGTGGTGTTTCCACGTGCAAATACATCCCCCTTGGCTTCACACACCGCTGGCCATCCTCCCATGGGATGTTAAAGGTGGTCACTGGCACCAGTGCTGGGCTCCTTGGGGAGGGGAAGGGGCTAAAGTTTATGAGTTTACAACGTGAGCTGTACTCACCACAGCTTCATCCTCCTCATCCTCCTTTTCCTCCTCCTTGACAGCAGCAGGCAGTGCCCGGGGAGCCTTGGGCCAGCAGCCAGGGAAGAACAGTTTGTCCCGCTCTGCCTCATGCTTCCCGCAGGGGCCGGGGGCTGCGGGCACAGCAGGGCTGTCCCCAGGGCTCAGCCGTGGGCTGGTAGCCCCCCTCAGCTCCCGGTGGCGGTGCCAGCCCATTTCCCTGCCACGGCTGGAGTCTGACAGATCCAGAGGAGCATCTGCACCATCATCCCCGGCCACCTCCGCTTTTTCTCGGAGCTCGGAGCCATCCTGGCTCAGCCAAAGCTCTTTCTCTTCCTTCCCGTCTGCAGCACCCTCCAGGAAGGACCTTTCCTCCTTGCATCCCAGCGTGATGTTTGCCCACGGGGAGAGGGGCCGCTCCTGGGGCACAGGCCTTGGCTCTCCCTCTGCCCGCTGGCCGGGCTGGCACTGCTGCAGGAGCAGCTGCTGCAGCCGCTCCCTGTGCTTGAGGAGGTGCAGCTTCTCCTCCAGGTGCTGATCCCTCACGTACACCATGGCAGCAGGGAGCTTCAGCAAGGCTGCCCGGTCTTCCCAACCATCACACAACCGTGTCCTGCTGTCAGCATCTTTGGCCCTGGGCAAGTGTTTGGAGAAGCTGCTGGCGTCCCGGTCGGCAGAGGCACAGCTGCTCGTCAGCCCCAGCGGATGCAGGGAAAGGTGCTTGTGGAGGAGGCAGAGCTGCTCCCTCCTGGCTGTCAGCTTCAGGTTTTCATAGGATGCAGCAACCTTGGGGGAGTCTGCTCTGCTGGCTGTTAAATAACTAAAAGAAGTAGGAGGGGGGGTGGGGAAAGTTAATTAGAGGATTTTCGTCTGATTGCCCCAATGATGTGCATGGTCTCTCCTGCTCTTTCTGTGCCTCGTGCCCCAGGGTTTCCCTCAGGTGCTGTGTTGGGGAAGAGGGGCCTGGTGGCCACAGGGGCCACACTGCAGACACCACAGGGATTCAGCACCATCCCACCACCCTGCTCTCCTGTCCCTGGGCTGTGGCAGCTCCAGGCAGGGGGTTGAGTGAGTGGTGGGATGGGGGGACTGCTCCCATCAGCCCTGCTGCTGAGAGGTCACTTGTCAAGCCATGTCTTACAGCCAGAAGCATCCTAACTACGTCCATTGGGCTTTCTTAGTGCCTTGGTGGGCCTGAAGCCAACCCTCCCCTCAATGGGAAGTTTTCACAGCCATGTGAAGCAGGTCGGTACAGCGCATGAACCTGTCCTGCAAACCCAGTCCCTGCTATCGCTGCAGGTGAACTCACTGGTTGTGTTCAGCCCTCTGGGATCCTGAAATCCATGGGGAAGGATAAGCCTGGGGAAGTGCTGAGCCCTACAGGAAAGCCCATCAGAATAGATAAGGAGGAGCAGGGATCTCTGCCTCCCATGAGGGTCCTTCCCCTGGCTGCAGGTGGGGGCAGCTGGTTGACTTTCTGGGTTTGTCTGGCAAAGCTGGAGTAACGAGAGGCTGGTCTGATTGGATTGGATTCCAGCCACTTTCACTGGTGTATATTGGGAGATTCCCTCTTCCCAAGGCTGTGGGGGAAGAAGGTGGGCAGGTACAGTGAAGACTGGCCATCTCATTGCAGCCTGCCTGGTGGGACAGCCATGATGGGCCATGGATCAGATTCACACCACAACCCATGAGCCCGAAACTCACGTCTCAAGGCTGGGGCTGTGCTCACGCTCCGGTGGGAGAGGAGTCTTCCTGGCTGGTGGGGACTCTGCTGCCCTTGAAGGACTTCTCTCCAGCAGGCAGGGTCTGGAACCAGGTCTCACCAAGGCAATGGTTCCGTGCAGCCGGTTTGCAATCCTCTGGGATGCCTGTGGCAGGGGAGAAAGTCCAGGTGAGTGGTTCTGCTGGATACCCCAGGCAGAGCATGGCCAAGGGGAGCCCTGTCAAGCCAAGACACAGCTCTTCACCAGCATGAGCAAGACAGACAGCTCCTAAGTGCTCTGTTCAATACAATTCTGGTCAACAGCTCAGATATATTTTTATTAGTTTTCACAGGAAATTTCCCCTTCCTGTTTTCCAGTGACATCCGCAGCTCTCTGGATGTTCTGGCTGCACAGATTTGTAGCCCAGGAGGTCTTGTGCCTCCTCTCAAATCAAGCCACAATTCAGTGGCTTAACCAAGATAAGACCCCACAAATTTCCTGGCCCCTAGTCAGGCCTTGATTCATTCAAGCTCCTGGCACACACTGCTTTGATGGGTGCATTTCCAGTGGAGCACCTGGCTCTGAGGCCAGGACATCATCATCATCTCCATCTGCTGTAATGAAAGGCTCACCACATGTTCTGACTTGACTTTCCCCTGCCCACCTGGAGATGTCACCAGCCCTTCCTGCCATCCCTATTAATTATCCCTGCAGCCTGCCTGCAGCCTTACCAAAACCCCTTCTCACCTGCTCTTTCAAGTTTTCTGTGGAGTTTGGGTAAGCAAAGCTTGTGCTGAAACAGAAGCATCTATGTGGGTGTGTACGTGGGCCTGAGTTCCCACGACCAGGAACAGGGCTCCAGGTCCTGCAGTCTCATCTCCCAGTGCCCAATATCACCGTATCCCTCAGCATCCCTCGGCTGATACACACTCCCTGTGTTTTGAAGGCATGACAGGCTTGCATCAATACACAAAATGGCAACCACTGCATGCCAGGCCCTCTGAAGATACCAATACTCATTATGCTGCAGATGGAGAGACATCTGTGATGCTCCTGGGCAGGGCTGCTGTGCCTGCAGACCTGAGATGTATTTGCCCTCAGTACCCACCGCTTCCACAGTTTACATGTTCTCCAGGCTTTTTCAACACTCACAGTGCTCCAGCTTCTTGCTCACCCAGATGATGGAAGGATGACTCTATAACTCAGGATAAGCTACACTGAAATGTGGCTCAGCACAATGTGCCCAGGTCCTTCACTCCTCAGAGCCAGCAAGACAGCTCAGAGAGGAACCAGAGTGAGGAGCAGATGACTCAAGGATGCTAGATGTCTTGTCATGGAGGATAAATACAGGAGCAAAACTGTGCATGGGGGACAGGAGCCTGTGACAAACTTCAAATGCTTTGCTTGGAACGAGTGGCAGTTTTTGTGGAGAGGATGCATCTGACGTTTGGTAGGTGCCCTCCTTGGCTCTGGCAACTGCCCAAATCTGGCTAATTGTTTTACCTCCTAAGTGCTTCCTACTCTTTCCCTATCCCAATCTACCCCTCTTGATCCAATTCAGATGACCACAGTGGGGAAAGAAGGCCTGAGGACCTCAGGCTACCTCCAGTAACTCACCATTTCAGTGGGGCTGACTTCTTGGAGGACAGTGCGTGGGGAAGTCCTACTGCTTGGAGGGCTCCTCTGTCCTGCAGCCTTTTCTGCAAAAAAAGAGAGAACCAGCCACTGTGACAGTCCCACAGAGCAGGTGCAGGCTGCCCTGCCCTGCAGTGTGATGGAGACTTGCAGCCTCCCCAGGATGCTACCAGCTGGCACCAGCCACCTCCTCTTGAAGATTTTGAGCCAAAATTCCCATCTGGCTCAAGCCAGCACCTGATAGAACATACCCTCCATTGCATGTGTGGGTGGCAGCAAGGCAACCACACGGTCTCTGGATGAAATGGGTGGCAGGTCCACACCTGCACAGCACTCATCTTGCAGTGAGGGCACCCAAGCATTCTTTTGCTCTAACACAGGGCAGCGTGTTTTTCCCTTGACATGCATCCCCCCCTCAGCAGCTATTCTGCCCATGGCAGTGTCCATCTGAGCTGCCAACAGCTTAGTCTTTGCTCTTCAGATCTTTTCCCAGAGTAGCCTTGCACCACAACTCAGTCACCCTTCCCATCCCCAGGTCCCTCAAGGGAGGTGGGAACCAGCAGCACTCACCTTCTCCCAGCTCAAGGCCTTGAACATCCTGGTGGGTTTCTTCTGCTCCCCTGGAACCTGCTTTCTCAGTGCTGGCATTCCTGCTCACTGGGGACAGGAAAGCCAGCGGGGAGCTGGGTGTAGAGCTGCTTTCTCTGGAGGTGCATCCTGGCTGCTTTGTCCTGTCCCTGGGGAAAGGGCACAAATGAATGAGAAAAAGCAGAAGAAGGAAGGTTTGAGAGCCACTGTTAGTGGGATCTCTGAGTTATAGAGCCCAATATCTCAACACGTGTATTTATAGGCATCTGTATGTGGTTATACTGGATCCTCAGACTCACCTCCATCCTTTGCAGCTTATTGCTAGCTCAGCTGCAATCTGGGCCATGGGACAGAGCCAGCACGGCAGCTCAAGGTCTGGTTTCCTCACCTGGCTGTGGGTAACGTCGCAGGAAGCCACGACGTTGGGTAAGCCAAAACCCAACTGCAGTGATTGCAAAAGCTCTGTGAGAACCTGTATGTCCCTGGCTGGGCTTTCAGCCTGATGTAGGGGTGGGTTCGACATGGGGATGTTCCCCTTCACCATACTGAGATGGTGGGGCTGAAGCTTTTGGTCACTGCAAGGAGTCACTGAGTCTTGGAGACCCACAATTACATCATGGTTCAAGTCCTGGCTGGACCCTCATACCAAGATGTGGGTGTCTGGCTGGAAATCTTTCCATCCAGTAGCCCAAGGAAGAGCAGAGCGGGAGCACTTGGTATTCAACAAACCCAGCCCAACCCACAGCTCAGAAACTCCCCAGGCCTTGGGAAGCATCGGGGAGTGAAAGTGAGAGTTTCTCTTTAAGCAGATGGTGTCTTTGTGCTCCAAAGAAAACACATTTCTAAACTAATCCCTCAGTGCTAATTCCTCTGGATTTAAACCCTTGAGGAATGAGCTGATTTGTGTATACTGGCCAGCCTGGCAGGTTACTTGGCTTTCACCACAGTGCTTTGCTGGGATACGAACCTGTTGGTTCAGGTCGCTTCTCCCTCTTAACCCCATCTCAGTCCTTTTGTGTCATTCTTCTTCCCCAAAAACACAACCTGCTCCCTGAAGACCCTCCCTGGGGACCTGGAGCCATAGAAAAGTCACAGAAGGTGAGGTCTGTGGCTGAGGTGAGCAGTCCAAGGCTTTGCTTCCCAGAAGCAGTTCCCTGTGGGGAGTGTTGAATACCCTTGTTCGCCAAAAATCTGAATCCTTGGATGTAGATGAAAAGGGAAGTGAGCAAAGGTCAACAAGGACTTAGAGACCATTACAGGTGTTTTGGTGTCTAACGTGTACAGGAATCTGTAGGAATTAGGTGCTAAAATACCCCTGAGGATGCCACAGTCTGGGTGTAGCCCTGCTCAGCTACAGGGATGCCTCTGTCCTTACAACAACCCCTGCAATGAATGAACCCCAGGAGAGCACTTACTCCAGGCTCCGGAGCCTCTTCAGCTCTTCCTTGAGAGTTTTGTTCTCTTCCCTCAGGCGGTTTGTCTCGTTAGCTGCAGGGACACAAGTTGTGCCATGGGTTCAAGCGTGGCAAAGACAGAGTGGATGCTCCTTGCAGGGGGATTAGGAGGGAATAGCAACAAGGGCTGCTGGCATCTCTCTGTCCCTCCTAAATGCCTTATCTCCTGTAGCCCCACAACTCTCCCCTGGCCAGGCAGATCCCCAGGGAAAAACACCTCGAGCCTGAGCAGTGCTGGGAGCTCTGCCAAAGGCTCAGGACAAGATCCATCACACGTGTTGCATGATTTCCATTTACCCATGCTGAGCTGCTGCTGTGACTTTCCTGTCTTTGCCAGGGTGTTGCTTTTGTGGTGCCAAACACATCTTTTTTTCCAGGCAGCTGACATAGCCTGGCCAGCTCGGGCTGCTCTCGGCATGAGCATCTCTCATATTTCTGGAGGTGTGGAGGGCTGCAGCCCCCAGCTCTACCACTTCATCTGAGCAGCTACATCTCCTTGAGGGCTGCCATCCCCAGTCCTGGTCAGACTTGATTTTACAAGACCCCCACACTCCTACTGGCTCCCTCCTTTCTCCCCATCCCCAACTGCCCCCTGGGTGCCAGCTCACTGGGAGGGCTCATGTACAAGTATCTTGGGAAGACATTGACTGAACAAAGACCGAGCCAGGCAAAGCTGAGCTCACAGCAGGCAGTGGTACATACTGAGGATGAAGATGTGCTGCAGGCTCTGGAAATGGGAGGTCTCATATTCATTCTGCTTCTTTTTCGCCAGCTCCTGGGTGACCATACATCTGTCACAGAGACCCGCTCGCAGCCTGGGGGAAAAGCCAAGGCCAGCAGCTTGTTAAAATACAGTTCCCATGGGGGAAATCAGCTCCTGCCCTCCCAAAGGAGAAGCATTTGTACCCAGTCCATCACCCAGAATTGATGAGAATTATCACCCACGCAGCCCAGCCCTGGCCCTTCCATCCCCTCCCAAATCCAGCCCCACCACCATCAGCTCAGGAAAGCTCCACTACACATGCCCAGGCTCCCAGCAGATGAGTATGAGCCAAAAAGAGAATCATGGGCTACAGCCTGCTCCTGGGAAGACAGAAAACCCCAAACTGCCCCAAGGAGAGTGCACTTGCTGCCACTGAACTGCACCCTGTTGAAAAAGAAGTCTTACCTGTTTTCTAACACCTTTACATTTTCTTTAAGGACCTTCTGTTGTTCCCTTAATTGATGATTTTTAGCAAACAACTCCTCGATTCTCTGAGCATCACTAATTGAAGGAACAGAGTAAAGCAAAAGGGTTATTTGATTTCTCCCCAAACCCGTGCCTTTATCTGCATCGCTCTGTCACAGAGCAGGATTTCTGCCCTGAGCTCGCTGTGCTGCTCACACTGGTATGGCTGAAGTCCTTCTGCTTGTGTGGCAAGAGG
This sequence comes from Apus apus, assembly GCF_020740795.1. Taxonomy (NCBI): domain Eukaryota; kingdom Metazoa; phylum Chordata; class Aves; order Apodiformes; family Apodidae; genus Apus; species Apus apus. Next base: position 12,480,618 of record NC_067296.1, read on the forward strand.
GGCAACAAATGTATTTGAGCTCATATGCTGCCCTGTGTCACCTCCCTTGGAATTGGGCAGCTTGCTTCATCCTGTTCTATTGCTTCTCAAGGGAGGAAGCACCCATTGGCACAAGCCACTCGCCACTGGGAAGGTAAACTGGGGAGGGGGGGGGGGCTGGGATCACCCCAAGCCCTGCCTGTGCTGGGGACTTGCATGGCAAAAGTCACCAAAAGGCTTGAATTTGGCAAACCGTGCTCTTTAAATCAGGCAGCCTTGGAGGAGTGCCTGGGAGGTCTGGAAAGGAAGCAGAGCAACCTCCCCTCCGCCCCTGTCCCGCCGCGGCGTGGGCAGAGCAGACGAGGTGTTGCTCACCGGCACTTCTCCGTCGTCAGCTCCGTCAGCTTGCTCTGCAGCCCTGGAATAATTAGCAGAGATAGACGGGTGGGTATTTATTGCCAAATTTCCCAGCACTTCAGAGACAAAACGCAATGACAGAACTTGAGGAGGGTGCCTGGGTTTGCAGAAACCTCATTGATTCCCTGTGTTAAACAACCTCACAGTTTATTGTAGCTGGAGAAGTTGTGCCAAATGTGAGGACATTTTGTATTTCCACTATTTAATGAGTCTGCATTTCCCCCCACCCCCAAAAAGTCTGTTTTGTTTTTTTTTTTCCCCTAATTAGTTCTTGTTACAGCATGCATTTCCCAGGTGGGCAGTATTTTACAGCTCTCAGGGCTGTCAAGCATCTTGGAGGGTATTTAGAGCTGAACAAAAGCAGCTTTCGATGACGGATCTGCAGACATTACATCTTGTCAAATCCATTTCATGCAAACTAGATGTAAACATGTGGTTTAAATTGCTCAACAGTTTCCTCTGACTCTCACATGGTTTGAAATTACACAAGAAAGAAGGAATTCATAACCCAGCATCCTCCAAAAGAACTGTTGTTTTGTTCATGATATTGATACTGGGAATTATTCAAGGAGGAAAACAATTGGATTTGGCCTTTGGTTGCTTAAGCTACTTGTTCTTTTTTTGATAATATATGACCTAGGGAGTAATTTATTCCCTAGAGGAATAAACACCCTAACCTGACTGTAAGGTTTTCTTTAACAGACCCTCATACTCCTGCTGCTTCAGTCTTACAGATTATTGCATGTTTCCACTTTCCCTTTGATCCCACAGTATCCAATCATAGTCCAACCTATGTCATTCAGAGAAGAAGCCCAGCGGGTGTGCAGGTCACTTCTGCCAACCTCCCAATTTACCTTTATCACAGACACAGCAGCAGGAGCAGGAAAGAAACCAAATCCCCCATGATTAATGCTTGGAGGAATTGGGATTCCTGCAGGTGGATTATCTCCAGGGATATTGGATGCAGGAACACCCTCTTCATTCTGCTTCTCCTTATTGTCCAAAGTTACCAATTTTCTCAGTAAACCTTGTTCTCAACAGGGATAAGATACATAAACAACAAGATGCCATTGGATGGTGAGGTCCCCTGAGAGCCAGGCCGTGACCCTGTGCCCCCATCCATCCCCACAGGTGAGGCTTGCAGAGCCCTAATTCCCAAAGCTCCCTAATCCACACCCGCTCCTCTTCCCCTCAGGTGATTTCAAACCAGACCAAGGTGGCATCCCAAATAAATGGTTTTTAATAGGTCTTCTCATGTATCCTTACCTTGGACCTCTTTCTCATGGATTTCCTTGAGTTTATTCAGGAACTCTGCAAAACTCTCCGTGGTCATGTTCAGGGCTGTGCTGCACACCAGGCTGCTTCCAGCACAAGAGTGTCCTTTCAAATTATTCAGGTTTCAGCTTTAAATGAAAACAAAAAGTGCAATAAAAGAGGAGTGTCTTATGTATGTGGTGTTCTGGAAAGTCTTAGAAGCAGAACAAAGCCCAAAGCTAGAAAGTGAAATCACTTGCTAAAGCACAGACATGCACAAAGCAGCAGGCTCGTCCTAGGATGCATTTTCAGAGCCATCCATCCTGCCTCAGCCCCGGGCTGGGAACATGGGCAGAGTGGAAAGTGATTGCTTGGACCATGGGAGAACTGAAATCCCAGCTGAAAAACTAGGCTTTTGCTCTACTTTGAGCTGTTTAATTCACATTTCTCTGAGATCCTAAATTTTGAAATTACTAGCAGGTATGGACAACAGAAATTTTGGAAGTGAAAAAGCTTGTTACATCAGTGAGGACCCCACTGCTGCTGATGTTGGGATAAACTCTTTCCTTTCCACCAACCAAAGCCTCAAGGAGTCTCAGATCCCCTGAAATAGCTGTGGCCCCCGGTCCCTTCTGGACCATGGTGCCACTAGGGAAGTGTGTGTCTGAGCATCCCTGCAGAGCTTTGTGGAGGGCCCCCCGGGTTTGCCCAGGAAGGCTTTGCAACCTCCCTGCCCCCTGATCAGGTCAGCACTGTCCTTCCCACCCAGGGTGTCTTCCAGGACCACCCAAATCACACTGACAGAAGTGGGACTTCAGTGCTCCTCCCCTAAAAGTCTGAGTCACAGCTGAAAATTCCATTCCCAAAAAAAGCACCCGGGGACCCAGACTTCAACCATACTGAGACAACCAGGAAGAAAACCTCCCTTCCATTGTTTGAAGGTGAAGGGCCAGGCTGGGACCTGGGTTTTGCAGCCCCACGGCAGCACGGGGAGGTTTCATCTGACTCCAGCATGCTTCAGCCCGGCTTCCTGCTGGCAGCCTGCTGTGCCTTTATCTGCATGCAGAGCAGAGGTGTGCCCATCACCTGCATATGCAAGATGTGGGCAAGCAGAGCTGGAAGAAGAAACTTTCCCCTAAAGCGTCTGATTTTCAAAAGAAATGAGGCACGCGCCGGCGTGCTCTTAGCACACCTGGAGCAGCCAAACAGCTTCCTTGCCTTTTGAGCAAACAAGCAGAGATCTCACAGTCTGGAGAAAATAAATAAATAAAATATTCCTTGCTCCCCCTTTCCTGGGCAGAACCCACCCATTTCCAGGGCTGGGTGAGCTCTCCCAGCAGGTAAAAGCCACCCAAGGCACGATGTGGCTTGTCACAGCTCGTGCAGCTCAGCATCAGCTGCCATGAAATGGGATTGGGAACCAATCTCTGCTGCTCAGCCCCAAGAGCTGCATAACCAGCCAGGAGAAATAAAACCCGGTTTGACTCCAAAACAGAATAAACCAAACCTCTGATGTTAACAGGAAGGACTTGCGAGGATCGCTGAGTCCTAAATTCAGCCCTGCCCCAGGCAAAGGACCTCCCTGGGGCTGAAGGGAGGTTGTGAGACCCACCGCTGCCTTCATGGGGCTGAAACCCTAAGTGCTGGCTAGGAAGGCTTTGAAGTGCTCAGGCACTAATTCCCATTGCATTCCTCAGTGCTGCAAACTGGGAAGGGATTGCAACTGGGAACAGAGCTGGTGGCAGACGCCCCATCCCCAAGGCTGTGGTCTCTGGAGGATCAACAGCACCTGGCCACGAGGCTCCAGCTGCAACATCCCAGGAAGGTGACATCCAGGCTGGGGCTCATGCTAACTTGTGGTTTGGGGAAGCCAGACTGGGCTGGGCTGTGTTGGGGGGCTGAAGGCACATGCAGCGCTCAGCACCAAGTCTGGTCCCTGTTGTGGCTCAGCACCATAGGCAGAACCCACTGACCGGGGTTTGGGGCTAAGATGTGGGCAGCAGCTTCAACTCCCCTGCACACCTATGGTGCCACCAGGGCTGATTTTCTTCTCCCCAGAGCCCCCTAAGTCAGCAGGGATTGAGTCCTGCTTGAGATCTGATCAGTGGGGAAAAGCTGTTGCCATTTTTTGCGCCATTTGAGATGCCAGCATCAGTCCCTGCCCCCTGACACTGCGGCAAACCTGGGACTCTGGTCCACACACACAGGTACAGAGATGTTACTTGAGCATCACCCCTCATGTATCTGTACCCAGGATTTGGCCTTTTGCCGTGACAGAGCAACCCTGCAAACAGCCCAGACTCTCCGAGGGCTTCGGCTTTGCTCCCTTCTCTCCCGGTCCTGGACTGGCCAGGGCATGAAGCCGCAGCCCCCCCAGCTCCTCTGCCCCACTCGAGAGGATTTATTGAGGGAGATTTATTGATGAAGACCAGACCACAGAGCCCCTCAGTGTGGAGCTCACTCCCTGAGACAGGCATTTCATTTACAGCCCCTGAGCCCTTTCCAGAGCTGTCCCTGTGATACACACGGGCGGGCCGGGAGCAGCGCTGTGCGGTGCCGGCGGGGCCAGGCGTATTTCACAGTGCCGGGTGCCCTCTGCAAACACGGCCGCGGTGGCGGGGACCCAAGGCAAACTCCTCCTCCAGCCCCCAAATCTGACGGGTTTGCGAAGCCCGAGCCGCCGGGGCAGGGTGGCTGCTGACAGAGGAGGTTTTGCTCACCTGCTTCTCCCGATGCTCAGCTCAGGGGTGCGGGTCGGGACACAGGGTCCCCGGCGTGTCGGCTGTCACACATGGGGCTGGGGCAGCCCCCGGCACCCCCCGGGTACCGACCGCATCGCTCCTCGGGGCAGGATGCTCCTGGATGCAGCTGAGGAAAGGAGAAGCATCAGGGAGGTTATTTCCTGACCCATGCCAAGGGGCTTGGGAAGGGATGGATTTGGGCAGCTGGCTCAGACAGCACAATTGTTCCCTGGTCCCCGGGGCGGGGGGGAGGTTCTGACCCCTCGTTACCATCCCCGATGGTGCCAGCAATGCTTGACATCGAGCCACAGCACATCCTCACCCTCAGCACCGTTCATTTCAGAAAAATAAAGCAGCTCATTAGCTAAATGAGCTTAAGACGTTAATAAATAAATAAATAAGGCAGGACTCTCAAGTTCTGACACTGTCAGATCAGCAAAGCTTAATGGATTTACAACCAGATATTTCCCCATCAGCAGCCCTGGGGTTGCTCAGCTTTAGGCTGGATTGATGTAATATACCTTTCACTGGGCGACTGCCGGGCAGGGCTGCTTTCACCAGCCAAACTTTCTTTTCTTGGCAACCCTACTATGTTCCTGATCTAATTTTAGAATTATAAATTGAATTTATACCCAGAAAAGCTGCCTGATCACTCATGGAAAATCTGCAGTGCCAGGAGTATGTTGCAGGTCAGCGTGAAGCTGATCTGCTTTGCTGATGTGCTCTGTACTTGGCAGATCAGAGAGAGTTTTCTGTGTGGTTTTTCTTTCTTTCTTTTTTTTTTTTTTTTTTTTTACCTTTTTATGTTTTCTGGGCATTTATATATTTGCATGACTTAACATGGCACAGGCTGTCCTAAAATGGAGCCCAGTGCTTGCCCTCCATCATGCTGGTTTTGTGCCTGGGTGTTGCATAGGGGCTGGCAGATTGCAAAAGTTCCCCTCGACGGGTGAGACAGGAGGAGCAGCTTTGGCTCTCACCTCTCCAAGGAGGAGGACAAGGTGCCTTCCCTCACCTCACACAACCCGAAAATCCTCCCCGAAGCAGGACAGCTCCTCTGTGCTGCTCTGCCAGCCCAGGGGCTGGTTTGCAGCCAGCCCTGGCTGCAGAAACCCTGCCCCAGGGTCACATCTCCTGACTTAGGTTGGGGGTCCCACCTGGGTGGTGTGGAGCCACAGCAGGGCTACAAGGTGTCTTGATGGTCCTTTGGGGTGGCTGGAGACCAGAGCTGGTTGCAGCCCCTTAAACAAGATAAACAGGACCAGGGAGATGCTGCCCCTGCTCACATGTGTGCTGATGTGCCCCATCCCAGGGAGATGAGAACAAGACTGAATCCTCCAAAAAGAAGATCCAGCCTCAAGTCCCAACCTGCACACCTATTTCCTTCAACCCTGTAAAGTGTTTCCATAATAGAGCACAGCACCAGCTATCACAAAACTAGCAACTCAGTTTCTCCCCCATCACCCTGGACCTTTGTTGGCAGCTTCTGCTTCTCTAACTGTGGTGACAATCACCAAAGCAGCAGAGATTTTCTTCCATTACCTTATTTCTGCTTGAGAGCCCCTAGCTGGCGAGTGTCCCTGTGTCCTGGGACATCCTGCCTCCCAGAACAGTCTTTGCTGCCCTGGTGTTGCACAGGGCAGAGAGGGACACACCTGCATTTAGACCCTCTGGTCATGTTGTGATGCTCTCTGGAGCATGGTGGGCTTTGTCCAGATCCGCAGGCAGGTCTCTGTGCCCGCATGAGCATTCAGAAGATGATTAAAAGTAGCCACTTATCTGCCTGTGCATCTTGGGGTAACCACAACTTCTGTAAACATTACTTAATTAACACCTCAAAATGCTCTGGGAAGTGGGTAATGAAGCATTATCGCATTTTCCAGTTGTTTTAATTGAGAAGTGGTGAGGGGGAATAGCCCAAGGCCCTGCTGGGAGCAGAGGCGAGTGGCCACCCACTCCCTCCAGCCAACATACTCCTGCTGTTTTCCCCATCCCCAGAGCCCTTGGCTGGGGAAAACAGGCAGTAAATACCCTGGGAAACTCTGATAGGTGGTGGTATCAACCCATGCTTCTCTTGTGATCCCACTATGCTGTGCATGGCACCTGAAGAGCATCTGGATCTTGCTGTCTCCTCCTCCATGGCAGGAGACCTCAGCAGCAGCATGCCTTGGAGCCCATGCTGCTCCTGGTGGATGGAGAATCTGTCATTCCTGGTCCTGCATGGGCAAGCAGGTCTTGCGTGGGGTAAAGGGCATGAACATCCATTGTCACCATGCTCAAATAAACTGGGACCTTTGCTTGTGTTGTGTTAGGGTGCTCACAGTCATACCAAGTCCAGCTCATGGCCATGCAAACAGAAAGAAGAAATCTTCATCCCCTGGATGTGATGCAGGCACTGACATCTTTAACTGAATCAGCTTTTCTCTTCAGCACTATATAAAAAAGGGGTTATGTGCTAGGAAGATTCAGTCCTGTGAAACCATCCTGGGTACTTCAGCCCCACCGGTTGAACCAGGTCAGCAGGATGGGGGTGGGACAGCCTGCAGCACTTCTCCTCCGTGAGAGCTCACAGAGCCTCGGGCTGCTGGGTTTGGCCCAATCCCTGTGGCCAGGGCAGTTCAAAGCTGCTGGTGGTGCCGGTCCAAAAGCAGAAACAGGTGGCTGGGACCTGCTCTTCGTGGGGACAGCCCAATGGGGGATGCTTGGTGATCCTCTGACCATAGGGATGCTCTTGCTTTCAGGGGTCTGAGATACCACGATGGGTTTTTATCCCCAGATGGATGAGGCTGATGTCTTGATGATCAGAAAATATTTCTCTTTTATAAGAGCAGGAGCTGCAGGAAAGGTTGTTTGCTTTGAAGACCAGGGGCAACATGGCTGGGTTTGCTGTTATTCTGCCAAACAAGCTGCACACCCACCTGCAGGACACCTGCATAGGACATGGTCCCCTTGGCCATTGGTTCCTGTGAGCTGCCAGGCCCATGGTGGTGCCTGGTTTGGGGTCAGGAGGGTTGAGAGGGACCCACCTCATTCACCACACCCAGTGCTGCAGTCTTGGACAGGACCTTGTGCCTCAGGTTACCCCACACATCCCATGTGGCTCTTCTAAAGTAGTGATGGAGCAAATCTCTGGGTGCTGCTTCTCTGTTTTCAAGGCTCCTTTTGGGCAATTTGAGCACTGACAGGGTTTCAGGTGTCATTCAGCTGAAGCATCCCCAGGTTGAGCACAAGTTGGACATGAAGGGTGGATGCTTTACCTTCCTGGCCTCAGCATCAGTTCCTGGTGAGGTTTGGCCGGGTTCCCATTGCTGATGTGGTATGGAAACCTGCTCCTGGTCTTGGGCAGTTGGAACAAATGAGCTGCCTCCAAAAGCCCCCGAAAAGCTTTGACAAAAAGGTGCCAAGGACTAATCATGCCAAGTCTCCATCCTTTGGGAATCCCTGCAGCACATGTAGAAACAGATGGGAGGTCCTACTGGCCTCCCCACTTCTGGGGAGGGAAAGTGCCCAATGCCTCTAAATTGGAAGAAAAACCTATTCAGTATGGCTTTGCCCTCCTCACAACCATATGTGAGTCCACGCATCTGCCAAGCAGAGCTGGTCCTCTCCTGAGGGCCAGCATGTTTAGAGGCCAGCAGGGACACGTGCACCCTTCCATCACTCCCAAGAAGATCGAGTTCAAGGCTCAGCAGAAGATGTTGTATATGGGAAACATATACTTCTTTGGCAGGCTTGCATGAGACCATGCTTCCCCACCTCACTGGGCAGATCTCTGCTGGCTTCATCCTGCTTCTGATCCAGATCAGTGTGGTGACTTGATTCCCTCCAGGACAGCTCTGCTCCACCTCTGCTTCAGTCCCACTGGAGCATCATGGATGGGTCCTCTCTTACCAGCTCAGCGCCACACTGTGCCATCCAACAAGCAGGACAGCCACAGCCAACTATTTTTATGGGGTGAGGCATCTCTGCTTGTCCCAAATGCTTGGTCACATATTGGTGTTAGGGATACTTTGCAGTCCAGGCTGGGTTTTGAATCAATATCATACATCAGTGTCCTGTGTCCTCCACTGAAGCTACAGGAGGATCTCTGGGCACCTCCCCGCTGAGTGATTTCAGGACATCTCAGCAGAGGGGACAGAAGCAGGTGATGGGGACAGTCGAGTCCACAGCACCAAAATCCCTGTGCAGGGAGGCAGAGTGTGCGGACACAGCCTCCCCCTGCAGCAATCCAACCATCCCACACCTCATGCCTAGGGCTGCCCCTGGAGCTGTGGCAAACTCCAGCACTGCTGAATGTTTGCCTGCCTTGGAAGGGCACCAGCAGGATGTCCTGTGGGGTGTGCAATGGGGACAGAGATGGGGGAGACCAGGGGTGTCACTGCAACCCAGCTCCCAGCTGCCACAGAGGGAAAACAAGGGCTGCTCTTAGCCCTGGTAATAGAGACATGGTTGATTTAGGGTGGGAAAGGAGCCCCACAATCCCACATAAAGTTATTTACTGCCAAGCAGGTGCATGGTTTGGCACAGGCCAGTGCTGAGTGAGATGCTGCTTGGGAGGTGGGTCCAGGCAAGTGGAGGTTATGCCCCCCCAGCGCCAGGCATGAACACCCAGGTGAGCTGCTCTGCCAGCCCAGTCTGTGCCCCACTGCCAGCCGTGGTGCTCCCATTGTTGCCACAGACCTGACTCTGCTCCCACCGTGGCTATGGCACAGCTTGGATGTTTGCTCACAGGGCTTTGGTGTCTGCTGCCTCTGGTCCCTGCTCTCTAGATACAAACGTGACCAGACTCCCCAGACTCACACAAACCCTGACACCCACAGACTGCTCTGACCCTAGCACAGCTACTTCACTTTGCCCGAGCTAGAGCCGGATGCTGTTTCTTAGCATCTCAGATTCCAGTGATCTCTCCTTACCTTACATACTCAAGTGGAAAACGCCAGGGGAGTTTTTGTTAGAGAAGAGCCCCGGGGTCCTGGCTGGGCAGGGACGGTGCAGCTGGGGCTGGTCCAGCTCCACTCCCTCCCGACCCCACACACCAGCAGGGGCAGAACTGCCGCGTTGTAACAACCCATCAACTCCCCAGCTGCTAGAAAAATCCAGATTTCCTCCATGAACTCAGAGAGGGGACGGAAAAGCAAGGAAACCTGTGACACGACAGCCTGTGCCCATCAGATGGGAGCTGGAGCAGGCTCCGGGTGCCAGCACCAAGTGACAGTTTTCCCCAGCACTCTGCTGTGCAGTTTTTGGGCAATTCTCCACACATGGCTCATGCCAGCTCCCTCCCCAGCTACGTAACACTGCCCGGGATGCTGGGGGACAGATAAAAATCAGTACAGGCAAAATACTCACGTTGGGGGATCGTCTCCGTGTCTCTCTGTCGACTCCTCTGCCTCAGTTAAGTTGTGATCAAGAGGCGGTCATCTGGGACATGGGAGACAGGAGTGAGCAGTGTGGGTGAACTTGCACAGACAATAAACCATAATTTTTCTTAGCAGTCTGACTGGCTCTACTGGTTTTCATTTCTTTGCCCCAGCAGCAGAAAGGAGGCTCAGCTTAACTAAAGCTGCCCAACAGGTTCTGCTGTAACACAAAAAAAGTGGCAAGACCAGTATGGTGTGAACTCAGATAGAGATTTGATTGTTTTCCCATAATTACAGTTCAACCTGTGCTGTTGGTTGAAGTCAATCACATTAGCAAACAGACCCATTTAAATAATTCATCCACCATTAAGATGGGAAATTTTTCATTTTATATAACAGCTCTTTCTGAGTGGAAGAGAAAAGAGAAAAATCAAATGTGACAGCAGCATCCTCCTAATGTGCCTCAGCCCCCAGCCCAAACAGCTCAGGAGAGGGGAAGGAACATGCCCAAATTGACCCAAAAGGCTACTTGCAAGTGTAGGATGAAAGCCTGTGGTCCTGGGCTGTCTCTTGGGCTCACCTTGTGGAGGCTGGGAAGGCTTTGGGGTCCAATGAAAGACTGGGTGAGCCAGGTACTGATCATGGCCAGTAGCCCCAGCTCAGCCCAGGTTACCTTCTGGCTCCAGCTGCTGACACAAGCAGCTTCCACCCCAAACCGTGGGCTGGTGGAGCGAAGCATGGACACATCCTGAGCCTTTGAAGTGCAGCTCTTACAGCATCCCCCAGGAAAATGTTGGCACTGATTCCCCTGCCCAGGCTGGGACAGCCTTCCCCCACATCGCTGCAGATGGCTTTCTTGTGAAAGCAAGAGGTGCCTTTGTCCACCATCAGCACCACCATCAGTACGGCACAATTAGAAAGCAATAAAAAGTTGTTGCCTACATATGTGAGATGCAGGGAGCAGGTCCTGCTCGGCCCAGAGCTGCCTGGCGAGCGCAGGGCCCCGCTGGGCTAGTGCAGCCGCCTCCGAGCCCGGCTCCCTGCTTGGGAGGGACGCGTCCGTGTTGCTTAACAGGACACGTAAGCTGGGGAGGGTGGTTTCCCTGTGATATTTCCAGGGCCGCTGGATAAAGACAGCTCCTGCAGGAGGGGATTTGGAGCACCGAGGCTGAGCTCCTCGTTTGAGCATCCTGTGTGAAGGACGCAGCTCTGCCGCCCTGCGCGTCCCCGCAGCTCGGTCCCCAGCCCTCAGCTCAGCCCCTCGGCCGGAGTGAAGTCCCATCCAACCCCGGCAGCAGCGGCACCACCCTGATTTACACCCCAGCTGCTGAGCTGGCTCCTGAAACAAGCCCAGCGCGGCGCTGAGCATCCTTGGCAGCGCTTCCCCGCAGCAATCGCAGGGCCCATCTGCAGCCCTGCTGCCCAGCGGGGCCCTGCGCTTCCTGCCCCGCACCGACAGGTCGGGCAGGCAGGGAACAGCCGGGGCTCCCAGGAATGCGGCTGCACCGCCCACGCCATGGAAATGGGCGGCAGGTAAAGAAGCAGCCGCTCGGGGAGCCGTGGTCCTCGGCAGACCTGTAGGGACTGTTTGGTGGTTGCTCGACATACGTGAGATTCCTGGCTCGTTCCTGTGAAAGGGGGACGTAGCACGGGGCTCAGGGGCGTGATTTTCTGTCCAAGGCTTCTCACAAGTCCTCTGCAAAGGGCACAGGAAAGCTCTTGGTCCCCTTTTTCCCTTTCTCTTTCCTTTTGGGCTTTTTGTTTTACGGAGGGATATGGCAATTAGAGATCGATTGCTAGATATGGTCTGGTACCTCAGGTTGATGTTTGCAGTGGTGGAATTAATGCCAACCACATGGATGAGAGATGCTTGCTGGGACCAGCCAGGTGATCTCACGGGAGTGGCAGTGGTGTAAGAGGGAGGCGTGGGGCTTAGAGAGATGACCTGAGCAGCCAGATCTCCAAGGTGGGACATGCAGCACGAGCCACAGGGGCACCACCAACACCATCTCACACCTGCCTCCAGTGGCTCAGCAAGGGCTCTATCTGCAGCATCTCCCACAAGGGCACTGGGAAGGGAAACACTAAAAGGAGAGCTTAATGGTATCAGCTGCTTGTGGGGAGTGAGGAGACTTCAGGCAGGAGCAGCTGCCTGGGAGGGCTGTGCTAGTGCACAGTATGTGCAAGACAAGAAGGACCTTAATAGGTTTCAGCCTCTTTGCTGGATGGAAAGGACATGACCAAAGTCACAAAGGGAGCCCTGAGGTCCTGGTACAGGCAGTCCAGCTGCAGGCCTGGGAGATTTGAGCTGGGCAGCTGCCTGCTCTGTGGGAACCATGTCCATCTTCTGCCATGACCCACCAGAGCCAGGGCTAAGCAGCCATTATTCCCAAAGCCAGTTGTTTGCTGCCCGTAGCTTTGAGGGCTTTTGAAATAGGATCCAAAGGGGGAAAAGCCTCCCTTTCCTGCTAACAGAGAAAGCAACCCTTATAGTTTTCTCACCACCTTTTTGTATCCCGAGACTTTATAACACACTAGAGAAGAACAACTTGATTGGTCTGAAAGCACCAGCTCAATATATGTCATGGGGAAACTATTTTGATAGTGAGAAAATCCATTCCTGAGATGGTTCATACTGACCAACACCCAAAATCAGAGGACAAGCATAATTCAGGCTTTCAGGGGAAGCTGGTCACCAAAAATTACATCTGTTATTGAGGTAGGATATCCTTCACAAGTTTCCATAGAATGGGAAAAATCCCTGTTTCATGGAAGAACTCCATGGAAGCACATACTTGTTTTCACTGAAGTAGCCACCACAGTGGACTAAAGACACTCAGGGACTACAGGGGGAATCCTCCACATGGGCTGGGAGCCAGCACCTGCAAGGACAGGGTTGCAGTACCTGAACAAGCAGCACTGTAGAGCTAGAGATCACAAGTAGGTCCATCCAAGAGCTCAGATCATGAGGTGAGTTCATGGTGACACGGCCAGAACTGGAGACCAGCACCCTGCAGCATCCCTGGGACGGCAGCCCCACACTGGGCTGAAATAGACTCCTGAGCCACAGGTGCAGGTGGAAACACCAGGTGAGATAGCTCAGGGCTTTTAAAACCCATTAGTGCCCTCAGAGCCCTAACAAAAGAATCTTCACATCATTAACCATCATTTATGGACAAGAAGAATCAGGTGAAGAGGGAGCAGAGCCCATCTCGTGTTGGAGCTGCAGCATAAAATAGTCCATGTAGGGTGTTTTACCCCCCGCTCTGCTTCACGGTTCCCCGGTTCAAGCCTCCCCAGCCCGCAGTGGCAGAGCAGCAGGGACAAATGTTGCAGGCAGCAGCCACCAGAGGCTGCTCGCCGGCTTCGGGAAGGCTCCCGCTGCCTGCCCAGGACCCCGCTCCGCTCCCTGCCCGGGGCAGGATCCGAGCAGCCCTGGGTGCTGAATTCCAGGGATGGAGGCATCAGCGCCTGGAAGACCGGGGCGAGTAGGCTGCTGGTTGGTTTTCTTGCCCTTCAAAGGTGGGATAAGGAGAGATCAAACTAAAGAATCAGTTGTTTGCAGGTGCCATAAGGGTTAAAATAACACTAAATAACAAAGGCATCCTGCTTTTGTGTACTGTGGTCGCACACCCTGGGTTTGGATGAGGTGGCACTGGGTGACACAGGGTGCCAGCGTGAAAGAGCTGCTCTAACCCTGGAGGGCACCCACAGATCTTAGAAATCTGCTTGGAAAAACCTTGTTTGAAGGTGTTACCTACCTTGAATTTCCATCTCTAAAAGATATAAAATCAGATCAGCTAGGAGAAGGGCAGCCACTGCAAGAATACTTATAGCACAGGCAGAAGAAATTCAATTTTTACACAGGTTTTATTCCTGCCATCTGCTCCTGGAGAGTATAACTCAGCTTCTCTGAGTCATCTCACTGATTTCAAAGCCAGGACCTACCTGCTTCCAAGCCTCCCATCATAATTAGCAAATGAGCACAATACACACCAAAGCAGATGATGAACTTTGGGAAACCTCTAAACAATTAGGCCCACAGCGAAGGGTGTCACCTCCCAGAACTAAGAACTTCAAGCCAACACAGCAGTGCTGCAGGCAGGGAAAAGCTATTTCTGGAAGAGATATTCAGTTTCTTGGGCAGGTCTTTCCTGAATCAAAGGACCCAACCTGCCTTAGATGCAGCCACAGAGACTCCCAGCAAATGGGGGTGGCAGGTAAATGTGTCACCCTCACGCAGCCCCACTCACCGACAGATCACCTGGCTTTTGCTCTGAAGTGGGTAAATATCATTATCCCCCTTGTAGATGCAGAAGCTGCTGGTTTGAAAAATCAGAGGGACTTGTTCAAGGCACTGGAGCTCTCTGGTGTCCCTAGAAGGTGATTCCTCACAAGAGGGTGGCTGTCGCACTGTGGGGTCCTTTGAGTAACAGGGACAGATCCAGCCTGTGGACAGTGTCACTCCAGGGATGCCAGAGCTGGTAAACATGCTCTGCAAAACCAGCAGCACAACTTTGAGTTGCTCAGAAATGGAGGAGCTGCCTGTTTTTTGTCCTTTTGCCTCTCAAAATGGCAATATATTGTCCAGACTAATGAAGGAAGCAGAGAACTTTCCTTCAAAATCCTTCTTCTTCCTTCTTTTTGGGCCAGCATTGCCAGCTTTGGCCCTGGGTGCACACTGGCAAGCTGCACCCATATTCCAGACCTCCTACCATTGGTGCTACTTTGTCCTTTAACTGTAATTTCCCCCTCAATTGGAAAGAGAAACAGATGAGTCCTTTAGACTCCGTCTCAATTTTTTTTCACCTTCTTGAACTTGCACCATCTGGGTTGCAAACACCCTGGGTGAGCAGCTCTTGCCTTCCAAGGTGCTGCAAACGTGCAGGAGAGTACAAAGACATCAGCAAACTGGGTGACAGCTGTTCTCAATGAAGCAAAAAAGGGTGATGGAAACGTAGCTGTCAATATCAGGCTTTGGCACAACTTGTCTAGTTGGGAAACACACTGTAAGTTTTCATGATCCCACCTAAATTCACCTGTTCCTATCACTGCTGCTCAGATTTTCCCAACAACCTAATATATGAATATTAATACCCTAGAAACCAAAGCCTGGCTCCCTGGATGGGGTGGTTTGCAGGGTGCACAAGTTCCTGATGCCAAGGACCATCTGGTTGTGCCAGAAGTTTTTCCCCCTCTTCCAGTAAATCAAGCCAGTGAAATGAGCATTTCTTAAACTTTACAAAAATGCCCTCTTTTTGGCTCATCCATCTATATGTGACATCTGTATGTGAGCGGTGGCTCAGCCCAAGCTGGGGTGATGAGAATGGACACCACATGTTGGGTTCAAGTCCTTTCCACCTCTGCCTTTCTCTCCTTCTGCACAGAGATTAATACAATTAGAGTTTTGGGTTTTCTTACCATTTCCTCACAAACATAAAAAAGTGCAGGCAGTGTTCACAGCCTGCTCCTGCTTCCCAGGATCTAGAATGGATGGGCTGCTCTTCTTCCAGCCCATGTTCCCATCCAAGCTGGACCAGGATGCTGATCTTGCCCAAAATTAATATTTTCTTTTTTTTTTTTCTTTCTGTTGGGAGAGGGGAGATGGGTTTGTTTTCAGCTGGCTCCCACTCAGCTGAACCAGAGAAGACCCCACTGTCCTCTGACATATCTTGGCTCCCTTTTAAGGGGTCATGACCCATAGTTTGAGAAACTCTGCACTTAGCAGTCCTTCCTATCTCTTACTCCTCCATTTCAGCTCTGTCTCCTACAATATCCATTTTCCCTTGCTCCTCCCTCCCCCCCTGGCCAAAAAGAAATAAAAAATTAAGTGTGAATTACAGATCCAAAGATGTTTTTGTTGGGTTTTTTTGAGCAGACACAGAGAAGTGAAGGAAAAACCCCTCCCATAAATTATAGTCCCACAAATATGGCTCAAATTGCAGAGTCTGGCAAATTAGAGAAGATGCAAATGTCAACTAAAGAAACTCTGGCAGTAAATATTTTTCACAACTGCTTTGTTAGCAAAGCTTTTCATTGGAAAGGCTCCTGCTCTGCAGAGCTGGGGAAGGATGACAGCTCTTATTTTTTCGGAAGGCTTTAAATGGTGTACCCATAACACACAACTATGTTGTTTATCCCTTTGTAATTAATTCATCAATAATATCTCAGTCTTAAAGACAAGAAAACTTATTTTGAACTTCATTTCTGGCACAGATCCTTGGAAAGAAAGGTGGTTCATTGCTCTTCTCTTCCTGGCTTTCCTTGATGTGTAATCTCCAGTTGGGCAGCACCTGAACAACCAATGCACAGACTCTGAAAGTGCCAAAATTGAGGTTTTTTCCTCACTGTTTCCATGTCCTCTTCACCATAACAGAAAACCAGTAACAAAATGGGCACACCACAATAAAAGACAGGAAGAGATGATTTGTCTCAGTTCAGTTGAAGTGAAAAGAATGAATGTTAAACCAGTTGTGGAACATCCAGTGCCACTGACCTGTCACTTGCTTCTCACCAGCCTCCTGGTATTTAATGACTTTTTCTAGAAAAAAACATAGAAAAAAAATTATTTGGTTTGCAGTGATGGCTGATCAAATCTAGGCAAGAAAAAGTAGCTCTCTGCAAAGTTAGGCTGTAAAACCCCCTAGAAGATGTTTCCCATAGCCTCCAAACACAGAAGGTGAATTAAAGGACTGAAACCAGCACTGCACTTACATGGACAAATTGCCAAGCCAACCAAGTTGCTACCAATGCTTTTTCTCCTTCTGGGGCCAAAACCTTGGGAAATGTGAGGCTGGCCCTAGGGCCCCAGGGCTGAATGGGCACTGGCTGATGTGAGGCTTGCAGAGCAGCGTGGGCAGTTGTGCAATGGCACAGCCTGAGCTGGGCCAGCCTGTGATTTATGTCCGTTCCTCGTGAGCACAAATAAAAGAAAACGTCATCCTGATGTATTTGCAGGGACTGCTGAGAAATTTCCTTCTCCAAGCGCCAAAGCTCCTTTGGGGAACATGGTTTATTTGAGCCAAATTCTCCCCGACCTGTGTCCAAATTGCAACTTTGCAGCCATGGTCTTTGCAGGTTCCCCTCTCCCACCTTGGTCCCTTGCCTTGGCATGGGAAGAAACTGAACAAGCGTGCTGGGCACACGAGGGGATGGGGGAACAGCTCCTGCAAACCCTCCCTCTCTCTCACATCTGCCAGCACTGCCTGGAGGGGTCCAAGGACACCCACTCCAGCAAAACGACCACAGCCACACGCTGCTGAGTCCCTCCCAGGAGCCCAGTCTTTGTGCAGCTCCTTCAGGAAGTATTTTGGCAAGTTCCTCTCCATCGCCTGGTTAGAGCAACACCCGCTGCGTGCTCTTTGCAGAACTGAATGTGCACGTCAAGCCTGAAGGTGAAGGGCTTCCCTGCCTGCCTCCACGCCTGGCCCAGCTGCTCCCAGCCCCATGATTTATGCCTTGATTTGCAAATTCCTCTTCCTGCCAGGTGA
This sequence comes from Apus apus, assembly GCF_020740795.1. Classification (NCBI taxonomy): domain Eukaryota; kingdom Metazoa; phylum Chordata; class Aves; order Apodiformes; family Apodidae; genus Apus; species Apus apus. The sequence goes on from NC_067296.1 coordinate 12,497,859, forward strand.
TCACATGGGCCCTCGCCTGCACATTATTTTCACATTTGCTTTTGCTTCCCTTCCCTTCCTGCCCCCCCTGCTCCCCTTCTAAACGGTTTTCATTTTTATTAAAGCAATTTATTCTTGTGGTTGCCAAAGGCTTATCAGGTTCAGCATACGTTCAGACAAGTTTGTGCCTGGTAATTTTGGAGGAGGGGGGGAAGGGTATATTTGAGGGGAAGAAAATGAATGAAAGCAACTCAGCCAGGGCAGCCGAGCGGGGCTGGAGTGAGCGTGGCCGGGCTCCAGCGTGACACTTTGGCTCCAGGCAAGGGTGGAGGTCAGGAGCAAGGCAGCCTGTACAGAGCTGGAGAGGACCAGAAGAGGGGCAAAGGAGTATTTACACCCCCTTGAGCTATTTTCAACACCACTGCTGCCAACCTGGAGCTGTTGGTATTTAAAATGGCAGGTAGAAAGGCAACTCTCCTCCCTCGATGTTACTGAGTATGCCATGAAGAAACTCCTTGGAAACTTCAGGGGAAGACAAATCCTCTTGGTTGATGAATTAATTTTCTCCCTTTGCTTGACCCGTCAGCCACTGCTGCCAGCAACATTCCCATTAGCTTCAGTGGAGTTTGCCAACACTTGCTGAGATCCAAGACCCATAGAAATCCACTGGAGCCTTTCCATGGATCTCAAGGAGCTTTGGGTCAATCCTCTGCCTGCAGGATGAGGCTCGGGGTATGCGTCTTGGCTGCCTGCTCGGAGCCTGCTGGTGAGTGATGAGCTGTTGAACAATGTCTTCATCTCTGGGCAGGGCTGGGAGGAGAGTTGGGGATGTTAACTGGAACCAGCCTGGAGTGAAGTAATTTGTTTCGCTGTGCTCTTTCCTTTCTCCTAAAAGGTCCCAGCGAGGGAAGTGGAGCTCACAGGCAGCAATGCCTGCAAATACCCTGGACTCTTCGTTCATTCTGTTAAAGCTTCACAGCCCTGAAATTGCTGCTCAGGACATTACCCACCTCCAAAGACCAACCCACTGCAGCATTCCCACCACGGCAGACTTCCTACACCTGCTTTCTGGCAAGCACTGTGGCTCTGCTGGGAAAGGCCCGTGGCAAAAACCAGCAGCACGGCCTGAAGTGCAGCCCCACCAGGGCTGCTCCATCCCTGCCCATGAGAGTGAAATACCTCCAGACAGACAGTTCCCAAGTGCTCCTTGCAAGGCAGCTAAACACGGGTTTTATCAGCATATAAGAGCTTGCAAAGATAATACTTCAAAGGGAACACGTTCTAAATACACCTTTAAAAGCCTTAAAATGTAATTCCATAAATGTTTGTGTTCCTTGGGTGGGAGATAAAGCCAAGTGGTATTACTGAATTGCAGTGGGGCCTAATACCTGCAAACTTCCCTCATGCCCCTATCAGATGAATGGTTCACTTATTAATCTATATCTGGACAGAGTAGAGCCCTTTCCTTTCTCAATAACCTTTTTTCCCCCATGTCTGTGTGCTGACCACTTTGCCATCCTGGCAGGACCTGGATGCAAATCCCAGCAGGAGGGCAGCAGCTGCACAGGCTCTGGTTCAGTGCAAGGACCTATCCTCACAGCTTCATCCCACTCCCGAAGACTGAATGAAATACGAGATTGCAGAGAAATAAATAAAGCCAAATCTTGCTTCATTGGTGAAGCTGGTCCCATACGTTTGGAAGTGGTTGATCCCTTATTTTGCTGCTGCTGGTGATCAAGACAGTGATACCTCCCTGTCCCAAAGGTTGGGAGGCAGTGGCCATATTTCAGTGTTACAGAAGTGCTAGGGGAGATCTGTGGCATGTGACTATTGCAGAGCTGTGGGGTACAAATATCCCATTTTAGTTTTGGCTTTGTGGGTACAGAAGAAACAGAGGAAAAAAAAATAAAAATCTGTCTAAAATCCAGAATTTCAATCCTTCACAGCACTCTGGGCAAATGGAAACAACTCACACGAGCAGACATGCAGAGAGACTTCGCCCTAGTTGCTGCAGGAGTGAAGAAAAACCCTGAAATCTCTGCTTTCCATGGGAGAGCTCTGCTCTGCTGTCCCTTGGGCAGCTGCTGACCTTAAGCTGGGTAGGTGTTGATGGGGGGCTGAGAGCCTGGAGGGCTGGAGGGGGCACCAAAGCAGTTTTCCAACTAATTTTCCTGCAGGTTGTGCAGCCCCCATGGGTTGGGGTGCCAGCACCTTGTGTGATGGGCCCCCCCCACATCATAACGAAACATCACTCTGACACCTCCAGAAATGTGAAGCCCTGGGAGCAATAACCACACAAAGCTATTTTAGCAGCAAATCTGCCCACTCTGGCACACCTGTAGCCCTCCAGCCATCTGGGATGGGAGCAGGATTTGGCCATCAGTGGAAGATTTTGTGCCTATTGATCCAATCCATCCTTGATTTACACTCCGTCCCTTTCCTGAAGCTCAGTATGGGGAATCTGCCTGGGGGTCTCAATGCCCATCACCAGCAAGAGATGATACATATGAGCCAGACAAAGGCACTGGTCTCTGCAGGGCTGCACAGTCTCTGAGGTTTTTTTCCCATGTGAAGAGTGGAAATGAGGCCAGAAGTTTTGCAGCAGAGCTTGCAGCCCTCCCCTCCACCCATGGGCAGGTTCCCCTGGCAGCACTAATAGTCCAGGAATGGAAATCAATGGCAGTGGAAAGGCAGAACAAATTGATCCCAACTCTTGTCAGATGGACAAAAAATTCCTGGCGTATTGTTCAGTGCACTTAGTCTTAAATAATTAAGATTATTCTTAAGGTGCTTTCTTCTTTAAACCCCTGCATGTACCTTTCTCTGTGTTTCACCTGTGTAGACCACTGTTCAATCTCTAGCACTTTCTCCCAAACAAACCCCTCTGGTTTTCTCTGGATGCCAGAAAGCAAGAGTTTGAATATTTGGTTTGGATTCAGAAATGTTTCCCTCTCTCTAAGCCAAAGAAAAGGCACTTGATTTTTCTTGTACTGCATAGCACAGAATGATGCTTCGACAAAAGGGGAAGAGGGGTGGTTCAGGGTGTGCCATGTTGCCAGGACCTCCTCCTGTTGGAGCCACCAATGCACACAACAACCCCAGCAAAGACCACAGTGAACCAGTTTCCCCCTCTAAAACCCACAGAGTCCATAGAGAATCTTGAGGATGATACGGTTTGAAGGGAAGGTGACTGTACCCTGCAGACAGTGGCTCTGCAAGCCCCTGAGCTGGGCTGGGAGATCGAAATCAGCAGTCAACAAAGATGAAGAACGGCAGAGGGAGAAACCCTGTGTTTTCTCTCAAGGAGATGTTTTCTCTCCTTTATCTAGCACGCAAACTATCTGGGCTGTGTGTACGTTTAGCTGTCAGTGCGTGGGACACTTAACATATTCCTTTCTGCTCAGCATCTGAGGGCAAACCCAGCAAAGGCAACGGCTGCTGCAGCACCCACAGCAGCTCAAGAGCTTTAGAGAGCCAGGGTGGTGTAAGCCCCCATTCTCCTCCAAAAGTCCCTTTCAAAGTCCAGTTCTGCCCTTGCCCAAGGGCTCCTCTGGCTCCAGGAGCTCAGGTTGAGTGCCCAGCATGTGGGGTTGACAGATTTCCTGCCTGGTAAAACCCAAGTCACCAGTGGTAAATAAAGGCTCAATCATTTGTGTAATCTTCCTTAATTAGCAAAGAAAAGCAACTACTCTGAGCCCACCCAGAGGCTCTGGTGTCAAACACTTCTCCCCATGGTGATTGATGCTGGGTCCCCAAAATTCAAAGAGATAGGAGTGTGTTGAATGAACACTGCTGGGCAGGAGAAGAAATCCTGGAGGAGACATGTCAGCCTGGGCCTTTTTTTTTAGCCCAGAACTCCTCAGCCCATGGCTGTGAGTGGTCTTACCAGGACAGTCAATCATGCTTGCTGGGACTCTACCTTCGTGAGAAGAAAACACATTAAAATACCACCCTTATTGTTTTTGCTGGTCAAACGTGGATATTAGTGTCTGTGGGTGACCTGCTCTTGGGTGCAGCTTTGGGGGAAGGGGCTGGGTGTGTCCCTAAGGCATGCTGACATTTTCCCCAAGTACCTATGGGGTGCTCTGGCTGGTCGGAGATCCCACAAAAGTGGGGACAAGGGGTTCCTCCATGGGTTACCTGACCCCATCAACAGCTGCTCTTACAATGTAGTACCAAGAATGCAAACCTGGCTGCTACGCTTCCCTTCCTACAAGAGTCAAGAGCTGTCCACTGGTGCTGCCCAGGCTGTCAGGCCACTGTGTCCACTCAGTCCTGGGTGGAAACGAGGGAGATAATTCTTCAGCTGTGTGACATCTCTGCAGCATGAATAGCCTCATGTTTCACAGTGCCCACTTGCAGCCTGCTGTGCACACATGCTAGTGCTGATAATTTTTTGGCTAACGGCGGTACTAAATCATCACATAAAAACTAATGAAGGAGAGAGCCAGAAGACGTGATGATGATGATGAGAGGGAGGAATTCATAGTAACAGAAGGGGCCAACCATCATCCAGGCAGGGCTGCTGAATTTATGCATGTGTTAATTAACATTTTGACTCATTAAGCATGGCTCATTCTATGGCTTCACTGATGGGAAGGTGATTTCAGAGCTGGTGCCAAGGAAAAGGAAGGTTCTTCAGGTCCTATCCTGCCCTTGTTTTGCTGGTGCTGGACAGATATCTTAAATGCAAATTAAAAAATGAGCCCAAACAGAGTGTGTCTAAGGGGGAAGAGCAAGAGCAGGGGCATTTGCCCTGGCAGCCCATCAGCTGGCTGGAGCTGGCATAAACAAATCTCCCTGCCCACATCAAGTTTTCTGGGGCACTGCAGCAGTTGAGAACCTGCTGAAATCCAGTATCCAGATCCCTCAGCCTTCATTTATAGGCACAGAAACCCCTGAACTTCTCCTGGATGGTATTACATGGTATAAAGAAGTTACTGCTACAGAGACAGAGATGGCTGCATTACTCATGTGCAGCCAAGTGCTGAATCATCTGGGTCACCTTATGAGATGTCATCTATACTTGTCATATATATTTTACAGAAGGAATATTTCCAGGAAGTTTTAGAGAGCATTAATATCATTTATATGTATTGCTTCTTTTATCCCTTTGCATAAAAACCCAGGTGTATTTTTTTGCCATGAATCTGGCCATCTGGGACTTGTAAGGAGAAAAGAGTTATAGATCCAACATTTCAGAAATCTCTGAAAAGCACCTGAAATACTTTCCTAATCCTGATATTTTAAGCTTCAACATCCTGGGACTTCCCAAGCTTCCAAGTACTCATTGCATGTCCTCTTTCCATGCCCTCCTAGATTTAATAACTACAATTAAGAGAGTGGATCAGCCTCTCCCTGGGTGGAAAGCAGCACAGCACCAGTCCAAGCCTTGCATCCTACACCAGCAGAAGACCTGATCCTACACAATCCTAGACTAGAAAATGCTGATCCAAGACCAAAGGGGCATGAATGATCCTGCAGCACTTCAGTATCTTCTCCCCTGGCCCAAAGAACAGGAATTATAGGGACTCACAAACACAAAAAACAACCTGATTAATTATAACCTGATTAATTCTATCTGAACATCAAGAAAGAGGAAGGTCAAGATCAGAGACTGGTACTTCTTGTGTCCAGTCTGGTGCCCAGATTTTTTATCAATACTGCTTTTTATTTCAGCCGAGTTGCTCTGCTGGCTCACTGTACTTTTAAGAAGTGCATTTGGTCTCATGAGAATGCATCAAAATTTTGATGCTTAGCGGAAAATAAAAATATTTGCACTCAGTTCATTTCTAGAGCTGCACATAAAATGCTCCCCCTCAGGGCATATCCAAGGAAAAGACTAGAAATAAAATATAAATTCTAAACAGCAGTAAAATGTTTATCGCTTTGGGGGTTATGAGTGTTCAGCTTTTATTACTACAGAAATCAATTTACTGAACTTGGGTTACTGCAAAATCACAAAAGTGAAAACCTGAATTCATTCAGCATCTTTGGCTTCACCATTTCTCCCTTCCATGTCCAGAAGAGCTGTGTTCCATGGAACCCTCCTCCCTGCTTTGTCCCCACCGTGGCTCCTCTCCTGGGGACAGCGGAGCAGCCTACCTGGGATCCCCCTCACCAGACCTCATCGAGGAGACCAAGAGTTCAGCCTGAAAAAACAAACCCTGAAAAAAAAGAGGAAATGACCCATTTCCTCCATCAGGATTTTTGGTTGTCTACTGCCCCACCGTCAGCTGTGATTTGGGATGGGGATGCAGGATATGGAGAAAGCCAAAAGCCAAAAGCTGCCAAAGCCTGAGCATGAAAACCCTCACGTGAACTTCATTGCAGTTCAATGGGATGATTTGCTGGAAAGTACAAATCTGCATGATCAAAATAATACAGGATATTGTAATAGTGATCCCAATGGTCAAAATAAGAAATAAATTGGAAAACTAGGTGCACAGAAGTCACTTCGCCGTGGCTGGGTATCATTCAGTGCAACCCAACCCACTCACCCAATCCCACAACGAATCCTCTGGTTTTATTTCTGAAATTTTTAAGGCTAAAATCATTGATGGTCTAACAGAGTGAGTGGAAAGTGGTGCAAAGGGGTTGGCAAAAGAACTTGCTGTCCCTTAGCAATGGCTCAGAAGAGCCTCAGGGCCAGGCTGCCACAGGGGTAACATTTGCAAATCCTTCTCAGTCTGGCACATTTCCCCCCCCAGAGTCCCATTTCTCAGTATATGCAAATACTTCACACAGGGAGAATTTCAGCCCTGATGATAATTTCTGGGAAAAGTTGAGTAAAAAAAAATGTTCTTTTTTTTTTTTTTTTCATTCCAAAATTTAAAAATAAAAAAGTATGGAAAGGGGCTTAGGCCAGCTCTACAAATAGTCAGAGCAAATGTTTTGAGGGCAACGAGGAGGATAAAAGGTGCCGAACCGAACGAGTCAGCAAATAGCTGTGGATAGTAGGAATTCCAGGAGGGAGAGGAGCAGCCCGGAAGAGCTTGTTTAAGGTGGGAGGCCGAAACTCCTGCCTGATATGACTAGGCTTGGCTGCTGTCTGTGCTGAAATTCCATCAGAAACACCCGGAGACAAGGGGCGTCGGTAGGAAGGGATGTGCTGGCCAGGCTGGGTACTGGGGTGCCAGCCTGAGATAATGGGGCTCAGGGCTGGCACCCCCACCACCCCTGGGGTTTGCATGGGGGAGTTTCTCTTTGGGTAGAGGAGACCTGGGAGCCAGCACACGCACACATTTCTACTTTTATCAGCCAAAAGAGTCCAAAGTTCCCAGAATTCAGGGTTGAGAGGCAAGAATGGTGATAACCCCATCCTGTGGCCAGCTGCATCCCTCAGCCTTTTAGGGCCATACAGTGCCCAGAGCCTTTGCATTGCACTTTTTTAAGCTTAGCACAGTTTGCTTCCATCCTTGCTGAAAGCAAGGGATCCATGGGGTAGCCTGGGTAGCTGTGAGGGGGATGCCAACCCCCTGCACACTCTGGCAGCACGGACACAACACCCTCCAGATGCAGACAGGATTTCTGCCCTTTCCCTTATGCCATGACACCCCTTCAGCTGAAATTTTCAGCTGTTGCACCAAAGCAGCCCCTCAAGCTTTATCCATCTATCTTGCAAAAGATGGAGAGTGCTTTACAATTTTTCCAGGGGTCATCTGATAACCCTGTCAGGCTTAATTGTGCCATAATCAGATCCTCCCCCAGGCATGGGGTGGGATGAATCAATCGTGAGCCAACAGTGCTGACAGACTCCACTGATGTGGAAGGCACGAGCTCCCAAATGTTTTATTAAAAATGTGCCTGATGGAGAGGATTCGTTTTCATTTCCTAACAAAACCAACCCCAACAACAACAAACCCCCCCCCCCCACAAGTGGAAAAGTAAATAAGGAACAAGGTTTTCCTTTTGGCATGCAAGAGAGGGGAGGCCCAGAGCATCGTGTTGTGTTCAGGAACCCAAAGATCCCTCACCCCGTGGAGGACTGACAGCCACTTCTGGAGCATCATCTCCTCCCCAAGACATGGAAATAGGGAAACTGCCTTTTTTTTTTCAGCTGTTCCCCACCCCCAGGAGTCTTTGTTGAGATGCTGGTTGTGTGAGCAGGATCAAAAAGACTCGACTGAAAATTTGGCTCTCAGAGCAGCATTGGTCTTGCCTGGGAAAATCCAAAGCCCTTTGAATTTTACTCTGTGCTCAAATCATTTTTCAACGATGCAGCCTCCTTCCTCAATAAAAAAATCCTGGTGGAATGACACAAATGAGAAGGATTTAAGTCATAAAGGTGCTGAGTTTTGCATCCCTTGAATAACCTCTGACTGGCATCAGTAGGAAGAGAAAAAGCACATTTGAAAAATAACCTGAATTTTCCCCCAAATTCAGGCCATTTCCCTTGGCGAGATTCAGGATCCTCCTGGTAAACATTTACCTCTCTATAAAACTAAAGTCCTCTATGAAAAGTCTTCACCTCTCTGCAAATTGCTGACACAGTCCAAGAGATGATGCCAATCCAGATTCAGCATCATTTGGATGATTCTCCCGGGGATGCTGATGCAGGCTGCCTGGACAAGACCTGTGGCTCCAGCACCACGGCTGTCATGGGGTGCACAGACATGTGCTCCTTTTGACTCTGCAGCCAATTCGAGCTCCTACACAAACAAGCCCTCAGCCATGGGCTGATGGAAGAAGGGGGGAACTTTCCTTGCTGCTACCACCACTCCCGTCCACCTCAGTGAGGGCAACACCCTGATTTCCAAAGTCCTTTACCATTAACATCCAAGTGTTTATTTATCAACAAAGATTTGATGCTAAATATCCTGAATAATCCAGTTTTCCAAGCCATCAATTCAACAATAAACATCCCTATTAATCAAGCTTTCAAGTTACCAATTAAAAAATAATTATAGATTATATATAGGTTATTTAACAGACTGATGTATCACTTCCCCAGCATGAACTGATGCCACCAGCCCCTTGCTGTCCCCTTAAGCCATGATGACAACCACAGTAACACCAACCTGACTACTTTTTCCCCACACAGCACTTGCAGTAGGGCCATCAGACTGGTCACATTTCCTGACAGGAACAGGAGAGCCTGCAGAAGCTGCTCACACTAAGTATGGGAAATGACTGCCACCTCCAGCCCTCTGCCTGCTACTGGAGCCAGCAGCTCCCAGCCCTCCTTGGGTGACTTCAGGAACCTGGAAACTTGTTTTACCACTTGCTTGTACCACAGAAATAAACAGTGGGGCTGGGGGAGCAGAAACACGAGATGGCAATTAGTCCAGAGCTATTAGCTGGGCCTGAATATCATATACTCCAAGCTTCCTTGATCCACTGGAATTTATATGACCATTAATGGGGACTGTAAATTGTGGTCAGCGGGGATAACTCAACCCATGTTGTTCTGGAGAGGTGGGGGGATTGGGGGAGTGGGGAGGAAGAGGGGAAGGTGCCCTGAGATGGACATGAGGAGCTGTACAAGCTTTAAGACACTGCTGTCTACTGGCATATAACAGATAATAAAAATATGGTTGAATTTAAAATGTAAGGATATGGTGTCAAAATAAAAAGTCTCAAGGACAAGAAAAGAACATAAAAAAGTCATAACCCATGCTGTGAGCATCAGCTGCACATCATAAAGATACATTAATGGTATATCTCTTTAAAAGAAATTTTCATACTTGAGGCTTTTATGAGAAATAAGAGTTTAAAACATTAAAAGTGGAAATTTTATGATTGTAGGGGAAAAATGTTCAGACGAAGGTGACAGGAACAGCAAGAGCACAGAAGTGCTGGAAACTTTGGTGGTGCTGGCAGTGACCAAGGGCAGCAACTCGACTGTGCTGGGGTCCACACCGACCCATTCTGCATCCACAGAAACCAGTGGGATTTTTTATGAAATGGGAACAAAATCAGGCCCCAGAGGTCAGAGGTACAGTCACAAAATAATGTCCGGTTGTAAAACAACAGGCAAGAAAAGCTACTTAAACAAGATCCATTTGTATGTCAACAGAGAAAAATAAAAGACATGAAGGAACCTATGTTTTGGTGGCAACTTCAACTGTTAGAGACACAAGCAATTAATCTGGGTGCAGATTGTTCCAGATTCCTGGAGAAATGTCCTAGGAAGAGCTGACAGCATCAGAGCATCTTTTCAGAACTAGTGGCTTAAAGCCAGAAAAGGAAGACCTCTGAGCCTTGGTCAACCTTCCTGGGTTCATCTGGGCTCTGGAAAAATCAAGAGACCCCCGAGTTCCTTTTAATCAGTAGAAAAAAAGCATTTTAACTCAATGACTAAAATATCCCTTCCTATTGTTTCACTGGTCTGTCAGCCACTGGGAAAAATAACCTGGTATTTCCTTCCCCTCTCCTGCTGCTAAAACTGCAGGTTTCAAGGGAAAACTTACAAAACCAGAGAATTTCTAAAATCTGATCTCCTGCATGAAACCATCGATGCCCAGCAGCTGTTGATGGTCACTGCTTGTGGGGATGGTTCTATTATATATATTTCATTGGCATTACCATCCAGGGGTCCTGAGCAGACTCAGAGTGCTGTGCTGCTCCCAAGCCAGCCTGCACATTTAATACTTCTAGCTATTTGTCTGCACCTCTTCTGATTCCTTAAAGGTGAAGAGACTTTGCTGCAGAGCAGCAGGATCAAGAAAGGATGGGCATTTCTTGCACAGATGGGATTTGGCATCTCACATTTGGATGCTGCTGCCTGCCCAGCTCAACAAGAAGGACCATAGAGAGATTTGGGCTGCACACTCAGCTGCCAGCCCACCTCCAGGCTGGAAATTACAGCTCTGCAGAAAGGAGGACTAAAATTTAATCGAAACCTGTTAAAAGGTAATCTTTTTCCCAAATATGAAGCCAAATTTGCAGTATCTTGGATACCATAAATCTTAACGCAGAGTATATTACACTCATGTAGTTTAACTATTCATGATTAATTAACATTAACACCTTGCAGGGGAAATCTCTCTCAGAGCACTCGGTGCTCATGACTGAGCCTTCATGGCTCACAAGAACAGATCCTTCCTTCCCTTGCTTGACTTAAAACCTGTGCCCAACCCCATTGTGCAAAATTTGCAATCGTGAGCATTGCCCTAGCACACTTTTTTAGGAGGAATGTCCTTACAATAAGTCAAAACCCCATTCTCTTCATCTCCCAAGGCCATAACAGCACACCCAGAGACCATTTTGCACAACTGGACTCTCCATGAGGCTGAAGGTGGGGTATCTCTTCCCTCTGGTCCATAAAACGTGCCTACCATCATTAGGCTGCTTGGAACCCTGTGTGGTCCCTTATATTTTATGCTGGTTTCCCAAACATTCACAGTTAAATAAACTATGATAACACTTCATAAACATTTTTCTAACATGCGGAATGTTTGACATGAATTTCAGCTATTTTAAAACCAATAAACAATTGTCAATCGGATGTCGGAGACTAAGCAGAAGCCACAAATGTTCTTATGGAACATCAAAGGCATAATAAATATCTGATTTTTTTAAGCAAGGGCTTTTGTACTTTGGCATATGAGCCTCTGTCAGGGAGCAGAGGGACCAGTGCTGGGGGTGTGTTATTGTCTGCTGGGCTTCGGGTTTTGCCCAAGAAGTAGGTGTTACACTTCTTAGGATCAGACTGCACTTAAGAAATCTCTTGGAAAAAAAAATCCAAGCAGATGTCAGGCTCCAGCTCTGCCTGCTGCAGATGGATTTTTTTCTCCTCCAGCATCCATCCTGGGGTGAGCCTGTCCCACCGCCCTGCCTGGTCCCCACACTGGCACAACATCTGGGGGTGAGGAGCTGCCTTTATAACACAGGTCACTGAGGAGCCATGAGATGTGGCTTCCAGGGAAGTGGGGGTGGCTCAAAGGGTTCAACCTCCCTCCTGCACCCACCTCTTCCCAAGACTCTGTGTCTGCAAGCAGGAGCAGGGGAGGGGACCTCTGGCACTGTGATGACCACAGAGCTGCCTCCTCAAAGAGCATCTCTGGAGGATTTTGCATCTCTGCAATACCAAAGCATGAGGTCACACTGGGGGTCCCTCAGTGCTCAGGCCAATCTCATGGGCGGGGAGGGGGACACTGGCCAGGGGCCTCATGGCCACCCCAGGCACTCACAGCTCCTCCCCAACACACAACCAGCCCTTTGATCATACCCCGCTGGGTGGGGAGAAGAGACAGCTTGGAAGAATGTTTGTCAAGAGAAACACAGTGTCAGTGGAATATTTTTTTCTGAGGAGTGCCCTGGATTGGAAAAAAAAAAAAGAAAAAAGAGCTAATTTAGAAAAACAGCTTGTTTAGCCAGAGATAGTCTGTCTCCTTTAATCTACTGTTCATGGCATCTCAACTAGTTAAAGGTCTTCTGCTCTGACAACAAGAGCTTGTGAGCTTTGGAGAGGAAACTGCCACTGCTTCATATTTATCTCTGGGCACACACATCAGGAAGGAGTCACCCTTGGGAACGGGGCTGTCAGGCCTGTGCTCCTCTCTCCCATGTTGCAAAGGATGAGCAGGCCCAGAAGAGATGAAAGTTGTCCCCCTGTTTGGGATGACGAGCGGTGACTGGTCTGGGAGGAGGATCTCTGGGATAACCATGTTGCTTTATGAAACTAGAGAGTTTTGGAACAGTATCTGAGGGAATGTCAGAAAGTCTCTGGGCCAGATGCACAAAAAACTCTGAATTTTGTCATGACACAAGACAGAAGCACTGGAAAAATCCTTTAAAGCCACCGGGAAGGTTCACAGGGGCTTGGGATGTTCTTGCCAAGCTGCTACAAAGCTGAGAGTCCCCAGTGTTGGACTGTTCCCATGCTCTGAACACTTCCAGCTTCCTGGAGCACCTCTGGCTGAACAAACCCCCACTCAATAAAACCGTAGAGTCCCTAAGATGAGAAACAAGGAGAGTACAAAGCTGTTGAGCAGATCTCCCACCCTTCCCCAGCATTTTCTGCAGGCTCCCGGGTGTGACGACCTGAGAAACCACAGCCAGGACCTGCCCCAGCCTCCACCAACTGGACATTGCTCCCCTCCACCCAGTCAAAATGTCTCTAAACTCACACCCCAGCCCATGTCACCCGTGCAGATGCCCTGTGCCACCACTCGAGCTTTGCTTCAGTCCCTTCTGCCCTGCCATGTCCCTTCTGGCCAGCACAGCCCTGCCTTTCCCCATGCCACAGCTATGGGAAGGTTTTGGCTGCCCAGTTTGGCCCCTCCTGCCCCTGCTGCTTGGGATGGGGCCGGCACCCACTAGTTCCCACTGTCAGGAAAAGGCTGGTGAGCTGCGCTGGAGCCAGTCTGGCTGCTTTGGGCCCAGTCGGGTGCTGGGGCAGATAAGTAAACACTTGCAGTTCTGTCATAAATTACTTGAGTCCTTGACAGCAGGACACTGCCCAGGGTCACCTGATAAGGGAGGGAAAGCCTTGCATGTCTCTCAGTCCCACTCAGATATTTCACAATAAATGTCACTGGGAAAGAATAGACACTTCTGTACCCATTAGGCAGCTGCATGTTCCTGTCACCTTGAGGAGAAGGGACGCATTGTCGGAGCTGTCGGAGCAGGCAGGAACCAGCTGTTAATCTGCTCTGACATCCTTTTTCACAGAGCAAGTGTGAACGGGGCGTTGCAAAAAGCCAGTGGAAAGGTGATTAAAAATAAGCCCTCACTGAACACCTACGGGGGCTGCTGCTGAGGCTGCTCCTTGGTTCAGTTCCATCACTCTCAGCAGTACCCTCCTGCCCATGACTCAGTTTCCCCTCAGCAGGGATCACATCATCCAAGAGCAGGACACCTGCCTTTACCTCTGCTGGTGGCCAAAGTATGTCTTGCTTTCAAAGGACCACGGAACACGCAGACCCTCCTTCAGAGCTGAGTGTTTTGAACTGGAACTCTTTGCTCAAGTCCAGGTGGCATGATTGCAAAGTTGTTTTTCAAAAGATCTTGATGGACCAACACTGAGTCATCTGGATAGGTCCTGGCAGATGCCACCAGATCCAGTTGGACATGTTGCTCCTCTTCCAGACATCACCCACAGAAACCTGCCTGTGCCTTCAGCAGCATTTTCCAGCTCCTTCCTCCTCCCTGGTTGAGGGGCTCATGCTTCTTACAGACCTTCTTGCATAGCAGCTCCCATTACTGAAGCTGCCCACACTGATGCAAGGGATGTGGTACAGAGATGTCAGTCATGGGCATCTGGGGAGTCCAAGGGGTCTGATGAAAAGCTCTGAGCTGCAGCTCCTGGTCTGTCTGCCTTGGAGAGGATCTGGGAATCAGTGTGGCTTTGTTGCAGACAGGTGAGAGACCTGCAACCTGGGCAGGGAGCAGCATGCCTGCTTCTCCATAGGTGCCCTGGAGAAAGTGGGATGTGGGGCTGAAGGTGTGCCACACACTCACTTTACATTCTGGCTTCAAAATATTTCCCAAATGAGAGATCCCTGCCTCCACCTCATATCCTTTTCTTAGCAACATTACTGACCAACATGCAGACCCCTGTAGTGGAAATGACTTTGGGTTTTTGTCCCAAGGAGTAAGATGGCTGCAGACCCCATCCTGGTCTGTAGCTTGTTATTAACAGTGAGACTTTGCTGGCCCAGCTTTTGCCCCCTGTAAATCACCTGCACACACTCTCTGCCAGATATTTCAGCTGTTCTTGGATCTCCTTGGCTTGCAGACCTTCAGGGCTTTGCTGCATAGTTTTTTAGCTACAGGTCCCTTTAGTTACTTCAAATATTAGGAAACCTTGGGTGGAAGACATCTGCTTTCTGTCCAATACATTTACAATAGTTACTTAAGGGATGTTTTCCCCTGCTATGTCATGTCTGATCTCTGGAGGAAGATGCGGGTGGCTGCCATGGCACCCCACCATGACATGGGCTGTGCCCCCCAAGCCTTGTGCACACCTGGGCACTTGGCCTTGACTCCTACCCGAGTGGGACAAGTCTGGCCAACCCCATGAGTCAAAAGCTTCCTCGCAGCCCCATGGTCAATATTTGATTTTGCTCCACTGTTTAGCCTTTTAATGTGGTTCTGCTTATTTTTACAAGTTTCTCAATCTGCCCCCTCCCTAGATTGTTTATATTTTTGGAAAGCCTTCTGTTTAGTGCCTGTAATACCCCTGACATCCTTTAGCTGCAGTGGTCTTCCCTTGCCCACCCCTCTGCTGAGACTCAACTGGGATTTGTTTCAACACTAATCTCTCAAAATGTTTATTAAGCCACCTCCTGAATTATCTGCAAAAGATTTTGCTTTAAGTTATAAAATTTCAATAAAAATTCCTTTGGGGAATTTTGCATTCCCTTCTTACCATCACTAAATCCTGTTTGTTTCCCTCCTGTTTCCCCCTTGGCTCCCAGCCTGGGCTCAGCGCGGCTGGAGGAGCCGGCAACGGAGCGAGGCAGAGAGGGTGGATGTGGTTCCTATTGCCCTCCTGCCCCAGCAGCCTCCCACCTCTGGACATACAGCAGCTCAGGGGCAGCTTTGCAGCCTTCCCACCACAGGGGTTCATTCCCCTCTGGGCTTTTCCTGGATTTGCTCTGCTGAAAGAGTTTCTTCCCTTTTCACCTCCAGAGTCAGCTGCTAGCAAGGCTTCCCCGTTAGCAAGGGTGAGGTTTTCCTTGTTGTTTCATCCCCTCGCACCTAGTTCCATGCTAAATAATTCCTCTTCCACCTTGGTGTTTACATTCTTCAGATACTTTCTGCTGCTTTTTATGTCCCGACTCATTTGGCCCTTTGCTGGGTTAGACCCTGATCCTTTCATCTCAGCCCGGCGGTGCAGTCTCCCATCCCTCGCTCCCTCCAGCCCACCCAGCTCAGCAGCACCAACCAGGCTGCTTTGTCCCCAAAAAAACCCTCGTCCACCCATCACAATCCTTCCATGATGACCGTGGCCAAAAGGATGAGATTTTTCCCTGTGCCTGGATCCCTGTTACCCAGCAGCTTTCCCATCCAGCTCACTCCTCTTGGTATAAATTTGGTGTAGACTGGACCAGGCAGCGTTTAATACCCATTCCTCACTCCACAGGGAACACAACTGTCTAAGATCCTGACTTGAGGGGCAGCCCATGAGTGCCCACGGCAGAGCTTCATCCTCCCAGACCCGACTGCTCTACCCTGTTTTCCACACCACCACTGCAGCTTTTCCTAATGTCCAGGGCAGCTTTTTTTTTTTTTTACCAGAGACAAGGACAGAAAATATTTCATCTATCTGGAAAAAAGTATTTGGTGTTCAGCTTTTGGG
Source organism: Apus apus (assembly GCF_020740795.1). Taxonomy (NCBI): domain Eukaryota; kingdom Metazoa; phylum Chordata; class Aves; order Apodiformes; family Apodidae; genus Apus; species Apus apus. The sequence goes on from NC_067296.1 coordinate 12,514,087, forward strand.
CTCCATTTGCAGGAGGAAGAAAACACATTAATGGTCTGTGTACACAATAACATCCCAACAGGAGTTCAAATCCTTCCAAGGATTTTACCCTTGGTGTCATTTGGTTAGATATTTATAATAACAAAGGAATGACAACATTGGAATAATGCAGTGACGCAGAGAAGAAAAAACACCTAGATAGTTTAATAAACCCTATTTCCCCCAAAACACAGCTCCTGACTAAAGTCAGCCAAAAAAACAGTCCACCTACAATATGCAGGACACTTCAAAGGGAAAATTAAAAGGGACAAAACCAACGTGAGAGGATGAGGAATCCCAGAGGGTCCTTATCAGGATCCCTTTCAGTGGATGTTCCCATGTTTTAGTGGGGGAAAAAAAAGCAACAACAACAAAAAAGAGCCGGGAGTGTGAGTCTCTGCGACTGAGAGAGGATTTTCCCCTGGCTAGACACAGAGTCTTTAAAAAAGCTGCTGCAGAGTGTGGGATCATTAAACACCTTCAGATTCCTTCCCCGCTGCCAATCACGGCATCAGCAACCGCCCTCTCCCTGGCGTCTGCTGATCCCACTTTGAAAACCTTCCCATTTATCACCGCTGGGAGAGATCCTGCTGAGACCACTGGAGCCTGCTGCTTGTCAACAGGGCACCTTATCTTCTCCAAACATTTACTTAACCCTTTGTCTAGCAGGCTGGGAACAATGGGAGCCCGGCCACGGCCCCGCACTGGGGATCCCAATTCCAGCCCTGACAGCTCCTGCCTGGTCACAGGCACTGGTGGTGGGTTGAGCAAGAGGAGGATGTTGGAGACCATTGTAGTGCCAGCCTCCACCTCCATGGAAAAGGTCATTTGCAACATGTAGAGTAGAGAATTATTTTTTTTTTAATTATTTCCACCAGGGACAGATGTACAAGGAACTTTTCTAGCTCTAAGCAAGTGATGAAATATATCATCAGCAATTCAAACAGTCCCCAGAATTAACTACCACAGCTCAGAGTTGGTGCAACTCTGCTTGAAGGAATGAGACCATCTTCAGAAGATGCAGCTCTTGCTGGGTACTGCTCTAAAGATCATTTTGCATTACTTTCTCTCTATATATATGTGTACTCTTCTATATATGGAAGACTCTGCATGTGTCTTCATTGACCAACTTAACATTTCAGAACAGGTTTTCTCATAAAAACAGGCTTTTATGGAGAACTTGCCTACAATGTGCAAGGAAGCAAGTCAAAGATTTTCAGTAGAGATGAGCCAGACACTTGCAACAGGAAAATGAGATCTCAACCTTCAGTGCAACATGAGAGAAACTCCCAGGGCCAGATCCTGGTCCCAGCAGCACAGAGCCCCTGATGGGCACCCACTCCTGCTGAGCCCACATTCAAAGAGTCAAATTTTAATTAACTGCCCTTTATGCACTTTCTCAGCAAAGTTGGGAATGAGGCTGGTATATGCTTATGTGCTTCCTAGTACTTCAGCAAGTAACACTATTCAGGTGGTCTCCCTAAGCAATTTCAAAGGAATATAGGAAGGGATAAGTAAGAACTTTATGTTTTTGGGTCACAAATATAATATATCCATACTGCCACTTAATTAGATACTTAATTAAGGACATAACTGGAGCCTTATGGAGAGGTTCTTGTGTTCTTAACTCATGTGCCACCTAACGAAGCTTAGGTTCCTTTCTAAGGAGAGTGGTTATTCATTCTTCAGCAATGAGTACTTATAGTGGGTGCCAGTGCTGGTAAGTGCTGTATCTGTGTGATGTTTAGCAGGTTAGCATGGCCTTGTGGCATCAATCTATTGCTACTGAGATACAGGCATGGACCTTCAGAAAAGGGACTCCTTCAAATATAGCTCAGGATGCATCTGCAAAAGCTGGCCTCTCCCAGCCCATGGGAACAGGAGAGGAACAAGAATGACATTACCAGCCATTCCAGAGCAGAAGTGAGCTTAGATATCTAAAAGCCATCTCTCTAGGACAGGGGACCACAATGAGTCACCAATAAATCAGCAACATGTACATGGTAGGTGGAGGTCTTCAGGACCTGTGAGTGCACAAGGAGGGAGTTCTAGTCACCTTTTCCCTCTTCAAGCACTCCTTACAGCATAGCAGAGCTCTGGACAAAGCTAGACTATAACATGAATTTAACCACGTGCCTAAATAGTACTTAGACCAGTCTAAATTCCATGGAACTCAATGAAAAGGCTGCAGTGGGAGTTAGTTTGGACAATATGCATTGACTTTTTCTGGTGAGAACTAAGTCCATCAACATTAAGAGAAGCTCTATTCAGAGTTACTCAGAGAGCTTAGATCTCTATAAATGCTTAGTGATGTTTCACCTTACTTTTCATCTCTTTTCTTGTACAGTGGAAGTGTCAACTTGCTCCAACTTCACTTATTTTTCTAAAGACCTGTGGCCAAGAGCTAGTGCTTCTCCATTTCCACCCCCATATGCTTCATCTGCAGTTTTGGACAAGGAATGCACAAGCTTTCTACTGAAAACAAGGAGACAAGGTTCCCTTGTCCTCTGCCAGGGTTTTTAAAGGATATTGTGATAGGGAGAGAAGCGCAAAAATGAGGTCAAAGGAATGGTGTTATATTTTAAGTGACATCTGAGAAGCAAGCACCCACCTTTATTAATTTGCTAAAAAAACTCCAGACAAATTAAATCCAGGATGTAAGCATCTCAGATGGTTTTGGATCTAGAAGAACAGGGAAGGAAAGTAGACTCTGGATGGAGCTTGCACAACATTTATCCTAAGAAGAGCTATGGGAACGTAACATCTATTTGGCCAACATGTCTTAAACTACAGAGGACACTGCTGTGTAACTCATGCCTCCCATTTCCTCGTGTTTTTACTGAGAAAGGCTCCCTGCAATTGCCAGACATCTGGTGTCTCCCCCTGCCAGTGAAGATAGTCCTTCTGGCACAGAGCACACAGCCTTTTGTCTCTACAGGGTGCTGCTGGACTGACTGGTGAAGTGGCTGTCACACTGCAACAGCCTGCCTTCCCCAGGCCAAGTGACATTCCTGTACCCTTGGCAGCAGAAGACATGTTTCTTCTGCCAGAGGAAAGCCCCACGTGCTTTGGCAGCACCAGCTGGGTACCTGGCACAGATCACCCAACACCACCTCCCTCCACACCACCTTGCCTCCACCATGATAACGGGAGCCTGCAAACATGCTTCTCCTAATCCCAACAAGGAGCAGTGGAATTACACCCATCTTCAGGGAAGAGAAAGACATCACTTCCCAGGTGGGTGAGTTACAGTATCTACTGTCTGATTCATGACAGAGGGGACAGACCCTGGGTCCAACTGATGGAAGCAGGGGAGCAAAATTATGATGCCCAAGTTTCAACATGAGCAGGAGCATGAGACACACTGAAGGCAAAGGAGCTGCCATCACACGCTGAGTTCTTCTACAGTGCTCCCAACAGTGTAACTATACATTTAACAGCAGCACTTCAAGATGTTTTTCTCCATCCCACCAGTGATGAGCAGACATTGGCCTATCAGCACACCCAGACCTTTGCTGCTGTTCAGGTGTTGTCACCTACTGTTTAGATTATATGATTCAACCACACTCCTGAACTCCGAGTAATAATATAAATATAAGGAAATCTCTTTGGGATCATCAGAAGTACTCACAGAATTTTGGGAGCACACACATTGAAGCCACAGGTCTACGCTGAGCTTTTCCACCTTTCCCTGGAGCTGGCTCTGCTGGAGCAGCAACCTGCCTGCATGGGGACAAATGTTACTTGTTAATAAATTACAAAATATTACTGGTTATGTGAGGGGTGACAGGGCTCTGATGCAATAGCATGGGGGGCTTTCAGGGGTAAACTTTGACTCCTTTAGAGGGAATATTCTTTAGGACAAGTCTGAAAATACCTCATGTGTTCCTCTTCCAGGCATTGATGACAGTAAGGTGGTTTTTTTCCCACACCTATTTTTGTTTAGCTTAACAATGGATGACTGTCAGGAGGAAAAAGCCACAGTATTGCTTCCTTCTGCAGCTTGTGCAAGTTAAATCTCATCTTCAGGCTTTCATTTCAGAATAGAGGTATATGCACCCAGCCCACCAAGTTGAGAACTGGTTTTTGAATCACCCTCTTCAGACACCTTTTACCCCAGCATTGCTCGCAGCAGTAAGTTGCTCTGATGGTAGCATTGTCAGGCAACAAACTGGCTGCTGTGCAAGGTGACTGGGCTGACTGCAGCTCACTGGGTCTGAGACATGGATGGCATTGGAAGAGAGTCATTAAGCAAATGAAACACCAGTTAAGACACCACGGGACTTTGCCAACCAGTAGTTAACTGGCTGTTATAGACCAGAAGACCAGATGCAGTAGGTTAGTACCCACCAGTGCTGGTTTCATCACTGTCTGCTAGCTTGGCCCTAACACAGCTGTGAGAGGAGAACCAACGAGAGCCCTATGACTATTTTACACACCCAAACCCTCACATTAGTAACTGAATTTGATGGAAGATGGTTATGAAACAGCAGGAAACAACATGAGTTACACCCAAAGATGTCATCAGGAGCCATGGGAAGGGTTAGAATAGAAAAAATCCCTAAAAAACTGTTCAGCTGTTATCCCAGCAAGGTTGGTTTTCAGCTAATGAAGAAGCCAGGACTGCCTGCACTACCCAGGAAACCCATCTACAGATAAATAGCCACAGGTTATTATCAGGTGAGCTCCAGGGGCCATGTCCTGCCAAATTTGAGGACAGAAATCCTGTAGGTGGCACATCCTCGTTAGCAGTTTGGGAGCAGGAGCAGAGAGGTCTCAGACACAAGCCCTGCTGGTGGAGGAAGGTCTCAAGGCTCCCTACTGACGAATGAAGCACCTCTGGCAGAAACCAAGATTACTTCAGACCCTGAAGCCAGCTCCTCAGGCAGGAGCAGATCCTCAGCTCTTGCTTGTCCTGGCCCTGTTTCATCTTTGAACCTCATTTGCTGCGCACCAGGAGAGCAGCAAGTACTCCCAGGGAGGAAAATGCTGCATCACCAAGGGTGGGTCCTGCTTACCTGAGCCCACCTAGGACCAGCAGAACCTTCATCACCTCTCTCCACCAGCACAGCCAAATATAGCCCAGCCCCTCCAGACAGGGCTGAGGGACATTCTGCTTCCTCTTAAAGAAGTACTCTCTGGATCCAGCTCATCTTGATTGGAGCAGGTTTTGTTGGGAGGAGATGACTGCAGAGGAAAGCTTTGGGCAGGGGCTGATGGACATGCTACAGCTGGGGTGGATGTGGGTGGTGCCCACCTCCTTTGGGCCACACAGCATTGCTGGAGCTTCCTCTGCTCTGTGTAGGGAAGTGCAGAATGAATATTTTATCCATCATTAGTCACTTTCAATTCATTGTAACTTCTATGAAGTGGCTCCAATCTGCAGAGAACTTAGCTGGAGTGACATGAAAAGCCTATTTCCAGTTCCTGTGCTTTCATTCATTTAACATTTTTCCAGATGCTCTTCCCAGTCCCTACTCACATTGTTCCTCTGCTGGTCATGGTCTTCTTTTAAGGCATAATTTTGTTATCTGTTACTTTAATCCCAAAATGGTGAGGGAGTGCTACATGGGGAAAAAAAAGTAGTGGGAAATAGGCCCAGCAAATGGAGTTAAGGAGAGATAGGAAGGAGCCAGGGTCTGTCAGCTCCCCAGGGCCCTGCAGGATGCCTGCAAAGGACAGACAGCATTTCCCGAGCATCAGATGGGGCCAAACACATTTCTTGATAAACTAATTAAGTAAATGTGTTGAAACAATGTGAGTGTGACCAGGCAATCAGTCCCCTGAGCTCTGGCTGGGGCTGCTGAGGAGGGCACAGCAGGGAAAAGGATCTTTCCAGGGAGGTGAGATGGGATAATGTGCTGTCTGGGAGCGTGCTGTGAGCAGGGTGTCCCTGCCCAGTGATCAGTAGATCTCCAGCTCCTGCATGAGGGAAGACCAGTGGATGCCCATCTCTGAGAACATCATCCCAGTGCTCTGAGTGAGCAAGGTCACTTTATGAAGTTTGCCTGATATGAGGGGGTTGCCAAAAGGGACTCTGGCACTGCACCCCATTAGCTGAGGCAGGCTATGGGAACAGCCACGTGCTGGGAACTCAGCCCCAGGGCAATGCTCCCAACTCAGAAGAGAGAGAGAGGGTCTTGTGGATGAGACTGGCAGGTGAACAAGGACTGCCAGCCTAGACCAGTTGAGTGTTGACACTGGGAATAGAAATACTGCGGGACCTGGCACAAGGAACTTTGGGCAATAGCTCTGGGTAAAACCAGCTGCATGTACTATTTATTTACTGTACTGATGCTGCTGGAGTTACTGGTGAGAGTGCAGAGGAAGATGGTGGTGGTACTCTGGGGAGGGAGGAATCCCAGTGCATCTATCATCCACTTTATGGAGCAAGATGGGACACAGCTGCCTTGGGCACCCTGGGCTCATGTCTGTGTCCATCAGTTGGGTGCCACACACGCAGCCTTGCTCCTCAGCTCACACACCCACGCTGGACCACAGCACATTTGTGCCTCTAAATTTTCTATTTCTTCATCCACTCAAGAAGCACCACTGAGTTCAGTCCAACATCCCCAAACATTGTTTTTTCTACAGCCAAAATCAGGGAGTAGGTTCCCAGGAGAGCAGTTCCAGGGCTGCAGAGAGAGCAGCTGCTCCCTGCCCGGGCTGGGGACTCCCTTTCCTCCACCCGCTTGGGGCCAGAACCTCAGCAGCAGCAAAAAGAAATATTCCCATCCCACGTGCTTGCTTGCAGGATGAAAGATTACATCCTATCCTTCCTTCTCCTCCCTCTCAGTCCTCTGCTGCCTTCCAAACACGACGTCGGACTGAGTGTATCCTGAGCAGCATTCGCTCAGACACAGCAACCTGGACTTGACCCCTGAGATTCTGGCTCCACCAAGTCTTCCTGGCCATTTCAGGCAGCAGGAACCTCTGTCAGCACCCGTGATGGATGGGTTCAGTGGGAGTAAGGCCTACAGACAAAAAGTCTCATGAACACAGTGACAGGCAAAAATAAAAAAGACCCCGAGCGGCAGCAACTTGCTGTGAGCAGAGCTCGTGGTTCACAGCCACCAAGAGCTGTCCATCCTCAGGGCCACCTGGTTGTCACCATCTTTTCTGCATGTGGGAGATGGAAATCTCATCTCAGATATATGTTGACTTTCCTGCTTTCCCACCCTTCAGCTTAAACCTCAACAGCTGGAAATAAAGCCAATAGTAGCAGACATTTCTCTTGTGTGTTACGAAGCAGAGGAGTGAGTTTCCAGGTGGAGGGAGGGCCACCACAGGCACCATAAATGCCTGAGGCCACTACTCTCTCTACTCACAGCTGAGGTCCCAGGAAAGCAGATGGTCCACACTAGTATCTCCAACTGAATGTCATCAGCCTGGCTTGACTGACAGATGACTTAATTATATTGTGTGGGGTCAGGACTTCTGAGCAGGATCCATCTCCTCAGGACCATACTACCTGCAAAATGTCACCAAACCAGAGGTGCTCCAGCACCCCTGCCCAGTGCCCACTCCTCACAGCTGCCGATACCCTGGTTTGGGGCAGAGGTTCACACTGTGGGAATCCTGGGAAAAGACACCCTGGAGACTGGACTTGGAGACATCAGCCTCTTCACCCCTCCATAGTGTCTGAGCAGCCAGCACAGCCAGAAGAGGAAATGAGGGCACAGAAGTGAGGAGCTGGCCTTCTGTTCTGCCTCTTTTTTTTTCAGATTAAACTGTTTCCTTATAAGAGACACACACCCTGCAGTTCAAATATTAGCTGAGTTTCCATTTCAGGCAACGTCATCAGCAGCAAACTCAACCCAGCATGCATTTGTACCCACTCTCCAGCTAGTGACATTTTAACATCAAAACTCTATTATTTTTTAAGGCTAGTCTTTCATTAGTGGTTCTAGGGCAGAAGGTCAGGTCATCTGAATAACCAGTGACCTGGATTGGGGGAACACCAAGCTGCAGGGACAAGTCACAGCAACCCTTTGCTTCTCTCCCACCTCCACATGCCAGGACATGAGGAGAGCAATGCTGCTTCTAGGAACAGCTGGATTTATGTCCCTCCTTATTCCACCCCCAAAATGGGAAGGGCAGCAGTGTTGCCCAAACCCTTTCCTTCAACCAGGGGGATCAAGGCTGAAGACTAATCCTTTGGGAATGCTGGCCATGAGCCAGGAATAGGGGTTGCTGTCAGACAGTGACTGTGCGTGCTCCGAACCCTTGCCCTGGTTGCCTGTGCCCCTTATTCATCTGGTGCTTTATGATGGGTTGTGTTAACACACATGAAATTTAATTTCCGGTTATTAACCCACAGAAAGGCAGTGCTGCTTTCAGAGAAATTACACTGCTTCTAATTAGCATTGCCCTTTGGTTTATGGTACGTTGTTTTTCTGGAAAACCTTTGAACCAGGTTGTGCACCAGCTGAAGGGCACTCTGGGCTGTTCATAAAGATTAACTCTTTTGAGCAAATACACATCCCAAGTGGTCTACCAGGACTGGGGCCTCCCAAAGGAAGGGAGCCTTGGGAAATCCTAGGCAACTCCTTGCTTTCCCTTCCATTTTTTCCACATATGTTGTTATGTTTTTCTGCTCCCCGGGTCCCATTTTCCAGCCTTGCCAAAGAAGATGTCCTGCTTCCCATTGCCATAGCAGGATGGACACCACAAAGCAAGAGTTGCCTTCAGAAGCTGGACATTTAGCAACTGCCCTGCTTCTGCTGGAGAAAGGCTTTGAGCTGGCTTTGTCCAACCCCTCTGTAAAACTTACACAAAGAAGAGGAAACTTGTGGCACCAAGAAGAGGGAAATGGGGGTGATTGTCACTTAGGAAAAATGATGAAAAAAAATCTACTTGATGTCTTGCTCAGCCTTGACTCTCACAGCCCATCTTTCCCTGTGCTACCAGGAAATTGTGCACCTTCAGGTCAGCTTTAGTCTCTCTGCTTGTTGGGCATCATTTACCCACCTCAGGTACCAATGTGCAGTACAAATACAGTAGCAAAAGTGTCCCATGTTCATTTATTTATGACCTTTTGCAAGGGTGTGTAGTGATAGGACAAGAGGTAATGGTTTTAAACTGGAAGCGGATAGATTGAGGTTAGACATTAGGAAGAAATTCTTTACCATGAGACACTGGCCCAGGTTGCCCAGAGAAGCTGTAGCTTCCCCATCCCTGGAAGTGTCCAAGGACAGGTTGGATGGGGCTTGGAGCAACCTGATCTGGTGGGAGGTGTCCCTGCCCATGCAGAGGGGTTGGAAGTAGATGATCTTCAAGGTGCCTTCCAACCCAAACCAGTCTGTGATTCAATTATTCCATTTTGTCCTTCCACTTGACCTTTTCCTAGTCAAAATATTTAAAACCAAAGTGAAACCAAACCAAACAACCAAAAAAACCAAACCACAAAAATACACAACAACAGCAAACCACAAAAAAACCCCAAAAAACCCCTTTACCTTAGAAAAGGTAGATTTCATTTGTGACTTTCAGCCAAACACTTCTCTGGACTCCTTGCAGCTCCCTCAGGAGAAATGTGGTTTGCAATGTGGTTCTTGTGCTGCACCTCTGCAAAGAGAAATGATGGGGTTTTTCTACGAAAAAAAAAAGGCAATTCAAAAATATTCCAATTTTCCCTTAATAGAGCTGTTTGCATGACCAACACCTGAATTTTATACGTTTAAATGAAGCACCCAACCTGCCAGTTGTCAGGCACACAACAGCATGCAGCTCTCATTTTCCAATAAGATCACTTGAGAAGGAGGTTGTTGGTGTTTCTAGTGAGTTGGTGGCAACTTTTCTCTCAGTTGAACAGGCTGTCAAAGGGATCCCACAGCTAACAACTCACTGCTGCAGCCTCTCCAAGGAGCTGATGAGCTCTTTAGCACCCAGACTCTGACTTGAAGCAGTAAACAGCAGCTGGTGGATCTGAGCCACCCTCCAGTATGTCTTTCATCTAAACTCTTAGGATTTTCCCCAGCTCTTTTTTCCCCCCCCCTCCTCTTGTGGTTGGGTGGCATAAGGCATAATTTTGCACCTATTGGGCGTTTCCTGCCTTGGTGCTGAGCTCCCAAAACCCACATTAACATGTGGATACACATGACTCTCCAACCTGGGGTTCCAGGAAGGAATATGACAATCCCACCTTCATCCCCATGCTTCAAGGAGATAGATATGTCCCATCACTGATAACCTACTGTTGAATTCATGGAGCACCAATGTGTAGAGAAGTCCATTATCTATAATTTTAAGCAAAAAAGTGAATTAGACTAATTTGTGGACAAGTTTGGTGTTTAGGAAAGTGGTGTCTATATGGGTTTCATTGCAATTCTGGAACATCTTACCCTCTAACAGACACAAACCCAAGACAAGATCTACATGCCAACAGCCATAGGTCAGTATATTCCTTGGCCATACTCATTTCTTGTAGAAGTGGGTGCTTCATTCTCTGCCTGTTGGTTGAACACACTGACCTGGGCTAGTCTCTCATGAAAGCTGGTCTGCAAAGCAAGAAGCCTCTGAACCTGGGTGGGAAACACTTTGCCCTTCCCTGTTTCCAGCACTGCCACGCATCTGCGAGGATGTGCAGTGAGCAAAATGGCTGCAGCCTTGGTGGGTCTGTGGACATTTATTGTGAAAATCAGCCAGGGAACCACCAAAGTAATTGCTCTGGGCTGATGTACGTGTTTCTAATGAGTCTTGTTGCAGAGGGACTTATTCTGTGCATCTGCATTATTTACACAGGACACCACTATCAGTAAAAGGCCTTATTATCTTCTCTATTTGTTTCTGTATCTTTCAGTTTAGCAACTCTCAAATTCAGTGTGGGTTGTTTGGGCTTTCTTTTATTTTTATAGCTTGTTTCCTCTTTAGTGATATTATCATGGAGCCAATAAAAGTGCTTTCCTTCCACATCTGGTCAAGGAAAGATTTTGCTGGCTACAGGAGTCATATTTCTGAAAATGCCTCTGAGTGAATATAAAAAGCTGTTGGAAGCAATTGAGTTTACTGTTGCCTTATGTAGTGTCATTAATTAGGAAATAAAACAAACTGCATTTTATATCACTTGTAATCAAAATGTTAGTCTTAATGTGAGTCTTTCCAAGTGTGGAGCCTGAAAGCAAACTATGTTCTTGTACAGATGAGCAAAGAAAAGGATGCAGAACTTCTTTAAATTTAAAAATTCATGGCTCAGATTTTCAGAGTGACGGAGTAAGAAAGGCTGCCATGCAGGGTGATGGCAGCTGCCCTGATGGAGCAGACAGGCAGGATAACTGCACCTTGTAGCTACCTGGACAGCCAGGTGGTTGCTGTGATTTAATTCACCACTGCAGCATCACAGTAACTCTGGTGACTGGCTGAGCTGCGGCTCATAGCCTGGCTCCCATTCCTGGGTACCACAAAACACCAACCTACAGCAACCACTTTCCCTCTGCTTTAGATTAAATTGATGGTTTTACCCCCCAATTCCATTTTCATAGAGTTCAGAGTTTTCCTGATCCCCTTTCCTGCCTTACAGTTCAAAACATTAAGCATGATAAAATACAAATAAAAGAAATCCAAACAAAATGCTTTAAGAAAAAAAAAAAAGCAGCATTTCATCACCAACTCCTTTTTTCTCAACCTCTAACATTAGGTGCCTTTGTCAAGTCCATTAGGACCATATCTGCACTTTCCGGAGTCTGAATGCTTCCATATATTTGGCTCCATATGAACAAACTGGTGGAGCAAACATATTAGTAGATCATTTGCCATGTACATGATTCAGATACCCAGACATGTACAAAACCCAGGCAGGGATTAACCAAGTCTGGCAGCACTGAAGTGACTCCAGTTCTGTGTATGTACAAGCGATAATGAAGCAAAAGCCCTGTTTGCCTTCAAATAACACACAAAATGATTAATTAGACAGAGGGGCATGAGTAATAATCACAATATTATATGCTCCACCATAATGGAACGTTGCTCTCTTCTTGCTTTGTTCCTCTAATCTCTGAGAAGCAAATATCCACAGGGTGTTACCAACAGAGCTGGAGGCAGATAGCAGTTGCTCCGAGTTTATAAGCAGCACTCCTTCCCCATTGTGATTTTATACCCCTGGGACATGGAGAAAACCTCTTTAGAAAATACACATGGTTGCTAAAGGATTAAAGGGATCTGCAGGGAAAAAAGCAGAGAGCTCTAGTTGCAGATTACAGACTTGAACATGTCCCCATTAAATTCAATGGCAAAGTTTTCTGTGATTCAGGATTTGATCCTAACTGAACATCTTATCATCTAGAAATTCTTTGTTAAAAATGATTTGTCACAGAGTTACATTAAAAAAATGAAACAGTTGCTCAACCACCTATTTCCTGTTTATTCATCTAGTTCTGACATAGGGCAAAACTGTTCTTTTGAATATTTGCCAAGGCAGCTCTTCTGGTAACAGGGTTTGCACCCTCCGAAGTGCTGCTCAGGCTGGGGCAGCAGCTGGGACTCAGGGTGCTGGCCCTGGGCTGAGCCTCTCACTCTGGCCAGAGTCAGCAGAGGGAGCAGCAGCCTTGACTTGCTCCAGTCTCCTTGTCCCTCTGAGAAACAGCCTGGATCGCAGTTTTCCAGCACTAACTGGAGAACAAGAGGTGAGTGAGGAGCCACCTCACACATCATTCCACAACCCGGAGAGCCAGGCAGCCACCTGCAATCCCAGCCCTGCCTGCCACCCCTCTCCCCTGCTTGGCTGAACAGCAAACAGAAGGGGGTGAAATCCCCAAAATCCCCAGCAGGGCCTTTATATCATCCACGCTCACCCCCCAGTACCCTCAGGAAGCCCACACACTGCATATGGCCCAGGTAAGTGCAGAAAAGTGTGGTGCCCAGCAAGGGTTACTGGTTTTGAAACAATATCAACCTCAAGCCAGTCATCCAGTTGAACAACCAGGCTTTTTTCCTTATTTAAGCAACAAAATCCATTTTTTAATTTTTGTATTGACTATATATAGCTTTGGTATCCTCCAAGTTTAAAAATATTATAGGCAGGTTCCTGTCTCTGCCTATTTTTAGTTGCTATTGTCCACATTGACATTTTGGTGTACAACATTGACTTGGAGGCACATGGATCTGGCAGAGGTTTTGAAGGGGTTTTTCAGTAGGAAATGACCAGAGAACACAAGCTGTGATGTATTTCTGCATTTTAAGTCATTAATTAGAGCCCAGCCCAAGGGAAGCCAGTGCACTTCCCCAAATACCACTTTATCTTCTCCCCTAGGGACCCTTGGGTTTGGAGGGACCAAGATGATTGAACATCCTGAGTAGAAACCAGCCCCTGACAATGGAGTTTCCCCAACGCAAAGTTGTATTTTGCCACTGTATTTTTCCTCCTTCAGATAACTGCCACCTCTCCTTCCTCAAAGACAACTTCATTTGGGGGTGCACTTGGCAAGCAGGCCATGTTCAGGTGGAAAAAGCATTAGGTTTCTCAGTCTCAAGGTATTTCTGCCTAAGCAACATCATTTTCTGGTGGAAATTTTTGTCTAGGATTGCTGAATGAGTGAGAAAACCCTTTTCAAAAGTAAGCTGTTTCCTCCACCATGACCTCTTGGTCCAAAGCTGGCTTTGAAGCACCTCATGCTGGCCACTGGCAGATGGGCTAAATGGAGATGAGATACCCTCAAAGCTGTGCCAAGCTCTTGCTCACATCAAAAGAACCTGAGCAAGTAAGAGTGAGGGTGTTCTAGTCAACTCTAGAAACACTACCTGGATAACCTTAGAAAAACAGGTAACTACATGATATAACTGTCCTTATAACCTTGCAAGTAGCCTCTGAAATGCAGTTTGGCAGCTCTGCCAGCACAGCTCAGGAGCACCAGCCTTTCCTTCACCAGCTCCTGGTCCACAGCATCCCATTCCCTTCAGAGGCTGCTCCTCCAGAACCTCCCCCTCCCCAGAACCTCTGAAGCACCCTGTACCCCAGAACTGCAATCCTTGCCAGCCCTGACGTTTGCAAGCAGGCTCCTGTGACTGACCTCGGCAAAGTTGGAGTCTGATGCAGGAGGGAAAATATTCCCTTCACTTGACATACCTACGTGTCAAAATGGAACAGGCTTGTACGGGGGAAAAACTCACCCTTATCAGTGTGACATTGTGGAGTCTCACGATCATAATCCAATATTAGCATGTGATAGGGATCCTTCTGGTGGGGCAGCCTGTGCTGGGGGAGAGCTTGGACCTTGAAAGTGACCTCTGCCTGGCTCACAGGTCTGCCTTCACCTGCTGCAGAGCCCCCAGCACATCTCTGCTCCAACATGGGGGATTTTGGGATTTGGGAGGACAGAGGAAGGTCTGGGACCTCTTAAATGAGCAGTGCAGTCACCCGAGGCTCCATCTCAAGTCACTGGACCTACATGATCCAACTGCCCTCACCCATGGAGATAACCAACTGCTTTTTAAAGCACAAGCTGACACATAATAGCTGGAAAGCAGGAGCTGAATCATTAAAAAATATATTCCAAGTCTAGTAAGTTATAGGAACCCATTGAACTGTAACAACCAGAGTGGATTTGCAACAGCAGAAACTTCTTCCCCCCTGAAAAATCCATTCAGGGGTAATATCTGCACCCCTGCACAGGCTCCAGACAGTGGGTTACTCCAGTCCTTTGCTCAAAGGTTATTTCATGAAACAGAGTCTGGCCCATGGTCCTACTCTCGGACAAGAGCAGGCAGCTCTTCATGGCTACTTTCTCCTCTGAATATATAATGGTTCTGGTATCTGAGCTGAGGAGGATGGAGCTGAAGCCCAGCAAGCTTTCACATCCAACAAGTAAACCTTGTCCCCTCATCCTGCAATCAAGCCCAAAGGGACTTTGAAACCTTTTCTCTATTCATAAGTGATACATGTCAGACTTATATTTGAGAGTGAACTTGAGAAGCCCTTGACCAAATGATGAGCTTAGGAACATTAAAGCCATGTGCTCCATCAGGAGAGCTGCAGCAGAGTCCTTCTGGCACCCCCAGCCACACCAAGCCTCCCACCAAGCCCTGCCCATGGCTGAAACAGCCAAACTTGCCACATGTGCCTTTACGTGTTCACAATCCTCTAGTCACTCTGGCTCAAGGAAGGACACTGAACATATCAATCATTCCCATTACTGTAACAATTTGTTAGTGCAGTGGAATGAGAGCCTGGGAGAAACCCTCTTAAAGAAAAAGGGAGAAGAAACAGGTTGGGGAGCCTGCAACACTAATTCACTGGGGAATCCTTTTTTTTTTTAATTCAGGGAACATCCAGTCATGCTTGCCAGCTATTTTAAGAAAAACTACCTTGGGTGCCAACACACTGCAGGGACAAGCATGACCAGAGACTGGTCTGAGTTATGTCCCTAAACCCAAACCAGATTGCAGGGTTTTTTTCCAAACCAGGGGCAGGAGAAGCAGGACTGCAAATGGCACTGCTCACCCAGGCAGCCACATGCTGCCACCTCAACCTGGTATTAAACTTGGGCACAACAGTAATTAAATGAAGTTAGAAACCTTCCTTTTGCTTTTTACTCACTCATAGCTCTGCCTGTACTAGTAGAGAACTACATTAAACCAACAGAACAGCAGCCTGGGCGGAAGTCAGTTCATTTACAGCCCACACCAGATCAGTGGGATGCACATGAGCTCTTGGAGTCACAATGTTTGTCCCTGCCTTTCCAACATCCCTGGCCCAGACATCAGGAAGAGCCACACGTGGCTGCTGAGAACATCCATTTATAACCAAGCCAGTGGAGATGCTGCTCAGCACTATGGAAAGGCTCTTGACGTCATAAATTGTATTTAAAGGCTCTTGCAAGAAGGCAGGCAAATTTAAGAAGGCAGTTGGCTTCTGGCACTCAGATGCATAACTTTGAGTATTCAATTTCCTCCTTCATTCATAAAGTAAACATCTGAGTTATCTGAAAGTGACTGTATACTTATGCAGTGTTTTCTTAAAAGAGTTAATAGGAGCAAGGCGACATAAAATGCTTCAGAGAGCATGACACAGGAAAACACAGGCCTTTAAATTATACACATTCAGGAAACGGTTGAATTCAGCATTTTAGATGGAAAGGTTAAGATGTTTGTGCTGAATTGTATTAAATCTTTCACCAGTAAATCCTGTAGGAAGCAGAACATTTGAAGGAGCCTACTTATTCCCAGTGTCTAGGAAAGACTCCCAGAGTTTCAAAGGAAAACGTCCATTAATCTCGTTGGACAAGTGCAATCTAATAAAAGCTGTTGTTAAATTAAGGCAACTTTGTTATTAAGTGTTTTCCAAATTTAGTCTATTTTTTCCCCCCAACAAAATCCCTTTTTGTTCTGAAATGGAGGCACTTTGTTGCCTTTCAGCCTGAAATGGTCTTTTTTAGGAAGACTATTGCACAGAGGATTGGAAGTCCACCTAGCAGGGAATAATTTCATTTACTACACATCTGCCTTTACAGGTTTTTTATATAGATAGATGAGGTTTTGGTTTGAGCATCACCTTAATGGTATAAATATCCTACTGACTTCAATACTGAGTTAGGCTCTTTTTTTGAGAGCACAAAAGCCGAGGAGAAGCTGTGCTCCAGCCCTGGGGAGGACAGCATGGTGCTACTTCAGGCATCTAGGAAAGCTTTGCAAATTCAGGTCTGCCAGCAGAACAACCCCACACCTACTAGTTGACCCCAGCATTGACTGCACTTCTCAAGGACCTGATGCATTTAAAGGTCTTTTCCAACCCAAACAATTCTACAGTTCTCCATAGCCTGTTTTCACTCCCCATGACAAAATTCACAGAGAAGAACCCAGAGCCATCCCTACCACTGACCTCTCCCATTGGACTTTCAGCAAGTCACTTTGCCTGATGCATCTCAACTCCATCACTGACAAGCCATGGGTGTGACAGATGACCATTCACATGAGGATGACACCAGAAAGTGCCCTTATCACCACAGGGCTGAAGGTGGGGAACCAAGCTTGAAAGCCTGACAGAAATTAAACATTTTACCAATGCTTTACCAAAAAATCTCTGGGGAAGGGAAGGAAATCAGCTGACAACAGGACAGCACATTCACAGCCTCTTTCTGAATTTTAAGTGAATTAATACTATTTCCATGGAGGACTGCAAATGCACAGCTAGATTTACTTTTTTTTAATAGAGGAATTTAACACTTCTGGAGTCTGGGTAGCCTGAGGATCTGAAGTATTGGAACTTCTGAACTTCGTTGCAGTCAATTCAGACTTGGCTGGGAAGGGAAATTCTCAGCTTTCTTACAAAACAAACTAGAAGCAAAACAAACCACTTTTCCTGGTGAGACTTTCATTCAATTTTGCAGACTCAGGAAGCTCATGAGATAAGCCTGCACTCCGAGGATACGCTCTGAGCTGGCTGAAGCCCAGCCCCAAGCTTGCAATTAGCAGGAACTCAGCAAACTTAATGAATTAACATATTCAGGCAGCCTGACTCAGTGTGGAAAAAGAACCTAAACATTTGTGGTGTTTTCTGCAGCCCAATTGTGCATCTCAGAAAAGGCATCAAGGAGAAAAAAAAGCATGTCAGCCTCCCAAGAAACCTCCCAAGGAAGTCCCCAAATTTCCTGGTTCTGAATAGGACTGGGAAATCATAGGGATTTCTCCCTGTTCTTTTTTTCCATTCCTGGTGTTGGATCTCAGTGGGATATTCAGAAGCATTCAAAAACAGTTTTAAAAAACTTCCAAAGCTCAAATCAAATTCTAGTTTTGTTTAGATTTGGTTTCTGAATAAGAAATAAGTAATTTTCTATTCTATCCAAACCAATTTCCTACTGATTATGGACTGTTTTTCTTTGGTAAAATCAAAACTGAATTTAATTACAAGAGTAGAAGACAGCTATTTTAACTGGAAAACATGGATGTTATTGTGGTTTATTTTTTGGCTTTTGCCTGCTGCAAATACAAGAGGCCTTAGTTACCATTTATTCAGGCTGCCTTCAAAAAACAATAGAAAGTCCATCCCAAGTGACCTTACTCAGCAGACTCCAGATGTAACTGATTTGGTGGTTTTCTGTCAAGCCCCATCAACACCAATGTAACTAAAATTATTGGTGATGCTCAAACCAAACCAGAAAGGAAAGGCAAGCCAGAAAAAGTCAAGAGGTATCTTCATTTCAGAGCAGTGAGAGGCTTCAACAAGTTTAAGAAAAACACATTCTGTGCAAGCAGAGAGGCATCCTGAAACTTGGAGCTCCCAAGGAAGAAAAGTGCCTACATCTCAAATCAGCAAGGGGTGCCTCCAACCTGCCCCTGCTCTCAGCCCCCACAATTGTACAAGGAAGTTCTTTTCCTGTTTGCAACTTCATTCTAAATGTAGGTACAAATGTCCAAGGGTAGGTGACAAAGGCAGGGCTCTCTCCCCACCAGCACCCTGGGGTGCTGCTCATGTTCTTCCAACTGTGCAGCTTCAAGGCAGTGGGGCAGAATGTGTCTCTTCTCTCCCCAGGTTTATTGTCATGAACACTGCCAAGGCAATGCTGGCTCTGAGCTGAGGGTGTTCAGGGCACCCCACACAGCTGGGAAACAGAAGCAACACTGGGGCCAATTTTCCATCTTTATCTAAAGATAAAGGGTAAGCAGCAAAGTCAAAGTCAGTCACCTGAGAACAGAGCCTGTCCGAGAAGTACTGTTATTAAAACTTGCTCAGGAACAAGTTCTCCATTATTAATATTTTAAATTGCTAAATCCCTTCTAATCATGTTTTAATAGGAGGCAAAACCCCATGATTTAAAAGCAAAGCTCAAGCCACTGCCAGTTACTCCTGGGCATGAAGCAAAACCTGCGGTATGAATGCTGATGAGACCAACTTTCTTGCACTCTCCTGGAGCAGCTTTGCTGGGTCATCACCCTCCTCCAAGAGAAGCTACACAATCTTTCCACGCTTTGGGACTTCCCTGGGAGCCACAGACACTGCAGATACTTTACCTCTGGATGCAGAGCACAGGGCCAATCTGGCACCCAAGGCTCAAACACAACCATCATTCCTGGAGGTTCACCATTATCCATCACCTGACACAGAAGACCTCTGCTCCTGTTTGGTGCTGAGGCATTATTAATCAGAAAGGAATGTTGTCAAGGTCAGGCTCTGGACTGATGGTCACCCTGCAGTTCCCATCCACACTGTCCTGCAGTGTTGGCCCTGCCAGTGACAGGACACCATGGCATGAGAACATGCTCCCAACCAAGCAAACAAAGGTGGATCTGAACAAACTGACTCCCCAAAAAGCCACTTTATGGTGCCCTTTGAGCAGAAGCTTCTCCATTTAACATGCATGCTTGCAGGTCCCTACCCACAGAGTGTCTATTACAGCCTCCATCACATTCAGGGTAAATAATTAACACTGCCAATCCCACCTTTCTGCTCATCTTAGTCCTCCTGCTCCCACCCAGAGGGGTGGTGCCTCCAGCACTATTTTCCTTCCCCCTCACTAAGGCCATACCACTAAAAGCAGCTCAAGCCCTGCTCCAGTCAGCTGTGGCAGCAGGCTCCTGCAGCAAAATGCCCATCATTTCCATTCATGTCACCAGCTGGAGCTCTTCTTTATTAGAAGCAAAGAGTGAACAGATAGGAAGAATGATACAGACACCTGAAATAACAGCCACACCGGGGCTCTGCTCCACACCCCACCAGTGCCCACCTCTCCTTTCCTCCCATTCAATCCTCAGGGCACTCCTGCAGGAGGGTCAGTCCCACACCTTGCCCTGGAGCAGTGGAAATGTGAGCACAGGTGAGGCTGGGACAAGGGCTGGAAGTTTCCACCAGTGTTTGCTTCAAGCCACTCACTTGGTTTGAAGGAAAAAAAAGAGACACACTTCCTTTTTGCTTTTCTGTCCATCCTTTCCCCCATGTTTGATGCTATTTGGCACTCATCCCTGAGATGAGGGCTCCCAAAGCTTTCACAGGTATGAAGCAGCTAGTTTTGCACCCAAGGCAGAAGAGTCTTTTCTACTTTAATAATAAAATGTTCCTACTTTCTCCTATTTTTATCCGAATTATCAGGAAATGTAAATAGCATCCTGTAAATGAGGTTAAATACCTGCATGGAAGACAGATTCAGCACTGCTACCTTGCACTGGCTGAGGAGCTGGCCCTGGAAGCAGCTCAGACTCCAACATTTTCAAACAGCACAATAGTCAAGGTCTTCTCTTGGCCATGTTTAACACCCCTGTGGAAATTAATGTTCTAAAATCTTTCTGTAAATTCCAACACTAATGCATTTCCTAGTGACATTAGAGATAGGCTGCAAGAACAGAGAAAAGGGTGGTCAGTGCTGACAGTCCCAGTGCCATTGGGGCACTGTAGATAAAGCTGCTTTGTGCCAAGTTGGACAATATAGACAGTCTAACACTGCTCCTGTTCTTTCCCTCAGCACCCACTGTATCCATGGCACATCACCTGTGCTGGTACTCTCAGGTAGAAGTCTTACCAAAACACAAATCTGGGGTTTTCAGAAAAGGCAACAGGATATGGGCATCAACTCCCTTTAACAAGGTCCTTTATGGCATGTGCTGCTTCTCACCAAGCTTCCCCTCAAGGAGGGGTTTCCTTGAAATAAAAACACTTTGCCAAAGGTGTTACTGCTCCTCATTAAGTGTCTTTTGAGTTATTCAATGTAAATTTGATGCTAAACAGGAGAGGTTCTTGGAGACACCACCTCCTACCAAGCCCTTGCCACAAAGCTTTCTCCAAGGACCACCTGATGTGATGAAAGGAGCAGGGCTGTTTGTTTCCACCTTCTATACATACAATGGTGAGATTGAATACTTAGCTCTGGTTTAGCTGATGCACAAGTAAATAGCTTGGACATCTAATCACTGCAGCACATTGATCTGGAAAGCAACATGAGCTGTTTTCCCGGCTGGTACACAACCAACTTTGTGATAAAAAGCACTGGAGAGGAGCAGGGAAGCTGGACAAGGACTAGAAAGGAACAGTGAATTTGCCTCTCTGCACCACCAAGCAGTTCCAGAGTGATAAAAAAAACCAGAGCCTCTAAACCCCCTCCTTCAGCCCCCAGAGCACTGCCATACCTGGCTTAGAGCCTTGTTTCCATCTGCTTCCCAGGAAAAAAAACCCCTCTTGGATCCACACAGCACTTCATGGGCTTACCAAACACCAGCACCAAAGAAATGGAGGTGTGATGCCCCCATCCTCTTATACCCACAGTGAGCATGTTCCTCAGCTGGTGCAGATCAACCTAACCAGTGACTCTGATGAAAAGCTTCACCTGAGGGATCCCCAAAGCCTGTGAGAAGGCAGGGTCAAACCTCATAGCCAGCTGGGGGGGAACTGGCAGATCAGGCAGAGCTTGATCAGCAGCTGAGCTGCCACACAGGTTGTGCTGAAGACTTCTGTGTGGAAGGCAGAAAAAAAGATGGTTCTTTGTCCTCCAACATAAAAGTGACACCCCCATTAGAGAGTCTGGGCTTTAGGGCTCCCAATAGAAACTAAATCACAACTTTCCATTTTCCATGCAGGAATCAAAAAGGAGCAAAGTTTTAATATTTTTTTAAATTATTTTTTTTTTAAAGCAACTGCTTGGGTGAGCAATGATTTTATTGTGCTATTAATATGATCATAAACAACATCAACATGTATTTATAGGCCCAAGTGCTTCATTACTCACTCGCTGACTTGGTAAAAATCACCGTGGCATCAGTGTAAAGTGCAAAATGGAGCAGATCATTGTAGTCATGTTGTAAAATCATCTGGGCAGGTGACCTTTGAACAAAGGCAATTGATAGTTCCAAGGCAGCTGTACAACAGCAGTAAAGATAATAGTTGTCCACAAGCCACCAGACCTGTAGGAGAGTAAATACATGCCATGCCTGGGGAGGGGAGAGAGCACCAAGGGGACAGAAAGGTTTGGGAAAGAGAAGTCAAAGTTGATCTCTGAAGTGTGTCTGGGAATCAGCCTTGTTTGGGGATGGGGTAGGGAGTGGTGACCCGGCTCACAGGAGGTGGGGGGGGGGGCTGTCAGCACAGCACAGGCAGCTCCTGATGCTGTATGGGAAGCCCATAACCTCCAGGTTGGCTGGAGGTCCAGTTCTCTTGGACCTCAGTTTTGAGTCCATTCTCCTCTGTTGGTACCACCCCAAGCATTCAAATTCCTGCAAACATGGGAGCTGAGCTGGGCTGTCCAACCTGTAGGAGCAGGGGTTGAGGATGTAGCATGAGGTGGGAAGACCCAACCTTTCCTTTGTTTTTTGTTCACACTTCTTGGGGAAAAATGCTCCTCTTTCCCATGAAATGGGGAGTGCAAAGGGCTGTGGAATCCCTAAAGAAGGTCTTCAAATGGCAGATTGGGGAGGAAAAGGCTGGAAGGTACATGGTTCCCCCTGGATGTGGCTGCTGCAAGGCTGGGATCTGCACAGGATGAGCTTCTCAGGGTGCTGACTTCTCTGGGGTGCAAGAAGGAGGAAAGGAAACCTCCCATCTTCCACAGGGCTGTGGAAACAGTGCTGCCTCTCCCATTAGGACTGACCAGGAGACAGAAGTGTGCAGGGATGGCTCCTGCCTTGGAGATGGGAGCAAAAGTTTGGGAGACACCCTCAAGAAATGAAAAACCAGCCTCCTGGAAGATGCTGCCCAGTGAGTGCAGGGAGTGATCAGCAGGGAAAAATTACACACGTCCTGGTTGTTTCACTTCTTGTCACTCTGCCTCGTTTCATCAGCCACCAGCCCCCAGCGCATCCCGACGCCCGGTCAACTGTTACCAACAGGCAATAAATAAAAGTGCTGGAGCCACTGGTGTCAACATCTTGGCATTGTTTGGGTCTTCTTGTTTGCCTTTAAAATAACTCTCCCAGTCGGGGTCATGCAGACGAAAAGCGAGGACCCCCTGCCATCGTCCATAGAAATCATCTTGCCACGACTCGCCGTGTGCTGCCTTGTTCTTTGCTTGGAAAATCTTGGGGTTTGGGGAGCTGCCTGGGAACGTTACACTATGCCCAGGGCTCCTGCTCCCTCCTGCCTGCCCGTGTCCCATCATGTCACCTTGGACACCTGCAAGTCACCTGAGCCCAAGCCACATCCCTCATTTTCCTGACGCTCGTAGGCACAATTTGGGCTGGATCTGGGGACAGCGTCACCCAGCCAGCCCCGTGCTGCTGGCTTATCCACTGCATGGCTGTGCCTGGCTTGGCTGTGGATGTTGGCAGGTCAGGGAGTGGAAAAACAAACGGTGGAGACGTGGATCCATGGTGAGCACCCAGCCATGCAAACATGCTGTGCCATTGCCCAGTGCTGGAGGGATGCGCCTGCACCACAGCCCCTGCCCTAGCACTGGAGCCTGGCATGATGCAACCTGCTAATAAAGCTCTGGAAGCACAAGAAAATCTCCTCCAAAGATAGCTTTTATCCATGGGCTTTGGTAAAAATGTGGCTTGAAACCTTCCATGCCTGCAGAGGGCTACGTTGAGGGACCAACCACTGAGCTATGGCAGCACTGGAGGGGCCTGAGGCTCCTTTTCCCCAGCAAGGGTCAGGTAGTGGAAACCATCATCTTCCATCTCAGCTGAGTTGTGACTTGATGTCAGACTTCACTCTCCCTGATCATCTTTAGCTTGTTGTTTATAATAAAAATCAAGTGATCCATCTCTTCTGACAAGAGGAAGAGTTGCTCCAGGAAGTCTGGACAGGTCAAATTCTATATTAAGGGTCTATTACTTGACAGCTTCCTGGCCATAAATCGCTGTACAGCCAGGCTGGGGATTTTATTTAGAAATAACAAATAAAGCAGGCCATAGAAGTAACTTCACAACCTTGCTCCCCTTTAATTTTCCACTCATCTCCCCTCCTTGGTATGGTCTTCTCCTCATCCACATGCTCCTCTGAAGCTTTTGGATCCTCTTGCATACACCCTCAGTAGAGCACATCTCCCCCTCTCCCACTTCCCTGGGGCAGCTTTGTAGAAACACAGATCCCAGCTTTTGGAATTGTGATGTTGTTTTTGCATCACCGATGATCTTTTGCCACAGCTCAGCTCCAATAAATTATTTTCTACTTGGCTTGCATGAAAATAATTTAAAAGGAATCTTTACTCTGCATGGCTGAAAGTTGGAAATTCTTTATTCAAAACATCCCTGAAACTGGATGCAAACAAATGTACCTCCAACACATCCTTTATTTTTCAGTCCCTCAAACCTTCCCCTTAACTTTTGGAGGGCTAACTTCTGACTTCCTAACGCTCAGAGTTGGCAACACGAAAAACAATCAGGAAATACAAAAGAAAACCAGCATTTCAGTATTCTTTTATTATTGGGCGGTTTTGACCATGTTTGTCATGTGGTTTGCCTAACATCAGAATAAAAATAAAAAAAATATTTGGAGCTGGAAAGGGAAGAGCAGCGTGTTTATTTCATGTCTGACTCATCAGCTCAGTGTTGATATGCTAAATGCTTCAGAAGCTAACACTCTATAGAGATGTTTGTTTTTAATACAAAACAGTAAATGTTTTAAACAACTGTTGTGCTTTCTTTTTTGCTTTCTTTTTTTTTTTTTTTTTCTTTTCTTCCTGTTGTGGCCAATAAAACATGAAGAAGGCCACACAGTTTACATTTTAATAAAATTAAGTTATTTGGTGCCATGTTATTACAGTTTTTATTGGAAAGTGGAATAAATTGCACACAGAGGAGTCATAGGAGGGAGAAATCACTGCGAATAAACATAGATTCTGGGATGCATTTATTTGCTGGTTTCATCTCAAAGGAAGAAGGCTTTCCCCAGGAAAAGGAAGGTGGCCCCAGAGCTCCAGCCTCAGGGAAGCAACCCTGGGTCACTCCAGCCAAGGATGAGCTTTTTGGGGAGCTGGAGCCACAGCAGGGCCATCCCAGCCCTGTCCAGCCAGTGTTTTCCACGTGCATCCTCCAAGAGAAACCTGTCCTCTGGCCACGCTCGTTGCCCGCAGCCCCAGAGCACTGGGGCAGCCCGTCCTGCCTGCCAGCCCTTAGCAGGGCCAGCCAAAAAACCTTGGTCCCCAGGCTTCTTGCTGGAGGTCGGGGGTCTCTAGGCGAGTGCCAGGGCACACCAGGAGTCCTGCCGGAGCGGCATGCTCAGCCCAGGCTGGGGGGTCATGCTGGTGGGGGAGAAGGTGTAGTCCTCAGGTTCGAATTTGAAGTCGCCGTGGGCACCGGCCATCCCCTCGTCTGACTGGCTCTGTGCCTGCCCCGGGGAGGGAAGCAGAAAGTCATTAGAAAGCCTGTTATTAGCCAATGGGTCACTCAGCCCCTTGTCATAGCGTGGTGGTAGGACTAGGATGGATTACAAACAGGATGGGTTATCCCTGATGTTGCTTCTGCCCTTTGGAGCATCCCAGAGCAGCACGGATGTTCCATGCCCAGCAAGCACAAGGACCCAGCAGGAAGGAGGCATCCCAGGGCCCATCTGCATTTATTTATTGACTAAACATGTCAAGTTTGGAGCTCTCTAGGTGCATGTATATTTTTTAAGAGTTCAGCACAAACCAGATTTATTAGTTTCAGCCAAAATCCCCTCTCCCATGCAGCACAGCTGGCAGTGTGTCAGGCACTCAGGTGTTGGAGCTGAGCTTCCTCTCCACGTGCACATGTCCAGCTCAGGGAGGGCTCAAACCCCACAAAGATAGTGCTGGGTCACCACATTTTGAAGTGTGGGTTGATTTAGAGCCATTTTTCCCTCTGCCAACGCAAAACAGCAACCTGTTCCAAAGAAACCCTGGGGTAGGAGGTCAGCCTTGCAGTCTGGGTATCTGACAGTGTTGCAGCTCCATGAGCTCTGAGCATCTCTGGGCTGATCCCATCAACTCGACAGGGTTGTAACTCCCAGGATTTCATGGCAGGAGATGGGAACGAAACGCAGCTCTATGCTGAAGCCTGTTTGGCACTGATTGCCTCTGCAGCAGCAGGGCTTGGACCTCCCAGATCCCCACTGGAAGATGTAAGAGCTGCTGAGGAGCCAACAGGCTGGAGCCTTTCCTTGTCTGCAAAGTCTTGGCTCCTGCTCCCTGCTTTCCTCCATCTGAGGCAGCCCATCAGACTGGTGACTGCCAAGGCAATGAACTAATTGCTTAGCCTCATCAAGCCCCCTCAGATTAGTGACTAATGAGGCGTGTGGAGCATCCACCCTGGCAGGTGATGGCTGCAGGCCCCTGGCCTTACCTGGGACACTGACACGATGGTTTGTCCGGGGTACTGTGAGGTGGCACTGGGCTCTGACTTTAAAGTGACCGTGCTGTCGGAGTTGGTGATGGAAGAGGGGGAGTTCGTGGCTGAGGTCGTAGACCCTGGAAGACAATCAGTACAGGACAGTGAAGCAACCTGGGTTCAAATCTGTTCTTGTGTAAATTTGTATTTTAACGGCTACCGTCACATCTCATGGCACAACTCTACTGTTCTCTTTCTCCACCACATCTCTACCAGGGTAAGAATTTCTGTTTGGTTGCCCAGATGCTAATGGAGGAGCAGAAGCAGCCTCCCACAGCCTGGCAGTGCTGTTCCTGGTACAGGCTGCATGGACTAATATTGAATGCAAGAGGATATCTTCCCCTCAACTCTTTAATGCACCATTTTCCCCATTACTCATTTAAGCCCAGATCTGCTTGAACATGAGCACAGCTGGGCTGGAGCTGAGTGCCCACAGGACAGAGGAACCTCATGGGAATATTCCAACACTGAGATTTCCCACCTAGCATCCTCCTTCCACATGAGGTCTACGCATTAATACAGCTCTGACATGTAAAGCAATCATCAGAGGAAAATAAATAAATAAATTACAATATTATTTTCTAATTATCATAATTTCTTGCAGAAGACATGTTGAGGAGCACTGTGCTCCAAGTGCCCGTGGTGGATCATAGCAGCACTATACCTGTTGAGGTTTTGCCTTTGGTAATGTTTTTAGGCTTCCTTTTCCTCGTCTGGATGCTTTCCTTTTTCATGGCCAGAGGTCGTGGTACCTTGACATTCATAAAGTTTGGAATCATTAATATTGTATTTTACTTAGCTCCTTCCCATACATTGTTGCTCTCCTATTTATGTGCTGTAGCTCATGCAAAGCACCTAAAGTCCTTGTCCTTCACTACATGCTATTTTTCTCTGCAACAGGCCTTGGCTGGAAGATGTATAAGGCTAACAGCTAAGGCTTTCCCACAAATTTTGTTTTTTCCTTTATTTCCTATTTTCCTTTTCCTGATTTATTAGTGACCTTTATGACAGGGCCTTATTAAATTACAGTTTCAGACTGAAGCCTACACAGCTCAGAGGGAATGGTCACAGGATACAGGAACTTCAACCTTTATGGCAGAAGTTTGAAGAGGCCTATGTAGAGGGATGAAGTCTTCTCTTTGACTGATGGACATGCTACCAACAATTCCCATCCTCTGTGGATAAACATTATCCACCAGTCTCCATGTGGACTCCTTAGCATCTTTCACGCACTCTTTTCCACATCTAGAAGAACGTTCTCCTTATCTCCAGTCTGGGCTTGGGGAGCTTCAGTCTCCAGCTACTGGAGCCTGTTAAGCTTTCTGTTTTGGGAGCAACTCAGCAAATAACCTAATTAAGAGCCACCCAGTGCCAGAAATCTCCTCTATCCAAGCACCTCCTGAGGATGTTCCAGTACTCCTTTTGCCTTATTCTGGAGAACCTCAGTAGACTGAGCCTTTAACTATTTAAGGAGACAGGACTGGATTAGGACTCTTCTGGGTCCAGTTTAGAGACTAGTGTCTCCAGACCTGATATCTTGAACCTGCTGGGTGGTGACCCCAGCTCCCAAAGGTCCCTCCTGATGTGGATGTGATACTCACCCCATGGAGCTTCATGTACAACCCACAGGCATTGCAGACGGGCTCCCCTTCGGCGTTCCTTCTCCAGAGGGTGGTGTTGGTTGTGTGGCAGTTAGTGCAACAGAGGCCAGCACGTCTAGATGAAGACTTGAAAACAAGCAAACACACACATGAGTGCACACATAGAAATGATTAATTAGGAAATTTCCTTTCATCTAAAAAGAAAATCTCCAATTACACCGGTTTCCTGGAAAATGAGAAACACGCAATAGGCAAATTCAGACCAAAGAAATTACATTCAAATGAGATCACCCTAATTTGCAAGTGCTTTTCTTATTGAGCATGATAAACCTGGAAAATATCCTTGCAAGTCATTTCACAAACTTCCAACAAATCTGGTGGATGTGATCAGGACTCAGAACACACAAAACTTTCCTCCAGGACATCCACTCAGATGGGGTGGAGGTGGAAAATGCCAGCCAGGCTTCAAGTCCACAAAGAAAACTCCTCATGCTTTAAGCAAGCTCTTCTTCTGGTTTTCTGCGCTCAGAACTACCAGTAAAGTTAGCAACACCTCAGTTCATCTCTGTTTTAAGACAATTGGCTGAACTGAGCCAAACCAAACTGAACTGGCCCATGATGGGACCAGGGAGGTTATTCTTTGCACAACTCACAGACAGTCTGTTCTCTCACAGGCTGCAGAAACACGGTGCAAACATTTATTGATGACATATTTTGTGGGTGCAGTGATTGCTGGCTCTGAAATGTTAATGCTTCCAAATGGAGAAGGGATATAATCTGGCAGAAGCAGCAGACTCATTTCTGACAACTGTACTCCAAGCCACTGGAAAATTCACAAGTCTCTACTTACAGACTTGCCAGCTCAATAGGAATTTTGTTGGAAAGTCTCCTAACACAAGGTACTGAAATTATTTTAATCAAATACTTCACTAAGTAAAAGATACCAGTGACAGAATTACTATCACATGCTCTCCCCACTCAGGTGTTTGAACGTGTCCTTCAGCCTTGAGAAAAATCTCTTTGATTCCTCTCAAAGGCAGATGATAGGTGATGCAGACAATAAAGAACTCCCTGTTTGTTTATTCTTCCCTGATTGCTTGATATCATGACTGAGCAATATGATGAATGAGGTGGGAAGAGTCGGAATAAAAATGAAATGTTTTTACAAGGTTAGTAGTCAAATAAAGATCAGCTTTGAGTTTCAAGAGACACAAGTGACATGCCCAAGCTTTGATTCACTCGTTGCTCAGCAAAGAGGTCTCAGCAACTATTTGCAAATAATGATGTTGCCTTGGAAATTATTTAGCTTTCAAGAAATAACCAGGCAAAAATAATAATACACTGAAGTGTGAGCTGAAAAGCCTGGCACAGAGGAGGGGACAGCAATCCTTGTCCCCAGTATGGGACATGGCGTCACAGAAAGATCCTGGAGCAGCTACAGAACTTCCTTAAAGTTTTTCAGCTGCTGGGGCTGTGCTGTTCATCCCTACAATCAGGAGGGACCTCAGCCTGAACAGGAGCAATGGAAGGTGCTGAGCACCCAAGGGGTCCAAGGGCTCTGAGATCCAGCTCTTGCTGCAGGTGAGGAGGGGATTTTCGAGCCACTCAGCCCTGGGGTAACTGCACCCAGCATGGGCTGCTGAGATCTGTCATTGCCTGCAGATGGAGGAAGGCCAACAAAAAGCCTCTTGGAAAGCCCCAAGATTTATGGGCCACCGTAAGTCCCTGGAAAGGAGGGACACCCTCCCCTATTGCATACAAATCTTTGTGTATGCAGATGAGGAGGCAATGAGACCTGTGGCTCCAGTGAGCCATGGGCCATGCCCACCCTCCCAGCACTGCATCATGACCTCCTCACAGGTTTTCAGCATGTCCTTCCTGCATCTCCTGCACATCACTGTGGGCTGCCTTCTCCTAGCAAAGCCAGGGAGAGCAGAAACCATTCTCCATGGCCAAATATTACAATTTAAACCACAGAAACCCCTCAAGAACCTGACCCTACACCACAATCTGACAGCTCAGCAAGAAAGAGACAGTCAAGGCTACTGTTGCTCTCTGAAGGACGAGGGCACAATACTTTATTGCTGGCTTCCCAGCAGTTCCCTTAAAAGAAAATGCATTTCTGCCTGCCTCCACCCAGCTGCCTTTGTACCATTCTGACCTTGTCTAGGAAGTTGTTGACTTCAACATTGTGCTCCAGTGTTTATTTATACAAATGCAGCATACATTAAAACAAAAACTCTTCATGGTCTGGGCTTGACAGCCAAGAGCTGCTGATAAGCTCAAGGAATGGTGAGTTGGTGCCTATCGGATCAACCGTGTGCAAGTGCTGCTTGGGGAGCCCAAAAAATTCAGAGTAAGCGGGGCAGGTCCCTCTGGAGGAGCCCAAAGCCATCACAGACTTTGCTTCACCTCTTTTTCAAAAGTGGAAATGAAACCACAGGGTTTCAGAGGAAGAAGCCTCTGAGCTCCCAGACTTAGTCAATGCTTCTATGTCCCCCTTGCCAGCGGGATGGAAGGGAGGTGGTGTCGATGGGAAAGGGGCTGCAGCAAAGCATGCTGAGATGCCCAAGCTCAGCTCCTGAAAGCAGACAGATCCAAGGCTCAGAGCCAAAGGCAGCAGCAGCATCTGAGATGTGCCTTTGCTACCATGGCTCTGGGCAAACCCACACCACAGAGGACAAGGAAGCAGCGGGAACCAATGATGTCCAGGAGGAAGCTAAGGCACACACTGTCAACTCCAGGTCCTTTCAGGTTGCTCCACCACTGTCCCCAAAACCACTAAGCACTGCAAACTGTAAGAAAGGACAGGCTGAAAAGATATCCCCTGAGCCAAGCCAGCAAAACTCAACTCCAGGTTGGCCCTTCAGCCGAGGGTGGTGTGGGAGCTGCTGAGCACAGGGCGGCCGCTGTGGCCACCCCTGGATCTGCCCCATGTGAGGCAGCTCTGCTCCTACCTGGTGGAGCTGCATGTGCCAGGATTGAGCTGAAAACCACAGTGCTTTGAACCCAGACAGAGGCTGTAGTGAAAGGGCTGTCCCTGCTGCATAGAGGATGTTGCCCTTACCTCAAAAAAACCCACCAAAAACCAAAAAATGAACTGGAAACCACACTACTACTGCTCAGCTCTCCCATGCACAAGCAGGCTGAGTGCTCCTGAGCTGCAGGACATCATTCCCCCTGTCATCTGGGCCACATTGCCTTCTCCAGGGCTTTCAGCAGGACTTTGCTTTGTGAAAACAGAAGTCAGAGTAACTCCCAGCACAGCATCTACTTACAGAACAAAGGTCGTAACGTAAAGGATAAAACCAACCATTTTTTCTTCCCCGTGTCTGTGTTTCACCACGTTGTGAAACAGCTGATTTCATCACTGCTAGAGCAGTGGTGTGGCACCTTGGTCACCACTCTGCTCCCACCCAGCCCATGTGGGAGGTTATGAGCAGGGAAGACGTCCCCTGCCATGGAACTCATTTGGGAAAAGAAACATCCCACACCACAGGGGTGCAGGTCACTCCTTCAGTGCTGCATTTGCACAGCATGCCCAGCACCCTGTTGTCCACCATCAGTGGATCCTCTTCCTCTGACAGGGCAGACCTTGTTGCAACAGGACATTTCAAACCCTTGGAAAAATCCAAGATTTTTAAATGTTTCATTTGAAAGGCAGGATGGAAAGTCAAAATTGCAGCCCCTTTTCTAACCCATAAACCAAAATCTCCTCAGACACTTCACCTTTCTCAAAATGTTTCCTCCAAATAAGCATCAGCTCTTTCATTTGGGCTTTACCATTATTGCCTTGATAGCCAAAATAACCCTAAAAAAGGTTAGAAATGCTTTGATAATTCCTGGCAAGATTTGCTCATCACTGGGCAACGGTCTTAATACTGCAAACCAATGCTCTCCACCAGAAAACTTTGCTGATATGTTTGCCAAAAAATTTCTCACTGGTGTTACGTAGAAGGCTGTGCCAGCAGTGAGAGAGGAGCAGGCAGGGAGCTCAGGATCCCCAAGTGCTGCCCACACCACATGGGCAGGCTACAGGCAATGCAAGGCTGGCTCCCTTCCCACACGCCAAAATAAATTACTCAACAGCAAAAAGACCATTCCAGCTCCTTTGGGAAAAAGCTGTTTAAAAAAAACAACAAAACACAACAAAACAAATACCTGGTAATTTGGAAATTTGTCCAGTGCCACATTTTAATTCCAGCCTGAGATGTGGAGTTGGGTTTAAATTGGTTTGGACCCATCTCTCAATGCACGGATCGTATTTGCTTGGAAGAAATCGGCAACATATCTCTGAGATTTACAGCAGAGCAGTGACCAGAGCCCACTGCTGGGGTGCAGATTTAATGTCATTACACTAAAGGAAACCATAATCCAAAATGTTTCACTGGAATTCCTCGATTTTTAGATGATGAACAAAACAGAGTGATTTTCCACTGAGCCACGGCTCATTTCATTTTGCAAATCCAGAGCCACGTTTCTGGAATCTGAATGAAACATCTTGCTCTTTTTTTTAAAATGGTTTTCTGACACAGAAACTTGTCACTGTTGGGTTATTGCTAATAATTTGTTTTGCAATGCAAAATAATAACTGCAGGAATACACCTCAAGTGAAAGCAAAAGGAGCTGCCAGCTGTTCCCCAGCATGGCTCCCACAAACATCCTGTTTGTAATGATGGCTTCTGATGACAGGCTCTGAAACCAAAACTGTTACCACCAAATTTAAACATCCCGAAGTGACTCCAGAAAAGAAAAAAAAGAAGAAAAAAAAAAAAAAGAAGAAAAAAAAAAAAGAGGCTTCTTTCCTCTCTCACGATGGGATCCCAATTGGAGGAAGCCCACTATCATGTTAGTGGGGGGAATCAATGCTTTAACCTGTAGAGAAACCAGGAACTACCAAACTCCAAATCTCCTTCTTAGGCAGCAAGGGAACTGGGCTTCATCCTGCTCCCATTGTGAGCAGCTGAAAACCTGTCAGGGGCAGTCCAAGATCAGCCCCACCTCCTGTTCAACTACCCTGCCTAGACCATGTCTGTCTGCAGGAAATTATTATTATTATTACAATTACTATTATTATTCTTTATTACTGAATAAAAAGCAATGCACCCACTGCAAGAACGGAGCTGGGGAAGCCCCCAGATTTCTGGATGACAGGCAGGGCTGATCAGGCCCTGCCCAGCTGTGGTGCAGCCCCCCAGTGTAGCCTCAGGACCCCTCCAGTCCCTGCTGCCCCATCTCAGCGCTGCCCACCAGCCATGCTGGGGCAAGAAGCCCTCTGCCTTCCAGCCAGCTCTGCACCACAGCCGGGGGCTCCTGATGGCCTTTTAACAGTGGGAGGAACAGGCCCCAACACAAGGACAGAGACCCCGACAGCGCGGTCACCACGACAGCCCCCTCCCCCCCGGCTGCAGCAGGGGATCCCTGCGGGGTTTCCCCCTTCTTACCAGCCTCTTCTGCGGCTTGAGCGGCCGGTTGATGCCGTTCATTTTGTGGTAGAGCCCGCAGGCGTTGCACAGGTAGTGCCCGGTGCCGTCCTTCCTCCAGAGCGGCGTGGACATGGCCCCGCAGTTCACGCACTCCCGGCCGTCCCCGGGGAACTCCTCCAGATATTCTGGAAGAGAGAGGCAAGATGTGGGGGTCAGTGCCCGCCCCCGCCTCACAGTGAAACCCGGCACCGGGCTGCCCACGGGGAACCCCGAGGGAAAGGGTCCCTAATTCTCTGTGCTTCCGGACAATCCCTGCCCGGGGAGGATTTACATCCACCCTACACGGTGTGGACCAAACCCCTTTATTCCCTCCCCACCTTAATCTTTTAATATTTTGCTCAAAGCCAGAATATTTCCCCATCCCCTCCAAAGGCCCGAGCGCGGCTGGGGTCTCCCAGGATGGGAAAGGGCAGGGAACCCATCAGCGCGGTGTTATCTCTGCACGGGGCTGAAAAAATAAGTGGGGGGGAGGAGAGGGGTGGGAAATGGGTCGATTTTCCTGATTTCCAACAAGGCGCGTTAGGGAGGGCCCGGCTGGAGAAGGGCTCGGGGCTGCCCGTGGTCCCCTCGCCCCACACCGGCCGGGCTGGCAACGCTGAGCTGCCCGGGGCTTCCCGGGGGAGCATCGGAACCCGCCCCGACCCCAAAAATCCAGCTAGAGAGGCTCTTCCTCACTTTTCTCCCCCTCTTCGAAAGCCCCGGGAAGAAAATGCGGAGCAACGCGCTCCGAGCACCGTCCCCGGTGCCGGCTCCGCGGGAAACGGGCAGCCCGGAGCAAAACCGAGGGACCCCTCCATCGAGAGTCGGTCTCTCTCCTCCCATGGTCCTTCCCTCTCTTTTTGAAGTGACTCCCTTGATCTGAAATGTTATTTTCTTCCGAAGAAAAATACACTTCTTCTTATTACTATTTTTAAACTTCGATCGTATTAATAATGATCCGACGGAAAGAAAAAGGAAAACAAAACAAAACACAAACCCCACAGAACAAAACAATTAAAAATGGAAAAGTGGGGGAAAAAAGTTTAAAAGGGAAAAAAAAAAAGTCGCAATAATTAATTGACTTTTTAAAAGGAATAGTACACGGCACTTAAGAGCCGTTTACATTATTCAAGAGCAAAAATAAACGGCAGAGAGGACGGCGGCCGCTATTCCGGATCCCAAACCACCCAAATCAAAGCGCGGAAGGGATTTCCGCGCCATCACCTCCCCCGACAGGACCGGGTTGATCCCTTCCCGCACAACGCAACGGATTTTCCTAGACAAAGAGAAAATCCTGGAAAGAACCCGCTGCCGAGCACCTCCGGCGCGGGAGGAAGAGCCGAGGCGGGGAGGCAGCTCGGTGGGGAGGGGGCTGCTTCCCTGCTTTAACTTTGTTCTTGGGGTAAAGATAAGATAATTCGGTTCACCGCAGTAAAGATGATAACGCGGCTGAGATCTTGAAGTGGCTTTGAAAGGACTTCTGCAAACCACCGCAGGAGGAGGATGGTGAAATACCCCCCGGGCTATAAACCCCGCGCACGGAGAGTCCTTTTAAAAATCAACCCCCAAAGTTTTATTTGCTCGGGGCTTGGTTTAAAAGGACTCTGCGGTGTGGATGCAAACGAATTGAAGTGGGGTTTATTGTTCAACGCCTGAGTGAGTTTCAGTGTCTCTCTAAAGGCCGCAGAGCGATGCAGCTGCGGACCTGTTTGGGTGAAGGAGAATTAGGAGACCGAGAGTCTGTTCAAATATAAACTAATTTACCACAATAAATTACTTAAAAGGGAGTGAGCTATAAATCTGCCCCGCTAATTTAAACACAAGGGTAAGTATTGAAGCACAGGCACAAAGTCGATATTGTGGGAAGGAGATATCGGAGTGGGGGGTGGGGGGAAGGGGTTGAACGGCCTCTGCTCCTCTGTCCTGCGGGGGAACTGCTCTCCTTTGAAACGCGGTCCTTGCCCTTCGTGTCACGCACACACACACCCCACCTCTGTCGAGGGTCAGCCACACACACCCTGTGCCCGGGCCACCTCTCCATCCCTGGATAAAAGTCATCCCCTCCTTTCCCGTCGGGAACGGCAGGTCGACCCGGGGCCGGGCTACCAACACACAGGGGGATGGGGATGCCGAGAGCCGAGAAACGACTCAGAGCCCGGAGGCTACGACGAGAGGCGACAGCGACCTACCGAAGGTGGACCTGCGGCCGGGTAAAGCCGCCTGCCTCGTCTGCAGGCTGTGCAGCACGCTGCTCTCAAAGTGTCCGGCCGTCCAGGAAGGCGGTATCTCTGGGGTCACGTAGGCGGGGTAAGGGCTGGAATAGGACCCGTTAACGGAGCGCACCAAAGCGTTGCCGTACTGCTCCCGGCCCCCGCCGCCCAGCAGCAGGGACCCTTGGTAGGCACCGTCGCGGCCCGTGGGGCTGCTGCCCGGCGGGCTGTGGGAGTAGGAGAAGCCCGACGGCGGGTGGGGGCTGCCGGCGTTGAAGGCAGCGGCCTCGCTGCCGCTCTGCCCCCAGCCCGGGGGGTTGCCGAGGTGGCTCTGGTGCGGCTCGCAGCCTTGCAGGTAGGGCAGCGTCTGGAGAACGGAGGGTACCCGGGTGGTGGGCACGTAGACGGGCGAGCCGGCCGACGAGTGGAGGAAGTTGCTGGAGTCGTGGGAATAAGCCGACTGGCCATGGTTGGGGGCGAGAGCCAGACCCTGATACATGTTCCGTCCTCAGCGGCGGCGACGGCTGCTCAGGGCCCGGCCGGCTGCGCCCCGACGGTGCCGAGGTGGTTACTCAGAGGAACCTGGTGGGGGGAAAGCCGAGATCCGCGGGATGAGACCCCAGCAGAGCCCGGGAGATGCCGGCCCGCGGCCCTTCACACCCGCCAGCGTTTCCCGCAGCGAAAGAGCCTCTTCCCTCTTTCAAACAGGGGCTGTTCTTTGTAACTATTTTTTTTTTTCCCCCCTTTTAAACTTTCCTCTCGCCAGCTCGTCCCGCAGGGGAAACCCGCGGCGCTGGGCCGAGAGCAGCAACCGAGTCACGGCGAGAAACAAGCTCCGCACAACGCGCAGCAGCTCCCGCCGGCGCTTTCCCACCGCGGCCCGCCCGGGCGCTGCTCAGGGGTGGAAAAAAACCTCGACTTTTTTTTTTTTTTTTTTTTCTTTCCAAAATAAGTATTTCCCTTCCCATCTTCTTTTTTTTGGAGCCCCGGGCCTGAAGCGCGGCTCGGGGCCTTGCTGGAGGGCAGGGCCGCGGGAGCGGAGTCCCGGCAGCCCCGGGCAGCAGTTCCGGACCCGGGACATCCTCTATCTCCCCCATCCTCCAGCGTTGCCAATTTCATGTTCAAAAGCGAAATAACCCTAAGGCAGGCCCTCCACGTGCGGGTGGAGAGCTGAAGCCGCGGATCCCCGCAAAAGCATCCCACCCCTGCCCCCCTCCCGGGCCGCTCCTCTCGCACAGGTACTCACATGGCAGCGGGTCGGGAGCGGAGCCAGGCATGGCCGGGTGGACATGAAGCTGCGTTCAGACCATGCAGGAAAATCCCAGGGGAAAACAAACAAAACAAAACACAACAATAAAAATAATAATAATAAAAATAATAATAATAAAAAATAGAATAAAGTTTATGGGGGAAGGAGGAGAAAAACAAAGCAACCAGGAACGCCCGGCAGAGAGGGGCTGCCCTCCCCCGGTTCCTCCCCTCTAGACGCCGCCGTCTCCCGTGGGTGCGTCCCTGGCTGCGCCCCGCGGGGAAGTGGCGGCCGCGGCGGCGGCGGCGGCTCTTTACGGCGGCCCCGGTGCGGCCCGGCCCACGTGACGGACGGCGGGGGTAGCCCCGGTCCCGGCGAGGATTGGGCGCCTCCCGGCACGGGGGGGGAACCGGGATAAATCCCTCAGGCTCCGCTCCCGGCGGGGGGGACGCGCCCGCTGGCTGGGCCCTGGCGCGGGGCCGCGGGCGTCGGGCGGAGCGGGGACAGGATGAGGCCCCCGAGGGTGTCCCGCACCGCCCCGGGCCCGATGGTCGCCCCCCTGACCCCCCCCAACTTTCGTAAGGCTGGAGGTGTCTGCCCGCCCCCCTGGGAGGGGCTGGGGGGTGGGTCCCTCCTTTACGGGCCTTGCTGAGTGTTTGGGGGTCGCTCCGATACCCCTGCGGGAGGCGAAGCCCCCCAGGGCCGCCGGTAAATTCTGGGCAATACACCGAAAAGTTGCCTGGGGGGACTCAGGGAGTTTTTTGCTCCCAACAAGCGCTTCGGCTCTACTTTGCAATAAACCCCATTCTAAGAGGGAAGGGAGGGGTCTGACCAGCCTGCCCCCAGCCCGCCCTGCCTTTCTGAAGCAGCCCACGGCCCCACCGAGGCTGGGGCTCCGCTCGCAGCCTGCCCGGCCCGGCCGTGCCCGGGGCTGAAGGCTGCTTTGCCCCACCGGGCCGCTCCTGAGAGCAGCTCTCCTGCCCCTCACCGTCCTCTCGGGGCCGCCGGGCTGCCCCACTTTGCGGGGACTCTGCTATTCCCTGGGGGGAACAGTGAAGAGAGTCCTCCCCCCTGCACCCCTGGGCAGCGACGGGGACAAAAGCTCTTTTCCACGGGATCGGGTGCAGGAGGGGAAGGAGCACTTCGTTCCCGCTGCCCCCCTAGCCCGAGTAATTCGGCCAATTTAAATTCTCCCCGGTGCCGGTCCGGTCCCCACCCTCCGCCGGAGCTAGGAAATCATTTCATCGTTATCGGGTTTTGCCTCCGGGGCGTACGGGGGAATTTTTGCTCTTTTGCCCCAAGGCGCCGGCTCTCTCCTCCTCTGAAAAACGGGGGGAAATAGGCCTCGGCGTGTCTCATCTGCCACTTGCTCCATCCACGGGCGAACAGAGCTTTACCGCCCGCAGGTCTTTGCCGACAGGATCGGGCCCAGCTGGGTCCCGGGAGCTCTCCGGTAACCCCGCTGAGAACTGCCCAGCGGCGGGGTACCGGCCCCGGGGGAGCCCGGCCGGTCCCGGCTCTGCAGGGACCAGCGCTGCGGGAAGGGTGGGAAATTTCAGCTCCAAAATAAACTGGTGTAGGAATGCCAGCTATTTCCCTCGGAATAATGCAACGCAACTGGCTGGAGATGTATTTATTTGCCAGTGAAAACGGCCGTTTACGGCTCGCAGGGTATCCCTGTGCCCGCAGAGCAAGAGGGGAAAAAACCAAAACACAACAAACAAACAACAAAAAAAAGAAAAAGAAGAAAAAAAAGAAACAAAACAAAAAAAACAGAAAACAAGAAAAAAACAAGGTGGAGAAAAAAAGAAAAAGGGAAAAATGATAAAGAAAAAAAGGGGGGGAAAGCCATAGAAAAAGAAAATTACAATCAAGGGATGTTCCTGCTCAGCGAGCCCCGCAGCAACACGGGCAGGAACGTCCCCGCGGAAAATCAGCCTCAACCCCCTCGTGGCTGTGACTGACCCACCGCCGGGGGTTCCTTCGTTTCGTTTCGGTTGTTAAAAGCGGAGTGAAGCCGCGGGGACCCGCGGCTCTCCAGGCTCCACCATTTCAAGGTGTTATTTAACTGCGCTTAATCAGATTTTTTAATTATTATTATTTTTTTTAAATGAGTGTGAGCTTCCCAGTCCGGTCGCTTCTGGAGTTGAAATAAATGTGAAAACATTGAAAGAAACGAGGCGCTGCTGAAATCTGAAGGGATTTATCCCGTGGGCATGTTCACGCCGGAAGAAACCGCCGTGCGAGAAAACCTGTCCGCGGACGCGCTGCGTGTCTGTGTTCAGACCCATACAGTTGTTTCGGGTTTTTTTTTTTAGCAGTTTTCCAAACCACTTTTCTGCCTGGCGGTTCCTGGGCTTGCTGGGCTTTGGGAGACCCGAGGCCGCGATGAGGGTCGGCGGGTTCCACGGGCTGCTCCTCCCGCCGCCGCGCACGGCAGCGCCCGCGGGCGCGGAGAAGCGCTGTGGGCAGGTGTTCCGACACAGGAGGGGATTTCCAGTCGCCGTTGGACTGTCCCCATATGCTGGTCCTAGCAGGACAGCGGCCCGGGCTGGTGTCACCCACCCGTGAGACCTGCGTGGGGCTGCCCACCGGGCGGGGGGTGTGAGCACCCGACTTTCACAATGTTGCGCTCGGTAACAGGAGGCCAGGAGGGGATACGGGGATCCTCCTTTGAGGAAGACCCGGAGCAGGCGATGCTTTAGGTGAGGCAAGGAGGGAAGGTGCCAGCGTGGCACTGATGCCCCCCTCGATGGCCCGTCCGCAGTCTTCGCACTGTGCCCGGGGAGGTCACGGCGGGGTGAGGGACACCCGGAGCCCGCGGGGACGGGCAGGGGCTCCCCGCCCCACCGAGGGCACCCCCAGCGTGGCAGCGGGGCACAGAGCACCGGGTACCTCTACCCGGGACCCGACTCACGGCGAGGCTTAGACGGACACAAAAAAAAACCCTAACAGAAGCACCGGCGCCGGTGATCCCCGGAACCCCCGGAGGAAACAACAGACACTCTCGTCCTATCCTGCCCAGAGCGGGGCCAGGCGTGAAGGCCTCCCGGGAGATCCCGGTGTCACCCCGACGGTATCGCCGGGAGCTTTACCACCGATGCACATCCCTTACCGGGCTCCCGGCCCATTAGACGGGCTGGATCGGACCTAGCCCTGCTCTTCCAGGAGGGTACGGCCACATGTTTTTGGGGAGGGGATGAGTTCGGAAGGGGTCACTGCTCCTTGTCTCCCCCGTCCAGGCAGAGCCTGGCTCCGGCTGCGTGCGAGCGGGGCCGGTGAGTCTCGGCGCGGCACGGCACGGCTCCCGAGGGAGCCCTGACCCCTCCAGGTGAGGCTCCCCCGGGCCGGGACAGACTGCCCGGCGCCCTGGCCCCTCGGCCCTAATCCCGCTCCGGCTGATTTGTGAGTCCTGCGCGGGGGCGGACGCGTGGGAGCGTCCTACGCGGTCCCCAAGGGGGTTTTTAGCTCCCCCTTCCCCCCCCCAGTGAAAACCAAGGGAAAAAAATAAAAGGAAATTGGAGGGAGGAGGGCAGAAACATACCTGGTCCTGCTGCTCCGGGCAGAGGAGAGGCAAGACGCACCCTGAGTGGGGAACTGCGGGTTCACGTTCCCCCTTGGTGCACCAGGAGGTGGCAATTAATTAAATAGGTCCCCTTTCCTCCCTCTGCCTCCCCCGGGCTAGCAGCATCCTTTCCAGGGGCTCAGGCGCGGCTCGCAGCCCGTTGCCCTCGGCGATGCCGGGGAGGGCAAGCCCCGGCGTTAGAGCTGAGCCCAACCCGCTGTCCCCCAAGGGGAGCTTTGCCCCGGGCTGCCCGCCCCGCAGCAGGCACCGGGCCCGCTTCTAGCCGGCCCACACCGAGCACCCCGCTGCAAAGGGAAACCTTCCAGTATCGCGCCCCTGCAGCCCCGGCGGGCAGCACCGAGCAGCTTCCCGGCTCTGCCCCCAGCTCCCAAACGCAGGACGACTTGCCCGGGGGTACAGCAAGCTCCCCGGGGCCTGATTCCCTCAGCCAGGTGGGCTACAAATGGCGGGGATTGACGGGAGGGCACCGTCGGGGCCTGTATGCCCAGTTCTGCACCCCACGGTCCACATCCGTGGTCCCCATTCCCCGGTTTGCATCCCTCCCTCCTTCCATCCTCCCTCCAGCCCCTTCCTACCCAGTCTCCAGGGGATGGGTTGGCCCGTGCCCAAGGTCCTAGCTCAGGTACCTTCTGAGGCAGAGACCAGGCTGATTCACAGGGCAGCGCTGGAGAGAAGAGAGAAATGCACACAGCCCGGGCTAGGGGAGGCCCCGGCCAGCAAGGGGCTGTGGGCAAGGACTGAGCTGCCCCAACCCAGCCAGCCAGGGACAGCAGGAGTTTGTGCCTGGAGGAGTGTGGGGATGCCAGAGGGCTGTGTCTCAAAAGGGTTAAATAAACAGCAGGCTCCACCAAAAAATACTTATCTCCTGTTAGATGCATGTGGCAGTGGCTCTGAGGAATGAGGGCTCTGAGGGAGGAGGGAAGTATATAAAAACTTTCCACCTCTTTCTCTCAGATCCTGTGTTCTTAGCCCATTAGGCTTTCACTGGCATGGAAAATAAAGGAGGTCCCATAGAGCTGATGTTGCCTGCTGTCCCCTGTGGAATGGTTGTATGGGGATGTTTCAGCCACAGCCATTCCCCCAGCTGCTTGCTGGCCAAAGTTACACAGCTACACACACAGCTACACAAGTTACCCCACTTCCTTCAATATTTAGAGGGTACGAGTGCAGACTGCCATGTGTGCCCCCTAAGGCGGGTAACTTGGCACATGCCTCCTGAAAATGACCATTGCTTGTTTTAAAGTCATTTTCCTTCCAGACTTATCTAGCAGAATTAGCTCCAAGCTTCAGAGCAGTCATGAAATCCTCTGCTAATGATGTCAGTGCCAGTGGACATGGGCCAGAGCTGCAGCACCCACTGCTGGGAGTACCCCAAGAGTGATAAACCTATTTCTTCACAGGTGAGCAGACTGTGGTCTCCAGATTTCCTTGATGAGGAACTCTGTGGGCTCCAGCTTTGCCCCAAGCCCAAAGGACATGGATATTCAGCCCCTCCCTCCTAGGAGGGGCTCAGCACCTCACAAGGGGTGAGGACCTGACCACACCTGGGAAGTCCTCCAGGAGTTTTTTCCCTGGGCAGGATCAGGTGGGAGTAGCCAGTGAGTCAGGCTCCAGCCTTGTAGGCATGCTGGGGGACACCTTATGTGTGCTGTTTCTTGTCCATGTAGATGTTTGTGGGGTTGAAGCATGAGCGCACAAAGAGCCACCAGCCAGGCTATGAGAGGCCAAAACATTCCATACTGTGAGATGGAAAATATTTCCCTCAATAAACTCACACCCGTGAGCTGGTGGGCTGATGCTGGCAATGCCAGCCTGGTCCCGGCAGAAGCCAGCAAGCAAAGAGCAAAACCATGTCCAGAGCCTTTCCAGCTCTGCAGGGTTTCCACCACACTCCCCACTACCTTTACGGCCAATAAATGGGGAAAGAAAAAAAAAAGGCAAAAAAAAAAAAAAGGCTATTTTGGTATATTAACCTCCTTGCGGCCAGGTGAAAGGTTAAATTCACATGATTCATTGGCGGCTGAGAGACAGCACTTTGTTGCTAGGATTTTGGGGAATGTGGAGGGCTCCAGGGAAGGAGTCTTGCTAATCTTTAAGGGAGGGAGCCAGGCTCCTGTCTGACGGCTGCAGGCCCAGCAGCTCTGTGTTTCATTTCAGACTGTCACTCTCCTATCTCTCAGCTCACTCCCAGCTCCAGCTTGCTGCCAGATCTTGGGAACTGTTAACTCAGACAAATTTATAGATGGAAAAAGAACAGTTAGCCATTGTTCCTGGGGTGGGGGAGGGAGGAAAGCGAGGAGCTTTGGCCACCAAAGTCATGATGTAACCTGGTTGTTGCTTGGTTGGGAGAAATGTGTAAAGGATCTTGCTCTTCCTGAGCAATAGAAGGAAATTGGGACCATTATGTTACTGCTAAATGTTGGGAGATGGGATGCTGGTGCCCAAGTCATTTGGAGACCTTTGTAGAACATTCCTGTAGTGTGGAATCTCTCAGCTGGACATCTCTGGGTTATGAGCTCATTTTTTCATTTGAAGTCTCGTGATACTGGGTATTCTTCCTTAAAACTTTGGATTCTGGAGTCATGAGATCTAATATCAACAGCAGTGCTCTCATAAACAGAGCACCTCACAATGTAGACTATGAAGAAACTGGAAATGGGGAGATATCAAGGATTAAAAAAGAAAAATCCAGTTGGCAAGTATAGAGACCCTCACTTCTTTAGGAGTGCCATGACTTTTACTGAATTCATTTGCCTGGGAGAAAAGTGGGAGACCAAGAAGTTGTTGCCTCCCTTGGTGCTCTGCCCCTGCTTCCCAGTTGGGTACTGTGCCAACCAGCCTTCTTGCTGGAAAGACTGGTTTGTTTTTTTCCAATACAACATTAAACTCTGTATCTGAAAAATGAGAGAGCTTTTGGATGGTCTATGACTCCTGAACATGGGTCTCTTTTGGAGGCAGGTCTTCCAAAATCACCCAAAGAACAGAGACACATCTGGGAATGTTTATGCCTTACACAAGCCTCCCTGCAGTAAGGCTGGACCTGCATTCCCATCCTCACTGTTTCTTCACCATCTGGAGACATTCCTGGGTCTTTGTCCTTGCTTGCTCGGAGAAAAGTGTGGGAAAGATTTGGAGGGCT
This sequence comes from Apus apus, assembly GCF_020740795.1. Taxonomy (NCBI): domain Eukaryota; kingdom Metazoa; phylum Chordata; class Aves; order Apodiformes; family Apodidae; genus Apus; species Apus apus. The sequence continues at coordinate 12,557,551 of NC_067296.1, forward strand.
GTAAGCAGGTCCACCTGCCCTCTTCTGCATGTAGCTTCAGGCCAGGATGAACCTGCATCACAGTGATATAAACCAGCTGGGGTTTTTATAGCTGCTCTGAATCCAGATCCCCATTTTCTATTTTGTTTTTGTTTTGTTTTGTTTTGTTTTTTTCCATTTTAAGAGTGCACAGAGCAGATGGAGGTGAGAAATTCTGGATTTAAAAAATAAGTAGTAATATGTTAAGTGCTTAGTAAATCAAATCACTTGAGAATCTGGCTGCGTGGAAGATGGTTTCTTCTTCCAAGGTCTGAGGGACTGCAGATGTCTGTGTTTTTTGACCAGGAGACTGCATGGATGTGATTCTGAAGGCCCAGAAGGCAGCACAGTCTCTAAACATGATACCCTCTCATTTTACTTTGTGGAGTTTTATTTAACTCTGCAACAACATGGTCAGACTTTCAGATCCTCTACAATTTCTTCTGCAAACTCAGCTGTGATATTAATGCTGATAGTCCATTTAATTGTGGCATCTATAAGTAGAAACACTTTTTTTTCCTCCATTGCAGTCTTGGTGTAAAGTTACTGACTCAAAACTCCAGCATTACACGGACATGCACTTATAAATACAGGTCTGAATTAATCTCTTGTGGAAGTCTTCCACTGAAGTTAACACAGATGCCCTAGGAATGAACTTGGGACAGTATCTGCCTTATGGGCTAATGTTCATTTTGCACCTCTCTCCTCAGATATTTTATGTGTCTAAAAATAATCTTCCATCAGGGAGAAATGGCACTATGGCTTCTCCTAAGCAAGGTACTGAAAAGGTGTGACAAATGAATGGTGCACTCTTTCTTATCTACTAGAATGAAATCTGATGTTCTCTGCATTGCTCTCCTATGCTTAATTTTAAGGCCACTCTGCCCCGTATTTTTCCTGCCTTTGCTCACTGCATTTGCAGCCTGTGCTTTCCCCTCTCAGTTTCTCTGCCACAGCTGAACTGCCTTGGTTTGGGTCAGCCAATCTTCTCCTCCACCTCCTGAAACTCCTCTTCCCACTTCTCTCCATCTCTTTGGCTGCAGCTCTGACCTCTCCTAGCCTCATTTTTCACCTTCTCAGCAACCTTCCAGCCCTCACTGGCTGCATTTTTCATCTGCTTCAGCATGAAAACATGGCTCCAATTAGTTGAAAAGGCAGTATGGAGAGGAAGAGGAAGAGAGGCAGTTCTGTGAGCACAGCACCTCTTTCTGCCTTTGGGCACCCCAGCTGTCCAAGGGAAATGGTGGCTTTCATGGTTGAACACTCTGGAGCTGGGGAGAAGGGAAGATCTTCTTCCTATTCCTCTGGATGGTAAACACAAAAATAAGTCAGACTCTGATCTTGCACCACATGAGTTTTGGGCACAGACCATAGCTGGTCCTACCCAGCTGCCTTCTCCTTGCAAAGTGGAGACCCACCAGTCCCACGGCCAAAGCAGCATTTGGGGGAGGACATGGCAATGAGCCACTTGCAATCTCCTGCTCACTCTTGAGATTTCACAGAAACAAGCTGAGCAAAGCCATGTGTTACAAGGAACCACTGGAATAATTTTAAGTGAGCAAAGATACGCAGAAGCAGAAGTCCTGGCAAGCCTTTATTCAGTTCCCCATGGAAGGGAAGAGAATTATGAGTGTCTATATCCCATCTGACTGTATCCAAGACAATCTCTAGGTACAGTTTAGTCACTGTCCAGCTTTTCCAAACCTTCAGCCCCACATCTGGTCAGCTGGCCCCTTCCCACGGCCAAATGTTGGGGTCTTCCTTTCAGGGGACGTTGGCCAATCTGCATACAATCGGCGTCCTGGGTTGAAGCTGAGGTCACCATTGAAATCGTGTGTTTCCAAGAGCTGTTTGGTCAAACAGAATTTACAGACCAGGACAGTTAGTGACAGGGCTGACAAAGTGATGCTCCAATGATTTACAGTCCAGGTGTGTTGTCAGAGCAAGATATTTACCCGAGATCCCAAGAACTGTTAAAATTTAATCCCTAGAGACCTTCTCTGCTTTTTCTGCAGCGTCTTGAAGGGTCACATTTGAAGTCAACACACAAATAGCCCAGAGTTTAGGAACTTCCAGGGGAAATATGAGCAGATACAGATTAAAAATGTTTTTAATGGGTATAAAATGGGAGAGGTGAACTGATATAGGATGTCCTTTCCCTTATCCCAAATGTACAATTCTCCACAATAAACCTCTTTGAATATATGCATATTAGTCAGGATTATCTCTGAATGTACAGAGGGGTAAGAATATGGATCCTGGAGATGTCAGCAGGAGGATTCATTAGAGGAGACTGCAAGTGCTTGGAAATGGGAAATGTATTCTCTTATAAACACAGCCTGCACTGGGCTTGACCTTAAGACTGAACAGAATTGGCTGGAGAGATGGGGAAGGCAGGGAAGCAAAACAATGTTCATCCGTAACCATCTCAATTTTTTGTAACAAAACTCATTGTTGAGGTTTCTTTAACTTCTTCTTATGTTCCAAACAAAGGGAATTTTCTCCCTGAAAATCAACTTATTCTTCCTTGGTGAGACAGATTTTGTAGGATCTGGGGGTACATGATGTAACTCCAGAAGGGATTTCCTCTAAGCTGATGTGCTGGAGCTTCCACATGACCAAAGCATGACACATTTCTTACCACACAAACTAGATTACTAGTTATTCTCTCCTAAATTACTGGCCATTTCAAGTCTGCAATATCAGAGTTCATGAATATGAACTCTTGTATTTGAAGTGAAAAGAGACAGGGAAACTCTGAAGCTCCTCTGTGTGTGCATGGGCGCACACGGGCGTGGATGGTTTCCTCTTTATTGCTGCTTCTCCTTGCTCTCTCATTTACTTACTGGGCAAAATGAAAGGAGCTAGCACTGAGTATGAAAGGAACTCAGCAAGCCAACATTGACTCCTACCTCATATCTATTAGCTGTAAATTACTTTAACATGAGTGACATCACACTTGACTCTTGGTAAAACAGTGTTAAGTTAGTGGGTAATAAAACAGCTTGACACTAATGATGGGTTCTGTGTGATAAATTACTGTCAGTGATCAGATAAGGGTTCTGGAGACTAACCTTGAACTAAATCTGTTTTGTTGCTACATCTTGTGTGCAGTGCTCCACTTCTTACCACAGGGATTAAGGGCTCAGAGCCCAATCCTGCACCGTGCTCGGGGCAAAAGGGCTGCTCGTGTGCAGGAGCATTTCCAGAAGCAGCTTCCAAGCATCAGGCTTCTCCCACGAGTGGAGCAAGGAGGGTTTGGCCCTACCCTTGAGAGCAGCTCTCTAGTTACGTGGGCCTCGTGGTCAGTCTTTTGGATGCAAGGAAAGTTTCCAGCAGTGACTTAAGCATCCAAATCTCTGATATTTTTCATTAAAAAAAACAAAGCAGAACCCATTACACAGCCAATGGGTGGATCCTGGAAGTTTCATTTTTTGTCTGTTTGATATGATGGATTTCAAGATTGGATTATAGTTTTTGACCTACATATTAGATCTGTCCTACAAACCATAGATGTCAATGACCTCCACAAGAAGAGAGGGTGCTCAGCAGCTGGCTGGATCAGGCCCTCATTCAAAGAACTTGTTTTACTTGCAAAACTTCAGGAGAAAGCTTTATACCCAAGAGCTGGGAGCTGGCCAAAGTCAATGTAATGCATGGGATTTTGAATATTTTTTGCATGTATTTTCTTTGGAATCTAACCAGGGTGCTGCTTAGGAAAGGCTTCACAAATTGTTTTACATTGTTATTATTATTTGAAGCTCAGTTTTCATTTATCATGCAGGTAACATGCTTGGGAGATATTTTGTTACACTACTCCTTGTATAAACCATTGTATTTAAACATTTACCATTGTTCAATTTCATGCCTAATCACTGTTGTTCTGGCCTGTTTATTACAACGGGTCTAATCCTGGCATTCTTGTGTGTTATAAATGGCTTCAACCAAGAGAAGTTTTCACTGTGTTCATCCAGATACCTCATTCATCTATGATTATGACAGACCTCATCTTACGATGCCCCGGTTTTAGTGCAAATTGTAATTAATTCATCACTCTGGAAAGTTCCTAATGAGAAAAGAGCCCTTGAGAGGATGGCTCCAGTGCAGCAGAGAGGACTGTCAGGGAAAAAGCTGGAGATGTCTGGGTCTCCCAAGGAACAGGGTTTGTTGAACCATGGACACTACATCAGAGATATAATTAATACGCTCTTGCTCTCAGATTTTTGCTAAAATGCAAAATATTTACTGATGCTTCCAACTGAGCTGTCAAGAAATAAAGAGCCTGGAGACAACATTTAAATTGAAATATTAATCAAATCCTATATCAATCTAAGGTTAACACACTGTTTACAGAGCATGGTTAGCTCTCCATGAAGGGCAATCTTGAGGATGGAGATGAGGACTGGGCTCTGGCTATGCCAGTGGTCCCCATGCTCAAGGCAGACAGCACAGGAGGAGGTGCTGGAGGTGCTGGAGAAGTCACAGACCTTTCTGCAAAACATCTCTGAGGAAACAAAATCCATTTGTTCCATGTGTTTTCCCATTAAATCACATTTTTCTCAGAATTTTCTTGGCTGTTTGGTTCCATCTGAAAGGAGTGTGCCTTTTCCTGCATGATTCAATGCAAAAATAATTTCTCTTGGCTTTTTGTTTGTTTGTTTGTGTTCCTTCTATCCCACGTCTTGTTTCCCTTTGGAAAACAAACAAACAAAAAAGGTAAGGGAAGAGCAGGAAAATAACACTTCTGTTTGGAAAGAAAGGGAGGAGTCTGTGTGGGAGATGTCAAATGGAACAGAAAATCCCTGGACTTTCTCCAGAAACCCCCATCCACTTGAGCTGTGGAGACAATCAGTTTATCAAAACACTCTCTGGTGCATCGCTGTGAGAGGGCAGAGTTGTCCCCCCATCAGGAAGGTTTTTAAATGTTCCTCTGGATTTATATGGCTGAGGTGAGATTCTCCTCAGCGTTGCAGCCCCTGTTTGCAACGCAAAAAATGTGCAAGGAGAGATATAGGGGTTCTGACAACCCCCAATATGTTCTGATGGGGCCAGGAGAGGAGATCTGGGTGTGGTGGCACTGGGAATGTGGGGACACCAGGGCTGCCACCACTTGCTGACACTGTTCTGGAGATGGAGCCCATTGCCTCCTGCTGCCCCCTCCCATCCCTGCCCGTTCTTTGCCCCAAATCTCACCCGTGCCCAAACCGTGATGGTCCTTCCTCTCCCTTCCACTGCCATCTACTTCCTGGCCAGGCACTGTTTTGGAGAGAGGCCTGGAGATCTCTCCTGACTGGTGACGAATTTGCTTTCACTGGCACTGAGGAGCTACTCAGAGCCCTCCCATCCTCCCAACCCTATAGTAGGGACCTGGGGGGCACCGGAGCTGATCTGCACCCCAGATTTCCCCACAGCTCCCCCAAGCCCCACCACCATGGGGAAGCAGCACACCAGCAACATTTGGGCAAGATCTGCAGGGGTAGCCAGAGCAGAGGAATTCCTCCTTTCTTCCAGCCTTTGATTTGCTGAGCGCAACGGGAGGCACAGATTTTACATCCTTGCTTCTGACACACCAGCCCATGAATGTGTCACACACGTGCTGACAGGCGTGTCCGGGCTTAAATCCTTTTGTCTTCAACGTGCCCTTCTTTCTTCCCTTTCCCTTCCTTCCCTCACCAGACATAACGTAGCCCAACCGACCTGAGGCACAGGGACTGCCATGATGTAGAGAAGAAACAATCTCTGGCTGCGGTGGCGGCTCCAAACAGCTTATCCAACAGATGCACGAGCAGGAAATGCAACATCGTGTCCAACTTCTCATACCTTATTCATGCCTGTTGCAATCACAGAACACATGCAGGCCAGCGATACGCGGCAGATAAAGCTTTTGCTGTGAGTCTTTGCTCTGCTCTTGCTCCAAAACAGGCGCTTTTGCTGGGACAGAAGAGGGCCCCTGAGAGGTGCTGATTTGGCCGAGCTGAGAAATACCCGTGGGCTTATGTAAAACAGCCCAGGCACTGAGAATGGAAATGTGCCCACATTTGCTTTGCTAATTAACCTTAGCTTGGGCTCAGTGGGACTTGTTTTGGAGGAGAAAGTGAGATGAGATGGACCAGAGCCCAAATGGCTCTTGCCTGCCCTGCATAGCTGCTTCTGGGGCCCAGGGAGGTTTTGCTCTTATCCTTTTGGACCCGGATCTGGTCTCTTGTTTCTCCAGAAGCACCCTGAGTCCATCAAGCAATGAAAACACAGGATGTCACAACTTCCCGAGACAGGAGCAGGACCTCTTGTCTCTGACATCCCAACCTCTCCCCAGAGAGCCTTATCCTGACACCAGAGCACGGACGAGAGGCCAGGTTCTCAGGCAGCCTCCTGGCACCTTGGTGCTCCCAGACCCATGCAGGGAAAATGTTATCTACCCATATCTCCTGCACATCAGGAACTACAGTCAAGGTACCTGAGCTAAAACCTATGGGAGTTGTTCCCCTGCTGTTCAGGAGGAGCATTTCAAAGAACAACTGAGAAAGGTATTTTTTCACTGGGGTCGATAATCTGGTCTGGGCAGAGCAGGATGAGGTGGCTTTTTAAGGAAGGAATTGAGACCAATTTCCATGCTGGGATCCAGGAGTCAAGCACCCTTTGGGGTTTGCTCCATATTGCCCTGACCTCTCCAGCACCCATTCAGCAAAAGGCTGTTCATTAATCTAATAACTTCTTTTCTCCCTATTATGATGTGTCATAGAAAAAAAGATTGTGTGACAGCCTGATCTGAATGAAAATCCTCAGGCAGTGGGGGCAGGAGAGCAAGGACTGTGCCCCAAAACACAGCCCACAAAGTTACAGTAATATCATGGTTGAGAACTGCAGGAAAAATGAGTTAAAAGTTTTAGAAAAATCCCACCTGGGTGTGTTTGTCTGGAAACATCTTTTTCTGCCCATCAGCAGCACCTGCACAAGAAAAATTTAGCAAAGCTCAGCCCCATCCACTGGTTAAAAACCTAATCTCTGCAGTTTAACCCACGTGGGGTGAGGTTTTTCTGAGAAGCATTTATCGAGCTTAAAAAGATGCCCACAAACTTAATAACAATAATAATCACAAAGTTTCTACATTCTTGCCCAGATTCCAGGGTTTTCCTCTAAGCTGGCTGGCCATACTGTAAAAGTTGGCAATAAATATCTGTCTTTGGTATAATAAAAGCAATGTTTATATTCTTGACAGAATGCATTTATGAACTTACAGTCATTAGAGATGTAAACTGAAGGCAAGAAGATAACCTCTCTCCCAAATGTTCTATTTATTTCTGTAAAGTAATTTGTATGATTTATCTTATAGACTAAGGTTTATGGTTCACTTTGAACTCCAGGTTCTTAACTCAGCAATTGCCTGTTTGGGCTGAAGCATATAAGTGATGGCATGACCCAAAGTGCTAGATGAAAGGAAAAAGACAAAAACAAGGCAGGCTTCTGGGATTTTAACCATCATTTCTATATTCCATTGACATCTCTGGGTTAAATATTTTCCTTTGGAGGCCAATATGATCATTCCATCTGTATGCCATATCTCCCGAGTGACAAGGCAAAGCGCAGAACTCGGGCATCTTCAATGAGGCATGCCAGGATGCATCCAACTGGGAATGCGAGGAGGTCAAATGCTGGTTTTAGTCATAACTCCCAGTTTACACATCCTCATAAGCAGGAGAGCATCTATTTTGTGATTCATAAAAGAAGCATTTGATGTGGGTCTGCGTGTCGCTGCTGTACTGGGCTGGAAAGCCCAGGGGTATTTTAAACAGGCTTCCAAGTCATGTTTGCAAGAGATAGTATCTAATACTAAATAGACACAACCTTCCTGAGTTTGCAAAGTCCAGAAAGAGAGAGATGTGCCCTGCCCCACTCATCCAACACCAAGTAGTAACAGCTGTTAATGTAATAGGAAAGCTCCTATAATTCTCCGGGTTTGGGCAGATGAACACCATGAGGACATGTCTTGGAAACCAAAGCAGCTCTGGGGGATCTGAAAAGCTCAGCACAGTGGGGTGGCCCCACGTTTCTGCTTGGTTTTGTATTTTTGTCACCTTTTTAGAAGCAGGGTGCCATTCTGGCATCTTGTAAGAAGGCAACTGAATGTTGCCTTATTTGCTAAAATATCGAAGGTTGGTTTAACTCTGCCCACCCCTGAGTGTGTCTTTCTGCAAATAGGAACCACATCATTAGGGAGAATTGCTGGAGACCTAGTTCCTACCACGTGTGTGCTAGGAATTGTTCCCAGAGAAATGCTTTCTTGCATTCTGCCCCAATTTTAGCAGATTCCTAATAGAAGGGTATAGTTAAACATGGCTCATTTCTCAGTATCTCCACCAGCAACATCAAAAAGGATGAACCAATTTCTCTTCCACTTAGCCTGGCAAAAATGCAAGAGATTCAAGTGTGTATCATGACATATATCAATTTTCTTTGAATAGGTGGGAGAACCTGGAGTTGGAGGAAAATTATCCCTCACTCCCAGACCTGGCCGGAAGGAGGAGTTTACATTCTGTAGGAAACTTGAAGTACTCAAACCATTTCTCAATCCAAATCAGTGTCAAAAAGTCACCTGCCTTCAAAAAACAGCTCATAAACTGGAATTTTTGAACATTTTCCATTAAGAAACATCTGAACAAGTCAATAATAGAAAAATGTATTAAATATGCATATATGAGATATAGATATGAGAAACATACACTGGAATAAAACCAGGAAAGTAAAACTATTCTTTTTGCTGAATTCTTACTGCGTATTTTCAGAGCAAGGAGGTATCTCCATGTTTGCAAGATGCTGAAGAACAAACACAGGTGATTTTAGGCAGATCAATATGCTTTGGAAAACAACTGTGTGAGCTTCTAGTTGTTCTGGGCAGCTCTAACGTAGGTCAGTGAGATGGCTTTGACAGCTATTGGTAAATTTAGGAGCTATTTATAAAAGTTGCTGGCTTAACATGCATGGTGAGTGTTCAGCCCACAAATACACCCAGGAACAACACCATCCTCTCCAGATCTCTGCTGTTTGGACAGTTTGGCACCAAGACCTGTTTAAGTGTTATTTTATCTGGTGGCACTGGAGCATGATTTGGGTCGGTAGCTCTCAGGGTCCTTGCAGAAATCCTTCCCAAGGGCTGTGAGATTTTGGCCTCCAGCTCTCGCCCAGGTCAGCAGGAGAAGATACTCTTTTTCCAGATAGGAAGCCAAGCTGGAAGTTATTGAAGCCGTTTAATCTCCTGGCTAATAGTTCACATACCCAATTAGCTGCCCTGCTCGGCACTTCTGCTATCTTGCCAGGCTGGAAACTATTCCAGAGAGTGAGGAAGAGTTGCGTGCTAAGCGTGGCTGGAGTTTGGTGCATTTAGTTATCAATATGTGGAATTCTGTCCAGTCCTGGACGTGAAAAATCCGTATCTTATCTGGCCTCTGCCAGGTCAACATTACTCACAATTCAGACACCATTTACCCTGCAGGGCTGAGACCCGTGTGATGCCTGGCTCTGACCAGTACTATTATTCATTTATTCCTGAGAACACTGTAATTAATCAGAAATACATGTTAACACCCTGTCTTCTCTCCCTTGCCTCCATCAAAAATCCCCACCAGCCACCCAGCTTCTGAAAAGCAGGGGATTAAGCTCTTACTGAAGTTAATGGGAAAAAGCTCAGCAGGAATTCATCATACTTGGGGTCAGCCTTCTGCTTTTCCTTGTCTCCTAAGGTAGGAAGAAAGCCTAGGAAATGGGAGCAGGGTTAGGAGCTACCAGCTGCATGTGTCTGGTGTTTGCTGTGTTGGATACAGCCATCGCTCCCAGTGCAGAAGTGAAACAGAAACTTCCTTGGAGCTGGTTTAAGTGGAAACAGAGTTTGATACTGAAGCTGCTGTCATGTCAATAAATTATTATACGGTACAATAAAAATGGAAAGGAAGATGGTAACACAGAGTTTGGAAACATCTTCATGAAGTGCCTTCCTTTGCAGGTGTAAAAACCCTTCCTTATTTGTAATAGACAAAACTACTGATATCAAATAACATTTCATACTGCAGAATTTTCCTACTGATGTAGCATCTGAGATGCCACCCAGCAATTAACAGGGATGACAAAAAGGACACCTGCAGGCATGCCTGGGGATCCTGGCTCCAGGACACTCCTTCTTGACCCGGGGATCTTCTTCTCTACCCAATTCCTTCAGGACTAGCAGGAAAACCATCCCAATGCATGAGGTGACCGAGGTGCCTCCCCTACCCTCAGGAGCACAAGCTGTCCTGCTCAAATTCCTCTTAATGCAAACATTTAACCTGAAACATGGAAAATCAGAGGCAGGAGCTGGCCCCAGCACAGGTTTCTTGGAAGCTGGTGTGGGCAGGAGAAGCATGTACAATGGACCATCTGTTTCCCTCTGTTTTTATTCCCAGATTGGATCAGCTGGGCTAAAGAAAAATAGAGTCAGCCCCAGCAGCAGCAACTCAGCCCTGCACCAGGGCCACACGGACCTGGGGAGGTCTCAAAATGCTTCCCAGCCTGCAGAGGCAAGTGGCTTGGAGACACTTTGCTGTGTGGCTCAGACAGAAGACCATCTGAGGTGGGAAAATCACACCAGAAGCCAGAAAAAATGAGAAATCCCCCAAAGCTGAGCATTGGCTGCAGTTTAGAGGTAGCTGCTTCACCCAGCTCTGGGTGGTATCAAGTTTTCTGCTTTTCCCTACCCGTGATAGGGTTTGCTGCTCAGAGGGCATTGTGTGATGGGGTTGTTTTTCCTGAATTTGTGCCCATGTGCCCCAAAACGTCTCTGAGCAGGGCTTGGGAAAGGCTCTGCCTGTGTCCCAACCCAGCAGGCTGTGATGTGCTCGGTGCTCCACGTGGGAATAATTTCATTGGTGTCAAGGAACTGCTGGTGGCCTTGATGTTAAGCTCATGATCCAATGCTTCATTCTTTTAAGCCTTAAATATATAAATATACTCAGGCTGCAAGGTGCATGAGAGCAAATATCAGCAGGATTCAGAGCTTTGTTTAGGGTTGTCCAGCGCATCAGCAAAGCTCTGCTCTCTCCTGCGTCAGGCATGGAAATGTCTATCATTCTGGCTGGAAAAGCACCTCTTTTTTTTGAGCAGGGCAGGTACTTGTATATTGGCTTTATATCAAAGCCATAACAGCGTCGGAGGTAGGCACCAAAAAGGAATTAATCTGCCTTGAAATCTGGTTCCCCCATCAGAGCAGCTGTTTGGCAGTAACCCCGGGGTGACCCTCCTGGCCTGTCCTTGCAAGCCCCTGTCCCCACGCCCACCCCATGGGTGTCTCTCCACCCGCCCCAAGAACTGATAAGCCAGGAGGCGATTGCTGTTTTCTCTCTTTGGGGCTGACCTGCAGCTGACCCTGCTCTTGACAGGTCACCCTGCAAAGGTGACCAAGCACAGGGTCCCTGCACTGGCACTCTGGGGGAACAGTGGGACAGGAGCACATCGGGGCTGTCCAGGGCTCAGAAGATGCCTGTGGGGGGTTAAATGGGTTTGCTGTGCAGAGTAGGGATGCTGTGGGAAGCTGTAGCTGCCTGCTCCTGATCTGGGCACCTTCCGTGTCCATGTGCCTGTGTTACAGGTATCTTACAGCCTCCCCTGGGCACCCAAACTCCTTGGATCACAGAGCAGGATCCTCATGCTGTGGCTCAGCCTCAGGACCTTCCACTTCTCAATACCTTTGAATGTCAAAACCATCAGGTTTGCCATTTCAAGTTATTTTTGGCAGCTATAAAGTATTAAAAAAAATTACAGTAAACAAAAGCGGAGGTAATTGCACAATAACACAACTCCAGGAGTAGTGGAAAAGGAAAAAAAAAAGAAACAGCACTTATTGCAAGATTCAGGGTTTATCATCAGAGCTGGAATCCTTATCATTAAAAGCAAATATTGCACACCAGAAATATCTCCCTTATAAAGCCATATGGGAATTTTGCACTAAAAATAACCTGCATTTCTCTTACTTGTACTATGGGAGAACCTCTGGACCCAAGCTGTAAATGTGTTAGGTGCCCTGTAAACAAATAATATCAGTACCTGCTTTATACCCTGCATAAACATGACAGGGAAAAAAAGCCTTTGCAAAAGAGGGTGAGGAAGCATAGAGACTGTAAAACCTGCAGAAGTTGGTACTAGGAGAGAAACGAGTGAATATAGAATGTTTTCTCATTAAGATAGTTTCTCTTAAGAGACACAAACTATTGAAATATGTATTTTTAATGCAGTCAAGAAATATAAAGGCAACACAGAGAAGTTACTTTAAATAAACAAATAATAAATAGCTTGCAAATATATAAAAAATGAAAGCACAACAAAAAAGGCTCATATAAATGAAGGTGGTGATGGCAGAAATGCATCCTGCACAACAGCGTATACAGTAGAAATGCTAACACTTATTAATAGCTTAGAAAGACTTGCAGGAATACTGTTTTGGAGCCATAAGGTGATTCATTTCAGAGCTTTTCATTGTCAAACTCCTTCAGAAAAATGACACTCTTTCATTTCAAGTCCTTTCCCGTACAGGTCTTTATTTTAAAAAATAACCTCATTCATGTTTTCAGAAATGGGTTTTCTCCTTTAAGTGCTTCAAACAAACTTTTACAAATAACACCTCACTTTGGCTCGTGTAGCTCTGATAAATCACTGAAACAACATTCTAAAATATTAGAATCAGTTGACTCAAGGAGTTTAACATTTAGAACTGAGATAAGAACCGAAAAGTCACCGAAGGCAACAACGACTTTGAGTCCAAGAGCAAAACCAAGGAAAACCTGCAAAGGGATTTTGCAGTTAATGGAAACACCACTTGAAATATTTACCTTGTTGCTTTACTGTATTTTCCTTATAGTTTTGTCTTAAGTCCGGATAAATACTAACCTCTCTGGTTAATGACCTTTCCCAGGGCTTATCTCCTCCAGCAACCCCATGTCCTTGGGGCTGGGATCCGCCTGCCTTTTTCCCCACTGCCTTGGCCCCTGTGGTCCTTGTGCCTGGGCAGGGGATGGGTCTGCAGTGTCACCAAGGGTATGCAGGGATTGTCCTGCCCCTCCTGGGTTTGCATTCACTGCCCCTCCAGCCAGACCCTGCTGGGGGACCCTCAGTCCTTGGCAGCAGGATGGTGGGGGTAGCAGGGGCAGGGATGCCCTGATGGGGATGTGCAGGGTGCAGCCCCTATGGCCAGCTCAGAGCATAGCCCCCAGGCTGGCTTCCCCCAAAGCCTGTGCAAGACCCCTTGCTCCCCCCCACCACTCTGCTCCATCCCATGGAAGCCCCAGGCAGCCACACAGCCCTGGATTTCAGCTGCCAAGCAGTTTCTCCCAGACATATCCTTTCATGACCCCATTTCCAAAGTGTCTCCTGCACCCAGGAGCATATGCATCCCTGCTTAAGCCTTGGGAGAAGCCCACCTACTTATTTAAACCAGGTTGAGAGGGTGTGGGTGGATTAAGAGAGGATGTAAAGCAGCTGCTTCTGCCAAGCCCCATCAGGCTCTGAGGAGAATGTTTCTGTCCTTTGAACGGGACCCTACAGAGAATGAAAGTGCTGCAGTCTGTTCCTGCAGGCACCAGTCCCAAAAATTATTCACCTGGAGACATCCATGGAGACTTTTCAGCCTGAGGGTGGTAGGCACCCATTGGACCTTCACACCTGATATGGCCTTGAGGAAACCCCACCTAACATAATTTCCTGGTGGTTGGAAACTCTGAACCCATATTTATTCCTGCCCTCTGCTTTTTGCAAATTAGATCCCAGCATCTTGATGTATTTTAAGAACTTTCCAAACACTTTATTTATCCCTAGGATCATTCAGAAATAATCAATCCCCATAGCATCTGGCTCCTTTTGATTTCTTTTCTTTTTCTTTTTTTCTTTTTCCCCCTAATCTGGAAGCCTGCTGGGAGAACCAGCAGGAGATACATATGATGCTGAGTGACTTCATTTATATGGTTTATTCAGTAAAAGCTGCCTTCCAAATGCATCCTGCTGCTAGATGCAACAGCTGAGCAGGGAGGGAGAGAGCCGAGAAGGAGGCTGGGCAGGGAAGAGATGTTCCTCAGAGAAGAGGGAGAGGTGTAGAGGAAAATGTCAGGATGGCAAAGGGACTGGTGGCAAAACACAAGGGCTGTGCGTGGGCAGGGAGCAGAAGAAAGGTGAGACTGAGGGAGAAACACAAAGGTAAAGGGGTGGAGAGGAAACTGTGGAGTGATAATTGTTTTTCCATTGCAATCCTGGTGAGTGCACTGTGGGGTGAAATGTTAAAGCATTGGAAGTTCAATGGATGGGGCCAAGTCTCCTGTCCACAGGGAATGTGGCTGCTATTGCTGTGTGAACTCATGCAGCTTTGCAGCAGCAGTTGTGCAGCAACAGCTGCACTACAATTACAGCACCATTTTTTAATTGAGCTGAGTTGATTTCTAAAGGATAAACCAGAAGAAAAGCCGTAATGAATATGAAATGAGCACCTGTGCATGGGGGCATTACAGATGGCAAATACATCTTTAAATTCACCCCAGAGTTTATTCTGGTACAAAGTAAGATAAAAGATCCTTGCTGGGAACAAGTGATCCCCCCTCCAGCAGACCCTGACCTGCAGCCTCAGCGATGGGGCTGCCTTATACCCAGCCCTGCCTCTGTCGTATGGATTGGCTGTACTTGGGCAGGCTCCAGGAACCCAAGGCTTTTGAAGGTTAAAAAGCAAAAGTCCTACCCACTCCCTCTAGCTCCAGGGCTTTCATCCTGCTTCCTTGGCAGGGCAATCCCTGCGGAATGGCTCTCATCCGCGGCTCCGCCGTAAAAGAAAGAAATAAAGGTGCAAATCGATGGGGCACACTTCAGACTTTGAACCCCGAAGCCAGGGAGCCCTGACTGGTGTTTTCACAAGCTCACGATTGAGCTCAAGCCCTTTGTAAACTTCTGCTGGATTGCCATGGACGTGGCAGAAGCAAACAATCTGCCTCAGCAATCACCAGGCCTCGGGAGGCTGCGGCGGTGCCGGGCTGCCCCGGGAGCCGTGCATGGCACCGCCAGACACGGGGCTGGGTGACTCACACCCTCCCCAGCCATAAACCCCAAGGGACCAGTAGGAATTGCAGCCTGGCGGGGCCAGGATTGGGACCGGAGCCCTCGGAGCGGCTCCGCCATGGGGGGATCTGGGAGATGCTGCTGCTCCCCACGCTGCCTTATTGACCGCTTAAATCCTCTGCAGATCAAAGCGGGGCTGAGAGTGTCTTCCTAATGCTGCTTGAACTACACTGACCTTTTCCTCTGGAACCTCTGTTAACTCCTGCCCATTACTCATTGTAAACAAAAGGGAGATCCAAAGGGTTTCCAATGGCCAAGACAAATGGGAAATGTTAGGAAGCTGGTGAAGGATGCTCAGGCAGATGACATGATTTAGGGAAAAGCAGGAATTCAGAGCCGGGCAGGCCGGCAGCCCCAGTCCACATCATGATACCTGTAACTTCAGCTGCCTAGAAATGGCTTAGAAAAGGTGATGAGCTAAAACACTGGAGCAGCTCAAATATGAACTTTATAGCTGGGTCGTGGGTCAAACTAGAGAGCGATCACCAGCCCTGCTGAGCATGTGCCAGTGCCACGTCATGGTGTGCAGCTATATCAGAAAAAATTGTCCCATCAAGTTGGAGGGACCTTGAACTCTGGAGGATCTCTGCTTGAAGCTTTGAACTTTGTGGCTCGGCTCTGCTTCCAACACAAACACTGTGCTGCCATATGGATATTTGGCATGGCAGTTTATCCTCTCCTTTCGTATCTTATCCTCTTTGGGAAGCCCTCGGGTATACTTCACATTCAAAGACCATGTGTACGGGCTTGAAAATACACTAAACCCCATCATGGTCCTTTATTCTTGTCATTAAAAAACGCCTTTTTTTCTTACAATGCATCAGAAATGTCTGGCTGAACTCCAGGGATGTTTCTGCATAGGCTGCAGAGGGGAGGAACAGCAATGTACCCCTCTCCCCAGACATTAGCCTTGTGCAGTATGGAGGTGAGAGCTGCTGATGTAGAGTGGCTGCATCAATCCTGGGTTGGGACCCAAATTCTCCTGAGCCCTTCCTAGTGGTCAGGAAATTGCTGGTAACCAAAAAACGAGAAGTTTTACGTGTGATAGTTTTTCAGGTTCATACTCATGCACAGGCATAAGAATAATCTGAGAGTTCAGATCAATTCTTCATGCTGTTCAGTGACTGGATGGTGAGATCAGCCTGGTAGGTTGCCCTCCTGCCTGCTTGTCCTGCCTGCAGCAGAGTTCCCGATGGAGAGGGACTGGGGGTGACTGACAGAGCCAGCATCCTTCTCCTGGCCATCTCCAGCAGAACTGCTCCCTGGTTTTAAGTGAGGTTCATCTTTTCCTGTCCATAACCCCCACCTGCTGCCTGCACCAAGACTTTTCTCTGCCTTCAGCTGGAAACAAAGGCTCAGGGCGTGAGGCGGTACCAGCAGCACCAGTTCCCATCTCATGGAGCGATAACATGGAGCCGCTCTTGCCCGTCACCGGACGAGTGCTGCCCCGTGCCCGGGCACGTGGCCTCCTCCCCAGAACCCTCATGGGCATAAATCAGGTAATCTCTGACTTTTCCCCAGTCACTCCCTGCACCACCTGGCCCTTGGCCCAGGAATTCTCCCTCAGCTGCCCATGTCGCCCGCTGGGAACCCTCCAGAAAGTGCTTTTGAAATGTCTCCACCTGGGCAGCCTGGGGACTTTGGGGATCTTCAGCATCAATGCCCAGGGATTTAAATTTTTTGGGAGCCATACCTCATGGTCAGTATTGCAGGAGGGAGACACAAGGCCCTTTGTGGATGCTGGGCTGTTGGGTAACTGCTCCATGTTGTGGATTGTTTTTAATGGAGCTGCAAGTGTGTGCTGGGGAAGGAGAAGAAAGAGGGAACAACTACCCCACCATGCTGCCCTGCTACAAGGGGTTTATGATCACTTCAGCACCTTAACTGCTCCCTGGGAGCCTCTGCAGTGCCATTTGCATGAACAGATTAAAATTGCTGCTCACTTTCACCAAATCAGGAGCAAGGTGGTTGAAACTCTTGAACATGAAAAGCAAGAGACCAGTTTCTCACTGGGAAGCCCAAGTTTTGCAGGGGAGAGGGAGAGAGCCCAGCCCTTGCCCAGGGATTTGGGGTTTGCTGGGCACAGAGTGACCTCTACTGTCTTCTTCTCAGCAAACCCCAACCTGGCAGGAGAAAGCAGATGGACACACATAATTTAAGGGCAATATGAGCTGTAGTTTTTAGCCAGATGGTAACAGATGTGTCAACTGCAGTGCAAGTGCAGCCACTGCTGGGACGCTGCACGCTGGCCCCAGCCATTCTTTAGTGCCATCTTCAGGCAAAGCTTAAATATTGCTGAGATCAAAGAGCTGAGCATGGCACCAGCAGCAAACCTCACCCCACCATGCCCAGGAATATCTTTGGCATTTGCTGGGATCCATAGGGGTGAGTGAGCAAGATCAGCAGGGACTTCCCGAGGACTGCAGTGATGGGCCCAGTGTCTCTTGCTAGAGATTCAGTACTGAGAAATTTGTCCAGAAGCTGAACCTGGTACCAGGTAAACTCCAGCCCAGCAAGCTTGAAGTTTGGGTCATGTCAGTATTTTCTGAGTAAGGGATTCAACAGCAAAAACTCCCTTTTAATCCTATTTAGAAAGGGGGTAGCAGAAAGGGCTGGGGATTCCCACAGTGCTGCCTTCCCCATTCTGTTGGGTGGGATTCAGGGGGGCAAGATGGGGAGAGGGTCAGGATGGGGAGATGTTCAGGATGGGGAGCTGGGCAAGATGGGGAGCTCGGCAGGATGCAACCTTGTGTGGGCTCCAGGGATAGCAGGTTATATGCCTGCTCAGGGCAGCAAGCAGCCTCACTAAAACCTGGCACACAGTGCTGGGAGCAGCATCTCCACTGTGGATGCAAGCATCAAATGGATCCAAAGGTCCATCCAGACCTGGAGCATCTCCTGGGGGCTCCACAAAACTGCTGGGGCTTTGGCATGCTCATGTCTGAAATCTGTGACCTCCAGGTTTGCCAGCTAAGGGCCACAGAAAGTCTCCAGCCCTGCCTGCCTCCTGCACACATCTGGCACAAACATGAGCTGATCCTCCAGGCTCTTGCTCATGATCCTTTTTTTTTCAAAGACCAGGCTTCCTCCAGCTGATTTATAGCACTTTTTAAAGGGGCGATTCCAGAGAAGCCACCAATTACATTGATGAAGAGCCTGACAGTAAACAGTGTTTTTTCTCCTTCTAAAAGAAAAAGACATGGAGAGGATTCAGCATCTTCCCAACATCAAAGCCAGTAAAAGAAGTGAAGTGAGACTCTGACCTTTAACAGCCTGTCTGTTAGTGTGGATTATATCATGTCAGCAGCCTTCTGCAATATAAACTGTACCTGGCTTTGATGAGACCTCTTATAGATCTTTAAATGGGTGGAAATACTGCATGGCTTTCTGTGGAGAGGCAGCCACAGGAACAGCAAGGTATTAGCTACATGGCACATGGGATGAGGGGTCTGGCTTGTGGTGCTGGATTGCTGGGGCTGTCGGGACACTGGTGCTGCTGTGCCTGGGAAGCCGGAGCCAGCGCAGGTTGGGGCTGTTCCTGCCAGCTCTCTTAACTGGGCTGGCTGTAGCATTGGAGGCTCCAAACCCAGTCTTTCCCCCACCATGAGGCTCCTGGACCATCTAGAGAATAATGTGCATCCCTGGCAGCACAGGGCTCCGTGCTGGAGCATCCCAGCACTGCTCTAGCGCAGTAAGAAGGGCATAAAAGCTCTCCTTTGGGAGCAGATAAGGCAAAGGGTCAGGGATTGCAGGCACTGGTGGCAGGAATTGCTCCTCCATCTCAGTGTGCTGGCAGGTGATAGCCACCACTCCCCAAGGAGGATCCAGAAATAGCAGGTCTGATGGAGCCATGGAGCACCACTGAGGTGCAGATCTATTTTCCTAATATGTGGAAATATCTCATTGACTTCTCAGGGGACTTATTCCTAGAAAGCAAGGGGGTTTAAACCATATTGGGAAGAAAAGAAAAATGGGAAAAAAAGCCATCATTACTCTGATACCTGGAGATAACTTGTTACAGCCAAACATTGGACAGCATAACTCTGCCCATAAACAAAGCTGATTTATTAGGAAAACTCATCCTTTTACTGCCCATAAGTTAAGGGCTCAGGGTTCTGGGCACTGTGGTGTTTCAGTCATCAAGGAATATGGTAATAATGTTTTATGGAAATGTCTGAGGCTCCCTCTCCATGGAGCCCTGACCATTTCTGTTATGAAATACACAATGCTTTTGCATCTCAAAGTCCTACACATTGAGCCATAAAGACAAACATGAGTGATCTTGTATCTTCTGGGGCTTTATGGTGTTATAAAATATGTTTTATGTTCCAATCAGCAGCGACAATTTATGAACAGGGAGGCTTGAAAAGATATAACATCAGTCTATGTATTTTAATATAGTTTGAGAGAACTGTAATGCCTTGAATGACATTTGCTCTCAGCACACATGGAAAATGAATAGTAATGCAGAGGAGATTGATGGTTTATTTCATCCAGAAGGGTCTTCTGTGTGAAGAGTTTTATGAGCATTATAGACAATAACTAGTTGGCTTAAGGAATACGATTTATTGGCCATGTGGCCACCTTCTCCTGGAGTGCTCACATTTTCTTAGTGCCTTGTTTGTGAAATTTGTTAGCATCAATTCCAAGAGGTTTTTTTCACTCCCCCGTAAGTATTAAAATTAGAGCCAGAGGTAGACATCAGCCATTTTTATTAATGTTTCACTTTATTTACACAATGTATCAGTTGTAAGAACGTGTTACGAAGTAACACTGAAATGATCTATTTTATATGCAGCTCCTCTAGGAATGAAAATAAACCTGCTGAGAAGTGGAAGTAATGGGGGTGTCTGACAAGAATTAGAGCATGCTCTTTGTTGAGTATTGGTCACATTTAAGCTTCCTGTTTTGAAGATTACAACGAGTATTTATTGCTAGTGCTGGATTTTTTGAGTTCAGCATGTTTTGCTAAATCATCCTCAAAGCTTCTGTTGTAATTCAGCTTTGGTTAAGCATTGTTGCAAAGCATGATATGCAGAAGGATGATCAGGCTGGTGGCAACACAGGGGTTTGGCTCTGCTGACCAAAAGGAGCTGTTGAATCCATAACAACCTGGCTGTACTTCTGCTCCTCCACTCAGACTCTGGAGCAGACCCAGCTGCAGGTACCTTTTGCCCTCCCACACCTGAGTATCTTTTTGCATGCAGCCATCACACCCTCAAACTAAAGAACTTCCTCCTAATGTCTAACCTAAATCTCCCCTCTTCCAGTTTTGATCTATTACCCCTTGTCCTCTCACTACAAGCCCTTGTCAAAGTTCCTTTCCCAGCCTTACTGTAGCCCCTTCAGGCACTGGAAGGTGCTCTAAGGTCTCCCTGGAGCTTTCTCTGCTCCAGGCTGAACACCCCAACTCTCTCAGCCTGTCCTTGTAGGAAAGGTGAAACTGGCTCAGGTTGCCCAGAGAAGCTGTGGCTGCCCCATCTCTGGAAGCGTTCAAGGGCAGGTTGGATGGGGTTTGGAGCAACCTGGTCTGGTGGGAGGTGTCTCTGCTCATGCAGGGGGGTTGGAACTGGATGATCTTTAAGGTCTCTTCTGACCCAAGCCATCCTATGATTCTATGATGATAATCACTGCCATTTACTGCTCCCAAACCACCACCAAACACCGTTTCCAGGAGACCCGCAATGGAAGAAGAGGCTAAGTCCCTGTTCTCAGAGTAAAGTGCATTTGTTCACCTCCACATGAGCAGAGAAAAACTGGAAAATATGTTTTTTTAAAGCCTCCTCATGGGAAACCAGGGAGAAAGATGAGTCTTGGTTTTGAAGCAGGTGGGAACCTCCTGAAAGGCCCAGCTGTGATTTGTTCAATGTTGGGCATTGCAGCTATAATTTGCTAGTCTAGCTTAATGATTTGACTTGATGATCTTAAAGGCCTTTTCCAGCCCAAACAATTCTATAATTATATGAAACAGAGGATAAGGTAGCTTGTCTTCTTGAAGGGGAGAAAGTTTGGAGGCTGAAGGGTCATTGCAAGGGCAGGGGATGGAGGGCACAGCTCTTGCACAGATGAACTCGCTGCAGCCTCCTCTTGCTCCTGGTGTGGCCATGGGAGCTGCTCAGGATGGTTAAGACCTGACCCATAATGAAGATACACACAAGCCTCATCAGCATCAGCTGCTGCCACATCAACAGAGCAAAACCTGCCTCGCTGCTCACCACTGATGCATTGATGCAAAACTGCCAGTGCCAATTGCAGCTTGATCCTTGCAAATCGGTGGGAAATGGTGTCAGGGATCAATGAAGAGAACCCCAGATGGCAGCTCTGCAGTGGGGCAGCCCTCTGAAAGCTCAGGGGCTTTAAGCAGCTGTGGGCTGGGTCAGCAACAGCTTCACAGGAGAGAGGGAGCTATGAAATACTGAAGCAGAAGCACAAGCATTGCTGTGCTGCAGCACAGGGTCACCTCAGCAGAAGCTTTGTCAATGTGAGAGCCAAGACAAGAGCTATTGATACTTCCAGAGTATTCACCTAAAATCTCACAGTGAGCCCCTGGTCCCCCTTGAGGCAATGCTGGAGGTGAACATTTCATTCATTAACATGCCCCTTATTGTACCTCCTGATTTATTTTTACTCTAAGAGTTTTATTCATGCTGTTGGCTCTCCTGTGCTTAGTACATGCCCCTCCACAGTAATTAAGCATTAGCTAATATCTGCTCATTGAAAACCATAAGAGAGCTTTATTATCAGGCAGGAAAAGACTGCATTGATTTAGAAGACACAGTTCACATGGTAATTTCTGTGCCACCTTAAAAATCACTGCAAAGTGATCTCTAGAAGGTAATAAACAAGATGCAAAATCACCATGATAACATAAATCACTGTGAACTCACTTGATATTAATAACAACTATGCCATGGATCTATCCAAGGGGATTGCTTTGTAATGCAGTATCAATGTCCCATTATTTTAAAGTGTTACTAAAGTAAAGGGGAAAATGGGATTCTTTATCAGATATGTGGGATTTTATTAAGCTCCTGTGTGTGGAGAAGAATGGGAGCACATGGATGTATTTAGCAGTGATGGCATCTGCTAAGGATGATCAGTTTGTCCTTCCAAACCTACATCACCTGAGCTCCCCTGTGACAAAATCTGTCCTTAAAGCCAGGACAGGAGAAGCTGAACCAGGGAAAATAATCATGACCATCAAGGTTCTTGTTCCAGAGCCCAGGACAGACAGGGAAAGGCCGATGGATGCATCTCCTCTCCTGCCTCCAACTCACACAATTCAGCCCCAGCTCCCAGGGTGTCACAAGGAGTTAGGAGCAGAGGAGGTGGATTAGACTTCTGGCTGGCATGCAGTGAATCATGTGTTAGCTCTACATACAGCCTTTCATTAGAGTTTTACCAGCTGCTTTCTGCCTAAATATTTGCTTTAAACCCTCAGCATATTTCATGCCATAGATTTTTTTTTTCCCCTACCAGTTCTGAATCGGGGCTGAAAGCGTTTTAGAAAGAAAACACACTTGGCTGAAGTCAGATGTTGCATTCAATCAAAACCCTTGAGAAACTTAAGACTGGTTGGAAATACGAAGGGGATTGGTGCTCACAGTTCTGGCAAGCCACTTGTTCCAAATTTTGGCTGGGACCAGTGACTGGGACCAAGTCACCAGGGACAGATGCAGACAGAGCAGAGATGAGCTCATTTCTATGATTTTCAGCCTCTTCTACTCCAGCAGAATCAAGAAGATAAATGATTCTTTATATTTTGACTGCTTAATTTTCCTTTTCAGCGGTATAAGCCAACTTTTCTGCCATTCCTCTAAGCACACAAGGAGGCAGTAAATTTTGCTGTCAGTCTGAGAACACTTTTCTAACAGCACTGGAGCTCTCAGCTGATGCCAGCCTTCCCCAACAAGGGTCTGCTGAAAGTAATTGTATCTGCCAAATGGTGCTGGGAATCACTGTAGATTCACTGTAGATTTACTGTAGGCTATAAGAAGGCAAATCCATTTTTTCCTCTTTATTTAAGATTAATTTCTGTTATAAAGGTGACACTTCAAATTTGCACTGAAGTTCTGAAATTCTGCCTGGTAGTAACAAAAAACTTTAGAAGGGGTTGAAAAATCTGTGCATCTGTCTCAGCTATCCCAGAGTTTTTCCCTAGAGCTTCCTGAACAGAGGAATTTTGTAGCAATATTTAATTTAATCCAATTTTAAGGCACTTCAGGATATTATATTTTAAAAGGTTTTATTTTTAGTACAGTCTAAATTTTCATGCCATCCCAGAAGAATGAAACAAACTGAGACAATTCAGAAAAACTCCAAATTCCCAACAAAATCTTCCAAAATTTGCACCCAAAGTCAGGAGTTGTCTCCAAGCTCCACAAGGAACCAAACCCTCCTCTATTGCATGTCAACATGACCATCAGCCAATGAACCTGAACGAATCAATGCTCACTGAGGAGATGCAACCCTCACCTCTCTACCTTTGTGGAGCAATGCTGATGCTCCCCAGTAAGGAAACTGGCACCAATGGGCACCAGTGTGTACTGCAGGAGCTTTACCAGTTCAAACCAGCTGCAAATCTGCTTTAAGTGATTGTTTGTTTGTTTTTTCTTTTTCTTAATAGGTCCTTAATCGACTGAGTTAAAGATTTACAGTGAACAGAGCAGGACAGTCCAGCACAGCAGCTGCCTAAGCCAGGCATCCCCCTCATCTCCCTGTTTGAAATAAATCCTTACATGGGGATCTTAAAGAGCTGGACTAACTCCCCAAAGCATTAATGGGTGTTAAGTGGTGTGCTGAGATAAGAGTACATCCCATTGTTAGGAATGACTGAGAGAGCTCAGGGGTCAAGTGAAATAGTGCTTATCTGCTGGCAATTCAACCTTTTCTTTTTCTTCCTGTGTTTGCTGTTTAGAATTTTCCTCTGGGAAGGAAAAATAAAAAATAAAATAGAAAAAAAAGGAAAGTGTAAAAGAGCCTCTATTTTAATCAGGATTCAAGAGAAGGATTCTCTGAGGGATACTGGCAGATAAAAGGCAGATCACTTTGGGTGGAAAAACCAGGGGATGTCTTCCTTGCATGGTGAAACCCTTGGGGCCACCAAACTATTACAAATTGCAGGGAGGTCAGAGCTCCAGCAATAGTGTAGGAAAATAACGAGCAGACAGAAGTTTCCTCACTACTTTCTTTGATGACCAGAAGTTGGCACCTGAACCTGCAAACTTTCTCCTGCTGCCTCCTGGATGGCTGGACCTCCTGGGGATGGCACAATAAGATCCCTCTGGGCACAGCTCCCATGTTGGGAAAGAAATGCCAGTGCAGTGCTCCAGAGGAGAGCTCCTCTTTGCCACACTTTGCTGGACTCCAAGGTTTTTGGAGCTGTAGGCAATGTGTTTTGGAGTGAACTGAGCGGGAGAAGGTCCCCAGCTCTGGAATGGACTCTTTGTTCTTGGCACAGCAAAGTCCACTCTTGCTACCTGGGACATTCGCCCAATATTTGATTAAAAGGTTGTTTTAACCAGGGAGAGATGAGGTTCTTATGTACTGGGATAGGTCCCAGCACATCCATTTCATGGGGAAGGATTGCAGAGTGAGGAACAACAAAGCTCTTACCCGGGGGCACCTTCACTGGGCTTAGGGGAGCACCTCAGTGGTGAGGTGACATCAGAAGAATGGGTGAGGTAGGAGAAATGCTCTTTCAAAGCAAATATCTGACAGTTCTGCTTTAGTGGAAAGGGACCAACTTTTTAAAAATTAGGAACTTGAAGTGAAACAAGCAGCTGAACTTCTCTTTATCGCAGCTCTCATGACAAATCCTAAGGGGTTTTGATCACTCTATGAAATAATTCAGACTGCTGGGCTGCACACAAACTCTCCTAAATTATCCTACCTTGTTTCCCAAGCCCTGCACTCTCTCTGAAACCTAAATCAGCCTTTAGCTGGCTGGACAAATTCCCGGTCCCACAGAGATCACTGAAGGCTTTGCACTCACCTGCAGCAGAACCAGGATTTCATCACACTGTGTTTCTCCTCGTTTCCTTGCTGGTCACCACACCAGGAGGTTTCCATAATTCTCACAACAGCAGAAATGCTTTTGGACATGAGTGGTCTAATTCCACACAACTGGAATTGAGATTTCAGATGTAAATGCAACCCAGCTAAAATGAAGAGCTGCAAACCCCTGAGCTCCTGACTCCAACCTGCTTCTTGCCTAACGAGCACACTGGGAAGGCAACAGCCACACCCTGCACTCCACCCCCCTCATTGCAATCTGATTAATCCCTTAAAAAATATTATTTGAAGCCTGAAACAATCCAATGTCTTCTCCCCCATGCATTCAGGCCATATGCAACGGCCAGTATTTAAATGATGGCAAAGAACAGATCTCTCTAGCACAGTGTGTTAGAGCAATTTGTTTCTCACCCTTTGAGGAGCCTGGGATTTCCCCACAGCTCTTTGGATTCAGTGCTGAAGCAACCCTGGAGTGCTGCAAAGTTGGGAGGGAGGCTGTCACTGTGCTACCAAGGCTGAGCACATACATATGAATGTATATTCTCCTTCCTTCTGATTAATAGTTCCAGTCAACATCAGGTAACTTATTCCTATTGACAGATCTATGAAATACTTGCAGAATCAACAGCCATCAAATGGATGGCAATGAGCTGGCACCATAAAGCTGTAACATTCCTGTCTATTGCAATCAAGGCTTTTAAAACCTAATTACTTCTGGGTGACATCACTCATATATTTTCATGTGAAATTACAGCGACACGCAAGTGCCCGGCAAAATAAAAGAAAACAAATGATGTCCTATAATAACAGAGAAGTGAACTATCATTTTTAATCTGGCATGAAGGCTCCAACTGATTAAGCTTAATACAACTTGTTAAAACACCTAACAAGCGAGGAAGTGATTAAGTATTGTCCTTTTGCCTCTGGGAAATGGGATCTGCTCTGAGCGAGCACGGAGTGACTGAGGTAGCCCCGTGGAGCTGATTGAGCTGCACATAAAGTAACTTCTAATGATCTCAGTCCACTTTGAGCCATAAAGATTTAGAAGGGACAATATTTTAGAAATGATCAAGTTCCACTCTTTTTATTAGTGAGGATAAAACACCTTTGTGGAGAAAATTAAACAGAATAAATTGCTGAAGCCCTCTGCAGCTTCCATCATTTAGCAGCATCAGAGGGCGCAGACACCGAGGGGGAGCAGGAGCTCATCCACAACAGAGTAAGTGAGGGAAAAACCTGCCTCTTGCTGCCAAACTGAAACACGAGGAGTTTCCAAGCTGAGTAAAATCCTTCTGAACAGCTCCACTGACCTGATGCTTTTAAGAAGGGCACTAAACCACCTCACAGCCTTCAGTACTGTCATTTTCCAGCTCGCCTGTGTTATCTCCCTCCATCCCTGCAGGGAAACCGAGGCACTGGGTTTCAGACTGCAGGGCAGACAGAGCCTGAGGCTGCCCAGGCTCCCTCTGCAGTCAGGGTCAAGGAGGAGCAACCTTCAGAGAAGCATCCTTCAGAAGAGCACACAGAGGGCTGCAGGAAGGCGTGTGCCCTGCTCTCCAGATCACTGTTACTGTCAGATCCCCTCCAGCCCTGATCTTTCCACAGGGACAAACCCACAGAAGGTCCCGCTTCCTGCAACAGACCATGGCAGAACGTGCTACAGTTTGTTCTTCTGACTTTTATTAAGGACATGTTTTTTAGGAGATATTTCTTTTATGGTGCTCAAATTAAGTTTTCAAGGTTAATTGTCCAATTTGATGTCTTTGGTTCAATAAATAATTCAGAGACAGTTTACGTCCTTCCATGTACGGATGCCTACTGAGGTTGCAGTTGCAGCCAGGCACTTCCTCTGATGTGCTATTAGCTAATGTGCTGAAGGTTTTTCCACCTCATTTTGGAAGCATTTATGCTTTTTGAGGGGACATTTGAATGGAACTGAAGTTCACTGGAAGGGATCATAGTGAAGACAGCCAAAGCCACCAAGCTATCTATACGATCATTGCCAATGTCCATTGTCCAGTGATTCTCCTGTTGTCAGCCACCAAACAGCAATAGCACAGCAATAATTTAAGTCTTAATAGCAACCCACCAGACTTCAGTTCAGCGGGTCAAATCGAGGAGCCTTTTAAATGCTCTTCAGGGACTTTTTGTAGAGCAGCTACTCAGACAACCCTTTTCTATCAGACTCTGGATTGTTAGCAGGGCCGATAGAGATGCTGTTAGAAATTTCACGTTGCTAAACTGCTGTGTGGTACATATGAAGTTGCTTCTCTTAGTCACATTTTTATAGCTCTCTTGCAAACAATCTACAAGAGAGGTTTGCAAGAGAGCTATAAAAATGTGACTAAGAGAAAACCAGGTTTACCTATAGACTTTGGATAATGGGATCATAACCCTGCTGGAACTCCAAGTTACCAATGGAAATAAATCCCTATAAATTATCAATATTCCTGCGGTGCCCTAGTGTGAGTTCCAGGGCTGGGGGAGTGCCAAAGGAGAGATGCTGGGGATGGTGTTTACTCCTACCCCCCTGGGACCTGAAGCTGGCAAAATAGAGGGATTCTTCTTTTATCAACATGCGAGGAGTCTTGGGGGAACAATTAGTTAATGTTTGTACTAATATATAAAGCAGTGATTACTAAATACTGGCCTTTCTCTATTTAATCAAACTCCATGTGGAGTTAACGTCAGGATTTTCAGCAAATCCATCAGCCCCATTGTCTAGAGGTGTTTTATAATCTCACCATCCCTCTCAAGCACCACGGCAGGCTCGCTGGCAGGGTCAGTAGGTCGTGGTGGATCTGGGAAAAGCTGCGGCTGGATCAGTCCGGGTGCTGACACTGCAATGCAGCTCGGATGCAGAGCTCCCAGCAGAGGGACTCCGATCCAATGGCATGGTTGCTGTCCTTTAAATAAAGGTCACGTTGCAGGGCCTGACTTTGCTGGTGTGTGTGGGTGTACCTGGAAGGGAAAGCTGGACCCAGAGTTTGGGAAGGAGCGAGGTGCTGTGCCCTGCCTTAGTGCCAGGGCTGGGGACACGCACTGGGATGGAGCCCTTGGTCCTTTCACCCTGTGCTGAGGATGCAGAGAAGTCCCAGGATAACCAGCTGTAGGGCACAGGGATCCCCTCAATCTGCAAGAACCTGGGGCTCAGGACAACAAAAGCTGCTACCTGATACGATACTATTTCCATAGCTGTTTGGTTACCCCATGACCTACTTTTTGATCTACTCACTGTTAAAAAAAAAAATAAAAAAATTCTGAATTCTGCCTGCTGGAGCAAATTGTGGCTACAAATATTCTCACTTAAATAAAAAAAAGCAGCTATTGGCAACCTGGCTCATAGCTGAGCAGGGCTTGCAGAGCAGCAGATCCTGAGGTTTGCAAGTGGCAATGTATTCAGGAGGCATCTGATCAAAGCTATAAAAGGGAGGGGGGAAAAATCATCAAGGCAACATTGTAAAAGATGATAGTTGTTAAATCTAATTTCAATACCGTGTGTGCATAACCTCTAACTCAGAGGCATCTAAGTATTCCAGACATGGCCAGTGCATTGTAATTTTTGCATCGTTTCACATTACTCACAAGGTACATTAGATGGACACTGAGGGATGAATTATTCTTTTCAGCAAAACATTTTTGTGGAGTAAGTAAATTTATCTTGCGGGGAGAGTAAAAGGAAGAAATATGGCATTAAAATGTGCAGATCTGAGTTGAACACATCTCTCTTTTACAGGGAAACCATGATTTAAGTGCACTCTATTACTAATGTTTAATAAAAGTCATAATTCAGAATGTCAGGCTGGGGCTGTGTGCATTGAAACTATGATTTGGGGAAAAAATGACATGGACATTTTTCAGTCCAGTAGCTCTTCTTTAAGCTATTTGTCTGCAGGCCTAAATTAGCTTTGAAATGTACTTTATCTTTTCTAAAAAGGCATTGATACAGTGATTATGTTTTATCAATTAATTTTACCCAGAACACCGGAGAGGACGGAGGTTGATGGAGCCAGGCCCTGCTGACCTTCCTCTCCCCAGTGCAGGCAGGGGCTACCAAGAGCAGGTAGTGGTCCACATTGTTGCTCCTTTGCCCACACTTCTGCATCACTATCAGCTTTGAGGGACCTTGGGAAAGTTTGTGACAGCACAGATGAATCCTCTCCTTGCCTGCAAGCCATTCTCCCAAAATATTTGCTGGTGAAGCAGTGTCTCACCAGCCATGTTTGTGATGTGGAGAACCCCTGTGCTACCTGTACCATTGCCAGCAGATTGCATATTGCCCCACCAGTGTTGGCTCCAAGAGGAATGAGGGACTGACTGATAGATGGAGAAGCAAAGCAGCTATTGCACATCCCTGCCCTGACACTTGGCTGACCCAAGCCAGCAGCAGAGCTGAGCAGAGCTGACTGCAGGTTGGCCTCTGCTTGCTGTGTAGTTGATATTGATTCTTCTGAAAAGTGCATATATCGAAGACTTTGGTGCTTCCCACCGCAGAGCAACTGCCCAGCAGTACCTGAGCAGGAGCAGAACAGCAGAGCTGGGCTTGAAGCTGCATCCCTGGTGTCACAGCAGCTCGGCAGGAGACCAGCTTGGGGAAACAATGAGAGCTCTGCTCTTCTGCAACCTCACTGCTGCTGCTGAGAGGGAAAATCAGCCAGGGGTGTCCCTTCTGCAGCTCCATTGGGCATGGTGTTAAGGTCTGTGTGTCCCCATTTAGGTGTCATCCAGAGTTATCAGTCCCTTGACGTCCAGTGGATGTTGTCACATGGGAGCTTCTTGTGCCCAAGCCTGCAAACACAGACTGTAAAAGTTATGCTGGAGCCTGGAGGTGTAAAGGGGTGTATAGTCATTAGAAATGCTCTGGATATCTTTTTCTCTACTTCCTCTTAATTAAAGCTTTTTCTAGATAAAAACTCTCCCCTTCCTCTCTCCCATTTCTCTTTCCTGGCAGTGCAGGGTGCTGGGTGCTGCAGGGCAGCGGGTCCTGCCTTGGTGGGAAGGTGCTGATGCCGGGTGATCTCCTGCATCTGCTCAGACTGCTGCAAACCTGCCAGGGGCTGTCTCATTGCACCTACTCCATCCTTGGGAGCATTATTAAGTGGCGTCAGGCTTGCAAGACAGCAAAACCTTCCCAAAGTCATGTACACAGGTCAGTAACGCCTGGATTTAAACCAAGCCAGGGCGCAGCGTGAGCTGCGGAGGGGCTGGTTTACACTAGTGGAGGATCTGGGCCATTAAATATCACTTTCATTTACAATCTGACCTGCAGCTGGGACATTTATTAGCACAAACCAATTCCCCTTGGGGCAGGCAAAGCCTGGGAGCTCGATGCTTGATTTCCACCTCTCCCAGGGCCATGCTACCTGTGAGACACTCTCCTCCCAGGCACCCCAGCACCCGCAATTAAATTCTCCTTAAACTTTAAAGGCACACTTAAATGTGTTTTTATGGCCCCATTACTTTCTCTTTATAACCTGAGGTGAAGGCTGGAATCCTGTCCAAGACATCTTAAAGGTTATATGTACAATTAGCTGGTTTTCATCACACCCTTTAATATTTCACTTCATAAGCCAAAACAAACCCCTGTAGATCAGCTGGATGCCTGGCCATGGGGAGCCCAGGGACACCTGTGGGGAGAGGGGACTGCCATCCCTCTGGAATATTAACAGGTCACTTGGCTATGGGAAAAACAGTGCTGGATGAGCTCTGGAGCTGTCTCCTGGCAATGTCAGCCAGGATGCAGGCTCCCCTCTCCCTCTCCCTAACCTGTGGTGTCGGGGCAGAGCCACTAATGACAGTTGTGTAAACTTTTGCATGGAGAGATGCCAATATTTTGCATACTTAGCACAGGGCTGCCATAAATATTAATGTGGTGCTAATATGGGAAGTTCCCCCAGCTGTGTCCATTCTCGAGGGATACTTCAACTATTTATATTTGGGGTAATGAGCAAGCTGTTATTATATAATCAGGCTGTTGGAGAAGCCTTTGGAATCAAAGTCTCGCTGAGATTCAGCCAACGACCAGAGCATGTTTAGAGCCATGAGACATCACAGATTGAATGATGGCGGGTTCGACAGGGCAGAGGTAGGACAGGAGAAAAGCAGGAGAGAAGGAGAGAGGTGCTGAGAGTTAAGCTCCTGAGTAATTAACCCTGATTGATTGGGACAATGAGGTTTTATTTTGCAGCTGTAAATTTGGCTTCTTCCATAGCATCCAGCTTCAGCCCTGGGAGCAGCACTGGGAAAGTATCTGATATTTATCTTTAGGCTTAAAAATCAGTTGTCTGCCAGTGCCACAGTGAAGATGAGATGCCACCATGCTTGTGGCTCAGCTGTGAGCTGCCATGGACAGACCCAGCTCCAGTGGGAGGGAGGGGGCAGCTCTCCCCTGGTCCAGCACAGGCTCCTGTTAAGAGAATAAGTGACACACCCTCAAACCAAACAAATGCAAACATTCTTACTTTCAAGCAAAGAAATCAAAAAAGAAAGAAATAGGTTGTCTAGGGAAGTTGTCAATGCCCCCTGCCTGGAGGTGTTCAAGGCCAGGTTGGACGAGGCTTGTGTAGCCTGGTCTGGTGGGAGGTGTCCCTGCTCATAGCAGGAAGGTTGGAACCTGATGACCTTAAAGTTCCCTTCCATCCTTCACCATTCTATGATACTATGGAATATCAGACTCCTTGCATGAAATATTACATTCCTAAAGGAGGCAAAAATGAGGGAAGGTCCACATTTGCTTGGCGTCTGCTCATCCATGCTGAAAACAGCAAGCCAGAATGAACTTTGTTGCTCTGCCCTCTCTCCAAGCACAACCTGCTTGCTTTAATCAGAGCTGAAATGATGCTGTTTCCATCTGACTTGAGAATCAGCCCTCTCTTCTAGTGCTAAAGCTGGATTTGTGTTGATTTTATTACTGTTTTGAACTCCCACACCACAAATAACCAATGAGCCAAGTCCGTGCCACATCCCTGGATGCATTATGCTCCTATTGTCTTTTTTTGTTGTTGTTGTTGTGGTTTTTTTTTTTTTTTTTTACATCAAATCTATGATTTTACAAGGCAGCCTTGTTCCTCCTTAAAAAGAAAATGCTGGAGAATAGTTTGGAAGTGATTTAAATCCTCTCTCCCCCTTTTTTGGGGAACGATGAATATTTAATTGAGTTGAAGGTGGAAAAATGATCATTTTCTTCATCCTATATGGTGGTGAGCAGTAAATTACTTTACCAGGAAGCCCAGTTATAATTGCAAAATTGATAACAGAGGTGTGAAAATTTACACCTGTGATAATAAAGACTAGCTTCCCATCATATATTGGCATTATATCTTATGAGTTATCTCTTGTGCATGATCTAAATATTTCTTATACGCCAGCAATCAGAGCCTTCAGCTCACCATATAAGAAATAACCTGCTTTTATATTTCATATGCATATATATATATGTATATACAAATACCAGCATGTTCTGCATGCCCCTGCACACCTGCACAGCAGCACTCCAAGGGTTCATGTGCCTGAAAACTGACAGAGAAACCCAACATCCTGCTGCAATGCAGAGTTTAGAAGCAGCATGGCAGGGAGGGGAGGACAGAGCATCATAACCTTGGGCAGACCCAGATTAAAAATTGCTATTTGGCATCCCCTGACTCCGGGCTGAGTCCCAGTGAGCTGCCTAGCAAGAGAGATCTGCTGCCCCTCTCCATCCTACCAGCTTTTCCTCTGAAAACTCCTGATTAAAGGGATGCACAAAACTTCTGCTGGGTTTTGGCAGGGGCCGTCGCTCTGGGGCAGCAGGCAGGCAGGTGCCCTCCCAGTGCTTTGGGATCCTGCTCAGGGCTCGGGACCCTGTGGAGGCTAGCATCCTGCTACCACACACACAAGAGGTGATGCTGGGCTGGCAATTAACCACTGCAATCAGCAGAGCTCTCAGCAGAGCACACTGAAATGAACCCTGTACAGATCGAAAGTAACACCAGGCAACCTCATGGGCAGAAGTGCACCTGCCAGTATTAACCTAAGAGGAAATAAAACCCTTTACATAAAGCTTTTGGCAGCAGGAATCACCCCTTTAATACCCAGGAAAGGGCTTGGTGCTAAGTCTGAATTAATCAGTAATTTGGGAAGATTTTGTTAAGGTCAAGGGTTTCTTGCTACATATGTTTGCATGGGATGTGAAAACAACTGGATGTTCCCGGGGTCTCCATGGCATCAGGGCTTGGATCAGGCCCCCATGGAGCAGGGACTGGTGGCAGGTCCAGTCATTAAGACACAGGGATTAGAGCCTTCAGCCTGGATCTGTCTCTAATCCATTACCCCCTTCACAGGGTATCAGCAGGAACAGGAGCTAATACCCACCGTTTAGCTTAAAGGAGATGGTCTGTTTTAAAAAGTCAGGTCTGGTTAACAGTGCCCTGTTCAAGATTTCTCTTATAGAGGCACCAAAGCCATAAAATATGCAAACTGCCTCTTTCCCCTCATTTTAGCATGTCATTTCATGCTTTTATAAAGATATATATTTTATTATGGACTCTGTTCCTTAAGATATCATTACTTTTATCTTGGCTAGTTCATAAAAGATAATTATATGGAAGTTCCTGTGCTCTCTCCAGGATTGCAATTGGCTGAGCTGGATGAGAACATTATGTTAACAAGAACATATTTTGCTGTACATGAGACAATACTTTCATCTATCTATCTATCTATCTATCTATCTATCTATCTATCTATCTATCTATCTATCTATCTATCTATCTATCTATCTATCTGTCTGTCTATCTATCTATTTATCTATCTTGCAGAGGTGAAAACGTGAATAATTTTCCTTCTCTTTTTCTCCCTTCCGGTGTTTTTCTTGAAGCTCATTTCAGTAGCAAGACATCTTCAGCTTCCCCTAGACTAAAGCAAGAGACAAGATGCAAGAGCCATTGATTCACCTTAGGGAATACTTTGGAGAGATCAAAAAGTGCTCGTGTGCAAGCTGTTTCCTGTGGGAGGAGCGTGGCAGCACAATCAATCCATGAATGCATTGTAAAATCAATGCACTGTATAATTAGGGCACTCCAAGGGTAAAAAAAAAGAAGAAGAAGAAGAAAAAAAAAGGTAAAAGGAAAAAAAAGAAGGTGGCAAAAAAAAGAAGGAAAAAAAAGGGAAGTTCTTCAATTTGTAACAAGACTCTTGAAGGCTGGAGAACTCACAAGGCTCTGAACGAACTGATTTTGAGAAGCAGCAAGGGAAGATCTTGGAGGACTGATGCAAAAACCTCTTATCTTGGTGATGGCCACAAAATGGTGATGGCTCTGGGGTGTTGATCACATGTGAGATGATCTCCTCAGTTCTCAGTTGGGACACCCAGAACTTTGATCTCTTCGACACTGCCAATCTGTTCGCTTTTGGCTGCTGGTGGGAAATCATTTTGATGGCAAACCCATTAGGCAGATGATTTGGGAGGAAATACGTGCCCAGAAACCACCTTGGCTGTCCCATCTGCATCCCCCGCAGTGCAGAAAGGCTCTAACCTCAGAAGATTATTTTTGCATTTAAGTATTTCCAACCATTTCTCAGAGACTGAATGAAGCTGAATTATAATTGCCAGATAAACACAGACACTAACTATAGATCAAGATCCTTCAAATTAGCCATCACTTTTGCAAGCTTGCAGTGAAAGCAAATATGGGGTTTTGCCTGAAAAATGTGATTTTTGGGGTATAGGTAAGCTGCTGATCCTGCTGGAGCACGCCACTGCTTTTTCACAAACCTTGGCTTGACAAATCAGGCTTTTGAATTTGAAAGTCTAGGCAAGGCTTCAGCCTGATTTTTAATTATTCAACACTAAAAGGCTCTGAAGATCCAACTCACCGCCAAAGATCCTCTCCAGAAATTAGGCTTCCAAGCAGGAGGGGGCAAAAACCCAAACACATGCTCTGCCTGGAATGGCCACCGTGCCAGTTAACGCTCCTCAGATGGATCATTAGGTCTTTTATGGATTGTCAGCATGGAGAACCGTGCCGGGTTCCAAGGCAAAGAAAACTACTTCGTATTAAAATACATGGCTCTTGTGGGACACGGCACTTCCACGGGGCTGCCTGCAAATTTGGCAAGAGCCCTGAAGTTGAGAAAGACAGATAACTCCACAAATCAGAAAAGGCAGTTTTTCATCAATGGAAAATTACAGATCCCAGGTGAGAACTCCCATCATTATCTATCAAAAAATAAATTGGCCTGAGTTCCCCTTAACTGGTTCATCTGCCGGGATCTCGCAGGGGGAAGGACCTTTGCCTTCCACCAGCCATCGGTTCGCTGGGTGTTTTAATTGCTTGTAAGAATAACTACAGCTGGAAGGATGGTAAAGCTGCTCATGCACCAGTTTCAAAGGAAAGAGTTTTTTTCTGGAGAAGTCATGAGCCTGGAGTGCTCTGACCAGTGGCATGGGTGGGAACAGGGAGGTTCCTGCAGGGAAGAAGTGCAGAGATGTATCCAGATCTGCCCTTATAAATCTGCACTGAGAGCAGTCCCCATCCACATGAAGCCAACTCAGAATCACAGAATTTTTTGAGTTGGGAGGGACCTTAAAGATCATCGAGTTCCAACCCCCTGCATGGGCAGGGACACTTCCCACTAGACCAGGCTGCTCAGAGCCCCATCCAACCTGCCCCTGAACACCTCCAGGGATGGAGCCCCCACATCTCTGGGCAGCCTGTTCCAGTGTCTCACCACCCTCACACTGAAGAATTTACACCTGATCTTTAACCTAAATCTCTCTTCTTTCAGCTTAAAACCATTACCCCTCATCCTCTCACTGTAAAAAGCCCCTCCCCAGCTTTCCTGTAGGCCCCCTTCAGGTACTGGAAAGCCACTATAAGGTCCCCCTGGAGCCTTCTCTTTTTCCAACTGAACTCAGGAGCAAGGAGCTTCATTTTCAGATGAGGATGAGAAACATCCTCAGGGGGATGAGAAACACCTGGGGAGGGGGCTGTGAGCCAGCTATGATTGTGGCAGCTCTGACTTTAAAAGCCGCCTTTGGAAAATGCCTGGATCTACCCCAAATAAAATACCCAGGAACATGGAAGTTAAGAGTCCCTTTTCCTTTAGGATGCATAGGACATGCTAGGATGTGTGACAAGGACGAGGTTTGTTGGCAGAGCCCATGGCCATCACCCAGCTGACAGCACAAGGACAACTCTGCAGAAACAGTGCATGGGCTGGGCTGGCAGGAGAAAGCTGGCATGCCGAAAGGATTGATTATGCCCCAAAATCAATGTAAGGGAATGGCTGGAAAAAATTTCTGGCATCGAGCTGAGCACTGAGGATGGGCCAGAGGATCGAGCTGGACCAGAGGATGACCCGTGAAACATCACTGCTGCTAAACCAGGTGTCTGACATCCTCCTCCGGCGGGAGGCGCGGAGGGGGCACGCGTGGAGAGGAGCCTTTTCCAGGAGAG
Source organism: Apus apus (assembly GCF_020740795.1). NCBI lineage: Eukaryota > Metazoa > Chordata > Aves > Apodiformes > Apodidae > Apus > Apus apus. The sequence goes on from NC_067296.1 coordinate 12,594,126, forward strand.
GGCACTCGCGGGAAACAGCAGCTCCAGCCGCTCCGGCCCCGGGAAGCGGGACCCGCCGCATCCCTCTGGCCCCCGCATCCCTCCGGTCCCGGGCAGCGCCATCCCCCGCATTCCTCCTGCGACGGGCAGAGGGATAGCCCCTGCCCCCCCATCTCTCTGGCCCCTCCTGAGGGACCCACCCGGCCCCTGCATCCCTACAGCACTGCTCAGTGGGACCTGCCCCATCCCTCTGGCCCCCTACATCCCTCTGGCCCCCCCACATCCCTCTGCCCCCCCCACATCCCTCTGGCACCAGCCGCGTGGGGCTGGCAACAACTGAGGAATTCAGTAGGAGAAGAGGAATCCTTGCTGATCCGTACGGATCCTCTCTTCTGCCCCATCTAAGCTGGGTGGGTGCTGCTCTGTGCATCTATTTGCCATCAGTCCTGGAAAGGGAAAAAAAAAAAAAGGAGGAAAGAAAGATTAAAAAAAAAAAAAAGATGATGTAGGAAAAAAAAAAGCCCTCAGGCCACTGGTGCACTATGTGAGAGGGAAACATCTTGTATGCTAATTGGCTTTAGGTACTTACAGCAAGATTGAGACTTGTAGCGTTGCCACAGATTGTTGGAAATTCCTCCGATAAGCTGACAGATGAATGTGTCTCTCTCATGGAGAGGTGAGAGAGCAGCAAAATACCTCCAAGAGCACAGGCAGCCAAGCAGAGATATTTCAGGCGTGTCAACACGGCAGGGCGGTGAGAATGCTGACCACTGGCTGCAGGCAGGGTGGGGGGAGAGAGGGGGGGAAAGCAGAGGGCAGGCACCACGCTCTGATCTGCTGGCCACGTCCTGCCGCCTGCACACTGAGAAGCAGCTTTTTTTGTTTGAAGAGCTCCATCCATTTGAATTAGTGCTTGTAAAGCAAGGGGGCAGCAAGCAGGAATAACTGCCAGAATCTGGCCCGTAGCATTTCAGACGCTGGGCAAGGTGCAAGCTGAGATTCATGCCCCAGCAGAGCTTCATGTTGGGGCCTCCTTAAGACATAAACCATGTTTATTTGTTTGGCTGGGTTCTTTGAGTTTTTTGCTGGGGATTTTTTCCCCACAAGTTTGAGAATTCACTTTGGAAGTTAGCGTGGGCAGGGCTTGCCTCTCCAGAGTCCCCAGCTGCACTGTTTGGGTGGTGCTGTGGGAGCTCCCTGGGTGCTGATCCCTGCTGGGTGACACTGGGCATGGCAGAGCTGTGCCCAGGCTTCCCCACCAGCACCTTCCCTGCAGCCCAAACCTCCACCTGCCCTCTGTGCTGTAAAAAATGAGGAGAAAAGCCTCATTCATCTTGCACCACAAGAGACTTCCACAGCTGGTGCAAATGCTGTTGCTCTGCCAGAGCAAAACCCTGTACAGAAAAAAACACCCATCAGATCCTGTGGGTCCCTTGATCTATTCCAAATGCTGGGAATAAGCCCACAGGAAGGCAAGGTCGGTGTCAGATGGACAGAGTGCCTGGCTGGACACGTGTGACACCACACTGCTCCAGCTGCCTCTGGCTGTCCCACCAGCTCTTGGGCTTCCCTCCACTTGCAAAGACTTGAGAATCATGCCTGGTGGTTGAGATGGCAGATGCAGTTCAAGACTTTTTGCATCATGTTTGGGGTAATTTCTGAAGCTTTTGGTTTGTCTTGTTTGTTAACTTTCTGTAGTGGCAGTTGGCTGCAGCAGTGTCCCCTCCCAGCAATCAACTGTGCTCAGTGCTGGCTGTGATTCCCTCTCCTCATCCACACCACAGCTGCATCAAACCCTGGGTATTGCTCAGGTCAAACAATGTTGCTTCTCTCCAACCACATTATTGCATTTGCACAAGAGATTTCCTACCAGTTTTGAGTGTGTAAAGAACAGAAATGGTCCCATGGCATTTTCCTGAGCCCCCAGTTTCTACATCTGTGTTCAGCTCCTGATCCACTGAGAAAATTCTGCATCTGACCTTGAGCAAAGTCATTACTTCTATGCCTCAGTTCCCCCATCAATAAAATGGGTTTAATAACACTTTCTTTCTCCAAATTTAAGTTTTCCTCATGCTGTCTAGTTTTCTCTCCCTTGCCCACACCTGCACAATGTTGATCCAATTGGGATTCTTAATTTAATAAGCACAAGAGAGCCTACTGTTATACCCTTCATGCCATAGCTCTGTCTTTATCTCTGCTGTTTGCTGTGGGAAATATCTCAGCTTTTTCTTTTCAATTGCCACTGGCAGTGGCAGCAGCTGTGGTGCAGGACCCAGGGATTTTCAGCTGGAGGCTAAATGCAGTTGACAACTGTATGAATCTTACAGCCAGTGCTAAGTAGCTAATGCAAATATCAACATTGTACTAAGAAACACTCAGAAGCAGTAAGTGACCGATAGAAAAGTGATTATATGGACTTTATGTTGGAAAGTAAATATTTACTCTCCAGCATTGACAGACGCCTCAAGCACCATAGATCTAAAAAAGGCATTGATTTGCTCTCCTCCAGCCTCTCTTATCTCTTACTTATGAAAATATCTGGCAAATAGTACATCATCTGCTTCCTCCACAGCCCAAGTGCTTCAGAGCAGCCACTCAGGTAATTTGTTTGGTATCCAACAGTGCAGCGATTTAATAGTAGCCCTGCTGGTATCATGTGTGGGACTCTGAAACTGTCACCCAGCCATGCTCCTGCCTCACCAAGGCAGAGCTTAGACTGTGGGCCAGCTCCTGCCCTGCTCCAACCCACCTGTGCATTAAAAAGGGAAAAAAAAAAAAAAAAAAAAAGGTTTTTTTATCTGCAAGAAATATTATCCCTTGAAGAAGCAGAAAATTAAACGACCTGGGAAAATGTGACTGTGCTCTTTAAGAGCAGGCTGGCTCCCGGTGGCTCCCAGTGCCACTCTCCTCTTTGCCCTCCTGGAATTGCCTTGAAATAGCTTAAATGAAGTTGAGCTGCTCGGAGGCTGTCAAGTTTGTAGGACCTCCTTGGCAATCAATTTAACCTCCTGGAATAATTTTTTTTCTGCTGCCTGAAGTTGCTGAGTCAGGGATGGGTGTCCAGGGGCTGCCTGCAAAGCAGGTTCCCGTCCCTCTTCCCTAAGGAGCCGCCCAGGGACTTTTCTCCCATGCAGAATTGGAACTCCCTCTGCCTCACTATTTTTGGAAGGGGAACTTTCAGATGCTGTGTTTTAAAATGACCAGTGTGTGACTGTCAACAGCTGGGGGGTGGGACACCCTTTGGAGGCAGCTGTGGCTGCGTGCAGTGAGTGTAAAGCAGCTTCAGCCTTCCTGCTCCACTCACGGGGCAGCAAAAGTCCTTTGGAATGTTTCAGCATCCCTGCCTCTTGAGTGGAACAGCCATTTTAGCTTCTCTTTGACTCTAAAAGAGAGAATCACACTGGACTCCCTCACTTTCGTCCCCTTTTGGGGCTTGCTTGTCTTTAGAAGAACCATTTAAGCTGCAGGTGGCATTGGTTGACATTGGCAGGGCATGTGCAGCTGGTGGAAAGCATCCCTCCCTCCTGCCCGCCCCTCGGAGCTTCACCACTCTTCACTCTGCAGCAGCTTTCTCTCTACAGCTGATAATGACTCACCTCAGAAATAAATAATCACAAAGTGGAGGATACAGAGAGTCATTTGCAGAAGAAGGGAGCTAAGAGCACTTTGTCTGTATCTCCTACGGAGCCTCCACACTGGCCAGAGGGATCTACACAAGCAGCTCTCTGAATGTTGTGCTCAGTAATTACTAACTACATGAACTTTTGTCTTTTATTTTATTTTGCCTGAGGATAATGAATGGTGAGAGCTGTGTTTAGCAGCCTCTCACTCTGTGCTGCTGCCAGTTTTTTTCATACCTGGAACAGGGGATGAGACCTGCCTTGAAATGGTGTTACCCAGTAAGGTGCTAGCCAGCAAGAACACTATTCCTTGAGAAAAGTGATCCAACCTGAAAAATCCTCCAGATTAAGCTCAAAAGACAGCTGCAGTGTAAGGCTGTATTCCAGGGGTTTCACCTAGAAGTGTGGTTAGTAGGAGAGAAATAAGAAACACCTTTGCCAAGCTCATAAAACTGCGACCTTGAGACATAGGTGACCAAGACATCAGTGGCTTTGGTGATAGAGTCACGGCACAGGGGGACAACCAGAGCAACTTGGAAACAAACCTTTGATGAGATAAGACATTTCAAGGAGAGATTTACCAGAAACAGGGAGTTCAGGTGTTTGCAACACTGTTGGATTCTGCTTTTGCTTTCGGCAGAGCATCTAAAGTCAACAAAGGAAATGAAGTTATAGGTGCTCTGCATCTGGGCAGGTGGCTCAAATTGCATTCAAATTGTGCAGCGAGTCAGGGCTGGGTCCTGGTACATCCTGCACCCACATTATTTGCAGGCTGCCTGTCCCTATTGCTCTCCTCTTCCATCAAGTCCCACTGCCTGCATGCAGGCAAATAACCCCAGGGACTTGGATAAGATTATTCCTGTGAAGGAGGCAGGTGAGACGGGACACCTCTCTTTGCAAAGCCGGTGCGTTTTTGTTCCTCTTCCTTTTGTAGGTGCTCCAGAGCCTACAATCAGGCTGGAAGAACATGACCCAACACAGACCTGTGTGTAAAGTTTTATTATCATCAGAGAAGAAAAGAGAATGTGTGCACGGAGAGTATTTTGTTCACATGGCTGAAATTCAGGTTTCTTTTATTTCTTTTATTTTTTATTTTATTTTATTTTTTCACTCTTCACACGATGCCAGCAGCTCAGAGAGCAGCTGCCCGCAGTCTTAGGTGTACATTAGCTTCCATTTGATTGCTGTACAGCAACTCTTCTTATCTTTGAAAATTAACCATTTCAGAAGCACAGCAGAGGTGTCTAGTGACGTGATGCACCAGGCATTGCACCAAAGACTGCAGAGTGCACCACTCCTTCAGTCAATGCACCTAAAAGAAAAAGTATATCCAGCCCTGTCAGATGTACAGAGTAATTATGCAAAACTGTCTTTAAAAAGGTATTATTCTCAGGACACTGGGTTTGTGGGGCTTTTTTGGTGACAGGCAGCATTGCACCCAGTTCCTCACCTTTTCTTTGTTATATAATTCAGTGCCACTTGCAGAAAATTATATTTGTGCCGTTTCATTATCACATCTATGTAAATTCTGCTGCCTCCGGTTAAGTAGCCTCAGACTTTAAAATGCAAAATGATGCTAAGATAGGGTGTAAGATAAAACAAAGAAATGGCAAGTAAGGTGGTTCCTTTTCTCTGCGTTGACTGCATGGATGCTAATGAGAGTCATCTCCATGCACAGGTCCAGCATCTGGGTGTTATATTTATATTAGTTGTAGATACATTTTTTTCAGAGAGAAATCCAAATCCCATTTGTGCTTTTCTGACAGAAACATCTGCAAATTTGGAATAAATCTATAGATGAAACATCCATGTGCTTTTTAATTGCTCCCTTCCCACCAACTAAATACTGCGGGATGTTTTAAGGTGAGACATGAATTTCCCAGCTTCATCTCTTTTCCACTCCCGAGTTGTCCTAGCTGCCTGCTGTTGACTCCTTGTAGGTCATTTCCAGCAACATAAGCAAGACAAGCAACCAGCAAAATTGCAAGATGCAAATGCCCTTCATTTTTGGCTTTGAGTCAAAAAATAAGAAGTTGACAATAACTCTGCCAGAATATGCAGCAAGGGTGACTGCATATTTCTTCCTGCTAGCGTGACAGTACAAGGGAGTTGGGCACTGGTAAGAGACATGCCTGTGTTCCCCTGGGTGCTGCAGCATGTGCCTTGTCTCAGGTTGTAAAGGTTTTTAGGGATAGAGCATAAATGATTCCAAGCAGCCAGCAGCTTGTTTCCCCTTCTTCAGCAGAAAAAGTAGGGGGGGGAAAGGAAAAAAACCCAAACCAGGTGATTTAAAGTTAGGTTAAAATAATGCTAAATGAATCACAACTTGTTTTTTAAAAGCTGCTGTGGATGTAGGGAAGAAATGCTTTTCTGAGTGATGCCTCTGGTGAAGATGCCAGGGCAGCATTGGACCCACAGGGGCTGGAGCTGAGAGCCTGAGCCTGGGTTGCTGTCCCAGGCATCCACCGTGCTCTGAAATAGCACCCAGGCTTCCCATGGACCCCAAATATTTTAGAGTGGAGTCCTCTGTATCAGCACCCAAGGTTTTGCACCTCAGGACAAACTTGTTTCCTGCTGTCAGATGAGGGTCTCTTTGCTATCCCTGCATTTCCTTCACAGTCCCTTTGCAGGCAGCTGGTCCAGCCCCGATGCTGACCTGTCTCAGGCTTGTCTTCCTCTCTGAGCCTCCCAGTCTCCAGATGTGTAACAGCTCTCCAAACACCACCCTTTTCACCCATCTCTGGTTTCTCAAAAGTGTTTTTTAATTTAAGAAATTGCATCAACATCCTTTTAGCTGAAGAGCTGGGGTGGCTTCTCCGATGTTCCCCCCTCTCTCCACAGAGCCACGGTTTCCCACCACTGCCAGTCCCTTGGCACCAGTGGGACCAGAGGCTGACTATGTGCCACCCACTGCAACAGGAGTAGGAACATCCTCATCCGATCATTTGGTCTACAGGGAATAGACTAAAGGATTCCCTGAACTCCTGGAGCCTTTTGGAGGTCAGGATTTGGGGCTCAGCAACGATCTCAAGATCTTGAGATGAAAACATTGGGCTGCTGCTATATTTGCAGGCATCGGGAAGATGCAATGAAGTCTGGCCATGGAGGGATGCTCATCTTCCAGAATTCAGGTTTCTCCCAGCTCAGTCCAACTCTTATTTAGCTGAGGTCCAGTTCCAGCATCAGAGGCTCTTTATGTCCAGCCAAGAGGAGACAGTGAAGAAGAATCCTGCAGTGAGCAGCACTTTGGGAGTTTGTGATAGATGCTGTCTACCTCATTACGGAACAATGAAACTTTATTGTTCCCTCTGTTCTATTGATTTTTATGTCTCCAAAGCATGCTGGTGAACTCTGAAATGAATATCTGTCAAAGGAGGAGGAACACTGCTGCTGATCTGCATCTTTGAAATGAATGTCCGTGGAGCAAGTCCTGGAGCCCCATGGCTGTGGTGTCTCTGGGAGGAAAGGGCTTCCCCAGCACCCCCAGGTGGGTTGCAGGGGCTGGAGGAGTGAGAGGTTTGTCCTCCCTGCACCCCACTCCTTGCTCCACCCAAGGGCTGAGGGAGGGTTGTACCTGGTGGGGAGATCTGCACCGCAGCCTCTTTGCTGGACAAAGACATGAAACTCAGCATGGACCTTCTCAAAGTAGCTTGACTTAAGGGTTGAGGCTCCGTCAATGGGGTCTTCACTGCAAATTCCAGTCTTGGGCAGTGGCCCCCTCTGCGGGTCGAGCACTGGGAGAGGACCCCACATCTGCAGGAAATGCTCCTCAGATACTTGTGTCCTCAGCCTGCAGCCACCCTGCCTGCAAGGCTGGGTTAGATACAGGTATGGTTTGTTTTGTGTTTGTATATAGCCCTCAAGTGGGGAAGCATTTGCCCTGCAGTCTATCTATATATCTAGGAACTTCACAGTTACTTAATACTTTTATGCAAAATTCATAAAATTATACTGCTTGTTCTGGGAATAATTAGCTGACTCTGTATCTCTAATGAACTGCAGGTTTGGTGATGACAAACCCACCGGGTGACTCCAAGGGACAGCAACACGCAGACGCCTTTAAGCAGAGTTCAAGCAGCTCCTAAATTAACCACAGCCAGTCCCTGAGGATGCAGTGTTTATGCACTGAAGCAAGAGGGAGGGCTCTTCTCTCACAAGTCTCACCAGCCATCACAGACCAAGCAGCAAGAGTGAGAAAATACAAGTTATTTACCTTTTGCTAACTGGGAGCTGGACAGCTCAGGTGAGACTTTCCTCCTTTTCCTTTATGTGGGTTATTGTGTGGAGCTGTCATGGAAATGATCCCTGATGTGGAGACACTGGGATGAAAATGGATATGAGTGGCAGTAGGATTTTCAGGCTTCTGTTGCAAACATTTCTTAAAATTCTGGTCTGTAATGCAAATGAAACCCATTGGAGCTGTTCTGGTTTTTAAGATAGGAGTAATTTTGTCAAACTTCCTTGTAATTTGTCAAAATTGACTTGCCTCTGTGGCTGCAGAGCTGCCCTCCTGGGGGCTCAGCCTCAGCACCAAACCCTTCAGGGCTGCCTTCCACCCAAAAGTTGAAGTCTTGGGTGCTGGGTGAGCAAAGCCTGTGCTGACACAGGACAAAAAGTTCTCCTCTTGCTTTCAGAGTGAATAACCGATGGCAACCCTGGAGCTGAGTCAGCACCCCGGGGTGTTCTCAGCACCCTGGCAGGGACCATTGCTCTATGGGCATTCAATTATGGCCTTAAATGCAGAGCAGGGATCCCAAGGCATGAGAGCATCTACTTCTGCCCTGCTCAGCCAGGTGGCTCCATCAGCCCTACAACCAAATGGCATGATGGTGGATGCCAGCAGCATCCCCAGGACACACACTTGTCCCAGCTCCCCAGCTGCCTCCTGCTCACAGATGTGGGCAGAAACGAGCTACTCGCTGAAGACAACCTCAGAAACCTGGAGATCTAATACACCACTACCAGTAGTCTAAAATATTAAATTTTCCCTAAGCAACATCCTCCCTAACTGAGGCAGCAGGGTGAGCCCATCCTGAGCAGGAGCCGCGCTGCCTGGGCATACAAATCCAGTAATTGGCTTTAAATGGAGGGCTGAGAACTGGTAAGTATATTAACTTCACGTGCCTCCCTGACATTTTAAGAAAAAATTAGATTTTTGACTCTGCCCAGGTACAAAGGAAGACACGGGGCAAAGCTGCTCGTGGTCAGGGGGTGAGCACATTAAGGCAGATGACGATGACACCTGTCTGGTTGAGTTTAGCCTGACAAAATTCAGCAGAGAGACCTCAGCAGAGGGAAGAGGATGCTCAGGAGAAGAAGTTCTGGCAGGGCCCTCCTTGGAAGCATACCTCATTTTTTTAAATTAGGTTATAACTCAATTACAAGTGTAAGGTTCTTCATTCCTGACAAATTTTCCATAATCTTAATTTGATCTCATGTCAGAAGGGTACCTTCCTCTGATAACCAAGCCCAGCTAAGAGTTTAACTAGAATAATAGCTGATTAAGAGGGGTTAATAGATACAACTCAAACAGAAGTAAATTTACAGGAGACATTGTCTGTTGGCTAATGGGATCAGAACAGTATTTGTTTAGTTTATTAACGATTAATCTCCCTCTCTTGGCATTCCTCAGATGCTAATTGCACTTAGGGAGCCCGTGTTTGTTTTTACAAGAGTTGGAGGTGGCAGAGGGAAGGGGTGGCTGGCCCAAAGGGGAGCTCCTTCACCTCACGTAATGGGCTCTTGGCACAGCTGGGGGGAATACCTGTAAACCCACATTAAACCAGACCTGACCCCACAAGTGTGAAACTCTTGAATTAAAGATATTATGAAAGTCATTTGGGATATTTATGAGAAATTCTATTTTACCCTTCTCACCTTCTTGCCTGCTACGAGCCCTGGGGGACTTTCACGCCACGAAAATACTTGGGTTTTCCTCCCTGGAAATACTCCAGACTAATCAAAGAAAAGCTAAAAGAAAGGCTAAAGGAAGGAAAGCACTTCTTGTGGCAACTTTTGCATTTGACAATTCAAAGCAGGAGAGCAGAAGCATTTGTCAGAAGCTCTGGGAGGGAAGCAGTAATTGCCTGGGAGCAGCCACGGACGTGGGGCTCACTCCAGCTGCTGCATCGCTGAGAGGTGACCAAATCATTCTCCTCTCTGCACACTTGTCAGCATTTTAATCCTCCATTATCTTTGTACCTAACAACACAAATATGCAATCTCAGCCATACTGTGAATTTACTAGCAAACAAACCACTTTAAACCAAAAAAAAGAGGTTTTTCATCCTAAGCTTCACAAGCATGAGGTGTTTCCTAAATAAAATCCTGCCAGGTGGGGGCTCCTATTCAGCAAGGTACTAAGGCACGTGTTACCCAAGTCAACTGGCACCACCCAGCTCAAATTTTTAGCAGGTTTGCAAAGGGCTTAATGAATTTGGAGCCAGGATGAGAGTTTTGGAAGGCAAATACCTACCCCAAGTGTAGCATCCTTGCAGCCACGGGTCAGAATATCTTTGGAGCTATGACAGAAGTGAAGGTGCCAGGGCTCACCAAATTCTTGAGCTGTGATAAATGTGGGTTCTTTGCTCAGTTCAGTTTTAAATATCCCAACTGATGGGGGGTTTTGATTTTATGGATTATTAAGTCTCATTAATGAGTGAATTTGTTTAGGGGAGGGGAAGACTGAAGTGCTCAGTCTGAGTTCATGGTCTTCCAGTGCTTGACTTTACCAAGAGGTGGATGTTTGAAAGACATGAGGAACATCGGGAAGACCAGGCCAACATCACTTCTGCACAAGGCCTTTTTTTTTTTTAAGTTTGGGATGAACTAAAATGATCTGAGAGGAAACTCATTTTAATCTCAAAATTCTGCCATTACAGAAAATGCATGCTAAGAAATGGGATGCTCTTCCACTGTTCTCCATAAATAATGTTACTTTGCACTCTTCCCAGGTATTTCATTCATCACTGCATTGTATGGAAAGCCTGAGCTGAATAAAACCTTCTGAAAAAAGATGAGGGGATGCACTCTGCCTTATGGATTATTTTACAGTTACTGAAGCCACTTGTTTTCTCTCCCTGTTTTCCATGATCATGGAAAATAAACCCTGTACCTGAAGGTGTGACTTATACTTTTTTGCCAAACGTCACTGGAATACATTCCATACTAAGGGATTCACCTTGAAACATTTAGTTTCATAATAAATTCCTGGGTTATTTCCTTTCCAGCACTCTCAGAGGCTGGGGTAAGCTCTACCAAGGCAGGTTTTGGCCAAGGTCTGGCAGGGCTCAGAGCAGAGTCAGGGTGTGGGTACAAAGCCAAGAGAGCCTTTGTAAAACCTGAGTGTGGCATCCAGGTGTTGCTTGTTGCTGGAAAACAGGAACAAATGTGAAGTGAAGAAGCTCCAGAGCATTTATTAAAGATCCTCATGTATCACCCTTCTGAGCCGTTTGATCCCCAGGCTATGAGTATACCTTAATCAACTCCAGCTGAGGTCTCTTGAGGGTTTATGGCAACATTTCTTCCTACGGTGTTTATAAACCTAAGGAGATGAGCATGTGCAGGATGTACAGACAGTGCCCAGCCAACTCCTCCCAGCACCCTCACATTTGCAGGTTTTGTTGCAGGTAAGAATTGCACAAATACTGCCCCGCAAAGTGAGGTGGATGTTGTGCCTGGAGGCAGGAGAGCTCTAAGCTCACCTGGGTGCAGGTATAGAGCAGCTGTGCAGAAGGGGCAGAGGCTGTGCTAAACCCTGCTTTAGCAACTACTAAAGTCACCCAAAGGCGATGCTGGAAGAGCAGGTTAGATGTGGTGACAGGTCTTGTGTGCAGTGGCTGAGCTTTGAGATGCTCTGGATGGTGGCCAGGGGGAAGCCTGGGCTGGTGGATGTTTCTCCTAAGAAGTGCCCCCCAGCCCCTCTCCCCCTCATGAAGGCCCATCTCTGAAGCTGAAACTCTTTTGTCCAGCCCAGCCTCCCAAGCAGCAATTTGAAAACATCCTGGCTTCTGCAGGCGCCCACAGCTGCAGGTAGGTGCCAAGTGAGATCTCCAGAAGTGCCGAGGCATGTAAAGCACCTCATTCTCCCTGCAAATGCCACCGAGTGTCTCCCTGCATCATTAGGCACCTAATTGTCTCTGAAACCTGGCTCCAGGGAGTGGGGCAGCTGCTGCCAGAGGCACCCGGAGCTGAGCCCCGTGCCCGGCTGGCTGCACTGCAGCAGCTCCCGTGGGACACGTGGGTCTCAGCCCCTTTCCCACACCCCCGTGCCTGGCAGGCTTCTCCCTGCCTCAGTTTCCTCTTGCAGTGACTAAATTATTTGTGTCCTTTGAGATCTCCCTCTGACGAGCCATGTTGCAGAGACAGGTGGTATCCAAGGGCTGGTTATGGCAGTTATTGTCAAAAAGCCCCTTTACCTGCCAGCCTAGAGCACAGCAGGGGACTGGCCCCAAAGAATTTGGAGCAGGGTTAAAAACACACCCCAGCAGAGGAGGGCAGGAGCTGCTCTTTGCCTGTCTGTGTTTCTAACTTGTCCTTGCACAGAAAGGCTAGAAGGCAAGGAAGTTTTTGCATCTTGTGCAGTGACGAATGGTCTGGCCAGGTAACAAATTCCAGGCTGGAATATGCCTCCTCAGCAGCCCAACAACGTGTGATTGCAGTGGGCATTGCATTAATTCCTGAAATGTCATTTTTAAATTAGTTTTACAGTTCACTGGGAGTGTGAGGCTGCAGCCCCAACAGCAAGAGCTGCTCGCACACGACCAGAGGAAACACTACTAGAAACTGGTCTCTGCTGCTGCCCCCCACGACTGTGCTGGGCAGCCAGGAGCAGGGACAATGTCAGGTGTGAGTTAATAAATACGTATATACTGTAAGCAAAGAGCATGCTGGATGCAGCCATGAAAAAAACACACAATTGCATGCAACTTGGTTGCTGAAAATTACTCCTGCAAAATTCTTTGCTCCTGTTGCCTGAATGTCACCTGTGTGCAATGCTGCAGGCCAGGACTTTGTTTCAGAAACCATGGCCAGGGTAGAAATAGTGACTGAGGGTTGCTGAGCTGCTGTGAATGTGGTGCAGAGGCTGGTCCTCCCTGCTGGTGGGGCAGTTCCTGCTCTCAGACTAGCCTAGGTGCTCAGCAGGATTCTGGGTGATCATAAAAGATTGAGGACCCAAACCAAGGCCTTGGAAAGTCCTTCTGGCTTAGAGGAATTAAACACCAGTCGTGAGCAACCAAATTGTCAAATCAAAGAAATGAGCCAAATGGCACAAGATGCATGATACGCTTATTCATAAGCCCTGGAAATTCCAGTTAACTTCCCTCCTGTCTGAAGGAAAGGAAGGCCCTTTCCCTGCTGAGCAGGTCCATGTTGGCTCTGGTTAAGTGTTAATGCAGGTTTAGCAGCTGCCAGCCTGGGGAACAAGGACCTTGGGGCGAGCTGGTCCCTGCTCAGTGTCCTGCTACTGAATCCTGTCAGGTTAAACCATGGTCACACATCAGACGTGCCTGTAAAACCCAACGGCTCCCGACCCCACAGATCTGCATGTTCATCCTCAGATCTGCTGGTTTAGGGCTAAAATGTGTCTATTACTCTATTTTGGCCCTGTTAGCACAGCATAGCCATTGCAGCAGGGATTCTGGGGAAGGGGCTGCCTCCCTTCCCATCACTGTCCCACCGATGGGAAGAGCTACAGTTCCTCTTCACTCCCAGAGCCTGAGGTGAACTTGCTGAGCTACCGATCAGACAAAAAAGCAAGCAAAGGAAAACAAAAATCCCAAACAAACAAAAAGAAAGAAACTAAACCCTTTCATTTCTGTCACCTTGTAGTGTTTTTTTTAACCTAGACAATGAACTAGAGCCTACAAGCCCAGAATCCCACAAGGGTAGTAATGGCAAGTCACTTTTCAGAGTGTAATCACACTTGGAGAGACAAATAACTGCAGCATGTCTGCATGGGCAGGATTCATGCCTGAGAACCACCAGCCTCCTCCAGCCCCTCTGAGCCACCTGAAGGCTTTGAGACACCTTGGCACAAGTCTGATTTCTCCTTGGTTGTGTTTTATTTTAATTCTTTTTCTCTCAAGCAGACCCCTCTCTCAGGAATAATTTGCTCAATACTCTAATGTCTCTTAACAAGCAGGAGGCTGCGCTGATCTCCGTGCGATGTGTCGATCATCTTAGTCCAGGCATTTTAATTTACACTGCAGTAAAAAATTTGGCACCCAACATTTTCTACTTTGAGCCACAATAGGGAGAGGCTGTGCCAAAGGTCCGACTGTGGTTCCCTCTTCCATTTTGGGGGTGCACGCGTGGAAGAGAGACATTGGAAAGAAAAACCCCCAGATCTGAGGTGACAGTTTTTAATCACATCAGCCTGGGGTCAGTGCTGGCATCACTCTGCTGACTGAGTGTCTGTCTGTCCAGAGGAGCTTTGCAGCATGCAGTAGTAGAGCCCATCTATCCTCAAGCATTGACAGAGGCTGTTTCACTCTAGGACTAGTAGAAAATACAGGTTGCCTTGCTGGGGGAGGTTGCTCCCATATGGAGGGTCTTCCCAACCCCCTTGGGTAGCCTTTGGAGCTGGGTTGGGGAAACCTCCACAGGAGGAAGGGGGTTCTGGGGGTCCCCAGGGCCTCTCCCCTGCCTCTCCCCTCCAATGGGAGCGGTTGGAGGTTGGTGCAGCTCCACGCTGAGCTCCAGGAGCCCGGCAGCTGAGGGGACTCATCTGCTGCTGCAATGCAGGGCTGAGTGCAGGTTGCAGAAAACGAAGGACGTACAGACACTGCAGAACCAGGTCCGGAGGCTGGAGGGGAGGATCAGAGCCCAGCACGGCGCCGCTTTCCCTCTCTCGGCTGTTTCCCTTTGGCTCTGTCCATTTTCAGCCAATGCCATCCATAAACAAGCAGCCAGCAAAGGGCACCACCACATCGAGGAGGTGAAGGGGCACAAATGTCACTAGGAACAGGCAGGACTGGTTTGCACTGTCCTACATTGCTTACCTAATGCTTTAGCAAAAAGCTGGAGCCAATCCATCGTTGTTTATCCCCAAAACAGCTATTGCCTTTCCCAGATAATGTCTGGGGAGAGTCACCTCTCCTCCCTCCTGGGGCCATTCCTGCTTTGCTTTTCAGGGAGGCAGCACTAATTCAGCTGGGCACAGGGAAAATACACTGATAGGAACACACTGATCCTAAACTCTTACAAAAACTGTGGAAAAGAGCAAAAAAAGGATTAAAGAGTTTTCTTTCTCTTGCCTTGCTTATTTGTCACCCATGTTGTTTTCAGTATTAGACAGAGAGAGGACAAAAAAGAAACCAAAACGTCACTATAAGTGGGAAACCAGCAGCTTTTCCATTTTTTTTGTGCATGTGAATTGCTCCCATAAATTAGGATATTTTTGCTTTGGACAAGTTCTCCAAAATTGGAAGGGATGAAAGGTCAGAAAGAACTTGTTGGATCAAAATTTCCAAGCAAGAGGCTTGTTTTTCTGCTCCTTTTTTTCTTACCTTGATTCTTGCAGATACCTGGTGGCTTCCTTTACTCCTGTACTTTTACTGAGCAAACCCTCCTGACATAAACTAGCCCCAGTTTTTTATTCTACAGACCATCTACAAAACCTGCATAAACAGGAATTCAAAAGATGAACACACCTTCAGAAGATGGAGCAGATGATTAAAGACCAGGAGTGAAGCTATGGACAGTGTCCGTTTGTTGTTGCACAGAGAGAGAGAGAAAAATCTGGCCATGAGGAACAGAGAGAAGAATTGGAGCACACTGGTGATTCCTCAAGGACAAGAAACAAATGATGGACTGTTGTGTTTGTGATGGGATGGAGGGTAATGAATGGAGGGCAGGAAGACACCCTCCTGTGACTGAATGCAGTAGGAGGAAGATGCTGGTGGACCAGCAAAAAAACACCTGCTGGGTTACCCTTTGGAGAACACTATTCCTTCATTTTTTCCTGTCTCATTTGCTGTCCAGATGGAGTAGCTGAAGTTCTGGGCATCCAGAGGGGGGACACAAAATAACTGGGGGAAGGAATGCGAAAATGGGACTGAAGATCCAAGGAGCAAGGAGAGGAGGGTGCTGAGTCCTGGGATTTCTTCTAAAAGTACCTTGGAGTTTCCTGGGGAGGCTGAGGGTGGGAGAGAGACAGATGACATCAGACAGGGACACAGCACTTGGTGCACAGGGTGATGGGCTTTGGGAAACTTCAGTGTTATGGAGCAAATGGGAAGCAAAAGGGAGATGGGCAAAAAATAAGCACCAATAAATATTTCAGGACCCGCACTGCTCATGACAGCCGTAACAGGCGTATATCAAAAGCTCCCACAAACCCTGGAAATTTCATTAAGAAGTCCACAATGCCTGGACACATATGGAATTATGATACCCCTCATCCTTTCCCGTGTCAAAATCCTCCAAGCCTCAGCTACCTTAAAAAGTTGTTTATAATAGATCTGAGAGTTTACATCTTCTTAATGCTACCATATAGGGTATTTGCAGCTGGATAGATTTGACTGATATAGTACATTCTTTATGGTGATCATTCCTTGATTAAAAAAAATATTTTTTCTGTGTCAGGCGCTTTCTGTCACTATCGACCATAAATCAATTTGTCACGTAGATGGTAATAAAACAAGAAGTGTTTGTTATCTTAAACACCATAGCCAAGAGGCTTTTGCAGCATTGTTATAGCCACCCTTGGATGTCGGACGTGGTGATCCTTGTCCTGGTGGTCCCAGGAGGGCAACATAGCTTGGTGGCACTGGAAGGGATGAGGGGAAGAGTCAAGGACTCTCCCAAGCATCACTGGTGTCACAAGGGTCACAGTGTGTCCTGGCACAGAGGTGAGGACTGAGCCCTGCACCAGCCACTCACAGCAGACCTCCCCAAACAACCCAGATCCACACCAAAATAAAGCACGGGGGTGTCCCCACCTGAGCAGTGGTGCTGCAGGACATGGGGCAGTACCTGTGAGTGTCTCTGAGTGTTTCAACAAGAAAAAGCCTTTTCTCTTACTGCAATGACTGACAGAGTCCCACAAAGTGATGCTGAAGCTGCTTCTCCCATCTGTGTAACATTCTCAGCAATGCTGCTTTGCAAAAAAAACCAAACCCATTTCTCATGGTGAAATACTCTTATTTAAAAAAAAAATTCCAGCCTGGAAACATGGGACAAAGTCATCTGTGCTGCAGGAATCCCAGCACCAGCCTGGCTCACGGGCCATCCATCTCCCACTCCTCACATCCAGAGCTTCTCAAATTTCAGCCTGGCATCTCTGATCGTAAGTCCACTTAACCATTTTAATAGCACTAAATGGAGTCTGTGTTACTGCCCTTATCTGCTCTCTATGTCTTCCGGGTCATACATGCTTAGTTTACTGTCAGAGACAAGTTTTTACTGCTGTCAGCACTGCAGCGTGGCGGTACCTGCAGAGCAGCAGGCTGCGGGCTCTGCTCTGCCTTCCTCATTGTCAAGAAAATTACCACCCGCAATCTGATTCCCGAATATTTGTCTTGGTGTTTCTTAATTGGTGCCATCAAGAAAACGCTGGAGAAAAAACCCCACACTGCAAAAGAAACGGCGATGTTATCTATTTACAGTTCTTTTGTGCCACGGTAATAATAATTAACATAACAACAGCTACTAATAATTAGAATTGCCTGCGTTAAGGACATGATTTTGTTTTCCTTTGTGCACATGCAAATCTGGACTAGTTTTCCTTCCAGAACTTGGGGGAATAAAAGTGTGAGAGGGGAATAAACCCACATGCAGGCAAAATGCGTGTGCTGAGGTGTATGCAGAGGCTGAAATTCCAGCCCCAGACACATGCCCATTGTTGGCAGAGGTGGCCTGGGCACACCCCCGGGTTTCCAGGCAGGATGCTGGGGCTGTCCATGCCCACTCCATCTGCTTTTGGTCCCCAGGAAACCTGGTCAGCTGTCTTTAAAATCATACCAAGCCGAGCAATGCAGGTGGAGAGGATGAAAGATGCAGAAAAGATGCACACGTGGCTTCATTTTCACCCCCCTTCACTTCGAGCCCTGCAGGCTGGATCTGCAGTTCCAGCAGCTCAAGAAAATCTTTGTCAAATTAATAGATTTAAAAGCAGAAAACACCAGCCGAGAGCCCGGGCACGCCTCTGAGATCACCCGCTTGGGTTTTGCTCCAAAGGCACTGATGGAATTACTTTTGCTTTACACCAGCATAAATAAAAGGAAGCTCAGGTCCACTATATGGAAGATGAGGATGAAATTTTACAGCCTTCTTTTTTTCTTATCATACCCGGACTTTTTAATACTTTGGAAGTATAATAAGCAGAGCTGAGAAAGCCCCCAAAGGCTTGGAGGCACTTCTTGCCCCTCTTGCCAGCGAGTGGGCTCTCCTGCACTTTGCCTCTAGAAATTCAGAATGTGAGGGGCACTGAGGCTGGATAAATGATCAGTTGTTTATGAACAGATCATTTATTAAATCCTGTTTGGCTAAAGTAATTCCTGCCAGCGTGAAGGTACAACAAATTGAAAATGAATAATCTCTCCTGCAATTCGCAGAGGCGAGAGACCACACTCCCCACACGCTCTGTGCTATATTTAGCACAGATACAGTAAATGCATTCCCGTGTGGAAACCACTCTCCCCAAAGATCACTTCTTGAGCATCTTGGTAGCAGGCTGCAGGGAGAGGCTGCAGAGCAGTTTGGCAGCCCTGGAAGTGTTCCTGGGGTTGCTTCTGCTGCAGGATTCTCTTGGTGGGCACGGAGCCACTGCAAAGTGAAACCTGGGGTGCATGGGGGGGGTTTACGCCCATCAGGTGGGATAAATCACATAAAATCACTCACCCAAACAGTCACTCTAGCTTCAGACTTATCTAGTGACAAGCACTTAGCTCCTGCTTCATCCAACACTGGGCCTTAACATAACTTTTAAATCACTGCAAAATTAACTTTACACTTTACTTCCTTAGACAGTAAAAAAATACATTGCTGTATCATGGCCTGGGATAGGGACAGAGACAGCTATTCATATTTTCCAGCAAAACACCCTACAAAACACAAAGTAAACTGGAAAATCAATAATTATTATTAGAGAGTCTCGAGGTCTCTGGTGTGTGGGGCACTGTACATCCCTGCTCCAGGATCCAGCCCCTGCTCCGAACATTTACAGCCATGGTAGCAGCACTGCAGCCAGGGAAGGAAAGAAAGCAACAGGGAAACTGAGGCTGAGAACTATTTCTGAAGAGAAGTTCATGGCACAGCAAAAAACCTCCATCTGCACTGTTCTTTCAGGGAACAAGGGTGTCCCAGCCCAGCAGGAGCATCTCTGCAGTGCTGCAAGAGGCACAGGCACCATGGGGTGATGTTTTGGGGGCTGAGTGTTTCTGGCCTTGATATAAACCTACTCAGATGATTTAACTGTGCATAGACCATTTTAGGGCAGGCTTCTGTGGTGTACATCCCAGGTTTGACTCCCCTGCCAGGGCTTTTCTTTCTGCAGGAGCCACCTTCCCTGCTTCCCACACCCATTCTCATCCTGGGAGCACCTGCAGGGAGAGGCAGGTGGGGCGTCCCGGTCCTTCTCACAGGATGCCTGTTCCTTGGAGAGGTCAAAGCCTGCAGTGGTGGCTTGGGCAGGTTTCATTGGAGCGGGCTTGCCTTGCCACACTGGTACAGAACCTCCTGACAGAGGGACAACAGATCCCACGGAGATGCAGAGAGGAAAGGTGAGATGGGCTGGGATGTGCCTAGGACTGCACCTGACACCTCTCTGGCTGCACTAATGCTTATTGTGCTCTAAAGATACCGATCCACAGATCTCACTCCACCACGCAAGCACCTCTCAGGTAAAAGAAACTACCCGAGCAAAATCCCAAGGGAATTTCAAAGCTTGTGGCACTTGCACTGATTTTTGGAGGACCATGTTTCAGGAAAAACCCACCACCCTTTTACTTGAGCAGCACTGACATCCTCACCATGGTGGGGGGATCTGGAGGGAGATGAACTCAGTGGTGGTGAGTCCAGGTTCTTCCCTCCCTCCTTCCCCTGCATCCCTGGCACATCACGGAGCAAGGCACGCTGTGGCTGGCACAGCAATGGGCTGGGTGTGTGAGCCACCCCTCTGCCTGGTTTATTTTTAGTGCATGCACAGAAGGCAGATAATGGCGATTGATGTGCTTTTTCCTTCAGGTTTAGGTTTCCTGTCAGCTGAGTCGCAGATAAACCATAAACACGAAGAACAAACAAACAATTAGCCTCCCCCGGACCCAGGCACAGAGGCACTCCACCAAGGTTTATAGCCCTTTTCCAGCTTTACTGCCAAGATAAATCTTTCACCTCCCGCTGCCCAATCAACCCCAATACAAAAAAAATAATATTAAAAATGGTAGGGGTTTTGTTTTGTTTTGTGGTGGTTTGTTGTTTGTTTGTTTTTACAGTAGATATTTGATTTTTTTCTATTTAGGAAACATTAAAACAAGGGTGAAGACAGATAGGTGAGGGCTGACATGTAAATTATAAATAGATTTGGAAGATGTGCTGGCTTAATTCTTCCTGAGATGGGATCAGATGAGAGGCAGAAAAACCTCTGCTTCCTCTGAGCTGTGGTTTCCACCACTGTAGGACCCCTATGTGCAGCATCCTTTGGCCCCACACACCTGCCAGCGTGTGAACAGGCTGAAGGATGCTGCCTTGCACAAGCCCCATTGTCTCCTTTGTTACCCAGATTTATTTTTCAACCTAAAGAAAATCCAGATAAATCTGTTTGGGAGCTTCTCTGTTTTCTATCCTGTCTTTCTATTTATTCCCCCAGGTAGGTTTTTTAGTCACTGAGTGGAAATTCCCTTCGTGGTATCACTAGCACAAGAGGCTGATTCAGTTTGGGTTGTAAATTACCCAGGGCCTTTTTTATTTTTTTTCATATGACTGTGAATTTTGTCAAAACTTTGTGTGGCAGCTCCATTTCATGTCTTTATTGTCCAGTGAGGGAGAGCTGAGAGTGGTAAATTAATTTCCGTGGTGAGACCAATAAATTCAACTCTCCTGCTGTAAAAGATACATTAATTTTGCTACATTCTTTTTCTAATTTTTTTTTTTTTTTTTAGTAGGCACAAAGCCACCTGGATAAATACAGGTTGGGCACAGGGAGCAGCCATGGACCTGGCCACAGAGACTGTCAGCTAAAATAAATAAGTCAGACATTAAGAAAACTGTATATGTAGAGAAATGTCACTTTCTTTTGACTTTGGTTTTTACCGTATTTTATGTGAAGTGAGAGGAAAATGGTAGGCTCTGATCTACCCTAAAGACGTGAAAAGGAGATGAAGAATGTTTGTTGGGTTTAAAATATTTAAAGGTTTTAGTGTTTAATGTCAAATACGTTGGTTTTAATAAATAGAACAAGGGAAGAATTAGTCTCACATACCGTGCACTTACACATGGGGCTGTTCCCTCCTTAGGGCTTCACTGCCAGTGGAGAAACCTGTGGACTATTTTTAATGGACTTCATTAGGGATAAACAGGAATACTTAGGACTTAGTCCCTATGTTCTGCAGGAGTTCAGGGGTAACTTTCTGTTGAGCAGCAGAAGTTGGCTGGAGATCACCACTAATGAGACTGGGAGGACAGACCTGTGATATCCATTGGCAGGTGAGCTCCAGAGACAGACACAACGGGAACCCAGCCAAGGTGGGGAATGTGACTGAAATGACTGCACTGAGAGCACAAGGAGTATTTGGGGTTGGTGTGTGGGTTGGTCTTCCCATGGCATTCCTTGCCAAGAGCTGGGGAAACTGGTGCCACCAACATGGGTCGTTGAACCAGCAGCTGAACCGCACTGAACCACAGATAGATGAATTTGCCAGCGAGAAGATGCAGACAGGACACAACTTTGTACATTTTGTAGCTGTGCAATCAGCCAGCTCTGCAGGCAGAATTTAGCTGCAATTCTGTGGGGGAGAATCATCTTTTAATGGGCTCACGGCAAAACCTTCCTTCTTTTTGCTCAAAGTGGAAAGTAGGAAACTTGGTTGCCTCAGGGACATGTCCCTTCAAGGTCAACCAGATGAGAGCTCAGATCTGGAGGAGGTTCTCAGAAAGTGCCAGCTTCACTGTGGTTTTTTGAGCATGATTCTGGTCTTGAGGGGGTCTTGATACTGCATATTCAGAAGTTATTCAAAGATCTATTGAACAACTCTTTGGATTAATAATTGGGTGGTTCTTTTGTTCCTGAGTCTGAAAATCAAACCCAGAGGGCTCTGGAGGCTTGCCGAGGTGAGGACAGGCAGTGATGCCAAATGATGTCTGAAAGAGCTCGGTGTCCATAAGGATCCTGCTCACAGCAAAGCGTTCCCATTTCTTAGACGGATCTCTGTCCTGTGCTGTCTAGCCAGCTCATAGATTTCCTGCCAAATTCTCCTTGCTGTGCTATTACCTCATCCCTCTGACACACTACTTGTCCAATGTGACCATTTTTCCTTCCATTTGTCTGGAAGGTGAACTCTCTGAGACAAGGACTTCGCATCCATTGCAGCCCTACATTCCCCCCTTGCCCAAAACAAACACTGTGTGGGTGGGAGGACCTGGGCTCCTGCAGCCGTTTTTCTGCAGAGACCCCAGGGACTATTTTCCTGTGTCTGTCTCAGCAGGTTTGGGGCAGGTAGAGCAAGGCAGGGACACTGCCAAGTGTTTGTCTAATGCAATAGGAGAAAATCTATAGGAGAAAAGGTACAGCCGCATTTCCTTACAGCTCAAAACATGGTCCCACCATTGGTGAGGAGGAAACAAAGCAGGGAAGTTGAGAGGAAAACCCTTCAGACCCACTAGCCTTTGTGTGGCAGAGCCAACATGGGAGGCAGCACATGCAAATCGGCATGCAAATGAGGCTGGCAAAGCTTTAACGAGATGAAGTTCCCACCAAGCTTCCCGATGCAGCCCCAAGGCTAGAGAGGAGCATTTCACTCTACGTGAGCATCCGGAGCTCAGGAACAAACTGTGCTTGTGAGGAACAGAATAAAAAGGGCAATTTAAGACAAGGGTAGCCATAAGTAGCAGATGAGAAAACATAATAAAAAGGAAGATTTCTTACTCTGCAAGTGAATCCATTTACTTCAGAGGTACTGCATTTCTGTGATACAATAGTGTAATGTTTTTATTGGAGACTAATTGAGCCAGTGATATAATTACAACAGTAAATTAAGGCCTGATGTATACTTTGAATTTAAGAATAAATTTGTAAATACTTCCTCATCAGTGGCGTGTAGGAGAATGACCAGACTGATTTAGCAAGGAGGAATCCTTACATACTGGCCATCTCCATAAAATGATGAGCTTTCTTTCCACATAAAAATGAGTGATACATGAACTGCTTTGACTTCAGCCCTTTTATTCATTGCCTGGTACAATCAGTTTTACTAGTGGGTTAGTAAAATTTAATTAATAGTTACTTAAGGCTTACAATCAAGTATATCTATTTTTGATTACTTTATCATGGCTGTGTTTACATCCATGTGCGAAGCACTAGCCAAAACTGGTCTGTCTCATTGAGTGCTGACTCAGACACAGTTTGCAGAACCAGGTCCAAACCTGCAGAGATGCTTGTACTGTCAGCCTCAGGCTCTCAGAGCACACTTTGGTCTCTGTGCTGGGATCCAGACCTTTTGTCTGCATCCAGAACAGAGCTGGGCCTCACCGTTCCCAAAGCTGTGTCTTTTCCTGGGTTACTCACCATCAAATGGGGCAGTGTGGGTGCAGCCAAGGGAGAAAAGCTGCATTGCCTTTGAGCCTTGGGAAGGAGCAAGGGGTGGTTAGAAAAGCTCTTCCTGGAAGGACAGGCTGTGGAGGTCTTTTACTGAAGCAGAATTCTTTCAAACCCTGGGTTTCTCCAGTCTGGCTTTGTTGCTGGTCAGGAAAAGAAAAAGGCAAACAAGCAATGAGCCAGAAATGCTCTCAGCAAATTCCTTCTTTGCCCATCACTATGCAGACAATTACTGTCCAGGATATCCTCAAATCAGATTAATAAATCCAACTCCAGACCTTCCACTGGGCTAATTTTTTTGCAGTTCAGTGAGAGCCTGGATGTCTTCTGTGCTGAACGAAGCTTCGGCCACATGTACACCCAGCAGAAACTGGATATTAGAAAGGAGAAAAGCCCTTGAATAATGTGTTTAATGCAGAAAACGTCATTGAACTGTTTTTTATGGAAGTGTATCCCTCAGAAACTGCTGACTTCTCTTTTATTATATTTAGCAATACAAATAGCTGAGGACTGTGCTTGGGCCGTTGCAGATAAAGTGCTGGGCAGACAGTCGTGGAGTGAAGGGACATTTATTTCTCTTACTAAGGTCTGCACTGTGCTGCCACAGCTGGTGAATCTTATCTCTAAGGCTTTTCTTGGGAATAAAGCATTTAGCCTTTGTAGCTGGGTCTTGTTACAAGGAGCCTAAGAGAAGATTCAATTATGTGCCATGGCATGGGGAGAGGGAATAAGCAACAACTGAGTCCTGATGCAAAGGGAACAAAGTCATGCAGTAATCACTGATGCCCTGAACTGGAGATCTAATTGACAGCAATCATATGAATCTAGAGAGAAAAAGTAAGATAAGAGCCTAGAGTTCCCTCCAAGACAGATGTGATCCTGGGAATGGGCTGCCTGCAGATGTGCCATTGGTTACTATCAAGGTCTCTTGAGTGTTTCTCCTTGGAAGGGTTTGCAGATAAAGAAATATTGCTCTCCCCAGAGATTCCTCTAGGAAACAAAAGCAAGAGCTCAATGAACTTCCCTTCCTCAAGTAAGACAATTTAGCACATTCTTTGAATTTATTACTGTAATTACTACAAGAATTATTCATATCCTTGCTACATCCTTGCTAACTGTCTGAAAACCAGTCAGGACCAGGGGATGATGCAGCATGAGCATAGCCCATTAGGCAGTTTTACACTCCTTCAGATGGACCTGACAATGTTAAGCTCTGGCCAGATTTGGCCAGATCTGGTGCCAATCCCTTGCTGAGCTGGAAACCTGCTCGTGGGACAGCATTGTGACCAAGGTGCCAGTGTGCCCCACGTCCTGCTGAGCCTCACCTCCACAACCAGGCAGCCACCAGTAGGTCCAAAAGCAGGGCAACCTGCTGCCTTTCCATCAAAGGCTCGTTTATCTCTTGTGAAAGTACATGACGTATCAAATGTTTTGCCTTGATTAACGATGCTAATTAAGCTAATGGATTTGAGTAATTTTACAATTGATATTTTTATGTAATTTTGGTTTTGCTCTGCAGTAGCCAGCACTAACTGCCCTGTCAGCTTCTTTCCGTCATGTTCAACATTACGCATGGACATCATCTTTAAGGTCATATAAATAAACAAACCAAGAAAGCTCTTCATACTTATCTCAACCCTCCTCCTGCCACCCACTGCAGACTCCCAGGGCATACAACAAAGCAGATTTCAAAAGTAGGGAGTGAAGTCTCCAAAAGCAATATCCCAGGAGAGAAAAAGATTGGATTTGGGGGTCAGGATGTTCAACTGAGCTTCTAGAAACTCAACTTCTTATCCCAATTCTACTACAAGTTTCCTGGGGACCACGAAGGAGCCACTTGATTATCCATCAGCACATTGGATAAGTAGATTGTGAGCTTGCTATAGCAGAGGCTGCAACTGAGTTGTCTGTGTAATACACACACAAAATTTTGGACTCAACGATTTTAAGGGTCTTTTCCAGCCTAAGGGATTCTGTGATTTTATAGTGCAGGTACAGGTGTGTAAGAGAGAGGGATGCTGAGCTAATTTTGCACCCTGAAGGTGATGCTGTGGTGCTAACTGAATACCTGAGGTGTAGACCGTGTAGATCAGGTGGAGCTGAAAGGAGAGTAATTGAGTCACCATCCCTGGGTGTATTTAAGGGTCGTTTGGATGTGGTGTTGGTGGAAATGGTTTAGGGGACAACTTTGTAGAGGAGTGATGATGGTTGGACTCGGTGATCCCAAAGGTCTTTTCCAACCCAAATAGTTCTATGATTCTATGATGCTGTGATTCTATGAGAAGGTATTTGCATGTCCCAAATGCTCTGTGCACATCTAGGAGCAAAGGGCAAGAGCTGGGCACACAGCTTGGAGGGTGCAGTATTGCACACACTGAGGAGGCTTTAAAAACTTGTTGGTTTTATGTAGTGCCTGAATCTCCTCAGATGGAATTTGTGGATCTGTAGTTGTTTACAGGACACCATCAACCAGAGAGCCATGTAACTACTGACCATGTAATTACACTGTAAGGCAGGTTCCACGTGTTGACAGGGTAAATAAAATACCAGGTTATTTTTTCCTCTCTGCAAGGGAGAGGGTTATCATGAGATCTTATGGCTGCAAATTATGTAGTAATTATGGCTTCAACAGCCAGGCAACTTCCAGTATTGTTACTGAATGATTGCCAGGAACAGGAGCCTGTTACATACTGGTGCTTTGTGAATCATGGACGCTGGAGACTCACCTGGTGACTACAAGCACCATTCCCACCAGTTCATTTTCCAGGTTTGTCCACTGTTGTTTCGAGCACCTCAAAGGAGGATTTACACAACCAATCCTGGGAGATGGTTCTGCCCATCAGGTGAAGTGCTGAACTTCATCCCTGCAGCCCTGGCTGTATTTATGCCCCAGACTCCTCAATGGCATGGGTTGCTAACAACCACCCTGACCACTGGCTTCTGCCTCCTGAAGACCCTGGGTCTGATGGCTTCGGAGGAACTGAGCAAGGAGCCAAGAGCAAGAAATCTCTGTCCAGCCTTACTCAGCACCTGGCTAAAGCAGTAATTGCAGATGTAGAAGTACAGCTCAGTGCATAGCCCTGGACACTGTCTTTAAGCCTAATTCCTGGCCAAACTTGCACAAATGTCTAAACTCTCATGCTGAGCATGCTTGCAAGAAGTGGCACACCTGGAAAACAAGAAAGCTGTGTGGGTGAGAATAACAAATCAGTAGTTATTCAAGGGGGTTTCATACGCTTTTGTTTTTGTGCTTGAACTGAAGCAGCATTTAATTACTCATATGTTTAGTGAACCTAGAAACCAGGTCAATGGGTCAGAAAGTAAACAGCTCAGCAGCATCAAGGTGCATGTCCTGGTCTGCAAGAGGACTCTGAGGAAGGGTGCAGGAGTTAAAGCTTTGGTTCTGTTTGAATGGCAGCAAAATTGCACTGTGGGATGGAGCCCATATTGTTGGGAGAGCCCAGTCCTCTTCCCAAGGGAGCTTCTCACTGCCAGGATAGTGGCTGGGGGACCCTGGGATTTATGTGGTGTCCAGATTTCACACCAGCTGAGGGAAATAGGTCTCTGCCTTGGCAGATGGTCCAGGGCCAGGTCTCTACTGAAGCTGAACATGTTGCACCTGAACTTGTGCCCTGGGCTATTACACATCAGACCTATTTCCTGAGTATGTGCCACTTTTATACAAGTAAAGCCACATACTTTTCCTTTAAATCTACAGCTCTTTAATTCAATTTTTAGTTATTATTCCTTATCATGCTCAGTGTGTTTTTGCTGCACATAGGAAACTGTCTCTTGTGGTTAATTTAACACCTGCAAATTCCCAACGCTGTTAACCTAAATCTAGTGGATAAAATCTTTGCCATACATTTAAAAGATCACAAGGTCAAGTGTACCTGGGGCTGAGCTTTTGTTTCCAAGCCCACAGAGTATCTGTTTTACATCCTCTACGCAACAGACCACTGTAGGCTTTATATTTATTTATCATAATTATTGGAGACATTGGAAACATTCTGCAGTTTGCTGAAACGTTATGCAACAAAACAAGATCTCAGAAGTGGGTACTTTTGGGAATATTTCTTCACCATATCCTGCCTGAGAAGGACAAATATTGATTCAGAGACTTTGGGTATATTGATTATTCTTTTAGGGAAAGCATGATAGACTTAATAAATCTTGGAATTTTACTCTTTGTGTTTTTGAGAGACTGTCTTCTCAGCACAGTCACATGCTGAATAACAGATTAGGTTCTCTTTTATTTGTTTGGGGTTTTTCCCTCTTAACAGCACAGTGCCAGCCCTGCTGAAATGAATGTGAGGTTTTTTTCTGCCATCACATGAAGTCCTGCTTTTCCCCCTAAGCACATGTACAATTCAGAAAGGGTCACTAATCTGAGCTCATAAACCTCTGTCAAATGACAAGCTATTATTTCCCCAGCCTGTAAGAACTAAGGCTCAGCTGCCCTTTTTCTTAAAAATGGAGGGAAAAGAAAACCTTGAGGGGTAAACTAAGCTCAAGAATGTCAAATGATTTTGGATGAAAAGAGGAGAAAATTTCAGGGTCCAAGATCACCAGTCATCACAAATGCCTTGCCACCATCCTCTTGATTCAAACTAGAGAACTGTTAATTAATTTGTCTCAGAAGCTCTCATTTGCTACTATAATGGACCAAAATGATCCAACATTTTGGGTAACCTGAGAGCAGGAACTGTGAGCTTCCATCAAGGACCAGAGGAGTGCTGAGCTGCTGATTTCCTCCCTGTTGAGACCACTGTTAGCACACCATGAGATCCAGCACACTTACAAGACCTGTGTCAAAAAAAAACCCTAGCAGAACTGATTAAAAAAACCATTCCTTCCATCTTCCCTCAGGAAATGGAAATGAGAGGATGGGTCAAAAGGGTCAGGAGAGGCTCTGACATCATCTGGCCATGGCCCTAAAGGAGCTGATGTTTTTCCTCAGGTGAGGAGCAAGCAGGACAACCATCACGACAGCAAATTATGCTGCTCTCCTTCAGCCTAAAGGAAATCTTTCAGAGGACATCTGTGACCCTGGAAGATCAATGGCAGGTCAGATACCACTCAGAAACACAAACCAGTCCAGCCAGGAAGCACAGTTCCCTGCTCATGTATCTCAAGTATCTGTGGCATGTTACATTAAAAAAGAAAGCAAATAGGAAATATTTCATGGTGTGCTTGTCCTCTGGGGAAGTGGGGAAAAAGAAGCTGCCAGGACAAAATTCAGAGCCATCTCCTCCTGCTCTGCAGGGAGCTGCTTGGATGCCACGGTTGAAGGCAGGGCAGGATGGTACTTGCTGCATCTCCAAACCCTTTCCACTCAAAAAAACCCAACCCATTTGCAACCTGCTGGTGCTGGGGTCAGGCTGGCAGCTGGGGCTGGCCTGCATGGTGCCACCATGCCCATTATGAATTGGAAGACACCTCACAGATGACAGCTCAGCCCCCACCAACACTGCTGCCCTTCCCTGGCACTTGCTCTGTCTCTTCCCCAGAGAGGAAGGAAACCTGAGAGCACTTTCTGGTGAGAGCAGCGAGCCTGACAGGCTCATAAATATCACACCATGTACCCTTTTCCTTCCTGTCCTTTGCAAGAAAAGACTGACACTAAGGAAGCATTTGATCAGGTTGGATTTGTGCCATTTTGCACCTTACTTGAATGAGCTGAAGGGGAGAACCGAGAGCAGCAGAGTCTGGGTGAATTTCATGGGTGCAGAGGGGTTGGTGATGGGAGAGGAAGGGCAGCCAGGACCTGCACAAGGAATTGGTGGCTCTGCTGGACACAGTCCCATTTCTCATTCAGGGGCTGAAGACAGAAGGGAGAGGAACAGGGCTGGATGCTGAAGGTGCCTTTGGGATCCCTTTGGAGATCCCAGTGCTGGTGCATGTGGCTCCTGGGTCACACTCTCCAGTCACTTAAGGTGAGAGAACATAAGGAAGAAGGGTGGACAGTGCTTTGAGCAACCCCAGTGTATTTCCAGCACAGAGAGCTTGACTTCTTCAGCTACACCTGCTTGTCACTGTTGTGCATGGGATCCATGGGTTTCCCCCCATGGCTCTGGGCATTCAGTATGTCTGCCCCATATCATGCATTTC
This sequence comes from Apus apus, assembly GCF_020740795.1. Lineage (NCBI taxonomy): Eukaryota > Metazoa > Chordata > Aves > Apodiformes > Apodidae > Apus > Apus apus. Next base: position 12,623,589 of record NC_067296.1, read on the forward strand.
CAGCCCCATTTCCCCTCTCTGTGTATTTATGGACAGAAGGGATGAATGCAGAAGCAGCTCTGCACTTGCAAACTAGGAAAAGATGTTGTTTGTTTTTGTTTTGTTTTGTTTTGTTTTTGTTTTGTTTTGTTTTTTAAAAAAGATCAGTTCTCAGAATGAAACTAAACTCTATATCTAATTTTCCTTCATTTTCAGGGTTTGTGGCTGCAAATTTTAGCTCTTGACACAACTTCTGGTTGGGACAGATTGTCCTTTTGAAAGCCATTCTTGCTCTTACTTTGGAGCTCTGGTTTGCCCTAAGATATGGGCTCTTAGTTTGCAAATGTGGTGTAAATTTATAGTGCAATGTAGAAGAGAATAAATGATTCTTTATACTGGGTCCTTGGGTTTTTTACAGCTCCCATGAATAAAATACAAAGAAACTTGAAAGGCTTTATTAAATAAGAAGGTGGGTGTTTTGAGCATGATCAGCTCCAGGCATTGTACTAGTCTTGTGAATTTTTGGTTTTAGAGCCTTTGGGGCAATCTGTAGTTGATGCAGAGGATAAAACCTTTGTCAGCTTTGGGGAGCTCTGCCTGCCTGCACCAGCTGGGGGGCTGTCCTGCCTTTCCAAGGAGGATTAACACGGTGCTGCACTTTTGGCTGGATTTTGGTAAGGGGATGTCCCCTAACAAGCCAAGAGAGAGGGAAAATCAATTTCTGAAAATCAGTTCTTTGCGTGACTAATTGCTTGGTCTGTGAATGCAGCACCATGACCTGCTGTGGCTGCTGAGGCTGCTCCTCGTGTGGGGCTGGGAAAGGACTCATGGGCCATAGCCTGGGCATGTGCCAGCAGTAAGGCACCACCAGCATGGGTGCTTGGGGTGTAATAACCAACATTTTTGTCCTTTCAAGGGGTCAGGAGTCCATCTTGTCTCTTTCCCGGGTGAGAGCAGCTCCATCCATGGTGCTGATTTCACGGGACAGAGCCTCTTTGCTTGTTGCCTGCACTGGGGTGCAGCCATTCACTCTTTGGCTTCTTTTTCTAAAGGTTTGTTTTGTTTTGTTTTTTAAAAAAGCTGTTCTCTGTACAAAGAGAAACATTTTTTTTCTTTCCTTTTTCAATCAATATCACTGATTGGAAGAAATTTGGCTATCCCATCACCAGTCTGCACCTGGACCCTTGGAGGTGAGGATCTTCCCCCAGTTCCCTGCTGCTGCAGCTCAGCACCAGACCCAGCCCAGCAGCTCAGCTGCCCCAACAGATACTTTTATTGCTAGATATGGAAACACCCCCTTACACACACTTTAAAAAATAATAAATAAATAAGGAAACTGAAGAATTGAAGGAAAAAATAGCTTTTCAAAAGTGTTACCTTCATTGACAGATTCAAGTCTCACATGCAGGATCACTCTTCTTTCTTGCTAGGGAAATCCCAAACTAAGCTCTTCCTCAGTGTTACCTTCCTGTCCACATATACTTGGGTTTTTTGCATTTTTCACATTATCACTTGCTAAATCTGTCACAGCACATAATTTACTTTGCTCTGTAGCTCCAAGACCTCTGCAAGCCTTTCTCTCCTCACAAAATGAATTGCAGGCTCAAATATTTAAATATAAAAAGAACACCATCATACAATATACAAGCAATTTGTTATCAGTGTGCAAACAAGGTAGAAAGGAGAATATGCTAAAGTAAATTTTATGTATAGCTACTGTGTAAATTTGCCTATTTCCCAAGAGTGGTATTGTCACTATTAATCGTAATAGCGTTTCTAATATGGCATATTTCCAATATTTTCTCCTTAATTAGGATTCTGATCATACAACCCCATTTCATTCCTGTTGTGCTTCCCCTTGGCTTTCTGAAACCTGCCCAAATCTTGTGCAAAGGCTCATGGCTGGTAGCAGGGGGGGAGGAGCAGGCAGGGACACCCCTGCCTGTGGGTGCCTGCCCACCTTGTGTCCCCCACATCATCCAAGGACAGTCAGTGTGTCCTTCACACCCCCTCTGCATGTGGAGAAACCAGTCCCAGCCCCTGGTTTTAACACCAGGCAGAAGAGTGGGAGATTTCCACGAGCTGAAGGGGCACACTGCTGTTTGCTGCTGGCTACAATCTCCATTTGTGTAGAGGTTTAGGGGGAAATGAGATGGTTTGGAGAGCAGTTCTAGAGTGATGTAAGAAGAGAAAGGGAAGCAGAGCACTTCCAATAGGCTGGGCTGTGTGGAGTGTCCTTGACCGTGGCTGCAGAGGGCTCTGACAGTGCCATGATGTGTGGCTGTTCCCTCAGCCTGGGCACCGTGGCTTCAGGTGAGCTCCACCAGGTGGGGCAGGTACCCGGGCTGTGAGCACTGGTTTGCATGAGCCAGGTACCTAAATGATGAGCAAACCACTATCTTTAACTGCCCTAAAGTGCCATGCCCCCATTTACATACACGTGGCTGAACACAGGCTGCCCTGACATCTGCCAAAACCTTCCTGCCACGACTTTTGTGAGACCCTGCTGCCCTCACGTCAGGCTTTGCTGTATAAAAACCACAACCCTCCACATGTGAAAGAAACACAGAAAAACCATCCTTGCACACAAAGCACACGTGCTGCCAGTGCTGGGTACAGGATGCTGATGCTGTGCCAGTGGAGGTTTTTTTCATGGGAAATGTGAGTGGGTCAATAAGTCCCAGACAAAAAGAGAGGCAAGATGCTGAGGTAACACTGAAAGAGTTAGAAAATAATATGTGTTTGTTTAAAAGCTAAAGGAAATTAATAGGGAACCTCCACATACTTTCACTGTGGGAGGGTGAGGTTTTTGAAATATACTTGGTTAGTTCCAGCTCTGTGGTCTCGAGCAAGACTTTTAGTCTCCTCTACCTCTGTCTCTTCAAGCATAAAAGGAAAGCACCTGTCTTATCCTGCATGGTAAGATACTCCAAATGCCATGGAAGAGGCATATAAAAGAGCATTTTGTATCCCTATGATGTGAGAAGGGCAAGGCAGAAGATCTTCACACATCATGGATCAAGAGAGCTCCTCTGACTTCAGTGGAGCATCAGCAGTTTGTCTCTTCTGCTTTATGCCCTTTGGAAAGGGCAGAAAACTGCTCATTCTCAGTTGGGTTTGAACCAGTTCAGCCAGGACTGGAGCTATTCCAGCAGTCCCAGTATTAACCCTCCAGGGTTATAACCTGTCCTTAGGAAAGAGCTAGAGCAGATTATCCTCTTCTTTTTCACCCCTGAGAAGTGTGTGAGCAGAACAATTTATAAGGCACCAAAAATAACCTGCAGTCCTTTCAAATACCCAGAAGAAAGAGAATATTTGGGGTCCAGCACATAAACAGGGACAGTGCTGCTCTGACCCTTCCCAGCCTCTCTTGGTTTGAGTTCCCCATTATGCAGTAAACAAATAGCTGTCTGTTACACAGCTATGTTTTAAAAAATAAAACCACTTTGAAGTGCTTTGCTTTTCATTAATTAAAAACACATCAAGCCACGGATAAAGCATTGTGGACTGGCTTGTTGTGGCATTGCCTTTTACAGCTGGCAAGCAAATTTCTAATAAAATGTTTTTTTAAAGGAATATTGCCTTCATTCAAATCTCCTATAAAAACTACCCATCCATTAATTCCAATTAATGACACTACAGCCTTTCCACTAACACTGGTAGTAATTCTTGGCTAATGGATGATTTTCAGCAAAATCAGAATCAATGTAAGTTTGGACAGGACCCTTGCAGAATTAATTTACTGCCCTGATGCTAGTTGAACCAGAGCACAGTGGTCTTCTCAAGCATATAAATCATGAGGTTTGAAGTGGTTTCTCAGCATCATCGTACACAGCTTGGGTTATGAGTTTTGTGTGGGCTTTACAGGGAACATAAAATAGATCCTGCTTTGCTACCTCATATTGTGAGCCCATCACATGAAAGTTACCCTTATGCACAGGAACAGGCACCTTCTGTGGAAGGTTCCTGGGTTTAAGGGATGGAAGGTGGAACAAAAAGGAAAACTGCCTGTTTCCAGGAGTCACAGCATCTCCCTCATTGACTTGGAGTGAAAGAAAGGCAGCCCAGTCCTCCCCCCTTCCTTCCCCATCTTCACCTACCCTAATTCCAACAAGCTCCTGGGCCTCCTCTGTCCCCTACGTTGGATCCAGGACTGTTCCCTCTTGGCTGATTTCCAGGCCACCACCAACACCCAGGCAAGAGATCTGGCTTGTTTTGCCAATCAAAAAGCAACCAAAAGAAAGAAGCAAGCAAGACCCAAAGGCACCAAGAGCCATGGGAAAATGAAGTCCATTCAGGGAGAAGGGAATGAATTCATTCTGTGAGAAAGTCAGGACAACTGGGCAGGTGCAGTTAGTCTGCAACACTCCACCCAAGCAAGCTGCAACATTTTCTTCCAGCCACAGATCTCTGGATTTCTTCCTCCTGAGTTGCAGGTGTAGGTCTCAGTGGGACTGAGAAGCTGCTTCCAGTGTCAGGTTGGGAGCAGTGGGGAGATAAAAATAGGACAGGAATGTTACATCTGATTAAGGGAGTTGCTGGGAAGAAATTTGAATGGGACTCTGTCTTTTTGTTTATCAGGTTGTATTTTTATATATACATATATATATATATATATGTATATATAAAAATACACACCCTGCCATATATGTACACACATATATACACATACATAAAGAATATATTCTGTAATGTTTGCTGTTCAGTCACCAAAAGGGAAGAGGAGAGCCAATTACACATTGAACTGGTCAGGAAATGTTGAATAAAAATGAAGTTTCAGTCAGGTAACTTCTAATGAAAACTGAGGAGCAGAGCACGAGACCCCTTGGTGGGGCCTGCATGGGAATGAAAGGCTTTGACATGCAGGAATAAGAAGAAGGAAAGGAAAAAAAATCACTGTGCCCATAATACAGATTTACACCTGGTGATGGGAAGGGTTAAGTAATTTCTTCCTCCTCCTAAAGGACTTTAATTAGCAGATGATCATGTTGCTTAATCTATGCATCTCTGCCTACCTGCCTGCTGCTATTTTGTCCTTTTGGAGAAAGAGTGGTAGAACTTAAATTGTTGACCTTGAAAAGCAATCATTCTGCTGTCACCTCATTGGAAGGGCTGACAGCATCTCTGGGAGATCTGTGTAAATACCAGAAAGGGTGAATAGAAGTAAAATCAGGATGAGCTTGGACCAAGTCACCCCTTTTCTTCTTTCATATATAGTCAGTTTTACACCATTACTAGTGACCTTACTGTGATTGGAAAGCTTTGTGTGTGAGAGCAGAAAAAAGTGCATTTACTGTAAAACTAGATACTTACCTGGGCAGATGTGGGATGCACCGATTTACATCCATTCACTAAAATGTGCCCTTAATTGAGCATGAGCAGGACCAGCAATGCAGCCACCGTGCTGAAACCCATCGGCAGCATGAGGCCGTACCCTTGAAAACCCCCAAAATATTGAGCACAACCCATGACAGCTCTTCTCTGGTTAAAAATAATCCCACTGGCCATCTGGAAGGAGTCCAAAAAAATGCCTGATGGGATGACAGCACATCCTGGATGGTGACAGGGCAAATATTCAGACCTTTTCTGAGGCTGATTGACCATTGCTGGCTACTTCCAGGCCAGTGGACACTGAAAATGGTCTTATCTGCAAGAGGCTCGGAGTAATCTGGGATCGAAGGCTTACAAATAGAAAGGGAGGTTATTTATGCTTTATTTCATGTATCAATAATGTAAGGGAAATGCAGAGAGCAGCAACATGAGAGATTTCTGAAAGAGAAAAGACACAAAGGCAAGCTGGGGGACCATTCATGTAATTCTTTTCTTCTTTCTTAACCTCCCCCCCCCCCCCAAAGCACTCATTTTCTACTGATTCAGCCATGCAATTCAAGTCAACTCCCCTTTTGTATTGTGGATTTAGGTAGAAAACCCAAAGGGTGTTTATTTTGCAATGTATTACAGAGAACTGGCATTAACAGCCAGAAGTACAAGGATCACAAGAGAAGGGGCATTAGCTGCTCTCGCAGCAGCGTGATCCAGGGCTCAGCTGGGTCCCAGCCTAAGGACACGAGGGATCCTCATCAGCATCCTTCCTGCAGCCACTAGACAAGAAGGCAACTTAATAGAAACGGTTTTCAAATCACACAGCCCTGCAACCTGTCATTATCTGGATGGCTTTATTATAGCTTTCCATGTCTGAAAAAGCCCAGGTTCATCCTCTGCCAGGTTAAGGGGATTGCGGGGTTTCCTGGCTGATGGTAACTCCGTGCTGTGCAAAGGCTGGAGCAGAGGGAAATATTATTTCTGCTGATAAAAAGGTGCAGTAATGAAAGGAGCTACATCTGCTCTGTTGTAGCAGTGTGTCTAAACACCAGCTCGAACAGGCTGTTGGAAATCCTCGTGTTAGCCCCAGGGTGGCTCAGGCTCAGATTCTGGAGATGCGGGGTGCAGAGCATCACCCGTGCCCCACACAGGGGTTTCCCAGGGAATCTGTTCTCAAACCAGGTCTGGATGTTGCATTTTAAAAACTTAATTCCAGCCCTCTGTCAGTGGAAAATGTGCTTAACACTGAGCCATTCAATAAGACTTAAACACTTGCCTAAAGCCAAGTGAGCGCTTAAGCATTCACCTGGTTAAGGATTCTTTCCTGAACCAGGAATGAGACATGGTGTTTTTTAAACTGATTGATATATTTGGAGTAAGTCAGTATTAATGATCATGTAAATTAAAATCTGGAGGACATCCAACTTTTTAAAAGCTTCATCTGACACTGCAGCTCCTTGCAAATCGACTTTTGTGTTCCAAAGATACCTACATGGAAATGTGCTTTCACTCACAAATATTTCTGGGTACAGGATGTGTTGTAAAGGAGCTCCAGTAATTACTGTGACGAGGTGATCGTGGGGGTCACCTGGCATTAAGAGCCATTTGGAATACTGTTCAAAATAACACAAACATGCCCATATATTTGTGAAAAATACTAATATTAAGATGCAGGGATGTTCTTTGCCTTATTTGCTTACTCTTTCTCAGCGTGGGGTGAGGCAAAGTACACAGGAAGGTGGGGATCTGCTTTGGGTTTGTTGCAAAGAAACAGAGCTGGGGAAAACGAAACTGATGTAAAGATCTGTGTCACATATTAATTTTCAGTGAAAAATAATGCTGTCAGGTTTTCCATTTGTTCCTCATCCAGGGGAGCCTGGCTGGCCAGAAATCAGCCCGTTGCATTAGTCAGGGTTTGCTGATCAACCCTACTGAAGGACACAGAACCACCCTTGTGTCTCACAGCATATGCAGATTAATTCACCTTAATAACATCCTAAGAGCAAAATGGGACTCTCTGCATCCTTCATCCTGCCACTGCATCAGGGTAATGAATGTTACTAGTGATTAACCAGTTCAAAAATTCAGTTTACTGGTGACTGGGTACATTTCAGGCTCCACCTTTCATGCAGTCAATGTGCAGTTTGCATGGACAGAGCCATCAATGGCAGGATGTTTATGCTGTGCTTTCTTTTCTTAAAAGGGACAAAGCGACAGAAGCGGGCACAGGGGCTTGCACCGACAGCCAGAAGCTGTGGGCCACCTCAAACAAGGAGGTGGGATCTGCTCAGGGCAGGAGGGTTCAGGGATGTATGGGGATGGCAAACATGCAAGGCTGACAGGAGGTAGAGCATGGCACAGTGATCACCCCAGAAAGACAGGGATGTCAGGGTTTGGAGACACCCACTCCTTGCCTGCATCGTTTCTGCCTGCCCCACCAAAGCCTGGACTCCCTCTGCTGCAAGAGCCAGCAGCTCTTTCCCCTTCCCTGGGCAGCAGCACAGCCACGTGCCAGGACATTGCACCCAAGGGCACATGAAAGCCCCAGATACCTCCCCCAGTGCCAGCACTTTTTACATCCTCTCTGTCCTTCAGTGATGTCCCCTTGGCTCCATCTAAAGCCATTCCAAGGGAGAGATCCTGGGGCTGCTGCGTATACTAATCTTGTAAACGCTACTCATTTTTGCCCAGGCTATCAAAGTAAAATGTCTCTACAGTGCAGTACATTTATTAAAGTCCTAATGGAATTAGAGTCCTCCCACCAAAAAGCCAGATGGTTGGTGTTTTTATGTTATTAGTTAATGCAATTTAGTATTAAAGTTTTGAGTTAAAAACAGTGCGTGTTGTTTTCTTTATGACATCTGCTTATATTCTGCCAGGAAGATGAAATTATGTTTAAATAGATCCTTTCCTTTATTAATGAAGTCAATTAAAAGAATGACCAAAACAAAGGGGATATTCAGTTTTGAAAACAATCACCTTTTATTACTGCAGGCAGTGCTGGCTCTGGGAGCAGTAATGCTGAGCATGTGCTGGAGAAAGGTCTTCAATGCCCATCGTGTTTAACAGCCACCGAGACTTAGGCAGGGGAAATAAAACCTGCAGGATGTCACAAGAGACTTCATCTTTTTGTCATTGTAAAATACCTTCTTTGCAGTGATTGGCAGCTGCCAGCAGGTTGTGTGGGTTTGAGGAGGGATGTCCTTGGGCGAAGAGCACTCTGATGGCCACCTGGTCTGCTCAGTCCTCATCTTTCATTTCAACACCCATCAGATACGGTGCAAAGGCAACTCCAAAGAGCATTTCTCAGGCAGGCAAAAGGCTCCGTTGCACAAAATGCCACTTTCCTCTTTTTATTCCTTTTCTTTCTTCATCTTCTTATGGATGTGTTTTATGATGTAACAGCAGGGAGAGGCCCCTCTCACCAGTTGTAGCACAGTATGGAGAGGTGTATCTGATCACACCCACCCTGATGCCAGCAAAGAAATGCTCTAAGAGGGAAGCAGGACCCTGCATGGGAGGAGCCAGGGGACAGTCCCTGTCCCCAGCCACACGCTGTGCCTGGGGCTACATGGGGACCTGATCCCAGCTTTCTCCTGCCACCACAGGTGATGGCTCTGCCCCTCAGGCTGGCATTATCCTGTTGCCCATGGAGCTGGAATCTTATGTAAAACTGCTGCAATTTACTGGTAGTCTCCCTTATCCCAACACCACAGCCTTTTCCTTTTCAGCTCTGTTGTTACTGACCTTTTGCATTTAGGATTAGGCAGATTGGAAGATAAAATCTTCATTCAACTCAGATAAATTTTAATTTAACTCTCTTTTCTTTCTTTTCCTTTTTTCTTTTATTTTGTCTACCCATCTCTCTGAGATCCATCCAAGCAGCAGCAATGCCATCAAGCAAATGCTCTCAGCAGTCATCACAGTTGCTCTGGGATGTGAAATTGTGAAATATCCACAGCTTAACACTGAAAATATTACCATAGCATTTATGGACAGACACTGCCAAGTGAGCCGGGCCAGATTTTGGCTGAGTTAATCTCTAACCTAACTGAAGTCAGTGAATAAAAGTCAAATTAAAAAAGTGAGGATCTGAGCTGTAACTTGGTTGTGGTTTCCAGCTTAATAACATTGCTTCTAAGTCAGAAACTATCAATAAATTAGGAAACAGAGAAGGTCTCAGATCCATCTCAGACAGGCAAAGTGAATCATCAGAATAAAATGAAGTGAGTTTTTCTCAGTTGCCTAAACATCATCCTTTTCCAGGGTAGACTTCATGGCTGCCACTCTTGGAGCAGAAAATAGCATGTCTTAAAAATGGATGGCTGGGGGACATATCTGTAGAGCTGCTTACCTGCAAATTGATATACAATAGCTATACATAATGATTTCTATCCTATCCTGACTTATCCTACTCATCTCCATCTACCATCTGTCTCCTTGCACCAGGAACCAAGGCTCTCCATGGATCCCCAGTTAACTGGGGGTCAGGCTTGAGAGTCTTGGCCATCTTGGGCTCCTGCATCTCCCAGTATTGGTACGAGGGGTCGCATCTTGGCAAGAGAGGGTCAGAAAAAGCTCCTTGAGTTCCCTGAATTTCCCACACCAAGGTGTGGGTTGCAGGGTTTGCTCCTTATTGCCTCTCTGGGTAGGAAACATCTCCTCCAGAAGGGCTACCATCATCATGGTGGGATTTAGGGAGCTGCTCAGTAAAATGGAGCCTGGCCAGCTGTTCAGCTGCAGATGAAACTCCCCTCTCCTCTCTGCTCTGCCACAAGAGACAAGTGCTCCTCGGAAATTATTCTCTTTTTTTTCTTTGCTTGAAGCACTTCCTGTAAACCAGAAGATCTATGAGTGTTTCAAAGAGTTTTAATACTTTTACCAGTAACTCTGCAGTGCAGTTATGAAGAAGTGAGGCACTGCAGGAGAAGGAGTGCATGGCAATTTAGAAGATTTAATAGAAGTCGATTTTACACTTACACACATTAACATTCACATGGACTCGACAAGGAAAAAAAGCACTATCCAGTATTCTCACAGCTACATGATGCTGTTTGCCAAAGCCTTTAGTTATAATTAGTCAGATTAAACTCCATCCATAGATAGATTCAACTGCATCCAGAAAAGCTACCTCAGTTTCTATTTTTACAAACCATGCTGACAATAAGTACTCTCACATCTGACAGGATATATTGTCTTTGCCCATTGCCTCTTATAACCTGACAGTGAAAAATGTATATTTCAGCATCCAGGGAGTCATTTGTTACCTCTCCACTTCCTTCTAATTAATGAAAACATAAGGGAAGAAACAATAACTGGGTCTACTCTGCAGGCAGAGAGTGATTATTGCTCAGATGAAATAAAAAAAAAAGTTGGCACCCGATTGCCTCAGCAATGACATAATCAGAGGGGGTTTTTACTGACTGTGCAATAAAGCTATGTATAAATATAAATGCAAAATACTTAAAGGTTTCCCTCTTTTCTTCCTTTGCCTGTAGTTACACCTCCCATAAAGACTATTTTAAAGATGACAGAAAGAGGTGTGCTTTACAGGCAAATGCTGTTGTTGTAGAAAAGGGAGAGGCTGGATCCAAGAAGCAGCCCAGCCTGGCTTCACTCACCAAGATGTGTTGCTTGGCACGGAGCACTTTGATGGCTGAATTTGGGCCAGGTAACACATTTTTGTGAGGGTACATGGGGAAATGATTGAGATAGATGAAATCTGGAATTCAGCACAGCACATCCCAGGCTTGGACTCCAACGTGAGTCAGTGGAAGGGCTGGGGGTGACGGGGGCTGGGGAAGAACACTTCTTCATGGAAAAGGGGTTTCCCCAATGGCTCTGGGGTCTCTGTTGTGAAAGGTGGGAACCTCCTCAGCCTTTGTTGGATTTTGCTGCTTTTCACAAGCATTACACCTGGCCAGGGAATTTCTGGTTGTGAGGTTCTTACCCGAGATCCACCGGTGAAACATCTCTGGGGTATCCAAACTCATTTCAGAAATCTGACTTTCCCATTCATCGTCCATTCCTTGGGACTTTTCATAGAAATGGCCTGAATATAATGACTGTCCTGACCTCCATAAAAACCCGCCAGTATTTCCTCAGCTGATCAAGTGCTATTCCATTTCTCAGGAAGCAAGCTGCAGAGAGCTGTTGGGATGAGAACAGATGTCTTCATTACCCTCCAGAAATAAATGAAAAACCAGTGCAATCCAGGGGGAAGGGGGGGGCAGGGGGAAAGGAGAAGAACAGTGATATGTTGACATTCTAGTTCACACTGAATGGTACTTTATTGCCTGGTCTGGAATGAGACTATGAACAGTGCAAGATGCTTTAGTACACCCACGTACTAAGCCCAAGTAACCTGTGACTGTTCTTCATCTTGACTCTAAAGCCAATGTTTGGCTCACATGAAACATAAACAACCTATCAAAATGGGAAAGTGTCATTATTGACTGGACACAGTGGCTTGCAAGGGTGAATGCATGGCTACCTAGGAGTATGTCAACCAAAAGAGCTGGAATGTTTTTCATCCTGTTAGAAAAAGGGTGGATACTCAAGTTAATAATTGTGATACACAGGCAGAAATAATTAGAGACTGCAAGACAGGCAATCATAAATTACTTTTCTTTTAATAACATAACGAAGGCAAAGTCACAGGGGTAATAGAAAAGTGCAGCTCTAGCAGAGAAGTTCAAATGAAAAAATCAAGGCCAAATCCATTTCTTTAATTCTTTTATTGCACAAAGGACAATATAATATTCACTGTTTCCAATGGACTAACTTTAACTGTAGGTGATTTTTTCCACAGCTAACTTGTCTAACGGAGAGGAAGAAATAAAATCTTAAAGGGGAACTCTGTTGTCTGTGTAAATCTATGAAAGCTGGCACTGGAAAGATTTTCTCCACATCTGCAGGTGAATGCTCTGACCAGGCAAAGGTGGTTGTAGACAGGAGTGGGTCTGGTCTAACAAGCTGATTGCAGCTCAAAATTCCAGGAGAATTTCTGGATACTGGCCAGAGATGCTAATGGGAGCATCAAAAGCGTCATTCTCCCATGGGATTTTCCTGGGATACATCAAAGTGATAGTTCTTCCGTTGCTGGAGACACGTTGCCGGCCTTCTGCCCAGTTTGCTCCCAGAGCTAGTGCAGAAGAAATTAATAGGTTTAACAAAGGTGGCTGAGCTTGTATGGGACAAATTATCCTACCCTGAAACTCTCGATGATTGACTTCACGCCCATCTTTAGAAACTGAAGTTGGGGGAGATGATTGTTCATCAGCCTGGAGACTGCTTTTGGTTTAGTCCCTTGCAGAAGGAGCGATGGAGTTTGGAGCAGTAAAAGCCAGATCCCTGCAATCTGCAGAGTTGATGTTCTCCATTGCTGTGATTTTCTGTAATTACAGCAGAAGCTGAACATCCTTTTGCCTGTACAGTATGACAGGCTTATTAAGATGTAATGTAAAACTTGAAATGTAACAAAAGGAGGCGAAATGATTCCTAAATCACTGTGATTTTTTTGGAAAAGAGGAAAGGATTTGCTTCCATGCCCAGACCTATCTTGCAGAGATAACATCAGTATTTGAATCACAGTTGTATCTTGGAGTCCTGAGCTCAAGGTTCAGTTGTCTTGAGTGGCATCAAGCAAAAAAATTATGCAACCTTTTACTTGAATCTCATTAAATGCAGTTTAATATATTTGCCAGGAAGTATGTAAACATGTCTGAGCCTAAAATGGGCTCAGTTTGAATTTCATAGATAATGTAGGCTGGAGGTTCCAGTGTGGCTTTAAAGCAGGAGTCTGCAAATTGTTTATTTTAATTTGATCCATCCATTTTGATGGGCAATATCATTAATACAGCACAGCTTTACATCAGAAATGTCCCCTTTGAATGATATGAAGCCTAATGCATTCCTTCCATGCTGGAATAAATATGATGTGTGGTAAACATATTACACCTGGTGATCTTTAATGTAACTGATTGATCATCAATGCTCAAAAAGAGAAACCATCACTGGGTAGAAAATAGATCAGCTGTTGAGCCAGACAATTATCTTCTCTCCTGAATGAGATGCTGCCTGCCAAGCCAGAAAGAAACAGCTATTTGGCAGAACAGTAAGTGTAACTATTACCTTTAGGACACGTTGAATAAAATTATTTCTTAATTGTGCTCCAAGGACTGGAAAAAGCTCCAGGACCAAGGTACATGTCCCATTAGTGGCATGAAAATCACTTTATGGTGATACAAGGCCCTGTTCTTAATAAAAAGCTGTCACTGCCACCAGTGGTACCTGTTGACTTCAAGACTTTTGGGAGGACCAACTATGTCCTCTAGTTGTCCTTGCCTCCATCAGGGCCTGGATAAAGCAACAGCAAGACGCATTACCTCGGTGGCACCAAGAAGAGAGATGGGTGGCAGGGTTGGGCAGGGCTGGGCAGGCATGGGTTGAGTTTGCTGCAAGAGTTAAAGACCACTTGGCCACCTGCAGTGCCTGCACCATCCCATTAGGGTTGGTTGATCTCTCACACCTTCTGGATGGAGCAGGAGAACGGTCTGGCTCTCTTTGACCTTGTAGAAACCTAACCCTGTCCTTCCAGAGTCACCTGTGACTGCCTCCAGCTGCTGTTCTCACCAATAAAAGAATAAGAGGAGGATTAAGCTACATGGGAGCTCATTTGAGCTTCTACTTGGGTGACTGGTTGACTCTGCAGGGATTTCAGAAGCATCATTATGTTTTGCTGTACTGTGAGATGTAGCTGCTGTGCTTGGCACTGTCCCCAACTTCCAACCCATCCCAGAGCAGGGCTCCTGATCAACTTGCTGCTGTCTCCAGCTCCTGCTGGAGACCTCAGCTTTGAGCTAAAGGTAATGTGATAGAAGTCCTTCAACAAAATGAGATTATCAGCTGTCACAATCCAGTTTTCTCTTTTAGAAGATGTATGTCAGTTTACATCAAACCCTTTGTTGGCTAATGGAATATATCAAAGGGACACTGTCAAGGGTTTTCAGGCCACAGGTTTGACCTTTCTTAAAATAGCTGTTATTAAATGGGATACTTATTTGATATCCAGATGTCTGGATGTTGTGGGGCTTGTTGGGTTGTGGTTTGTTGTTGTTGTTTTTTTTAAAAAGAGGAGAATGACATTCTGCCCTTGTAAATGTGAAGCCTGCAATTAAAGGCAAATGAAAGCCAAAGAGCCAGATCAAAAGAGGAAGAAAAGTGCTCTTTATTTTCTTAGGGTCTGTAGAAACAGACCTATTTCTCCTCTCCCAGCTTCCAAGCCTGGCTGGCTGCAGCAGCCTGTTGCTGGAGCTGCACTGTCATCGCTGCTGGGCCTGACACACAGGCAGAGGGATTCTGGCACCAAGCTCCTTCCCATTAACATATTTTTTCTATGAATGGCACTGTTTGTCCTGCAGAGTGGAAAATCCCTCTGCCTGAAAAAAGAGAAAAAAAAAAAAAAGACCTCGAGGGACCACCTCTAAAGGGAAGGAAGAAATTTATTCATCCAGGCTCACACAGTCTTGATCCCTCTGCTGAGAATGACAAGCAGCGTGACTCCCTGTGTCAGCAGAGGTCCTGGCTCAGGAACTGGGCTGAGAAATATGGGGTAATTTGATGTTGACATTAAAACCTGTCACCATCTGAAACAGCAGGGAGAAAAAAAACCAACAACCCACAATATTTGCTAAAAGGCAGAAGATAAAATCACTAGATGAAATTACTGCCTTGGAATGACCTTCTAAAAATACTCGTGGTGATCAGTCTGGATGGCTGGAAAGCTCCAAAGTGGAGAGGTTGATGCTCTGCTCTGCAGCCAGGTCCTCTCTGGAGGAAGGTAATTTGCACCTTGCAAAAACGCTGTCCCCAAATAAATTACAGTTGTAATGAACCACAAAGACAGCTGACAAAAGCAGCATTTTCCTTCCAAACAAAGGAGCAGGAGGAAAGGCTCCAGCTTCAGCCAAAGAGCCTGGTGGTTACCTCTCGTTAGCACAAAGGTTAATGAAGAAGGTCCTGAGGGCAGAGCAGGGCTGCAGCTTGGGCAGAGTGAAGCAGTTTCTGGTGGTGCATGCCGTGTCTCCCACTGTCACCTTCCCCTACAAATCAGGCAAGGATCCATTTGATGCTCCATTTTCCCTGCATCCAATGACAGCCACTTGAGTTTTCCAGGAAGCTCTTTGCAGCGAGAGCCCTGTTGGCCTTTCCTGCTTCCTCTCAACAAGGGTGACATTACTGACAGACCCACAGTGGGGCTGCACGTTCGATTCCTTGCATAAATCCCTTTTTATTTCACAATCCCTTTGCTATAGGCAGGCGCATGACGGCGCAGCTGGGTACGAATCACCCCACGGGCCCGTGTACACTCTTAACTCCCAGTGCATTAGCAACAGACTCCCGAGCTCCATTCCAAGACACGGCCAATAAAAATGAATTAACTGAACAGTCATTAGGATATAATGTGGTAGCGTTAAGGTGAGTCACAACACAATTACCATTATTTCTAATGGAGTGATCATGCCATTACTGCAGAACCACACACCTCACCCTGGCCTTCCAATGGGCACACACCTCACTGCACACGCGCCCTGGCGCACGCTCCATTCAAGCACAAAAATCAGGGAGAGATCCAATGCTTGCTTGGAAAATCGGAGCCCTAAGTCAGACGTGTGCATAAAACCACCAGTGCTGCTAGGGGCTGGACTTGTTAGAAACTCTGGGTCTGTCTCAATGGCATCAGACTGAGCCTTGTATTAGTGGCAGTGAGCTTTGGAGCAGGAGCCGCAGGCTTGTGACATGGATGCCCAAAGGAAAGCAGGTGAGACATTGTCTGTGTGCACTTAAATAAGTTTTGAACCAGAAAGCCAAATTCAACTGCATTCGTGGGAAGAGCAGAAGGCAGAAGGTTGTTGACTTCTAGCAGGCTTCAGCAAAACATGCAGCTGAGGCAAAGGGATGGACTCCTGACAGACTTGTGAAGGAGAAGGCCGGGTTCTGCTCCCCACTTCAACCTCCAAGGAGACCTTTGGCTTCAGCAGTGTCCTCCAAAGCATTTACGCTTGCTTCTCTCGGGAGTCCTGGTTCATAAGGTACTCAGTGGACTTTTCCTAATGCTCATTTCACTGCCAGCCTTGGGGAGTGTTGGCTGGTTCCTGAGAGATTCCCTGTGAGGTACCTCCAAAGGCTGGGAATATGGGATGTGACATAAATGTATTCTACTAATGCTGCAAATTAGTCATCTCAAATATGTATTTAATATAATAAATTTGGAAAACAGCTACTGCAGGTTAAGTGGTAACTGACAGCACTTAAAATGAGGATTAATCTACATCCAAGTCCTACCCATTTGTTAAATTTCAATAAATATTTATTATAATCCATTGGTTCTTAACTTACACTTGAATAAATTGGCTAATGTTAAATAAATAGAGAAGCATGACCAAAAGGAACAGGCAAGAACCTGTTGGTGCCATTGTTAGTTAATGACTTATGAGGGGTATGTCCTAAAAATCAGCCTCCATAGGTCTGGCTGCCAGTTGATTTAACAAGACTTGCACTAGATCCTGCATTTCCAGATTTGTTCCAGAAGGAAATTTCTTTACCATTTTAGAGGAGATGGACTTTTTCAGTCAGAACATGGTTACTTGTGTCCTTCCTAAAGAGCAGCTTTGCTTCAATTATTCCAAAGATCCCAAGAGGAAATGAGTTATTCTTGACTATATTTCATCCTGACGCAGTCTGAGGATGAAAAACTAACCAAACTTTTCCAACTTGAGGAAAAAATGCCATTTACTTTCCCTTTTATTGGCTCCATATTTTTTTGTGAAAAGGAACCGAGACTGTGGCTATCAGTTTGAAATGTAGGAAACACAAACTTGCTCCCATCAATCTGCTGTGTCCCAGTAGTCTGGGAAAGCTGCAGTTGGAGATATCTGACCAGGGTCCAGGTGTGATCTAGATGCCATCTGACTGTCCCTCAACATCTCTGACACGGCTCTTCCAGAAGTGGCTCAGTCACAACTAGTTTTCCTGCTGCTGTCACGCACAGGCTTGCAATGAATATTTCCTCAATCCCATGTGACAGATAATAATGTTTTTCTTAATTGCTAATCACGTCTATTAGTGAGTTACTTGCAGGAGAACAGTTAATTCCAGACCGCTTAGAAATTCTGCAGAGGGGCTGAGGGTACGTGCTGTGCTTCCCAGGGTGACTCCCAAGCCTCAAGCCCTGGTGAGCTGGTGATCTCTGCACCACTAATAGTCTCTCTAGGAGTGATGTGAATGTCCAGCCCTGGACGAAAGAGGAGGAGATATTAACCTTATGGATAAGGTTGACTCCATCCAGCAGCCCAAGTCCTGTGTGATGCGTTTTGGAGGGGAACACAGACCCTGTAAGAAAGGTGAACTTGGAGAGAAGTAAAGACTGAGTGAGAGCCTAAAGCATCCACACAGCACAGCCTGATGGGGAGAGAACCACGGAAAAATGAGGCAGGGAATGGACAAAAGGAAGCTGTGAGCATTTATAAATGGGACTCCTTGGGAGCTGAACATGATTGCCTAAAAACTCCTGCACTTCCCCTGAACAGCTGCTTCTCTGCGCTAAATAAATCATGGATCTTGTTACCTTATCCTGGGCACACAGCAAAGATGTGTTAGAGCAGAAAAGCGTGGAGCTCTTCCAGCACTATGTTTTTCCCATCAGTCTACACTTCTCTTGTGTCCATTCCTCATCTGGTTTCTCTCCCATCCTCCCCCAGTTCCTCAGCTCCCAAAGCATTTTAGGGCAGCCCTGGCTCTGGTCGGCCATCAGCAGACACCCCAGACACTCCTGACCTGAGATTTGCAGTGGAAGAGCCTGATAAGAAACTGAGAGCAGACCCACACTCAGTGGGGTGGTATGGATGTGCTCAGGGGTACTCGTACCACCTCCACTTGCATCCGTGCTTCAGCCCTCATCCCTTCCAGGATGTTCTTCTTCCTCCTCCAAACCCTTCTGAGGATGGTACCACTGAGCAGTTGCATTTAGGGGTGCAGAGGGCACTGCTGCATTTTGGGTGTGAGCTATTTGGGGTAGGGGGTCTTTGTAGAGAAACTCTGCAGAGCTCCCTCAATGTCAGGACATCTTTCTGCAGTGTGGACCAAGCCACAAGGGTTCTTTTTGCTGCTAAGCATCACCCGTGTTAATCTGGGAGGGAGCAGGAGTTGTGCTTGCTGAAGGAAGATGTGGGAAACCAATTATAAGTTCTTGTAGAAATCCAAATGTGTCTTCTGAAATACACTGCCTCTCAAACTGAGGCTGAGATTTAGCTTTCACAATAAGCCTGAACTGTGAACTTTTTAATTTGCACATGGTTTCAGGAAATCTAACTCATCCTATCAGGAAAAGAAAACCAACACTTCAAAGAAATGCTCTTTTGCTTGTTTCTTTATTCCAGGAGCAGAGTAATTTATGTACTCATTTAATTTTGTTCTGCCACAAACAAAACCACAGTATATAATGTGATCTCTGATGCTGGAATGCTCATCATTGGAAGGACATCGGAGAAGGCATAAATGTCCCTGACACAAAAGAAGATCCCAGGTTTCAGAGAGATCACACAGATTGGAAAATATGGGGGTTTTGGTGAAATTTATGAGCAGTCCTTTGTTCTTTCCTTTATAGTTTGATAGCATAATAATCTTTTAAAACGACAGTAAGAGCCAGGTACCTGAGAGATTGGTGCTTTATAAATACTTAAACAGATAGACCACAATGAAAATCTTTTGTTCTGCTGCATTTTTGCCCACTGTTAATATTGCTCCAACAATGCAGGAAAAAAACTCTCTAATAAATGCAAAACGTTTGTGTTGGGAGGTGAGGTGGTTAGTGTCTTCAGAGAAATATCTGCCAAAACAAAGAGCATTATTACACCCACAAACTGCAGAAACAACGTGCTGGTTTTGTATATATGTGCATATAGAGATAGGAAAATCTCCCAGCCAGCCAGTGAAGCAGCAGTATTTCATTGTTATGATCGTACCTGACAGCTGTATTTCACAACTTCAGAAAAGTCAAAGAAAAACCCAACCCTTCCACCTCGCTGAACCAAAAAAGCCTGCAACGTGTGAATGAACCCAAAGCAGCTGGTGGGTGATTGGCCAAGTTATCTCAAATGTCAGCATTTCATCCGCCAACAGCGAGATGGTGATAAGCCCCAGAGGTGGCTGATCTCACCGGGAGGGTGTAGAGAACACCACTAGCACCCCAGATGTGTCCTTGCTCCCTGGGCAAAGCAACCCCTTCTCCTGCCTCAGTTTCCCAATTGTAAAAGAGAAAGCATCACACTGCTGTCTCCCACAGGAGGATTTTGAGAGGGAAGGGTGTTAATAGTGTGCTAGCAATCAACAGCACTTTTGTTTGTCATTAGTTTTGAAAGCCACTTTAATTATTTTTTTTGTCTTGACAGAAACACTAAATGAAAGGAAAAAGCTTGGGGGGAGGATCCCCTTTTGCAGATCCCCATGAACTGTATGTCACACAGAGATGTTATACCCATGTGCATTGGAAAAGCCTGGAGAAGTCAGTAAATGTGCTTCTAAGCACCTTTACATTGCAAAATGGTGATGCAATTGCTGCTTTCATCTGGTGGGAGAGTCACAGGCAGCTGCTGCCCTTGGTCTGTCTCTGTCTGAGACAATCTTCCTGGAGGTTGTCTCAAGGAATGTGAAATTCTGCAGTGGGTTCAGTAAATGGAGAGGGGGGACCCTGCACACACACAAAAAAAACAAAGAAAAGAAAAAAAAAAAAAAAGAAGGTGGTTTTTATTTTAAAAATGAACTTTAATTATGAAAAGGAAGAGAATTAGCTTCAGGGAGATGACACTGGGTCAAACCACGTATCTTTATGTATCAGGGGCTACAGTCGTGTGCTGTAAGAGCCAGAGCTCATGCTGACTACAGAGACTTTGCAGGCAGCTCCAGAGCTGGTCTTCCCCAGTCAGTAATAAAAGAGAAAGCCAAGAAAAGATTTGTTATAAATTAAAGAATAACTCATCTTTTCCCTAGGTGTTTGGGGTATTTGGATTTTGCTAGGGATACACCAATTTGTCAAGACCTTTAATTCTAGAAAGATCTGCGTTGAGACAACTGCCATTGGCAAAAGCTAATTCCACTTACAGATGGAATTTTGGGTCAAAGTAAGAAAAAGAGACAAATAAGAGAGAAGACACATCCCCAGCAACCTTATCAGCTGGGAACAGGACAGAGCCACATTCAAGCTTTAGTGTAAATTAAAAAAACGTTACTCATACAAGTTTTTATGGAGAACAGAGCAAGACCAATCATGAGGTGACCAAGAGCTTCCTCACCACCAGCAAGGTAGGAAAGTGGCTGGGCCAGCAGGTTTTCCAGGAGCTCCTTTGAGCTGAAAGTGAGCAGGGGTGTTGGAAGAGGGGATGGTTCATCCACAGGAGGTGGATGGTTCAGTCTGTTTGGCCTCATCCCAGGAAAGTGCAGTATCTTCTGCAGGATGTGAAAGCCTGACTGACCTGATTGGTATGACAGGACACCATCCAGTCTTTTGCTTTGATATTGTGGACCAAAGAAAACCAGAAATCAATATAGAAAATTATCCAATTGGGTCAATAATCTGCATTTTTAGATTTTTTTTATTATTAGAAATATTTATATTACAGTAGCTTGGTATTTTAGAAGGCTATAAATGCATTTTTATATAATCAGCATTTTTAAAAGTCTATAAACATCCACTATGTTTGCCTAATGTACTATAAAAGCTTCCAAAGGAGCTGTTATTATCCAACTTGTCACCTCACACATGCTCTGAGGAGGAATTTTTTTCCTTGCCTGCTGTTAATAAAAGGAAGCAAACCATTAACAGCTTTGGAGCTACAAGGAGAAGTAAAGGGACTCGTAATCTAGGACTCCAAAGGAAATGTCTGCAGCTTTTCTCCTCGCCTCCTTGAGATTCCCAACACACAACAACAGTTTCAAACAGACAAAATCAGTTTAGGTTACATAAATTCAAATGCCCAAGCCTGCTTCTTTTAAAGTAACATCTTGCATTTTGTTTGGAGTGTTGCATTCTCTCGTGTAATGTTTTGAACTGGTTCTGTCTTGCAGTCTGCTGGGCATCTTCCTCAGGTTGCTTTGATGAAAGGAGCTTTAAAGCAGAATTAGTATATGCACACATACATTATCATTACATATGGACATAAATATATGTGCTTGTGTATGTGTGTGTGCAAATATATACATATATATATATATGTATATATATAAAGTCTAGCAGGCTGTATTGGTTGCAGATTCAGGACCCATCTTGCCCAGCACTCTCTGCTTGCCAAACCCCCAACATTATTGGCACATGGAGCAAGTTCCAAACCAAGTCCTGATAAAAAGAAGCCATGTGTTTTGGAGAGGAACACTGATATTTTAGTCCTTCCAAGCTCAAGGGCAAATGTGGTGTAAATCAATTAGTGAAGGCAAGAAATCTGTGTGCAAAAAGCAGGTTTGGGTTATAAACAATCTCTTAATTCGCATCTCAGAGGTTTGCTTTTGGTTCATCTCCCTTTATAGTTTGCTCCTGTTCCCAACATATCTTGGTGTCGGAAGGGATTCTCAACCCTGGAGAACCTGTCAGGGATGTGAGAACAACTCTCTCAATCCAAAGAAGGGCACGATTATGCCTGAGATAGCGAGTGGCTCTGAACAGCTTCCCTGCTGCCAGGGGGGTCCCACAGGGCACGGGGAGCCACTTCTCCTGGGAACTTTGTGATTTTGGATGGGGCTGAAAATAACATGAGAATCTGTTGCTTTTGTTACTCAGGTTCTCAAAAACCCCAAGGTGTTCCCAAGAGGGTAACAGGCAACAAAATCCCCCCGTGCTGGCTGGGCTGGTATTTTGGGTAAGAGTACCCTTAGGTGAATTTGGGGTGGTCCTGGGGTGAGCCAGGGTGGAGGTGGGTTTCCATGGCTTCAGTTATTGAAAGGGCATGGGATGGGAAAGCATTGAAAGTCCTGTCTGATGCCTGAGGGGGAGTGACTTGGACATCCCTGTGGTGATGGAAAAGGGAAAAAAAAAAAAAAAAAATGGGATGCAGTTTATGCCACTGCAGGAAGTTCCTGGATGTTCTGTAGGGAAGTGAGCTGCAGGTGCAAAGAGGACATTGATGGTCGCAAGGACCACGTTGGATTGAGAAGTGGGGAGGAGGGACAAGCAATCCTATGGGCTCTCTCCCCACTGCAAAGCCAGTGAGGGGTGTTGGCAGGTTTGATCCTGGGGTCAGATAGACCTGCCTCAGGACTGCTCTATATGTGACCACCACAGACTCTGGCACCTCAGGGACACCAAACTTCATGGTTTTGCTGCCACGCACCCATCCTGAGCTATCCAAAGTGACAGTGTGGAACAGCCTGTCCTTGGGACCAAAGGGGAGAGGGAAATCCAAGTTTCCAGCATGGGCCCAGGAGAGAGCCAAAGCAGCCCAGGACAGAGACCAGACACGTCAGCAGTACCAGCTATTTCTGGCATCGCCCTGGGAGCTGGGGAGCTCAGAGACCTCAGGACTAGGGGAAACACCGCCGGGACCTCCTGGGAGTCCTTCCCACCTCGTGGCACTATGGGGTGGTTCATGCAGGCATTTCCCATCCTTAGATGACTTGCTATCAGCTCGCAACACGTACAACAGCCTCAGAGGAGTGTTGCCTGACAGCCTCACGTGGGTGTCCTAAGTGGAAGCATCCGCTGGGCTCAGTGCTGCTGAGTCTCTTCTCAGCTGTGCTCAGACCTCATGGGTGGACGTCCCCATCACAAATAGC
The DNA here is from genome assembly GCF_020740795.1 of Apus apus. Classification (NCBI taxonomy): domain Eukaryota; kingdom Metazoa; phylum Chordata; class Aves; order Apodiformes; family Apodidae; genus Apus; species Apus apus. The sequence goes on from NC_067296.1 coordinate 12,646,710, forward strand.
TCCATGTTCATTGATCACTGATGGGAGCAGAGGGCGGTGGGCACCTCATTGGGGTTCATGCAAACTTCCCACCTCTGCTCCACATGCAGCCACCACCAACCAAGCATGTGCTGGCAGGTACCCTTACCTCCAGCCCCGATGCCCCAAAGCCTGCCCATGGTGGTGGTCCATCAGCAGCATGACATGCCCTTGAGGTGTGAGGAGGTGTCATAATCCTTCTGGGTGACCTCGACAAGGCAATGCAGTGTAGAGACCTGGTGTGGGCAGTGCAGGGGGGAGGCACTGGATTTAGGAGGTGCTCCAGGTTGGGAGTCTTTGGCAAAAGAGCAAGACAAGTTGGCTGACTGCAGCCAATGTCATGTCTGTCATCATTTTTCTGCTCTCCCATGGTGACCTCCTTAGGGCTATGCTGTCCTGGATATCTTTACTTGGAAGCTGGGTCTAACTTGAGTTTCTAGAGATGTTCACCTGCTCTGAGTGCAAGCTAAGGGTAGAGCCTGTGCTGCCAAAATTGCCCTTCCTTAGTGTACCACTGGGTGAAGCTTTGGAGGCTGGTAAGCTCCCAAGACCTCAAGGTCCAGGAGACAACACAGTGTTGGTGACCTGCCTTAACCCGCTGTGGCAGGGGAGTTTTTCCTGGTTGCTGATGAGGCTCCCCAGTGCTCCTCATGTAGGGCAGAAAGTCCAACACTTTCCCAGCCTTAAGCACCTTTGGAGACACAGATGTGACTGGACAACAAGGTGCCCAGGACCTCATGGTGAGGGACTTAGCCCCAGCATGACATCTTTGAATCCCAGTTCTCTCTGTAAGGTGAAAATCAGGATTCCTTGAGCTTCTTCCCCACCTTCTCACCTGGAAACCGTTTTACCATGTAGGAAGAAATACAAAGGAAAGAAAGAAAAAGAGAGGAAATGAATAAATGCAGGAGGGAGCCAAAGGTCTTCCTGCATGGACAAGGTCCCTGCTCCGTGTCTCCCAGCATGGCACTTACCAAACATAGCCAGGGCCCCGCGAAACCTCGGGCCAGGCAGAGTAGTAAGATGAGCTCCTTCTTTATTTGGCCTAGCTAAAAATAGCCGAGGGGGAAAAAAAAAAAAAAGGCAGAGTCAGGACCCTGCAGGACCAGTAGTCAATGGGCTGCGAGGAGCGATTGAACTCCAAATCCTGCTCAGCAGGCTCCAGCTGACAGGCTATTTTTTGCCGTGGTTGACTAAATATGGTCAGGGAGGGAAGAGCTCGGGAAGGGGCCACCGGCCCGGGAGTGCGTGTTTCGGATGCTTCGCTGGGTATATAAGCACTGGAAAGGTGGACTCGCTTCCTGACCAGCTCTCCCCCCCCCTTCTCCCCTCCGCCAGCCCCCCCCAGGCTGTGCGTGTGCATCCCCCCCGCAGCCTGACCCCCCAGCCCTGCCTGACCCCCGGGGGGGTGGCGAGGAGGAGGAGGAGGGGGGTGCGCAGGCACTCGTGCAGGCGCAGCCCTTTCGCATCAAGGTGTGCTGCAATCCGGGCGGGCAAGGTTGCTGCTCCTTAACTCCTGCCTGGCCGGCGCTCCCCGGAGCCCCCGCTGCCCCCGCCCCGACTCTCCCCCCGCCCCGCTCCGCGCCGTACCGCTCAGCCCCGCGCTGTACCGCGCTGCCGCCCGCCTTCCTCCCCCGCCTCTGCCCGCACCGAGCCGCGCTGCAGCAGCGGGGATGGAGTTGTAGCGGTGCTGGGTGGAGGGGTGAGGGAAGGGTGGATGAGGAGGGGAGGGTTTGCCTGATGATTTTTATTTTTTTCTTTTTCTTTTTTTCTTTTTTTTTTTTTTTTTTTCCTCCAAGTGAGGACTAATCCCGTTCCTGGGCCTGCTCTCTTCTTCCCTTCTGCACTAGAGATTGGCTATAAGGAGAAGGCTGACGGCTGCAGCATGAAGCGCATTATTACCTTGTGATTCCATGACCCTCCTCTATGCATCCCTAACTCTCGAAAGCTGATTCAGCTTTCAGCTAGTGCTCTGGTGAGTCCTCTGCTGCAACAGAAGCTCCTAACTGGTATGTCTTTTTTTTTTTTTTTTTTTTTCCTTCCCTTTCCCCTCCTTCCCCTCTTCTGCTGCTGCTTTGCCTTTAACCGCTACCAGCTCAGCTTGGTTTTAAATACTTTTGCTGCCCAATGCAGGACTGAGTGTCCATCCAACTTACCCGGGGACTTAAATGTGGGCTTTTGCATCCGGCAAATGTGTGTGTGTGCGCCGCGTGTGTGTGTCTGTGCAGGGATGCGCTGGCGTGTGTTGAATCCGTGGATGGGTTAGGAGACCTTCCCCCCACCCCCCCCCCTCTTTTTCTTTTTCTTTTTTTTTTTTTTTTGTTCTGCTGTGGCACACTCCGCATTTAAAAAAAAAAAAAAAAAAAGAAAAGAAACAAACCCTAACAAACTGCAGAGCAAGCAGTGCACTAGAATAATCTGAAACTGAAATGTTAGAACTTTGACATGCAACTGTTCTGCAAGGTTAAACCGGCCTTTAAATGCCTAATTCAGACACAGGCTGGCTAATGACACCTGGGGGGATTGGGGCTTTATTTATTTATTTGTAACCAACTAGTGTTATCAGCTAATACCAGCCAGAGTAAAAGGGTGAAATGTGGTTAAACTTAGCATAACTTGTGATGATCTCGACGCTGCGGTGATTAACTGTTAAAGTGCCAAGAAATGAGCGTTAATTACAGGCTCACAGTTGGTGGACTATCTGAAAGGGATATGAGGAGGAGGAGAAGTTAGGTTTTCTCTGCAAGGGTTTGGAATTGGGGTTACACTTCATGCATCAGCTGGCTGTTATTGCTTCTGCAGCTTGGAGTTGACTATGGGCATTTTATTTTATGATAGTGGTGATACTCACTCATTAATATATAGACATCAGTATTGTAAGATAGATACTGTGGTACTTACACACATGCACACAGATTTAGGGGTGGTTTATAACATGCATATGTGTATTTTACACATCTTTGTACATAGGTATACATATGCTACATATAAGTAGGTGTAACATATAGGTGGGGAAGAAACGAGTAGTTTCCCACACACATGATTCAAATACAATGCATCTCAAGGCTGTGTTTAGAGTATAGATACATGTATGTGTCTGTTCTGGAGAGAGTGTACACTCAGCAGTTGTGGGTAGTTGTATGGGCAGAAATCTGTGATTTGTGCTGTCCGTTTAATTGCTGGGTGTCTCTTGAGCAGATGGTTGTGTCTGTGTCTCCCAGGGGCTGAGCACTGTGCCCAGCCCAGTCTCTCTGCCTTGGGCTGAGCTGGGGTGAGCACACACCTCTGCCTCAGCCCTGCTGGCCTCCCCCTTCTCCAGCACCCAGCTCTAAATACGAGCTGTCTCCAAAGTCCCCAAAGTTGCTCTGCACAGCTTCAGCTTGATTTGCCACCTGGACCTGAGCAGCACCTGAAGCCTGGGGCAGAGCAGGGACATGATATACAGCACCTTGCTCTCCACCCCTCCTTCTGCTGCCAGGCAATACCTCAGGCTCTTTCTTCCCTTGGCGTGTGCACTACTCAGGTCTCCATCCATTTTTCTCCCCAGAAGAGCCACAATTTTACTGCACAGGTTTTTCTGCCAAGAGCCAGGCCAGGAACTCTGCAAGCCTAGGTGGGTCGAAGACACTGGGTGATGCTCACCCACCACCACTTACTCTTGGTGGTAGAGACAAGATGAGAAGCACAGGGTGCCTCTGGCATCACCATTAAAAGGACCATCAAGCCATTTATCTGCCCTTCCACCAAAAAACACAACCCTGGAGAGCAAGAGCTTTCGCACAGAGCCTCAAAGCAAATGTGATTCTCCAGGACGAACTTTGCTGCCAGGGTTGTGTCATGGTCTTCAGTTTTATTACGGATTTAAAAGGTCATTGTTTTATCTCTTAGATAGTGCTCTCTTTAGTGCTCAGCAGCTGCCACCCCGCTCATCTGCAGAAGTTGGGGACTGTTCAGGACGTTCTATGTCAAATGCATTTGAAGAACGCAAAGTGGGAAGGAGTTGTGAATGTTTAATGGCCCAAGAAGTCCAGTAGCTGTCCTACTGTTGTCGATCTGAAGGCCAGTCAATACCATGGAGTGCCTTGGCTGTGCAAAACCCCCCACCAGCTCTTTGACTTATGTTGGGGTTTTTTTCAATCTTAGGCACTCTGTCTTGCCCTCACACTCCTCAGCTCTCCCTTTGCTTTAATTTCACTGCAGCCACGCATTACAACCGTGCCACAGCTCCATCTCTCTTCCCCTTAATCCAAACTAAAGGTTGAAATTTGCTTTGGAATGAGACAAATCGTGATGGTTACAAGGGCCAACAAACTAAGGGAAGAGGCGATGAGCGGCGCAGAGCCAGGACCGAGGCGTGTGCTGGTGTTGCATGGCAGGTGTAAAGCCATTCTGGGGGCTGAGCACAGTGGATTTACACCCCAACTCCACGCGACCTTTGCTTTTTGCTGTGTGAAGAAGTCAATGGGGAGCCGGGAAAATATTTGCTCCCCAGCTGGCAGTGGTATCTTAAAAAGCGGCGGAAAAGCAAGAGGCACAATTAGGTATTCCAAAGCGCTTAGTTCGCCACTTGCTAAGTTTACTTAAACCCTCTTTAAAGGGTTCATTAGAAGACTGCGAGAAACGGTGAAATTCATTAAGGGGCAGGCAGCCATTCCGCGTTTGCCTGTAAATTGGTATCGAGCGCGGGGCGCGGGCGCAGGTGAGCGCGCCGTGCTGAGCGTGCAGGCGGCGCCCGCCGTGACCTCCGCTGCTGCTGCCGCCGAAATCCTGCCTCCAACAGTCTCCCCATTCAGCCCGGCTGGCGTTTGTCAGCCCTGCCGCTCGGCCCACATTGTTCGGGGGAGCTTTAAAGCTCGGCGCGGCTGCGAGGAGGGGAGGGAAAGGGGGAAGAGGAGAAGAGCGGGGCTGAGCCCGGCGGGCGCCACGGGCGCGAGTCCCGCGGGGCTGCGGGAGGAACTCCCGGAGACTTTGGCCCGAGCTCCCTGCACCTGCCTTCGGCTGCCGCTCGTGCTGCGCAGCTGCAGGTGGCTCCCCAAGAACCCTTCAGCTGGCCTGGAGCTCAACTGGATGGCTTATTAGAAGCAATTTTTTAATTTCTTATTTTAATTTTATTTTTTTTTTTTTCAATGCCCTGAACCCCCCAAAGGCGTGTGCTGGCTTTTCGGGGGCTGATTGTCTGCGAGCTAGTGTCTCACTCACAGTGACCGGCAGAGGAAAAATCATTGGATTCACTAGGTAAGATGCTTTCTTCTTCCTATGCTTTAACCTCTACTTACTGATGAAAGCAATCGCTTGTCTGAAGCTGATGAGTTTTCTTACTCTGGCAAATGGAGCAGTCCTTCCCAGTGTCGGTTTGTAAAGCAGCAGCCGTTTGATTTTTTGCTTTCTGAAAGCAAATTGGCTTTCTGTTTCCAAATTGCAGGATGGAGGCAATTGGGAAGGAATAGATATTTAACTTTCCTCCACATGGCTTTGTTTGAAATTGTATCTCTATGCATCCAATGCAAATCCTTTCCATTAAGCTGCCTTTTGTTGTTTTTAATGCTGAAAGTTTATGGTTTGCAATGAAACACCTACTTTTTAGGTGGAGTGGGAGGTTGGCTTTTACTCTGTGCCATTTATGTGACAAAAGGCCCCTGCCAGGGCAGCCACTGGACCTCTGCTGCTTTGTGTCCTGTGAATTACCCAGTTCCTCTTCCCAGGGACCAAAATCCATCACCTGCCCAGGGCAAAGCCCAGTTTTACTGGTGAGGAGAGGAGCTGAGGGATGTGTGTGTATGCACATGGGCTGGGCAGGAGGAAACTCGACTGGTTTAAACTGAGCTGTAACTCGCTCTTGGGATGTAAATTGTAAATCAGCATTATTTTTCCTCCTGTGACCATATAAATGCGCATATTGAAACTACCTGCTTGAGAAACATACTTCTTTATATGCCCATATGAACCTGGCAAGCTATGGAATGTAAAGAAGTATGTATTTCAGGTGGGAACCCTTCACGGAGGAGCAATGTGTGACCCTGGGTAAAGAGGGGAGAAAGAGAGATTATTTTATATTCTTTTTTTTTTTTTTTTTTTCCTTTAACTGCCTGACCTGGCAGACCGACTGGGGAGTCAATTGATGATCTTGTTCCAGCGCGTGTATTGTTCTGTCACTTTGCCTGTGTCAGCAGGTGGAAATGCTCATCAGGACATTAAATATTCAATATGCTGACTGCGGCATGGGCTTTGAAAGGCGATGCCAGAGGAAAGCTGGCCGTCCACTCCTGGGTTTTAACAGGGATGGAGGCCAAGTGCTCCTTTTCCCTGCTTCCCCATCTACCTTTTTCTCCCCAAAATAAGGCCAGATATCAATCAGAGCTGACTGATCTTTAAATCTAGGAAAGACAAAAGGAGATGGATCCTTTTTCCCTCTCTTCTTCTGCCCCCTCTCCAACAGCTGTGAGTTGGGTGTGCAGTGTTCTAGCTGTAAATTAATGTGCAAACTCCACTTTTCAATTCTGTCCCACATTAAAACTTCTTGTGCTTAAAGCTAGGGAGAAGGAGTTCTTCCTTATTGGTGTGATGAGCCTTTGAGTTGGCAGATCACAGCGAAAGGCAGAGGAGTGGCCTGAATATAGGGGTCTTATTTCCCAAAGGAAATTAATAAAATTAACTCCTTTAATCCTGGAAGCTTTCACTAGCCTTTAATTTTCCTCTTTAACCTTTTCCAACTTAAAATAGTTGGCTATTTTTCCAGGACACTGCAATAATGAGCCAAGATCAAAGTAACTGGGTGTAAATACAAGTGAAATGATCTGCCTAGGTGGGAGTCATGTCCAAGGGGTTAGAGCTTCCAGCCCCAAACATCCTCATGCTTGTGAAACACCTGTAACAACAGGCAAAGCCAATCTCCTTGGAAAGGCACTCCCCGGGTCCCCAAATTCATGGGACAGCTGAGAGCAATGTTTTGCCTTCAAATGATTTCCCTTCAGTCACAACACCCCCCTTCTCTTGGCTGACGGGCTCCTAAGGCATCGTTTGGTGGGTGTGATGCCTCAGCATCCCATGCTGAAGTTCATCCAGTCTTACCTGTTGCAGCATCCTCTCCTGAGTGCAGGGAGTGGGCAAGACTCTGAGTTTGGGTTTTCTAGAGGTTTGGGGTTTGTTTTATCCCTATTCACGTTGGGCACCATGGTCACTTGTTACATGTACGCTGAAAGGGACTGAGCTGTGAACAGGCACTAGGGAACAGCGGGTTAGAAAAGGCAGACTGGACTATCGGGGAGATTTGGCCTCTATGTAGGACTTGGTGGGTTTTTAAAGAATTTTTATTTTTGTTTAAAGTAAATACTGTGGCTGATGGAGGCATGGGAAATGCTGAGCCCCTTTTGAGCAGAGGAGAAGCCTTTTCCCTGCCAGGTGTCTTTGGGAAGGCTGGGGTTGTGCTGGAGGGTGGCTGGTCTGCTCATTGTCCCGTCTCCATTTTAGGATGCTCTTTTTTTGCTGGGCCTGGGCTTTCCTGGCTGGCCATGGCGGGTCCCTCAGGACCTCAATACAAGGATGCAACATGCCTGGGGCTCAGCCAGTCCCACCAGCAGCCTTCCTGCATGGGGTTGGTCACCAGGACCCCACGAGGGTGAGTCCTTGTGAGGGTGTCCAGCCCTGTTTTGGGGCCAGGTTTAGATCTGAAGCTGGGAAATGCTGGGAAAGCAGTTGAGCCTGAGCAGGAAAGTTCTGGTGCCCAGGTGTGGTTGCAGTTTCAACCCCTTGTAGATCTCTGGTGTTAGCCTGAGTCTCTGGGTGAAAAATGAGGACAACTCTCACTGTTCTGGATATAACAAAGAATGATATGTTATATACAATGTATATCTAAAGTTTCCCTTTTCTCCTTGTGACCCTTTGCCCAACTTCTTCTTTTCCTTCTCCTTTCCTTTCCTATTTTCTTTTCTTGTCATGCTTTTTTTTTCCCTCTTTCCCCCCCTGATTTTCTCTTTTTCTCTTTCTCTCTTTTTTTTTTCTGATTTTCTCTCTTTTTTTTTTTCTGATTTTCTCTCTCTTTTTTTTTCTGATTTTCTCTCTTTTTTTTTTTCTGATTTTCTCTCTCTTTTTTTTTCTGATTTTCTCTCTTTTTTTTTTTCTGATTTTCTCTCTTTTTTTTTTTCTGATTTTCTCTCTTTTTTTTTTCTGATTTTCTCTCTTTTTTTTTTCTGATTTTCTCTCTTTTTTTTTTTCTGATTTTCTCTCTTTTTTTTTTTTCTGATTTTCTCTCTTTTTTTTTTTTTTCTGATTTTCTCTCTTTTTTTTTTTTTTCTGATTTTCTCTCTTTGTCTCTCTTTCCTCAGCAGAGGTTTAACCAAACTCCTGTGCCACTCTACATTGCTCTCATGAAGGTGCTCGTGGTCTGATTTAGAGTAGAAACCTGCATTCCTAATGCAATTTCTACCTCCTTCCCCTACCTCTCTGAATTAATACGCTTGTTAATCACACGAAATTGCTAACTTTAGGAAGTCACTAAGTGCTCAGATTTATTTTTTATGTAAATATTTCCAAAGCTATAATTCTGAGCGCTGCTGTCTGACAGCATGGGAGTGGAGGTGGCAAGGGAGGCTTTGCCGTGGGCTTGGGTGATGTTAAAACCAAACCAGAGTGCTGTATGTGTGTGTCCCAGAGCCACAGCAGCCCCTGGCTGTTGGTGTCAATGGAAGCAGAAGTTGGCTGCAGGCCTTCAGCAACCAGTTTGCACCGTTCTGCTTCATGGCAGCTCCTCTTCCCTTTTACACCTCCGAGGACCGAAGCTGTGATGGTTACATTGCACGAAGTCCACTCTATTTGGTAGCTAAAATTAAGTCTCTTCTCTCTGGCTCTTTACAAACTGGTGAGCACCTCCCAGCCTTGGGTGCCACCACGGGTGTGCTGTGAGGAAGGCGGGTGCTGGCCCCGCGGCCGCGCAGCAGCTCAGGGGTGCTCGGGTGCTCCCACCCATCCTGCGCACCCAGGGCTGCGCTGTGCCAGGCGTGGGAACGGGAACTTGGGGAACTGTAAAAGCCATAAATCCAGTGGACCAAATTAGTTAAATTTTTCTATTCTATGCCTCACAAAATCCAGCCGTTCACGAGATGAATTCTCGGCGTGTCAGCGGAGCTACCGGCAGGTATAAGATGGATATTTTGCACATGCACATGAGAGCACAGGGACAAATTTGTGCCGTGTGGGTTTCCCTGGCGGGTTTGCCTTTTTTTTTAGTTTTACGTGTTTGTTATGTTGATGAGCTATTATTACTCTTGTTTCTATTACTTAATATTGGGAGACAGGTGGTCCCATAAATTCCAGCACACTCTTTTGGAAAAAAAAAAAAAAAAGAAAAAAAAAAAAAAAAAAAGGAGGGGGGGCATGTTTGCAATTGAAGTTTAATAGTGCATTCATCAAGAGCAATAAAGCATTTTATTGCACAAGTATTTCAAGGGATGTGCTGGCCCTGGTAAAAGCATTAGTAAAGGGGTGCATCAGCAATCTCATTTAAAACTGTCGACCCAACGTGAAAAATGTTGCGTTGAAGAATAAACTGCTATTAAGCATGATTAGATTGACCTGCAGGACAGATATTTTAGCTGCAGCAGCACAAGTCGATCAAAGTGAGCATCGCTTAGATTGCAAATTTTTATTATTTTTTTTTTAATGCCCTAAATTAAAACCAAAAGAGCCTCAGAATATTTAGGACCAGAGAGTTACTTTGGGGGTGAGATGTATGCTTTGGATTTGAAGTGGTTTGGGAAGGTGGAGAAAGGGGGGAAATGTATTAATTGCTGCCCCTTTAGCATACATTGAAAGTACGTTACTCAGATCAACCAATCAAAAAAGAAATTGTGCTGACTCAGCACTCGGGCTAGTCTGCACGTCCGATTGCAGAAGAGATCAGCACTGCACTGCAGTATCTTTCCCTGCCTTTGACACCAGCCTAGCTGGGCAGGGCTTCCCTTGTGTTTCCCAGGACTGGTTTAGGCCAAGAACAAGAGAAGGCCCTGAAGAGAGGAGGAGAGAGTGAAGGTTGCATGAGCCTCAAGCTGCTAATGATCCTTTTTAGTCAGTAAGCAAGAGCTCCCATGCTAGGTCTGCCCTGCCAGATGCAAGCGGCATGAATTGCTTGGGAATATATCTATTTTTAAAGACTTTCACCACATCTTGCACTTAGCAGTGACTGTGGGCGAGGGGGTGGTGTGTTCCTTGCAAGAGAAATATCCTTGCTCCTCAGCTCAGATCCCTCCCCTGAAGCCCAGAGCTGGTTTCAGTGTGTGAAGATGGTACCTTTAACATTTGCCGCTTGGTGCTCGAGTTGGTCTTGCCTTCAGCTCAGCGGGCAATGATGCTGTGAGATCCTTTCCTCTTGGGATGCAGGGGGCTCATGGTGAGAGCAGCCCAGTGCTCCAAGGATGGGAGCCCAGGACACAGGCTGCATTGCAGGCTTGCTAAGCTTGCAGACAAATTGTGTAGCTCCCTGGCCTCAGTTTGCCCTAGAGGCAGAGTCAGTGCTTGCTGTGGTGTTGTTAAAGCCATTGCTCATACTGAGAGGCTAAAGCTGGAGAGGGCCAAGGCGAGTTGATGCATCTCCCCAAGGATGAACTTGTTCTGAGTTGGTGAAGACTCCCCTGCTCGTGTGTTGGTGTGCACAGCAGTGCCTGGCATGTGTTTTGGGGAGATGGCACAGCCCAGCTGAACTGTGCCCCCTCTGCCCTAATGCCCTAATGCCAAAGACCTGTGTGGACTCTAACATCCCTGAGCAGGGGCAGGGCATGAGGTGCTGAGGTTGCACCTCAACTAGGACCCTGCTGGGCTGTGGTTGCCTGGGACACATCTGAGCCAGGCAATGGGTGCTATGGGCTGCTGGAGGACTGTGCCCCAGGGTGCTCTGACAGCCTCTTTGCTCTCTGTGTTTAAGCAGTGTCAGTGAGCAGCCCTGGTTGAGTTTGTGCTTTCGCACAGTGGCCGTGCGGAGGAGCAGAGGCCGGGGGCTGCTATCCTTGTGTGCCAGGGGAAGGCTCTTGCACACAGATAGGTTTTGAATAAAGCAGAATTTAACAGTCAAAGGTTTGAGCTGTTGGAGCAGTTGCTTGTGGTGCTCAGGAGGGAAGCTACACAGTGGGGCTCAGGGCAAGCAGGGTGACTGACATCTCCAACAGATGTGGGGTTTTTTCCCCTTTATTTTTTTTCACGCAGCACGGGGCCGGGCCTGTAAAGGCCTCACCATGCCCAGATATGGCCTGTTCTGGGACCTGTGCCGCTATCTAAAAAAGCCCTGGGCAGACTGAGGAGCCTAGTGGGACCAGGGAACAACTGCTATAAATAGTGCTCATTCTCAGCTGCCCTTCTGGTGGGACCGGATTAGGTGGCATCTGGGCAGCCAAGAGGCGCGGGGCTCGTGACCACCCAGCACAGAAGTCACCCAGCAGCTGTAAGGACAAGAGCCAGCAAAGCCCTTACATAGGCAAGTCAACCCTGGCATTTGGGGAGCTGGATAAAGCTGCGGGAGCAGGAATCCAGTGACCTAAGAGCAATCAAGAATAAAGTTCACCACGATGGCTGGGGTAGTGCTTCCAACCTGAGAAGTGACCCGGTGTCAGAGGCAGGACGTGGCCTTCGGCTGTGGAAGCTGTTTGGTGCAAGTGAAGGAAGGTGTTGGGAGGGAATAAACAAAAGAAGTTACCAAGATGAAGAGAATGGTGTCCCTTTCTGTGATGCAGTGGGTTAATTTGCTGGCAGTGGATTATTGGAAGCTCTGATTTAATATTTGTGTTTACTTTGAGTAAACAAATTAACAAAAAACCCCAAGTCTTAATAATTTAAGGCACTGACTTGATTAAGGCTAGTAGAAAATAATTAATCTTGTGCAGCGATTTCACTTCTAGCCTTGCAGAAGGTGGACAGTGTGTGTAGCTTATGTCCCTGGGGAAGCAATAAAACTGGTCCCTATACACAAAGGGTATGTGTAGCTGCAGGCTGCAGGAGCTTGATCCAACTCCCATAACAACAATGGAAAAAGCCTGTGTTTTGTTTGAATTAAGCTCAGCCTGGAGTATCTGAAGGGAAAAGGTAGAGTGGGGAATGAGGATGCTTTGGCCAAGCAGATGGGAAGGCTGTGCAGGTGGTACCCAGAGGGGATGTCCTGAAGTCTCTGCAGTGGGGCATTGGGGATAAAGGGCAGGGAGTGATGCTGCAGCTTGTCCCTGAGCGGGTCTGCTGCGGGATGGGGCCTGGGATACGTGCAGAGTGTGGAGCAGACAGGGCAAGGGGAGTGTTTATATCCTGGCTGTGTCTCTTCCCTTCCTCACTGTTATCTGGGCTCTGATGCACAGAGCACTGCACCTCCTTCCTTTCTTTAAATGAAGCCAGCTTTGTCCTAAAGCCTTGTCTTTGAGACAATACGATGCACCCGCTCAAATCTATTGTGCCTTTTCTGCAAAGAGCAGCAAAAGTTGCCCGTGTGCCGTCTCCCCCCACCCCCATCCTCCACGCTCATTTGGTCTGTTTGAAGATGAATTTATTCCTGGGAAGGTCCCCATCAATTTGCCTTGCTCTTTTGTTGACAAGTTTATTAAAAACCTGGGCAACTACACGTTAAACTTTTATCAGTGTCGAGGAAGAACACGTCCTTTGAGCGGCCACAAAAGTTATGGATTGGGTCTTAACACTCCTTGTTCCACTGTTCAGCTGAGTCAGCGTAACAAATAAAAGCTGCCACTTCTTTTTTTTTTGCCTTTCTTAAGAGATATTTCCCTTAACATTGTAGGTAATGGTGTCCAATAACACAAAAAGGTTTCAGGTCTGGGTAAACAAGATCACTTTTTTTTCTTTTTGTGGCCATGAGTCTTTCATAATTTGAATTATTAGCTTAAAGCAGGAATAAAATACAAACCCTGGAGGAATTTGTTGCTTCTTAGGTCTGAGCCGATAGTTTTGGTAAAATAGCTGATACTTTATAGTGTTTATACAAAAAAATACCCCCAAATGAATACTGTTTGTTGTACCACAAGTGATGTGCTTCCATCCACTGCAAAGGCATGAAAGGGTTGGAGCGACGCTTGGTTGGGGATGTGCCTTTAGTGCAGCTGAGATGTGGGATCTTTGCTCTTTTTCTTTAGTCATAAGATGAAACAAAGAGGAGGCCAATATGTTGCACCAAAGATGTTAAAAATAAAGCGTTAGAATCGCATAACCTAGTTCCCATTTTGCTGTGCAGCTGAGTTTTTAAGAGTTGAAAGGAGCCTGAAAAATAATCAGTGAGAAGGGGTTTGAACTGATATAACAACACACAGGCAGGGGAAAAAAGTGAATATCTGTGGGACTGAGTCACAATTCTTAAACTCTGCTGGATGAATAAATAAATAACTGCCCCCAAACAGCATCTTTCTCTGCCTGTCACCATGTCCAAGGATTTTTTAGTTCTTAAACAGGTTTGCTGGCATAATTTGTCAAGTCCAACAGGGAGGTTTCCGTGTGACAGAGGATCATTTTTCACCAGGCACAGTGGGGTACCAAAGCAGTCCCGCAGGCTCTGAGCAACTCCATAATTAGATAAGAGTTAACGTCCGTGGATGAGATGGATCATCATTCCTGCCACAGGATCCAGCAGGGCCGGCTGATGCCGTGCCCAAAGCAGGCAGGGAGAGTTCTGGACAAATCCATCCTCCTCCAGGAGTTTATCTGCAACACCATTTGCTCCAATTATAACTAATTGGACACATATTGCATTTTCATAGCGTCTAATTTTCTATTGATTTTAACAGGACTGCTGGTGTTTTGTACTATTAAGTGGTATCTCGTATCAGTTGCTGTTTAAAAATGCTGAGTACACTCCCCTGTATGGAATTATGCAGTCAGCAGATGTTTTAAAACCTATTTAATTGTTTGGTCCATAAAATGCACAAACTGTATTAGGGAATGGCTTTGTTCTCTTTTGAGTGTGTGAGTTGAAAGAAAAAAAAACAAACAACCCAACCCCACAACTATTTCCACTGTTGGTTACAGGAGCTGCAGCTCCCAGAGAGCTGCTCAGAGCCTCGTGCTTCAGGGAAGCAGCTTTGGAGGGTCCATCACGGTCCCACACGGAGCCAGAGCATTTGCAGCTCCCTCCAGGTATCAATGCTCTGCACTGCCAGAACAGGTCAGGTCTGTGCTTGAAATAGGACCTTTATTTTTTTTTTTTTTTCTCCTCACAAGAGGCCTAGGAACAAAATTTAGATTAAGACAGATATTCTCCTATTAAGAGCCAAGATTTTTATAAGGTCACTTTTGACTTTCTGTATAACTAAGGAATGAGGTGATAATTGTAGGGTTTGGAGCCTCGTTCTCTGACGTGGACATTGCCCTGTAGCCTGGCAATACATCCAAATAAAACTGGACTATCAAATTAGCCATTGCACTTCAGCAAATACTCAGTGAAGCAGGGTGAAGGCAATAGTCCTCTGTTCAGCATCATTTAGAAGAGAGATGGTGGGGAGGAACAGAGAGGTGCCCTGGCAAAAAGCGCTTCCAGCAATGGGCGATGGATCATTGGATCATGGATATTGGATAATGGCATTAACAGCAGAGAAGACAGATAAAAGGTGATAGAAAATCTGCTCCAGGGCAGCTGCGTTACCCTGGGCTGCTGGCGAGGTGGCCATCAGTGCAATGCCTTCACTAGCCATTAGCAAGAGCCACGCTGTGTCTGTGGGAGACAGGTGAGTTCATGGGGGTGTGTAAATTAAATAGACACTTTATTAAGTCCAGGTAATAGTTTTGGTTTGAAAGACTGAGTGGCTACTGCAATGTCAGCAACTACTTTAGTGCACAAAGGAACTGAGTGCTTTTTAATTAAGTCAAATAAAATCCAAGCCAAAGACTCCCAAGCCCTGTCTGGAGTCTACTTTTTGGGCTGAGTATCTGTAATTTTAAAACTGTTACTAAAACACAGTCCACTTTTTCCTTGTAATAATATAAATTAAAATAATATTTTATGTCCTTAAGGAAAAGGATAAAAGCAGTGAGATTGTATTTTCTGGTTTACAAATGGCAAATTGTGCAGAATCCAGCAACTGTGGCATTGATTTAAGCATCCTCACAAAGACACCGTGCAATAAAGTTGAATCATCTGCAGTACAAGGATGGCTGTTGGGTGAAAAGAAATAGCCAAGTGAGAGAGCAGACACTTTCCTGTGTTATCAAAAGATACTTCATTTTGGGGAAATTTCCTCCGATTTAGTAACGTTTGGATGGAAATCAAATAACACATTAACTTGAGGAAAGGGGGGAAAAAAAAACTTCCAAAGCTAATTACAAAGGGAATGTGCACTTCATTAAGATAAAGCTGTAGGAAATCAATGTTCTGTATTGTTGTTTTTCCTTTTGATTGGATTTTTAGGATGATAAATTGTTAATGCATTTGATCTAAAAATGATTTGTTTATTCAGATGAAGAGCAACAGTACTTTGTCTCATTTGGCCTTTTAGCTTCTAATGATAATGGCTTTGAGGGGTGCTCATTTCTCAAAAGGGTATCGGACTGGAACAGGCAGAAGATTTCTGGACTCAGAAGGATGGGCCCTATGCAAGGGTTTGTTGTAGGCTAATTCTATTGCATGTTGAATCTTCTGCTTCATTAGGAATATTGACAAATGCTGATAAATTCTTTGGCTTTTCTGTACTGTCTATAACACGTCTTTATTAGGATATTGAGGCTAACGTGGAGAAGACTTCAATAGATCAGATCCTCTTACCTTGCCTACTACTGATCCTTCTTGCCACAGCAATGCTTTTGTAATGAGGGGATTTTGCCTGTTCTCATGCCTGCAGCTTTTAACAGTGCAGCTGACACCAGGGCCAGGAGCAAAACTGAGGCACTGCACAACAGAGAGAGAAAAGTGATGCCCAGGTTTATTTTGTTATTTTAGCTTTGATTTGCCTCTAACAAGTGTTGCTTGTCAGTGTGCCCATAGCTCTTCAACACCATCCTGCAGCATGTGTGGACTTCACCCAGCTCAGGGATGTGCTGCTGCTGTGGGCAGGCAGGGCTTGGAGCAGGGCCCTGCCAAAAGTGGCACCAGCACATGATCCTGTCCCCCAGGACAAAGAGGACAGAAAGGATCTTTCCAATAGGAAACCCAGAATGACTGGACCTGGCTTCACTTTGAACAACAACCCCAGATTTGGTGGTGTAGGGTGTTTTTTTGTCGTGGGACGTGGTGCTGTTGCAGAGTTTGCTTGCAGGCAGGAAGGGACAGTGACACCAAAACCTGCCTGGCCATTGGGGTTGGGCAAAGCTCTCCTGCCAGATCCTGCCTGCTGAGCCTGGCAGCACTGAGCAGGGAGAGGTGAGCCCTGGATCCCCACATCTTGGAGGATGAGCACAGCCTCGCAGCAGAGCAGGAGCTTCAGGACAGCTTTGAACAGGTCTGAGTGAAGTCTCTGTAGCTGATCCAGCTTGGGTGGCTTGTACAGACTTAGATCCCAGTCCGGGTGCACCCAGGCTGCAGAGAGCTGTGCTTGCCCAGCCAGGAGGCTACAAACCCTGGTTTGTTACAGCCCTCTCCAGCCCATAACGTGGGCTGCTCTTTCTTGGCTGCCGGGAGAGCCTCACCACCAGAGAGACATCATTAGTTTTGATTAATGGCATCCAGGAGAGAAAAACTAATTTTCTAAAAGGGAAAACCTCACCCATAACTCACTGCAGAGAATTTAAACAAAACATTACAGGACATCCATGTTGACTCCCATTGATTTCAAATGTGTTCCAGGACACGGTCTGAAGCAAAGTGGGGGAAGTGGGGACAGAGCTCGTTCCCTGCAGAAGATGCTCAGTGTAATTCCCACATCTCTCTCCCACAGTGCTGGACTCTCCCCAGACCATGGAACCAGCACAGAGCAAGTGTACCTGGGGAGCAGAGTGTGTTTTAAGTGATGGTGCTCAGGCAGCTTGCTGCATGTAACCCCAAATCCATGTGTCTGTCAGGGTTTAGCTTGCAGGCTCAGTGCAGCATTGGTCACCAATGGCACTTCTACCTCCCCCAGTCACCAGTAAATAATTACTTTCCTTTGCCTCCTCTAACTCACCAAAGGATGAATCTAATACTTCCAGGTCTTCACTGTCTAAGTTTCCATTTAGTTCCTTGGCTTGATTGTCTCCTGAAAAGGTACCTAGAGATAACTTGATTAAATTAATTGTAGAGCTCTTTTAAAAAAGCTATTCTCTTTCTCTCTGTCTCTCTCTCTCCATTTATTTATAGGCAGCTGAGAGTAACGCGTTTGGGCAGTTAAGTGATCTGCAGTACTTACTGTTACAATGCAAAGCCTCTCTTTCTTGGGGAGCAATCACGCTGGGCTGCCCGCAATATTTCTGTGTGCAGAAATTGTAAGTGCAGGTGCTTTTCCCTGGTATCATCTTGCAGTATGGTGGGCTGCAAGGAAGAGGGGGGAAAAGTCACCTTTGCCTTATGACGCATATAAATTCTTTAAATAGGTTATGCACATGGCAATGTGCAATATCTGAGCGTGGCTCTGGGTTAAGAAGGAAAGGCCTGACTTTATTGGCTCCCACTGCAGAAATGATCGGAGCTGCCATGATTTTTAAATTTGATTTACCGAGTTATTTTTAGTGGTGGGGTGGTCATGCTGCAGGGCTCTCCAGGAGAAACCAACTCCCCAGCGCTGTGACACGAGCCATCGGGTGAGGAGCTTGGGCAGGGCTGCCTGGCAGGGACCCCCTCTCCCCATTCAGGGGGAAAAATTGCCTGATTATGAGATTGCAAGAAAGAAAAACCTTCCCCCCGCCTCCTCTTTTTTTTTTTTTATTTTTCACCTCTTTCCTGTTGGCTTCTGGTGATGGCAAATGCAACCATTGCTTGTCTCAGGCAGATATTAAAACTGCTGAAATCTCTGATTTTAATGCCAGATGAGAAAACACGGGGAGCTGCAGGGTAGGGAGACAGAGTTTGCAAGCCTCTGAGAAGGATTTCAGCTATTTCAGCCTTTTCCTCCCCAAGGAGAGCCCTGAGGGGAAAAGTGCTCTGCAGCTGAGTTACTCGGCTTTGGGCTTGGCTGGTGGAAGCAAAGTACATCTCTGCTTTATCTGCTGCTGCATGTCAGGTCGCACTTCAGACACCAAAACTCAGGGCACGGAGGAGGACACTAAAAGGAAGAAGGCAGAAGGTGGCAATTAAAATATCTGGATTAAAGCAGTAGCCTTTACTCATGCCACACTGTAATAGCAATGCTTTTCTCAAATGGACTGAGCCAAATATCAGGTTTAAAAATGCTCCAGGCTGGTGGCTGCTCCTGCAGACTGTTCCACTGCTATTAACCTGCCTCTTTAGTTCAGACCTGCTCTCCAGCCGTTGCTGCTAAGAAGCTTAAATAAATCCCAATTGCCTGAAAGTGAAGCTTTTTGAACTACTTCGACGTCAGGCAGCAAGTTCAGAAGAGGTCCAGGTGGCCAGGAAAGAAAGACCCTGCGGAATTCCCCTCTTGCTGGCCATGGCCAGTGAGGCCAAATGCTTTGCTAAAGCTGGTAAAATGGAACCAAATCAACTGTTCAATGGATTTGGTCCCCTTCAACCAGCTGTAGCTGTGCATTGATCTCTCAGACGCACCTTGGAGGATAAAACACTTGAACGGGACAGAGACAACTCAGGTAGCAGAAGACAAATGACCACGTGAACTCTGCTGATAAGAAAATTATGATGACTGGCATCTGCAGATCTATCACTTGGGCTCTGAACTGGTGGGCTGAGCCCAAGTCATTATGTGGTTGCCAGTCAATTCTGCCTAAGGGAGACCACTCGAGATTGATAATCTCTATCATCCTCCAATATTGATCTCAGCTGCTATTCAGGACTGTGTATTCCAACTGCAAAAGCTCTGCATCCTCATCTGTATCTGCTCACGCCTGCCCAGGAGCCCCGTGCCTCAGTGTTTCATCTGCTGCAACGAAGAATAAAGGTTTTGATCTGAAGTTCCCTCCTTGTGTTTTGTACCACGCGCCGAGCTGCTTCTTTACTGGGCTCTAGTGAAGAAAGGAGGAGACTCAGGGCTGCCAGAGCAGGGAATGAGTTGGGAACACCAGCTACGTCCTAATTGCCCCAGAATGAAAATGTCCACAGCCTGTACTGGCCAACAATGATTTTCAGCTTGGGAGATAAAAGCTAAGCTTCTGAAAAAAATGATCTGTGCTTTGACTTTGTTCACCTAAAAGACTTGTAAGGTGTCTACCCTTGTCTGGTCATTACAAGCACTGATGTTATGCCAGTGAACTTAGATAAAATCACTTTCCCATGTTATAGTGATTGGTGGGAAAGTAAGCTGGGAGTCTTCCTAACCATCATAAATCTGTAGGACTATCAAGCCATGAATATTTCTGGTATAATGAGCCATTTGGATGCAAAATTCTGATGTGAGATTATTCATACCTTTGCTTCTTAAGGAAGCAAAGAGACATTTGTCTCTTTTCACACAACAGAAATTTGGTTCACTTGATTCCATGTTTCTGGTCCTTTAGGTACCGTTTAAGTGTTCTTACTAGGGCCAAGAGTATTCATGTGCTTTAAGATAAGGAGCTATTTGCTGGATCTGAGGCTTAACATGCATCTAATATTTATGTCACTGGGTATTTAAAAGGCAAAGACATCAGGAGCAATGTTCCTGCAGGAGCACCAGTCCTCAGCCTTAAGGACAATGATGCTTACCCACTTCTGCTGCCTCCTTTTCCTGCACTCTAACAGTGCCTAAACATCCATTCTGAAATCCTACTGAAGTCCACATGGGTGGGATTTTTTCCCACATATTTCAATTAGATCACACATGTAGCTGGTATTTCTGCTCAAGAGCAAGTTCAAACTGAAGAGCGTACATGGAGCTGAGAGTTCAGGTCTCCAGCTCTCTCCTTCAGGAGCCAGGGATCAATTCTCACACTGAAAAGACTGCTAAAATGTCAAAAACTCCACTAAATGGGACTCGTGCCTCCATAGCTGCAGAGCAGAGAGATCATCTTCCATGCTGAAATCCCCTTTTGCTAGAGCCCAGATCTGTACAGCAGTGATGACAGACACATTTCCAGGGAGCTGCCAGGAGGATACAGGTGCTCAGTTGTCCTTTCTTCCCTTTTCAGCACTATTGAAATGTGGATATGCCAGCTGGGAGAAACAGCTGTGTTGGAACCCATCAGAAATGTACCCTGCTTTAATAAACACATAAAATGCAAAAGTGGAAAGCAATGGATGAACTCTTGGAGAAGGATTTTTTCCTTCATGGCACCAGCTGATTTCTTGGAAACATGTAAGAGGAATCTCTGGTTTATTTATCTATTTATTTTTCACAAATGCAACATCCTTCCAAACATCATGCATCCGAAAGGGCTTTGACCTGACTTAATAGAAGAGACCCAAGCCTTTGCAATATACTTTTGCTGATGTTTGTGGTGCAAACAGAGGAAAATGAGCTGCTCCAACAAATCTCCACCTTAGCATGAAGCCAGTTTGTAGCCACAGGTAGTGAGGATGTTCTGGGCTTTCCAGCTGCAGCCACACAGCACAGCTCTGCCCTTGGCAAAACTGCCAAGTGGCCAACACCTTTTTAGTTGTATTCTTGACAGATTGTCTTTCCAGGCCAATTATTTGCTTGGCAATTAGCAGTGCTGCTTTCTGAGCACTGCCCAATCCCACCTCCTAAGTTCCATCTTGGAAGCATCAGGCAAAGGCATCTGCTGAGACAGGAACGACTGCACCAGTGGCAGCTGCTGAGCAAACACCACTTCGATGCTGTCGCTGTCAGTCCTGAGATTCATAAACTAGGAAGGATGGGGATGAAAGCACAAGGGAAGGGGAATCCCCAGCACAAGTCCCTAATTGCTGGCAGTCTGGGCTGTGAATGATATCAGGACTCTAGAGGAAAAGGTTGAGTAGAAACAGATGCTTCCAGCAGACTGTGGCCTGGGTTTCCAAAATACCACGCTCCTGCTCCTGCAATCTGGGTTATTCTCTCTCATTCCCCAGGGCTGCATCCAACATAAACAACACCATTATTAAAACCCTTCCTTGGTAATGACAATTAAGTTACTAAAAAAATGTCAAATGGGGTTGCTGGAGGCATCACAATTTGAACAGGACCCTGGAATGTAAATGAAAATGTTTTTTCCCTTAAAGAAGTGCAGTCAGTATTTTGGTACCACCAAACTCACCTGGGCTTCAAGTAGCAGGAAAGCTTCCAATTCTCTTGAAGTTAGAGAAGAGCTGAATACACAGGGATTACAGAACTTGGCCCATGTATTCAGATGCTTAACATGGACTCCAGCCTTGCTCACTACCCAGTCACAGTGGTGTTTCAGAGCACATGGAGCTGGCTCACAGCCACCCATTTCAGGCAGGAGCTGCCCAGGTCAGGAACTTGTCCATGGTCTGAAAACTGGATCTGCTTCAAGTCAGTTTCCCATAAAGCACAGCTCTGAGTGGAAGTTTTACCACTGACTTTGAAAATCTCCGGATCAGGTCCTGGCTAAGTCATTATAAGCCTTTAGCCAACCACCCTTAACTACCTCAAATCTAATTGTCCTCCATCTCCACTAAGAGGCTGCTCTGATGGCCCACCAGACACTGCTGCTTTCCTGGAAACCCTATTAGGTTCTCAAACAAGGCAGTCCAGAGGACTCGGTCCTGTAAACCTTTTGTGCAAATATTAAATAACAGTGAATAATTAGCAGGAATAATCCTTTTTTGCTTGACCCTCTTCTGCAACAAAGACCTTTGCTGGAAAATGCAAACGTTATTTTAGGAGCAATTAATAATCTAGATCTGCTAAACACATCAGCTTAAACACACTAATACTTTAATATCCACTGTATTTATACAGGACTTAGATAGAAACAATCCCAAAGACCTGTGGGCATTCAGCAGTCGAGTGTAGGAAGAGAAGGTGGCAAAAGAGGTAGTAAAGAAGGGACCCACTTTTACCTTTGATACATCTGGGTGGAGCAACCAGATTCTGTCCATGGAGTTTTATTCTGTGCATCCTTTTCCTTCATCTGTTTTTTCCTGAGAGAAGAGAAAAGAAGGGACAAGCAAACCAACGGGCAGATAATTGCTCTGTGCCGACAGTTTTTCAAGTGAAGGAAGCACAATTTTAGTCAAGAGATCCACGCCACTGTGTGAGGAGAAGTCTCCTCTTTTCCTCCCAGATGGCAATGACATATAGCCTGAAGGGGCTATCAGGATACAAAGCTAAAGATGGTTAAAGACATTAAAAACTGTACAATGTGAACACCATCTACACCAGAACCATCAGCTAAGAGGAAGATTAATCCTGACGTACTGGGCAGAAGACAGACCTTCTACTGGTATTATGTATAGCTGTTGAGTCAAAGGTATTTTTGAGATAGGCAAAAATATATATATAATCCTGCTACTAACCGTGCCTTTTCTAGTGGGTCTTTATTGACTCTTGAAAAACTATGACAAATAAATGTAATGATCTGCCTTCCTCTTTCTTCCTGGGTGAATGATAGCTCCTGCAAGGTCTTTATCACCAGGTGCAATGACTGCCTTGAGCCGTTCATGTCTGACTTCACTTCCCAGCAAGCTACTGAGGGCATTCTCTTCATGGCAGGGCCACCAGCATTCCCTGGGTCCTGCCGGGGTTTCTGTTAATCATAAATCTTGCATGCAGAATAAGATTGTCAGTCTTGCCATAGGGTGGAGGGAATTTGCATTTCTGCATTCCTTGAGTTCGGGGTTGTGTGAGTTGCTGTAACTTCTTTGCACAGAGAATGGGTTTAATAATTTTGTATTTTTTTAAATAATCTACACAGCCCTTTTGTACAGAGGATGTAGCAGAGAACTGCAAAGAGGGGACTTCACCTGCAGGAAAATATCCTCTACTTTCCCCAAAAGCGATTAAGATGTTAATATTATTGACACATTCCCTAACTAAAAATGACTGTCATAATCACACGTATGATAGCCAGAGGATATTAGTGTGGATTAAACATAAACAGTGAGATGTACTGCATGTGTTTTTCAAAGGAATAAAGGGCTGGATGCTGGTATCTTCTCTACATCCAAGCAAGAACAGAAGGATGCCTCAG
The DNA here is from genome assembly GCF_020740795.1 of Apus apus. Classification (NCBI taxonomy): domain Eukaryota; kingdom Metazoa; phylum Chordata; class Aves; order Apodiformes; family Apodidae; genus Apus; species Apus apus. The sequence continues at coordinate 12,669,804 of NC_067296.1, forward strand.
CTCCCATGCATGGGCTGCTTCTCTGGACTCTGCAGTGGCCCCTGCCTGGGCAGCCTGAGCTAAAACGTGTCCATGTGTACTTCCTTGGCTTAGGTTTAGGTGAATGTCCTTTGCTTTGTGCTGGACGTGGACAGACAGCAGGCACGTGGCTCGTGGCAGAGCCTGGTGGGTTCAGGCATTACCTCAGGTACTGCGGCAGGGCTGAGCTGAGCTAACACCCCAGCCTGGGGTGTGGGTAACTCCTCCTTTTTCTCCAAACGAATAAAAGCCTTCATTTTGGAGTATTCAACAAACAGAATTGGAAAAAATAGCTGGTCAACGCCCCATGAAAATTATTTCTTACAGAATTGGTCTGTCTGGATTGGATAGACTCCCTGTTTTAATGTTTGTCTGCTCCTGTGCTTGTGATGTTAATGTATGCCCGGGCAGCTCAGCTGGCTGCAGGAGTTGTCTTTTATACACAACAGCAAAAACAAACTGTGATGCTCGTTGTAGTCCCAGGGCTGCAGGGTAGGGTTGCCCCACAGAGCAGGGGCTGAGCATGGAAGCACCCTCTGAGGAGGGTGGGCTGTGATCAGCTGAACCACTGAGCAATGGGGGCAGAGTATGATCAGTCTTTCTCTTGAAGGTACAAGAGACTGAACGCCAAGCACTTCTTTTCCACCTCCATGTGGGACAAGTATTTCACAGCACTTAGCTCCTCATTCTGATAACATTTGCCTCCAGCTCTTTCTGCCCTCCCCCTCCTATAAATCACGTAGTGCTGTGCATGACAGATAGCTTCTGCTTGCTCCTTTTACTGCTACAGGAGGGAAAAAGTAGTGAGAGAGTGTGAGAGAGGGAGAGATTTGAAACTATTTCCCCAATATGCAAGTGTTCAGCCGTGAGCTGATACCCTGCCAGGGCTAAGAGGTGACCCCATGCTCGGGAAAAAATAATGAATTATCCTGCAGTTCCTCCTTGGTGTTGTGGAAGGATTTAATTTTTATCCCCCTTTCATAGTGCAGCTCCTCCTGGGCTCCTCTTCCTCAGCCTCTGCCAGCCTTGTGCTAAGGGACACCTGGTTGCTGGACAACTTACTGTAGGACAATTAGCTCATACTGGCAGCTCCTAGCCGTGACTGCATGGAATCTGGTCTGTGTTTCCCCAAACACCTTCTAGACAGATGACAGTTCTCCTTTCAGTCTCTTTTGCTCCTCAAATTGGCTGGCAAAGCTCCTGTTTTTGTGCCATCGTAGTTTTACTCAGAGTAGGAAACAGAGCCGTGTCCCCTCACAGGGTGGCTTGTGTGGCTGGTCGTGCCCCACACTGAGCTGACCTGCCCCTTCGCTTCAGGGGCCATTCCCTATGGCTGGGAAATGGTTATTGAAGTGACTCTCCATTACAAGGGCTCTCACAGAATTTCTCTCACAGAATTTAAGGGGAATTTTTAAGGGGAATTTCCAACTCTGAGCCCTCTTCTCCCTTCCAGTGCTAAAACTCCTCTCCTGTGCAATTCCAGCATGCTCCGTGCTTTGGTAATGAAACACAGGGATGAAATATAAGTAGACTTCTCTCTAATACCATGACAACATTATTCCCAGGAGGAAAATAATCAGAGCTGGTTTGCCCCTCTATCTTTGCAAGAGAGTTTGAGGATTTTACACAATTGAAAGAAGGGAAACATGTTGGATGTTAAGTATTTAGGGGGAAAAGTGGTTCACCTGGAAAGTAAAGGTGTAATCCATCTTTTAATGGTGAGGAGCATCGTCCAATGAGCCAAAAAATCTTGGGAAGGACAAAACCTGGGACAACTCTTTCAGCTGGGACATCTGTCAGTCATAGAAAGAAGCAGGAAAAAAAAACAACACAACTTAACTGTGCCATAGGAGAGTGTTCAACAGCCAACACTCCTCGAGACCATGATCCTGACCCCAAAACTACCACTGTAGAGGCTCCACACTTGTATCGTTCTGCAGTTTAAAGCAGACAGTGGAGTGTAAAGCAGTCAATAAAGAAAAAAAAAAAGGGGGGGGGGGGATTTTAGAAAACTAAGAAACAGCCAGAAAGCAGGTCCTCACTAACAGCTGGGCAGAGAAGAGACTTCAACTGATTCCAGACTCTGTACCTCTTAAACCTGGGAGAAAAGCTGAATCTGGATCCAGAGCTTCTGCATCATGGCTCAGGTCCATCACCAGCAACTGCAGAGGATTTCTCCAGTGAATACACCCAGCCTGACTTTGCAGATTCCCTGGGAGCCAATGCCCCCTCGGTGCCAGTGGGAGCCTGGGCTGCACCAGGGCTGCCCGAGAGCCTGTCCTCTCTGAAACCTCCCCACGGATCTGCTGGCAGAATTCCTGCTATGTCCTTGGGATCGTAATGGGTTGTCAGGCTGTGTGGGGCAGTTAGGGAGGAGCTGAGGTGTCTTGGCCCTTGGTTTAGACACTGTCACTGTGCAATTCTGCTTGCAGTTGAGTGTGCTTTTTGCTCTTCTGAACAGCTTCAGTGAGGCTGGAAAATCCCAGTGGTTTGCTGCTTGTGCCAATGTTGGTGGAGGCAAATCCATCGCTTGACTAAGGCAGCTCCATCTCCCACGAGTGAGGCTGGGCTTATGCCTGGTGTAACACCCTCACTTCACTCTGGGGATGAACGTTTCATTCTCAGTTCTGTTGGCAGCAGTAAAGACTTCCCAATAATACATTTTATTCATTTAAAAACTTTGATTGTTATATCCAGCGTGCAGCTTGGCACTGGAAATTTTTATGTGGGGTGTTACTAGGTTTTCAAGCATGAACAAATTGATTCATGAGTAGATTAATCTGATGCATCTTTTAAATGGAAAACTGACATAATTTTCCATCAGAGACCCGCTAATAAAGCACATTTACTTGGTTAATCCATTTTTCCTGTACTAAGTGCACTACATAAGGTATAAAAATATCAAATCAATAGCCAAAGAGTATATAAAAATGAGACGGAGTGATCAGAAACCATGTGTTTGGCTTCTTGGAGGACTCTGATTTCTGTTTCTGCTGCTGCAAGACCTGTTCCCAAAGCCACCCCAGGACAGTCAGGCTGCAAGACCCCAGGTGTCCTTGCAAGTCCCAGAGGGAAGCAGGTGCAGCAAGCCACCTGCTTCCAGGGACCTCGTGGCACCAGCTCTCCTGCAGCCTTCCCTATTTTTAGAAGCAGCTAGTTTGAAGGTACTCGGGGTTTCTTTTAAATTTTGTTTTTACTTTATTTTTCTTTCTTTTTTATCCTTTTTTTGTTATTGCAAAGGAACTGCAGGAATGTGTGTAAAAGGCATCTCCCAGTACATTTGTGCAAGGAGCCCATCCCAGCCTGCCAGGGAATCTGCACAAACTCCCTTTTTAAAATTTTTTCAGTTGCAATGCAGCAGTGTTATTTCAAAGAAAATGCCTGCACAGCCTTCCCTCTGCAAACACTGCAACCATCATTCCATCAGTGCAACTCTCTCGTGTGAGCTAATTTAACAAGCGGTTGCTTTGCAGGATGTGGAGAATTGCCTCTTACCTAATAATTCTGCTAATTTGCTTAACTTTCCCAGATTGCAAACTGCTCTACTCTGAACAAGCAGCTTTCTAAATGAACCCCTAGACAATTTCTCGGCAAGAGGGGAAAGCAAAGGTGGATGGCTCAGGAGGTTGAAGCTCACAGGCTTTTATTTTTGACCTTTGGGCCAGCATTCAGATGTGCTTGTTGGGAAAACTGCATTCAGGATATATTTTCTTCGGGGATTTACACTACCCTTTTGCTTGTAATTATTCTCACTTGATGTCTTCCATAAATTAAAGATGCTTCTATTAGTGAGCTCCAGTCCTCTCAATTATCTTGCTAAAGTCTCCTCATTTGTGGCTGTGAATTACACCACCAGGATTGCAGTCCTTGCAGAGCTCCTGGCCAGTGGCAGAGAAATAAGGAATGTACACGGGTAATACAAATGCCTGAGCAATCCCAGAAAGAAATGAAAACTGCAGTGAAAGTAAATGTCAGACTATTTAAAGACAATGTTAACTATTGATTTTTTAGAGGAGACTACCTCTTCAAAGGATGGCCAGCATGCCTTCAGATGCAGACGAGGCAACCTAGATGGATGGGGGAGAGAGGGAAGCGAGTGAGCTGGGAAGACGGAGTTTTCCTGGAGAGCAAAATGAACCTTTCACAAAGCCTTTGGGATTAAAGAGGGGGCTCAGATCTTTCACAGAGTCCACCCTTCAACCCATTTAAGCACCATACCTTTTCCCAGAAATGAAGGGCAAAGAAGCTCTGAGGAGCAATAAAGAGATAAGCAGCAAAGGACTCGTTTCACTGGTGTTTTCCAATGAAAAATGAACCCTCAAGCACACCCAGTGATTTGTTGTCTAAGTGGCAAAGCTCACCCACGTTCCTGATTTTGCTTCCAGCAGAGATGTTCATTGCTCATTCTCACACCCTGAAGCAACTCGGGCTCATTACGCAGCGCTCGCTCTTCCCGCCCGCACTATCATTCTCCTTGTACCTACAACTAAGAACTTGTGGGAAATTATAACCAACGTGGCAATTTTTTATTATCCTTTAGTACAAAAAAAAAATAGGCTATGATTTCATTTGGTTCAAGAGAAAATCAAGCCCAGAATAAAAGCCTTTTTTTAATTTTTACAAAATACACGTGTATGTTTATATATTAGAAAAGATATGTATGTACATATCTATTTTACATATATATATATATATATACACACATGTACCTTTACACTTGCCTTGTGGCCCATGCTGTGATATCCCTGCCAAAGCACCCGGGAGCAGATATTCCTGGCCTTGGATGCTTGTATCTGCAGGGAATGGTTCCTTGCAAGCTGCAGAGCAGAGATGATGCTATGCATGGTGCTTTGGGGAAACAGCATGAGAAGAGTTTAGTTAGGGGATTTAAAGATCTTCCAGACCTGCAGTTTCAAAAAGGAAAACTTCTTATCTCAATGGGTGTTTTGGAACAGGAGGAATGAAAGATCTAATCCAATGAAGTGTTATGTGAGCAAGGGCAATTTAATTTTGCATTTGGATACAATGCCTTTTTTTAGAGGCTAATTTGGGACTTAAAAGAAAAATTATTATACACATCCACACAGAAAAAGGAAATGGGGGATGCCAGGGGGTTACTACTGATTTTGGCAGGTTTGGAAGAGGGGACACCAGAGGGACAGCCCCTCCCAGAGCCCTGTGTGTCCCCTCTGCTGGTCTTTTGGGTGCTTCAGTTTGAAGATCCCCGTAGGGCTTTTAACCCCAGCTCACCTTCCTTGGCAGCCAGCTCAAGTTGCAGAAAACCCCAATTCCTGGTAGATCCTAAACACAGCACAATACTGTATTACTGTCTGGGGTAACTTTTGATTTAGATGTATTATTTCAATAAGGAGGTCTTCAGACAGTGTTAAATGACAGATGATAGAATTTTTGAATGCGATCTTCATCTGAATTTTATTTTCTGATGTTTTGACTCATTGACTTGATGTCTCTCTATTATGCACACACCTCTGGAGAGGTAGCTGGCAATGATTATGCATAACATTGAGTTAGTGAATAAAACCACTCCAGGAACTGCTTTACAGATCACAGTATCGTTTTCTCTATAATTGTCCCACAAACGGTGGAAGTTATATGGAGAGAGCAGAGTGCTCTGACAGACTGCATATTTTTGCAGTGTGCATCAGATCTCACTTTGGCTTCCGAGAGTTATTGCTGATGGTTCTTGGGGATTTAACTTTAAGACCAATGTATTTTAGTATCCATATACTCTCCACTGTTCATGTCACCCGGCAGCAACCGAGGATGAGCTGTCTCCTTAATATGGATGAGACACCAATTTATCTAAGTTATCACCTCCCAATCTCTCATTCATCTCTGCTGTTAACTGCTGTGTTTCTGACATCCATGCCTAAACTATCAGCAACTTCTTCTCCTTCAATTGAAACCATAAGTAATTTTTGGCTGGAAGTTCTTGTTATGTGTATAATGGTTTCTTTAGCTCCCAGCTGGAATCCAACCACCAGGTGACTGCATCCTGCTTCGGACACCACATTTTAAACCCACAACATTGCACAGACCCAAGCAGCACAGTAAATCAAAAGTCAGGGTGTCTTTCCACCATCTGAAAAGATATGAGCACATTAACATGTCCCAGGCTTGCTTTGAGCACCACTGCAGCCCCAGCTGTGTACAGCCCAGGCGTGTGACTGCAAAGTCAGCAATAGTTTCCCCCTTCCCAGTGTGCTCCCAAACTGACAAAACTTAGCCCTGCTCCTGCTGTTCTCTTTATAGAAGGTCCCAGTGGTATTATGTATCAAATAAAGGTCTCATTACTTAGTTTCTGGTTCCTTCATGCCATTGCTCTCATTAATCATCCTGCTCTTCAAGCCGTTGCTACAAGCCATTAGGACTGTCTTGTTCCCCACCCCTAAATTAGTGAGTCCCTCCTCTGCAGATCCCCTGCCCCCCTGGTGATGCACGTGCCATAGGGAGCACCTACCACTGGGGACCACTGCTGGGGCTCGGTGGCTGAGGACCTCTTGGCTCAAGGCTTTGTGCCTTGCAACATCTCTAGATGCAGCCCCAGCTCCAGGCAAAAAGGAAAACTGTTTGGTTTTGCCCCTAAACTGTTAATTTAACCCCCAATTTACCTCCAAAAATTGTTGCTGACAATTGAAGATAGGGAATGTGCATCATCTCCTCCTCCCCCATTCAAATTCCTGTTTGGTTTTATTCCCAGGGACCTCCAAGGTCTAGCACCAAGATCACTGGAAGGAATCCAGCTCCATGTTTCCCCTGGCAGAAATATCCCCACTTCCAATCCCTGCTCCCACCACCCTGCCCACACCATGCACTAAATCCCCTGTTTGCAGTCTGGGGCCCAGGGAGTTTACTGCTTTCCCCAGGTAATATAATTTTCAGGAGTACAAATTACTTGCTTAAAGCACTGGAATTTAATTCTCTTTGTGCAGAGGATGAAATGCAAAAAGGCAGAGGAGCAGGTGAGAGCAGATTCCCCCCCAAGCTCTATGAACTCACCAAATCTGATGGTTTATCCACTTTAATTAGCCTTGGAATTCATATATGACTGTGTATATATACACATACACATATGAATTCATATAACAACACGTAATTAATTTAGAATTTGGCATTTCAGAACAAGTAATTAAAATAGTTCACTGCTGATTAATCACTTGCAAAATAAATTATTAGCAATATTACTGCTACCATTATGTTTATTACCACAATTTAGAGAAATTAAGGTAGTTCACTTACATTAGATCAAACATGAAAGCACAGATGTAACGTACCCTGGACAATATCTATTTACTCAGAGAACAAATGTGATGTGTGCATTACAGTACATTTGCTAGGTCATACATCTTGGATGGCCTCTTCATGTCACCACTGGAAACCTAATGCCAACACACAAACGATTCCTATCTCTTTCCATAAATAGAAAAATAGGACCTGCAGGACTCGAGCACTTGCTCTGCACTGCAGTGTGTTCCAGGCAGCTCCAGCTGATCCATGGATGCTGAAGGCAGCTTGGACCTACCTGGGATGGAGGGTGGATCTGCAGCACGGCAGCTGGGCTGGGGAGTGGGGAACCAGTGGGGACTTGAAGGGCCACACCAAATACAACCCCCTAAAAACCAGAAATGGGAAAGAAAATACAATTTTTCACTCCTCAGCAGGATCCCGGGCCACAATTATGAGCCAAATTACAGCCAAACTGCACAGAAAGAGAATAAATCTCAGCCTGCTAAATCTCAGGTGCTAAAGGCTTAAACAGATCATTTAAGTAAAAGTTGAATTTTATTATTAAGCAGCTCTTTGCTGGGGTGAGGAGAAATTTAGTCCTGTGGGGAAATAAGTGCCCCTTGCTTTTCACAACAGTTTTTTTCTAGAGGACTTTGAACCTGGAGTCTAAGGGAGTAATAGAGAGAAGTCAGTGCAGATGAAGAGGACACAGAGCGCCTCACGACAGGTTTTCTGGATCTGTCTCTCTGTGGCTTTATAGCTATGGGAAATGATCTATAATTACGTGTATAAAGTAGCTCTCTGATGTCTTTGCTTCTGGCCCAAATGAGCACAAAATTGATAACTCAATTATCCCAGCTGGAAATGCAAATAAATTAAAAGCACCTGGTGGGAGGAGCTCTAAGGGAGGGACATGGGTGCAGCACAGCTGATGCTGCTCTTTAATTGCCAGCTCAGGGGCAATTAAAGCCCTGGGGCTGGAGCAGGGGTGGGGTTAGATAGAGTTCTTTGCTCTCAGACGCATGGGAATAGGCACAAAGTGGGGGCTTAATGGAGCCAAGTGTCCCCCTGAGCTGATGGTAGGCACTGGGGATGGTGGTATCACCATCTCAACCCAGGTGCAAAGCTGAGGTGAAAGCTTTGGAAGTGGTGACATCCTTCAGGAAGAGAGGGATATCTGAAATGACCAGTGAACTTGGGTTGGTTATGGGGTGAGGAGAAGCAGGGTTGGGTTTTAACAGTTCTTAGCATAAGAAGGTAATTAATGCCTAAACCTGTCCCCAGAAAATTCCTAGGGGTTTTTGTTCTGAATTTATAAGCAGAGCGATGTAGGATATTGAGGGTCTTCTTCATTTTTTGCCAAGTCATGTAGCAGTTACAAAACCCCCTCTCTCCACTGTGGCTTGTTTTTAATGACTCCTGTGCTGAATTAACAGTCTGCACCGGTGTGACAATGACAACAGTCACTAATGACCATCCTGTTTGTCTAAGCCACATGCTGAGCACTGATTTCAGTCCCTGCCACACACTCTCTTTGCAAAAAGGCTTCTGGGTCTTTTTAAGCAATTTAAAATGTGTAGGATGAGCTGGCCTGTCCATGCCTGCTCCTTTGATATTCTGCTGCCTGGAAGTGTCCTTGAGTCTACAGGGAGCACCTGTAGGGAAGTGTGAGCCGGAATGTTGTGAAGAGCAGGAGGAGAAAAACCTTTGAAATGTCATATTCCACTCTGATGACCCACTCAATAACCAGTGAAATTATATTTAAACAATCTGCCCTTTGATGCAATCTCAACCAGATCAGAAGGGCAAGTGCAGTTTCATGGAAAGGTCTTTTTTTATTAGGCAACACACTTTGTGCAGACACAGGGGGTACTGCAGGTGTTATTTTAATAAGGAAAGCAAATGGACTCTGCAGATGATCCCCAAAATCTTCGTGCCAAAAGCATTCCACTATATCACACTGAGCAAGACATTTTCACCCATGAAATTGCTTCTTGGGTGAGGGTGGGCGTAGATTTAGCCTTGGGTAGTGCCATTGCAGAGCCCAAAGGGTCACACACACCCTATGGCAACCTGGCAGGAGAGGTGGCATCACCTGGGGAAGGTGCCAGCTCTCCTCATCCTGAGCACCATTCCTCCCAGCACAGTCATATTCACTTTATGAACATGGCAGGTTTTTGTTTAGGCAGCAGAACTGCCCTCAAAGAAGCCTTGTGCACGTCATCCTTCCTCTGCCCATTGCATGGGGCAGATGTGAGAGCAATTCTATCTGAAAGCTTTTAGCTCCTGTAACTGATGATTTATATTTGTGCTGTAATAGCCAGGTACTGCAATAAGAGTAAGGATTTAATTGTTTTGATGAAAGTAGCTTTTTCTGCTTTCAAATCAATTTGCTAAGCTTGGATGATGGAATATAAGCCTGGATTTGGCCATGCTTTTCATGTGCCCTGAACAAAAAGGCACCAACCATCTCAAAAGAGCTAGCATGGCATACTGAAACTTTTACTAAGTAATATCTGCATAACTAAAGGCAATAGGAGCAGCCCAACCTGAAGAAAAAAGGTTTACAGGAATTAGTGTCTCCCTGTCACATTTGTAAAAGGGACACATGCCTTTTTCAGATCTTTGCACATTAATGGCTATATTTGATTCAAAATACAGTCAGTGAACCCTCAGTAAATGGAATTAAATGGTATGTGTCTGATTTGAGGGTGACAATTCACCAATTGTTTCTTGTTTGAATTACTACCTGCGTGGCTGGGCACAGCGGTAATTGAAACTATAATGTTTCATTCCTCTTTAGCTATGATTTATCTGAAAAGTTCCTTGACTGCTGTTCTGTTCTCCTTCCTGAGATGTCTCCCTTTGTCATTGCCGTGCTGTCAGGAGCTGCACCTTTCCCCTGTGCCCAGCTTTTGACCTGGCTTGGGATCAGCAACTGAAGCACGCAATTAACCCACGTGTCCCTGGACCAGCCCCATCTGCCCCCTCTTCCTCTGACCACTGGGGCTCTGCTGCTGCAGGGTTTGGGGTTCCTTTTGTTCAGCCTCAGCCCCTGCTTTGCCTTTGGCTCAGAGCTCAGGTGAGCACATCTTTACCAGCTTCTTCACATTTCCCTCCAACTCCGAGAATCTGCAGTAGTTTTGAGACCATCCTCTTTTGTCTGATCAGGATTATTGACTGCAGGACCTGGACTGATTCGTGCAGCAGCAGCTGTAAATGCTGAACTATCAGGGGTTGCCCTTTCTTCCATCTGTGCCTCATTTTGTTGCTTTATTTGGCTCTTACACACTATGCTGAGGTATCTGTGGCTGCCACAGCAGTGCTGGGCATGTGCTGGGGCTAACAACTAGATTCTCACTCTCTTGACACTCCCTATTTATAAGCAATTGCGAGTCTGTTTTCACCCAATATTGATAAACAGAAGAAAACAGAATGTATTTTATTCACCCATAAAGGCTGACATTTCCAAAGATGGAATCAAATTATCCTCCTCACCTATCTGCAGATAGCTGGATTGCTGGCTAGGCAGGACTTTGTTCCTGCAGGGTAATGACACCAAGTAATGACACCTAATTTCTGAGATTTCAGAACAAGCTGGTCTGAGATAAACAGGGCTATTTTCCTTACAAATAATACAAACCATGAAAGCCAGAATCTGTGCCTCAAGATGACAGCACTTCTTACTCCCATGGGACAAAGCTGGAAATCCCTGAGAAGCCCCTGGGTCCTTCTGCCAGCAATAGGGCATCCTCTTCTGGACACAAAGGCTCTTGAGTTTCCCCTTCCAAAGCTGATGGAGCTACATCCACCAGCACAGGGAAGCACGGGGCTCTCAGTGGGCTCAAAGGCAGTGACTGAGCTGAGAAACACCAACCCGGGTCATAGCACTGTTTTCTCTAACCAAATCCCTAGCAGCAAAAGCAATCCCAGCTGCTTCAGATGAGAATTTTACCTAAAATGAGATCTCAAGAGTTACTCTGCAATGTTTTCCCACCCCTCCCATACCTTCACACACAAACCATTGCATACACAGTCTGTCTTTGTTAGAGATTGTACTTCTCCATGCCTGGAAACACAGAGCCATACCAATTTAAACCACCCTTTTCCACTTCAAGTTTACCTAATAATTTAGTTTTTTGCTCATCTTAGAGCACAGGCTGAATAATTAGAGCAAGTGCTGTTCTTCTCAAAATAAAACTAGGATTTGTAAGTGCCAGAGGACATCGGCAGTGCTGGAAGGGAAAGTAATTGTCATTCCCTTTGGGAAAGCTCTTCAAGAATTCAGGCCCTGCTTGCTTTGGATTTATTGTCAGTGGAGCAATACAGGCAGGGAGTATGATAATCCTTGCAAGCAAACCAACAGCACAACTAAAAGCAACTGAAGCATAAGTTAAGCTCTGCTGTGTGTCTGGTGGCAGAGAGGGACTGGCCATGACCTGGTTGATCTTCCAGCTCTCCCAAACCAACCGTGGTGTCAGGGCATTACAATGCAAACAAACAAACAAACAAAAAACAATACAGTTCTTCTAAATGGGACTCAAAGCTCTCATCAGGAAACCTGGGACCCTGAAGACAAAGCCCATGAGGGGCTGAGTGCTCAGCTCTCCCTGGGCTGCTGGGGGGAGCGGGTTTGTCTGGGCGGTGGCTGCTCCAGGGCCCCCGAAGCGCCGCAGTGAAGCCCCTGCCAGCAGGAGTGCTCAGCTTGGGGTGATGATCTGCAGCTCCCCTGGGCTTGCCAGGGTTTCCAGAGAAGTCATGGAGAGAATTTGTGTGGCATCCCACACCCCACTGTGATGAGAGGAGAGCCTGTCTGCTTCCCAGCCCACATGCCAGAGATAACTAAATACCTGTGTACGTTATATACATAAATATATATATAAATAGACACATATTTACCCACACTGCTGCAAATGCAGTGTCTATGTCCTAGGTGCACAGTAGTCTTGATTAACCCTTGTCTGAGTCACCCCTCCCCTTGCTGAAAGATGTGCATTAAATGATACTCTTAGTATGGCATCTTCATATCTCCCCTTGCTGCAGCTCTGTTTCCAAATAGCAATTGGGTGTCTCATGGTTTAACTGCTGCCAAGAGTGCAGCAGCTCTGGTGCACCTAAATAGCTGACTTTTTTCCAGATCTGGTTCAGGTCTTGTCTCCAGTGATATTAGCTCGGCTGCTGTGATGGGAACAGAGTGTGAAAAGTGTGGAAGTGGAGGAGGAAAACCCTTGGGAGAGTGAGGTGCAGTGCAGGGAGAGGGACTGGCAGGCTGCACCACAGCTCCCCCCAACCCCTGCTGCCCCGGGCATCAAGGTCCTTGGGCCTCCTGCTGCTTCCTATCTAAATTTGGTGGATGACTGGAGCCTGGAGCAATGCCTGTCCCCTGGGTGCCCAGCCTCTGCCTGGGAGACTGTGAGCATGGCTCATCCTGGTGGTGTTACAGACACCTCTCCTTGCTGCCAGCTCAAATGCCAGGGGGCTGCCATGATATCGTGCCCATCTCCCTGGATATTTTTTCCATGCTCCAGAGGCACACATGTACCTGTGGTATCCCTGGACACTGTCCCCTCTGCCTGAGGACATGAAGCAGTAAGAAGTGTGGGTCCAGCTGGATGCCTGCCAGCGCGAGGCTGAGAAGGGGAGGGCAGACAGAGGTCTGTCCATAGGGGCTGCCCATTGACCTCTCTGCCCTGGAGCAGGTCAGACCCTGATGCTTTCCCTTGAGGAGGTGAGCCCAGCACTTGGGGTGCAGTTGGTCCTCACCACCCCGCATACCTGCACACACCAGGAAGAGGGTGCACCTCCTTTCTCCATCTGCCACTGCAGCTCCAGGGGTGCTTTGGGAACGCAGTGAAAATGATTAGATTTAGAAAGAACCTGGGAAGCACTTAATTCAATTTGTGATTAGCTGCAAGCCACTTATCCCATGGCAAAGTGTCTGCAGGGAGCAGGAAAGCTCCAGCAACACTTGGCTCCAGTCACAAATATTGCCTCAAGACCCTCAGCAGCCTGGAGGCACCAGCACCTTCTGCTGCTGGCTGTGAGCAGATGGGGGCTGATCTACCAGCTCTGACCCTCCCAAAATCCATGCTGCAGCCAGGGAAGGAGCAAAGCCTCTGGTGGGACAATGATGGGAATGCTGTCACCGGAGGCCAGGCGGGTCCCATGGTGGCAGTGCTGGCCAGGGGTCTGCCCACCACGTGCTCGCCCATAATTCCTGACCTCAAGTCGAAAGTATAATTCTTCCTGCCACGTCTGACATTTAGCTGTACAGTGATCCTTGCCAGGAAATTGCCATCATTTCAGCTCTGCTCCCAGCTACCGTTCTGATTTATATTTTTGTTTTTATCCAATTTTTCTGACTTGTTTTGGTAGGGTGGGCAAAATGTTCTCCCTCAAGACAGATGACAGTTTGCCGATAAGAGGAGCAACTTATCACAAGCAGCTCCGATTCTTTCTCAAATGCTTAGTCTGTTGGAACAGCTTTAAAGTCTAATGTGATATTGTAGGTTAGCCCCAAATCTGCTTTCCCTCCTGTATTTCATATTTTATGGCTCCTAGCATCAGTCCTTTTAAAACAAAACACTTCCATCTTTTTCAGTTCATCCGTGTTGTTCTTCCACCCCCCGACCCCCTTTTAATTTAACTGTTTAAAAACTTCTTCTGGTATGGCAAATAAAATAAACACCATAGATGAGTGACCTCTTGGAAGCTTGGTGCCCTTGAGTCTAACTTTAGAAATCATTTGTCACAGGCACAGAAATGTGCACTGCAATCAGAATTAGCTGCCAGCTTTTTTTTTTTTCTTTTTCAGACAATTATATTGTAATTTGAGTGGCATTCTTGATAATAGTTCAGATTCTCCAGCCTTTGCTCCATGCCTCAGCAAACCGTGCACTAAAACAAAACTTCTGTCCTGTTCTTGTTTAAAATCGTTATTTATTTATTTTTAATTTATCATATGGAAAATAAATGAGAGGGAGAAGATACACCAGGAATCTGAAGAGCTTTGAGCTCTGGAAATAAGCCCAGCAGGGTAAGAGGGGCTTATATAGTTGGTTATAATGCAGCAAAAAATGGACATTCTACATGAACTGGCTGAATATTTTCCAATTAGTAATTTGGGCCAGAAAAATTACTGTTATTTCACAACTTGCAGGTTTCCTGAATGAAATGACCTCTTCTGCTCATGGTTTGTATGCTAGCATAGCATGACAAGCTCTGGTCAGGTGCTTTCATTGTTTGAAATTGTAGATTTTGTAGAAAAATCACTTTTGGTCTGCAGATAGGTTGTTTCCACGTGACCATTTATGGCTGACACTCAGGCTGTGTCACTGAGTGAGAAGTGTACGTGGAACACTCTTGAATATCACATTTTTTAGGAAAAAGCCTCTGGATTTGTAGCATTGACTGAGAGCAGGAGAAAGAGTCAGTGTCCTGAACCTGGGGTTGCTGAAGCTTCTACCTGTCGGTGATCAGGGATCAGGTCTGCTGGAGGATTTTGGCAGAAAATTAAAAATCTTGAAAGAACTTTTTGGGGCTCAAAATGCAGCTGCCAGCCTCCATGGCTAACCACATCCCTACAAACACCTCTCACCTGTATTTGGAAGGAAGGTGCTTGGTGAAATCTGGTGGAGATCTCTGGCATCAGTAAATCATGACAAGTTGGGAATTTCATGTCTCTGCAGAGCACATTTGGTGGCATGGGATGGATGTGGGACATCCCTCACCCCCAGCCCATGTGTGGCAGGAGCTCAGAGATGCATGAAATGGAGGATTAATATTTATTTAGTTTGTTTGTTTAAGAGGCAATCATTTGCTGATGTATCCTTGGCAAATCTAGGGCATTAATTACTGGGTACCAGAGCACTGGAGTGCCTGTCATTCACTCTTCACTTGGCCCTCCTTTCCCCTCCTTTCCCTTCCTTTCCCTGCTTTCTCCCTCCTTTTCATTCCTTTCCCTTCCTTTCCACTTCTTGCCACAACTTCACCGTCCTTGACTTTCCTTGCCCTTGCTTGCTTGCTTTCCTTTTCCATTCTTTCCCTTCTTTCTCTTTCTTTCCCCTCCTTTCCCTTGTCTTCTCTTCTCCTCCTGGGTAGGGGCAAGTTAGATGGAGCTTTGAGCCACCTGAACTAATGGGAGGTGTCCCTGCCCATTCAGGAGGGTTGGATCTAGATGATCTTTAAGGTCCCTTCCAACCCAAACCTTTCTATGACTATGATTCCATGAGAATCAACCCTGCCAGACCCTACTTGCTGCACTGTTGTCAGGGGAGGGTTCATTTCTCAGACGTGCTGCAGCATTGCTCCTTGATGCCCCCAGCTGCCCCCTGGCAGCACTGAGTTCTCCCAGCAGGGATGTCCCAGCCGTGCCCCTCCTGATGAGCTGGGCTGAGCATCCCAGCAGGCACAGCATGGATCCTGCCATCGCACGCGACGTCACCAGCCCCAGCCTGCACAGCACCCACCACCCTCTCCCAAGGTCAAACCCCCCCCGACCAGCACGACGGAGCCCCCAGGGACACCCAAGGCTAATGAAGCATGAAATTCAGGTTTAAACAGAGGTGCAGCCAACAAGGTGCCTCTTCCACACCCGGTTGTTACCTGGAAATAGGGCACATGCTTTCCTGTAAGGGCACAAGCCTCATTTTCCTGGTGCTTGAGCCCCCACCCCTGACTCTGGTGACTCCCTCTGTGACTTCCCAGGGCCAATGAAGGAGCCACGTTCACTTCTCCATGTGATGGAATAATCCTCCTTTCAGTAAATAAATGTCTGTGTGTGTGCTTCATGCTTGTACCTGGAGAGAAGATACTGTCTGCCCCGCTCTTTCAATTTTTCAAGCTCCTGGAGGGAAAATGTGATAGGAAAAGCCTAAAAATTAAAAAAAGACTGAGTGAACAGCCATACTTAACACCTTTTTCAGCACAATCCACCCAATTATTTTCCTTCCCCTGCCTTTTTTGCTTTTAAAGCTTCCTCTGAATGTAGGTCCTGGGTCAGCAAGGCATTAAGGTGCTCCCGAAGTATCTCAACTTTAAACCAAATCCCACGGAAAGGACATTAATCATCTCTTGCACCTTCAACTAAAGACACAGCATTTTATCTGGGATCCAGAGTGTATCTATAAATATCAGCCCATCTCGCAGCCAGGCAAGTGCTCATTCCATTACAGAAATGGGGAATCTAAATCATGGAGCTGGCCGGGGCTTGCCCACGGTTAATCTTTATAATGGCAGGGAGCTGGACCAAAATCCATGTGTAGCTGAGCTGGCAGGAGGTCCAGTGGGTATATACAGTGCAAACTCCAGGGAAAGCTGTTCCCATCCAGATTCCCAGAAGAATCTCTCCAGACTCTCTTGCAGCCCCATGGGACAGAGGTGAGGTGGGACACACGTGAGAGGTGACGGCCACTCCAGAGTGTGCAGGTTGATGACACATCTTGAGGGGACCCTTCAGAAAATAAGAAGAGCAAAGACCTATTTCTCAGCTCTTCTCCTGGTGGAGGAGGCTGGATGGGTGACCACAGTGAGGAGAAAGTGGGCGACTTGCTTGCTCTTGCTCTGTATCAAGTTCACAGGCAGAGAACTCCTGAAATGCATCTGTACCTGTAAATGAAAAACCTAACAGGATTTCCAACCCTTTGATTTTTGCTAACGTTTTGCTTGCTTTTTATTGCCCTAAATATGCAGGGGTTTTAAGGCACTGGTCCCTCAGAGGGCAAACTTGCATGACACCAAAAAAAAGGCTTTTGTGAGGCAAAGTGGGCTGTGAGTTGGGCTGGGAGAAAAGCCCAGGGCAGATGCCAGGGCCAATGCCAGGCCATAAGGTGCAGTGAGCTGCTCTGTGTGCTGCTAGAGCCACTTCTTGTGGTTAGTAAGCAAAACCACCCAAGTTTGTTTCTCTTCTCTTACAGGAAGAAAAAAACAGGAATAAAATAACTCATTTGAAGGCAATTTGCCACAGATTTTGCATATGATTGAGAGGTCTGAAAAAAAGTGGGTATAGTTGCTAAAAGCAAACATGGTCCTTTAGAGAAAAGTTTCACAAAGTTACCAAATGTTGACAAAGAGAGAGCAAAGTGCAATGGTTTCAATGTATTTCCCATGTCTATAGGTCCCAAGCTGCCCAGCTCCTGTCAGCTTCTCTGTTTAGTTTGATGGGTTTTTGGTCAAATCTCAGAGGGATGTTGCTGCAGGGCTGGCAGCTCCTTGGCAAGTGTAAGAGGTGTGATCCTCCTCTCTGATCAGCCACCACATGGACCTGGCACAGGTCCTGCTGCTTTTTTTCATTCCCCACATCTCTAGGGAACTGATAGGAGATCCAGGGTGGGAAAGGTCCCCTTTCTCCAGGGAGGAAGCATGAAAGTCCTGCTGAACGTGGAGATTAATTTCCAAACCAGCACCAAAAGACAGCCATGTCCCATAAAGTGCTGGCTGCTCTTAGGAGTGAAATGGAGATTTCTCCTGCTAATTATAAAAATGGCAGGCAAAACCCCCCACTATATGATTTCTTACATTAAACAAATTTTATGGAGGAGAAGACTTTTAGTGGCAGTATTTGCAGACTTGGCCTTTCGCCAGCTCGTTGTCATTAAATCTGCCGATCTTAAGTATCAGCTGCACTTATTCAAAGGGGCTATAAATAAAACCCTGAAGCTTATTAAAGGAGCAGGCTTCCTTGGGCTGTTTGTCAAGCCTGTGGACAGACTGACATCGCCAGCATTTGGGCAACCCTGGCTGCTGCTGCAGCACCTCTTGGAATGGGTCTTTCACGTGCTCACAGATTTCTCTTCCACTCTGCAAGACACACGGGACTCTTCGTGCAAAGAAAACCTCCGTTTACACCCACAACAAATGTCTTTTGTTCTGTTAGGGCTGGGAGAGTCCTTGACCACTTGCCTGAAGCCTGAAACTGTTTAAGCTTTGCCTGGCTGCAAGGGTTAAAAAGGAACAGGAGCATGGGGAGAGATAAGAAATCAAGCTGGAATATTTTATACAGCAATAAAGTGTTTTAATGTGAATTACAGCAGAAGTCACCACTCCCTGGACTATCAGCTCCACTCACGCTCAGGACTGCAGCTGTTCTGGTTCTCCTCTGGGATTTGTCTGATAAAAACCCAACAAGTCCACAGGCTGTGGGTGCCCCTTGCCACCCCTAGGTGCCCGTGGGTGGCAGGCAGGATGCTCCAGGATGCAGCAGCCGTGCTCCATGTCCCTGGTGCAGCCCCTATGAAAAATGGCCAGCAGTGCTGGGTGGGTAATGACCCGTGGCTCAGAAATGACTAAGATGCAGGAATTAAATTTACAATCAACTTCCTTTTTTTTTTTTTTTTTTTTGCCTTGAAAACGAAGTTCCTAATTACAAAAAAGTCCATGAAAGCACCTCTTGGGCTCCGGGCAGGGCAGGAGACTGCAGGCAGCTGCAGCTGGGAAGCTGGGTGCTGTCACCGTGCCAGGCGTGACGTGGGGCAGCTTCAGGGGCAGGGCAAACTGATGACACAATAACAGGAGAGCTCACTAGTTGATGCCAGGTTTATTTTTGTAAGTGCAAACTAATGAAATTTAGAGGCTTTAACATCAAGGAAAAAAAAAATACAGAAAGTACAATTTAAAAATGAAGTTTATAACCGAGCTGTGTGTTGGTTGCATTAAGGAAACGAGCAGCTCAGACTTTTTTGCACAACAACCCCACATTTTTTTGGCAAGAGGCAGGGAGATCTAGTTTGTCCCAATGAAGCTCCTGGCTCCACACAAGCAGTGGATTAGGGCTGTGAGTAAGCGGGGACTGTGCATGGTCCCTGCTGACACCTCACTGTCCATTTGTCCTGGGCTCCAACAGGGGGAAACCACCAGAAGGGGCTTGTGATGGAGTTGGCCCTACAGCAAGCACTGACCACTTATGGGACACCATTTACCCCTTTCCCATTCTCCCACTGCTCAGCCGAGGGGGGGGATCTCTCTCATCATGTTCTGAATTTTCAAAGGTAGCAGAGAAGTTGTTTAAAAGGTAGGGAAATGGAAGAAAAAGTAACCATACGCCCACAGGAGAAGCATCCCAGAAAATTAAGATGAGTATCGAGGAGGAGAACTGTTTGAAGAAAAAGACAACCTTGAACATCTCCCAACAGGAAGGATGCATAAATTACAGCAGCCTGGAGGCATTTTGCAACTTGTTTATTTTACAGACTTTCTTCTCTCCTCTCTTGTATTTCTCCACTTCTCTACTCACAGAAGAAATCAGGAGGTTTCTGAAAGAGACATGTGATAGATTGTTCTTCAAGTCATTCTGCATCCACTGCTCTGATGAACCTGAAGGACACCTGTGCTGGTTGGGCTGAGGTTTTATCTCTTGCTGTTTCTCTTGCCAGCTCTTTGGGCTGGTGGCTTTTCTGGAAGAAGAGACACTTGGACTGGATGGGCAAGGAATAGGCACTGGAGAGTATGAGGAAGCACAGAAATCATTCAGCATCCAGCACCAGCCCAAGGAAGAAAATGGAGCTGCTGAGAAAAGAGCTAATGAACACACACCTGGGTAAGTGAGGAGAAGAACATTAATTGCCTGTACAGCAGTACAGGAGTCTGAGCAATAATAAAAAATTGGGGAGGACTATTTCATGAGTACAAATTCTTTCTGGAGATCATGACTTAAACCTGGGGAGAAAATCCATGCCTGAAATATTAAAATCAATAGTTGTAACCTATTTAGAAAGAACTGAGTGGGCAAAGAAGGTGCAGGAGGGACAATCAATATGAGAAGTGACATTGCTGTGTTACGAGCATCACTAGAAACTTAAGAGAAAATGACCTCAAATACAAATAAAAGCCAAAAGAAGGTGCTTCTCCAGACCATCAACTCCCATTAGAAAATGGGTCCTACTGACTCCTTCACTGGAGACATTCAAAACCCACCTGGAGGTGTTCCTGTGTGATGTGCTCTGGGTGATCCTGCTCTGGCAGGAGAGTTGGACTAGATGATCTTTTGAGGTCCCTTCCAACCCCTAAGATTCTGTGATTCTGTGATCCCAGATCCAAGAACTGGCTACAGCCAGTACAGAGGTGATGCCTGTTCAGATGTACCTGCTGGGCAGAGAAAAGCCTGAGCTGGCAGTAGGTCCTTTTGCTTTTCAGAGTTGCAAGCCAGGTCACCTGGAGGATTTTAAGCAGAAGATGTGAACGGTATTTGGCAACTCTTTGTTGAAAAGCACTTTGCCTTCTAGGCAACCTAGTGAAGTCTCAGCATTGAGAAAGAGATGTCTCTGGTTAAAAACAGAAGCTCGGGGGGGGTGTGAGAGAAGGTCTGAATTCCCTCAAAAGGAGGAAGGGAAAGTGGGTAATGAGGAATGTAAAGCAGCCACAAGCGTAGGTCAAACCTATGGGTAGCAGAGCCGAGGGCAACAGGGAAGTGCTCTTTAGATATCAGAGCCTAAAAGTAGTTGTCTAGACAGAATAGCAGACATTAAAAAAAAAAGAGTGCAGAAAAGGCAGACACTAAATATTTCATTTCTCTATTTTGGGGGGAAAAAAGCTAAATGAAGTAGCAATGTAATCTGAGGATGTGAAATATCTTCAGTTCCAACACAGGATGTTAAACAGCTGCTGCTCCAGCTAGAGGATTGTTTTGATGAGCAGCCCTTGATATTCAGTGCCTGAAAGTTTTAAAATGTGTCCCAGGATCTCCCTGAGGCTGGAGGTGTCTGGGAGGTGAGGAGTTTTCCAGAAGACAGAAGCAGTTCTGACTTTGTGCCAAGGCAGGAACGTCAATGAGGAGGATGACTTGTTTAATTATAAATCTGATTGTCTGATGTTGATTTTGTGAAAAATAATGGAAGAGCTGATAAGGGACTTGATTAATAACAATTTGAGGAGAACAATTAATTACAATCAACACGAGTTAATGGAAAATAGATCTTATTAAATGAAATTGATATAAATTTTCAAGAATGTGATTATAGATTTGATTGATTTAGTACATTTCATCAACACTGCTACGTTTGACTTCTGCAAGGCATTTGACTTAATGTTGTCCCATTTATTAAGAAGCTAAAACATTGTAAAATCAACATGGAATGAGCTAAACGGATGAAAACCCCGCTGAGATGTTTAAACATAGCAGGGAATCATCCCAAGTGGCTGTGTTTCAGTTCCTCATTCTGAGCAAATGGTGGAATATCCAAACCCATTACAATCAAAGTGTGCTGACGAGCCTTGAAGTAGGAGCACGGTCAGTATGTGGGTCAGTCCTTCCTCAGACATGCAGCATTCATGAACCAGGTACAAGCAGACACTGACCAGTTTAAAATGGGCACACACAAAGCTACACTTCCAGGAGCCAGGATTTCACTGAGGGTGGAGGGATCCTATTACCCAACGCTGGAGGTTTGATAAAATAACAGAGTGAAATATCTCCAGTGTAACATCTAGTGGGACACTGCAGCTATTTCTGGTGTCTGCAACTCAAGAAGGATGGTGATGAATGGGAGAGGGCACAGGAGAATGAGTGAAGCGTTGCAAAACATGCCTTACAGTGACAGCTTCAAGGACCCCAATATGCTCAGCTTAACAAAGAGAAGGTTAAGGGATGGCTTAATGACAATCCAGATGTATTCAGACAGGGTACAGAGCTGCAGAAAGGGAGTGCTCTTCAATCTCATAGACAGAGCTATAAAAAGAGCTGGTGACTGGAAGCTGACACTGTAAAATTCAGACTGGGAAGGGTGTGCTTATTAAACTGGGAGGAGTAACATCAGAACAACTTCCCAACAGACAGTTTCGTATCACTGGCCATTTCAAAACCATGGTGGATTTTTTGTTTGTTTGTTTGTTTCAAACCGTATCGTGGATCTACCAAAGATCACTGTGGATCGCCGTGCAGGCATCTCCACTTGAGGGATGGTCCTTTGGTTTTATAGTGTGTCTAATAACGAGTGTTTAAGTCATTATCCCTGAGTGGGACAATTCTCTCTTCTCAGAGCTATTGGTCTGGCCTTGGTGGAGACTCAGGCAGACACCTCAGTGGTATCAGTAGCTCATCTTTGCCAGGGGAAAGGCTGGAGCAGTATTATCAAACCAAATAAAGCAAACCCAGCCTACATCCCTCTGCTATAAAAATCCCAAAGTGCTGTGCCAAAGGGAGCAGCTCAAAGCAAGTACAGTCAGGACCTGCCTTCCAGCAGCCCATTTAAATCCTGCTGGTCCCCCCCTGCTGCTTTGGTTTGATAGACTTTTCAGGGAAGTGATATATTCCTTAAAAGTTACTAAAACTGTGAGAAAAAATGTGTAGTTGGTTAACACACTCATCTGAGCCCAGGAAATTGCAGAAGGAGAGCAAGCCACGATCCTGCACAATGGGGCTTTCTGCAGGAGCTCCCCACACCTCTGCTCTCTGGTTTGGGAGCTGCTGAGATTTCTCCTTCCATGGAAATTCTTCAGCAGGATCCTTGGGAGCAGACCCCTCCCTTGGGCAGCTTCAGGAACCATCCTGTGACTTCTCCTGGGACTGGTCTGCAAGCCCCAGCTGACATCTTTCTGTGGATCCAGATGCACTGGGAACCAATCAGGTGTATATATATATATATATATATATATATATATATATATATATATATATATATATATATATATAAAATTTGACTTTTTTTTTACTTTTTTTTTTTTTTTAATGTACTGGGACATTATTTCTGGGTTTTCAAGCTGTGAAAACAGTGTCTGGAAAAAACTGTCCTTTTGAAGAAATACTGGAGGTGGTTAGATAAGAACTGATACCCAAAAGCAGGACAATAGAAGTTGTTTCATAATTGATTTATATATAAGGGACTTTTTATCTTCTGATAAGGTCTTTACCTTTAAAAGCAGGTCTTTACCTTATAGAAAGGATATAAATGAGATACATTTTTTTATCTTAACTTGTAATGAGATCAGCAAAGAGACTTTTGAGCTGTTCCACAACCTATTTGTGATTTTACTGTGGTTCTTTAACAGCAAAGTTAAGGGCTTCATCCCTGAGACTGGGACCTTGTCCCACCCATTCTGTTTACACCAGGGAGCTCACTGCTGGGCACCACCAAGCACCCTGGGTCCTGAGCTGTGCAGGATTTAGCTCTGGCCTGATTGGTGCTGTCACTACTGTCCCCACCATCTGCCACCTTGTTGCTGCTGGAACTTGCCATAGTTGATAATCCAGAGTATTAATTAGAGGGGAGGAGGCAGCAGTGCAGGATGCTGCCAACCACAGCAGTGAAGCCCCCACATCCTCCTGCATCTCCTGCATCTCCTGCTCAGGGCAGACAGCATCAGACAACAACTTCAGCAGCTCCAATTCAGTCTGCAAGAGCCCTCTGCTCCAAGTTTCATTTCGTCCAGCTTTGTGTTACTCAGCCAACAAGATTTCCATTGATTTCAGCTTTTGGCTCAGGAACTGTGCAGATGCTTTTGAACTGAACAACTTAAGCATGATGCTTATGTCTTGTCAGAAAAAGCCCGAACCAGTAGAAAATGTTTTAAAGCCAGCAGAACATTATTGCCACAGAGATAAACACTGCTGTAATGTGGCTCACCGGAACAACAGGCCGTTTATTAAAACACTTCACCATTTAATTTATCCAGCATTTTATATTGAAGAGTATTTTCATTAGGATTCCACTGCAAAACCAAAGAAGGCATTAAATCATTTAATATACTGACAGCTCAATTTATTTAAGCACAGGAGTCTAATTCAAAAAAGCAGACCTTACACAGAGCCCTGTCTTTACAGTCTTGGTGTACAAAGTCCTATTAATTTCAGGGTAGGATGTTACATGAATTTAGTTTGAGGTCCCACTACATGTTTTCCTTTGGTAACCAACCTGCTGCATCTGCTGGAGCTGGCTGCAGGCATCTCTCCTGGTTCACACCAGCCCAAATCCGTGTCTTTGGCTTTGACTAATGCTTGTGAGTATCACGACCTTTGCGTTTGGCATCTGGCTTCATTTAGTCCTTGATGGACCACAGAGTAACCGGCATGGCTGGAGAAACAGAGATCAGCAGGGAATCAGCAGCAGCAAATGGAGCAAGCCCTGAGGACTTCAATGAAGTAATCACTTTAACTCTTGTTAATTGGCATTCCTGACTCTAGAACACTTGGCAAAGTCTGAGAGATCCACAGCAACATATTTCTGTCTCAGTTTGTAGTGAATTTACAAGCGACACTCAGTTCTTCAACATTGGGGTGATGTGTGGTGAGGTTCCACCAGCCCTGCCCTGGGAGATGCTGAGCAGCATCAGGACTGTCCACATCCAAGCTGTCACAACTTGCTTGAAGCAAATCTTTCACTTGGTATTCTGGGTGCTCAGCTCCTTGGACAATCAAGTCCGTGTGGCTTATTACTGATGTTCCCAGATCTGACATAATAAATAGTGGAGAAGAAAAATGTCACCTATGACAAAGCCCTGTACGATATTGGGGTCCCCAGTGGCTCCTACTTTGGCTGCTTTCCAAAACTGGTATTGAAGCAGAACCTTGGAAACAATGGCACCTTGTCAATAGGATGCACAGGACATCATTAATAAACATTAGGGAGCTTGATATGATCTGGCAAACGCGGAACAACGAAATGAGGTCCCAAAAGCAGGATGGAGAGGAGGAGAAGAGACCTGAACAGGGTGTTTAATGACTCACCAGGCTGTGAAATGCAGCAGAGAGCAAGGCTGGGAGAGGAAACCTTTTTAATGAATTCAACATGTGAGCACCCTTTGAAGGCTTAGCTCCCCATTTCCCAGTAATGTTTGACCCACCTGCAGATACTGATCATAGAGAAAATAATAACCAGTAAGTAATAATAATAGTAATAATAGGAAGAGCAGGACCCTCATCTCCAATTCATATTTATAATCCTGCAAATATCTCACCCAAAGCCAGAAGATTTACAGGTTTGCATCTATAATTAATATCCTTCCCTAAGCAAGAAAGGGAATATTTTCATACAAATAAATTTGGAGGTCTAGACCTGGATTTTGAAGACTAATATTTAAATCCCCAGCAAGACCTGGTTATTGGTTGTGTAGCTGCAAACACAACAGAGACATGCCATGCACATATGCATAGATAGCATTGTACATTTATAATAATATTACAAAAAAAGTTATTGTTTATCTTTTAAATGCAATAGATGAAGCTTAAACAGGGAAAAGAAGGAAGATGGGGAGGTCTGCTTCAAACTGTCCTGGTTTCAATTTGCATCAGGCCTGTTGCCAAGGGCAGGGCTGGGCCTGGGCACCAGGACACATAAAGGGCTTTGAGACAAAGGCAATGCAGTTTTAGTTTTACGAGCAAAATAAGCAGTAACAGTAACCTCCTTACAAGCCCACCAACTTTCTCAGCATCTGCAGGCTCTCATCTGCTCTCAGGGCATCTCCTCACCCTCTCAATAGTCTCTACAACCAGGTTTCAAAAGAGTTACTTGTTCTTTTTATTTTCTTGGGGTTCCTTTTCACTTTCTTGTGCTGTAACCAGCAGAGCGGGGATGCGCTGGGTAAGCAGTTGAACCAAAACTAGGAAAGGACAGCTCCTCTGGTGCAAGCAGGGATTCATCTGAAAAATATTGAGAATTACTGGAAATTTAAACATAGGCACAGTTCCAAGGCCAAGGGTGTGAGCATCACCTCACTTAGTGATGCATTTACCAAGGGAGGCAAAGTACTTCTGCTGTTCCAGATCGAAAGAGTAAAGACATGAACAAAGCCCAGACAATTGTGTTTATACTGTCCTAAGCTGTATAACATCCCCATTTAACTGAGATTTTAATTATTCATGTTTAAATACTATTCATCAAAAAATAATCCTTTATGCACTCGGTCATTTGGGGAGCTCATAGGTGATTACTTGCCAGTGGCAGAAGCCCTCTCTAACCTCATGGCACTGCCCAGCACCAGTGGGGAAGGAGGTTCTTCCCCAAAAATCATGACTAATGACCCCTGTGGGAGGGCGAGGGGGGCAATGGCAGCAGTACCAGTGTGGAACAGCAAAAAAAACCAACAGAAAATAAAAATAATTAAAAAAGCAAAGGAAACCTTCTGGCAAGCACACAGAGGAGCTGTGCTGCTCCAAAACTTAGTCACCATGGAAAAGCTTTCCTTATCAACATGTTACCCTTTGGGTTTCATATATGTTTTTCACTCCCCTGCAGAAGCTGAACTGTGGGTGCTTGGCCATTGCTCTTCCTCCAGCTGTGGAAGGGGGAATAAATTCATGGTTGTTGCTCTGCAAGGCCAAGTGCAGGTAGCACAGGGGTGGGGGAAGCTGCATCCAGTGTGGGGTACTGAGCCAAGGCAGAGCTTTGCTGCAACTTCGTTTTCATGATTTAGCATTCCTGCTGTAAATAATTGATACTAATGTAAGTGAGATAAGAGACAGACTGTCTGTGGGCCGGGAGGAAGTGGATCCTGGTGACATCCACCCCAAAATGTACTTGCGGATTTATCTGAAATAAAATGTTGAAAAGCCAAATGCAAAATCTCAGAGGGGGGGGGAAGGGAGGAGGGATAAAAAGGATCATCTGTGGATCAGCTCCCAGGACTCCAATCTCTCTAAGAAAAAGCTCCTGATATTAATTTCCTTAACAAGAGAGCTCCTGTACTAACTAGTGCTTTTCAGCTCTCCCTAAACATGGCTCTCAGACTCATGTATTACCAGAAGGGTGGGTGGGCATTAGCATGGGTTAAGGAATCCCAATGTCATTCCAAGGGTTGTGTCTGGAGTGCAGCCCTCCTCTTGGGAGGCTGTGTTGCCAGGAGAGAGCCTGTCAGGCCCTTGTATTTGTTGACTTTGGCTTAGGTTTGCTTCAAAACTGCTGAGCACCAGGAAGGAGCTCTCCTGCATCTTAGTCTTTGAAACTAGAGAAGGCAAAATTGTACCTCTGGTCCTGCCAGGGCAGCCTGAGATGGGTGATGGAGACAGCGGCAAAAGGGAGATACCCCTACTGGGAGTGCTGGAATCCAGCGTGTCCCAGGGGCCATTACTCAGGATCTGTGTCTAAATCCTGATTTTTGAGGCTGCTATTGGCATTTCACGTCCTCTGAGCAGTCTGTGCCCAGCAGCAAACAGACAGTCACCTCACCAGGCATGACGTAAGGCCTGCTTTGAGCCTGTCTGGCATATATAAAGAAAGATAATGTCAGCTGAAAAAAAATAACACCACCTTTGAGCCACTTTTATGGGTCCACTAAACTTTCTCTCCATCTTTACACCCCACCTGCATTACCCATTACTCATCAACCCAAGGGCCTTCCCATACCCACTGTGAAAGTAAGCATGCCTGGTGGTTCAAATTGCTGGAGGAAGTGTAGGAAATCTGCAGTGGCAATTCCTTCATTTTAAACTGTATCCTTGTAAATCTAGCAGAGGGTCCCTCAGCCCGTGGGTCTCCCTTGCCTAGAGCAGGCAGGTTTGTTTCACTCGTGTACCGGGGACCATGACTTTACACATCACCTTGGTCAGCACGTATTTAGAGCTCTGAATTTGTTTTTAAAATGCATCTTATCCCATGGATTTAATCCAGGAAGCCAGAGGAAAAGAGCTGCTTTGGAAATGCTAGGAAAGAGAAGCATTGGCTCATCAGTGATACAGATGGAGAGACCTAGAGAGACTTTCTCATCTGGAACATGATTTTATGATTCAGTGAATAATGCATATTAGCATAATACTAACTAAAAAATCCATACTCATCATTTACTATTAATTACTTATCAACATTATCCTATTATTAATTATTAACATTTACACTATCAATCAGCCCCTGGCTGACTGATAGCTTAAAATCTTGCATAAAGATTGTTACAAGAGCTACATCACATAATGTGCCTCACAGTCAGGTTGTCATATCCTCATCTATAAAGCTTTTTACTAATGCACTTTACAACGCATCTTACAGTACATGGATGAAGAGTGTGGCTGCACCCAGCAATAATTCCATTAATTATGAATAAAGCATTTACAAATGACATCCTTATTTAAAAACAGTGATGAACACATTTTGTTTCAATGCGGATGCACTGGGTAACTTTTAATTCCATAAAAAGCAAAGCTGGCAGCATGGGTCAGGGAAAAAGGGCCAAGATATTATGGTCTTTGCATCAGAAAGGGAGAAAAAACAGCAGAGGAAATAATTTACAAACAACAAAACGTTGGGATAAAGCTGACCAGACTCCAAGGTGATGGTGGGAAGGGACGTTTAAAGGTGCCATGCAGAGCTGAGGGGCAAAAGCCTTTATCCAGACCTTGCATTGTGGTGTGTCAATGAAACTCTATCCCAGATTAATAAAGTCTGTATTTTCATTGCTTTCACTTTGGGATGTTTTCAGCTGGCTGGCAGCTCACCAGGACTCATTAGCCACATGGAATTTGCCTTTGCAGTACCTTGGTGCTGCTTTGTCCTACAGGCTTTCAGAGATGGCAGAATATTTATTACATACAATATTTCACTGAGGCTACTTACGTCAAGAGGCTATAAATACCTTACTTTTCCTAGTTTACTTGAGGGATAAAAAGTGAGTAGCTAAGTCTACAGATCAGGCTCAAGCTCTGTTAATGAATGGTCGGTTCATTTTCATAAATATCTCAATTGTTTGAAATTATTTTCCAAATTAATCCTGTGAGTGATTCTTTACTTCCTGATGGTTCCCAAGTATTGCTGGCTAAGTTGTGCAGTGGCAAGATTCAGGTTAATACACATGTTATGCAAGAAGGGTTAATTTAAATTAATTATGCTTTTGGTAATAAAACTGGGAATATTTATGCTGGTCACAGTTTTCAGCTGAGAGTCCTGAGCCAAGTGCTTCTTATACCAAGGTTCAACAATATAAATGTGTGTACTGGGGATACAAAAATCCCAGTAACTCACTTCTGGCTGGTGGCTAAGGGCTTTGGTCTTCAGCAGGAAGTCAGCAAACTCCTCCTGGTTATTTTTTCCTTAAGTTCATCAGTATTTACAGCAGGTGCCTGGATAAACCACAAGCCATGGTGCTGTGCAGCTTTTAGCACGTAGCCAAAGCCCTGCCTGACAGCCAGTGCTGAGTGCAGGGCAAGTTTCTCCAGAGGACAAGAGACCTGGATCCATCATGGGAAGACAAGAAAAAGCATTGCCTTAGGAAGGACGTAGTTTTGGGTTCAGCCAGACCTTTTTGCAGGTGTCCTGCAGAGTTGAGGCTGCAAACCTCCTGTGAATTATTTTCACACCACTTTTCAATGTGACATTCTGGTATTCACGGGGGACGCTTAGTGTAAAGCGTGACATCTGGCACGGCGCTTTTCCCAAATTTTCAAGTCAATAAACACAGATAAAAGTTAATATAGATAACATTTATTGCCAGCAGTGTCAAGCAGGACATTCTGCAGCTTCCTTCTCTCAAACCCAGGGAAAGCCAGGCAGTTGTAGAAGAGGCTGCTGTAATCACAGGTCCCCTTGTGCAAGACTGTTTTGAAATTCCCAATATTTCTCCAAATCAGCAGCAAGCTGGTTTCCAAAGTTGGCTGTCAGAGGATTTATTTGTTAAGGTTTTGGCTGTTTGCAGCAGTGTCTGGGCAGCAGCATTTCCACAGAGTTATCAAAAATCTATTTCCTTGCAGAGTCACAAGTGAAATATCAAACCCCCTCCGAAAAGCTGAGCACAACATTTACATTTTAATCTCATGTAACACTTCAGTTTCTGACAAACTGGGTTTTCTGGTCTGTGTGTTATGGAAAGGCAGCAGGGCTCAGGAGGAAATTTTATAGCCCTGGGAGTGAGAACAGGCTGTTTTGTATACATGGACCTCCTGTCCTGTGGAGGCTTTTCTTGCACCCCACTTTTTCTGGCACAATTTGTAGTTCCACAAAGGCAGCCACAGCCCCTGTTTCACTGTCTTTGCCTGCAGGGCAATTGGGATAAAGTGGAAGTGCTGGTTGGACTCAAGCTCTGCAGTTTGCTACCTGGCCACTAAGGGCATCTCCCTCCTCTCCCTGCGATCACAGGTCCTGCACGGCTGCCACAGAATCACTGCAGCGAGGTATGAATTATGGATGAAATAAAAAATCCCAGCCCAGTGCACAGAGGGAATATGCAAAGTGCAGAACAATCCCCCCTGTGCCCAGGCTTTGGTGGCTGTCACCTCCAGGGACACAATGACCAAAATGCTCTGCTCAGCCTCAGCTTGCACCTCCCTCACCCCACAGGTCTCAGGATTCCCTTCTCTCCGGGGCTTTGGGTTTGGAAGTGCTGACATCCATTAATTTGAAAAACATCCCCTCATGCTTTGTGGGATCTTCATGTGGAGATTCTAAGGGTGCTGCATGGACAAGCTTTCTTTTGAACGTACACACAGAGCATCTCCAGCCCTGCAGGCTTCAGGCAGGATGGGTGTCTGCTCTCCACACGGGAAGGGCTCACCCTGGGGAAATCTGGCACAGTGCAGATCCCCCAGCTCCAGAATTGCTCCTGACCACATGGAGACACATTTGCAAAGGAGGTGATGCAGGATCTGTGGGCAGGAGCCCACAGCTGAGGCTGGTTTCCAGGGCTGAGCCTGGCACAGCCTTGCATCCAGCAGCAGAATTCCCAGGGGATTTACAGCAGAGTTTCTGGCTCCTGCCAGAGCTCCCTGCTGCAGAAACAGAGGAGGGCTGGACAAGTGCTTCAAGGTAATCACAGACTGGCTGTAAGACTGTGACCTGGGGAAGCTCAGCCTCTCTGTTCATAACTTCTCTATCAGAGAAGAAAATGCCTTTCAGAAGGCATTTTAAAAATGTCTTTTAATTTTAAAATGTTTTATTTACCCCTTGTAAGTGCAGCTCTCTGCTTTCCTGCACCATCTAATAGCACACTGTAAATATGTTTCCATGCAGCCATTTCTCAGTGTGCAATATCAACATCTGAGCTAAAACCAAGCAGAAATTTTTCCCTGAAGAAATATTTAATTCAGTGTTATTGTTATTTTTTTCTTTTTAATGGTTTGCTTGTCATGGGGGTTCTTCAGCCTCTTAGTTTCAGGAAATGAAGGCTCTCTGCTTCTCCCTCCTTGTCAAAGCCAGCCCTGGTAGGTGAGAGCAATGCCACTTTTGTTCCCTGTCCCTACTAAAGCATTTTTACTTTCACAGCCTTCCTTGTGCCCACCAGGGTAGCTCCTCCAGCAAGGGCAGTAACTGGGACAGGCCATGGGATCTGCACAGTGAGGAGAAACTTTCCCAAGGGGGGCTGAGGGGCAGGATTGGCTCGGGATGGGGAAAGGGAAGGGGAGGGAGACTCACTGCCTACCTACATCTGTGGCATCTCCAGTGGGAAGGAGAGTTTTCAGTTCTCTGAAGCTGAAACAAGTCTGATGTGTGAGTCCACTTTTGGTTTCTTTCTGATTTGTGTCTTTGCTTTGCAGAGGGTTTGGGAGGGGGGTGCAGAAGGTGAACAGACACTCTCTGATGGATGAGCTGTGCCTCCCAAACACCCCTCCTGGCAGGATTTTTTATGATAGTGATGGTGCAGGCAGCGAAGGTGCAGGCAGTGATGTCTTATAGGGACTCTTAGAGTGGCTGCAGGGAAAAGGGAGGCTCTGAGATCGCACTTGGAAGTGGAAGCAAAGCAACTGGCTCGTGCCTGGGTAGGGTTTGAGTGGACGGGAAGCACTGCCTGCAAGTGGTGACACCAGCTTGGCCTTCTCTGCTGGCAGTTTGCAGGTCTCTGGGCAATTGTCTTCTCACTCATCATCCTTGCCCCACCTGATACACAACAGGCTGGCAGGATTAATAGATCTGTGCTTGAATTTTGCCTGTGTAGTAGGTGTTTTGTTTATTAATGTTATTATTATTATGAATAGTAATAATTCACCATCATCACCACGGTGGCAAACATTCCCCTGCCCATATATTTCAGCTATCCAATGTCAGCCACTTCGTTCTTAATTTTGATTATTGTAAGAAATCCTCTAGCATACCAAATAGTCTCTGTAAATGAGGATTTACAGGAAGGTCTTGAGAGCTGTCAGAGTAATGTTTTGCCAGCAGGGAAAACTTAACCTCCCCTTAGATCTTTATTTCTGCTTGGTCCTGGGCTTGCTGCGTGATGCAGAGATGCTGTAGCCGCAGCAAGAACTTGACTACTACAGCTGTCAGGATGAAGGGGATGTGTTGCCAGTTGTTTTATTTTTTTATCCCATTTGAATGTGTCAGTCAAGTGCCTCAAATCAAAGAAAGTGAGAAGGAGCCTTTAAAAGTTGTGATTTGGAAACTTCAAACGTACCTTTTTTTTTTTTTTCCTTATACAGACACTAAGTCAATGACTGTTGGGCTCTTGTAAATCATAACATTTCTAAATATATCAGAGAGGCTCTCAGCCAAGCTGCTGGCAAAGATGGTGTCTGTTCCTATTGACTTCTTTTCCCCCTTCAAATTACTTTTGCATTGAATAATTTTAAATCATAATGCAAAAAAAAACCCGGGACTCTTTAACGAGACCAGCTAACGTGGTGATTAATGAAAGTGTAATGTGAGCCTTTAGAAACCAGTTAGCTAATTAGTGTAATCACAGAGGTGGAAATAATTAAAAGACCATAAAATAGCCTAATAACAGTATTTTCCTCTGGCCCAGAACTGGTGAGAAGAGGCTGGTTTACTAGGTTAGGAACAGAGAAGAGTGTAGACCGAAGGGTCTGGGAGTAACCACTGGCAAGGAGGTCTCAGGGCTGAACCAGGCAAATAGAACTAGAGCAGATTTTGCAGCAACGTCACCCAGATAACAGCAGAGTCCCCTAGCAACAGCCCTTCACATTACAGCTCCCCTCTTCCATTTTTATCCCTTGCCACAAGTTTAGTGGCAAACTAATCAAGACACAGGCACTCGCGGTGAGGCAGGATCCATCTGGCTGCCTTTCTTATGTTTCTGTTCCCTTTCTTTTTTCCCAGGTTATTACTTAATATAGCATCAAAACATCATTCACCTTGCAGTCCCTGAGCCCTCCTGGTTTGACTTCAGGAAAGGCAGAAATCGGTGTCCTAAGGTGCTTAGGAAGAAAATCCTGTTAGGGGATTCCCAATATTTATATAGCTTACAGTGTATTTATGTGTGTTATTCATGGTAAGTTTCAGGGGACTCTAACAGCTGGTTGAAAATTCTCGTGCTCAGAGGGAAAAATCCTTCTGCGAGGAGCAGGGTGGTGCAGTGAGTGGTGAGGATGGCAGTCACTGCCAGAGCTGCTCCCAGGAGCTGCCACCCTGCCCTGTCACCTCCAGCTGGCAGAGCTGCCACCCTGTCCAATCCTCCCCTGCAGCACCCAGGAGGGTGCAGAAAACCTTGAGTCCTTTGGGCAATACCAGCACAGCAGTGTTGTGGTGAATCCTACACCACCCCCAGAATGTGTGCCCAGTGCTTCTGCAAGGAGTCTCCGGGCAGGACTGTTCAGGTTTACCTCATTAATGAGCCACATTGGGTGGTGTGATGACCTGGATCTCGCCCTTGGTGATTAGGAGTGACCTACCTCTTGCTGCTGGATGAAATAGTTCCATGTAATGGGCTAGAAAAAATCCTAACCAGTAATTTTCCAGTTGGGCTGGGTCACTACTATGGCCATCTCCATCAGCTCTTCTCATTTCTGCCACGATTTTGTGTGTGTTTCATTTGACCTGGGTATAATGAGCAAGGAAGAATAAAGTAGCTGCAGACACACAATCAACGATCCTCTGCTGAAGCTGATGAGTACGCCGAGACTGCTAAGTGGGTCTTCATTAGCTCCTCACATGCTAAGAGCAGTCCTTATTTAGTCTTCTTTCCTAGGTGAATCTATTTTTGAATATCTTTTGTAGTGATCTTGTCTTGGGGATGGGGGGGGGGGAGGTTGAATAGAGGGTAGCACCACTGCCAGGTAACCAGATTGTTTTCATTAAAGAATAGACTGTGACACCAAGTTGGCAGCAAGTTGAAAAGCAGAAACAATGTGAAGCCATTTGGAGAAGGAAGGAATAATTTTTCCCTGGTGACACCTCTAGTGGGAGGCAGAACTTTATCTTCTCTTTGCAGCTCAAATGAAGCATCACAGCAGTAGCATTAGCTGGGCTTCCACGTTTCCAGCTTGTCTTTTCATTAACCTTTTTTATTGCTGCAGCAGGGAACAGGCTTTCCAGGGAGGGTTTGCAGGGCCATCACTGGAGGTGCAAGCCTAAGATGTCCCACCTTGGTCACCAGGCTGCGGCATATGTGGCTCCTGGTGGTCTGTGCTGCATGTAGATGAGCTTGCAGTGAAGAAAGGAAATCTGACCTACAACTACAAGCCTGCTGGATAATGGATTTTGGAGCAGCAAGTCATGACCAGCTTTGCTCTGGGGCCCCTTAGTCCCATCAGCTGAGACACATGAATCACATCCCAGAACCTCAAAGGTGCAGTGGGATGATGCTTAACCCCTGGCAGTGCCTTCATGACAGAAAAGTGCCTTTTTCATCTGCACAGCCCCATTTTCCACACTGGGCATCACCTAAACTTTCTCCTTTAAGCTTTTCTCAAAAAAAGTGTGGGGGTGAAAAATGATAATCATCTAAGTCATCTAGATCTGGCTGAGGCAGGTCATGCTGCAGACTATGTGGGTGGCACCCTGGGAGACCCATGTTTCCTGGAAGCCTTTTTGTATGAGCAGCAACACGAGCTGAGCACTTGCAGCTCTAGGGTTTGTAAACAGATTGCTACCTTTCCCCGCCACCCCCCCCCTCCCCCCCGTGCTTTTCACCTTATTTGCTGAAAATGAAACGTCATCTAACCTTCCAGGAAATGCTATGGTTCTTCGATCCGACAGGAGAACATGCATCTTTGGTAAGAGTGCATCTGTTCTGCACCTCAGGTCTCGGGAACTGAGTTCTAGACACTGGCGTGGGACTTGCAGCATCCTGAACCTAGGACAGCAGGACCACAGCTCTGCATCTGTCCAGCTCAGGCAGCAACAGCCCAACAGTGTTAGTCATTGACTGAGCTGGTTTTGCACCTGCAAAAATTGGCATTTCTTTGGCCTGAATCACCTTGAACATCTTAAAGCTCAGGAGGGAGAGGTGAAACCCCTCCCATCCAGCTCTGTGGGTGCGGTTGAAATAAAGCACAGCTTTACAGCTCCAAGCGACCCACCTGGCCCTGCTTTGGCCTCCTCAAATCGCCTCCTAGAAGGGGTCTGCAAGGCTGCTGCCCCCGCGGGTTGGGCTCTGCTGGGCGAGCGCAGCCCCAGCTCCCCTTCCCGGCGGCGTTTCCTGCGGGTTCCTGCTCCGGTCCCCGCATCAGCCTCTGCACCTTGTGCCTCCCTGCCCGTCCCCACGCTATTTCGGGGGACTTCAGGGGCCTTTCCCAAGTGAAGGTAGTGGGGGGGAGGTGGCCGCGGGGCTGGGGAGCAGCTGCAGAGCCTGTTTCCAGCTGGAGCAGCAGCGACGGGGATTTGAAGGTGAGAATTTATTTGTAGGGAGACGCGATGTTCATACTGCTCTGCACCTTTCTGCCTCCCATCCGTCACGAGTGGTTAAAAGACATTCTTTTGCTCAAGAAGTGCATGCTTTGAGACCCAGACTGGTTTGCCTGGGGGTGCGTTCATCAGCGTGCAGATCTCTCTCTCCTTCTTGGCTCATTCCCGGAGCAGGGTCCCCGCAAACTCCGCTGGATCCGAGGAAGGGCTCGGAGCCGCTTTTGCGTTTCGCTGTTTCCTCCTGGATCAGGTCGGTGACAATTCCTCCATGCTGGGGAAGGTGGGTTTGGAGGGGACACCCCTTCCAAAAGCCTCCGAAACCTGCAGTTTCTTTCCGCCGGGACCATCTTTCCTGGTTTTACCACTAGATGGGAGAGTGAGACTGGGCTAACTCAGCCGCTCTGGTCCTTATCCAGGTAGGAATTCCGAGGGGAGATGAGCAGTGAGAAACACCTGCAGGTCATCCTGCGAATCCTCGCTCCTCGGGAAGGTTGTGGGTACCCCCCAGAGTGCCTAGTTCCTGCCTAACCCCAAAAGTGCGCATTGAGGGGGAAACTAATTCTGGCCGAGAACCTTCCTTGGGTGCCAGGGTCCCAGGGGCAGCTCTTCTGCCCTCATGCCAGGGGAAAACACATACATAAAGACTACATACATTCTTGGGGTGAAATACTATTTATTTATTTTTCCTATCCACCTCTCCTAGAGCAGAAGGAGGTGAGGAAAGCATTTGCAATTCACTCCTCTCATCCCCCTTTCCCAGGAAGCCAAGTGACCCCAAAAATTGCTTTGGGAGCTGAAGAAGAGAGCAGCATTTTCTCTACACTTTCCCTCCACACCTTTCTCCTGTGTGACAATACTCCCAGCCCCACCATTTTCCTGCAAAGGTGAAAAATGGGCTGGTGCAAGGATTGCTCGTGCAGGAGGAGAATTCCTGCCCTGCTCTGGTGCCACTCACCTTGGGACCTGCTGTGGGCAAGGGAGGGGAGGGCACCTGGTTCATTAGCATCTTCTTACATTTACTTTCACTGCAGCATTTCCCATCTCCTGAGATGCTTCCCAAGGTTTTGCTGGGATTGGGAACGTCTGGGAACCAGATGGTTGCAGAGGCACTTTCTCAGCCAAATCAGATTGCCCAGCTTGACCGTTTGTATTATTATAACGTTTGGGGCTTTTAAAAACGTGCACCTCTTCTTCCTTCCTGAGATTTCACAGGTTCTGGAAGAAATCTCATAGAAGCCAAATTCTCCAACTACTTGTGGGACTTCAGCAGGATATGTAAATCCTGTAACTTGGAAATTTTCTTTTTGGGTATTTTTGCTGACTGCCCAGCCTTTCAAATGTGCAAGCTTTTAAGAGAAGTGACTCAACTGATTTGTTTAGAGCCTGGCACAG
Organism: Apus apus; assembly: GCF_020740795.1. Classification (NCBI taxonomy): domain Eukaryota; kingdom Metazoa; phylum Chordata; class Aves; order Apodiformes; family Apodidae; genus Apus; species Apus apus. Next base: position 12,706,886 of record NC_067296.1, read on the forward strand.
TTGGGCAATGAGATGAAATAATTCCAATAACCTCCCTAACTACAGTGCTCTTGTTGCCTCTGCTGGGGCCTCCTGGCTTTGCCTTTACAGAAAAATTATGTCATTATCCAGTAAGAGAAATAACAGCTGCTTTGAAAGAGGAAGTTGGGTTTTCTCCTGGATGTTAACTGCCCATATTTTCCACAAGCAGCAGCCACCCCACCCTGCATGTGCAACAAGGCCACTGACTCACCAGCATGAAGCACTGGCCAACTCCTCCACCTTGCCCAGGAGGACCCAATATCCTCTCCAAGGAAGGGAAGCGACATGTCTCTGCAGTTAAAAACTACAGATGAAAAAATGTTTCCTGGAAGCAATAAAAATAAAATAATAATAAAAAAAGAAGAAATTACAGACCTGGCAGGTTAAGGGCACATTTGCTTGTGCAAATGCAGCTTCTGGCTGCTGGGGAGAGTCAGGGTGGAGCATCCTCTGCCCCAGAGGGGCCAGGGCTGGGGTTCACTCCAGGGTTGGGGTTCACCACACTCTCTGTCCCTGGGATGAAGGTGAGAGCAGCCATAGGATGTCTCTAATAGATGGTTATTCATGTCTGCTGCTGGCCATGGATACTTGTAGGAGAAGTTACTGCCCTTGTCCGACTGTCTGCTGCTCCCTGTGCTCCTCAGATGCCAGATGCTGGGTAAGCAAATGGGGAAAAATTCATCTTAGGACCACAGCAGTAACTCTGACCTGCTCTGCTATACCCCTGGTCTTTATAACCTTGTCTTCTTTCATCTCCTTCTCACCGCCCAAGAAGGGAATTGAAAACCAGAAAAAACACTAACTGAGGAGAGGAGCTTCAAAGCAACCAGTGGCCTGGTGCACCTTTGCAACAACACAGGACCAGAGGTACAAGGACACCAATGACAGACTTCTAGCATCTGTCAACCATAGGAGATGCTGCTGCTTGTTGTGTCCAGTGGCTTCCAGCACCCCAAATGCAAAGTCAGACCTACTTCAACAAGGAAATGTGGAGCTGATTAAGTATCTCAAGGAAAATGGCACATGCAAGTGCCATTGCTTCAGACAACAAATGTGTCAGTCACCAGGTAAAGCTGTATCCTGTAAACCTTTCCAGTACATGAGGTTGGGATTTGAATTCCCACAGGTGCAGAGCCAAGGGAAGGAGAGGAAAGAAGATTAGAGGATGGCCCAGGCTGTGGTCCATGGGACTTGCTTCAGGAAAACTCAGCTCCCCATGAAACACCAGCCCTGATGGATGGTTGGGGCAGAGTCCAGCACCACATGTGTGCACACGTGGCATTTATTGCACTAGTAGGCAGCTCCAGCAGCAATAGAATAAGTGTGAAGTTTAGACTTACAAAGCATCAGTGCAGGATGGAGCAGCAGAGTAACAAAATTAAGCCTTGCTTGGAAATGTGACGCCAGAGCCCTTTGGTACTTGGCTTGTGGCATCTGTGAGGACTCTCCTGATGGTGATTAAGAGCAGCTCCATGACTCTGGAAAGCAGGCAGAGGTGTCTGCCTCCTCTTCAGGGGCACCTTGAGCTCCCAGCAGAGCATAGAGGGGTGTGTGTGCTTGTGACCTGTGTGAGATGTGCTCCATGGGGCTGTGACCAGCTTGGGGGAGCCAGCGGCACCTGGGTGGTGGCAACCACAGAGCACATAGTAAGTGAAAACTATGACATGGGTGAACAGCAGCCCCAGCACAGCAGGGCACCCCTGGACAGAGGGCTCTGACCAGGGGGATGGCTACACTTGCTCTCACCCTGTCCTACACCTGCAGCCCCCACTGGGACACAATCTGGCCTCTTGGATGGAGAGTCCAATCTCTCCTGTAGACCTTGATCCTGCAAGAGGAACTATGGTGATGGATTTTCAAAATCAGCCAGAATAGTGGGACCCAGAACTTATCCAAGACAGCAACAGGATTAGCCATGTGATTTCTTCTCTGTGTTTACAGGGGCAATATTTTTCCAAAGTTCAAAGTCTTCCTCTGCAGAAAGCATGTGATGTGCTTTGCAGCCACTACGTAGTTTTGATGCTATGAACAATTAAAAAAAATCAATTTCTGGAGCAATATTTTCTATGTTTCCAATCTCTGAACTAATTACAGGACTGGAAAATCAATAGCTATCTGGAAATCTTTCCAATACAGACAACTAAACATGCTACATAAAATGCTGGAATATTTTCTTCACATACACATGGTGCTCATGACCATCTCCAGATGATGTCACTGCCAGTAAGTGTCTGTACTTCATTACATGGCAGGGGCAACATTTACCAACATCTTCAGGGAGGATTGGGCAGCACAAATAACACAGTATGGGAAATCTGGAGCAACATTCGTGCCAGCATTTTAAGCCAACAACAAAAAGAGTTGAAAGGCTTGATTAATTCAACAGGAATATTCAAAAAGATTATGAAACAAAGTCATTAAAAGTTCATGCCATGCCTTGGTCATAATGGGCTTTTTTTGTTTTGTTTTGTTTTTTCATGAGGCTTTATTTTAAGAAAAAAGTAAAATCTTTGGTGACTGGAAAGAACCTCTTCTCTAGTCTCCTAGCAAAAGAAAAGTGGTGTTAAATGGGTAGTTCAATGGCAATTACACTCCAAAAACACACAAAAAGAGGAAGGGTGTTGCTCTGATGGATATGTTCTCCTCTTGCTGTACAAACATATTGTGTTGATCGTGGCAACTTGGCTGGAGCCAAAGCCCAGACCCTGGTGCTGCCGCTCTGCTCTGTCCCCACGCCCTGCAGGCGTTGCTGGGAACTTGTTTGAGATGCTGCCTCCTCCCTTGTACCCTGCCGGAGCTCAGCGTGCTCTTGAGACAGAGGAGCTTGTGCTGTCGCTAAATGAAGAGCAAATAATCCTGTTGGACACGGTCCCAAAATCCCAGCGAGTGGCTAGGAGGCAAAGCCCACCATGTAGGTAATTTTCCTCTCACTCCCGTTGGCATCGTTGCTTGGGACAATGGAGTGATGGGCTCTGAGCTGTCACATGCCCACAAAAGATTTGCTCTCTTTTTATATGTTTCTTCTCTGGTTAGTCTTCTTAACTTTTTTTCCCCTAGGGAATCAGAGGAGAAGTGGGACTGGGTTCCATCTCTGCCCTGTTTCCCTTCCCTCCCCAGGCCAGGGGACTCCCACAGCTGCCCCAGCACTTGCAGCTCTCCAAGGTCTGAACATCATCCCGGAGTGGAGCCTCAGGTCTAGCAACCCATGAAGGTAAGGTGCAGAGTGTCTCTTGCTCCAGCCCTCATCTCAGGAGACAGGCCAGAGTTTGTAGTCCCTCCTAAAATAAGAACTTAGTACATTATTTATGATCAAAATATTTACATTTTGGAGCTGGGCATAACCTAAGTAATTACCTGGATTGTAATTATTGATATTATTATTTACTGGGCTCCCATGCCCAGCTCAGGAGGTCCTGTGCAGGGTACAGCACGTCAGGACAGAGAAAAGAGCCCTGGGGGAGCTGGACCCACACATGGTTGGGGGAATTCAGGGTAGCAGCACTGCCTCCTGTACACAAAACATGCGACCCCACAGTATGGCTTAGCTAATCTGGGCTGCTTTAAGTTGAAATGCAACAGTTACAAAAATACTGTGCTTATCAGCATCACAGGCACAATTTCCCTTTTAACTCCTAAGCCTGAAGTCACCTCAGTGCTAACTCAGAGCTGCTGGCTGCCACGTACCAGTCAGACTCTATGGGAACACACCTCTGCTGCTGCACCGAGCTCCAACGTGGTTTCTCTTTGGGTGATTCTGTCTTTGGGCTTTTCTATCATTCTTGCCCATGTATGTCATATTTTGTCCAAATAAAATGTGGGAATGCAAGAAATCACTTCTATTTTATCTCTCTGTCTTAGGAAGAAAAAGGCTGTGGTGTCTGTGCATCACCTAATGGAAAAAAAAACTGAGAAAAAAGAGCTCAGGCCCCTCAGAAATCTTTCAAATAGAAGTTTCATCTCCCCTTTATCTCTCTGAAAATTAACACATCACATGGTGTGCATGCTCAGTGGCAACAGATGCTCCCCTGGCCACCAGCCATCAGCACCTTGGGGACATCCCAACTCGAGGTTTGCACAGAGATTATTGGGTTTAGCAGCCGCCAGAGCACGTGTCACCCATGGACCTGTCTAATCCTTCCTCAAACACAGCTACACGTTCAGCTCTGCAGTGCCCTCTGGCAATGGTTGCCATTGATCAGGAGCTGTGCAAGAGTTTGCTTTAAACCTCCTACCTCAGCCTTTCATTTACAGCATCCTGTGCTCTCTTAATAATAAATGCAGCTCGCTGAGCTGAGCAGGATGGGCTGTGATGCTCCCGTTTGCAAAAAACCAACAGGGTGTTACAGAGGTAGGATAACACCAAGTCTGGTAAAGTCCCAACGGGGATTTCCAGAAGTGCATTTTCCACTGCAAGCCAGCACTAGCCACTGCTCTTGAGAAATCCCATCATTATTCATTATTTATTATGTTTCCTGTGAATGAATTTCTGGCTCAAACTACAGTTATAATAAAACTGTAAAAAAAAATATCTTTTAGGAAAAAATCTGTTTCTCTTCTTCCTTCCTTCCTGGAGTTTTGTGGCTTGTTGTGCAAAGGAGATGTGAATCATGGACATATTTATAACAGCAATATTAGGAAATGATCATTCAGCCACCAGAAACCTGTAGTAGGCATGATGTCTTTAAATAAATTGTTTATTGCTATGTTAATCTCATCTTGTAAATACATGCACACTTAACTATATTAAAAATGTAAATGTTCCCAGCACCAGACTTTACATGATGAATATACAACAACTCCTCTTCTTTCCTAGTCAGTTCTGTGGATATAGGAAAAATGAGGACAGTTTCATTTGGTGGGTGTTAATAAGGTTTGTGTCTGCTCAGATTTAGCCCAAAGATTGTCATTAACATCTCAGGTCCCACGTGGTTTACAGCACTGAACTTGAAGAAACATCCTTCAACAGCTGCTGGTGTCGGAGTGATTCCAGCTCTGGGAGTGCCTCCAGCCAGCTGACTGCCCTTCTGTGGCACTAAATTTGCATTCATTAAGGCCAGAGTTTTAATGATTTATGGACATTTATAAAAAATGGCAGCCCAGAGCCCCCGACACTCCCAAAGCTTCTGACAGAGGTACAACACATCATAAATCCATCCTGGTGTGAAATGCTGAATGGAAATAATTGCTGGCATACCTGCAAGTGTTAACATGACTCAAAATGAAGATTTCAGTCAAACTAAAATGCTCAGACCCTCCCAAACCTGAAGAGATAGTAACCCATGTGATAACAATAATATCATTATTACAATGTTGGTAGTAATGCTAATAATATGATTACCAGGCTCCTTGTCAGTGTTTATTACCATCACAGCCCTGATAATCCTCAGCTTTAATGACAGATGGGGGCAGAAACCTTGCAGAAACCATCTTTGTACCCACCATCAAGCCCCAGCCAAGCAGAAACCTTCTCCCCTTCAATTTGAAAAGAAGAGCCCCAAGCAGTGCCAGCCACTAGCACAGCTCCATGGCACGCCTGGCTGAGCTTGACAGGAGCAAGATGGTTCTGAGATGAGACCAGCAGAGGTGAGGAAGATTTAGGCCAGATGCCATCCTGCAAAGCTGATGTGTGTCCCCAGCAGTGCTGGGGACAGACCTGTGCCTCCCCATTGCCCTTTCCCACCTCCCTTTAGCAGAGGTGTCTATTACTCACAGCAGGACAAGAACTACCCTCTGGTGAGTCCTTTTCTAATTCTTCTGCAATGCATCTTTACCTTTGCTCCTGTTGCATCCTTGTCCTTCACAGGTTTGCAGAGCCAGGAGAGAAACCAAGTGAGGCAGGACTGCAGCTCATGTCAAACTCCCACCACCCTCACACTCAGGTCCCTGCCACCCTGCCCATGCTCTCTCCCCTGTGCTCATCTAGGCTCTACCTAAACCTTCCCCATCCTTTCCACCCCTCTCTCTCCTGCCTTTCACTGCATCTTACAATAGCTTTGGAAAATTAGTTTCAGCTTCTCCTATCCCCTAAGACTGCTACAAAGATCCTTTGGATGAGCCTAGTCCGGGGAAGAGCTGGGCTCTGGAGGAGCCTTCTGCCACTCACAACCCAGGTTTGCGTTGCCCCACATGGGCTGAGCCGTGGGGGCTTTAAGATGGAGTTTGAAACAAACTTGCTCCTGGGATAGATTCCTTCTCATTTACAAGTGAATCAGCAGAGACAGGCAGGACTGATTTGCAGTCTCACTGCCTGACATCTTTAAAACATTTTTGTAGGAGACAGATTTCTTCCAGGTGTCCTCTGTCCTTCTTTGCCACACCACCTCCCTTGGATATATTATCATAGTTAGTATTAGGTCTTGAAATCCATGGGACGAGCTCGTATCTTTACATCACCCTCACCCAAGAGGCAGCATATTTTGAGGTGCTTCACAAAAAAATCACCCAAAATTAAGTAAAATAATTACCCTGCACCTCTGAGGACAAGCTCACCAAGAGCAAGATGGACCAAAATGTATGTGGAGAAGCGAGCAGGGATGCACCACCCTGAAGCTGGAGGCAGTGACCAGTGCAGCTTGGTGAGCTTGAACAGGAAATGTGAGGGGGTTTCCCCAGCTAGGAAAGTTTTGACTCACTGCTTCACCATTACACATCTGCTGCCTTTCCACTCTGTTTATTTGAAATACAAATGGTTGAAACAGGGCCTTGCTCATCAGCGATTGCACAGCACCAGACAAACGGTGCCCTAACTTCAGTGCACAGGAAACGACTCAGATAGAATAACCCAGCATCCGTGCGTGACCACGGAGCAAACACTTCTGGTTTTCCTGACCACAGCATGATGCAAACAGCAGGCTCTCTCACATCTAATTTTGCTTTGAAAGCTTATTCTACAGCTCCAAATTTAGCCCAAAAAGGGGCTAAATTTGAGCCTGCAAGAAGCCCATCCACCTCCAACGAGGGGCACAGCAAGGATGGGACAGAAAGGCAGCACCTTCCAGCTCCGTCTCAGAGCCACTGCTTGAGAAGACGAGGAGGAGGTGGTGATGTGAGTAGCACATTGTTACAGCCTGGGATTACCCTTGCTGAGCTGCAGGGTCTCCTTCTGCCCCAATGCCAGTTACCTGTGGGTCCCTGAGCTCCAGCAGCTGTGGGTGAGGTGCAGCCTTGCTGCTCGTGCTCTGAGCAGAGATGCGTACTCCCGGCTCAGTGTGGCAGCTGGATGTCAGACTTCTGCCCATGTCTTCACCCTCCTCCCTGCCTTGTGCAGCAATAGCTGGGGTTTGCCATTACCCAGGTTAACCCCCCCACAGTCTGGATAATGAAGAACTGATTGCACTTTAAAGAGCTAAACATACAGTGCCTGAATTATTTATCTCCGAACATGCAGAAACAGGCCAAATTCCCCAGTGATGTGAAACAGCCCTTGTAAGAAATGCAAAGAAATGCAAAAGCAGCACTGGTAGGGACACACAAGCTGCGTGGTCTGACTCTTGCACATACACATGTCACACCTGCTGAGATTCTTCCTGCCAGGTGATTTATGTCCTGGAGGCTGTGCAGTGCTCAAGTGTTATTGCTGCTCCGGAGACTCATCTGTGCAACCCCCCGTGCGCCTATAAACCAACCACTGTGACAGCAAGTCCCCAAAGAGCAGAGAAAAAGGCCCGAACAAGTGTGTTAATGCAAATTAAAGGGGTTCGGTGTGTTCCCACAGCTTTCCTGCCCAGCTCCCTCGGCTCTGGAGGAGCTGCACTTCCCCTGCAATGATTAACCCAGCCGTGCCCAGCCCGACAGCGCCTGGCGCTATAACGCACCCATAAAGACAAGGCTGCGATAGCTGTGTTTGTGCTCCAGATAAAACAATACCCATGCATCTGCTCTCGGAATTTTCCTTCCGTTTTTGCGAGGTCGGTTCCTAGCAATATACCTAGGAGGTAAAGACTAAATTCCTGCCATTGCGCTCTGCCACCACAGCCAGGGTTGTGGCTCCTGCCACCAGAGTTTCCCCCTCGGTGTGGTGCATGGGTGCATCCCAGAATTTCTCCCTGAGCATCCCGCACCCCAAGGAGGGGCAGGGGGCAGCCCGAGCCCTGCCTGGGGGCACCGAGGCCCCACTTGCTCACCGGGACGGGAAATTGGGCTTTTTTTCCTAAAATGCACCTGCCCCTACCTCTGCTACCGTTATCTTATCGCTCCTCCATCCTCCGTCCTCCCCTCACTGCCCATCTCCCTCTTCCCTCCTCCCCCAGCAAGGGACCCTCTCCCTGCCCTTCCTCTCCCCTTTCTCTGCTCCCATAGACCCCTGTCCCCCTCCTCCCTCCATCCATCCTCTCTCCTGCCGCCCACCCGTCTCCCATTCATCTCTCCCCCCACCCTCCTGCTTTCTCCCCCACTTTCACTTCGGCCTCAGTTTCCCCGCTATTGGCCGGGCCCCCTCCGGCTCCCGCCGCTGATTGGAGGAAACTCGTGTCCATCAGGGAGCAGCTCCCGCCCCTCGGCGGGTCCCGGGGAGCTCAGGGCTGGGGGGGCGGCGGCGGAGAGAGGGTCAGCGGCGGCGGCAGGTACCGGGGATGCGGAGGGATGCTGGAGGGATGCGGAGGGATGCGGGAGGGATGGGAGGTCCGGAGCTGCCCGGGAGAGCCCCCTCTCCCCAGCCCCCCATGGCAGGAGGTACCGGGCGGTGCCGCACGTGTCTGCGGGAGCGGCGCGGGGAGCCCCGAGGAAGCGGGGATGTGCGTGGATCCTCCGCGGAGGGACCTAAAGCCCTGAGATGGGGCTGGCGGGGGCCCGGGCTGGGGGGCTTGGGGCTGGGGTGAGCGCTGCGGTGTCCGGCGGGTGCGGAGCCCCGGCCTCGGGTGCGGGCTTTGTGTGGGATCCGTGGTTTGAGGGCAAGAGCTCGGGAAAACCCCGTCGTGTTTCCAAGGGCGGAAAAAAGTCACTAAAAGCAGCCAAACTCCTGGAGGTTTTCCTTTTGTAAGCGTTCTCTGGTGATGCTTTACGCCCGGTGTTACTACCGTGTAACTGGAATTGCTAGAAGTGATGCACTGGCTTTTGGGCTGGTTTGTTTGGTTTGTGTTTGTTTTGTTTTTCCTTTTATCAAATCCTTGACTTTCTAAGGGAAATAAAAAAGCTGCAGAGAAAAGGTGGGAAATAAGAAACGCGGGTAAGGTGGAATGGAGAAGTGAGCCTTAACAAGTAAAAAGTATGTTAATGCTAAAATGGTCCTTGATTCCAGGAGGGTAGTTACTGAAGTTAGAGAAGGAAGTCACGGGCAGCGTGCTGAGCTGAAACTGGAGCACTTTCCTCCCCTGACCTATATTACTTTGGGTAACCTATTTGTTCAGATGATATGAATCAAAAGCATTGCTACTGTAAAAGAGTGATTTTCAGTTCTGAGAGCTCAAAAGGCACAAGTGCCATTAATCACCTGAGTTTGTTGCGTTCACATTTTGTAACCACTTCATAGGTTATTTGGCTTTACCAGGCTACAGACGTGCTCTGTCTGGTGCTTCTTTTTTTTAATTATTATTTCTGGGCTCCTACTTTCTATAGTGTTCTTGGTTGTAAAAGCATACGTCAAAAAAAGAACAAACCTCACTTGAGGGGCAATGAACACTGAAAAGATCTTTAGAGCTGTAGGCTTTGAGCTGTTCTAAGTGTGAGAACAGGATGAAATGTGGGGAGAGAAGGTTAGTCAAATGATGAAAAGGGAAAAAAAATACGTAGCTATTTATATGCAAAGAGGTCTAGCCTGCAGGCTACCGAAAAGGATCAGAAACTGAAGCAGCAGCCCTCGGCACCGGGCGGGCTGCGAGGGACAGACCACAGCCACCTGCCACCAGACCCTGCTGGGCTGCGAGGAGCAAGTCCAGGCGTGACAGCGTGGTCAGGAACCCTGTGAAACAGCCTCTGCCCTGGTACTGCCTTAATTCACCCTGCACGTGGGGCAAACCCACAAAGTCACAGTTGCAAAAACATGAAGTGCAACCCTGGGATGACAACTGAGACAGAAAGCGGCAAATCTGGCTGCTTAGATAGATCTTCTTGGCCAGGGAAACCAGGAACTACCTGAGCAAATACTTACTAGAAATATTTACAGAGATTAGAGATTTACAGGCACTAACAAAAGAAACATCCACCAGCTTAGGGAGATCAGCCTCTAGCTGCTCAGTGCCTCCTGATTTCCAATTGTAACCCCCTCAAGGCTGTTTTAATATTTTTTGTTGCTGGGGAGGATCCTGCTCTCTGATTTGGGGTTTTGCTTTATGCTGTAGCACAAAAAAAGTGAATCTGGCTTTGCTTTTTGCTGTTTATTTTGCTCAGTTCACCCTAAACCAAGCATCACTGAGCAGCTGGTTTGCTTTCCTTTATCTTAATGGAGTGTACTAAGCCCTAGAAACCTGCCTACAGGGTTGATCACAGCACCCAGGTGAAGGTGCTTGTATGCCAGATTGCCAAATATTCTGCTTTACCATTTGGGTTTCTTGTTTTCCTCACCTAGTTCCTGGAGCTGCCACTTGTAAGTTGATTATTGAGAGCCTGGGACATCCACATCTTGCAGAATCCCATGAATGCAATGGTGAAGGGTAGAAATGCCTTGCAGGACCCAGCAAACCCTTAGCACAGCTGATGGCTCATTGCTGGTGGGTTAATGAGACAGTGGGTATGATTTCAGGGGAAAGGTTCCTCCTTCGGGTTTTATGCTTAATAAACCAAGGTTGCTGAGTTAAAGCAACATGCAGGAGTTGTTAACCATGCACAGGGTGTTTTGGATGTTGGCTGGCCTGAAGTGCATTGGTGGTCTTGATTTCAATGGACACCCTGAAGTGTGTTGTGCTTCCCTAGTACATTTTAAAAAAGCATGATCTTGGCCCCATGAGGGGCTAATCCTTGTGCAGAGGAGCAGAATTTGGGAGCAACAGTAGCCCAGACCATGGGCAGGATTAGGGATTTGGCCCATAGCAGGGCAGGTGGCAGCAGAACTCTCCTTATGTCTGTGTTTCAGCAGGTTCCCCAGCTGTCCCAGCCCTGGGATCTCTCAGTGTAAGAGCTGCTCCTCTCCTGGAGCCTATTTTCCTTTTCAGAACTGACCTATTGCTCGGCCTCCTCACAATACAATTTGTTTGCTTCCATCGTGGCTTTGAGCGACCTCCTGGCATAGAAGTGGTGAAGCTGAACTGGGGGATTTGAGAACAAAGAGCTTCTGGGAAAATGCTCTGGGAGAGGTCAAGGACTTCAGCTGGTTTATGAATTCCAGACAAAGGCATCCATCCTACTTTGGTGGCTGTGATGAGTGATTGTAGACAAGTACTCAGAGAGAACCACTAACTTTTAATAGATTTTGCATCAAAACCCCTTGTTAGTACAGTGCATGAAACGAGGCAGTGAAGTGTTTAATATTAACAGAGTAATGTTATTCTAACCTTAAATCTCACTTCAGGCAGAAGCTTCCCTAAATCTGGGGTGCTGCTGTCAAAAATAATGTCATTCCACTTCTAGAGAGTAAATGACTTTTATGAGCAATGGGAATGTTAGTGGTGGGAAATAGTCTGTTTATACTTGTTCACCTTGATCAACAAAGTGCTGCGCCTTTCCAGCAGTTTTTTAAATTCCTGCAGCAGTGAAGATACTTGTCCCGTTTCTTCTCTTGTGCTATTCCACTGATCTATGCACAGTTATAGTAAAATGGGATTTGATTGCTATTGTTAATGGGTAAAGTGTATTTCTGTATGGCATCAATAACCTTCAGCCATTTGAATTCTCAGAGCTTGGCTTGGTTGCTTCAAGAAAGAAAATGCAATGCTGGCAAGCTTTGTGTAACTGTTGTCCAGTGCTTTGAAGGAGTTAGGGAGTCATTTTCATGTTGAGAAAGCAAGGCCAAACACTTTTTTCCCCCAAAAAATAAAAATACTTTGACTTCGCAATGTTCTGGCTGAAAAATATCCAAGAAAAAGAACTTGTTATTTTTATAGCTATGGTTTCACTTTTGTGAACTCAAATGCTTTGAGTGTGCTGTGATACAGGAGTTTATTTTTCTAGATTACATTAAGAGATATTAAAATAAGTTTAGATTCTAGAGTTCTGATAAATGGTACCAACACATGACGGAGATATAAAAAGGTCCCCAAAACATCCAGAGGACACAGGCTCTGTTGGATTTTCTGTTCCCTCATAGCCTCTCCTTGGGAAACCACACCAATCTTTTTAGCTTAGTATCCCTCCAAGAAACCAGATTTGAAAATTCAATTTCTTTTTCTTTAGAAGCCCCCAGAAAACAGAAGCTCAGCCTTTTTCCCAGCTGGGAGTGAGGGCAGCTGCAAGGCTGTCCTACCTTGTGTGAGCTGGAAGGGTTTGCTGCTGCCTTCCCTCCATGACCGAGTCCATCCTGCACCTCCTCAGTATCATCAAGGACAGGACAGATGCCATGAAGCTTTATGTTAGCATAAGAATTCCCCACAAAAAGGGATTTCCTTGCAGTGCTTTTAAAGCAGCTTTACAGTTGTCTTTGTATTGCTGCAGTGGATTCAATCTTGCAGAGGATTTAGACTCTCGGAGCCAGATGTGGGTCTTGATTACAGCAGAATCAGCCATTTCTGGAGTCCCCCCTATAACCCTGATCAACCTGTGATCACTTTAGTATTGCTTATTTTCCTCTTATTTGGTGGAAAGCCTTGCAAAGAGAATTTTAAGATGCTGAAGAAACTGAATTAAAAGGAGTGAAAATCCATCCTGTGGTTCACTGATTATCTGTCTCCAATCTTCTTGGGTTTAAGTAATTTAAAACTTGAAGTATTGCATTTTTTCAAGACGTGATAAAGAAAACTTTTATTGCCTAGAACCACAAACCAGCCAGTTTTGATTCTCCTGAACTACCTTTTGCTTTCTGTGAGAGTTCTTGGGAACTCTGTTTGGATGCCTTGTGTGACCCAACACTGCTCAGCAGCAATGGCAGTCAGGCCCATCATTCCTTGGGGAATGCTGATCACCATCAGTCCCTGGTGACCTCCTTCAATCTGATAACCAAGAACAAGGTTATCCCACTGCTCCCATTTCTCAGAGCACCTCAGTGGGGACTGTAGCGTGTGAGAGGGTCCTTAGCAAGAAGAATTAAAAAGTGCCTGAGTCAGAAATGAAAGCCCTGCTGTGCTGCTGTGTGGGAGCAGGGATCCCTTCAAGGCAATTTTCAGATTTCCAAGTAAATCTGCTCTCCAACTGCTGCTGCCTGAGATTGTGATTCCTCATGGGTGAGAAGGGGAGGGTACACAGCTGAAGCCATCTCTACACTGCGCATGGACAGCAAAACCCTCTGAGTTCCAGCAGATGTTTTGGGTTGACAATGGGAACATTATATGCCTGTTTATTCCTTTATCTCAGGAAGAAACACCATTTGGCAGCAATTTGCTCCCTGGCAGTAGGAATGAATTACTGACCTGATTGTCAGATGAAGGACGTGCCAGCCTGCAAGAGGGGCAGCTTGCAGACCTCTTGAGAGTGTTCTCACTCGTGCACTCACCTTTCTCTAGACATTCATTAGTATGTTATTGTGTGTCTGTGTATGGAGTTGCTGTTTCCTCCTGAGCTGGATTTCTCAGAGAGGCCTGTTAATGCAGAACTAGATTGCTCAGCACCTTTCCACCAGCATCTCTCAAAAGAATCTGTGGAGTCTCATCTATTGTTTGACGTGTTTATGTTTCTTTAGATGCAGCCAGCCATGGACGAAGCAGGCACCCAAGGGCAGTTCAGCTGAGGGATACCTGCCCATTTGCAATCTGTGGTGGTTTGTCACCATTCTTGAGATGTGACACATGGACTGACCATTGAAAGAGATTTGAGGTTTCTAAGGGAGGTGGAATTTCATGTTGGCTGCTTCTGCCCATATTTGGTGGCAGTGGTCAGCCAGAGTCCTGATCTCTGTCCTGTTCCTCTTTGGATCTGGGTTCCTACCATTCATCTTGGAGCTTCTGTAGCTGTAGTTTGTGGTTGTGGGACTGGTTTGGGATTTTTGAGTTGATGAATTAAGAGAAGTCATCCCTTTGAAAGTGGTCATCATTTCATCTAGATTACACAATAGGGACGTGTCATCTTTGAATAAATCCCAAAATATACCACCGTGTGTCAAGATCTAGAGTGTTTCATAATCAAATGCAAATTAACTGGAAGTTAACTTTGTGTTTATTTTAATTGGATGAAATACAATGAAGTGTGATGCTTTTGGTTAGCTCACCTGAGGAGGGTGGATTGTGTCAAGCAGGAGGGGCCAATCTCTTTCCAGTCATCCCCCTGTGATAGGACAAGAGGCAATGGATACAAATTAGGGCACAGAATTCCACCTCAATGTGAGGAAAATCTTTAAAGGTTACAGAGCACTGACACAAGCTGCCTAGAGAGGTTGTGGAGTCTCCTTACTGGAGACTTTCAAGATCTGTCTGGATGTGTTTCTGTGTCCTGCCCTAGATTCTGTGGTGCTCCTACTCTGGCAGGGGGGTTGGACTCGATGATCTCCAGAGGTCCTTCCAACCCCAACCATTCTGTGATTCTGTGATTACTTGGAGAGTGCTTGGTGTCCAGAAACTTAGAGGCTGCCAATGCCAAGTCAGAAATCCTACAGTTACTAGAGACTATGCACTGATCTGGTCCAAACTCTCATGTGTCACAACAGATTCGTGCTTTAAGGGTTAATTTTGTGCCATCTGGCTTTGTGCTAGATCAATTCTTGTTTGCATTGTGGTAGCCAACATGGGGCAGGAATAAGCTCTGTGTAATATGCTTGGCTACTCCAACAGAAATATGATTATGTGCCTGTTCCTGCTCCAGATCATCTCTGCAGTGATGGGTGATTCAGTAACACTCAAAATAGTGATTGTGGAGATGTGGCTTGAGGGCCATAAATAACCTGGATGTGATGATCTCCTTGCAGTGGGCAACAGAGAGACAATAGGAATGTCTAACTCAAATTAGGTACTTCACTTTAAACAAGTAATTAAGAGAGATAAATCCCACTCTTAAAGCCAAATGACTTCCTAGGGAGTCACCTGAGACAGAAGCCAGGGTTATTTAACTTTGCATTTTGCGTGCTGTAGTGACTTCCTAGGTGCTCATCTGAGGTTAAGCAAAAAATGAACAGCTGGAGTCCTACTGCATTTTGCAAAACAGCCCATTTCAAGCTGGGAGTTCATTTAAGTGCTGTCTGGGAGGCTGTGCTGCTCCTGTGCTTGGCAGGAATCTCAAGACTAATACCTAAGAGGATTAGAGAGCATCGCTGAGTGTTAAACGAGATCCAGGCTAAGTGGTGTGCACCAGTGAGCTTGTGCTCCAGGGGCTGTTTGGGGAAGCTGTTACTTGCTGATGTGGAAAAAAAGCAGGCTTGTGTGGGAAATGCTCTTTCCTTGGCTGGATCCTTCCTGTACTTTCTCTTTCTCTCGTGCTCCCACTTGACACAGTTTCAACCCTCTGCCCATCTCATGGACTCGTGTGCTCTGAGGTTGGTGAATGTTGCAGGGGATGCTGATGATCAGCAACTTTCTCTTTTCCATGATGCATTTAGCTGTTCTCATGTGAATGTTTTTTTGAATGGTTGACAGTGGAAATGGGGGTAGTGGTCCCAGTTAGAGTATAAATAGTTCTGACTCCAAGTTCACTTGTGGTTTCACTTTTGCTCTTATGATCAAGCCAAAAAATAGATTCCTGATAGCCTGGAAGAGGAGGGCAGCCTGGTGTAACACATGAATAGAGCATTCAGTGGAAAGAAAGCCAGATGAAGGAGATATCTCAATGAAAAGCCTGTTATCCAACAGCAATGCAAGAGAAAAGCCTGTGGAAAGGCTTTGCTACTCCAGCAGTGACTGTTGCCCTCTGTTTATGAGGAAGATGCAGTAATTCTGCATGATATTAACACACCACCCACCACAGAAGGACCTTGTGTTATTTGTGCCAAATCCATCTTTTTGTGGCATGGCTTCCACAAAGTTTCATGGTATCATTTCCTCTGGTTTGCCCTTTTTGTTTTTACCTTCATACTGATCAAACCAAGAGGATGAAAAAGAGTAAGTTCCTGTAAACCACAGTCGATTGTCAGCGTTATTTTATTATATTGTTTTCTGCATCTTTGCATTGTATAACACAGGATGCTGCATTTTTTTGCATTTTTACTGCTTCTATCTTTAGAAGTAGCAAATAATGGTGTCTCACGTTCCTCATTTGGGTTCGGCTCGTTTGGCTTCATTTCTTATATAAGATTTGCCTGAATCTGCATCTTCTGCATAGAAACACAGAAGGGATAACTATACGAACTAACTGGTAATCACTGGGAAAAGCTAATGACTCATGCAGAAACATTATCCTGAAGAGTAAATGTCCTTAAATCGGTTATAAGAATCCAAATGTTGGGAAATAATGCTCATGGTGTGGAGGGGGCTGGGAAAAATGCTGGTGATGGATCTGCAGTGGAAGAGCCACAAAGACTTCATGGCCAGGAGCAGTGGCTGGAACCTTATGGGTGGGAAAAGGATCTTAAAGCAAGAGTGACAGTAGGGAGAGGGAGTTAGGTATTAGAGCATAAAAGAACCTTTTGTCTGGCTAATCTTTGCTGTGGCAGAATATACTGGCCCAGTTAAATCTTTGAGAGTTGGCACTGCAAGTTTTTGAAGATGGTCTGAGGCAGCTGTGGCCAATTCTATTTGCACAGATAAGCTGGAACAAATAAGTAAGCTCAGAAAATCTGGCTAGATTTATCTTCAAAGCAATTTTCAAGCAGCTAATTGAAAATTATCCAAGCCACCTTCCTGATTTCTTGCATATTATTGTATTAATTTGCCTGCCAATGGGAAGTGCTTGGAAAACATACAAAGGATTTTGTCAGTGCTAAGCTTTACTACTTGGAATTTATTTAATTATAAATGTGTCCTTGCTCATGTGATAGTTTAAAGGCAGTTTCTACTTCTCTGTCCCATGCTTCAGACTCTGGTGGGATTAATCATGTAACAACATGTTTCTGACAGGAGAGGGGGCAGAGTATTCCTAGGTCCCCCTGCTTCCAAGTGTCTCCTCTGCACTTCAGCTGTCCCTGCAGCACTGACAGTGAGCACAGCATTGGATATGTAGTCACCTGGTTGCTCTTTAAGTGTGTTTCTCTTTCCTGAAACATTTCCAGGACTTGGATTTATGTCACTTTTGGGATGTTTTCCCCTTCCTAAACCAGGGAGTGGATTGAATTTGATCCATACGGTGTTTATCAGCTACGACAGAAGTAGTACTGATAATCTTCTGAAGCCAGACTATCTGAAAAAAGCTCAGTATATGTTACCAAGAGAAATTAAATGTACAAACCCAGATGAATTTGTCCCTTTTTGGAGTAACATGAGCTTGGTACTGGGATTTGGACTTTCTCAAAGTCAAAGTATCTATTAAGTAAGGTCAGACTCTCTCCCACGTCGAGGAGAATAACAGGCTGCCTAGCACAGCCCCCAGGCATCCCCTGGGGCTGCTCCTCCCTGGGTTACAGTAGATTTTCTGATCATTTTTAAATCCCCCGTTCCTGTCCTGTAGCAGATATCTCCATGGATGCCATAGTCTTGAAAAAAATGATTAAGTCTGCTCATAAACCATAAACTGTGCTTCACTATGGAAAGCCCAAGTTATGAATAAATGTTATTTGCCACAATAATAACCTATAAAAGTAAAATGCCTCAGATTGAAAGGGAAGATTAACTATTATTGGGCATGCTTCAACAAATGGGATTATTTTGCATGTCAGTTATGAGTTAATTTGTAACATTAATCTAATCACAGTCCTTGGCAGAGACACAAAATGTTTTTAATTGGTCCTGTGACTTTTTAAATGATCACCTGATGAAAAGCTTGCAAGTTTTACTACTGATTTAATGCTAAATATTAGAGGGGGAAAAAAAGTCTTTACAAATGTCATCACAAAATACAAATCATAGGTTTTCATTGCCTTTCTGCTTTTGTTGTGTTGACTCAGTAGTGTTGGCAGTCTGGAACCAGCTGTACAGCTGGAAAAATTGAGTTAAAATCTTGCAGCAAGCAGAGTAAATCTACAGCTGGGAGATAATAGCATTGGGACTGGTTCGATGTAAGCAAGAAATCATCAGCTGAGTCATTAAAAACAGAGATGAATGGGAAACAATAAATGGATGGCTCAGATGAATGAGAGTGATTAGGAAATTCGTGAAGTTGCTTGGGTTCTTTTCCCTAAAGATTATATTTTGTCGTTTAAAGTGGCATATGGCTCCTGTGAAAGCTAATATTCCCAGGGAATGTGTCACTGTCAGTTTAGATGCATTTGGAGAGATAAAAAGCAGCCTGGTGACAGCACTGAGCAGGAATGGGCTCCCTGCCTGCAGCTCCTGGGTACAAGTCATTAGCCCAGGTCCATTGGGAGCTGGCCAGGATATTGGCTTTGGGGGCAGAGGAGGCTTCTCGGGGAGGGAGTGGGAAACATCTGCCACCTGGAGAAAGGATGGGTTGCTTTCCTGGAAATGTTTCACCCTGTGTTTACTGTTAAGTGGGAGTAAGGGTAATCAAAGCCAAGGGGAGGATGATACCACTGCCTGGGTCTGATGGTACAGATTCCTGCTACTTTAAGGAAAAGAAAACTTGAATGACAAGCTGTAATCTTTTCCCTGACTCGTGAAATATTGACATATCAATATATATTAATGAAATATCAGAAGAGATACCCAGTGCTGGTAAAGAGGCAGCAGAAGCGTTTCCTCCAGGATGAAGATGCATCCTTTGGGGAGGTGCATCCTCTTGGTTCCTGGTCACATCAGTTAACTAACAGAGATGAGCTCCTTTTTACCCTCTGAAATCAGTGACAGCAAAAGCAGTCTCCAGCCAAGCAACCTTCTTACAATTGCAGTCACATACAACACCAGGGAAGCGTGCAGCTGAAAGCCAGCTGCTGTGCAAGAGGTGCCTTGGATTTACACCAGGGTAACACAACCAGTTCTGCCCCTTAGAGCCTGATCCAGGACCTAATAATCACTTTTGACTTCAATAAAGTTAGAGTGCTAAAGCACTCTTATATATTGTTTCCAAGCAGCTGTCAATAAGCTTTTCAAACAGCACAAAGATCAGTTGATTTATCCACCAAAGGAGGCAATATTCCCGGGTTCCAGTGATCTGAGCAAGGTTCAGTTTGTTGGAAAAACAAGTGTCTGTTTTTCCTGTTCTCTGTCAATTAAGCTGATTGTCATTTCAAGTGGAACATTTTTATAGAAACCTCTTGAACAGATATTGACCAAAAATATTGGGAGATACAGAATGTTTTGGAGATGCTAACAAACCAGTTCTTGCCTAGCATTTGTTGTGCATTTAAGATCAGCATTCAAGGGAGAACCTTCTGGTTTTCATATTTGTATTTCAGCCAAGGTTTTTTTAAAAAATACTCTTGGTTGCCAGCATGATCAGGTGCTGAGATGCACAGGAACCAGTGGAAAGAAGGCAGCCTGCATCAGTAATCAGGTTAGAGTCAGCTGCCTCTGCCCTCCAGCTCACTCTGAAAGGCACGCAGTCTAATTAGTTAAAGAAGGGATTTTACTGAATAGTTGTAAACACATCTGAGGGGTTGGAATAAAATCAGTCTGACTGTGGAAAGTTTTCAGGATAATTATAAACTGTTATTGACAGAGTGTGAAAGAGAGACCAAAGGGCTTTCAGCAGTGGGAAACCTGTAGCTGTGGACGCTGTCCTCTGAAGGGGAAGGAGAGGAGCAGAGGTTGTGGGTGGCAGAGTGATGGTTTGATGTCTAACCAGGTTCTCTTCGAGAGGAAGGATAAGAGGTTCAGCTGCCTTCACAGGTGCCTTTTTTCTTTTATTTTTAATAAATTGAATGTATTGGGTTTTGGGGTTTTTTCTGTAATACTAGTGGTGCCACAATACCTGAGGTGCCGACACCCCCGTGGGGAGGGCACACATCCAGCTGCACAGTGGATTGCTAATACTCATTAAAAGAGAAGAGAAAGGGAACAATATTTTACGGTTTTGACCATGGTTTTATATAAAGGCATGTGTAAAAATTCTCTCTTCACAGATCAGAATGGTCTTGGCGTCAGCCTTTGCTGTTTCCCTGCTGATGTAAGTGCCAAAAATTGCATCTCCTGGATAGGCAAGTCCTCAAGAAGTCACCCCGGCCACCAGCCCCACTGTGACCTGCTGCTCAGCTCTGCCTTGCTGTTCATGGCAATGCCCCAGAATTCGACTGGAGAAAATGGCTTTTGTTTTGCTCAGACACTTGACTTCTCCCGCCCATCTCCTCCTCCCAGCCAGACCTTTGATTCCCCAAGCAGGCAGGAGGTGTGTGGCACCCCGCTGAGGAATGGCACCATGTCCTCCAGTGTGCCCAGCCCCTCCAGCTCCAGTGCTGAACCCCTCTGCTCCACCAGCCCTGCAGAGGAGGACACCCAGTTCAGCCAAGGGATTAAATACGTATCGGCCGAAGGGGAGGACCTGGCGTGTGGCTGGGGGGGGTTCACCCCTGGGTGCTTACAACTCTTTAACACTTCTAAGGGCATCTTGTTCTTCCTCTGCGTGGCCTCCTTCCTGCAAGGCATGACGGTGAACGGCTTCATCAACACGGTCATCACCTCCATCGAGCGACGCTTCGACCTCCGCAGCTACCAGAGCGGGCTGATCGCCAGCTCCTACGACATCGCTGCCTGCATCTGCTTGACCTTCGTCAGCTATTTTGGGGGCAATGGCCACAAACCACGATGGCTGGGTTGGGGTGTACTGGTCATGGGCTTGGGCTCCTTGCTCTTTGCCTTGCCCCACTTCACCACAGGACAGTACGAAGCTCGTTCATCAGTGGAGGTTGGGGTCTGCGGGGGGAACCAGAGCCTGCCCTGTGCCCAGGCTGTCTCCAGCCTCTCTGGCTACAGGTTCGTCTTCATGCTGGGGCAGTTCCTGCATGGGATGGGAGCCACACCGCTCTACACGCTCGGTGTCACCTATTTAGATGAAAATGTCAAGACTAACTACTCCCCTGTGTACATTGGTGAGTGGAGCTGGAGGGGCAGCTTGGGGCCATGGGCTGGGTGGTAGGAGGGAGAGCTGGTCCCTCTGCCTTGGCACTCAATGGCCCACACTGAGCTGTTTCACCAGAGGTGCTCTCAGGCTTTCCTTCCTGATGGCCAGTGAGGTGGTAATCAGAGAGAAGTGGCAGCTGTTCAGGCAGTTTTGATTATTTACAGGATAGGACTGTAAGTGCAGCTGGGCATTTCATTCCTGCAGCCCATACCCTGCAGATCAGGAGGCCCAGGACCAGCTTGAGGAGAGTGTGCCTCAGCCCCTATGTGGCATTAACATCTCTGGCAAACAACCATAAGGCCATATGCCATCTGTGCAAGGAGACATCAGCCCTGTAGCCACAGCACAACAGGAGCAGTCGCTGGGATGCTCAGACACTGCTGGAGCAAAGCACAGGCAGGCTTCACTGGGGAAAGAGGCTCGGCTCACTCCTCTGCTCTTTGTCACTGATTACTTACATTGCCAAACACTTACAGTCCTGTTGGGTGACATTGCTGAAAGGGTCGACCTTGACCTTTCAGCAATGTCAAACTTTAGCAGTCTGCCATACTGGAAGAGGAGATCATCAATAAGCTGATGATCTTTCCACAGCAGCAAATCAAAATAAGTCCCGGTGGTGCCATGTTTAGTGTAGATGTTGCACATTGTCCACGGGGAGACAACAGTCATCACGTTGGCTCTTGGGATGTGACAGCAGGGGCATCTACATCCCTGCTAAATGATAAAACAGTAGCTACATAAGTAGGGTTTTCCACTGAACCACAGTTTTGCTATAAAAATTCCCCAGTTGGATACAAAAGTTTCCATGGGACAGAAGTGTGAGAGGAAAACTTCTTAAAGCTGTCTGGCTTGGTTTGGCACTGGCCTGGGGAGAAGGGTGTGAGGCAGCAGGAGGCTGAGCATCCCACATCCAGGAGGGAATCAGGCAGTGGTGCTCTGCAGCGTCTCTGCCTCTGAAACCTTGTTATTTGTCTGACACTGCTTGTTTTCCCTTTCAGCTGTTTTCTACACTGCTGCAATCCTTGGGCCTGCAGCGGGTTATCTGGTAGGAGGAATGTTTCTAAATATTTATACTGAAATTGGCAGAGAGTAAGTCGTTAACAAATAATCTTGTTCCTTTTCCTTTATGCTGTATGTTTCCATTGGGGTAAAAAAATAATAATAACAATAGTAATCTGCAGAAGGGACTTGGTGGCTGGGTGGAAACATGTCCGTGGTGTTCAGCAGTGTTTCTGTGGGGGTGCTGAGGCTGGAAGGGTGGCTTGCATGAGTGCTATTGTTGGAAGAAAATTGCTAACAAATCTGTCAGCTTAAATCCTCCTTCCCGCTGCACTGCCTGTGCTAATGAGGCTACGAGCAGCGGGTGAATTTTTTGAATGAGTTCCCTGAGAAGGCCATGCTACTGGTAGTGCTGTTTGTCCTCCTGGTAATCCAGCCAGGATGCTTAGTCCCTCCTTACTTCTGAGTATGTGTAATTTATGCTTATCTCCTTGCAGGCTCTTTGGCAGAAGAATGGGTTAAAAAGGGGAAGGTGGTTTCCACAGGATGGAGTGGGTTATTTGGACAGAGCTTTGAGCAGTCTGGTCTACTGAGAAGTGTCCCAGCCTGTGGCAAGGGGCTTAGAACTAAGTGATCTTTAAGCTCCCTTCCAACACAAACCATTCTGTCATTCTATGATTTCCACCAGTTTTCTTGCAGAGGGTGGCTCTGGGGAGGGACAAGGGTCGTAGCAACCCCAAAGCACAAATGAAAGGGGGAGAGGTGAATGTGCAAGCTAGAGATTAAAGGAGAATTAAACCATGTAGTTTCCAAGGTTCATTGAGTGTTGTGCTCTCCAGTACAGCAGAGAGTGCTCTGCTGTGCCAGGAGGGATGTTGGATGTGGCATCCCCAGCAGATCACCATGGAAGAGGCCAGAGCTCAGTTTCCTTCCCTGATGTTCCCCTCATGTCCTCTGGGCCCCCCAGCTTCAGGGAGAGGCACGCTGAGCTGTCCCACTCAGTCTCTCCCTTGTGTCCTCTTGGCTTCATTTCTTGCAGGATCGACATCGCCCCGGAGAACACGCTGTGGGTGGGGGCCTGGTGGATCGGCTTCCTCGGGGCTGGAGCAGCCTCTCTCCTCATCTCCATCCCCATCCTGGGGTATCCCCAGCGCCTCCCAGGTAGGTGGTTCCAGGGAATTGGGGCTGGGGCTGTGTGGGAATCATGCTGGCCCTGAGGCTTGCATGTTTGTGCATGTCTGTAGCTGGGGGCACAGGAGCAGAGGAAGAGCTTACAGTGCTTAAACTGTAATTCCTACATGGATTTTACCCCCTTGACTTTCCAGCTGCCTGTTTCCCTGCTCCTTCTTTGCAGTCACTGGTGGAGGGAGGATGTCATGTTGCATTTTTCCCTTGCAAATCCACCGTTTTGGTAGCATCCACACTCCGTGTCTCACGTTGCTCTTTGTCCCCATGTGCCTCTTGTTTTCAGGATCCCAGCGGTACATCGTTATGAGGGTGTCAGAGGCTCATCAGATAAAAGATGGGAGCCACAAAAAAGCATCAGATCCGGACTTTGGGAAAACAGTTAAAGATCTGCCTCGGTGAGAAAACCCCCCAGAGGTTCAGGAAGCCCTCCCCAAAAGTGAGAGGAATGGCCCAGACTGAGCTTGTCTTTTGTGACACCCGCTAAAAGGTTTTGCCCACCTTCAAATCTGACAATGACACATTCTTGCTGAGAAGGTTGCAAAGCACCTGGTCCTGTCAGCATCTGGAAGCTCTCAGAAATTGGGCTGGACTAGTAGTTGTGCTGGGGACCATGTGGTCGAGCAGGGGACAAGGTGCTGGCCCTGTCTTACATCCATGTGTGGAGTCCACCTGCAGCCCTAGGCAATGTGCTGAGTTGCACCAGGAGAGGGTTGGTGCCAGCCTTGAGGCCATGGGAGATACACAGGTGTTGCCATCTTGTTTCCTCTCCCCAGCAGCATTATTTCTTTCTGCCTGCTCATGTTTGACCTCACCTGGACCAGCTGAGTGTTATCCAGCATCTCCTCCTCTCTGTCCCCTTGGGGCCTTCCCTTTCCTCTGTTTTTGGTTGTGTAAGATCTGTTTTGTCCTTTTAATGAGAAAAGAGAGGAAGCAGAACCCAGACTCTTATAGCGCCATTCCAAATTCAGGGAACAAGATATCCTGCACTGTAGCTTTCAGTTCCCTTGCTCTTTTATTCTTAGTTGCCTTTTTCTTTTCTTTTTTCTTTTGCCTTGCATCTTCCAGCCACCTATTTTGTGTTACTACTTCTTATCTCTCCAGCAAAGCAGTGACACAGCAGCGTGGGTAACCCCAGGGCCACTGGTGTGGGAGAGTGCAGGAGGTTTGGTAGGAAGTGGTTCAAAGGAATTCTGGGTGGGAACAAGTGGGTGGCCCAAACAAAATATGCTCTTTTCACCTGGAAACATTTGGTATGGATCTTTGAAATCTTTTATGATTTCTTTTTTGTTTGTTTCAAGTTGTGGTTCCAAGGAAGGCAGGGTAGAGGTGCTTCTTTATTTGCAGCTTGGCTTTAGCTGTTGTGCAAGCTGTGGACATTGCAGAGATGCCTGGATGACAATTCCTTTGGGAGCTTGTCATCAATAAGGGGGTTTTTCTTTTTCATATTTCTCCTAGCACTGTTTGTTGGGAGGATTTTACATCTTCGTGTGATGCCTGCTCCATGCAAAGGCAAACATTCAGTGCTGCCAAACCCTGGGCTGCTGCCAGCAACTACTCCTGAACCTCAGATGTGGAATTTGCCTTTGTGCTGGCAGGGGAGGAGTGAAGCAGGTGCTCGGTTTGGGATTTTTCAGCAGCAGTTGCTCTGTGTTGTGTCAATACAAGTACTCACGTTGGTCTGAATTTTTTTGGAGACTTGGTAGGAAGTTTACCAGGGGTTAAGGCAGTTTTATGAAGAATATGACATAGAGCAGATTTCAATACTGTTATTAAATGGCATTCTTGACTGGGTGCCATTTTCCGAGGTCATGGTTTATTCTCTGCACGGAAATTGAATTCAAAACCTGCATTTAAATAATGGTGAGGTTATGACTGAAACCAAGACAAACAGGGTAGTAGAGAGGGGTGAAATTCAGTGGTTGGTGATTTTCTTGCTGATCTGGAACAAAACTCCCACTGTTTCTTGGTGAAGGCTGTCAGAGTGACAGGTACAAACAACTTAGTGTGGCTTTCGTTTGAAAGCAAAAACCCAACAGACTTTTGTGTTCCCTGCTTTTGATTAGTAAAAGGGAAGTGCCTTAAAGGGTTTCTATTCTGGAAACTTGCATTAAAGAGAAGATCCCATCTGTGTGTACAGCTCCTGGGGACATAAGGACCAGGCTGGAGAACAAGGCCAAAGGACACTGTTGCTTTTGTTTTAGTAAGGGATTAGGCACTGCACATTTTGTTGCAGTACAGACAGTAGGAGTTTCACAAAGAGAAACAGAAATACTGATGAAATATAATGCTATTCCATAGCGTCAGGTCATTTCTAAGTGAGCTTAATGAATTGCTGTATTCACAGTGCTGCTGAAGAGCAGGAGCTTGCAGGGATGCAGCTTGTACAGCTTAATCCTCTGCCCTGAAAAGACTTCTGTCTAATTCTTAAGTTGAAAAGACCTGATAAAATAGCCTTTTCCTTTCTCTAGTTCTATAGGATTGCTCTCATGAAATAGCCCCTGCTGTCAGCACAGAGGGATTCAAACAGAAGACACACAGAGCTGTGCCAGGAGAGGAGGCTTTGTCCCAGCGAGCTGTGGGACAGTGTTTGTGAGAATCACTCACTGGTCTGTCAAGATCTGGTCTTCAACATGAGAAGCTATGGCCAGTATTTCACTCATCCCTCTTGGATTAGGTGGCAGGATGGGGTTTTCATTTGTCTCACAGTTTTTCCATAGCTTCCGTGTGTTGTAAAGGCAGATGGGTTTACATTCCTGCAGGACATACATACTGCCCTCTGTTCCCTTGGTGGTGGTGACAACAGGGATCATTTTGTGCTGGAAAAGTCCCCGTTCACACACTCTTAAGATTGCATAAATATCTTTCTGCCACTACTGACTCATTAGCCTGTGGCCATACTCTGTTACAGTATCCTGGGCATGCAGGTGTTCCTCAGAGGAGCAGGCTCTGGTGGTACAGGTGGTCCCAACCTACACAGCAGGACCATACCCTGAGGAAAGAGTACCCATATCTGCCCATAGCAGTAAAGGCTTGCAGGATCAGGCTTTTATAGGTGGTGAGATTCTTCTCTTGGAAGCACTGAGCCTCCTGAAATCCCTTTGGCTGCCAGAACTAAGAACAGACAAGACCGTTCAAGAGTTAGGTGTTTTCTGGGTGTGACTGAAATCCTTCTGGTAGCAATAAAAAGGTCCATGTTGACTTTGCATATACCATAGCTCCTCACAACTACGTCTTCCATCTGTAAACAGATTAAATTACCTGAGTAAATCCTTACTCTCAGAGCTGAAAGGAATTCCTCTGCATTTTCCTACCTGTGAGCTTTGGCCAACAGGCATGAAGTCACACCAGTGCCAGAGGACAACTCCTCCTCTATTCTCTCTTGAATTCTAAAGAGGTGAAGGCATTGTACATTTTTTTTTTTGCAAAAACCACAAGTGTTCTCTCACTAAGAGATTACACTTCATGCTTCCAAATAAAGCACAGTTGAAAAGATCATTTCAGAAAAATAGTTGATTAAACTAAACTAATCCCAACAGCTAGGCAATTGCTAGTGGATAGTCCCCTGTAATCGAGGTGTAAGAATGTGTGGTATTTCAGTCTTTTGGTTTCCTTGTTCTTATGGTATAAAGACATTCTTCACTTTATGTGGGTAAAGTTGTATAAATCTGGTGCTGAGTCTCAGCACGTCTCTCACTTGTTTGTACTACAGTTGGTTTTCTCTGATGTCATATTTCCTCCAAAGCAGTAGGTGGGAAGTGACTGTGCCTTTCAATTCAGCCAGCATCCCACAGCATCCCTGTCCCTGCCATTGATGCAGGATCCCAGGTTTGTGCCTGTCTCAGGAATGGGATGAACTGTGGTACTGGTCTGGGGAAAAGTCATGTTGCAGAACTTCCAGTTCATTACAAAACGCCTCATGGAAAGTTGTGTCAACCCTCTTAGTCCAATATCCAAGCAAGTGAAAGGTAATTGAGACCATCCTATGTGCCCGAGGGTGTTTCTGTGTCTCAGAGATGGAATCATTGCTGGATCATCTTTCTGCATATAAATGACACATGGCAATTTTTCAGGCATATCTGTGGCTCTCTCCTAAATCCTGCTGGGCTGAAATTAAAATGTGTAATTCGAGGAAATACATTAAGCTTAATGTAAAACTATGCTTAGATTGTGGGAGAAAGATGGGTTTCTGTGGGATAGAAGGTGTCTTGGAGGTGTTTTTCCTCCATACAGAAAGGCTTGCTTGGTATTTCCCCTGAGCTGCAAAACATCCATGGTTACCAGAGATTGGTATTCCCAGGAGGAGGCGGGTGCACATGAAGAGCACGTGTGTATGTAAGGATGTAACACAGCTTTGTTCCCTGCTCTTAGTTGATTTGGGAACCCCAAGATAACTGCCATCAGGGACTGATAGATTTGGTGAGGAGTAGTGTCCTTCCAGGAATGGAAAATACTCAGATTATTCTCTAAGCATGTGTTAGGTGCTTGAAGACAGTCAGGACAACAACCAATTGGAACAAGAGCCAGAGCAGGTTGGTACACAAGAGACATTACATATAAAGGCAGAGTTTGAAGGCAGACTTGTTGACCTCTACCTACAATGGAGACTGTCTCCACAAAGCACTGATGTCTACACTGTGCAGGTACATCAGGAGAGGTGAGGGTACCCTCAGCATCCTTCCTTGGCTGGTAGGACTCAGTAAGTCTAAGTGGAGAAGCTCACTGCTTTTTCAAAGTCTGTTAGCTCCCTTTTGTGGTTTTGTCTTTTGGGAAGAAGCAGCATGATGGGATTCTGCCTCGTGTTGCACATGGCCCTTCTGACTTGAAGATAAGAGACTGACCTAAAATCAAAATGTGCCACAGTGATTCAATTCCAGTATGTTTGTCCTTCCCAGATCAGTATTGCTGCTTCTGAAGAACCCCACTTTCATCTTCCTCTGCTTAGCGGGAGCAACTGAAGCCACCCTCATTGCTGGGATGTCCACATTTGGACCCAAGTTCCTGGAGTCTCAGTTTAGTTTAAGTGCCTCTGAGGCTGCTACCTTTTTTGGTAAGGAAACCAGGTTTTTGCAACGTCTTCCTGTTTTGCCTACAAAGACAAGAGCACTGTAGCTCCTTTAGAATGGAGACAAGAAGGCTCTGCAGTTCATTCACAGAGCAGTCATCTGCTTCAGCTCTTAGACAGGATTGTTTCCCATCAGCTCATCTGTACCAGCTGCTTTTTCAGAGCTGTATCTACTGACATCAGGAGGAAATGTGTCACTTTTGTAGCCAGCTGTTACCCTCTAGAGGAAGGCAAAATAATTGTAGTCTGTTCTTTCTAGTGCATTATGAGGAAACATTAACTAAATGTTGCCTCTAATGAGGGATGTCTGAACTGGGGGATGTATTTGTCAGCATCCCAGATGTGGGGAGATCGTTGCTTAGCTGCTGTATCATAGGCTGAGGAAGTGGTGTCCAAGCATCAGTACCCATGATGTGCTCCTCAGAGTCTGTTTTAAGATCTCTTGGTAGGAAGAGCTGCCTTACCAGGCTTGTGCCATGATACCTGAGCTGTTATGGAGGACCACCTACTGTAGCAAAGTCCACTGAACTTCCACCAAGAACCCATGCAGCAAAACAAGGTGTTATTCTCATGCAGGCAGACTGCAGTTAATGTATTTAGACACAAAAGCTCCTTGCTGACGTTTCTAAACTTGCATGTTTTGGGTTTTTTCCCTCCTTTTTTTCAGGTTATTTGGTCGTGCCAGCTGGAGGGGGAGGCACATTCCTGGGAGGATTCCTTGTGAATAAATTTAAACTCCGCTGTTCAGGAATCATCAAGTTGTGTTTACTTTGCACAGTGTCCAGCCTGCTGGCAATATTCATTTTTTTTATTCACTGCCCTAACGTGCCGATGGCAGGAGTGACCCAGATGTATGAGGGAAGGTAAGAACAACCATCCCATCTGTCTTGTGCTGCATGGCCCTGGTCAGAATAGAAGGATAACTCCAAATACACGGTGCTAGTGGTAGTCAGGTGTGAGTGTGTTGGGAATGATGTCCAGTCAGTCCTACAGGCAGGCACTGAGGGTGAGATCCAGAGGATAGATGTCCTAATTTTTGCATCTAGTTAGAGTTTATGGAAGAGGTTTTATCTTCAGTGAGGGAGGGGAGACCAGCAGCACCAGAGAGTGAGATATTCTACTCTTCCGTTTCTTTCACATGGTCCCCCATCTTTATCCAGCGCGATAAACTGGACTAAAAGTGGGAATCTCCTCTCCAAATGGAGGTGTCTCCCTATGAGCTGGTCACTTAAACTCCCTTGCTAGCTGTGGGATAGAGGCAGCTCCAGGGCACAACTCCTCTTCGTGGTTAAAATTGGGTGAGATGAAGCCCTTCCCAAGCCTGGCTTTATGCTACCTGGTGATCCACCACATCTCCTACAGTCTCCCCTTATCCTTCTCTTGCCCTACCCATTTCCTCCTGAAAAATGCTGTTCTGTGTCTCCCCACTGACTGTTCCCGTGTTTCCCTTAGTGCTTTGCCTGGTGGCCACCTAAACCTGACAGCAGCCTGCAACGCTGAGTGTGGCTGTCTCCAGGAGACCTACAGCCCTGTCTGTGGGAGCGATGCCATTATGTATTACTCTCCCTGCCATGCTGGGTGCAAAAAAGTGTCTGAAAACCTCATGAATGGCAAGAAGGTATGTCTGAAAGCACTGTGTATTAGCAAGGTGGTGGCACACCTTTGGACTGATTTGGCTGGCTCTGCAAAAGTGTCCCCAGGTTTGCAAAGCAGTGTAAAAGCCCAGTGCAGGATGGATGTTCTCAGGTCATGCTGTTTTGCATCTTTCATGTGTTCAACCAGTTTTACCCCACTCCAGGTCAAACTGCCCTGAAATCCATGGTAAATCTCCCAGGCAGGCAGGGAGCTTGGTAGGCACCTAATTCCTGTCCCAATTCTTGTTTTGGGCCTTGAATGAACATGATGCACCTTCTCATCCTTCCAGCATGCTGCTCATATTAAAAGGCAAAGGCCCAGGAAGGGTAATGACGGCATTTAGTGACCAAGGGCTGCTTAGCAAAGTAAATTTCCCTTATTTAACAACCTATTTTAAAACAGAAGTGTGTCAAGAATACAGTTTGATTACTGCTTCACTCCAGAAGTGAAAACCAGCTGGATTCTGTCCTCCCTGACTTCTGTTTTTTAAAGCTTTGGCTATCACTGCTTGGCAAACCACCCACTGACCTTTCTTTCCCAGGTCTATCACGAGTGTAGCTGTGTTGAGAAAACCCTCCGGCTCGGCTCCAGCAACGCAGAGGCAGGGAAATGCACCTCCTCATGTGAGAAAAGGCCCCTGCTCTTGTTCTTCATGTTTATGGTGATTCTCTTCACCTTCCTGAGCAGTATTCCTGCCCTGACCGCCACTCTGCGGTAAGCACAGGATGACCTTGTCTCTACAAGAATTCACCTTTCCTCTTTATCCTCCTGGCTCAAGCCATGAGGAAGGTGTGATGGGAAGCACCTCACTACTGGCAGCCTGGAGACATTGGGATAAATTCCCTGTCTAGCTGGGAAAGCAAATTTTAGCATTGACACCTCTGTTTTCTGACACCGGGCACCCACATATGTGTCCCAGTTTGCAGCAGTGGTGGAGGGATGTTGCACTGGTGTGAACCTCAATCTCCAGAGGTTCCATCCAAGCATGCTGGATCTGAGTGCATGGTGTCACAGGGCAGGGAGGTGCCATGCATCCTGGCAGCATTTTTAAACAGTCCCCTTTTGTTCCCCAGGTGTGTCTCCGACAGGCAAAGGTCATTTGCACTTGGGATCCAGTGGATCGTGGTACGAACTCTAGGTATGGAACAAGGAGAACCTGAGCATCCATGGGGTCTGTGGGCTGTGTGGAGTGTGTGCCAAGCTAGGCATAAAACACAGGTTGCAAAAGAACGGGGTAGGGGACATGCTGCTGAAAGGTGGATGTTTTCTCTTCTTTGCTGTTATTCAGAAAAACCTATTTCCCTTTGTGTGTGATGGCAAACTGAAGGATTTTGTAACATCTCGCAGGCGGAGCTGAAGAGCAACGTCTGAGCAACGTGTCCTTATTTTAAGAAAAGAAAGGAGCAGAGGCATTGAGGTTCCTGTGTTTGTCTCTTGTCTCTCTTGTGCAACATGTAGGTCAGGATGGTCAGAAGACCCGCTGGAATCTCAGATCTTGAATTTCAGTGTATTTGGGATACCTACAGCTGTAGGGGTTGCAGCAGAGACTGGTGCTTTCTGCAAGCACTTCATGTCTTAAAAGGCTGGTGCCTAAGCGCTGCCTAAAGTGAAGGTCCTCTCTCTCTTTCCACAGGAGGCATCCCTGGCCCCATCGCCTTCGGGTCCATGATTGATAAATCCTGCCTGCTCTGGCAGGACCAGTGTGGTGAGCAAGGTTCGTGCTACGTTTACCAGAACTCAGCCATGAGCCGCTACACCCTCATCGCTGGACTGGCCTACAAGGTGATGCTGCCTCGTGACTTCACTCTCTGATAAAGCAAGCAGGTCTTTAGGAGACACTGTTTTACTCTGGGAGAGAATTTTACAAAATTGGCTTGTCCCGACCCCCAGCCCAGATTAGACCTTCACACAAGAAATGTTCTCAGGGAAGGCAGAAGCTCCATTTGCTTCTTGCCAGGTGATGGTGCTCCAGGCACCGGCATTCCCTTAAATTGCCATTACTTCCTAGGCTTACAGCTCCTGCTGCCCCGTATGAAATATCTCCTCCCAACAGTTACCAAAGGGAATTTTTGCTAGAAAAGGAGTAAAATACAGAACTGCAGCGTGTTAGTGAGAGAGAGGGGTGGCATCGTGGGCAGGCTGTACATAACCGGTCCCCAATCGCTGCTAGAAAATAAGAGACCTAAGCTGTGTGTTTCTCACTTATTAGCTGAAAACCATAATTTTAACTGCTCCCAAATAAGCACTTGCCCTAGATAGCAGTGTTTAGCAATTGCTGTGACAAAGAGGTTTTCAAAAGCCTTCCAGCAAGTGGCTGGGGCAGCGTCAGTCTGCAGGTTGCTGTGCTCCAGGTGTCCATCTGGGACTGAACAGCTTTGCAGATTCTCACTGTCCCATTGCTATGGGCTGGCTAAATACAGATATTTACCCACTTCAGCTCTGTGAGCTGGTCTGCTGCCCAGCTGGTCTGCATCTGGTCTGCATCATCTCCTCAAAGCTCGGTCAGCAAATCTCATCCCAAGTGAGGGCTGGGTGCCTGGTTTTGTGGGGAGCAGAGAGTAATGGGATGTCTTGGTGGCTGCAGGTGCTTGGGACAACCTTCTTTGTAGTTGCCTGTTTACTCTACAAACCCCCACCAGCGGAGTCGGCTCCAGGCAGCTCAGATGTGTCTGAAAATGGCAACTGTGGCCTCCAGGAACACAAACCTTCACTGCCTGCTGAAGAGGATGTATAGCTCTGTGCACCTGGAAGTGACTTTCTCAGTCTTTAAGATTTGATGAGAAGATGTTGTGCAGTCCCGAGGGGGGTTTAAATTAATGGTAATACTAATCACTTTTTTTTAATTCAAGAGAAATAATTTAATTAATCACTGGTGTGCTTGCTGTTTTCTTAACAGCAGAAACACATTTAAAAATGTGTGTTGATGCCATAAGCAGTTATTTTATTTAATTTAAAGAAAGGGCTACTCTAGCTTTATTCTATGTCTGTGACAAGCAAGGACCACATTCTCCACTTGTGGAAATATGCACCAGTAACTCCAATGGAGCATGGGGAGTTTAAATCACCAGAAGATCTGGTCCCTAATATCTTAATTGTAAAGCCAACTGTAGCAAAACTTCTGTTGAGACTTCCCAAGCCTGGAAAGAGCCCTGCTATCCTGCAGCCTGTGTTGCAAAGGGGACAACTGGCTCTTAAATTACTGTATGCAAAGTGGATGGCCCCAACAGTGTCCTCCTTCTTCCTGTGACACGCAGCATTGCTCCTTTTGTTCAGGAGCAAGTTATCTAATTATGCAAATCCATGTTACTGTGCAATGGGAGGCAGGTTTGAGATGAGATTTGTCTAGCAAATTCATCAGTACACTACAGGCAGCCAGCCAGCCCCCGGAGCTGCCCAGCACTGTACCTTCACTGCCTCAGTTCCTTGCAGAGTTTACACCGTGGTGACACTTCATCTATTTTTTTCTTGTGTTGTTTAATGATGCCTTTTGTAACCTACTGTGCAAAACTTGAACTTACTTCTTGCTGTTTGTTGGGTGTGGGAAGACATGAGGTACAGATCTATGCAATGCTTCTCTTTGGTCACTCTGTAAAGACGAAGCTTGGGTTGATGAGAAATATCAGGCTGAATTTAATTTGTCTCTAGACCACTGGCTTAGGGGATTGCTTTCCCTAAAGACTTGTGGAAAGGGGGTGCTGTCTGGTTACCGGCCTGCTTGCACGTAGCGAGGGCAGCATCCCCAAAATGACCTTTGAATGTGCACTTGCATTGTTGACCAGGACCTTTCTGAGGGGGAAAAGTGGAATTTGGGCAGGTGTATGTCTGGCTTCCCTCTCAACCCAGACCAGGTAAGGTTAGTTTGCCTGTATTTGCACAGCCACACTAGCCAGGTAGGGCTCGGGGGAGGTTGTGACTGGCCCCTGGAGCCCTACACTGGGTAAACTGTGTTCTTGGGGACGGGACCTACATTATTGAGCTGCAAAACTGGCACTTCTTGTGTGCCAGATGCTAATTAGAATTACTTTGTAGATATTTTGTATATTTTGTGTATCTGTGCTTTCATAAGCAGACACAGGATGGGCATTTTTTTCCTTTGTTAGCAAAGAACTGATTCTCAGAGCAGGGGTAAAATCATTACTGTTGCAGACAGGGATGGTGGTGCTGGGAATGTGGTCAGTCTTAAGTCTGTAGAGGTCAAGAAAGGAGCTTCTTCAATTCACAGATCTCCTTCCACCGAAGCCTGGTAGTGATATTTCCACTTCCAAAGCTCTTGTTTCCCAGCCTCTCTCAAGTGCTGGGAGAGACTTGAGCATCTCCAGTGACTGCTGGAAAAACTAGAAATGTTCAGGGTGAGATAGAAGGTGACTTTTTTGGTGCTTGAACATTGGCAGCTGGTGCAGCTTTGATGGGGCACAGCCTGCAGAAGACTCCTCTTTTTCCAGGGAGGCAGGATTAGACCCACTGATGCTGAAGTGAACCCCAACACCAAGGCTTCTTCACAACCTCCACCTGGGTTTGCAGCCACCTGCAAACACCAGTCTTTCTCCAGGCCTTTCCCAGCAACTGCCTCCCCCAGCTTCCAGATACTTTGGGTACGAGCAGGGATCTTCAAAGGGGAAAATGCATGAATGTATTTTGGGAACATATTTTATGTATGGTGTATTTATGAAAGGTAGATTTTTTCTTAATATATATGGATATTGCAAGGCAATTCTAGTGTTTATAAAATTAGCTTTATCTGAGTGTGTTGTTTCCAGAGCAAAAGAAAAGCTCATGGGATTGTGGGTGTTTATTATGTTGCTGTGGGACTGGTAAGTCATGGATTTCAATAAGCAGGAACAAGGCTTTCCTGTGCCATAAGCAGGTTATGTAGGTGTACAGGTAACTTAAAATATTTGAAAGTATGTTTCTCAGTCTCATATGAACTATTATATTGCTATAAAAGTGTAGAAATATAATCAGTATTTCACAGGTGCTTGTGTTCGTGGTTTTTTGTTTATTGTCACCCTTTCCCAACCACTGTTCTTGGCAGGGGTGGGCTGGATCCGTGCTGTCTGGGAAGATGGTGCCACAGAACCTCCTGCTAACAGGATGAGAGCCACCCTGTGGGGGTTCAGGCTTCATGGCAGGTCATCCTGGTGTCTCCAAGGAGGAGAGCTGGGTTTTAGGTTTGTTCTTAAATCATAGTATCAATAAAGAACTTCATGGATACAGGAGCTGCAGGCAGCATCTCTGGTAGGACAGAAGGTGATACTGACACAGTGTGGGCTGCTGTCTCCTACTGACTCATCCTCTCCTCCTGAGACAGAGAATAATTGTTTTTGAAGGCAAAAATGAGATTTTTGGTTGCTGGGGAGGAACAAGAAAGAGGCAATACCTTTGCTGTCCTCCTTAATCAACAGACCAACCCTGTTCAAGCCATTGAGTTTCCCTCAGACCTACACTACGTAAGTGAGGTCAAAATCCTGTGTCATGTATGGTTTGTTAAGGGTTGATTCATGCTGTTAAGGAATACAAACAAACAGTGGTTGGCACTGAGGGAAAGCAACAGAGAAGTAAAACTAACAAGCTCCCAGAAGGGAGTCCAAGCAGAAAGAGCTGGATGTTATTTGTTGTAGACCAAACCCCAGGCAGGCAATGAGTTGTTTTTGTCAACGGAAGAGCCTGAGTTTGAAGGAGGCTGTAGTGAGGGGGTGTTGGTCTCTTCTCCCAAGTAAAATGCAATAGAGCAAGAGGAAATGAACTTAAGTTGTGCCAGGGGAGGTTTAGATTAGATAGCAGGAAAAAAAATCTTTACTGAAGGGGTTGTCAGGCCCTGACACAGGCTGCCCAGGGCAGTGGTGCAGTAACCATCCCTGAAGGCATTTAAAAGCCCTGTAGATGTGGTGCTGAGGGACACTGTTTAGTGGTGACCTTGGCAGGGCTGGCTTAACTGTTGGACTTGATCTTAAAGGTCTTTTCCAACCCAAACCGATTCCATGACACACGGACGAGTTGGAGGGGCTCCCTATCCTTTTTCGTGCTGCCAGAGCCTCAGCTCTTCACCTGGGTGTGCAGCAGAGCCTCGCTGCTTCCTCACTCCCTCGCTTTCCCTTCTTTTCCCTTCCTTGCTTGGGAGATAACTGATGGCTCCCCGGCCCCGGTACCACTAGATGGCAACGGAGACGGCGGGACGGGGCGGCGGGGAGGGCCTGGGCTGGGAGCAAGGTCTCGGTGTTTTATAGGAAGGACAAAAGCAGAGCAGCTATTGCAGACCAGCAATATGTTTTAGAGGATCCAAATAAGGTCCAAGGTAAACTTTTAGCATTCAGGAACAGATCTCTCTGGCGAAAACAGGTATCGTTTGTAACCAGAGGGGACGTGGCAAGTGAGGGTCCAAACTGACCAGCTGTATTATTATAAAAGTTGATAAATTCTTATTCAAAGCTTTCCTTTCCCAAGAAGTGTTGGAGAGCTCTGAGCTGCCAGCCAAAAGGCAGTTACTCTCCTTATAATGTCCCTTCTTAATGTTCTTCTTCTCCCACATGTGCTCATTAGTGCCACTATCAGCCTGAGCCTTTCACCTTGCTCTGAGCGAGGTGGAGAGAAATCCCACAGCTCCACTTCCCAAAGCAACACCCTCCCTCCTCTGCACTGCAACCAGACTCACCTCTGCTTTTAACCCTAAGACTATCTACCTCTTTTGGGAGGGTAACCTGTGCTTGTCACCCTTAACCTTCGTGTGTGGCTGTTGCTGTGTTGTCACTAAGCTGGAAGTGAAAAGCAAGGATGGCTTTTTGGGATGGAAGGGCTGGCTAAACAGGTACCAGCCTCCGCCCCCCAGTGCTGGGGCATGTCCTGGGTTGGAGACTGGAGCTGTGCAGCTCCTTCCCCTTCACTGGTGAAGCTTCGGGTGGTGGAGCTGCTGGGCTTTTTGGAAAATACGACTAGCAAAGAGCTAAGAACTGACCATGAGGGGGAGTAAAGGCTGTGACAGGGGAGCAGGGAGACATCTCTGCCTTGCCACAGGCTGGCAGAGGGGCACATGCAGCACCAGTGCAATCTGGGCAATGCAAGGAGGGATTCATGGGTGAGTTCCTGGCTGCTTCTCCCCTTAACAAAATTTTTCCTTCGCTAGCCAAGACCAAGCAGTGTTATTCTGCCCATGCCACATTGGACTGCTCAGGTCTGAGTCTCCTCTTGCTTAGGAAAGAAATGGAATTGACTGAAGTCAACTAATCAAAACAGAGCAAGGAACAGAAGTAAGAAAATAATTCAATTATAAGAAGATGAAATCTGTACAACCCCACAGGAGATCCTTGTTTGGTTTTGCTGTGCAGAGAAGCCTACATGTGCTTTCCTGAGGTTACAAAGGATGCTTGTTTTGAAGCACAGCAACAACCCCAGGGTGCTCTGGTCCAGCTCAATAGTGTGGAAAACTATTTACTGAACCCAGCAGGCTCTGGATCAGGTTCGTAATTATCAATTTTTCTGGCTTGCTTTAAAACCAAACAGCAGTAAAGAAGAGCGGCAGATTAAAGGAAATTTATACTAAGACACAACCCAGCAAATGTGGCCAGGAAGTTTGTGGGGTGGCTGTGACTCTGCTGCAGGAATGGCACTGGATTTCTATCCAGCAGTTCAAGGGGATTCAGTGGAGCAGACTGTGCTGGCATTTTCACTGGCCAAAATAATTTTCTCTGGAATAACGTGGGGAATGGTCCATCTTCTCTCCCCCCACATAAGAATAAATAAGTGCCAAAATTTTCTTGTGTTCCCTCAGGTTTTCATGATGACCTGCAAAAACCAATTTTAGAGGATGAAAATGAGACCATTCTGCTCCTTGAAATGAGGCACAGTGTCTCTTCTCCAGCCAGGGACCCTCCATCCAATTTCCTAGAGACACATAGAAGAATAAATCTCATGTTAAATTAAGAATTTCATTAATGTTACATCCTGCCTGCTTCATTACCAAGTAACACTCTGTCAGTTAATACAGGGACCTGAGAAACCTCCTAAAATTATTTACAATGGGATGAGTCCACAAAAAACTCTCATTGCAGACCTACCCTTCTAAGTAAGGGGGAAGCAGAGCTACTATAAAATGAATATTGCAGTAGTTCAGTGAAACACTAATGCACTAGTAACTATAGAAACTGTAGCTCTCGACATGAGTGTTCAACATACTAATGTGCCCTGGTTCAAACTAATATGAAAATTGTGATCTCTTACTATTCCATCAATCTGGCTTAAAAATACAAAATCTGTTCCGAGTGGGGCGGCATTTTGGAAGCTGATGAAATCACAGCTAAACCACCTCACAGAGGTAGGAATTTAAAATCATGAGGTATCTGAGCCTTTATGGCATTACAGATCAAATCAGCCCACTGGCTGTCACCTCAGCAATATCTATGAAAAATATTTTAAATAGGAAAGTAGACTACCCATCATCTTTGCATGCCTTGATTCCTAAGGATGGGCTGACAGTGGATTTGCCTTGGGAGATGCAGGCATTTATTTTGGTTTTACTCTGGGGAAAAATGGCAATAGGGTCCGCCTGGATGAATCAAAAAAAAGGTGGATTATGAATTTAACTTGGGTGGGCAATTAACTTCCTTCACTGAGCAATGGGTCCTTGGCTGCCCAAGTGCAGGTGGTAGCACTCAGCATGCTGAAGGCAGCACTCAGGTGAGTCAGGTTGAGTTGTGCCCTTTGCCTTTGCTAGGGGAGAGCTGGCATTGCCTGGAAATGTGGTGAAAGTTGCTGAATGATCTGGGCTCAGAGCAAAAGGTTGTTTGGGACCGTTTCTTTTGTGCCTTTTTGCATCAGCCAGAATCAATGAGGGGTTGTCCATCTAACTGCCTTTTTAAAGACTTGTTGGTCCCTGTACAGGCTTCTCCTGAGGATCAGCCCAAGCTACTAAAGAAGCCTGATCTGGGGCTTTCTGATGTGGGGTTAATTTGTCTTTAACAACATGTTAAAAGTTTATTTTCCTTTATTGTTTTTGTTGTTTTGTTGGTTTGTTTTTTTTGTGTTGTTTTTTTTCCACATGATGATCTACAATTCCCAACCAGCAAGCTGGGAAAATTATTTAGTTTGTGCAATCCTTTTAACACTTCATTAGGGATATTCCCACACTAAAACATTGCAGTGTATTTCTTTAATTTGCTCTTGGAGCTGAGTGTGTTTCCTGTGTCTGTGCAAATCAGACAAACAGGAGGAAAATGGATAAAGCCTCAGGACAGTTTATCAGTGTTTTCCAGGGATCCCACATTTTGTAGATCATTATTCTGGACTTGTGAATATCTCTGTTATCTTATCTGCTTCTTGCCTTGCTCTGAATCAGGTGAAGCTCTTCTTTTCTTAGAGATAAGCCTTGTGTCATTTTTTCTTAGCTCTGTAATTATCATTATCCTGGAGATCTTGGTAGCTCTGCATGGGATGGCTCATGGGAATGCCCAGTTGGGTTTTACACTCCTCGTGAATCCTGTGAACATTCTACAAGCAGGAGAGCATCTGGTTCTCCTTGAGATTCACTTAATGTGCTCCAGCTCTGGGGGTGCTGGGGCTTAGGGGGGTCCCTGCTGCAGCCCAGGGAGGACTCTGCCTTCAGCCTCCAGAATTGAACAGCTGGAAGGAGAACTCAAAAGCTTCCCACATCATTCCCATGACATCCTCTTGCCTGTCCCCAGGGTGGGCACAGAGGGGCTGTGAGTAAGGCACGACCCAGCTGCTCTGCACCCTGGGGTGCCTGGGGAAATATACCCCTCTGGAGCACCCCAGAGCCAGATGGGGGATGATCCTTGGGAGGCAGGAGCTGGAGAGATGGCAAGAGGGGGGGTGAGAAAGTGGCTGTAGTCATGTTTTGCTAATCTAATTAAGCAAAAGAAACATCATTAATGCTCTGCATGTCTAATTGATTAACATTCCCACTAAGCACAAGGTTGCTCTCTTTAACAGAGCTTTGGATCTGCAAACACTGCTTTGCCTCAAGTTGCAAAGATGTTGTGTATGTAGAAAGTGCATCTCATTTCTGCCTTTGTGAAACACTTAACATTTTTATAGGACTATTAGCAATGAGGAGAAGGGGAGGAGACAGGAGAAAAACCCTAAATGCAGAATAAGCAGGGAGTCTTGGAAAGTGAGGGTTTATTTTTGTGCCTCATTAGCAGTCAAAGGGAGCAAGATTTTATTTTTCCCTATCCCATAACAATCATAAAGATTTTTCTATTCTGCACAGGAAAAAAAATATTAATCCTTGAGGCTTCAGTAAGCTAAAAGCCTGGAAATGCACCATTCATTTTCATAAAAAATAATCATATTTCTAAATTCTCCTTTTGCATTTCTTTTTTCTTTTTTTTTTTTCCCAGTTTCATAAGTATCTGAATGAAAACCTGTTTTGTGCCTAAACCAGAAATTTGGACTTCACAAAAGGATAAGTGGAAGATTTATGTCTCTTGCTGAAGGCCAAGGCATGGGTGCCTGCAGTGCCAGCCTGTCCTTCACCATGCTGGCACGGCAGGGGATGTTCTGAGCACCTTGGGCAAAGTCTGGCCTCAAAATGAGCTGCTGCTGTAGGATGAGGTGAACAGCATCCTAAGAATTTGTGTGCTGACTATGGATATATGACTGGTTCATGCAGATTTCTACATGGCAGAGATCTAATTTTCATATGAGATAGCCCCAGCCATTTCACAGTGTCTGTGGGTGCCCCTTCTACCTTGGAATGGAGAGCAGTGGTGCTATCCTATCCCATCCCCTCCCATCCCATGGTTTAACTGGAGTCTGTGCCAGCAGGCAGCAGCAGCCACAGCATTCCCATTTTTGCACATCTCCTTGTCCCAGATCACAGCTGAGCCCCTCTAGCCAGGCAGACTGTTACTAGACAGCAGATTAATCAGACTAATATCACTGCTATCTGATAATAACCCCAGCTTTTCTTCCTTCATGTCTTTTCCACCATCGTTTTCAGGGATGCCAAATGCACTGGCAATGGGGAATGTGCAGCAGGTTTCCCCACTGCTGCTCACTTCCACCAGCAGGCTCTGCTCTGCCCTGAATTATCCCAGGAAGCCTTTGTCACAGCCCAGAAGCCCCTGGCATGGCCTGGCACACACCAGCCAGAGCCATTTCCCTGGCTTCAGCTGCTATTCTTTCTTCAGGAATAGAAATAAATTCATACAACAATGAATTTGCAAGTGACAAAATGCAAATTATGGTCACATTTTCCCTTTTCCTTGTCATAGTTTTCCTCTGTCATGGGATGAAAGAGGTTATAAAAGCATGAAGAGCTCTAGATATTCTTAGGCAACTTACCTATAAATAACTTGAATGTGAGATGGGTCTAAGCTTGCAGGTGGGCAGCATGGGAGGCTGGTTTTCTGACCACTTTGCCCTGTTGCCCAGAGGATTGTAGCTGGCTCTACCTGGTCCAGTCTTCCCCAGCAGCAGAAAACAGCCTAAAAGTTACACATGGCACATGTGAGCCCAGTCAGGCTAAACACAAGCCCAGCAGTACAAGCCCATCCATCACCATGACATGAGCTTTGCCTGCCCTGCTGGTGTTTGGTCTCATCCCTGGGAATGGTGACAAATCCCGTGTGAATCTGGGTCACACCAGGACAGTGACAAGTGAGAAGCACAGACTGTGTGTGCTCCTGCTTTCCCCCACAGCCAGCCCCTCTTCAGGCTGTGAGAAATTGTTTCATTCTTTAGGAAAGTACCATAAAATATTACAAAGCAGACTGATGCAACCGAGAGAGTTCTACACTCACTCCCTGCATGGTTGGTGTTGAATTTTGTTTCTGTTTCTTAGAGGGAGAAAAAAAATATTGCTTCCAAGAAGCATTTACAAATAATTGTATTTACAACATTTTTTTTATTTTTTTTTTTGCATTCATGGGCTCTCAGGGGAAGCAGTGGGAAAGGCACCAGGACTGGGTACGTTGTGATCTGACTCACAGATAAACTGCTCAATGGATCCACTTCCCAGGCTGCTGCTATTTTAGTCTGGCATTTGCTTCTTTTTTTCCTTTCAGTTAGCAGATTTCCTCTTCAGCACCCACCTTCCTGGCAGCACCCACACTTTTCATCGCAGGGGGAGAGAGAACCCAAAGGCCCAACAGGTTAAAGAAAGATCCCGTGGCAAATGCTGCCCCAGGCCAGGAGGCAGCTGCCTGGTATTAAAGTTTCTTCTTCTTTTTTTTCTGGCTCCTTATTCCCAAAGTGATGGAGCTCACTGCAGTGAAACCCAGAGGTGGGAAAACAGTTTTCCTACCAGGGTAAGGATGTAGTTAGTGCATTAGGAGATTGGCACAGATGGGTTTCAAGCAGCAGCTTTGGTGGGGCTTTATTAATCCCCCTCTCTCATCCCTGTCCCCTCCTGCCTCTCCACAGTCTCCACAACAAACCAACCCCCAGTGCTGTGTTAGAACTGACAAATTCCCCTTATGCCTCTGCACAACATTTCAAACATGAAGGCTCATTAAAACACAACTTTTTGGGTGTTTTCAACCTAAAACAGAGTTTCTGAGGATTTGGAAGTTCCTGCCTGTCTCTTTGCCAGCCTCAGATTTTAAAGAAACACCATCTTGGGTTATCCTGCCCAGGATCACAGCAAATCCTCTACCTCTTGAGAGCTTTAGTTACCAGCTTTTGTGGGATTCTTTTACAAATCCTATCAGTAGATTAAAGCCAGGTCTGAGCAGCTTATACCCCCAGGCTGCAGACCCTGGGTGAAGAGCATCCTCTGTGTAGCCCAAGAGAGGGGACAACCTTCCCCAGGCATCTGCCCCTCTCACACTGCAAAGGAGGCCACTACCTCTCTCCTTCACCTTCCTGAAATCCCTGAAAGAAATAAGACAGACTGGAGGTTTCCATCATCCCCTGGATTTGCTCAACATCTGGAATAATTACCATGACACCTTGATTTTCTGTGTGCTCTATTAAGCCAGCCTTGGGGGCCACAGTCCCCGTGAGAATTTGGGTGTCCAAAAGATCTTCCATCACCTCTTCCAGCCCTTCTGGGGATGTCTTAGATACCACAGGGAGTCCAAAGCAGTACACATTGGATGTTCAGGCACCTGAATCCTTCCTCAAATGTCAGCCCCTTTAAAAACTTCACGCTGCAAGAACCCACCTTGCTTTTAGATGTTTGCTTTGCATTGTATATCACAAGAACAGTGAGCAGGAATATACACACACACGTATAGAAGAAGAAAGAAACACTTTAAATTAAAGGTTAAGTAATGAATTCAAGATAATGTAAGTGTAACTTGAGTCAAAACCACTGGAGAACATGCAAATGCTGAAACAGATTCAGCAGGAAACACTCACCGAGCAGCACCACGTTAACTTCTGTAATATCCTGTTTACAGAAAGAAATCTAAACACAATACCATGTTTTAAAGGAGCAACATTTAACCTCCCCCATGCCAAGTGTTTTGATTTAGGCTTCTCTTAATCTGCTGGATGTAATTAAACCTCCTAAAGAGCTGTTAGAAGGGGTAAGAATATATCCTCTCATACCTGCAGCTGATGGAAGGGTGTCATTGGAAGCAAACAATTATTAAGACACCAAAAAGAGATCAATCATGTTAACCTTTTCTCTGTGTCCTGCTCTGACAACAGTAACATTGTGGACTTTCCTTACCTTTCTCTGCTCTGCAACATTCCCCAGCTCACTGCCTGAAGCTTTCATCCAGAAAAAGTCGTAATGTTCAGACCCTGTACTTGGTATCTCTGGGGTAGCTGCATTTGGTGCAGCCCCACGTGGGGAGGGCCACTGGCACAGGAAAAGCCCAAAACTGCATCCTCGTGCCATCCCACTGGGATGTTAAAAGCTTGAATGATTACATTAAATGGACCCAGACTGGAAGTTACCTTGGAAAAGACAGAATTGAGATCAAAGATTAATTTTGGCTTGATATAACATGAGGTAGATTAAGTTAAAACTCTGAATCAGACTCAAACCTTGACAGCTTCGGTTTTGGCTTCAGATCAGATAATGCAAACTTCTGTG
Organism: Apus apus; assembly: GCF_020740795.1. Lineage (NCBI taxonomy): Eukaryota > Metazoa > Chordata > Aves > Apodiformes > Apodidae > Apus > Apus apus. The sequence goes on from NC_067296.1 coordinate 12,750,838, forward strand.
CATTTGCTTAGTTTTAAGTATGTTAGGTCTGAATTAAAACCAGAGGAGGGGTAGATCATACATCTCATGGCTTTGCACCTGAACAGTCCTGAGTTCAATCCTACCTGCACTTGCAGGCTCTGCAGGGTCTGGGACTCTGTGCTCAGCTCCATCTCTGCCCCCCTAAACAGCAGTGTCTGCACAAATCTGGGAACTTAAAAGCTTTACTTGTCTTTTTAAAATTAACATGAGAGAGAAAGAGTTAACAGAAGTAGTTCCTCCAGGCCTATAACACATCTTTGGAAAATGGGCTTCATTTTACTAACTTGGGTTTTTGAAATGCTGTTCCTGCTGAAGAAGATGCCAGAAACCAGAAAAAAACATGGTGAAACCAGTAGCTGAGGGAGAAATCCTCCTGTCTCATTCTTATTCATGTCCTTGAGTACCTATTGATCCAATGTTCATCAGCTGCTTTTCTCCTAATGAATCCTCTTTGGTGAGTAAACCTTCCTCCCACTGCCTTCCCTACTATGGGCTCTTCAGAGATGCTCTGAGTTCCAAGCTCCAGTTAGATTGTAGTCCACAAAGCATGAGGAAACAATGAACAACACATTTTGGGGATTCTGTACCTACAGGAATCAGGGGAAATTCCCCAAAATCCACATGTTTTGTCCCCCTGGCACCTTACCAATTTTTTGAAGCATTTGTTTTGCTGCCATCACACCTGAGCCTGCAAAGGTTTTCCCCTGTTTTTGCCTACAGTGCTGTGAGCTGTGTCCTCAGCTGCTGATTTGGGTAATATCACTGTAATTAGAAGGGGTGGGAAAAAAAGAAAAAAAACACAACAAAACCAAACCAAACCACAACAGAAACCAAAACCCAAACAACAACACAGAAAGAAAAGAAGTCCTGGGGTGTGCAGGGAAAACCATGAGGCTTGATTGTGATTTCTCATTGCTATCTAGATTTGATCAGTGGTTGCAGTAAATAAATACACAAGTACATAAATTCACAGTCTAGCTTTTTTCCACAGCATACTCTCCACACACAGAATATGAAACCCATCACAATTTGATACTATAAGTGGTATAAAACTACTTGACATTTTTCATTGTGAATATCAAGATTGTTTTCTTGCCACTGCAAATCCCTCAGGATACTTTATGAGTTATCTCTGCTCAACACATTTCACAGAGGGGAGATGATACAAGGAAGGCAAGACTGACAAAAATAAAAATTCACTTGAATGTAGAAAGCAAATCCATTTTTTTGTTTGGCAGGCTCTGGCAACAGATACTTAAACAGCTCTTCATGTAGATGGGATACAAGCACAGCACTTCTGCCCAGAAAATAGCTGCCTTCCAGCCTGGAGGAGAAACAGATTTGCTTTTCCCTTCTGATCATGGATCATCAGAGCTGAAGTTGCACAAAAGGTGCTGAAGTGCATTTCATTCTGGGGAATTCAGAGCTGCCTTTGTGAACCGGCTACTCAGCTTGTATAGAAGCAAATTGGTTTAAACATTCCACCCTTGCTGGGCTCAAATACATCTCTGAGGTGTGGTGGAATTCCTGCTGAGTCAGCCAGGCAAAGTCAACACACATTTTTTCACCATTTCTGGCCAGAGTTAATGTCTTCCTCCACCAGACACGGGAACTGGGAGAGCTAAAACCTGCTGTGGAGTTCAAAATATTTCAGATTCTCTTGCCCACTGCTTCATTCTGGTGGAGACTGGCCTTAAGCAGAAAAGGAAAACCTACTGAAAGTTGGGGAAGAGGAAGTAGCTGGTGGGACAGGCTGAATGCTTCCAGGGTGGCTGGCAGGCTTTCGTTTTTGTATTCTCCCTGGGCTCTCACCTCCTGTGCTGGCACTGCAGGAGCCAGGGGGTCCCTCACACACAGCTCCAGGAGAAGGCAGCGAGCTGAGTGGCACAGAGGTGGCAGCCACGGACACTCACCAACGGGTATCTGAATTGATGGAGAATGAGCTGCAGCCCTGGCTGACCCCCCCGATGCAGCAGCATTAATCCCAACACTTTGTACTGAGTGAATCGCAGGAGCAGAGCGCGCTTCGTTAGAAGACCTCCCCGTGAGTTATTAATTATTATTTAGACTCAATAGCAGGCAGCAGAATTTAATCAGCTGGCACTGTGAAATGGCAGTGAGGGAAAACTCTAGCAAGCAGCTACAAATTACCAGAGGCATTATCAAACTGTCCCTGTGGCTTTAACTACTCCTTTTGCCACATTCATTAGTGGTGCTGCTCTGCCTGCTTTGCTTCTGCTCAGGAGAGGGTGTCAGCATCACTCCTCTCCATCAGCCCTCAGGGCAGCAGGAAAGGCTCCTTGCTGTGCCAGGACTTGATGGGTGAGACCTTGTGGTTGGTGGCACATTGGGAGGGGAAGAGTAACCAAGACCTTTTGATGAAGGATGTGTGGACTACATTGTGCTCACTCACAAAGCCAGAGCACTTGATCCCTGGACCCTGAACAAGAGAGCGGCTTTCAAAGTGACCTGCCCAAACCCACCATTGCATGGATCATAATGCAAAAGGAATATTCCCAGTCCTTCCTCCTTATCATCATGGTTTAAACTGGCAGCAGAACCTGACTGCAATGAAGAGGATGTAACTTTCCTCTTTCAATTGTTTTTGGTTGTGTTTCAAATTTACCTTGTTCTTAAGGCTTCACTGACTTGACATTAACATTGGTGTATTCAGATTGTCTTTCTCAGTTTCTCAGCTTTTCCCTTTTCCTCACTGCTGCTGTCATGGTGAACAAGAGAGTCCTCTAAAGTGAAATGGCCATTAACTACCATTGCTGCTGAGAGATGCTGGATTTCCCAGTCATGACTTCATGGCTAATTTGTTTTGTGAGGAGAGCAGACCAGACCACCAGGCTCTTCTCACTTGCCTTTAGAAAGTGACCTTTTAATTAAAGGCACTGAAAGAGGATTACCCCATCTGAAATGTCTGCTCTGAAGGGTGAGTACAGCAGATGAACGGGCTGGGGGATAAACAGAAGATGGACACTAAGCTGGTGGCAGAGAGCAGAGAGCACCAAGGGGTCTGCAGGGAGGGAGAGACCCAACCTGCCCAGCAAGGGGAGGCTTTGCAGCCCAACACTGCCTGCTGCAACCCTTCCTTGAGCAAAATCAGGAGAAATCATGGGATGACCTCAGCTTCTGGATCTCTTGTGAAGCTCATGGGGGTAGTAATTGCTTGGGAAAGTTTGTCCTTTCTGATGCATTCAGCAAAAGTGAAGCACTGAGAACCACACTCAATCTTCCCATGCTGTTAATGGGAAGGGGTGTCATCACAGCACTGCTGGGACTCAGCTGAATCCCCACCCAGAAGGGAAAGGAAAATGTTCCAGTAATTGCTTTTACAGGCTTGTGCCTATTCACAGCCCTCTGTGAGGCAACACACGGTGTCTGAGAGATTTGGGGTCCTTTAGCTGAGTCCTCTCTTTGGTTAAAATTAGAGATATTCCTTTCTCATTTGTCTGATCTCCTGGGCAGCTGGCAAACCCACATACTTTTTAATACCTGTTGGTATCTTGATAACAGAAGTTCCAAGGTCCCCAGAGCCTTGGAAAATGTTATTTTCATTTGTCATTTTAAAATGGAGGGACAAATAAATTACTCCCAGAACTGACGAGAAGACACAGGCTCAGGCTTGTTTCCCAATATCCATGTCAAACCATGTTGCATCTCTGATACAAGGAAAAGGTGGGTAGTAAATTCCCCTGAGCCTGAAAGGCTGAGGCATTATCTTATTGCCTCCCTAGCTCCACTAACACCATAATCTGATGGAATTAGGAGAGATGGTCCAAAAATCAGGAGAGTGGAATTCTTCCTTCCAAAGCCATGGGTACCCATGAGCTGCTGTTGCACATCTGCAGCTTTGCTGAGCATCTTGCATGAGAACTGACTGGTACTGTACCCCGCCAGATGTAGAGGAGCAGAGCCAGATGTTTTCATGGATTATGTTTCCCAGGGGAGTTCCTGCAATCACTGTCCTATAGACAGCAGCCCTTGTTAGGAAAGATAACACAGAGGTGGAGGCAAAGCATGTGTCTTGCCAGGAGAAGGTTTCACAACAGTAAGAAAGGAGTATTTAAGGTCTCTGTGACTGCCTGGAAGAGGTGCTAAGGTTTTCTCACCAGCTTGTTCCCTCTTCTTTTCTCCTAACAGCGTTTGGAGGGGCTCCATCCAGTAGCTTCATCTGCTTGGCTTCCTTCAGCAAGAACACTTGCCACAGCCTGCTGTTCTGCTGGCTGCTGCTGAAGCCAGAGAGCTGCTCTGCCAGGCACCTGGTGCCTTTGTTAGCAGAGCAGTAAACCCCGAACTGTTCTCCTTGCATTTCAAAGGGTAAAAACTGACAGCTTTTCTCATGTGTAGAGTCATGAATATGCAGAGAGCCCATCAGATGCCTGATCCTAACTTAAACTTGACACTCAAAGAAAGACAGAGCTGCTCAGAAATCACTTATCCTGGATCTTATCTATGGTGCAGCCCCTGCCCTCTCCTGTACTCCTCACTATGTATTTAATATCTCACTTGAGTTCTCACTAAATGAGAAATCATACCTGTTAATTCCAGCTGGGTAGGACACGCTGTGCCAAAGACGGGGGAGATTCTGTGAATATTTCTTCACATCCTGGCTGAGATCCATCAGAGGACTACTGAACCATCAGAAAGTGCCTCCTGTTTCAAGCAAGTGGTGATGGAAAGCAGGTGTGAGAGGCTCTGCTGGTGGTGAGACTTGTCTTACTGCAAGGGAGTGCTGCAGCTCTGGATACCACCATGGGCCATCTGCAATGGGATGGTCCTGGAGGAGAGGAGAGGTGGTGAACAGGGCTGCACCCATCAGGATGGGTTGGTATCCCCCATGTCTTGTGTTATCCATGAAGTGACAACTAGTAGAAATACCCTGGGTGGATCCTGATTTGCTTCACACCCTGCAGACGGTGATTTTGCTCCATTGTTTGCACCTGAGTAAAAGAGATCTGAACGTGGCCAATGTGTTTTTCCTGCTGGAGTGACAATGTGCACGTGCTTATGGAGACTGTTAGAGGACACAGTGGTAGAATTACCCAGTCATTAGAAAAATAATAGAGGATATGGTGTCTCCAGGGCCCCGAGGCTCTTAAAGCACTACCCCGAGACACCACAGCACTGATTGTGCTTCGGGATTCATTGGCTTTTGGGGAAAACACTGTGCTTAAAAACCTTAAAGACCTCTTGAACCACAAGGACTTTCATTAACATATGAAGAGGTCTGACATAGCCTTCCTTCTCCATTTCAGGAGCTTTTTCAGAGTCTAAGATGGTGCTTGTATGTCTTGTTGGAATCTGGAAACTAATGAAAAAGTAACTAAGAAAGGAAATGAGTTGTTAACTAATTACACACACCCACGTACTCAGGCTAGCCCTTTCTGCAAGCCATGTGGAGAAAGTGGCTGTGTACAGATTAATTAGACTCGATATATTGGTTGCCTAAGAAATATACATATCCCATGCCATATTTTTGCCACTCTTTCTTTTTTCTCTTGATTTTTATTTGCATTTGCCTTTAACAGCGTTTTAAGTACCAATTCCAATGTAATATGCTTCGTAAGTAGCATTAGTGCTGGGTCTAAAGCAAACATCATCTGATTAAATCTTGACCCAAATGAGTTTGCCTACTTTCTGTGTTTCTAAATACATATTTACCATATGTTGCCTCATATGCTACTTTTCTTTTTTACTGATACTTTGGGCCAAATGTTGTAGTAATCATATGTTGCTTTTAGTCACGACTGAAACAAACTTTCAAGTTTGTAACCAGTTTTACAAGGCTGAAAAGTAAATAGCAGCAACGTCCTGGTCAATTCTGGTGCTGTCATCTCTTTCTATCTCCAGAAACACTGAACAAAGCCCTGGGGGACCTGGGTGGACAAGTGCTGAGTCTGCCCAAGCACACAGCACCACTCAGCTGCCCTGGGACCCCTCTTAGGTGCACATCATGGATGGGTTAAAAACATCTAATTCTCAGATAAAAAACAGTCCGTGGCTCCAAACAGTCCTTGCTGCCCTGCACTGGCTCTAGCTGATCCCCTCAGCCTTTTCACAGGACAAGTGTTCAGGTGGACCAGGTCCCTGAGCTGGGTGATGGTGATGCCACCACAGCCCAGGGGCAGCCAGAGGTGGAAAGCCAGAGTCAGTGAAATCAGGGCACAAATACACCTTTTGCTTTCTGGCTGTTGTCCTACACATCTGCCCCAGGCTGGGGATGGTGCCTGCTCCAGCCCTGGATATCTTCCCCTGTGGTTTCATCTCCTTTCAGCCATGGGAAGGGCAAGCAGAAAGCTGAGCAGCTCCTGGGGGGTCTCAACAGCCCCAGCTCAGCAGACATAACACCACAAGCCTTTTAGCAGCTGCCGTGTCTCCAGCCCAAAGTCCCGCTTGGATTCTCAACCAAATCAACACAGAAACCTGTCAGGTTGGGAGGGAATGCTTTAGTTACACAGAAACAGCCTGGCTGGTCCTGGGTTCCTCTTCCCCAGCTTCCTGCAAGGAAAACGTGGCTGGTCTGCTGGAGAAGGCTGTGTCCCCGCACTGCTGCTCCACCACATCACGTGTTCCCGTGTAACTTCTCAACATCATGCAGCAAACTCAGCCTCTGCTTCAGAAACTGCCCTGTCTCCTTCCCACTTGCTCGACGTGCAGGAGGACTCAGTGCCCAGCACCAAGGGGTGGCTGAGATGGTAGTGGAGAGCTGGGAAAGCCCAGCCAGATCCTGGAACAGAGCTGAGGAGGCCCCAGACACAAAGCTGCAGAAGCTACACTTCCACCAGTGCCTGACCCCACTGTTCCCAGTCCTCTGAGCTGCTGCATTAATGAGCTAAAGCATCCCAGAGGCTCAGTCAGCCACCAGGAGCTGCAGAAGCAAGAAGAGAATCCAGTGCCACTTCCCTGGATGCTGGATCTGGCTCTGGCTGTTGCCTGGGTCCGGACCAGGGTGGGAATGAGCACGTGGAGGTGTTTTGCAGGCAGCAGTCGAGCCAACCCCTTTGTTTGCCCAGCCATTCTCTCTGTTCTCCTCTTCATGGCTGATTATAAAATCCTGATGTTAGCTTCAAACACGTGTCAGTCAGCAGACACAGCACCAAAGCAAGAGAGTTTGAGAGCCTGGGGGTATTTTTATTCATTCACGAATGGCAAGCAGAGGGACACCATCTGTTATGCAGTTATGTGTTTTTTTTTCCCCCCTCCTTACCAGTTGTCTGTGTTTGCAGCACAGACATGAGTCTGTCTTACTATTGTTTAACAGTTTTATCAAAAAGTCCCAGCAAGATAGGAAACATCCAAGCAGGAGCCCTCCCTGCATTATTTGCATCATTCCTGAGGTCTTAGCAGCACATTTCAGTGATCTATGTCTGAACATGACATGTTTCTTCCCAGCTCTGTGGTTACATATCTGAGACACATGAAAGGAGAGTTTATTTCAATGGTTCAGAGGTTACTGGGGGCAATGAGACTAAACCAACAGGCACAAGCACAGAGAAGCTGTGATGTTAGAGATCATGTTTCTGAGTTAAAGAAAAATACTATGGGTTTCCACCTCTGTTTTAATTTACGCCAGATCTGTGTATGGTGGCTGAAGCTATATCTCCTCATTGTGAGTCATTTTTTGCCCCTATCTGAAGGTTTTTCAGGCTGTTTCTTATTCCCCAAGCAAAACTACTGTCCCACAAGAAAATTCCTCACATGGGCATGGAGTTTCTCTAGTCATCAGCTCCTTCCTTGGTCAGATGTATCAGCCAGGTCAAATTCTTCCTGAACCTCTTTTTAATTTAAACTTCCAGAGAAAATGTGAGAAGATTTTATGGGTCCTGTTTCTAGTCTGCTGCTTAAAAATTCCTTGCTTTTTAGGCTTACTAAGATGCATATGTTTACATAATATTAAAACTTGTTCATTGACTTCAATCAGATTTGGCAGTGCCTACAAAACCTTTGGTCATTTAGAAAATCTAAATCTTTTAAAAATATGCTCAGGTGTTTATACTGTCCAAGTGAAAGGGAACATAAATGCAAGTTTAATATTTACCTCTGTTTGTTCATGGGTTTTATTTTCAGGATTGTCCCTTCTATGAGGGAGACATGAGTGTAAATTATTGGTGATAGATATTCACACTTAAATCCAATCTCCCAACCCTCTTTATGCTCACACTAGTTGCTTTTGCTTGAGCTCTTTTTTTTTTTTTTTTTCCTCTGTTTCCTGGCAGATTGTACTTATAGGCAAAGTATTTTCAAGTTCAAGCCAATTTCTAGAATTATTCAAGCATTTAATTTAAAAAGAAGCATGTAATTATAGCAAAAGTACTTCAGAAAAAAAAGTTAAGCCCTATACCATGAAGCTGCCTTGGAGTTCTTGGGCAGGGATACAGATCATCTCACCACAGGCTGACCTGGGACCCCAAAAGTAAACCCAAGCTCAAAATGCTACAAAAATGGTCCCATCAAACACACCTACAAAGGAGTATCTCAAGGGAGTGGGTTTCTGGCTGAACAGCAGAAGTTACTGTGTTTAATGTAAACATTTAACACCCTCTCACCCCAGGCTTGGAATTGAATATAAATGTAGGGATTTGTATCTGCTTTCTGCAGAAGAAAATCTTCAGTGGATGGAAGTGGGGAGGGAAAGGAAAGGCTCCTTTCATGGATCCAAATTTACACAATTGGTGTTGGCCAAACCATGTCAGCTCTTGAATGATCTATATTATGCATATCAACCACAATTAGATGGCTCCTTGCTCTGCTGGTGCTGAGCCTGGTGCTGGTCACAGCAGCTCTGAGCAGTAACTGCAGGTCACCTGCCATGTCATTGCAAACTGAGCTGCTGGCTCCCTCCTGGCTTTCTTCCTCAGCAAGAGCATTTCTTTGCATATAATCACACAACGTTTATTTCCCTCATCTGTGTCAGGGTAGAAATTGTACTCCAGAATGGGGGTTGCTGCTGGAGCCACAGGAAAGCAACCACAGGATCATTTAACACCACTGAAGCCATACAGGACCAAGCATCACTGCTGTGATGTCAACTGAGGTTGTGTCTGAGGTGTTTGCTCAAAGCCAAATCCAAGCATGAGGGTTTGCTGCTATTTTGTTGCTTGGCAAAACTCACATAAACACAAGCTGTAATAATTACCTTGAGATAGTAAGATACACGTACCTGGAATTAGAGGAAGGGAGTGGATTTCAGCCCTGCTATTTCTCCACTCATTTAAATTCAGGTGGTGACATGGGAAGGTTAAAACACACTGGTGTTGGTATCCAAATCCATCCTGATAGTTAACTCCTGGAGTCAGCTGGGAGGTGGCAAAAATCAGAAATTCCTGATTTCTGGAAGGGGTCTGGGCAGTCATAGAGGCAACATGGGGCTCACCTGTGAGCTGGGCCACCCATCCCAGATACAAGAGAGAAGGGTACTCAATGAGATTGTCTCCATCCTCTCTCCAAAAACTGGCAATATTCAAACCTGATTTACCTTGTAATGAGTTTTGTGTCATGTCTTTCAAGAATAACAGCACAACTTCTTTTTTTTATCCCAAGAGAAAATGAAAGATACTTACCAGGGGTTCCTGTTATTATCAGCATGTTTTGGGGCTCATCTGTGTGGTGAAATAAGATAATGAGAAGGGTGATAATTACTGTCATAATTATAGCAGTTCCTCTCCAGCACAACCTGATGATGATCAACACCAATGTTTCTGGACTGCTGTGCTCCTGGTGAGCCCAGGCCAGCTCATCCACTGGGATGGGAGGACAAGGCATTGCAGCAGGTCTGGATCTGCTCCTCTCTTCTCCTCCTGATGAGACACAATACAGATGAAACACTGCAGGTTGCTGGGCATTGATTTTGCATTGTAGTGCATTGATTTTGGCAGAGAGTGAAGAACAGGAGTGCTGTATTCACTAGGCTCTGGAAGAAAGTCCTTATTTGTGGGGAATGCCCTGCTGATCCAGCTGGAGCTGGCTAAGGCAAGGGGGGCCACTTCTGCTTGTGGGGAAAACTTCATCCTTCATAACCCAGAACCATCTTGGATCCATTCTCATCATGGGCAGCAGGAGGGAAGGGACGAGCTGTGACAGGACCCTGCAGCTGGATTTTGTGGAGGGATGAGTGGTTGGTGAGGGTGGGATTTGCACACCTCCCATCTCTATCTGCTTCCTAAAAACTGTTGAAAACCAGTTTTGCTTACATATCCAAAACTGTCTCTTAAAACAATCCCTTTTAAATCTTGAAGTGAGTGTGCATGTGATAAAAACGTTTCTATTTATACACTTAGATCTCAGCCTCAGACATGTCATCCTGCTAACTCAATACCTACAAATGCCCTTTTATTCCACTAAAACATGAACAGATACAATGATGTCCTCATATTGCAGCAGGATGTGTATTTTATTTCTCATAAACCTGTCCTTTTTCAAGCATTTTTTCCAATCTCTTTATATGGCAAATGATCACATTTTTCTATCTGGTATATTAGGCTCATAATAAAATGTGCTTGCCTTCATAGTGAGGAGAGCAGGCAGCCTAGCAGACTTTGTTTTCTGTAAGGTGTAAAAAGAATTCACTTTTTAACAATTAAATGGTTGGAAATATTTGGCCTTGCAGCCAGAACAGTTTGTTTGTGATTATTGAGAAAGCTTAGAAAGACAGCTATTGTCCAGAGAGTTCCTCTTCTTTGTAAACATCTTTGCACTAAAACAACCAAAGATTCATTTTACACAAGCTGGGCTTTTTCTTTTTTTTATTTTTTTTTTTTCCAAAATTCCTTCAGCACCTGCAGTTCCCCACACAGCTCTGATGAGATTTACAAAAAAATCTCAGGTGCTGAATGGAACTACCATCAAGGCCCAGCACCATGTTCAAAAGCCCTGAAGCAGCTCCCTCTTTAATGCAGGCTGGACTGAATCAGCCTCCCTGGCCAGGTTTTGTAGATTGTGTGGTTTTTTTTTTTTCACCTCTTGCCTCCTTCGACTGCTTTGTAACAATTGAGTGTGGTGCAGCCTGGGGCAGGGGGGGGTGCCCAAGTGTGGGAGCCCTTTTCCTTGGGGTGGCTGGAACTGCAGAAGGAGAAGAAATTCCCTCTCCAGGGACTCTCTGCCCACTCCAACAGGGTTCAAATTATTTTGTCATCTCCAGACCAAGATCCTCTAACTGACAAATCATCTGGATGCATCTGGACAAGAGGAGGAAGAAAATCAGCAAAGGCTGAGGTGTGAGGTTGTGGTTCAGGGATGAAAATCCTTCCTACCATCGGAGCAGCAGGTCCTGCAGCAATGTTACTGAGGGAGAATCCCGTGGCTGGAAGGGCAGGGATAGAACTCAGGAGCCTCTGCAGCCTCTCATTATTCCTCTGGTAATAATCTTGAGGAATCTTCTCACCCCTCACAGAGACTGCAGGCCAGTGTTAGCATCCTCTCCTGGTGTGGTGAGATGATGCCAGCATGCGCCTGGGAGGAGCCAGGCTCAGGCAGATCCAGAGCTCCAGCAGAGTGAAAAATGGGAGGATGTGGGCTCTTGGAGTGAAGAATAGCAGGAACAAGCAAGATTGCAGAGTTTGTTTACAGCAGGTCACAGTGTGCTTTGGAAGACATGAAGTGCCAAGTTCCTGAGGGTGACAAAACAGCACAGATTGACTTGAGGCCAGTGTAGGACACCCCAGGAAGATTTCCACTGGGAATCTCTCTGGGGCTGATCCTCTACCTCCTGATCTTTTTGGCTTCCAGAAAGAGCCTTTGTGATGTAAGGCACCAAGGCAGAGAGCAGTGTCTGGGCAAATATCATGGCTTTTTGATGACACATGACAAAGGAGCAAGCCCTCCCAGCCCACGGTGTTTCCAGCATTTCATAAAAAGACTTTCACTAGGAGAGAGCACAGACCATGCCTGGTGTTTTGTGTGTTTTCTGAAACCCAAGACATTTAATAAGGATTTGGGAATATTTCAAAAGTATCCGAAGGTCACTGCGAAAAGGCAGTAAAGGGTGTTTGGCTGCCAGGCATTTTTACTGTGCTGCTTTTTCATTTGAGTATTAAAATGGCCGGGCATGTGGGCATTCTGGAAAACCACAGAAATTATCTGGAGGTATGAGAAAATGAGGTTAATCCCGTGCCTGGGGCCTCCTGGGATTTCCTGGAAAATATTGGTGTGGTGGAGGGGGGGGAAAGGGAAGATGGTGTGCTGAGCTGGGAACTGGAGCTGGGAACTGGGAGCCAGGGCTGTGCTCCGAGCAGGCACCACTGTGTGGAGCTCTTGGAAGTGCAGCAAAAGGAGATGAAGTCCGTAAGAAATAGAGGAGCTGCTCGTCTGCATGGGCACTGAGGGTGCCAGCACTGCACTCAGGGCTGTGGCAGAAACTCTCAGCTGCAGCAAGTGCAAACTCTCCCTTCCTACTCCTCTGTTCCTTTTCTTTATATTTGTCCCTGGAATAAAAGAGAGGATTTCTGAAGGGAGGTCCCGTGTGCAGTGTGAGCACAAATGTGTGTCTCTTGTCTTGCCTGTGTGAAGATAAAAGTGACTCTATTGCCACGAGGCATCAGATTTGGGCTTGTTGCAGTAACAACTTGGGGACTCAAAAACTACTTTTGCCTCTAAATTAATCAGTTGATATCTCTTGTGTGTGTCCAGTTCCTGTATCAGTCTCCGAGGCAAGTATTACAGGGTCTATCAACCCCTGCATCTCTTAATTTTAAAGGATTTTTTCAAAGTAAAGGTCTGAATTTGAATGTGCAGCACACAGAAGATAGGACCTCTAAACGGTGTCTGGACACCTCATTTCCCAGCTGCCTCTTCCCAGAGATTGATCCATACTCAGGGTAATTCTCTCACCAACATCCTCACACAGAGATTCTGGGGTGTGTGATGGTTGCTCTGCTCTGGGTGTGGTCTGTCTGCTTTGCCAACCCCCCCATCAGGGTGTTTACACTGCAGAGCCTCAGCAGGTTCCTCTGTTATGAAAATTAGGGGCAATAAATATCCCACATATCAACAGTTTTGATTTAAAATTCTCTCCTGAAGTCAGCTCAGCCAAGGGCAGTAAATAACATGCAGCCCTTGGGAATCTTTTATGGCTCATCCAAACTAGCAACACTTTATTTTGCAATATATTGAGTGTAGGAAGGGATGCTCTTCCATGCCTCTAAGTAATGATACAGTCAATATGGTCATTAACAAAGCTGATACATGTCCCTGTTTCTATCATCCCATTTCTGCCTTGTTTTTCAAGTGCAGCATCCTTTAAAAATGCCCTGTACATCCCAGGATTTTACATTCCTTACCCTCTTTATACACTCTTGCCTGATAGGGAGAGCCTGTCTGTAGTAAGTCTACTAGGAACTGATTTTAAAGGCTTGAATCAGCCCAAAACCACCTCACTCAGGCACCTACTCTAACAGGTATTTTGGGCTGGGTGCTCAGACCTCAACAGGAAACAGGTTGATGCTGTATCTTAGCACCAGCCTCTTGCAGAGCTTTCTCTCTGCTGCTTTCTGTGCCCTTCAGAAAAATCCCACCTGGCAAAATCAGACAAGAATAGGATTAATCTGAAAAAATTACTAGTGGTCCCCAGTTGCAACTGGGAAAAGCAAAGATGAAAAACACTTGAGTCAACATAAAAGTGAGTAAGACAACCTGTGGGCATCACATCCTGGGCACTGTGGGACCCTCAGCTCAAAGTCCAGGCAGTTTTAATAGATGAGGTCTTTGGGTGACATTTTCCTGCAAGATTTTAAGTAAATGCCTTGCTGTAACATTTGAGATCAGGCTTCTCTTGCTTCCCATCACTCTTTTCCTTTTTAAGCCACAGACACACACATACAAAATATATTAAAACAAGCCCAGCTTAGCTAAAAGGTCAGCAAGTTCAGAAACAAACAGCAGGGATTTAGGCTGGAGGCTTTGGGACATCAGAAGAGCAGGACGCACCTCCAGCCCGGCTTTAGCTTGAAACGTGGATTAAAGCCTTGCAGGAGGAGCAGAAGTGAAGGCAAGAGGAGATACTTTTGTCATTCATTTCATTATCCTACACCAGGAAAGGGATTTCACATTTTTCCCAGGCCACTCAGGGGAGAAGAGGGGGTGCTGGAGGGAGGTGCCCCTTCCTGTGGCAGGGCTGAACCTCTGGCTGCTCTGAGGCCAGAGCTGGCAGGGTGTCAGGCATGGACCTCCAATAGGTGTCCAGGTCTAAAACCTTTCTGGACAAAAAGCTTTCTAAAAAAAGAGGGGAGAGGTTGCTCACTTTCCTTATGGAAAGAGATGAGAATTCCTTTTACTTTCTCCTATCCAAGTAGTGACCTGTACTTGAGCACAGAGAACAGTGAGGCTGCTTCCCAGGCAGGGAGCTCTTTGCTCAAACCCAGATCTATGAGAAAAACAGGAGGGCAGAGCTATTTACCCATCCTAGTAGGAATTCTTCATGTGTGGCTGAGACAAACTTGCCAAGGAATTAATGGGATTCATTAGATCAGCTAGCTCATAGAAATATGCTGCTGAGGTCTTTAATAATGGGAGCACCCAGCTCATTTTTTGGGTGGTCAATACTCTCCTAATGGCTTTGAGGAAAGGAGAGATTTGGCTGGTACAAATGTGTTAGATGTGTTGATTGTAAATCAACAGCCACATTGATTCCAGGTAGCTGATATTTCAGTGTGTAATTAGAAGTCTTTTTAAAGTATGTATCTTGATTTTTCTTGCCAGTACTTGGCGTGGAGGAAAAGTGGAGGAGGCAGCACATGGAGCACCCAGGAACAGTTGCTGGGACAGAGCAGGGAGATGCAACACTCTCCTTGTTTTACTGCCTTGCAGCAGAAACATGAGGCAACAGAATCCAAACCAGAGCATTTCTAGAGACAGCTATTGAGATAAACGTGCACATCCAGGCTGTAAAATTAGACCAGCAGAAGAGGGTTTTGTTTGTGGGGCTTACAGTTACTTTCCACAAGGCTAAAATGAAGTTACAGGACCAGGTAGAGACAGTAACTCTTCATTACAGACAAAGATCCCAAAGAAACTCCCTTGCTGCTTCCATGGGAGAACTTCAGTCCAGGAGCACTGATTTGTGCTTGGACTGTGGGGCCATAAGCTCTCCCCAACTTGGGGCTGAGGAACAGGGATACTAGGCACCCAGAAGAAGACTTGTATCCCAGCTGCAGCTTTCCTGCAGACATCAGCAAGTGAGTACAACCCATCACTTTTTCTTTTTCCTTCTTCAGGATAAAAACTCTCAATCCATCCCAAAAAACTTTCCAAGGACCAGAAACAAGAGGTGAGACAAGCTGGGAACACCAACCCTGACAAACACCTCTTATCTCATAGAAATGTCAGGGCAAAAGCTTTTAAGTGAAAGGAACATTGGTGTTAAGAGATTATTAGTCATTCTTTCAACTAGTGTGGGATGAGTGCTGGAAAACATCTATCTCCAAAACTGTATGAATAATGACTAAATAAATCTGATTGTGGTTAGTCTTCCTGGAGATCTTATAGGATGGATTTAAGAGGAAGAAATTTTGGGGTAATATTGACTCTTGGTGGATAACTGTGGAAATTCACTCTTTGCATGCAGAGATTATTTGATGGATTGCAGGGCTAGATATCATCTTACATCAAATAGATAAACAATCTGCAGGACCTCAGTGTGCACAGAGCTTGCTCTGTTGGGAACCAGGTATCCAACACCTGCTAATGAATGAATTTGATTAATTACAGCTGTCTTTGGATAAATCATTGATTCCTTGAATGGGATTTTCTGAGATTGCCCCAATGCATTTGTAGAGATTTATCATGAAAACAACTGGTTAGACAAATAGCTCACTGGAGTTTCATGGAGCTCAGCACTTGGCTCAGCACCCCAGGGCCTGAGAGGGTTAGCCCACCACAGGCTGCTCATTCTAAGGGTGTCCTTCCACGTGGGGGATCCCCCTGTTACCCTCAGGATCACTCTGTCACCCCCACAGCACCTGTGCCTGATACAGGGCAGCTCAGAGGGGACCACACCAGTCCAAATGTGAGGATATGGGGAAAGCCACTGATGGGGACCAGAGCAAAGCAGGTGCCCACTGTGCCACGATGCTGCCCCAGGCAGGTCAGAGCAGAGGGAGGGGGTTCCCCTCCTTCAAATACATTTAAATACATAAATACATTACAGCAGCGGGTATCTGGGGACTAGTGGGACATACGGATATCCAGGAGTGACAGAGCATCTCAGGGCGGGGGGAGGGGGGGGGGATGCTCCGATCGCCCTCCCCCAGCCCTCAGCTTCCAGCCGTGCCTCTGTGGCTGACACTGCAAAGGATGGAGAAGAGGGGGGAACCAAGCGGAGAGGGGCTCTGCAGCCCAGCCAGGGACGTGCCCCCTCCCTCCAGCTGACTAGGGTTGCAAACCCCCCCTTCGCACCCTCGGCAGCGGCCAGTGGGGAGGGGGCCGAGCCGAGGGGCGGGGGCTCCCGGCGCGGCTGTGTGAGGCAGGCGGGGGGGGCTCAGTGTGTGTGCGTTTGCGTGTGTATGTGTTTGCGGGGAGGCTCCTGCCCTGCCAGGCTCATCTGGGCTCCGAGGAGCTGCAGGGAGGAGGAGGGAACCGGAGCTGCGAGCAGCTCCCAGCCGAGGCGGCTCCGGGCGGGGGGATCCTGGGGGAGGGGTGTGTGTGTGTGTGTGTGTGTGTCTCGCACACACCCACCCCCGGGAGCGGCAGGCACCTCCCCCCCGCCGCATTAAAACCGGCCAAGTTCGCAGGCCGGGGGCAGCGGCACGTCGGGGCGCGGCGGCGGGTCCGGGCGGTGCCGCAGCCCCCGGCCCCGGGGATGCAGCCGAACGCCACGACCCCGGCGCTGCCGGGGGGCTCCCTGCACACCCACCCCAACGGCTCCAACCGCTCCGACCTGCTCTCCAAAGGGCCCGACGAGGAGGACCTGGACGTCAACACCGACATCTACTCCAAAGTGATGGTGACCGTCATCTACTTGGCTCTCTTCTTGGTGGGCACCGTGGGCAACTCCATCACGGCGTACACGCTGGTGCGTAAGAAGTCGCTGCAGAACCTGCAGAGCACCGTGCACTACCACTTGGCCAGCCTTGCCTTCTCCGACCTCCTCATCTTCCTCCTATGCATGCCCATCGAGCTCTACAACTTCATCTGGGTCCACCACCCCTGGGCTTTCGGGGGGGCCGTCTGCAAGGGCTACTACTTCCTCCGGGACGCTTGCACCTACGCCACGGCGCTCAACATCGCCAGCCTGAGCGTGGAGCGCTACATGGCCATCTGCCACCCCTTTAAAGCCAAGAGCATCATGTCCCGCAGCCGCACTAAGAAGTTCATCAGCTGCATCTGGATCGCCTCCTTCCTCCTCGCCATCCCCATGATCTTCACCATGGGGGAGATCTACGGCAAGGACCAGGATCCCGACTCCCTCATCTGCACCACCATCGTGGACGCCTCCACGTTGAAGACCGTCATCCAGGTGAGGATTCCGGTGGCCGGAGCTCTCCGAGGAGCCGGGGCCGGGCAGCCGCCTCCCTTCCCGGGCTGGGATGGCCAAACTTTGCTAAGACGGGTGGGGCAGGAGGGGGGAAACCGGTTGGGGAAAGGGGGGGATACCGGGCAGCCCTGACCGGGCGGACGGGACGGGACAGGCGGGAGCTGACGGGGCAGTCTCGGGTCCGCCTGCTGTTGTGCTGCCCTGCACCCCGCCCTGCCCCGCACCGCCGGGCTGGGACCCTGAACAGCGGTCGGTGCAGCCCCCAGCCCCGGAGCTCCTCTCCCGGGGTCCTGAACCTCCCTGTCCCCGGCAGGGACCCCCATGAGCTGCGCACCCCCTGTGCCCTTTAGCCACCATCTCAGACTGGGGGTGCTCAAGCCCTCCCCAGGTGTTGCTGATTATGACCCGAAAGAAAAACCACACACACACACAAAATCCCCAACCCTTTATTTGCATCTTCTGAGTCTCTTTTCCTTCTGCTGAAAAGCAGCCAGCGAGGCTGAGGGAAATAAAACCATCTCTCCTCTTTTCCCAGTTTCTTGGGTGGGTTCAGAGCCCGTTTCCTCAGTGTAGCAACGGATCCGAATTTCAGAAAGTTTGGGGAACGAGCTATAGCAAAGGCACCCGAAAAGGAACTGCACCTTCAAAGCCAGAGGCTGGTATTTTTCCACTTTTGGGGAAATCCATAGCTAGTTTAACTAGTAGACTCCTCCCGACTTCAGAAAGGCTTTGCTGGTCTCCACACTCCGCTTGGTCTAACACGCCCACGCCTGGTGAGGGTTTCAGCACCAACGCTTCCTGCGCTCCGGAGCTCGGAGGGCTTGGAGCTTTTGTTTGCTGGAGCATTAGGCTTGAAAAAATGTAAGAGACGTGGAAGAGATGACAGAAAGGGAAAGGCACTAATTTCCATAGTCTCTTTGCTGCCAGGCTCACCTGTGATAGCTTCTCAGTCTTTTATTTCGATCAGGAATTTCAAGTGGGTTTAATCAGGGGCCAATTAGAATTTAAACCTGCATGTGTGCTAAAGGCTTTGAGCTGTTCCCACACTTGAAGGGACGGAATTTAAATGGAAAAGAATCAGAATAATTTCTTCCACTAAAAGCAGGTGAGAGTACATGCAGTTAAATTTTAAGTCCAGAGTCTGTAGATGTTTAGACAGGTCTCTGCAAGTTTCCCCCTGGGCTGCTCCAGTAACCCAAATTCCAGCACCCAAAAGCCCTGGATTTCCTCTGCATTTTGTCTGGGTACCTGACTTACATTGTAAGGTGGTGGGGGCTGTATTTCTCCTGTAGATCCTTGGTGGATTTTGTCAGTGGCAGCCCAGTGTACTTAACCCAAATTCTCTACTCTCCGAGGAGGCATGAACCATCAGATCTGAGAAAAGATGTGGCTGAAATGCATTATTCCCAGTTGTCTTCCATTTAGGATTAAACCTTTGCTCATTGTTACCACGATAGGGCTAAAACCAGGATTATTTCCTAGCCGTGTCTTTGGAGATTACAGTTTAAATAATTCTCAGTATATTTTGTGGTCTTGCTATTATTCAGGCTATTCCTTCTCCTGCCAGCCAAGAAAGTAGGCAGACATGAAAGCACAGTATGTGAAGTTCACCTGGGGGCTTTCCCTCATGTTAGGTTGTGTTTGTTTTTCTTATTTCACCCGTGGATTAATTCAAAAGTAAAAAGAAGGAAACAGCTGCTGGGGAAAAAAAACAAACCACAACCTAAACCCTACCGTACTGCTCCTTCTCAGGAGATCTGGCTACAAAAGTAGATTGGCTAAGAGGGTTGTTAAATGACTTTGCTCCATTCCTTGGAGCACAGGGAAGCAGCACACAAGGTGCTGCAGGGCTCTGGGCATGGGAAGGCTCCAGAGTGAATGAGCAAAGCAGCTGTAAGTCAGGTTTGAAGTGCATTAACGGAAACCATGGCACAGTGTGTGAGCAGGCATCTCATGTCCTAAGCTGGGCTGAGGCTTAAAAAAGGACAAATAATGGAAAGAAAGGGCAGGAGTGATGTGGAAAGTGATGTGCAGAGGTCTTGCTGGTTGGACATCTGGAGGCTTTTGCTGTGGATTCAAGCTGCTTGAGAGCAGGTTTTTGCATCCCTTCATGTTCGTTTTCTGTCTTTAAATTAAGCAGAGCAATGATGCACTTGCTTAAGCTGGCAAATCACTTGTAATAAATCATTCAACATGTTTCACTCCTCTTCCTGTTTGTCAAACTGCCTAAAGCAAATTGGGATTTTTTTTGGGAGGAGCCATTAGTTCTCCAAGAGGTTTTATTTGTTGACTGATTCAAAGCCAGCCCCAGAACAGTGCAATTGTAACTATTTATAGTCTCAGAGCCCAGCTTGAGCTATGGTTCTGCTGGGATCATTGCAGGAGAATGCTCCTCTCTGGACTGGAACAAGCTTCCTGGGATGAATATTTGAGTGCATTACTTTACTACCTCTGATTTTGAAAAAGTTCCTCTGCAGTACTATGATTCTATGATTTGCTTAGAATATTTAAGTTTTAATGAGCATTCCTGAGTGAAACTAGGCTATGTGTGAGCAACCAGGATTCCTTATAATAAGAAAAAAACAGTAACTATTCACACAAGACTTGTCATATTTGATTCTTGCTCATAATACTGAACTTGCCCCACTTAATTACTTCTTCCAGTTGTTGTGGAGCTTACCAATATTCTTCTAGGAATCACAAATTGCCCAGCATGGCACATACTGATAAGCAGGAAGAGCAGTAAGTGAAAAGTCTTGCAGGGTGTCACCGTGTGTCACTGTATGTCACCACGATCACTGTGGCCGGGTACTGCACATCTCCTCTCATGCCATCAAGATGTAAGCTCTCTGTAGCCTCTGATACTTCATTCTTTAGAACAATACTTTTCCCAGCTTTGTTTATCACCCTCCTTGCAGCTGCTGGAGTCAGCCTGTGAATCTGGTTTATTATATATTCTTCACTG
Organism: Apus apus; assembly: GCF_020740795.1. Classification (NCBI taxonomy): domain Eukaryota; kingdom Metazoa; phylum Chordata; class Aves; order Apodiformes; family Apodidae; genus Apus; species Apus apus. The sequence goes on from NC_067296.1 coordinate 12,771,297, forward strand.
CCAAGCTTGCCAGTTACTTCTCTCAGTCAGGGATGTCTGGCCTGAATATTGGCATCAGTGTGGGATCTGGTAGAAGCAGTGAGTCCATTAGAGACACCTTATTTAGGTCTAGTTAACACTTTAACTGGCAGACATCCTCTAAACCACACTGCAGCTGATTTAAGCGGGTTTTTTCCACATAAATTAAACAGCTCTTAAACCATCCCCATGCCAGTAAATTCATGCTTTCTTGCCACTTCAGCTGAAGGAGGTTTTAAAAGCTACTTATTGTGGCAGCACCAGAGAAGAGAGCTTTGAGGCAGAATGAGATGTTTCCCCTGTTCACCTGTGGGTCAGTAACTGGGGGTCTGGCTACTTCACAGCCTTGTTCTTGGCTCTGGGACCGCTGAGACAGGAACCTGCTGAACATCCCATTCCACCCCCTGGAGCCCCACATGCCTTCAGCATCATGGACTCTCAGCCTTCATTGTTGCTTCCTTTCTTACCTTCATACATCTTTTCTGGAGAGGTCTTTGGTGGACCTGGAGAAAGAGATGTTGAAAGAAATACCCACAATCCTGGCTCAGCAGCAGTTCCAGCACACAGAGGTGGGAAACTCTTTGACCTAAAATCTCAGGATTTTAACTGAGCCTGGATTGGGCACATGTGTGAGGGGAGCCTGGGTGTGGGCAGCTCTCTGGCACCCCACAATTCATGGGAGAGAGAGGAGGTGTTTTCCCTCTGGCAAGGCACAGTCTGCACTTGGATGGTTGTGCTGCAAAATGTCCCTTAAGTTCTGGCAAGTGCCTGGGCAGTGTCTGACGCTTCCCGGTGTTTGATCTGCATGGACAGCTGGTGTGAACCCATTTATTAAAACATATGGTAGCAGGACTTATGCCTTCATACACTGTTACAACTCCATTAGCTCCACCTTGCTCATTTGATAGGGCAACTTCTTGGGAAGCACATTGACAACTTCTCTGGACCTCCTCACGGGTTTGGGTGGACACTTTGGCTCCCTGTCAGTCCACCCTTGTGTGGCTGCAGCTCTCCTATCCAGATCCCTTGTTTATTATGTTTTATGAACTCTACTCATGGCTCAGATTATTTGTAGTGTAAATAACTCTGTACTTGAAACAACTCCTTGCACAAGGAGGTCCTCTGCTTTATTTCCTTCTACATTTCTTATTGCAACACATTTGAAGAAATGAGCCAAAGAGCCTGATGTCTGAAAGGGATGGGGAGACACAAGGTGCAGCCTGGCCTCTCACCATCCATCACCACACTCTCTACACCTTTCCAAGGACATCTATTTAATTCTTATTTGTCTGAGAGGCCCCAAAGTTATTAAGTCCATGAATTATGTTGCAAACACTCCTTTTCTCCAGTGAGGAGCTCCTTGGTGGGAGGTGTGATGGTCCCACCCTGTCTGATCCCAGCCTCTTTACTCTGTGGTCCATCTTGCAGCTAGTTCTAAATTAAACAAACTCGTGTTCATCGCTTTACACAACCACTTGGCCTCCTGTGTTTTGCCAGTACTTCCATGGGACAGTGGTGAGCAGAAGTATCTGGAGGGGCTGGGCAGTGTGATGGGGTCCTGAGCTGACAAGGTGGACTAGTCTGAGTGTTGTGGCCATCGAGCCCTAAAGTAGGTATGATCAGATGCCAAACCCAGCAGCCCCAGTGCTGACATCCCTCCTTTCCCTCCCATTAAGCTGAGTTATCACACTCCCAGCCTGTCTGGTTTCTCTCTGGTATAAGCACTGTGCTAAGCTGGAGATGCTTCCAACACCTGTCCTCCCTGGATGTCCATACACTGTGTCCTTCTCACTAGGGTGTCAGCACCCTCAGTCTGGCATGGTAGAGAAAAGGAGATGATAAATTCTGAAAGTCTAATTTAATTTTCTTTGTGCCCATCCCCAGCAGTACAAGGGGAGGTGCAGGCACAGCCTCTTGTCTACGTGGTTGTTGTGAAGAAAATCCAGAAGTGCAATGTGAGGAGAGGAAAGCAGAGGGCTGGGCTTTGTGGTTTTCTGTAGGAGGTCGGAACAAACTAGCAGGCTCTGAAAGCTGCTCAGGGGTTTAGCAATGGATTAGTGTGCTGGGCAGCAGCAGGCAGGCAGGAGGGCATAGAAACAGGGTGTGATATTGCAGTGATCATATGCCTTTCTCCAGATAGTTGTGGTCTAATGCCCTGGTGTGAAGGGACATTTCACATCCATGCTGCCACATTGTTCTCTGCCCCAGGTACTGTGACTATTCCTGGTGGTTATTACCAAGTCAGAAGCAAACCAGGACAACTCTGAGCCCTCTTCTCCTGCACTTGGCTTCAGATGGCTGTTCCCATCTTCCCCTCTTCCATCTCAAGAGTCCAAACCAGGCCATGTCTCTCCACACCCCAGAGCAAGCAGGCTCAGTTATTTACCTAAATGAATTCACCTCAGTGCAGTTTAGCACAAACTTTTTTTTCCTGGTTGCCAGAAGAACAAGAGTGACTCTGCTGCTATAAGTAAAATGTTTAAGATGTTTATGTATCAAAGGAAAATACTAATGTGCTTGAGGTATTTTGTTGAACATCAAGTCCAGCAAACCTGTACTCTCTTCTTTCTAAGCTGAAGTAGCCATGATTCAGCCACCCTACTAGAGTCTGGGCTGACACCACAAACCCCTCTAATGGGACTAATTGCCTCCTCACATGAGTTTCTCGGGGCACCAAGCTGGTCCTTGCCACTCCGGTGAGTCAGATCTGCACAGTCCCTGTTAGCAGCTCTCACTCTTGAGTCTGCAGTCAACAGTGAGACAGTGTTTGACTTAAATATGGCCTTTCATTAATTTATAACTGCATATCCAGAGCTCAGTATCGTATTTAATGCAAATACAGCTGAAGGGAAATCCCCACTGAGAGACACATTATGAAGATTAATAGCCTGGCTTTTCTATTACCCTGGTTTGTGCTGTGCTGATCTGTGCTTGGTGTTCCATAGGCAAGTGTTAAGAACATTTGAATCAAGAAAGCTGTATCTAAGACTGCCATTTTGCAAAAAATCAGTGCCTGAAAGCCTGCTTGTGGCCCCACAGCCAAAGGAAAGGGCTGGAGGCATAAAAACCTCTGGGAAATGCTGACATCTATGTGGGCAAGAAACTCCAAAGGTAATCTCTGCTGGCCACGCAATAGGCCATCTGTGAAGGTTTTATTCCTTCTCATTATGTAGCCCACTTTCCTTTCAAACAAATTGTCAGGAAAATTCATCTCACCAAGTTTAAGGTGACACTGAAGGTATTCTCATACCCTGCAATTATCTGGGGCTGCTTTATCCCTTTGTCTTTGCGTGATGAATTCGTGTCTGATTTTCTGTGTGGGAAGATCCATCCCTCCCAGCCTCTGCAGAATTGAATGTCCTGCCCAGGTCACTACTCAAGTGTATTCCTGAGGTTTTCTCTTACAAATAGTGCTGATCTACATGTCATCCCTTAAACATTCCCTGGACATAAGTTGCTTTTAAGGGCATTCAGGGGCTGCCCCTCTTGTAGTGAGGTTATGTCTCCTTGCTGTTGCACAAATCAAGTTCAAATGTTTCTGTTGTCTGCTCTGAATGTTGCTGTTTTCTTCCCCATGCAATAATGGAAGTAATGGAATAATGGAAAACTTTGTTAAACTCATCAACTCTTTAGGAGGAAAACAAAATTTACTCAGTTTCAATTCAAACAAAAAGACCTAAAGCAATGAAAACCCCACTGCCAGCCTGTAAAAAGAGGAAGCAAAGAGACAAGGGCAGAAAAAGGGCAAGAAATATCATTTTTCTCTCCTGCTGGGTGGTGAGAAAAGAGGCCTTTGTGCCTGCAAAACAAAACAGGTTTTCTGTTAAAGCAAATATCGACTGGAACTCTACAACTGCAGCTGTAGCTTTGCACAGGAACCCTTCCTTAGCCTGTGAGCAGCCCCCCTCCCTCACATCTGCTCCCCCTGCTCCGCTGGTGGCCCTGCCTCTGGGCAGGGTTCAGCTCTTTCCAGAGAGGATGGGGACTGTGCTTCCTTAGTGCTGGAAATCACAGCTGTGTCTTCACATTCAGAAAAAAAAACAACAACAAACAAGCCCAAACTAAACAAACAAACAACAAAAAAATCCCCACCCAACATTTCAGGTGATTTTTCAGGAGAAGGAACTGGTTTGGGTGATTTGCATCACTTTGTTATTTCCCAGTTCCAGGGAGCTGGGCCAGCATGCTGTGATGGTGGCATCTGTTGGGGCTGTGTCTGACAGGGGGCAATCCCTGATTTTCCCTGCAGATTTGCACTAGCTCCTTTCCTGAGCCACTCTCCTGACAACAGGCAGCAGTTTGTTTATCAGGCCAGGGTGTATTGATCCAGCTGTAGAGATTATTTTGACTTGTGGCCTGTGGATACAGTTGATGAAAAAATTGAAGAGCAGATGAAAACATTCTGGACTTTAATTCCTTTTGAGCGATGGGCTTCCTTCCTCTCTGGGAACCTGGTTTACACCCTAGTGCCTTACACTAAAGGGAAATCTTAATAGTTAGTAGATTTTTCTCGATTTGAGTCCTACAAATCTGATTCAAATCCTGCTCATGTCCCGTGAATCCATTGCTTTGACCAGCTGGCTACTGCCCTGCAGAAGCAGATTCCCCTATAAGAGCAGTGCTGCTCTTCTGCCAAGAGCCAGTTCCTGTCTGGGGCCTTTCAGGTCAATGTCTCAGCAACAAGGAAGCCACTCAGGTGGAGAATGAGTCTTTCTGCCTGGCTGCTTTCACTTATAAACAGACACTGGTCCCAAAGGCAGGGTTGGTGTTGCAGTGGCATGAAGCTTGTTTCCTTCCTCAGAGCTGGGTGAGCCTGATGCTTCCAGCATCAGCCCCACACTGATTTACCAAGGCTGCTTTTACTGTGCATGTGGGTCACACCAACATTTCTATTGGCATAAATCATGGACCCACAATGAATTGAAAGGGAGATTCCTGGGAATCCCCCTGGCATGTGGTTGGCCACCAAAGAACTCTTCACTGGTGGTGAAGGCCTGTGCTCTCTGTCCCAGGAGGCTGACAGGGAGAAAATCCCCCACCCTTTCTAGGAATGATCATTATTACCAGCAAACATCAATGAAGAAGCTATGAAAAATGACTTTCCAGGCTGGTACAGGGGGTTGTTTTAACAGATTTTTTTTTTTTGTATCTTCATTGGATATTCTGTTGCAGCTTTGCTGGAGATAAGCAATCTCATAAAAAACAGGGTTTTTGAGTCCAGTCACAAAGAATGAATTACAAAGATTACTGAGGAAGGCAGAGTTATTATCCAAGGCAACAACTCAGCTGAAAACAAACATGGCTTTTTCATTTATCATTCTAGCTGCAACTCATCAGAAATCTGGCTCCAGCCAAGCAGACTGGGCTGGAAAAGGGGCAAATCAGTGAAGGAATGTGCATTGGTCACCCCTAAAGCCCCAGCTTGCTCCAAGAGTTACCCACAAAATGCTTCCAGCTTCTCTTTGTGCTCACAATGTAGCATTCAACAAAAGAGGAATGGGTTTTGGGGGCCCATGGTTAAGGCAATAACGTGGATGGGAAGCAAGGCTGCTGCCCTGCCAGCCTCTCCCAGCTGTTGGGCAAAGTTTTGTGTTTAAATTGTTTTCAGGAGAATGAGACAAGCCTGCCTGGAGCACCCACATCAAACCCATAGCAAGAAGGGGCTGGTTAAATAAACAGAGATTTCCCTGTTATTAGTGCTGTTTAGATAACTTTGAAATGCTTATTATTCAAAGTAAATGAATTGCATAACCTTTTCCCCTATTTTTGGCTCAAGAAAGAGTGAGTGAATTTCCTTTTTCTGAGGAGAACATTGGTGCTTTTTGCCGTGATGCAGGGAACAGTTTTGTACTTTGAAACCATGCAGGGGTGATGCACAGGGACACCTTTTGTGCTGGCAACTGGCCTCGTCTCCACAACCTCATGCTCCAGGCTCTGTCTCTCCAACACTTGGGTTTGTAGCTGCAGGGATCCTGGCTACAAAGGGATTGATCCCTGGACCACACCAGAGTCAAGTTTAGCAGCAGGGCAGGCTTTACTTACCTTTTGTAAGGGAACATCTTTGTATTTGTGAAACATTCCATGGATCACTTCACTTCCAGGTTTGTTGGTGTGTTTGGCCTTTTGTTTTGTTTTCTTTTGTTTAATTTTTTTGCCAGCTTCATACAGGCAGGGGCAGGAGCCACACTGGCAATGTGACCCAGCTCCTCTTCTCACCACCGTGGCTCCAAGGCAGGCCATGTTCCTGCACACCCACCTTTGCCTCACCACGATTTCTGTGCTGGCCCCACTTGTTTAACACTTCATGGGCATCCTCTGCTTTGCATCTGTGGGGCTTCTTTTTCTTCTTCGTTAATTCCAGACAAGTAACAAGGTGGGAAGGGTTGGAGTGGGAGCAGGGTGGGCTCCCCAGAAGGCTGCCCTTGCTGCCCTGAAAGGACAGTAATTTTCCTACCCTGATTATCCCTGGTTTCTCTCACTGTAAGTGAGGAGAAACGGGGCGGTGCAAAAAGTGCTGTGGAAACTATGCTGTTTAACTCTCCTTTTAGTGTGTTATATATCAAAGTCATTCCATGTGGCTCGGGAACCTCAGACTGCTGCAACAGTCTTGCTTTCCCCTAGCTTTTCTGTTTCCATCTAATGAAAATGTTATTGTTTCCTTCCCTTAGTTTGCATTTTAAGTAAGGAGACAGGGACAGAGTGGCTGATTGGTAACCTGCTCTCTGCGTGGGTAAAGATAACCATTAATCACCCTGTCATACTCATGCTTTCTCTTTCCTGGTGCATCCCAGACATCAAATTGCAAATAAAGGGGAGAAAAAGGGTCTCAATGACACTTGATTTGTTTCCTCAAGAAGGGACAGTGACACTGGGGTCACTGATGCTGGGGTAGTCATTGGCTGCGTGTTGAGGACGAGAGAACTTTCATCCTGAAATAAGTCTCTGCTTTGGAATTTAATGTGCTTCCATCTCCTGTTCTCCTGAATTTCCACTGCATGTTTCACCATTGCCATGCACCTACATGGGCAGGAGTGCAAGAGCAGGTGATGACAAGCAGCCCTGCTAGGAACATCACCTGTAATAATCTTCTCCCTGAATAGTGCAGTGGGGTTCAGCAGCCCCTTTCTTCCCTCATACACCATGATTCGCTTCCAAAACAGCCAGCAGGCAGCAGGAACACATCCACACCACCCGTGGGAGGCTCAGCAGCTTGGGGCTCCATCCCCCACCAAAGCACATCAGCTACAGTGGAGATGGTGGATCTGGGCATGTTGAAGAGGAGCAGAGGTGGAAGGTTCTGCCCAGCTGGATTTTGAGGTGGGGAGCTGGAATCTGACCATTTAAAATCTCCCTTGCTCCAGGTGTTTTGGTGGCCCTGAAGCACGTGTGCTTTTGTAGGGTATTTTTAGCAAATTGAAGTTTACTGAAGGTCATGGAGAAGTAGAGCATCAGTGTCTGGGAGAGCTGTCATTCCACTTCCAGCCTAGCAGGACTAACACATTGACTTATTTATGAGAGCAGTCAGATCCCTCTCTCTGTGTGGAACAATCTGCTTTACCTCTCCCAGCAACAGAAATAATTTTATTGCCCACAATCCTGTGCCCTTAATAAAACCTTAAAGCAAGTTGAGCAAGATTTGAGAGAAATGGAAATGTTCCCAGATGTTATTATTATTTTTTTCATTATTTCCAAAATATCCCACTCCTGCACCGTCTAAACCAATGAACAGCATCACTATTCTGGCCAAAAGGAGGAGGAGGAAATTATTTCTCAAAGCCTGAAGAGATTGCTGGATAAACCATTGGCCTCAGCAATTCCCAATGGCTTTGTGAGCCTTTGGGTGTTGGAGTCGTGTTCACACTTGCAAATCTTCTCCAGTTTTGGATCCAGCTCCATCTTCCACCTCAGAAGAGGGACTGACAGGAGGGCAGCATCTCACCAATGTGGTGTTAGATGAAGGGGCTACATGGAAAGGGCAAGGAATGGGTATGTCTGGATCTGTTGGGACTGCCCTTTCCAGCATAGACCAGTCCTAAATGCTGGTTTGAACCTAGTTGGGTGTAGGTCTCCCCCTCCCACCCACTCATTTCTCCTGTGCACCAAATTAGATGAAATTCCTCAGTAAATTATAATGTAGAAAAGGGTTTGTAATGAGCTGTAAAATGTCAATAAATCACTAGAAAATGCTGAAGTGACATGATATGAGATCTTTTAAAGTAGCACCCAAATGGTGTTACAAATGGTGTGGCAGCATAACCATCCTCAGTTTTCTTCTGTGTAAACTGTGAAGTTTAATATAGTCCAAGCTCATCACCAAGACAGACGGTTTCCTCCTCCTCTGTTTCAGTCCAGATGTGTTTTCTTCCTTCCAATACAAGATTTTTATTTTCTTCTTCTTCTTTTTTTTTTTAATTTGAGGCCAAAATATTCTGAAGGCACTTTTGGTTCACCTTTGAAAACAAGGTTGCCTTCTTGTCATAACCTCTGCACCCAAATGCTGAGCCTCACAAAAGCACTGATTTTTTGGGGGAGAAATCTTGACCTCCTGTGTGATGTCTGGAGAGGTGTTGAACAAGCAAGATCCAGAATGAAATCAGAGCAGATGGATGACCCTCAGTGCCATGTTGGCATGTTTCATGCAACAAGGCATGAGAAATGTGAGGGGAGCAAATGTGGAGCCATGAAGACCTGTGACATCCACCCCCAGTGTCTACTGAAATTCTGGAGTCTGATGATGGCTTTTCTGCCAGAAGTGGGCACTGGATTTGTGTTTATGGGGATGCCAGCCTGATTTCACTGATTAGATTTTGATGGTACATCACACAACACTTGCCGTGAGTGTGAACGGTCCAGAGCTGGTGAGTCAGGGTACAGTAGTTAGGACTGTCAATCATCAAGACAAGGTTAGCTGAAAAGCCAGAAACTCAGCTAAAATGTCCTTGGGCTTCCTCAATATAATTATTTTCATGAAAGATGTCAGTTCTTATTAAACAATTGCCTGTCATAATTGTCTCTAAAGCTGTCATTACCAAGGAGCCAGCTGTCACTTGCATAGACTGGCTTCTGGAGATGTTTCTGCCTCTTTCTAGTCAAATTGCCCAGCAGATCATTGCTCCAGAATCCAGAGATAGCCCTGGGGGAAGAAGCAGAGTGAGATATCTTGGCCCTGGCTTTCCCCAGATGCTGGTGTCATCCATCCAAGCTGCAGCAGCAGGAGAACCTGATCTTCCCTATGCTTCTTATTCATCCTTTATTGCTTGTCACAGGGAAATGGGAGTCAAAGACTGTGGAGATGCATTTACCCATAGCAAGAGCTGCATTCCTGCTTCCAGTGCTCACGGGCTGGAGCCACTATATCTCCTTCATCCTCTCTTTCCACTGGAGATGTTCCTTCTGCAGTTGGGAGTACAAGAAGGGTTGTGGTTTCATAGAGAAATAATTAATTTTCAAAGGAAAAAATATATTTGGGTCAAACCAAGAAGGATTAATTAAATTTATCAGGGATGAGATAAACAATGCAATTAATTTGGAGCTGATCTACAGCACTTTGTTTGCAGGTAAAACATTTAGTTTGAGCTGAGACAAATCACCTTGTTTCATTTTTGGCTTATAACCCAACTTCTTTCTTTTTTAGCTTAGGACAATTCTGAAATAAAACAGAAGTTCCACATGTTTTTAATCTAATGTTTTGAAATGAAATGTGTTGGTGTTTCCAGAGAGAAGACAAGTGTTTATTTGAAAACACTGAAATAGTTGAGCATTTTCCCCCTTATTTTTTTGTCAATACTGTTTATTGAATTTAACAGGAACCCTCAAGTAGCTTTTGGGTTCCTTCCAAAAAGTCATTTCTCATCAGATTCACCATTCTCAGATGAAGAGAAGCTGTCTGTTAAGTGCTCTATACTAAAGCAAGGCAGAATTCTGTACCTCCAGGCTTGTAACTCCCCATCCTTTTACTTCAGCCTTGGCCTGGATGACTTGTGTGATTTGCTGGAGCTTGAGCCAGGTCTCCAGAAGGAAGAGCACAGGTTGTTGCTACTTACACTAGAGGTTTCATTCTGGAGGAGGGGGCCTAAAAGACACAGCTTTGCAGCAAGGGTGCATGTAGCTGGTACTAAAAGTTGACAGGGGGATACCAAGCTTCAAGGGGCACAGAATTTGCTCTTTCATTTAATCATGGCAATTAGGTCTCTGTCAGTTCATAGAAACTCCTTACAGGACAAAGACATTTTCCAGTTGTTTTTGTAACTTGTATTCTTGTTTCTACTCCATCCCTGTGCTTTTCATTCCCTTTCAACAGTGTGTAATATGGCCTTAAGTGCACAAAGCTTTTAAATTCTCCAGACAGCTCTTTTTTATTGTATTTTTGTGCAGCTTTCACTGTCTCACTGCCTCAATTCAAAGCGTGTCTGATTTGGCTTCACCAAACCCTGAGCCAGGTTCCACTTCTTTCAAGCATTTTAATTAATGCATCATAAATAAGTAAACATATACATAACTTGTCCCTTAAAAGATAGGTGCAAGCTTCTTGCCATTCCCTCTTGATTTGTTTGAAGTATCTGTCTTCTAGTGCAGTTTTATAGTTGGTCTGCTCATGTTCCTTTGCTGCTAAAGATCAAATCTTTCCCCTTTTCTGTGCCAGGTGTAAACAAGGGAGATCCTGGAGGAAGAGTATTTAATAAGGTCCCTAACAGGCTCTAAACATAATAATCCAAATAGCACCTAAACCACCAGTACCTCCCCCTTTTCATGTTTCGTTCAGGCTCTTTTTTTTTGTTCTCAGATTCTGAGACTGACTGTGTCATTATAGATCAGACAAAGCCCTTTTTTTCATCAGTGCAGCCCCTGCCTTGCCCACAGCTGCAGCAGAGCAGAACAGCTCAGTGCCTTTTCCACAAGCCCCAGACAGGTCTTGTGAAATGTTTTGATGCCCTCGAATTAGGTTTGAACTCTGCCTTCACAATTCAAGCTGGTCCCGCAACCGCATGTGTGCATTTTCACAAAAGGCCACTCCCTTGTGCAAAAGGAGACAAGATCAGAGAAGGTGATTTCACAATTACCCTGTAAGAGCTATTGCAGAGCTGGCTGCCTTGGCTGCTTGTAGCAACTGTGGCTGTGGAGAGCTGGATGATCCTGGATGCCTGCAGTTTTGTGGTGAGGGAGGAGAGACCATCACTGCTCAGCTCCCTCATATAAGCTGTGAACTTGAGAACATAGTCAAAATTGGCATCACTCTGTCATTGTAGCTATTTTTTTTTTCAGACTAAACCATGTAGGAAATAGAAAGTAAGATCAATAAGAACTGTAAGTCATGGAGAAGTGAGGTGTTTTCAGAACAGGCTGGTACCCTCAGAGGGGGGTTGCAGTGTGACTGGGGCTGGGAATGGAAAGCTGCTGCTACACAAACAAATAGAAGAGAGAATATTAAACAGAGGTGGATCTGAGGAGAGAAGTGTCAGAATCCAGCAGCAAACCCTGTAAGAATAAAATGGTCAAGGAAGACAAGGCAGGAGAGACACACCTTGGTGTGGAGACACCTGCAGCTCTGTGGCCCAGCTGTGGCACCGTCTGTGTAAGCAGGAGAAGCAGCTTGTCTGGAACATCCCTGAGCAAATCATGCCCAGTAGTGATGGGGTGATGCACAGCAAATCCCCTGGGCTGGCAGGGATCTGGCTCTGCTTCAGAGATTGTCCTCTCCTCTGTCACTCACGTGTTGATTTTAAACAGCAGCCCAGCAGGGAGTTGAGTCTTGGGAATGTTTAATTTCTATCTTAAACAAAATCAAGTGATGCCTCCCTGAGCTGGTAATTCAATACAAGCTAAATGGAGGGAACAACTCACGTTGGTGTTTCCTATTTCCACCAGCTTTCCCTGCAGTGCTGCACCTTTACCAGCTCCCCTTAACTGCATCAGGCATGAAGGAAACAACGTTTGCATCCTTCCTTACAGATATTTCTGAAACCACTTAAGAGAAGTAGAAGGAAAATGTGCTACCACTCTTCTTGCTTTACTCACGCTGCCATCCTTGTTGAGCCATTGACTTTATGGCCCATTGCTTCTTGAGAAGGAGGAGAATTGGGTGGGAAACAAGCACTCATGTTCATTCTTGCACACTCTGTTTTAATACCCCTCCTCCTTCTTCAGCACTTTCAGTGCCAGTGGAGTAATTGAGGACATGGATAGTTTAATTTCCATGACTTGGTTTTCAAGCTAGCAACATCCAGCAATTAGTCACTTCTCCAAATTCATTTAAACAACCGTGAACATCACTAGTAGGGAAATTCTCTCTGCACTGGTGAAAAGGCAGGGTTTTCCTGAAATCTGAATATTGCTTTATTCATTTATAGGATCCATATGACCAGTCTGCCAGCCTGGCATCCCAGCTCCCCTGTGGATGTTTTCATTGCTTTTATTCCAGGCAATATTACACAGGAGTTAGGCTGAGGTATGAAAGTCACACCTCCCAGGGTCACTCCAGGGCTTCATTTCAAAATAAACCCTGCTAGAAAAGAGAGAAAGTAATTGTAAAAATGCTTATGAGGAAGAGGTTTAGATCAGATCTAGTTTGGTTTTTTTTTGCCACTTTATTTACCTGAAAAGCAGGAATAATAAAAACTTCCTCATCCCCAGAAGGGAGTGGGCAGTTTTGCTTAATGAGTCACTTAATGACTTTGTCCATAAAATGCTGAGTAAAATCACCATGTTTCCACCATTTCAGGGCTTTGTGCTGTTCTCTCACCATGGAAATTCATCACAGTACCTGAGTACTGAGCACTAATGAGAATTATCTGCACTTAAAGGACTGAAATTAAGATACCGCAATTACCACAGATCCTTCCATTAGCTGGAATTATTTATGAGAACTTGTCACTTAAAAGACTCCCCATTTTTCTGAATCAGAAATCAAGATGTTTCAGGCTGCTGTCATTTTTTTTTTTTCTACCAGAGTGACACAGGGGCATCTCTCCCTACATTGCAAAGAGTTATTTGGGAGAGCAGAGTCTGAGATTTCTTAGGTGTCTTCTCTAACCACTGTGGCTCAAGTGGAGTCTCTCAGAGCTGAAGAGCTCCATCCTCACCAGTTTTGATGCTCATCCTTCTTATGACAGATTGTTCAAGAGAAGTGAATCTGGAAGGATTTATTGTCCTTACATCCAATTTAGTCTAAGGCTTTGACCATAGGCAACATCACTCCATTTAATATTTACATGTCCTAGTATTTTTTTCACAAAAAACAGGTCTGAACTTGGACTCCCAGATCTTTTATGCCCTTCCTCATATCTTCAGAGCTTGGAGGGTTCATTTTCTAAGGCCCCACTCAGATCCCAACTTAGTAGATCACCCCTCTAATACTTTAAGGCTTCTTTTCAAGCAGTTGCTTTTCAACTGGAAGAGGTAAATAGTATTAGAATTGCTTCTGTCACCCATTGTGAGGCATGATTCAGTAGGAGAGAAAATACTGTTTATTAAAATAATGAGCTGAACTGAAAAACAAGGAAGCAAACAAGGGATCTCAGGGAGTTTCTGGCCTGGCAGGTTCTTTTTTGATTTCAGGTAAGGGCAGACACCCCAGGTATACATCAGAGAATCAGTCTCAGTGTAACTTGTTTGATGACAGGTTACCAAGTGTGAGTCAGTTTGGTCCCTGTGGTGCAAAGATGCTGTCATGAGAAGATCAGGATGCTGACACCCCTGGGTGACTGCAGCAGGAGAGGTACATATAGTCCTTGGGGTGGGGGTAAGATGGGGTTCTCCTGGGTGCCATAAAACCAAAATATATCATGTTCTGCTCCTGGCAGTTACAGCATTACAGGGGCTTGCCTCAGAAGTGGGTGCTTTCTGCTTAAAATGCAGTCCCTGGTTTAAGGGCAGGAGGATCACTCTGAACTCTGGGGCTTTGTTCTCTTTTTGCAAATAGAGATGTTTTTGAGAAGTGCCCTCATGGTTGAAGGGAGAAAAAAGCCTGGAGAAATGAATGGCATTTGGAAGGTATCAGATATCAAAAAAACAGAAGGAGTCATCAGTCACTGAAATGAGGACAATGTTTCATTAGAAAGCAAATTTGCCCTTTATTGAGCCTGATGTGTACAGGACTTGCCTGGCAGGATCTGGCCACTTTTGGCTGAGAGGCTCTGAGCAGAGCCAGCCCTGCCCTCCAGGTATCCTGCCCCTCTTCCCATCCCACTCCCACCTACCTGCTCACAAAATCCTGGAGAAAAACTGGAGTATCTTTAAAATATTTTGGAACAGGATCAGGCCGCCAGCAAGGGCAGGGGCTGGAGCACCTCACTGCTCCTGCTCCTCACCTGGGTTTCTGCCAGCAGCTGAACCTCTGCACAGGGAAGATGAATGAGGTTTGGCACAGCAGCCCTGGGAGGCCACCAGTCTCCACGGGAAGCAACCCAGATTTCTCCTTGGTCCCTGAAATGGTGCCAAAGAGACTCAAAGAACGGGGTGAGTGGAGAGAAGCAGCAAGAGCACATCACAGCTCTGCCCTATCCTGTCCTGTTTCAAGCAGTAGCAGGCAGGGCACATGCTAAAACCACAGCAGTGCTGTCCAAAAACTTTGACTTTAAAATAGCTTTTTGCAAATATCCATGAGTAAAAGGATCAAAAGATGGTTTCACCCTCAAATTCGCTATGCATGTTGAACAGGAACATAACGTGTCAGTTCACTGTTGGGGCAGGGAAGCCAGATGTTCACAGTGATCCAAATAAAAGGTGTTTCATTTCTCTGTGCTTGTTCTGAAACTAGTTTTGAGTAGTGAATTAGTTGGGGTTTTTTACAAAAATTAAATACTACATATTGAATTCGTGGCTATGAATATTTATGACAATATTGGACTTGCAAATCTAAGATAATTTAAATGTCAAAACTGGTACAAAGTCTTTGCTTTGGAGGGTAAGTCAATGAAAATTAATCTTGATTGCAAGTCATAACATCAGGAAATTAGCATCTTAGGGCATCAGTGATAAACACCTCTGTACTATCCCCTTTTTAAGCCATGTATTTTACAAAGATGAGAATTAATTTTAATAAAAAAATAGCCCCTTAATTAACCAGTTAGGTAATCAGCAGGGAAATCCTGGTTGCATTCAAGACACTGATTATTTCATCTTGCTAAATCACCTCCTCTCCTGCAAAAACTCTGCCTCCATCACAATATGGAGAGGAATTGCTTCTACCTGAGACTGAGTCTTGTGTCTGGGAAGCCTGCCTTAGGCATAAAAACAGGGATTTTTGCACTGAAATTCTTGTGCTTATAAAGAATTTATTGAAGTTAATTCATAGCAAAGACCAGTGCCAGCAACATCGTGGCAATGTCTCTGTGAGCTACACTCAGATCCTTGAACAGGACCATGAGTTCTTGGGTATCTGCAGACATTTACCTCCTGATTCTCACATTGCAGAAGCCAGGACACTGGAGCTGATTTCTGCTCCAGCTTTTAGGTCCATGTTTTCCAGCCATTCCTCCCAGACCCGTGTGGTTTTGAGAAAGGTAAATCTGAAAAACAACCCTGTTGTTAACAGGCTGCAAGTTGCTGTACAGGAGTTGGAACTGCCGTGGGGAAATTGTTAAGAGTTTCTTCTAAACCTGCAATCAGAATCTTAATTTAAGGAACTGCAATTTGTATCTTTGCAGGCAGCCTCAGCTCCATACAGAATCCAAATGGTGAATTAAACCAGTACCTCAGACTTGCCTGATCCATCAGACTTTTAGCCAATCTCAAATGCTGGCTACAGCCAGATGCTTTGGGGTGAGGTCCAAAGGAATTTAGAACAGAGAAGGAGCCAGCCCACAGGCAAAACCTCTTCCTCCTGCCAGTCAGCTGGTAGCTGGATTATGCCTTAAAGCAAAGTAGGTTATATAAAGACTGTATTCAGTAACGACTCCTCAGCAGCTACACCAGGAACAAATCTGACATTTGGCCTGTTAGCCTCATTTGCAGGCTCATCTGAGAGTATTTGGGCCCACATGTTCATTTTGTGCTTCACTAAAAAAAAAAAAGGAAAAAAAAAGAAAATCCATGTTGAGAAAGGGAAATGCAATCAGGACTTGTCTTTGCTGTGCTTTGCAGCAGAGAACTGTGACCTTCCTGTTATGCTTTGCCTTGAGATCATTTTCTGAAAGATCATGTGGATGTGGGGTCACGGTGGCCTTCCAGCTGTCCCATCAGGCTCTGGACCTGCAGCTCGTTGGGACTTGACCTGTTCCGTGCAGTGGGTTTTAATTATCCCACAGAAACACTGTTGCCAGGGAAAGATGGCTCCCAGATCTGCTTCTTATCTCAGCTAGGTTTAGGATTCCTCTCTCTGCCATCACCTTTCCTGGCTCATTGCTTGGGCCAACGGGTGTTTCTGTACCATCCCTACTCCATGTGTATCCATCTTCATGGTTTTGTGAGGCAACAGGTCAGCACTCCAGAACCTGCAGATCCTCTGAGCTCCATGGAGGTGCCAGGTCTCTCTACAGCCCATCTGCCTGTCTCATCTCTCTGGAAAAATGGCTTTTCTTCAAAAACAACCCCCCCTCCCCACAACTCCTCAGAGTGACACCTGTAGTTCTACAGTAGGAGCAGCAGAGTGCACAGTATTACTGTAAAAATATTAAGTAGACCCTTTTATGATGTCTGGAAGCATATGTATGATTTTATGAATTACCAGCCTGGCTTCTCATGGTATCCCATAGAATAATATTTGAGGCCAAGGTGATGTCTCCACAGCAGTCCTGAGCACCCATTGTGGTGCAGGTAGACCCATCTCAGCCAGTTTTAATCCCTGTACTTATGGAAGGTGGTATTAGCTGTGGATGGAGATGGCCAGGATGACTGTGGCCACCCAGGAACCTCTTGCAGATGCTGCTCTTTCCCCTGGAAGCCCCACCATCACAGCATGGTCTCTGAGGCTGTGCTGCAGCTGCAGATCCTGGCCAGTTCAACCTGTCTTAAAGCTTCAGGCACAGGAATTGCTCACTTGAATGTAAATGCACAAATACACCCAGCTCTTGTGCTTCCTTTGAAAAACAAAATCCAGCTCTCAGCATCTCCAGCTATCATGCTTTTAGTTTTGTCCCTCTCTCTATTTATCTGAGCCATTTCTATTTCATTCCAACAAGGCAGGAGGAAAAAAAGCAAAAAATAATAATGAAAAAAATGATACAGACATTGACTGAGAGGGAAAGGGCTTTTTTTCCCCACCATCTGGACAGATTTCTTCCCTTTCCTCCTCCATCTCTTCACATCCTCATCCCCACATCTCTCTCTTGCTGTAAATAGCCTCAGCAACGGATGGACTCAGCAGAGGTGCTGAGAGCCTGAGACCTCCAAGAATAGCCCCATGATGATAAATCAGTAAAACAAGTCTGTAAACAGAAACATGCTTCTTGAGTTGCCTTCTTCACAATGTTCAAGCACAGCAGAGGGAGATAATTTTAGTCTTCCTCAAGACACGACCTAGTCAACATTCTTACTTGGTAGTTCATCCAATCATCCTGATTAATAGATGCATAGTTGGATCTCTCAGAGCAGCAGGAGAGAGATTCAGGAGAGATCAGAGCATGCTCAGCACTACTTGACCTTGCTTGTTTTTGAGAGTTCAGCCACATTTCCAAAGCAGGAGAACATCTTGAAGGAGGGATGGAGATCTCTCCAGCCCACTTCAAAGCCTGATGAGAAAAGGGGCTGGTGCTGCCTCCTGGGAAGGACTGCCATAGAAACAGGGACTTCAAGAGGGTCTTACAGCATTAACTTACTAGAGAAAGTGAAGACCTCACCCTGCTAAATGTCACCACTCTACCAAGGTTTTATGTCAATCAGGTGTTGGACTGGGATGGGTGCTGGTTGCTGCTCCTGGCTCTGGGGCTCTACTTTAGGCTACAATTCATTTGTGTCAACGGGGGGAAAAATCAAGACAAAAGACCCTGCTGTGCCAGAGCTTCAGAATGTGACCTGGGGCGGAGCTGTAGCATTTTCTCTGCAAACTGAGGAGTGTTCCAAACTTCAGCTGTAAAGTTCAGACCCCCAGAGAGATTGTTAGATTTTAATTGCTACCTTAACCAACATTTATTACTGCTAACCAAAGCTCCTCTTGGATTTAAAATTCAACTAATTTGTCAACTACTAATTATTTTAAGCAGACAAGCTGTTATTTTACCAGCCATATTAACGTGACTTTTCAGCATATGTGATATATTACTAATAACTTCAGAAAAATAGATCCTAAACCATAATTCAATAGATAAATCATTCTTTGCCATGATCTTGTTTCTCAGACACCTATAGCACCTCTCACCCTCATCTACCTCCACCTTACCTGGCAGAACATGGAGAATCAGGTCCAATATGTATTTCAGTAGGAGAATTATTTGGCCTTGCCATTGGTTTGGTTTGTTTTCTTTTTAATTAACTCTCCTTTAAATCTTTCTGTAGTGTGTGTGCCTCATGGTCCAGGCTGGAGATTTTAGTTGCTGGTTTGGTTTATAGCAAAGTCTTCATCTTCAATCTTCAGGATCGTCCTGGGGGATGGAGCTGATTTATTAATTACCCTGCACTCTGGCTCTAATGAGCACATGCTCACCTGTCATCCAGCCACTGGTTGCATCCCCATTCCCCCCCCCTTAAAGGGCAGGAGAGGGAGGGTCCCTGCAGCTTTGTACACCCACACAGAGGGGAGCCCAGCAGCCCATCCCTGCATGGCCACGCTTGCTGGAACGTTGCCACGGGCCACCTGTGGGGCTCAAGTTTGAATGTTCCCTGTGTGAGTCGAGCACTGTCACGTTTTTCTCTGTCATTATCCATCTACCAAGAGAATGTGGGAAGAAAAAAAGCAAGCACCACTTGGTTTAACTCTTTGCTGCTCTTTGCAGTTAGAAATCTTTGCTTATTACACTCTAATTTTATGCCTTTTTCCTTCATTTCACTACCTAAAACAGACTAGAAATCCCCACACTGCCCTGCCCTCCGTGAGGGACTACATGTCATTATCAGGGCTGAAATGACTCAATATTACCAGAACAAGAAAAGTTGTGGGGTAATTGACTGTCATCATAGCTTGATTGGTTTTTTTCTGACATGCTCTGTGAGAGGATGTCCAAGCCTAACAGGTACATTCATTACAACTATCCCCAGGATGACCTGAAGCCCTAGGGAGTAACGAGCAGATGTTAGGGAAGCAAAGATCCAAGGAACAGCTTATGAAATCAGCTGCTGTGACTGATTTGCAGGCAATACACCCCCAGGACATGGCTGTAGCTTGCACTCCCATGAAGGCTGTGGTGACTGCCACCCCTGCACCATCCCAGGCTGCAAACCCTCACATCAGGAGTGTCAGATGTGCTGAGCACTTGCAGTTGTGGCTGACACAGGGAAGAGGATGATTTTCTTGGACATCATTAGCTGCCCTCCACAGGGAGCATCATCCCATGCCAGGGGAAGCACCAAGACATGAGGACACTTGTTTTGGATGAATGTCCACCACACGAGTCCCCTCAGCTTGTGCAATGCCTGGTAGAAAATAAGATAAACAAGAGGATAGACAAAATCTGGATTAGGATTACTCAGCCATCAGGAGCATTAAGCACTGTATGAACATTTATTAGATTATTTAGAGGGATGACAAGCAGCAGATCTGGAGAAAATGAAATCTATTGTGATTTACGATGGGCAATATCCCTTTGGCAAAAACAAGTAGGAACCAGAATGCCAGCAGATAGTGAGAATTGAAATCCAACTGCTCTGATAAATTATTTAAAGCAGATTTCCAACCTGTCATTTGAAGCTGAAATATTACTTCCCCTTCAGTAGCATATAGCTGCTGGAGAGGGTGAGTGGGAAATAGCAACCAAAAACATTGCCCTTAAATGTTCAAGGCCGGGCTGGATGGGGCTTGGAGCAATCTGATCTAGTGGGAAGCGTCCCTGCTCCTGCCGGGGGGTGGGAACTAGATGATCTTTAAGGTCTTTTCCAACTCAAACCATTCTATGACTCTATGAAATAGTGTTACAGATAACTATATCTGAGGAACAAAGCTGAGGCCAGTAAACTGACAGCACACAAATTTACTTTATTCTTATTTGCAATCAAAATTGGATAAATTTAATTAATTTACCTTGTAGCTCAATGTACCCAATTTCAGGAAATGAAGAAGGAGGATTTCCTGAAGGAGGAGGGGGGAAGATTTGAAGCTTTCATGCTAAGCATGACGTGATGGAGGATCATCACTGTTGCTGTCACTTCTTTCTTCCTCACCTCGTACAAGGAGGCAACAGTCATCCTGGGCCAGAACCCTTCCCTTTTATCTTCCAGATATCCCTCTTAAATTAGTGGCTGAAAGCCCTAGATTAACTGAAGTGAGAGGTACAAGTACCCCAAACCCATCTTCATTAAGTGTAATCATAGTGAGGATTTGGGTTTTTTTTGTTCGGGGTTGGAATATTTTTTAAAACTGTTTAACTGTTCCAGTTTTCTATAAATATTTACCCTTCAGTTTTATCAAGTGATAAAGCTGGGTATCCATGATGTACAACAAGGCACCCTGCAACACACAGTGGCAAACCTTAAAACCTTCCCTTTTACCCTTTCTTTGGTCCATTATTTCCAGGATTCCCTGAATTTCCCAGCTTTTCTCTCTCTTTGGGAGGTGGAATCAGAAGAACCATTCGGGTTTCAGACTGCTGTCCCAAAGATCAGGAGAGGAGGACATTTTCTCCTATGAATACTCGTAAAGAAAGTGGTTTTCTGGCATTTAGCAAAGTAATGAAGAGCTCGGAGGTCCCCAGGGGCTTACGTATTACCTTTAAGAACAACTAAGAATAATAAGCTTTATATCAAACATTTATGTGTGATTCACACCTTTTTTGCTATTATGTATCATCAATCTGAAAATACTTTATGCCACAGGATTGTAACTCTGCACAGAAATGAGGTTAAACAATCTCTTCAGGTATCCAGTCAAGCTCAGGAATGTCACCATTACTCAGGGCCCTGACATCTTTGCCAACACATCATGAGCAAGAGACCCATGTAAGTTGTTCTGCATCTGATGTTGGTTTTTATGAACAAATTATTTCTCCATGGAGGGAGATTTATGAATGGGAAAGCTGGTGGAATATTTTTGCCATAGAGATCTGATCGATTTTCTTTTTTTGTCAGTATGTAATTTATTTCCATCTGCTCTGTATCTGATTAACTCCTGCAGAGTATGTGATTAACTTCTCAAGATCATTAGCTGCTCTGCACTCCCACTGTAGTTCATTAGCAGAGGACCACATACAGGCCTAAAAATGTTACATGTGGGTTATTCTTAATGTCTTAATCCACACTGACTGGTCATTCTCCCATGATGGCCATGGGTCTAGAGAGAGGCTTGTTACCAGGAACACATCACTACTCTGGAGCTAATGAAAGCAGAGTTTAAGCAGATCCTCCTGGTCTCACTGCCAAAGCTAAATTAAGCCTGTTGGAAGAGTCTGTGCCTGGTGTTAGGCAGTTGGACACAACATCAGAGGCACCAGAGCAGAGGGAGGGGAGGACCACCAGCCTGTGAGCGGTTCCTGGACATTGCCACTGTACAAAACAAGTCCTGTTTTGCAGTTGGTTGCAGGTACTTGGACCTTGCAGATGTCCCAGCACAGCACAGACTGCAGACAGTGCAGGCATGGAGTGACACGCATCTTCTTCTGGTATAAATATCTACCAGTACAAAACCTGAAACACCTTAACAGAAGCAAGCAGCCAGAGCTCACACACAGGTCTTCTGCTTTGTCCTCTGCTTTGTCTTTTGAGGAGTTTGAGTGAATAAAGCCAGAAAATGGATGTGTCAGTAGCAGAGACTCGTGTCTGTGCCATGCAATTAATTATCAGTCTCATTAACATTAATGTGTGCAGGGCAATAGCATCATGGGGATAGGACATGGTCAGGTCAGTTGATAATGGTCATGATCACATTCCATCAGATCCATCATAAAATCATAGAATCACAGAATGGCTCAGGATGGAGGGCATCTTAAAGAACATCTAGCTCCATTCCCCCTGCATGGGCAGGGACACCTCCCACTAGACCAGGTTGCTCCAAGCCCTAAAGATCCTTCAGTTTTATCAGGAGACAAAGCTGGATATCCCTGATGTACAACTGCAACACGCACCTCAGCCTTCTACTAAAATACACTGCTAGTATACCCTTAAATTAGTAAAAATCCTCAAAAATTTTCAGAAGAGCTGAATTCCTTTCCTAGGCTGCAGTTTTTGGCTTCCACAGTTCTCCCTCTACCAGGTAATGGCTACAAAAACAGTTTTGTTGTCTTCCATCACTCCCAAGCCCAGACCCCTCCTGCCCTGCTGTAGCTAAGCAATGGCATTTAGCTGATAACCACTAGATACTTGGCATGAAAATCTGGAAAGCTATGCAAAGATGGGGTTTAATTAGATGGTAATTTATTTAATGGGGAGGGAAAAAAAAAAACACAACACAAAAAAACCAAAACAACAAACAACCCTTTGGATTTTTCATCAGATACATCCTGTGGCCACAGCTGTGGCCAAATGCTCCCTTTGGAACGCCAGTGCTGGGAGCCTTTCCCCTTCCTGCTTTGTCTTCCACAGGTTGCTATATCCAGGAATGTGACACTGTGCTCATTAAAGGCTGAAATTAGCCACTGGGTGGTTATAAAATTGCTAATTCCAGCCACTAAATGAGATAACTGGCAATTTTATAGAGTACATTGAGTCAAATAAGATTGTTAATGTAGCAGGATGTGCTTTTCTGATTGACATATGCTAACAATGCAGTGCCTGGGCAGGCAGGGGGAGGGACTTTACATTCCATTGCCCTTGAAAATGAGGTGAACCAGAATGTGGTAGGTTCTTAAAACCCTACTATGTGTCTTAATTGATTTGCTCAAAACCCCAAATCAAACAATACCCCTATACCCTGCATCCTCGGTCCCCTCCATCAGCCCTTCCAGGAAACCTGCAAAGACAAATCTCTTCCCAAGATACTTCTCAGCCCCTTTAGGGATTCTGTACCATTTTCCCAGCCTTCAAGGGCTGGTTGGACCAGAGGACAATTTGCTTTGTGAGGCTTTACTTATTTAGAAAAAAGGCCCTTGTGGGAAAACACAAGTTCAAACGTCTTTTACGATCTCAGCAAAGGAATATTTTCTTCTCAAAATTCTTTTAGTGGAAATATTACTAATATTTCTGTTTGTTTGGGGTTTTTTAATTATAAATACTTTCAGTGGAGGAGTTTAACTTGCTTCTCTGTCTGCAGGAAGAAACTTTAAGCTAATATTTTATTTTTAACCACTTACGTGCTCCAAGATCTCATAAAGCAGTGCAGTCCAAAAAGCCCCTCAGCCACTCTGCTTGTGCATCCAAACAACCCTGAACCCAAAATGATTTCAGCCCCAGTATCACAGAAACTGTCCTTCCCACAGTGAGCCAACACAGAGCCCAAGACTTCCAGGTCAAAAATGAACCTGATCACTGTCTAAATCCTCCTTCCCAGGGCCAGAGCCACCTGCAAAGGTATGTAAGGACACAAAGGCTCCCATAGGTATTGACTGACAGCCATAACCACTTTATTCCCACTGATGTCAGGAATTTCAGGGCTGTAAAAATCCCATTAAACACCTCCATATGTGTTCCTCCTCCTGAAGACCTTTGAATGTGCAGTCCTGGGATCCCAGACCAGCTCCTCTGGAAACAGGTGGAAAACTTTCCACTGGCTTTGAAGGGGCATTTGAGGCATCAGCTCCAGCAGTGTGCAAAGTCACCTGGAAATGAAGTGTTTCTGCACTGACATGCACAGTGTGCTGGGGTCTGGACTCACAAAAACCAGCAAGCAGCTCGCAGGAAAAAACACAGAATACAGAGGGTTTGTAGGAGGGGGATTTGCTTTTCTAGCCTTTATGATCCTTGAGAGTTTGTGTTTGCAAACAGTTCTTTCTGAAAATTAAAACCTTCTGCCTCTGGGGAAAATATTGATTTGATTTTTTAACTATACAAGAGATTGGAAACAAATCAGGGCATGGAAAAATCTTTAAATACAGCCTTTCATAGAAAGCATGCAATTTTCACAATTATCCCATAACAATTCATAAAAAGAAAAATGAATGCTATTCTAGACAATTGTCCAGGCTCTTTAGAGACTTCACAGTACAGTTATGGAACAACTCGAGGCTTTAAAGAAAGCTCAGAAAAGACTTTTTGAGTTCTGTGTAATTATATTAGGCAAGGCTAATTTATAGTTAGGGCAAGGTCTTTGAATGAAAGCAAATAAACTCTGAAAGTGACAGAATGAAGCATTTCCAAAGCAGGGCTTCCTTTAGCTGATGTGCAAGCACTGATCAGCTGTAGGTAAGAAGGAGATTGAGCAACTAAAGCTTTAGAAACATGGGTGGGGAAATACAGGGCTTGTTTCCTCATCTGATGCAGTAAATCTGAGCAAGTCATTGCACCCCAGTGTGCACCAGAACAGCCCAGCTGCATCCTGAAGGTTAAATAAATGAAGCAGGTTCTTTACAAGCACAAATTACTGAGTGAAACCTGTCATTTTGTAGTGGCTGAGAACCTGGCCCCTACTGCTTAATGATCTTTCTTTGCATCTTGAGGCAACTCCAAAGGAAACTCCTATTTATGCACAGAACTCTGTGAGGCATGTTATCTTTTAGAAGCTCAGAAAACTGGTTGATGCTTCACAAGAGGCCATTAACAGCCTGTGAGGGTGGGGTGGAGCAAGAAACTTCCATAATTATTAATTAACAACATCAACAAGAGATTACGTTCTTACCATGCAGGGTGCTGGAGACCAAACCCAGCTGGGACTTTTGCTAAGGTGTTGAGCTCTGGAGAACAAAGCTGTACAGGGGCTTGATCCACCTAAAGAGAACTTTGGCAACAGCAGCACTGCCTGTCAGCACTGAAAGAGGAGTTGCATCTTTCTCAAATTTATGACCTAAGAAACTTGAGTGCTCCTGATGGCCAGTGCATGTGCCCTCCATGTGCTGCTCCTTTCTTTCTTGTGTGGATCCCCTGCAGCATCCTGGGGGTGTGGCTGGATTCTTTCTCCATTCTTCCATTCATCTCTGGCATTTCTGAACCCCTACAGAGCAAAGAGACCACACATCTGCACTGGACACTGGATCTGCACCGAGGTGATGGTGCTGGTGGGTGGGTGCAAAGGGGATGTCTCCATCGGAGCAAATGGAGCACCCATGTATAGATGAGGCTTTCCTGGTTTTGCAGCCTGCAGAGGGACATGGGGTGGCCTGGGGTGCCAGGCTGCTTCTCTGTTTTAGGGCATTGAGGTGTGAGATGAGTGGCTGTCTGGAGAAGAAGTTAACCTGCCTTGTAACATGCCCTGCTGGGCTTAGGAGTTTAATCTTTTTCTAACCCTACCAGTTCCCCACTGGGTTTAGTGGTTGTAGCTGTTATAATCCTACCACTGGCAAAGTTCCCTGCTGGATTTTAGTTGTTTTATCTTTGTGTTATATTATCACCTCTAACAAAATTGCTTCCAGAGTGATCTGGAGCACATGGTTCAGTTCTTGTTAATATTTTGTGATTTTTAAACCTGGAGGGGCTTTTGATTTGCCCTGCATCCATCTCAGGGATGTGCTGAGCCCCCCCCGAGCTGCCCAGCAGAGCAGTGGACAAATCCTACCTGTGCTCCATTTGATGAGCCCAGCTCCAGTAGGGTTTCTAGACAGCACAGAAGACTCTCACAAAACCTTCCTGCTTTCATTTGACACGAACAGTGACTTCCACTTGATTCAATCACTGCTTAATTTGATCCTCCATTTAATTTTATCACAACTGTAGTAATCAAATAATTTGTACTAAAAACATTACAACTTCCACTTGTTTATTCCAATCAATTTTAATCCTTTAAGACACAAGGTTTATTGGATAATTTGGTTATGAGATAACAAAACGCTGTCATTAAATCTGCAGGGAAGGGACAGAACACACACAAAAAAGTAATTTAAAAAGATCCCAAGGAGTGCTCCTAATAAAGAAAAAAAGACAATAACATACTGTTATTTAGAAGTCACACTGCACACAAGGAAAGCTAAAAAGCATCCTGCTGTTTGTGAGATGGCATACATCAGTCAAGACGTTTCTGGCAATGAACTGCACCGAGAGGGAGAAGACAAAGTAATTGGACTCAAATGAATTTGCCTTTTCTGAGTTTTGACCCATGTGATTTAATGTCTGCC
The DNA here is from genome assembly GCF_020740795.1 of Apus apus. Lineage (NCBI taxonomy): Eukaryota > Metazoa > Chordata > Aves > Apodiformes > Apodidae > Apus > Apus apus. The sequence goes on from NC_067296.1 coordinate 12,797,531, forward strand.
AGTGGAGTTTGTTTTCCCTCTGTGCCATAAGCCTCCCAAAGCCAGCAGGGTGAGAGGAGGGAAAGGCTGTTTGTTGCTGTGAGAAATAGAACACCATCTCCTGCTCCACTGATCATAGAATCACAGAATCATCAAATGGTTTGACTTGGAAGGGACCTTAAAGATCATCTACTTCCAACTCCAATGCATAGGCAGGGACACCTCCCACTAGATCAGGTTGCTCAGAGCCCCTTCCAACCTGCCCTTGAACACTTCCAGGGATGGGGCAGCCACAGCTTCCTTGGTCAACCTGTTCCAGTGTCTCACCACCCTCACACTAAAGAACTTCCTCCTAATGTCTAACCTAAATCACTCCTCTTTCAGTTTTGATCCATTCGCCCTTGTCCTCTCACTACAAGCCCCTGTAAAAGGTCCCTCCCCAGCTTTCCTATAGGCCCCCTTCAGATACTGATCCTTCTCATGCCTTGACCTTGCCACCTCTCTCCCCCACAGGTCAACACTTTCATCTCCTTCGTGTTCCCCATGGTCGTCATTTCTGTGCTCAACACCATCATCGCCAACCAGCTCATGGTCATGTTCAAGCAGGCTGCCCAGGACAACCAGGTGTGCACCATTGGTGGGCAGCAGACCATGCTCAGCATGTCCATGGAGCCCAGCCGCGTCCAGGCCTTGAAGCACGGCGTGAGGGTCCTGCGTGAGTACCCACATGTCTAAGCAAACAAGATTTGAAGAGTCATAGGTTGAAATTGGTAAATGCAGTCATCCAAAATAGAGTTTAAACACAAATTCTCTCTTTTTGGCAACCCCAAACTCCCCCAGATACTTTTCCATTTGTCAAAATTGTCCAGTTCTTACCTCAGAACCCCAGATTATGGCAAATAAATGTCTTTGTTCTCTTGGTCTCTTTACTTCTTCATCTATTTCTTGCTGAGTCACCAGGAGTTTTCTAGAGAATTTTAATGCTTATTTTTAATTATTTTCTTTTCTTCCAGAGTCAATTCTCTGAGATCTAATCTTCCTCTACAGGATAAAAAAAATTAAATCATATAGAGAAAGGAAGCTAAAGAGATGTTTGAGTATTATTTAATGAGTTCTGCTCAATGGGGAAGAAACAGGTAAAGGAAAATTGCAAATTTAAGGAAAAAAATACATTTCATGTTCTGTGAAATAGCAACAACTTAATAACATCAAGTTTTCCTATTTCCATTTCTATTTCTGGACAGCTCTGACCTGAACACCTTTCAGCTGCTGCTGGTTTTAGGCTCTGATTGTGACAGGGGGACTGATGTGTTTTAAAAACAAACGCGTTTGGTGGTATTGAGTTTGAGCAGATCAGCTGGAGGGGACACATAGCACAGGGTAAGCAGCTAAAAGACAAAGCTGCTCACATGCAGAGCCTCTGAAAACACAGAACTAGCCCAGAATGTCAGTGATTCTGTCAGCACCAACTTAAGCCTTGCATATACCACTTTATTCCTTTTCTTCCTCTGCAGAGGTTAAAGATCCCACACCTGGGAACTGAGCTGCACTGCAAAATACTGGGTAGCTTAACTAAATAAGCTGGGAAAGAGACTAAAGAACCTGGCAGCTTTAACTGAGAGATGAAAAAGCAAAAGCTGGTCAAAAATAGTACCCAAAAAGTATTAATAAAGTATGGGGTACAGATTATACCCTGTGAGAGGCCTCGAGCACGTTAGGTGGTGAGAGCTGGGGAGCAGAAAGCTTCTCGACTGGTGTTTTTCATGGCCAGGCTCTTGGTAACTGAAGGGCTTTTGCCAAGGATGTGTTTTCAACAGGAAAAGAAATCCCTAGAGAAGGCAACAAGAACTTCCATGAGATTTTTGCAGCTGTTTTTCACAAAGGCTGTGTCCCACACAGCACACTATGCCCATGCCCTGGGCAAGCCACCATGTGCACCCTGGCTGCCAACACCGCCCTGGGAAATGCCTGCTCAGGAAAAGGAGGGAAAAAAACAGATGACACTGAATTCCCTATAATTATCTTGTTGGGCTGAGGTTGTTTACTGCCTCTGCACCCGTTAACCATCACCCACAGAGGGATAAGGAGGGAGCACCAACCCTGCAAGGCTGGGGCTGTGCCAGTCCCCCAGCTCCCTGCCTCCACCTTCTGTTTCTTAACGCTTCTGCCATTGAGTGAGAAGCTGCCTCTTCTCACTCATGCTACAACATCTCACACCTCTCTCTCTGTTTTTTTAGTATTGCATATTTTTTTAACATCAAGAGGAAAGATGTCTTCATGAATAATAGAAGAGAGACCTCAATTTACACCCGGGAATTTCTTGGTGGTGGTGGAAGAGCATCCCTCACCAACAGGTCCACCTTTCCTTTGAGGCACTGAAAAGCAGCCCTCCTTTCCTTGAACAATAAGCTTAATGTTCTTCTTTTTCTTCTTCTTCTTTTTTTTTTTTCTCCAGGCATATTTTTTGCTTTTGTTATTTGTTTTTGTGAAAGCAGAGAAAAGTTAGCAAAAGTGAGGGTCTCCATCTGAAGGCTGAAATGGTGCCAAAGTGGGTCAGACGTGTGGCCGCACGAGCAAAGTTGCAGATGGGCAATGAGATAGTGGCCACTTCTTCCTGTTCTGGCCTGAGGAAGACCCAGCAAATAAGAAACCCACTGTCAGTTTTGTCTGTCTCTCACCACATCATGCAGAAAGGCTTTTATTATCTAGCATGTGTGAGTGAAATCCTTGTTCATTGCATTTTTCAGATGCACTTGATGACTGGAGGTCCTTGATTCACATTTCCCTTTGTCACCTGCTCCTCCCAGCTTTTTCTTTTAAGGATCCAGCCTCTGAGCTGTCTGAAAAGCAGCAAATAAATAAGTAAGACTGCACATGATTTATCCATGGCATCCAAAACCATGTACACAGTCTAGGCTAGTTTATGAAAGAGGATGGGAAAAGAAAAATGACTCTTGTCCACACTAATAAAACTGTTGGCACAAAATCCCCCCCTCATGGGGGTCAAAGTATTTTCCGTTTCCAAAAATGAACTTTTGCCTGAAGTACAGAGAGCTTGATCTTGTTTTAAGGATGGAATGTTTCAGAACTTGTAAAACTAGTGCTCAGAAAATATATTTTTGCAGTTCATGGTGTGCAGAGCAGTTGGATGAGATCAGAACAGCAAAGACCTTGCTTCCTTCCTCCCGCTCTACTGAGGTTATGTGCTTCTTGACATTCAACTAGGAGCTAAAAGTGCCAGGCTAACAGCTTCATTCAGAACATCCCCAGCATGATTTTCCTCTTCTTTGGTAGCATTTATGTATTTTCTTGACCCTCTCTTACTTTGATTGTGTGCAAAATAATTAGGGAGACCAGGATCAAGGAAAGCGTCAGCCCTGCTGCCTGGGAGCCAGCTCATTAATTCATTAAGTGTGTGATTGCTGATTGTAATTCCCTCTCTGCTGGCAACGTCCACCAGGTGTGAGGATCCAAATGAAGAGAGCTTGAGATGCTGGCATCTTCCCAGCTCTTTTGTGATGATAACAGGGCAACATCTGCACAAGGAGATTTCATCCCCTCTTTCATCTGTCCAATATTCTTTCAATTGCTCCAATTATAAACCACAATCACTTTTTCTTCTTACACCTTGGCTGGGTTGTAGTGTGGGAAGTCTCTTGGGCACCAGGTGATGCTCCACAGAAAGGTGACTATCCTCTGATTGCATAGCCTTATACACCAATCTTTTGGTAACTTTCTACATAAATCTTAAATATACACACCTTTCAGAACAAGCAGGTAAATAATATCTTACCCTTTGGCAGGTGAAACCTCCTGTACACTGCCCAGACCATTGCATGCTGCATCCAGACACAGAGAGGGAATATAAATCTTCCCCATCAGCCTCACATTTCCAAACAGCTGCTCAAAAGTCATATTTGAGCTTGCTTCAAGCTGAAAGCACATGTTGGCCAAAGTATCTTCTGGAAAGGGAAGGAAGGGTTTTTGATAACCATGCTGGGCCAAAGTGATGGACATCAAGGGGAGGTTTTGTGCATCCCTTGGTGGACCTTGGCTAAGCCTATTAAAATGTGATCAGTTCCAGGTAGCATTTGCAGAAGCTGCTTAGTGAAAGCAATTATAAATCACTCAGAGAGGGTCAACTAATTAAAAGAATTTCCTTTAATCTCCCACAGCTGGCTGGGTGATCCCTCCCTAAGATGCTTTTTAGGAGATAAAGTCAAACTACATTTTTTTACTGAATGTCCAAGAATCTTAAAATTATTATTTCAAGAACTCTGCATTTCTTCAAGTAACTCTAGACAATTGCCAAGTATTAATGAAGTATCCATGTGGCCTGCATTTAATTAATGTGTGCATGAATAATTCCCTTTCTGATCAAACTGTTTGAAGAGCTGATTCATTTCTTTTCCCCAGTGTTCCAAGTCAGACTATCCATCTGAGGAGGAAAATATTGCTGTGAGACTTAGTGTACTAATCCCACAAACAGGAGTAACAAATCACTAATATTTGCAGCCACAATACACAGAAGAGCACCAGTCTGACAATCTGCTCCTTGAACAGTTGTATTTTGTAATTCCTATAATTTAAGGAAATCAGATTTGTCCATGAATCTTGTCCTTTGCAAGAAAGGAATTAAATTCATGGCAGTTTGTATCCCTAATAAAGAGTCTGAGCAACTCCAAGTGGAGTTTAAGAAAATCCTTGAGACATTAAGCATGAGTAAAAGCTGAGTTTAACATCTGAAGTGTCACATGGAAACTTGGGAGGATAAATTAACTATATAACAGTTGTATATATTTCCTGGAGATGTTTGTACATGTAGGTTTACTTTAGAATCTGCCAAGTGACATAAAGAGAGCAGTATTGGAGCACTGTATAAACACTCTCTGAGGAGCAGAAAGGGACCCTGGCTGCACCTCTTGGAACAGAGAGACCTTTTTTCCTCCTCTCCCAAGTCGTGTCCCTTGGCTGGCACTGCAGCCCTGGCAGGTGAGGCATTTCTCCGGGGACCCAGGCTCTCAGGGCTGCACCTCTGAAGACAACCCTAGGGCTGGTCATGCCCAGCAAGCAGATTTTACAGGTCTTAAACCCTGTTCATAGAAGTGTTTAAAAAAGCTATCTGATGTGTTTTTAAACAGAAAGTCTGGCCAGGGCCTTAGTCACTGCAGAAGCATGTGGTAAATCCAGCCCCAGGGCCCCTCTGCAGCAGAAACTGTTGGATAGGAGCAAAGGACACGTGAAGCTGGACAGGAAAGAAGGGGCTGCAGAGGATGGTGTTCAGGTTATACCTGATCTTACAGAATAGAAAGAGCCTTGGACCTGATGAAGAGAAGGTGGCAGCCCTTTTCTATCCTCCAAAGCAGCAATTTTTTTTTTTATTCTTCCTGTTCCTCCACACCCCAGATATTCCTGGGGGGAATGGCACAAGTGAAGATTAAATGGAAACAAGCAGCTTACTCTTTCTTTGCCCCAAAATTAATTATCTTAGATGGAAACTGAAGAAGACACCTTGGTTTGCACCCTGTCATCAAGGATGTGCTGCATGGACCCTGTTCTTGGGATAGTTTCTAACTTTCATTTTCTGCCTTCAATTTCTGGGTGAAACTGGATGCCAGGGGAGGATTTAATCACCAGCATGAGCAGAGGCAGGAATTCACATCCATTTTCAAGTCTGTCAGCTGAAACCATTGAAAATCAGGACTGGAGAATATAGTGTGATTAAAATACCTTGGGTTTGTATGCTAAAAGCTTTTTCTATTCACTCTGCTGTCTTGCTGCCACTAACAAAGAGGTATTTAGGGGAACATTGCTCATTGCAAGCAAGACAGCTTCTTCTACCCCTTAATCCAAAAAAGAGGCAAAGCACCCACAGTAGGGAAAAAAGAGGGAAAATTATACAAAAAGATAAAAAGCAGATCTCTGGCTGCTGGGGGTGGAAATTAAGGAGTCAAATCTAATGTTTACACTGCTCAGTGTAAGAAACACAGAGGGATTGTAGCCAGCAAATGCTGCCTGTTTTCAGTGGTGTCTAAATGAGCTGCAGGCTCCCCTTTGCTATCCACAGTGTCTCCTCTACTCTCCTGAATACTATTGGTGCATCCTGGTGGTCCCCAGTCTCTGCTGGTTGTTATTGACTTCTATGGAAATCCGTCTTCTGCAGCCTTGAGACACAAACACCAGCAGCAGTTTTAATTTCATTAGGTTCATCCCCACACTTGCTGCTGCCATAATCCCTTGTTTGGTCGCCTGCTGGTCTAAATACTGCCCATGACATGTCAGCTAGTGTGTTGTGATAATATAAGCAGTGCCTGGAGGTTTCACTAGGCAGTGCCAGCTACATCTCCACTTGGCCCAGCTTTACCATCTCTTGTATCAGACAGCACAGTGATGCTTTGCTCCCCTTTGTGAGCAATTGGCTTGTAATGGCATCAACTAAGGAAGTGTGTGAATACACAAGGATTGTTTCTCCAGAAACCAGCATTAATGCAAATCCCAGACATGAGCCCCATAACACTGTCATGTATGTTATTAGTCCCAGCTGGAGCACGGGTTCCTTGGGCAACCTTGATGACACACAACCACTGATGAGCTGAAATGAGGAAAGGCAAAGAGACATTGTTCAGATGAGTCAGTACACACCCGAGCAGCCCCCGCTTTTGCTCAGACATCACAATATGCTGTTCACCAGCTGTGTGCATCTCAGCTCCCCTTGAAATGCAGAGAAACATAAAGAAATTGCCCAAAAACTAGCCAGAAAGGATGGATCTGAGCTTCTCTGGAGGTCTTAGCAACAGCAGAGGTGGTTGAAAGAGGCAGCTTCCCTTTTCTCCCTCTCCTGGAGAGGAGCAAGGGATACCTTCACTGAGGGCCACCCTGGAGCCACAGGGCTGTGGCTCAACATGATCCCAGAGGGGATGGGAGAGATAAAAGGAGGAGAAAAACACCACCTAAGTGCTTTGTGTTGCAGCAGATCCCTGGGCTCCCAGGTGAGCTGGCAGCATGTCACCCATCACCATCCCGCTGCTCTGGGTCTTGCTGAGAAGCCCCAGAAGAGGGACACGGGGCTGGAAATCCCTCCCGAGCGTGGCTCCCATGCTCAGCCAAGCTGACCACCAAGCACCCAGCAGGGCCTTTGCACCCAGGAGATGTTGCTCCATCCTCATGCTAACCCATTGGCAGTTTTTCAGGAGCCCTGGAGAAGGGCTGTCTGCCAGCCTGGGCTGCAGGGAACACACACGCACCGTAAAATAAAACACTCAGAGCAGTCTAACATAATTTAACTTCCAGGGTTGCTTCCACATCCAGTTTAGTCAGAAAATCAAGATCGACACAGCTTAAATCTTCTTTTGCACAATGAAAAAGATGTCACTCAAAATGTATGCTTCCCTCTGCAGGGCTTCCTGCATGATAAACTCTCCTGGTCTTCCTTCCTCTCTCCCCTTATTCCTTGGGATGTGGTTCAAATGGGCAGAGAACAGAGCCATTAGAAGACAAAATAAAAAGCCACAGGATGCAATAATTCAGGTTTTAATACAGTTTTAAACTGGGAGTTTGATTTAGAAGGGAAATGAAGATACGGATCAGTGGAAGGATCATTCCCTGGCTGGAGTCAGCTGCTTTGGTTCCCTCTCTGCTCCTCAGCCCTGAGCTTGCAGGTTTGGCCTCTTGTCTGCTCAAATGTGGGAATACCAGAAGTTCACGGAGCAGCCCTGCTCCTGTTAAAACTGTATTGAATTAATTAGAAGTGAGGGATGGGTCTGGTTTATTTTTAGTTCAAAAAACAGAGGCAGGAAATCTCCAAGCTCACAAACTCCATCCTGGACAGTCACCCCACCACACGCCAGGTCTAATCCTTCCCCTGCAGTGCTCAGCTCCACCAGGCTGACCTGCTCCATCTTACTCCACCAAAAAAAACAACCCTGTATGAAGCTTCAAAATGATGGAGAACAGCTCTTAGGAATCAGTAACAACAATAAAAAATCATTTTGACAGCCACTTTGCCCATCATTTGTTTTGCAGCTCATGTGTTGTGATAAGAGTCTGCCCGGGGAGGCACAAGACAGCAGCAGAAGGCACCAGGTATCAGGCAGAAAAGGGCATTTTCATGCTGTGTTAAATGAAATTTAGCATGTTCCCACGCTTCAAATTCATCCCTGGGAAGGGGACCCAACAGGGCAGGATTGCCACCCTAAATCTGCTTGATCCCTTGTCAGATAAAATTGAGGCACTTGGATTAAGAGTGACAAATACAGGTCAGGGTGTCCTAAACTAAGTGGCACAGACCAGCCTGGCTTGCTGCCCACCTGGGGTTCTCAAATCAGACCCTACCTGTCTCCAGTGCACTCAGCTATGTGCTCAATAGAGCTCTAATTACAGTGTGATTGCACTGGTTATTACAGCATTACCACAGTTTACTTAATTGACTGTTCATTTGCTGAGGTTAAGCAGATATTTCTCCCAACATGTATTCTTGCTGCTATAGATCCCTACCTCAGTATTATTTGGCACAGCACAGTCTGAGCAACAGAAGCAGAGATCCTTCATCAGGAGAAAATCCCTTTCATTTAAGGTGTTGGTAAATTTAACAGGCAGATGTGTGAGACTTAAAATTGGCTGTGGAAAGAATCTAAATCCTGTTGTTTTTAAAGAGCTGCATGCAGGGGTAAGCAGCTGGGAAGTGCCAGCACGTGGAAGTTTCTGCAAAAATAATGATGTGCACAAATGGACTTGTGTTGGGAGCCAGCTGGGAAACTGCTTTCTCAGCCTGAAAATACAGCTAATCCTGTAGGGACACTGGGAAAGCAGGGGGAGCTGTGATGCTGGCACCTCTCCGGTAACCCAAGGCTGGTGGCTGGACAGGCAGAGCCTGGAGGCTTCTCCTGGGAGGGGTCTCCTGGGGAGTTATGTGTGGGCTGCTCCAGCCAGGGCAAACCAAAGGTCTATCCAACAGAGAAATGAATCTCTGGAGGTGGCCAAAAGCAGGTGCCCAACAATGTGAAAGAGCAAGGCAGGCATCCAGCTTTCTCTCCAAGCTTCCTGGTGGACCTCCCCACTTCTCCTGTGCCACATGTCAACTCTGGGCTGTCCCCAGCAAAGTCCCAGCAAATATCTTCAGGGCAAGAACAGACACAGGTCAAATTTATTCACTTGGTGGCATCTGAATTGCTGCAGGCTGTCCAGTGATGGATTACATCTGTGATCACAATGACCATAGAGCATCCAAAAATATTCAGATTGAAATAACAAATTCACTTGGACAAGAGAATAAAAACAGACACTCTAGTCCTCTTTCCAAAACATGTCCCTTTACTGAATAAATGGCTTTTGCAGCATTCCTGGAAGATGCTGTCATACATCATGCAGGCTGATGATAAAAGAATATAGCCATCTCCACGGTTAGTTATGTGTTTAATAAAAGAGATGGCACATGGAGCTGAAGTAAGGCTGGAGCTGGACACCAGGAGTCATTTAATCTCTGTACAGACTAGGCAGTGGCTCTGCTAGTGATGACACTACAAAAATAGGGCACAGACACTTCTCTCCCCTGTGCCTCTTGGAGGAGCAACAGGGCTGGGGAGGTGCAACCACAGCCAGACCTAATCCTCCTGCGCCACGCATCTTCTGTGCATCTCTTCCATGAGCTATGGCACAGTCCCTGTGGGATGAGAGCATCTGGATTTGGGACTTATCCACATAAATATTTCCAGTCCCAAAGCATAAGGAGCAGCCTTTGACTCCATGTGCCACATCCTCATTGCACTGGTGGTGAGTAGCTCTGCCAGAGCTCCGCAGCTTCCCAGCCCTTTGCAGGTCACGTAAAGGACAAGAGTGCTGCATCCCTTATTCTCTGTAGAGCAAATTTGGGATATAAAAAATTAACATAATTATTTTATTTAGCCTTGATTTTATTCAGCCTTGATTTTATTCTTGTCTTTTATTGTGTTATGTTTTAACTGAGATTTCTTTATTTCCGGCTCCGATTCTGCCAGAATCCTGTCATTTCATACAGAGGCTGAAATGCATATTACAAAATGAAACTAATCTTTCCCTCTACTTTTTTATCTAGCTTGGCAAAAGCACTCTACCAACAGCACTTTGATCCTTCAGAGTTGTTGCAGTTTAATTTCCATTGTTTGTTGTCCCTCTGCAAGGATCTGGAAAGGAAAAAAAAACCAAAAAACACCTGGTCTTTCTCTGCTCACCCTTGAATTAATCACTATTATTATGGCAATGTCTAGACTCAAACTTCTTGTAATGACTGTCTCAGGTATTGTACAAAAGTAGAAGAAAAGGATAAGCCCTGCAGCCAGAAAACAGCTCCTGAAGTTGTTTAGTGGGGACCATGGCCAGCAGGTCTGAGTAACAAACTAATGGGATGATAGTGTCCCTGCTTCCTTGTTTACCTGGGTGGAAAACATGCACTGTCTCTGCAGTACTTTGGACAAAACACCAGGTGCCACAAGGGCATGAAACACACAGATACAAATACAACTTTGCTGAAGCCCATGTCTGAACTAGGTGTCAGCAGTCCTTTATCTGCATCAAACCTTCTTCTGCTCACAATGTCACTGCCCCCGTGCTTATTGCTGCTTTCTGTTATTTCTGTTGTGCTTGTTTTTTCAATCATTTGCAGGCTGGTTGTCCCTCAGAGTTATTAATTCTTTGCACAACAGCAATAGCAGAACAAAGTGAGGCCTTAAGAAAAGAGTTTACAGAGCTAAGCACCGTGCAGACAAGTCCCTTTTCACCCTGGAATTGCTCACAGAAAGTAATGAGCTTCTTTCATACCTTGCAGGTGCTGTGGTGATTGCCTTCGTGGTCTGCTGGCTCCCTTACCACATACGGCGGCTCATGTTTTGCTATGTCCCCTCCAGCCACTGGACAGAGTGAGTCCTGAGCGGGGGGATGAGCTCCCCTAATCCAGGACAGAGCGTGGGGCCAGGCTGGAGCTGGGGCACCAGCAAACTGGGGGATGGAGGTGGGATCTGGCAGCACAGGCCTCCTTCATGTGAGGGGTTAAAGCCTCAACCTCCTAATTGTTGGGTTGTTTTTTTCTTTTGGGTTCCCTCCTGTTATGGCCAGCCAAACTAAGGGTCTTGGTTTTCTCATCTACATCCCACAGGGGTAGATGAAAGAAGCATCATCAGCCCTTCCCTCATTTGTAGCTACAACCACAGGCTTGCCCCCTTTAAGAGCAGCGTTGGACACTCACCTCTGATGGCCCTTAATGAAGTGACATTTGGACATTGGAGGGTTAGGCTTCCGAAGTGGATTGCTGTCTCCATGGCAGAGTTATCAATCACCAGCCCTAAGAGGGAGCAGCTCCTGTAGCTCCACCACATCACATTGCCTTAGTGACAGGAGAGGTTACAAGAGTGTGGAAATAACTGTGCTGCTCACCTGGTCTGGGGCAGATTATTTACTGGGTTTTGCAGGGAGTGGATCAGAGTTAAATGCTGGCAGTTCAGAAACGCTGATCAGAAAATGTCCAGATTTGCAGAAATTGTGGGATAATTGCACTCCCACTCGGAACACACCTGCTCTGTTACATGTGCAAGGGCACACAGGCAGCTCCAGGCAGCCTTTCTGCTGTGTCAGACCAGGCTCCTCAGCAAAGCAGCCACAGAACTGGTTATTCATTTTGAACATGCAATTAAACATTAATGATGTCTGGGGATATACACCCAGGTAGCCTGAGATGCCTTGAGATGTGCTCAGTGACAAATGTGTCCTTCCTCACGTGGGATTCATCCCTCCCCCTGCTCCCTGTGACTGGGTCTGTTTCCTGCAATGAACAGAAGAAGAGCAAAAAAAATCTGCAGTACCAAAAAGCAGAGCAACTATGAAACACTGAAAGTTCATAAACTTCAAGCATAAAAAATAGGCTTTTATTCTAGAACAGTCTCCTGAATGGAACTGTACCTCCATCTGTAGTAAAACCCCAAACCTATCATGAAAACAGAGCTCTAGGCACACACTGGGACAAACTGTTGTTTCTTGTTTGCTTTCCTATATGAAAAGCACTTAAAGCAGCCATCAGTTATCTCACGACTGCATTTGCTTTGGGGGTGAGAGAAGTCTGTCCTCAGTTAGTGTGAATTTATGCACTTTGGTTCCATTCACATATATTTTTTTTTTCTTTCTTTTAAAAGCCAGGAGAGATTTTAGGAAAACATTGAATTTACAGACACATTATGAATGGTGAACTATCAGCACGGCAGCTAATGAAGAGCCTGCAGCAGCTTGATGTGTTCATTTATAAATGCATGTGCCTGCCCCAGAAGAGGAGAAAATCTTGCTATATTAATTCTTCACAACTAGATAGAGAAACTCAGCTTGTAAGAGCTGGATGGGCCATGCAGTGCTTGGCAGTGCTGAGGGGGTGTGGAGGGATTAGTGATGTACTCCAGCACACATCTATTTGTCTGTTAGACAGTGCTCAGAATAACAAAAAGGTCTGTATTTTCCACAGATAAATGATCCCGGGGAACATTTTCCTGAAAATGAGGCTCACGTTGTTCATAAACACTTTACCAGCTCAGAGCTGTTGATCTCAGTTGTCCCTAGGAAAGAGATTTCCAAAAAAAACCCAAAACCAAAACCAAACCAAAACCAACCTAAACATTTTCAACTAATTGTAGCTGAAACCATTATGTTGTGATGGTCAGGATATTTTTCAAACTCTTGCTGTCATCAGCTTACCCCCGGAACCAGGAATACTCTCCCAGATGACAAACCAATTCCAACCCAGCGATCCATTGCAGGAGCTGCTGTAGCTCTGGCTGCTAGGGAAGGAGGAGGGAGCTGTGTCTGTTCCTGGAGCTTGGCTCTTCTGCAGCTCTGTAGACTAGAACTGCAGTGAGAAAAGTCAAGCTAATGTATATGCATGACACAGAAACAAATTTCCATCTGGCTTCTCAGTTTCAAGCGTGTCTATTTCCAAAGACAGAATGAACACGTGAGGTAAATATTACAGCCCCAGGGCATACATGAGTTTCTAACAGCTAGTGGTTGGGGTAGGACCTCTGTAGAGGCACTGACCTCCCCTTGGCCAGTCCTAGTTGAAAACATAGACGTTTTCCTGATGGCACCATTGCTAAGCTCATGTCCCCAGCCAAGAAAAGTGAAAAAAGAGTTCATGTTTTTCTCACTAGTTGTATCTCTGAATTATTTCAGTTCTCCCCACTCTACTTAAACTTTTATCTTCATCTGTTCTTCCAGTTTCCTTTTCAACTTCTACCACTACTTCTACATGCTGACAAATGTCCTCTTCTACGTCAGTTCAGCAATCAACCCCATCCTCTACAACCTGGTGTCTGCAAACTTCCGACAGATCTTCCTCTCGACGCTCACAATCCTGTGCCTGCCATGGAGGAAGAAGAAGAAACGACTGGCCTTCACCAGGAAATCCAACAGCATCTCCAGCAACCACACATTTTCCAGCCAGGTCACAAGGGAAACTACTTACTGAAGCCAAAGGAGGAAGGGAATTGCAAATTTCATCATGGAGTCGAAGCCTGTGAGAGGCCTCTGTGACTTTCATGCATGGTCTCCAAACCCACGTGACACAAATGTGTTTAGCAAAGTCATTGTTGTTGGAAAAATAGGCTTCGTTCTGCCAGTAACTTTGAGGTTCTTTTAAAGCATTGGCCTTGCCTCTTGTGAGTGATGTATACACGTTTTGTAACTTCAGTCTGGCATAAATCCAGGTGCAGTGTTAACTGGGAAGCCAAAATATGTTAAACTTCAGCAAAATCATACTGCATTTCATCCTTGTCTCGATGTAGAGATGCCATGTTCACATCCAAGGGTTGAGATCATGTCTCTTGGTGGCACTGAGCAGAGAGGCTGATGAGGAGAAAGCAGTTTTGAACAGAAAGGGATGTTTTTGGAGAACGGACATGCTCATCTATGGGATGTTCAATGAACAAGGAGGGAAAACTCAGGGAGCCAGGTGGTTATTTTAGAAATATATCTAAATTATGATTAATATGACCTAGGTGCTCAAGAGAGCCGCTCTGGCTCCTTGAAATAACAGCAGATGATGCCTTACCTAGATAGGGGTGGCTGTGGCCTGGGGGAATGGGACTTATTTTTCACTTAAGGGCACACATAGTGCCTTGCACAGTGAGCCCCCTCTCCCACTGCTGTTGCTACTGCTTCACCCACAAATAACAGTCTCTGGCAAAGTCAAGAACCCAGAAACTGTGCCCAGCTGGCACGCTGAAAATGAACAGAAATGGAAAATCTTCCTTTTTCCACACAGCTAAATCTTATTTTTTACCAGGAAGAACAGTTAGTTGGCCTGCATGAAGAGCTGGGAAAGCCCCAGGCTCACAAGAGCTCCAGGCTGCTGAGAGGAGCAACCTGCCCCAATTCTGTGGGACTTTCAGATTTTTCCCGTGTTTATTCCAGTTTTACTTGTTTCCTCACCATTTCCACATGCTGACATCTCATAGTTTATAGCAAGACACTTTAAATGTTTTTGGAGAAGACCCAAATTTTTTAACTTCACCTCTAAATAGTCAATAGCTGGGAGGTGGTTTCTGAAGCCTCCCACAGAAGCTGTAGCTCTGTGTTGCTATGAGCTTCATTAGGATTTAACAGCCTGGGTGTTGCTTTTGAAATGTGAAACATTATTAATGCACTTGTTCAACACTAACCTGCTGAAATGTGCTTGATTACCTTAGAAAACACTGTACAAAACCTGTGGTTTCACAGAAGATGCTCAGGTTAGATTTTCATTGCTGAGATCTCCTGGCAGCTCACAGAATGCTTGATCACAGCTCAGAGGAAGTGGTAGGTTTATTTTTTGGTCTGACACTAAAATGGGAACAAGCTGGAGTAGAAACAAACTGAGCACAAACTCCTTAATGTTTGTTGGGCTGCTCAAGTCCTGAAGAGCTGACTGTTTGCAGGGATTTCTCCAAGTTTTTTGCTGGCTTCCACAGCTCTGTTCCTGCAGCTGAACACAGGAGCAGACCTGAGTCTACAGCCTTAATCTGAGATTGCAGCTCAAAGCTGCCTCTTCCACTGGCCCAATCTGACTACCTGAGCTGAAAGTGGAAGTTACATCTGATTTCATCCTCTCCCCCCCCTTCCTCACCCAGTTTTGCTGTGTTTGACCAAGTTTTAGTTCCCTTGAGCTCAAGAAAGTGAGGATCACTCACTGCAAGAGCCGCAGTGTGTGAAGGCAAGCATGGTACCCCAGAGGAGAAAAAGGTACAGACTGCCCAGTTTAAACCAGAAAAATGGTCTTTCCATGCTTTTTAATAATGCTTGAACTCCTAATTCAACAAGGTTGAGCTTTTAACCTCATCAAGCATGAGTGGCTTTTGCCATTAGACAAAAGGAGTCCTCCTGTCCTTTGGGTTCCTGTCTTGTCTGAGCCTGTGCTGGGGCAGAGGGTTGGGCACTGGGGCAGAGGGTTGGGCACTGGGGCAGCAGCCTGTTCGTCTATGCAAGTTTCCTAGAAGTGTTTTTGACCTGTTTGTTTCGACTAAACAAAAATCTGTTGAGCCCACAGATGTGAAGTGCTGCCAGATGGATTCAGAGAAATTCCCAGCTGAAGAGAGTCTATGAAGTGACCTCTTCAAATACGATTTGGAGGTTTGGTTTCTCATCACAGTGTTCTTGTCAGGGCCATCCATTTGGCAGCGTGTGAAATCACATTTCCAAAGTCATTATGCTATTTGGAAGTTTCTCCCAGACAGGAGTTTCTCACTGAAGGCCCAGCACACATCAATGTTTGAATGCTCTGTTGAGCTTGTCTTTTTCTGTAAAGTGCATGAGACCCACTTCAGAGACTGTTCCCATGAGGGAGAAAACTCGATGGAAAAGCTGGTGGGGAGGGTTAGCAGGACACGTGTTGTCAACATGACCAGAGCAGGACCTTTGCATTTATAGCACCAGATGCTGAGTGATCTGCAGAGCAAGGTGTGCTGCTGCTGCAGACAGCTGGTGTGGCAGGGCTGACCCCATCATCCCTGCCTGGCCTCGGGGTGGGATGGACATCCCAAAGCACAGCAGTGCTGGAGCTTTCCTTTGCAACACCTTGGGTGGTGGTCCAGCATCTCCCCAGCTGTGCTGTGTGGCAGCTGATCAAGCTGTATCTGCTAGAGCTCTGTCTGGTTCTTAACATTCCAGCTCAGCAAGTTCTTCTGTTCTCAGTCTGGATTCGTTTTGCAGGAAAACAGGAATTGTTAATCCAAACCTTCATGATGCTGTGTCCTGGCTTTGTGGTCAAAAGTCCTTCCCCAGCCGTGCCACCTGATAGTCCTGCACATATTGTATTTATGGCAAATATTTTTTAAAGTGCATCTTTTTTCTTTTTTTCTTTTTCCTGAATTACAAAACGTTGATGTGCTTTATTTTCTGTGGCCTGTTGTGCAATGGGGAGGGGGGGAAAAAAAAGAATGTTAAAAATGTGTCAACGTCTCCTTTGTAGTATTTTCTGTGACAAAGGGAAGGAAGAGGGTGTGAAATCCTTTTGTGTAGCAATGGGGAACACCCTTTCAGTGTGTCATGCTATTATTGATACTGTATTTACTGATCGAGCCGTAATGAAATGGTTACTTCCTGATATAGCCTTTGTACTGTCTGGTATTTTATTTTGTCATTTATTGATCCTAAGAAATAAATATCCAAATTTAAGTCTTGGGCTGGTTTAGAGTCCATCCCACTGTGCTGTTAGGAGCAGCAGTGAAGAGCATCCACCTCCCTTTGGCTGAATCCCTGGGCTTTGAGCTTGTAGAATCATAGGATCACTAGGGCTGGAAAAGGCCTCTAAGATCATCAAGTCCAACCATCAACCCAACACCACCACACCCACTAAACTATGTCCCAAAGTGCCACATCTACACATTTTTTCAACACCTCCAGGGATGGTGACTCCACCACTTCCCTGAGCAGCCTGTTCCAATGTTTGACCACTCTTTCAGCAGAGAATTTTTTCCTAATATCCAGTCTAAATGGATACATATCCATGTGGCACACACAAATGTGAAATATGGGAGTGGAGATCTTCTGGGCTTCAAGCAAGACCTGTGCTGCACAGGGGAGAGATGCTGTTCTGAGATCCAGCTGGTCCTACAGGAAATCTGCTGTTCTCTGAACTCCTGTCTTGCTTGTCTCGCCTGCTTGATCTCCCCTGTTGTAGGGCAAAGGTTGAAGACATTTTATCTTGGCCATTATTTCTGCAGCAGCTTTGCCCAGAACACTAAGCAGATCAGGGCTTTATTGCTCTAGGAGCTGGAGGTGCAGAGTGAAGGAGACAGGCCTCACCCCAGAGAACTTGTTGCTGAAAAACAAAGCAGGTTTACTGTGCCTTCCACTGAGATTTCCCTTCCTGCCTTTCTCCATCATTTTTTCCAACACAGGTGTAATTTTGTGAGAGCAGAATATTGGCTACTCCCTGCTAAATTAAAGTACATTGACACCTAATGGGCAAAACCCAGTCACCTTCATTCTCCCTGCAGTCCTGCTTCAAGTTCTGTTGGTAAGTAGCTCAGCTGAGCACCAGGACAATCCACAATATCTTCATTGTTTTTAGCCATTTAGCCCAATTGTTTTGATTTCTGGCAGAGGGAAACGTTGTTTGGAAAGCAGCAACAAAACATGTAAATATTTGGAATCATTTGTGCCTAGAAAATTCATCTTCTAAAGCCTAGCTGGAATGCACTGCCTCTCCAGAAGTGTGTTGGTGCTGCTTGTAGATGAGAAGAGCAGAAGCTTCTGTTGTCCTCATACCATCTATTATTAAAGAATCAAATAATTTATTTTACGGAACCTTTTTGGGGGGGATTTAGCCATGCTCTGCTGAAAGCCTGCTGCCTAAGGAGCTGAAGTGAGTGCCTTCAGCTGTGAAAATCCACAGTACGTGGCCATGTCCTTGCTTTCTGGCTGCAGGAGGTGGTTGTGCAGGGCAGGATGCTCCCAGTGGAGTCTCCATTGTTTAAGCAGAGACCCAGACCACCTTCAAGCTGCTGTGAGAAATGTTTCCCTCTGCTCATGACTTCTCTAGCTCAGGGCTGAGCACATGAAAAAGGAAAACCCCAAGGAAGCAGAGCTCCTCACTCCCCCCCTGCAACCCTCCACCCCAATGCCACCATCAGGCATCCCATCAGGGCCCAACGATGCAAAGCCAAACAAAAAGCTGCAGAGAGCAAATTAATATATTTTTTCTTCTAGGATTGCACAAGGGCTGTGCCTCAAGCTCTGAGGAACACTTCCAGCTGGGCCCCTATCACTCCTTGCAATTATAAAAGTAATCTCCATAGTTCACAAGAGGAATATTTTAGGTGCCTTTTGAAATAAATGTAGCATTTTATTAACTGGCCTCATAAAACTTAATAAACGTCCACCCAGAAGTTAATTTATTTAAAATATCTTTAAATCCTCCTCTGCCTTATTGAATTTGTTTGAACTGCAGATGAGGTTGGAGTATATTCATGAGAGTGTTTAAGAATAGGCAGCTCATTCTGGTTATTATTACAGGTCTCCTGTGGGCTGTGCAGGATGAAGCAGAGCGTGAAACCACTTTGGGCACTCAAGTGCAAAACCCCCTCCAGAAGCACCCGAGCAGACAGAGCCCTGAGTGCTGTGAGGGGGTCAAAGCAACGTGCTGGGGCTGCTTCTCTGAGGAAAAACTCACACAGGGCAAGCACACAGCAACCAACCTGGTCCCCACCAGCTAGCAGCCCAGCACTGGGCTCATTCAGCCAAATGCTAGGGGGAAAGGAAGGTGATGGACAGTTCAGGACAGGTCAACTGAGCCCACCAGGGAATCTAGCTACTACAGAGGGAGAAAACACGATTGTTTCATTCTTGAAGACGAACTTACTGAAAGGAAAATAGGTGGAAAGAATAAAAAGAAACTTGAATGAAACTTAAGCATCCAAAGTTGGCCAGAATATCATCACAGGTAGGAATTAGAACACCCAGATTCTTACCCACGAATACACTCACTACACACTTTTGTTTTTTCCAGTAGAAACCTCTTCCTCTTACTTGAAAGTACTGGCTGGCTCAGCTGGCTTGTGTCACCAGTGACACGACATTTAATTACGCTTGGCTGCTTCTCTATGAAATCCTGAAGAAATGGAAGGCAATATCCTTCACCCTTTTAATGCAAGAATGTAAAAGCATCTTGTAAAGCAGGAGCAGTACTCTCTGCTTTCACACGGCTGCTGCTCTGCTCTGCTGAGGTCTCAGCTCTGCTGTAAACTGAGGTTACATAAAGCAATGGCTATGAACACACAGCCTGGGAGACCTGCAAAGGTACAGAGAGGATAAAGAACTCCTTGGATGAGTAACATTAGTATCTTGGCTGGACCATTTCACCCTTACCTTGTTGAAATGCAGTGTGAAGATGAAAGGACAGACACACCACATTTTGCCATTGCATTAGCTCCAGTCACATTAAGGGCTGAACCAGTTAGCCTGGATGTCTTTGTTCCTTTCTTCTGCTTGTCCTTTCTCCTGTCTTTGGAAGCTGCTCAGTAGGAAGGGTACATCCAGCAATTCTGCAATGCAGTTTTTAGCCTCAGGCACCACTAAAACACATCATAATTAGTCGGGATGTCTGATTGCTCTGCATATCATCACTGATCCTTGACAGCCACATACCATTTTTCCTTTATAAATATCTCAGGGCTGAGCAGGCCAACCACTTGGTCACACAGACTTGTGGTTTGTCTTCCTGCCAAAGAAAAACACCCAAGGGAAGAGTCCCAGGGTCAGAGCTACAAGGGACATTAGTAAAACCCTGTTTTTTCCGGAAATGTATGAAGGGAAAGTGGCTGCACAGCCACTCTGGTGTTAACGTAGTAGGTACTCTGAGCAATTGGAGAGTGCTTTGCATAACGTGACACTCGCTCCTCTGAAGTCACATTCATTGTGGAATAGCTGTCCCAGGCTTAGCTGCAGAGCAAACACTTGACATTTCAGCTACCCTGTACCTGCATACTGTGCACAGTCCCTTCTGGACTCACCAGCACCCCAGCTGGAACATAATTGAGACGTAAAAGCCATCACTAGCAAGATCTAATAGTGTCAGTGCACGGCTGCCAACCCAGCATGCTCCACACCACAAGAGCAAGGATGCTCTTGTTCTATGAACCACAGAGAACTTAAGAGATTCACTCAAGAACTCTAATGAAATCTTGTAGACCAGTCAACTGACTCATCTTTCCTTTCATGCAGCACCAGCAGGCACTCCAGGAGCTGTTTTAAGCCTCCATTCCAAGATGTGTATTAGCAACACATGCCAACGTTCAACCACGTAAAAGCAACTTCGCGCTGGTTGTCAGCGCCAGCAACAACCTTGGCACAACACTTGGCAGCTTTCAAAGTGTTCTCAACGGTGCTGTTATCCTTGGTGTCTGCTTCATACAGATTTCAGGAGAAACTGAAGCATTGTGTTCAGAATTTTAAAAACACCCAAACAGGAACAAGCTCCATTAAATGGGAATGACCTTCATGGTGCCACAGAGAATGGTAATGAAATCTGTGACACCTGACATTTTCAATGTTGTAGTTCTTCTGTCCACTTGAAAAGCACCTATGACTGCCAAGAGCATTTTTAGTACAGCTCCCACACAGAGTGCACATTCTTACAAAGTTCCATATTACTGCAATAAATCATTTTTTTCTTCCTTCAGTCTGACAGTTGTGGTAAGATTAACTTTTCTTCACCATCAAGACAAGCATGAAATTAGATTTTTTGTGACTGGCCCAGAGGAACGCCTTGTGTAGCCACTGGTGTTTCCTGCTTCAGTACCTGAGACTTACCCCTCTGTGGGCTCCATCTGGGTTAGGACAAGCAACAGGTTTGGGGATTTTAGATCTGGTCACTGATGGCATCACGACAAGGCAGCCTGACTGGTTAATTGTCTTCCCGAGAGAATGAACATCTTCCCAGAGGGGTCTGATCTATCTAGACAGGCAAACACAAGCCTATAGGCTTTTGAAATTAAAGAAAACACAATTTGTGAAGCATTTGTCAGCCCAGATGAAAGCTCACATGCACAACCAGCATAAATCCGTTTGCATCTGCAGAGAAACACAGTTTGTGTTTATAAGTGACCCAGTCCAGTGTCTGTTTCTCTTTTCTGAGGCTTTTGTTTTCCCAATATCATTTAGCACTGGAAAAAAATTGAGCAGTTCATTATGTTAGCAGCTCACAGCCAATCTTAGGTGCTGGAGGGGCTGATCAGATTAAAACAGAAATCACGGTTTGTAGCTTGTGTCTGGAAGGAACAAAGGCTCCAATCCTGGTTCTGATTGAACACAGGACAATATCTTTTGCTTATTGAACATATTACAATGGCAAGCAGGGAGAGTGTTTATCACAGTGTGCCTCACTGCTTTTTAATATACTGTTTGTCATATGGAGCTCTCTGCCTTTCACAAAACTCCCTTGCAGATTTCACTTTGTATCTTAATAAGTTTTCAGGGACTTTGGGAGATAGAGAAAAATTATACATGTTCCCAGGCTGCCTCTCTCCCTCCTTTTCAACACCATTGAAACCAGCTCCTCATCACAGAGCAACCTCCTTGGCTCAAAACCTGGCAGAAATCCCTCTTTGGTGAAGAGGAAAGCCAAAACTACCCATAGGCAAACACCAAAATAGAAATTGTGGATGGCTCTATCTGCTCCACTCATCACTCTGGAAGGTGCAAACTTAATGAACCACTGTATAGGGAGATAGCAGCAGCACATGTCCCTCTATGAACATCTTACTTTGTTTGCCTCCCCACATTGAAACACACACCAACCAAAAACTTTGGACTTTTCCATGCTCAGCTTGGAGGCAGGTTGTGCCATATCAGCTCAAGATGTAGGACAAAAGGCACAGAGGACTCCAAAGGTCTTCAGAAAACATGAGTGAAATAGGCACATAATGATAATTCTATTTGCTTTCTGTGTTTCCCTATACAGCCTGTCATCAGAAGGATTTGCAGACTCTTTTCCGGAGAGAAGACAGTTGTGTTAGCAACATCAGTACATAACAAAACAACATTGGAAAATGGAAAAGGAAAAAAAGAAAAAAATCCACTTTTCTTCTGTCTGATTTTCACATCTTCACAGATCAGTCAGAAGCTTTTCTCTTCAACCAAAATCTCACTTCCACTTGTTTACGACACTCCATCCCCCCATGCTATTCATTTTCCTTGCAGTTTGCCTCCAGGGCTCAGGGCCTGCCTATTTTTATATCCATCTCTCCAGAAAGCACCACAGGGTTTGAAGATTGGTTGCCTGGATCAACAGGAAAAGGCTGTTTTGTGTAAGAAGGGGCTGTGAGTCACAGCAAGACTCTGCTGAGCCCAATGGACTTCCTTAGTGGTTGGCACCAGAGTAAAGGAGAGTTGGGAGCTATAGGACTGAAACCAAACTGAAGCAGATGATAGATAGGATGGGGAAGCTGTTTTGTTGGGGTGACAGCTGATGAAGCTGAGGATATTGCATGATTCTTTGAAATTCAGCCTGCTGCTTGTGAGGCACAAGATGGAATTCCTCAGGAAGCTGGTTAATTGTGCACAGGCAGAGAAACACAGGCTCAGGCAACGATCAGGATGAAGTGGAGGAGTAAGAGGGCTGCTCAGAGCAGGGGGATGAAGGGAGGCATGGGTACAACCCCATCCACCTGCTCAGGAAAGCATCCCCTCATCGAGCCCCACAGTGCAGCAGAGAAACTGAGTTAAGTCTTCTCATGTCTCCCAGCAAATGCCTGTTCCCAAAATTGCTCTCTTCTTGGCCGGAGTTCTGTGTTTTTAAACTGTTCTCAACTCTCCCTCAAAGCAATTATTCCAAAGAGTAACTGAGGACATTTTCCCTCTACATTCATTTCTATTCAGTTTGGTAGCGCTCCTTGGACCACGTTAAAGCATCTCTTTGTGTTAGTTACTGCTCCACACACACCCAACTGCAGGGAGAGCAGCAAAGACACTTGGAAAGTCAGGGGGAGAAGAGACCAGAAGGAGAAAAAGGATCTGAGCTGGTGCTGCAGAGGCTGAGGAACAACAGGACACTCCTCTGGCTTAGAGGAGAGAGAGAGAAGTGGGACAGCAAGGAAGGAGCCAGACACCCCAGTCTAGGGAGGTCTGCAGGATTATCTGCTCACAAATAGAGTTCCAAGCTGCACCTTACCCAGCATCTTAAACAGCACCCCCCTTGCCACATCCATCTTTTCAACTAGATGTTTTCACAGTCATCCCTGTTCTTCAAATGTTAAATTTGAAACAAATGGTCAGCCCCAGAGCCTTAAAATAAGTGTGTGCTTGGTTTGATTTATTTCATTTCTCACTGCAAATATTCACATCTTTCCAACCAGTTTCTTTTATTTAGGATTAACAAGGAGAAGTTTCACTTAAGCAGCTGTGGTTAAACCACATGAATGTTTAAATTGAGGATAATTTGTGTCTCTCTTCATATCAAAGTCTCTCCTCTATAAAATGGCTTGAGTGAATTCTACATTTTTAATGTCTGTGAGCAGAAATATTTCTGGCTTATTGGCACAGTGAACAGATTTATTCCTGGCTTTGTGGTTTGTTTTTTAACAAGACTTTAATAAGATTTAAATACTGAGACTTACAGTGTACAGATTGCAGATAAATTAGTTTCACTGGTCAAGGCACGAAAGACAAAGTATTTAAATTGAATTGAATGTTGGCTTCTATCTACTATTCAACCAGCAATAATCCATTGCAATCTAAAATACAATTCAACTCTAACCATAAATATTCATAGCTAAAAGTCCTTATTTTCCCTTAAACTGTTCTGTGCTGCTAGAAAATCTCATGTTTCAAAAGTCAAACACTGAGACCTCATCAGAAACAGATGTACCCAGAAAAACTGAGATGCAGAAAAGTGGATTTCACATCAAATAAATCATGACCTATGGTTGGAATGCTCTATACTGAGAGTTACTGCATGACATTTGCATAGATAAATAGAAAGCAGACCCGAGCCAGGCAAAACTGGGATTGCAAGTCCAGGATTAGGTGAAGATACTGTGATACTGCAGACAGAGATTCTAGCCCCATCATGGGCATCATGAGCAGCTCCATGTGGACCTCCCTGTTGCAGATCATCTGGAGGACACCACTCCTGAAAGCAGAGATCAGCTTCTTTTTAATCATGACTTTGAAAGAGGAGCTCACTTTTCAGGTGGACAGGTTGCCTTCTCTAACATCTCCAACAGCCTCTAATCCTGGTTTCCCAGCCAAGAGCTGACTCTGGCAGACCCCACCGGGTTTCAGAAGTGTCACAACCTCCCCCTCAAAAGCAGCAGTAATAGGGAACAGAACAGTGATAAAAAGCAGAGGAAGATGTATCAGAGATTTCTGGTATGCAAAAGAGAAGCTGAAAGCTGCTGTTCCCATGAGCAGTCCAGTATCAACTGTGTCAACAGTATCAGTGCTGTTGATAAACTGGGATCTCCTCAGGAGCCAACATTGCAGACATGATGTTCACCACCAGCTCCTTTGCAGAAAAGGGGACTAAGCCAGGTTTTTGGTCTATCCCTGTGGAGCCCAAGTTCCATCAGTTCCATCAAACTTCCAGAGATGATCTAGAATCCTAGAGCATGACCTTGCTGTTTTCTCCTCCCTGCTCCCATCCTCTTGGCTGGCAGCTCACCACTCCTTTTGAACCACAGCAGGAGTTTGCAGCCTGGCATCTCCAGGAAGCAGGTACCTGGGGACCAAGACACCTGGAACTGATGTCCCATCCTTAGGCACAGAGACAGAGGCACTTGGGGCTATTTCTGGAGTGTTGATGTGCACAACTGCACAGGGAGGGGGGAAAGGAAGAAAGGGTGTCTTGTAAACCCCACAACAAATGGGAAGACAAAGGTAATTCAATTGCTCTGCACAATGATGTTACCAAAAAGGATGACGAACTTAAGTAGATAATTGTGGATCCTTTGTTTTCATTGTTGATTCAAAACTAATACAATTATTTGTGCAGGTGATGTCTGAGCTCTGATTCACATGGGGAACAGCACTTCTTGTGTCTCATGAACTGATAATTCAACATGACAGCTTTGACCTAAGAACACTAATAATGTTGTCATCTCAGTTGTCCGTTGGCATAAAGCTGGACTGATATGTTCTGTCTCACTAATTCTGGCAATTTGGTGGAAGCAGAGGTCCCCCAGGTGACAGCTGTGGGCAAGGGGAATGGCTTTCCTTTCTTCTTTTTTTGTTTCTTTTGTTTGTTTTTGTTTGTTTGTTTGCTTTTTTAATTATAAAATCACTCTCCCCATACTTGAAAGTTGTGTTCCTCTTCCACTTTGGTTTCACCACCTACGTTTTTCCTATTAATATTATAGTTCCAGAACAGGAAGAGAAATGGATGAGAAGCAAAACCTACCTAGCCAGGGAGCAGGTATTAACTCCTGCAGTAAGCACCCTCCCTGCTCCTCTTTACTAGCTGATGGTTACTCCTCACCGACCAGGATCCTGGGACTTTCTGGAGACGGATCCCAACAGATGCCCAGAGCATCCAAAGGAAGTTATTCCCAGACACAGATCAGACACAAATATCCGCTAGGAACTGGAGCTGTGGGATGCCTCTTCTCACAAACTCCTCCACTCCTGCTGACAGGAGATGCTGAAATAAACTTGCTCAGATGTCACATTGGAGCCTGGAGACAGGCCAGAGGAAGAGGAGGAGGTGTGGGGGTGGAGGAGTGGGGAGGATTTTGGTTTTTTCATACATCCAGTTTCAGCACTGACAAGTCTGACAGGTGGAAGCCAATTAAAAAATTAAAAAAATCCTACTCACAGGTGCCCAGTTTCTTTGGAGGAGCTCCCCAGTTCTCCCCACTCCCTTGTAGCAACCCTTGGGTGCTGACACAGGGCAAAAGAAATAAAGAAGCCCTGGAGTCTTTTGCTCCCACTTTGCCATGAGTTGCTAATGAAGAGATACAAGCTATTTCAGGTTGATGCTTAGCAAAGCAAGGACAAGTCTATTAAGATGGGTCGTTTGGCTTCAAAATTCCATTTTCTGTCACACACTAAAATGGTTCTAAGCTAAAATATCTAATGTCAGAAAGACAGATCCTGCCAATGCATCATCAGGCTGGCTTCATACCAGAAGAGGAGTTCTTACCCTCACAGGGTCACGTATGAATTTAAACACACATATTCCTGGGAACCTGCATCAAAGATCCTAAACAGCTCATAACAGAAAGAGCAAGACAGGCAGACAATGTTATTTTCAGCTACATTCACCAAATCTCCATGCAAAATAAATATGCATTAAATGACTGCTGCAGCATCTCTGAATCACAGGGACCTTCATGTTTTAAAATTCCCTGATGAGCTTTGCTCTGTGAGATACTAAGCAAGTTCACCTCTGCACCCTGAAGTCAGAAAGGGAGGACAGCTGCCCACCCTTTGTAGGATAAAGCTGCGTTGCTGTTATGACCCAACTTGCTGCATTGCAAAGCTCATTAACACAACTTGCATTCATCACTGGCCATTACACATAGGGTTGACATTTTGAACTGCCTGGCAGGTCCCACAGCAAGTCCTCTAACTCCACCTTCCTCATTCCTTCCCTAAAAAAAGCATCTATGGAGTAATGAGTGACAGAAGGTCTGATTTGCCAATGTCTCTTAGTCTGTACTCATGAATTTTCATCCCAGTGCCTTCCTCATAGGACTTTCAGAAAGCCAACCTGATGTCATTGAATGTGACAGGAGATAGTAATGCCTTATAATAATTGTGCTTTTTTTCTCATGAAACTATATAATGTAGCATCCACGAGCTCCCTGGTGAGGAGGGATACCTTCCTGTGTCCCAGGCTCTGCTTAACCTCATTACATCCCATGTAAAGAGGATGACCCAGGAGGTTGGCACTGACATCCAAAGGATCTTAGGATTCAATTAGTCCCCTTATGGGCAAGAAAGAAGAAATTAGGATAAAAGCAGAAACAAACCAGAGTGCATCTCCCTTCTGAGGGACATCCTGCTAAAACAGGGAATGAACAAACTGGCTGGCTCTGCCTTACTGTTCTAACTTATTCCTGGAGGTGGGCAGTTAACTACTGAATGATGTAAACCAGGGAATCTTCTCCCATGGCCAAGAAAAAGCCTTTCTTCAGTTGTGAGACTTAGAGGAACCAGTTACTGAAAAGTTATCTGAAGCCAAAGGGCATACTTCTGCCTACATCTGCCTCTCTGAGCTGGGCATGCCTCACCATGTGTCAAAAGGACAGGAGATGTAGCAGGTTGGAACATGGAAAGTTTGAGCACTGAGGAACTGGATCCACGTGTGCTTGAGTTGTGTGTCCAGTTGCAGGTGCTGATCAGGCACTTGGCTGCACAGCAGCTCCCAGGGTGCAATCCATGCTGCAAGCACAGAAAAGAGCAGCTGCACATTTTGTTGTGGGAACTCAGGCAGTTTGGTGAAGATCAGAGCCAGAGCAGAAAGCAATATCACTCCCAAGTTCTGCTTTTTGCACAAGACCCTTGGTGTGGAGGTAGCAGTATCCTGAAAGGATGTTCACATCCCTCATCCCTTCCTTTCAGCCCCATCACTCTCCAGTGACTCTCAGTTTACTCCACTTGTAATATATTTCCTCCAACAATTATGAAATTTATGCTATTTTCATTATCCTTCAATTTGTTGCACATTCTAAATAGCTCTCTTGGAAACTGATCCAGGGAGTGAGCTGCTGTGATCTGAAAGCAAGGAATGAGTCAGGGACCTGCAGCCAGCCCTCGGGGCTACTCCTGGCCTTAGCACAGCCAGAATGTGGTGGAAGGAATACATTTGGAAGAGATCATGCCTACCACCTATGGCACTAAACTCTAAAAAACCATCCAACACTTCCACACATGCCCACACTGGAACATGCCCCGTGTTGTCTAGGCATACTCATCTTGTGAGATGATGGGAGGGGTTACATCCATACTTCAAAAAACCCCGCATGGATTCCTGCAGCTGCACATGGCAGATCAGCTTTCTGACTTGGCACCCACTCCAGAGCGTTGGGCTCCTTGCACTGCCCCCTTTGGTAGAATTTCACCTTGGCCTCAGAAAGGACTGGTGAGCTGGGATGCTTCTTCCTCACAGCAGCTCTCTGCATCAGCTGGACAACAACAAACCAGAGCAAAAGAAACGTACAAAGACCTTGAAAGTGCAGCTGATTCTAGTTGTGCTCATGCAGCAAAACATCCTGTGATGCCACATGTGAAGGACATTGTGTGGAATTAATTGTACTGCATTTCATTAGCTCTCTTTTTTTTCAGGTCTACTACATGCAGATTTCCTTGCTTCCTGTCCAATTATTCTACATTACTCTCTTTCATCTCCTTTGTTCATTTAGCACTGTAGCTAATTCTGTAGCTGGTTGTTTACTTAGGAATCAAGGGGGGAAAAAAACCCTTCTGTGCTATGATTTGTCTTCCTAGTGGCAGTCACCAGACACAGCCTCTTTCTGCCTGCCCCTGCAGACCCCAAACAGCTAAGATCACCCCTGCCTGCACTATATGAAGCAGGGCAGCAGCCTAGCTTAGATCCATGCAAATCCTACCTCCTTGGCAGCATTTTCAAACCAGGAGGAGCTGATGTCAATGGCCTTCTTTCAAAATGAAATCATTGCATCAGAGTCTACGTCTTTGGGCAGAAAACGTGTGATGGGTTCTCAGCTAAATACCATCCACTCTATTTTCAGCTGTCCTGGGGTGTTTTGGACCAAACAGAAAGCTACCTTGGCACAGGCAGAAGCAGAAACAGAAGCAGCTATAGCATCAACACAAATGTATCCCATCCACACACTGGTACAGAAACTATTGGCAGAAAAAGGACCAGAGGTGGAATAATTCAATGAATGTTTGCTAATCAAAGAGTTTGGATGAGTGAAATGGAAGACAAGCAGTGATAAACTGACTAAGAAACTGACCCTTAGACAGTTGTCTCCCTTGTCTCAGTTTTGCTAGAATATGTTTGAGACATGGACACTGCCATAACAACCAGCTGAAGTGACCTTCAGTGAGCTCAGATGCAAAACCAGGCTTCCCAAGTTGGAATCTGTGCAGAAGAGGAACAAGTATTTTGAATTACTTTTTCAGGAGTCTTAACTTTGATGTGCACAAATCCACAAGTGTATTTGTGGGTGAAGGAGAGACGTGGGTCAAGGTAGCAGTACATGAAATTGCATTAATGGTCTTTTTTCTTTGCCAATAAGAGTTAAAGCTTCAGGGCAAAGGTCTGCTCTTCACCCAGCTTTATTATATGACCTGGATTTAATTGTGAGCATCTTTTACCAGCTCTGGTCGTTCTCTTTGTCAGACTCCAGATGCACACAGATGAACAGACATGTTAGTCTTCCCCTGCTGTTTCAGCTGTCCCTGAAATACTGAAGCACCAATTTTCAGGGCAGCACCAGTGGCTCCTGGGATGCCAGAGGGCAGCTTAAATGAAACTGGACAAAAACATCCAGCCAGTTAAAAACCTGCCACGTCATAGCTTCATTATATGAAGCTATATGAAGCTATTATTTATGAAGCTATAGCTTCATAAATGTTGATGTAGCTGGAAAAAGAGCATGTCCCAACAGCAAGGTGTAGTACAGTGAGGATTCAAAACATGAGGACAGGATCTGTTCCTGCAAAGCCAGCCTGGGGAAACAGTCCCCTATTTTGTTCACCCAGTTCTACAGACATGCTTTTCCTTTGCTGATTTATCACTCAGCCCTGTTAGGTATTTCCTCAGTCATGCTGTCTACACACTGTCCACTTGTTTTGGGTTTTCTCTCTCTGTGCCTTTACCATCCGCCTTCTGAAGTTCCCATCAGAGTCTGGAACCAATTGGCACTAACAACTCAATTTTGTAATGCAAAATTTCATGATGACCTCCTTTCCCCACAGCATTTCAAACAGAGGAGCTCAGAAGAGAAGCCCTGTAGCACTACTGCCACAGGGGTCTACTGAAATCTGAGGTCAAATACACCCAGAGTCTTTACTTACGTGTTCTGGGAAGTGTTAGTAAGCACAACCTAAACCTTGAATCCAGAATGTGAGAGCATTTGAAACACACAAATACTCTTGGTCAGTGACACCAACGGTGGTACAAACATTATTGCAAGAGACCAGCTTGTGATTTGGGGTGGGAGTCAACCGAATTCACAGGATGATTTCCTCTCATCTCTGATAGTCTTTGGGATCAGGCCCAATTTGCCTTAAATCAGGCAGCTGGCACTTAGATAAACTAAAAGGTTTCTCAGTTTGTGGGTTTCCAGTCATGCTAGCAGCAGTACATTGTGCAAAAAGAAAGCTTTTGTGTAATATTCCTTCCTGGCTGCAGCTTTGTCCCAAGATGACAAATGGTTTCCAAATAGACTCCCATGATATAATCCTATTATAGTTGCTCTGTGTATGTTTCATGATGAGTTCATCTACTTTAAACTCCTTCAGGAAGCATATTTTCTATTATGTGTATTGATTTAAAGATATCAAAAGCCATATGTTTAAAGGAAAAGAACAAAATAAGTTCACCTTAATCTTTTTTTCCTTTAAAAAGGACAAATAAGCAGGAAATAACAAAAATTTACATAACCTGTAGTAAGTTAGAGTAGTTGTCTGGTGAAGGAAAAGATAAAAGCTGTGCCAAAGCAAGCTCAGGTGAGTGGGAACAGACCACTCCAGCATGAAATTAGCCTTTGTTTTATTTACAGAAGTATCCTGCCAGAGATTTGGTTGAAATCTGGTTTCTGCTTAGCCCTTGGACAACTGACCAAGCAGTTGCACAACCTGACTGGCACAATGAGATGTTTATCCTGGCCATGCAAGAGAAGTTTGTCACCTGTGCTACCATACACATGGTCTTGGCTGACTTGATACTCAGGGACTCCTACATGTCAAGAGGATCTGGACAAGACAGACCCTCCTGACACTGCTTCTCCATCATGCTTCACCAGCTTCAGGGGTTGGTTACTTCAATTCTTCTACACATTGGACAGTCAAACAGCTCCTCAGCTGTTCCTGTTGTACTAGGGACAAATAGGCACAGCTTTGGCACAGAAGGGATCAAACCCTCTGCTGCCAAGAGGCTCTCCTCTTCTTTTTGTGTGTCACTAATCTGCACTTACCCTTTTTCATGCTGGGATAATCATTGCATGGAAATAAATCTATGCTTAAACCCCCTGGCACTCAATACTTAAAGGATCTGGTTTTGGCCAAGGATATTGTGCAAGGAATTTCAGTGTTAAATTCTCTGGATCCTGGTTAGAAAAGACAGTCTCTAAGATTTACTCCTTTTCATGTGTCTCTTTGGCTTTCACAGCCTCTTCATTCCCAGTGACCCAAACAGTTTCTGTCATGTCTTGTTGATAACCTGACTGTGGTAAAACCTCTCCTAGTGTTATTAATCTCTCATACAGCACCATGTGAACAGAACCAGAGGACTTACCAATGCCTGTTTCAAGAGCCTTCAAAAGCAATTCTCCCCTTACATCTGTCCCATAGATCAGGCTACAAGTATGAGAGCAAAATGTCAAGTTCATATTAATATGCACAGACCTACTGCAGATTATATATACCAATGTTAGGTATGTGATTACCAACTATTACTGCATCAAAGGCACCTGTAAGTACTTCAGCTATAATTATATTGATTAAACAACAGAGGCAGAAAGCAAAAGGAGTTAATTGATTGCTGAGCACAGTGAAAGACCTTTCATCTCAGGAAGATCTCTGGATGTAATTACAAAGATGCAGGTTTGTCCACAGTCCCCAGAGTGTGTCAGGGCAATGTGCTGCCCTTTGCTGTTCTATCATCCATCAGCTTTGTCTCCCCATGTTCTTGCTTCTCCCAGATTTGTAGTGACATCCACAGCGGGAGCTGCTGAACCCTTGAGCTTTCAGCTGTTGTGTCCCCTGCTCAGAACTAGCAGCATGGGGCCATCCTGAGGGAGGGCAGGGAAGCAATTAACACCTCATCCACTGCAAGGGTGAAACCAGTTAATCTGCAGCAGCTGCAAGGAGGCAGCTAGAAGGGGTGATTCCTTGAACCAGGATGCTCTTGTTGCTCTCTTTTGGAAGAAAGGCAAGGATGTAGTGGGATGATTCTGTGTTTGGGTGTTTTTTCATGCATTTGTCTCTTCAGCCTCTCTTTTTTACAATGCCAGGATGTGTGACATGATGTGAAGAGGAACACAGCTCAATCCAAAGCATTCAGTGGCAGAAGCAAAATCTCTCTCAGTTTTTGTATCTCTTCTCAGCATCTTTCTTTGCTTGAATCTTTGATGTAAATGACCAGGTCTCCTGACACTGTTTCTCCTTTCTCACTCCTGCCTGGAGAGTGTGTTTTTTTCTTTTTCTAGTGGTGGGCTGGTTTGGGGGTTTGTATTGGCTCTGTTCAGAGTAAAATTGGTGCCTGCCTCAGAGATGGGGGCAATACTGGTGCCCTTAGGAAGCAGAGACATGAAATGTGTATGGGTCATGGACCTATGCCATCATTATCCTGGCACACCCAGTAAATAAGAAAAGCTAGAAAAATACTGATGCTATGGACATCTACCTACTTGTAGAAATTATTCTTCACTAAATCTTTAGTTTATGGTAGCACCTAAAGACAACAGCAAAGCCAGAGGGTCTCTGGGTTTAATGCTGCTCTAATGTGGGCAGTCCCTTGCCTATGCTTGGTTTCACTGTCCCCAAGATCTAAAGGTCCAAGAGCATCAGCTCAAAAGTTTCACTTTGGGCTCATCTCTGTGACAGGTGGGTGAGTTTTCTCCTTCTGTGGTTTGAAGTCAAGTTGATTTTTTTTTTTTTTTTCTCAAGTATCAGCATAACTTTTATTGAGTCTTCACGAGAAAGACTCTATTGTTTAGTCAGTGTTACTATTTCTGCAAAAGGAATGATTGTCAGTGCTGCTGTGGATTGGTATTTTCTCTGGATTGAAATTGAATGGAAAGCCTAAATTAACAGTCTGCTCTAAAAATGAAGAGATGGCAGCAGCTGTCATAAATCTGTCTCTCTGAGGAAAGAAGAGTGAAGTTTGCTGCTGATTTGCAGATGGTAGATCTGTGTCTCAGGCCACTGCACACGGTGCCAAATAGAGTTACCCTGAGGTCCAAGGCATTTAAGAGCTGTAACTGCATTGGTGAGAGGACACAAATCCACTACTACAATGAAAAAATAACCAGCTAAATTATTTCCATCTGGCTATTTCTTCTGGCTCATGTTATGGCTTTATTCTTAGGAGAAAGAACAAGATGAAAGAGGACAGTCTATGTGACTCTAAAAGAATGGCTGGGACAATTTCCCAGATTTAGTGCACCATTTTGCATTGGTTTCTTTGTCAGTAGATCCAAGGTGGATGGCTGAAATTCCTCCATCCTAAAGGGATGCAGTGGTGCCACGGCAGTAATGACTTGCAGTGACCTGCAAGACAGGGAGCAGAAAGTTGCCATAACCCAGGGATCTTTTATTGTGAGCACCCTGGGGAGAGAGAGGTGCATCAGAGTCTGTCCCAGATGGAGATGTGCTGCAGGGACGTTGATGAGCAATCCAGGCTCTGCAATTCTAAATTCAGAGGGACATGTGGGTATGGAAGACAGAGGCAAGGCCAAAGCACTTACATTTTCCAGATGGGGTTGTCTCTCCACCTAAACTTTATCTCTAGAGAAAAAGGGAATATAAGCCTGAAAGAGTTATTGACAGAGTTATGGAGATCCAGAAGAGCCATGTGACATGGCAGTGGTTTTCACCACGACTGCAACATAAGACATTCATCTTCCTCTCCTTGCCTGCAAAGTGAGTTTGTCAATTCCTCTGCTTAGGAAAGGAAAGAAAAAAGATTAAAAAAAAAAAAAGCACAGGCAGAAAGATGAAAATGCTGTTCTGTTGTAGCCCATCTCATAAAACATCACATCTGATGTGATAGCTGGGAGTGAAAGTGGGTCATTCTGCTGCAGTAAGTGACTTTAATTGAACTTCTTGGCAGGATCCATGAAGGCACTGTGTTCACACCTCTGATTTTATTTTTTTGGGTGGTTGCATCCAGCCACAGGATCTCCCTTTCTCTCTGTCCTCTGCTGGAATCCTCCACGCCCTCTGCTCCCTCTGGCCCAGCCAGCACATTCCCATCTAGAAGCTGCAGAAAGTAAAACTCCCTAAGCTCAGGGGCTGTCTGGGTGGATCGGTGACATTTGGAGGATTCCTCTCTGACAGCTCTTCTTCCCTTGCTGCTCTTTAATAGGTAGTCAAGAGATGACAGGGTAGCACAGGAGGACAAGAGGTAATGTTTTAAAACTGAAAGAGGGTAGATTTAGGTTAGACATTAGGAAGAAATTTATTGTGAGGGTGGTGAGACCCTGGCCCAGGTTGCCCAGAGAAGCTGTGGCTGCCCCATCCCTGGGAGTGCTGAAGGGCAGGTTGGAGGGGCTTGGAGCAATCAGGTCTGGTGGGAGGTGTCCCTGCCCATGCAGGGGTGTTGGAACTAGATGATCTTTAAGGTCCCTTCCAACCCAAACCAGTCTGTGATGCTCTGAGGAGCAAGCTGCCAGCCCAACCCAGCAGGTGCCTGTGCCAGACCTGCAGCAGCAGCCAGCCTCTGCACATTGGCTCTGCAGGTAGTGATGGAAAAATTGCAAAAGTTTGCAAGATAATGCAGCCTGGTCTAAAATACTGAGTGGTGCCTCCTCCTACGCCAGGTTGAATCAGATGAGGTTCAGCAGCAGGACAGCGGATCGCCCAGCAGCACGTGTATCAGCTTGGGTTGGTCCTCAGGGGATGTGCAGCACATGGTAGTGGTTTGCTGTCAGCAGAGGTTGTGGGGAAAAGGAAGACTATTAATACAGACATAATGAAAACAAAGAGAGTGGGAATAATTACATTTCCTGGTCCTTGTGAGAGGTCAGCTGGGGCTCAGGGAGTGGTGTGCACAGCCTGAACATGGCAAGGAAGGAGCAATTAAGGGAATGCAGAATGGGTGGAAAAAAAGAAGCATTGTCACAGAAGCTGAGACAGGATGGACAGCTTTTCTTCTTTTTAAAATACTAAGGATCCTTTTTTTTATTATTCTTTTTTTCTGAAACTATGTGCCACCAAGTAAATAACTATTCCTGGAGATGCTCTTTGGAAATAGCTTCATTTAGAAGCTCTGTCCCTGCTAACAGAGAAGCATTTATTGGATTTATAGAAAGAACAAGGTGTTTCTTGGGAAAGATCTAAAGTTTTAGCCACCTTATTTCTGTCTTTCAGGCTTCTCATCAAAGGAATAAAACTCAGCACTGGATCTCTGTCTGTGAGTCACCTGTAATTTAGCCATCTCTGATTTAGGGAGACATCAGGTACATATGGATGTGGAGAAAATTCCAACACACGATCGATATTTTCTGTCAGAGATAATAATTTATAATATCAAAAACAGGACACACTGATTATAAAGTGACCTCACTCTTGAAGAAGCACTGAAAACCTTGTTAAACTATATCTTCTGCAGATATATTTTCAACATGTATATATTCAGAAGACCTCAGAGGAATTAGCACAGGTTTTTAGGATGTCACCTGGCAAGGGAGTCTTGTGGCCAAGGGATTAGACTGCAAGTTAGAGGAAAATGTTTTAGTGCCTGACTGCAAAAAAAAATGCTCCCTGAGATCTGTAACATCTAATTTATCCTCCTGCTCTCTCCAAAATACATAAGAAAAAAATAAGAATAATCTTAAAATTGTTGCCCAGCCTCTAAGGGGTATTGCAGTGATGAAAGCATTTGTGCCTCTAAGGCACCCAAGCAATGCCATGACTACAGCCTTATTAGAACCAAGACAGATGCTTCAAGCTTTGGCCTATCATTCACCTAGGGGTCACCAAGCCAATCCATACCCTATAAATGGAAGTGACAGTCACAGGACAAATCACAGGGCAGTGGGAGAAATGGATCTGTCATGTGCTTCTGACCCTGTCACTGCCCTCTGCCCACTAATGGTTTTATTCCACCCTCCTCCATCTCTGAAAGCTCCAACCTGCCAACATTTGACAACTGAATCTCAGTTTGGATGATATTTAGGGAGCTACTTTGTGATAGCTGCAAGATGAGCAGTGTCCTAATTGAACAGCCCTCAGCTATCAGTGCAGAAGGGCAGGGAGGGTCTCCTGTCTTTAACAATATCTGAATTATTGCTTTGCATCTAAAGAATATTCAGATGAAAACTCTGCAGTCACCAACAATCAATTTCATTTCCAGTGTCATGGAATAACTTACCATACATTACCAATAAAGAGAGGGAGAAAGTAATAATTCTAGAGAGAAATGTTGTTCAAATGGAACTCGAGTGGACTTGAATGGAATAATCCAGCACTAAAAGATCACTGCCTCTGCCTCCTCACCAGCTATCTGTTGGAAGCACAGCATCAGCCATATGACCCCAAGGCAGTCCTGTCAGGATCGATGACATTTTTAATTAAACAGAAACAAAGGAAAGAAATCTCTGTATTTGCATTAAACTGAACTCAGGAAGACAGCAGGCTGAGGTGGTTTGGTACCTGAGCACCCCTCTCCACTCCTCGCATGCCATCCCAGCTGCCTGGGTAACCACCCTGAGAAGAGAACAGTTCTCTGCACCAAAAGGGTTATTCATGCCCCTTCCCCAATCTCACACTTTCAGGTTCTAGCCTTTTAAGAACCTGATCAGTCACAATGATTTTATCAGCCTTTTGATAAGGAGTGACCCCCATCAAGCTGGGGTGTCGTTCCCTTTGTATGAGGAAATGCACTCATCTGTAGCCAGTGCCCACTCTCTGCTTCAGTTTCTCTGAAGCAATCTAATGAAATGTATTAATCTCTCACTCTCTAGTCCCTAGCTTCTCTTTTTAATTATCTCCTTTGGGTTGCACACAGAAGGCTTGAGAAGTGAAGGTGCCAGGGGCCAAAATTTAATTTGGGTGGATCACGCACCTAAACAGACCTGATAAGCCAAAGCACTGGCAACACCACCAGCCTGGAGACAATGCTGCAGATGGCTGTGTGACCTCAGGTAGACCAGATTGTTATTAAACATGATTTCAGAGCAGTTAATTCCTCAGACACCAGAAGTTTATTAGGCTCTATATTGACATTCCAGTCTCCAGTAGTTGACAGGATAAGCACAAGTTCATCTTCTGGCTGACTGGGCAACCCTCTGCTCCTCTCATGCTGACAAACCTCAGATGAAGCACATTTTCAGTTTTCTTGGCAGATAATTCAATTATTTTTGCCATCTGAGCTGTCTCAGGCCAAATGAATTCCCTGCCACACACGCAGCTCAGGACACTGGGCACATTATCTCTGTGCCAGGAAGCACAAACTAACTGACAGGTAACAGAGGACATCTCAAAACCCAGGTGACCCTATTGCAGACCTCCAAAGTGCAAGTCTGGTTGCAGAGCTGTCCACTCGTGGGTGCTGAAAAATCAAAGCTTTTTTTTTCAGTTTTGCTTATGCACATCTATACGCGTGTAAATTTACACAGAGACATGTGCAGGTGTGTGTATGAGTGTTGGGGAACATCCATCCAAACAACCCAAGCAGAAAACAGAACAACTGAAACATGAAAGCTGACTGGATTATGAGGAAATACTTCACAGTACATAAATCTGAAAGAGAAAAAAAAATAGAGCAATACAAAGCATTCACCCAACAGATCCCACATCCCCAAGTGCCCTTCCCTTCACTCAAGGGACTTTTTAATGCTGTATTTGTAGTACGTGATGATTTCTGATGGTTTTCTACAGGCCTGTGAAGACTACAGGTGGACTCTGTGCTCCTGAACCAAGGGGCTTCATGAATGCTGCAGTCAAGGCCTTCAGATAACTCAGATGGACACGAGTAACAAACCCACTACCAAGGGTACGTGACGATTTAGAGACTCTGAGGGGCATAAGAAGTTTCTCTGCTTTTAAACATGATAATGTCTTGCCAGAAATAGGACCCCGCACTACAAAGCACAGTTTAGAAAACTGTATCTCGAAAAACATCCTGCTGCTGCCACTTCACACCTTGGTTTCATGTGGTCCACGTTGAAACAGAGCTCTCTCAGCCTCCCTGGGTCTCTGTGATTCCTCAGTAGTGGGCAGGAAGGCAGATCCCACCAGAGAGAGCACACACAAGAGGTCCAGCCAAGGGTTTTCTCATCAAGGAAGCTGCCTGCTGTGTTTCTGTGATGTTCATTGAAATGTGTCTATCCTTAAATTAACGTTAAAGACAATACAAGTCAGACAATCAACTTCTCATCCTAATGGAAAGAACTCTAAAAAGCTGTGAATATTGGCTAATCACACCAGTTGGATTGCTGCCCTTTCCACTAGTGTTTATCCAAACACTCAGCTAAAAATCAAAATGCACGATAAAGGCAATCCTTAAGGGTGTATTTATTGAGGCTCAATTTTTAATTTGCATAGAGCTGCCAAATGTAAGAAATGAAGTACTCATTTGAATCTCATCTCAGTCAAGCTCACACGATGTGCAGAGGGATGCCCATCCTGCTGAATGTGGGTGTCTGGCACCCACTGAAGCTGGTTCCACTTCTAAACATCTGCTGGTGGTTGCAACAGCTTCATCTGAGGATTCTTGGCTGGCTGCTTGGTTGGGTTTTTATAATTTGCTATCCCTGATGAAAGATGAGGAAGAGATGAAGATGGTTAAATCCTGCCATCCCCATCTGTTTGAGGCTGAAAGACTTGGTTGTCCATTCTGCTTCTCACAGCTCAGATCTGTGCAACTCAGTCATTTTGAATCTTTTGTCCTTTCCCCACGTCAGTCCCACAGTAATAGACACTGCACTGGGAGGTAGGACCTGCTGAAGGCATGACAAGCTAAAGGGAGGTGGTATTATTATTATAAAATTATTATCTGAATTTTGTGAGTGCACAGCTGAGGTAGAGAATCAGGATCTACAATCTCACCCAAATTAAAGAATTAAGATTAAGGCGAACCCATTTTTTTAATCCCAGCTCAGGGTCTTACCTGAAACCTATTTTCTTGTGAAGGGATAACTGAAAAATTACCCTTTTGTCAACTTCATCATTTTGGTTCCCATTCTGTTACCCTTCCCCAGACAGGACAACATTTAGCTCTGCAATTCATCTCACTTAAACCCCGGGAACTCTATGGAAAGAGCAAGTCACTAATCAACTTGAGAGCAGCCAGAATCTGGCCCTTAGAAGGGGATGGAATGAAAATGGGAAAGCAGAGGATCTCTAGGGAGTTTAAAGTGTCTGTCAAACACACACCACAGCACCAGTTAAGAGAGCTGTGGAAAGTTTAATCGGATGGCATTATCCCAAACTGAATTCATTTGCTAGTGTGTAATGTTAATGAACCTCGGCTGCTCTTGCTGAAAACAGAACATGAATGTGCATTATTTTGAGTGCCTGCATTAGCCACTGCTAGTTCCTTAATTAGGTTTTCAAAGACTGTGTCTGAATGGAAAGGTTATGGAGTAATAAGTGATAATGGACTCTTATTTCGTGCCCTTTCCTAATTTGTGGGACATTAAAAGAATGGTAACGAGAAATCATTTCTTTTCATCAGAGGTATCCATGTTGTGGGCAAAAGGAAACATGTATGTTTTCCACAAATGATCTGAAACTCAGATCCAGACAAGTTTGGCTGTGATGGAACTCCCTTTTCAAGGGACAATTTGCCTGCCAAAAAGGAGCGTGTTTTGCAGAAAGCCTTTGGAACCTGCCAGCTTCACTGTAACCCACTTGACTGATGTTCCAGTTCTCTTTAAAGAGCAGATCTGCATCTGAGCTGCTTCTGGTGCAAGGACAAAGGAAACAGAGAAATTCCCAGAACTGAAAGCCATCAAGGCACTGACAAGTGTATTGATGTCCGTGAAAAGAACTGGATCTGGAGCTACAGGGCAGGCTTTCATGGAGAAAGGGTTGATTGATGGAAACACAAAAAATGCCAGGATCTTAGACAAAGTGTCAGTTTTCCTATAGAAATTTGGAACAGCTCTTGAAAGAGGAGGGTTTTTTACTGGCACAGACCTTTGCATTTTTTAAGGCAGATTACCTAGCAAGGCTCACAAAAGCAGAGACAATGATCTACCTGAACCAGGACATCAGAAGCAATCTCCTGACCAAGGGACTGAAAGACGCACCTTGTCTTTCTTGTCTCCTGACAGGGAGCCCCATTACCTCCTGCATATCCACAGGCAAGGGAGACATCACCCTCACCTTGGCATGGGTGAGCTCTGAATCCCTCCGGTGTCTCTCCTGCCCCTTGCAGAAGGCTCTGTCTTTCTCCAAGGTTTGCTGAGGAGCAAATCAGACCACAGGGTCCTGCTGTGCCCCAGCCCCTGTGTGTGGCAGGGAAAGATCTGCTTAAAGCTCTGCCAAGAAATGATTCCCTGTGCTCCTTCTCTGAGGATCTCACAGAGGTGTGGTGGGGATGTCTCCATTAGCTATTTATCGCTTTGATGCAAAAATTCATCTTAAAATTTTTGAAAAAAAATTGTGATATTTAAAAACAAACAAACAAACAAACAAACAATTCCCAGACTGTGCTCTCTGGTAGGTTGGAGCTGCCCTGTTCTCTTCCATTTCCGTCACCCTCATCTATAACCTCTTCTACTTTCACCCCTTTTGCAATCTCTTCCTTATTACAAACCCTCAGTGAAGTAAAATGTATTTTGACTGAACACATACAAAAAATGTAAATTTCTATGCTTATTCCACATATTTGTGCCTGAACATAATAGTGCAAGGCTTGATTTTGCTTGTGAGGGATTCATTTGCCCACCAAGACTCTTTGTGCCTCAGCTTTTTGCCTTGGCTTTGTTGCTTAGAATCAAATGCAAACACCACAATCTCCATGTCATGGTCGTTGTGCATTTCATTGTATCTCATTTTCACACTTCAGATTTGCTAGCAAGTCAAACTCTGTGATTTACAGCAAAATAAAAAATGAGACTAATCTGTCAGTCCTGTCATTGAAAAACTGACACATTATAATGTCTAGAGAATTGCCCCTAATCAAACAATTAGTTAAATTGTAGTGTATTAAATAATTGGCAAACTTAGCAGGTACTGAAGCACAGAGCAGTCAAAACCCCTTCAGAAATAATTTTCCCTTGGAAAGTTGTTTTCATGTGTCAGGATATTATTTGCCATGTTCAGACTTCTCAGCCTGGATTAGCAGAGTCTTTCATGTAGACAAGGATTACTGTATTATTTGCAAATTTACTCAACAAATGAATGCTGATGCCGTGATGAACAGAAGCAGTACTCTCCTGGGATAGAAATTGAACCCTGAGGGAGGTTAATACCATCCTAAACTGTTCTGAAGATCATGAAGGAACAATGAGGTTTACTTAGATGTTCCTTCATTCCAACCAGAAATCTATTTTTCTGGAACACTAGAACCAATCTGTGACAAAAGGGTTATACAAACTCGTTTGTTTTTTTTTTCTGCTCCCATGAAGGATTCCCCTCCAAAGAACCTTCTTTTTTCCACCAAAAATATTTCTGATCAGCTCCTAATCACAATCAGGTCCCAAACATATTTAAAGAAGGGAGGGGATGCACAGGATCAACCACTAGAGAAAAAAGATCATCTGCAACTGTATCCTCAGGCAGATGTGGAGCAGCCTGGAATGTCCCAGCTACTCCAGAGATTCAAGATGAATCTCAGCCACCTACACCTGGCAAAGAGGGAGAGTGAAACTACCAGACTGGAGCATGAAGAGCCTTGGCAGGCTTGCATCCTTGCTCTCACTGTTAGAAAAGCAGCCCTTCTATCAGCTGCCAGAAGATGGGTTTATTACTCCAGACAGAAGCTCATGAGCCTTTCGCTCCTAATTCAGGACTTCGGTAGAAGAGAGTAGAAGTATTGCCTAAAATGGTTGGACCAAATGACCCTTGAGATCCCTTCCAACCTGGCATTCTATGAAGGGTTGGAAATGGGAAATAAAATTCAAGCGATTAATAGATAACAATTTCTTGAGCTTTTTCCTGCTTCCACCTGTCAAGTAAATATTCCAGTGAGTAGTGGTAGACAGAAGATAGATGCTTTCTCCCTTTCTCCCAGAGTGGAAGGACTGAGAACTGGGAGACATGGATTCAGTGCTTGTTTATACCTGCCTATGGAACCTCCTTCTTTTTTGTTGTTGGTTTTTTTGGTTGGTTGGTTTGTTGTCGTTGTTGTTTTGTTTGTTTGTTTGTCTTCTTTCATCCCACAATAGGGAATTACTGACTGAGGAAAAGTGGAATTGCCCAAAACCCTCTTTCAGGGGGACCATGGTGGACCATACTTGGGGTTGGACTAGATGATCTTTCGAGGTCCCTTCCAACCCCTATGATTCTATGATTCTATGATACTTGGTTCTGGGCTGCTGTCCCAGAGGCACAAGATCCAGCACCTAAAAGCTGAAGCAAGACACTGCAATAGAGTAAATTAGACCTTTTTTAATTTCAGATCACTGGGTGACTTTCTAGCCATTTATCAGCCAAACACACTGAGGTCAAATGCAATGTAAATGGGTGAAACCCCATATCTGTGACATATCTGAAGTAAAACCATAGGATCTGATATCCCCTCTGGCTTTAAGCTCACTGGGATTGGACTGCAGTACTACGACTATCAAGTAGTCCTTGGCCAGAGCTTTTCTATTACTTCCTGTAATAGCGGTGGTGCCCAAAGGATGTGGGGAATCCAGTCCCCCAGAATCCTGCCTCAGCCCCTTCAGCACTATGTCTTTCCTGGAAAACAAATACCATTTTCTACAAGCTAGCTGCTGTGCCTT
Organism: Apus apus; assembly: GCF_020740795.1. Classification (NCBI taxonomy): domain Eukaryota; kingdom Metazoa; phylum Chordata; class Aves; order Apodiformes; family Apodidae; genus Apus; species Apus apus. The sequence goes on from NC_067296.1 coordinate 12,840,262, forward strand.
TTTGGTGTGCAACACTGAGGAGGAAGGAAACATCTGGAAATTTCATTTAACAAACTTAAGAAGCAAGACTGGTTTTGGGGCTGCATGTTCTCACTGGAACACCTCCAGCTCCTTACTCAAGGCTCTTTTTGTCTCCTCAAGGGACACATCATAGCAGTGCTGATGTCCTGATGGATTAGACAATTTCTTAATAATTAATGACAGTTTCCCTGTGCAGCTTGGTCAGCATCCCAAACAGCACAAAACAAATGAGGTAACAACAAAATAGTTCACTAGTAAGTAATGGAAGGCAAGAGCCTGCAATCTTCTTTAATTTTCTCATGCACCCTCATATTCCTCAGGTGGGAAGCCTGTGCAGGGTTGCATTCTTTTAAATAGGTCATTAAAAACCATGAGGAAAAGGAGCTCAAAATTTTGCTTTCAATAATATCCCCTGAGGTACTGTAATTTCTGTTCCTCAAGGGCCATATGCTGGAATAACCCTGGAGAGACTTCATGCTGGCAGAGTGCTGCCCACCCTGGAGATGTCCCACCAGGGAAGAGGGGAGCGTCTCCAGAGGACAACTCAGAGAAGCCAAAGTTAAGCTACCCTATGGAAAAAAAAGACTCCATTTCTCTCAGCTGAGTATATGGGGACTTAAATTTAGCCTTCTACCTGGAGAGCTGTTTGCAGAACCCCAGTCTGAAGGTATCCCCAGGTCTCTGCAGCCTGCAAAAGGCGAAGTCCAGTTGTCCTGCCCATGGTTTGCTCAGGCCTCATCATCATGGTTTCTCATCTCCTTCAGCAGCATCAGGGATGACCATGCAGATGAAGAGATAATGTTCCCATCAGAGAGGCTCTGCCTTATTAAAATATTAATGTGTTGCTGTTTTCCTGAATCTTACAGAAAAATTATTACTTGAAGTAATAACAAAGTATTTGCACATATATCTACAAACACTTCATACAAGGATAAAGCATTAATGTTACTGTTCTGGCAAAAAATGGTGCTACTAACTTTTCTGAAAGCATCAGGATGTTGTAAGTCTGGTAGGGGGTTGATTAAACTGTAAGTGAAAATGCTGAGCACAAAAAAGCTCCCTGGAGCTGTAGTCCCAGTCACACTTAGTCACCTGCAGGTTTTCTAATTAATCAGAATTACAGAATTTCTTAATCAGAATCAGAATTCCTTGCTCCCCAAGCAATATGCTGACTGACAGTCCTCAAACACAGGAGTCAGAGAAGAGGCATATCACCCTGTGGATGGATGGATGGATGGATGGATGGATGGATGGATGGATGGAGTTGCACTTACCACTGAGGGTAGGTCTCATTCATGGCTCTAAACAGGCTTGGACAGGCTTTAAACCACTCAAGTACCACGAGCACTATGGAAATCAATGGAGGTTGGGGAAACCCCCTGCTGAAATTAGGTATGCATTGCAGCTGTCTCTTTAATTATGTATTGGGGCAATGCCTCCAATTACTCCTAATTTAGGTAGTTAAAGGATAATCTAGGTAGAACTGTATGAACCGGCAATTTTCATAGTCTAAATAGAATTAGGCACGATTAGGAAAAGGTGCCAGCTGGAAGGTTTGATTTAAACCCAGGTACCAGTGAAGCCCTGGCTGTAAGTTCCCATCCTGGATGATAGCTGGGGAGATGTTTCCAGGTTTTAGGGGCCCTGTGGCAATTCCTGGAGGAGCAGGAAGAAAGGGGAAGTTTCTCTCGCTGTTCACCAGGCAGAATAACCACAGCCAGCAAGATGCTGATGATAGAGATGTGCCATGTTCCCACCTTCAGGAGGAAACTCACTTCATAATTAATGGCTTTCCCAGCAAGAAAAGCCCTAAGACTGTTGTTGGTTTTTTTTTTTGATCTGAAGCCTTCCCCAAAGATTTCAATAGTCACATTAGCTCTTTCTTGGTGTGTCTTCTCTCGTGGCTACTCTAGAGCTGTGCAACCATTCTCTCAATAAGAACATTAATGAAGTCCATCCTCCTTGCCAAGCTACTTTCTGCAAAGAGGCTTTTCAAACATTTATTTATTCAGGAACAGTTCTCATCACATGAAACAAGACCATAACTGACCATTTGGGACACAACCTCTCAGTCTGTTTACATAAGAATGCCTGTGGAAAAGGAGTAAAAAGCTGAGAGATGTGCAATATCTCTGCTTCACTGAAAGCCCCTTTCTAATTTTTCAGGACACCTCAAGATTTCAAGCCTAGTAGGGCAGCTGTGACTTACTGTCATACCTGGCTGCATCCACCCTTTTTCTATCAGTACTTAGAGGTTTTAAGCATTTGAGAACCAAGTCTGTTTTTGTAAGACATGTCTACAAATGTCTGAAGCAAAGGGATTCTTACTGGATTTTCTGGGTAGTGTCAGAGTCACATGAAGAAGAAAAATACCTGGACCTTGAACAAAAATCCTTTTCTTCCCAGCCACCGGATAAGGCAAAAAGATCATTTGGAGTGTGGCTGAGGCAAAACAGAATTAGTACTTATGACTTGTTTATTTTTTAAATCAATATGAAACTTTCCTGGCTACTCCCCTCCTCCTTTATAAAATGAAATCACTTGAAGATTTTGGAAAACTTCTCTTTTTCTGCTTCTTTGAGAGTTGCCTGGTATTGCCTGGGGTGAACACCAACCAGGATAGAGCATTCTGCAAATGAGCTCAGGGAACTTGCCCCAGGACATCACCCAATGCATCGTTTGCAGACCAGAGAGTTCAGCTTCCCTGTCCATGGTTCTGCATTGACAAGATCTAGGTCCTTTTCTCTCGCCTTGGGCAGTTGCAGCTCCTTTGATCATCCATCACTGCCTTTCACTGAGCAGCGTGAGCAGCCTCAGCATGTATCCTTGTGCTGGAAGAAATAATGTACTTTCTAGTCCTTCATGGTGCTAATTCACCAGATAAACTCAATTAATTCCCATCAGGACTCACAAGTAGTCAACAGCAGCCTAAAGAGAGGGCTATGGCGTGAAAAAGGACATTTCTTGTCTTGAATCCATGGCTGCACCATGGAGATAATGCAAGTGTTGCTTAGTTAGCAACAGTAATGAAGATTTCCTTTTTGCAGGCCAGCACCAGGAAGAGTTAGCACAGCACTGCAGCAGCTCTGGTTTGGGGTGGGATTTTTTCTGGTTTGGAGTTTTGGGGGGGGTTGGCATTGTTGGTTTTGTTGGTTTGGGTTTTTTATTCCAGGAGAACCTAACAGTGGGTATGCAGAAGAAACACTGGCAGAGAAGCCAATACACAATGGGATGTAGGACAAATAAGGGGAAGGATAAAGGAAAATACATCCTGAGGACACTTCTGCCCCTGTTTTCATTGGTAAGAACAATTTTGGGCTCAGATACATGAGGAATAGGCTTTGCTAACTACCTGTGCTGGCACACAGATTGCAAGAATTCTGTAATAAAATGAGCTAGCCTAGAAAAGGCAAGATAAATGTATTCAAATTTCTCTAGAAACCACTGCATAATGAGACCAGTATATCATTAATTCAGGAAGAAACCTAAGAACTGTTTTGATTTCAGAAGAGTTGCTTTTGACCCACAGAACTGAAAGCCACGTGTGGTGTTAAAACAGTCGAAGATTCCTTCTTCAGGCTTCTGGAGGAGCCCCTGTGTTTTGTAACTTCAAAATTACACCTTCGGTGAACTTCTGAAATCCCTGACAGAGCCAAAAAACCTTATTCTCCTTTCATTTTTTCCTAGCAGAATTACTCACAGTTTAAACTGATAAACAAGATGCGAATAAATAAACCCAAGTTGTGCACTAACACTTTCCAAAGCCTCATTAAGCTAATTGCAGCTTGTTCACAAGGCTCTGTGTCCAACCTCACCTCCCTGCCTGCACACCCCTATAGCCAGGCTCAGCAAAGTTGGTTTTATACCCCCAAAGCCAAGGTTAAGATCAGTCCTGAGGAAAAGCAGAGTGTAACTGAAATGCAGCACAGCAGGAGTCCCCATCCCACCACACTGCTGTTTGTTCCCCATGGATGCACCAGAATTGTAATGAATGCAAAGCACTCCATGGGACCACATTTCCTCTGAAAATGAATCTTCCAGGAAGCCAAATTACAGTTCTTTATTCAACCCAGACTAGTTCAATTTGCATTTGCAAAATGAGCATCAATTTCGTTGTGATTTTTTGCTCCCAAAAGAGAGATTTCTTACAGCATCTCAGATTTCCACCCCATGCACACACTCCCCACCCAGAATTGTGGCCATTTAGATACCACAACCTTGTGGACATGGGCCAGTTCTCACCTCCTGGAGAAACAACACATATAGTATAAATATAAAACATGCAAAAGTGGGATGCAAATATGAATGTTAGTCTGAAACTCAGGAGCCGTCTCTACCAGTTTTAAACTGAAAGAGGGTAGATTCAGATTAGACATTAGGAAGAAATTCTGTAGTGTGAGGGTGGTGAGACTCTGGCCCAGGCTGCCCAGGGAAGCTGTGGCTGCCCTATCCCTTGAAGTGTCCAAGGGCAGGTTGGATGGGGTTGGAGCAACCTGGTCTGGTGGGAGGTGTCCCTGCCCATGGCAGGGGGGTTGGATCTGTAAGGTCCCTTCCAAGCCAAACCATTTCATGATTCTATGGCAATTTAAATGTAAAAAACCACAGGTGAACTACTCTAGCACATCAGCTCTTCCCTGATATAGATGGTTCCTTTTGTTGTAGGTTAGAGTTTCATCTTCACTAACCAGCTGTGACTATGGATCTACTGAAGCAGCCTCAGCAGCTACTGCGCTGATCCCACTAAGAAGATTTGGACTCTGCCGACTTGCCCCGTGTGTCACAGTGGATTTGTGATAGAGATGAAATGAAAATCCATGAGTCCTGCTGCACTCCCTGCTGTTCTCCTCCTTACACAACGATTTGTTACATAAAACTTCTGTTTTTTTTTTTTTCCTGGAAAGAAAAGGAGTGGGGGGAGAGGTGGAAAAAACCAACGTCTTGCTGGTTGTGAGCCAGTTTTCTCTATCAACATGGCAGCAGTGTGTGAAGTGCAGCAAGATCTCCTTACAGCACCATGTGACAAGGCTAATCAAAATAAACATCCAAAAAAAATAAAGAAATTAAGGATGAGGTAGCAGACTGTGGGAAGAGCAGATGGTTATTTAAAATAACAGCAAATTTTCCATGCTGACTGCAACCATAGCTCTTGTCACAAAACACAGTTGTTAATGGCAAAAGAGAAGGCAGAAACATCATCAGGGTATTTTGTAGGGTTGGTGGAAGCAGAAGGGTGAAAAATGTATGGGGAAGAGGGTATTTTTGAGCTCACTGCAAAATCTGCCCTGAATTTCATAGCACTAGAGCAGAGGCAGGAGAAAAAGAAATGTGGAAGGTGCAAAGTACATGATACTGATTGAACTTGTCAAACAAAATCAAAGGTCTGCCACAAGCCCAGGGATCAGACACTCAGCAAAATGAGAATATTTTGCCTCCCAAGGAAAACAAGCCACAGAATCTGTAGTTTACAGTAGCTTGAAATGCAGAAAAGGAGATTCAGACCCAGAAAAAGGAGCTGGGAGACCAGGATTGCACTGACAGTTGAGTTGAAGTTACCTCTGCATGTGAAGTGCCCCTTGGTTCTGCCAGGAGACACAGCAAAGAGAGGGGCAGATTATTGCTAGACTGCAAATCATATGTAATAACAAAATAAAAACCAAAGATGGGTCCATTTATAGACAGGCAGATGTGTGAGCCAGTTCACAAACACACTTTGTAGCCCCAACATTTATGTCCAGTATTCAGGTGGCTCATAGACTCCGAGCAGGACAAAACACTCACTGAAGGAGACTATCACCAACTCAGAAGGGCTCCCAGTCATCTGAATATCCTCGTTTCATTTTGCAGATGCCATTCCCTGGGCTGCCTCCCTGAAAATTACCCTTGAAATGTGCCTGGTTTAAGAAAAGGAAAAAAAAAAAAAAAGCAAACAATCTCCTCTTGACATGACTGTTGTGACAAATTGAACTGCAGAACAAAAGCTTCTCTCTGTACAAACTAACAACTTGGCAACTGTATGGGAAGGTGGGTGGGAGCAGGAGGGGAAGGTGGCTCAAAGCACCCAAAAAACCCTCATCTATCTGTACTCCAGCCTGCAGCAGCTGCTCTGGGAACTGCTCTGGAATAGCAACCTCTCTCTGCACATCCCAAGTGCTGCTGCAGCACCAACCTGTCTGCTCTTGGAGACCTGATCTTCAAATGTTCTGCATCCAATAGGAGCTCCAAGTCTGAATGACAAGGCAACTAAGAGTTTAACTACATGGTCATCTCTGACCCGGCCATGGTTTGCCCCAGACTAGAGAGGACAAGACACTTCCCTGAAGACCAGAGCCAGATTACCCCCTCCTCCCTAGCTCCATGCTCCCTATGCCTGTGCTGATCTCCCAGTCTTTTCTAGTGAGCTGTAAAATACTGAGTTTTTCTGAGTTCTCCCTCAGGAGGGTCTCTGGGAAGGAGGGATGGCAGGTGCTTCAGCCCACATCACCACAACAAAATGGGCAGCTGTCAGCATGAAAAACCCCCCTAGATTTAAACTCCCACTTATTTCATGCTGGCTGGCCACTGCCAAGTGCATTCCCCCATGCAGGCAGCACTGTGGGTACCAGCTGATTTCCAGGGCAGTATTTCCACCAGCATGCTCTTTTTCACAAATTCCAAGTTAAACGTGCTGCTGGCAACTCAGGTGAAAACAGGGAGATGCAGCTTCCAAGAAAGAGAGGATGCTGCCAGCCAGCTGCCAAGCAGCACCTCAGATTCAACGGAGGGGACCTGGGAATCTCTGCCTGCAGCTTCTCTCTGCCCTGGCATGTGCTGTTTGTTCAGTGTTATCTCCAACTGTGAGCTCATTGCTGCCCCTCTGGCCAGAAGCACCAGCAGTTTTGATTGCACCATCACCCTGTCCCCTGGGAACAGCATGGTCAGCTGAGCAATGATACCGCCTCAAGAGAAGACGTAGATGCTTCTACAAGTTCACAGAAAATACCCATTTCCTCCTGAGCCACTAACTCTAAACTGTTTTTTACTGTGAACTCCCCTCTAAGGCTGAATAATAAAAACAATAATCAGAAATTGCAGACAAATTGCTTCCTCTTTATGGTTAAAACTTTCAGAAGTGAGCTGTCAGCACATTGAGAGAATGGAGAGCAGCCGGCTCTGCTCTCTGCTATTAAGTGTTTTCAGCACACCAGACACTTTAAGATCTTGGCACAGTGAGCAATAAATGCAGGAGAAGCATCTTTTCTGTCTCCTGCAGGGGAGGGGGAAGTAGAGGGACATTTTCTAAAGCCTCAAAAGCTGGAGATGACTGTGACATAGAGGATGCAGCTGTACACTTTGTCCAAGGATGACGTGTTTCCATGGAGTTCACACCACCCATCATCTGCTGTTTGGCTGACACCCACCCATGGGTGGTACCCACCTGGGGCTGGCCTTCTGGATGTGGGAAACCCTGCCAAGTGCAGGTGCAATTTAAAGTCATAGATACAGCTATACAGCCCTTTCCTTGCCACCTGAGCACTGGCTTTTGAATTGTGTCTCTCGGAAAGGTGGACATTGCCAGGTGGGATCAACCCCAAGGTCCATTTACTCCGCTCTCCTTCTCTGACAGTGGCAGCACCAGATGCTTTGGAAGAAAGTGAAAAGAATCCCTTGAGTACTGCAAGATGGGCAGTGTCCCTAGATCTGGGAAGGCATCATCTCCCTTACTATCTACACTTTCCTGTGCTTCCATCTGGATTTCTGTCCCATCTAATATAAACGTTTATGTTTTCCATGACTGTGAGAAAGATTTTCTAGGAGCTATTTCACTCGTCCTGCCAAAAAAACAGAGTTCCTGAGCCTTCCACTGAATGGCAGCTTCAGGTCTGGGGCATCAGCTTCTCCTCACTCAGATACATCTCAGTTCTTGTCTCACACAACTTCCTAAATAAAAGAACATTTAGCAGCTATCTCAGCAACAGAAAGGACCAAGGAAAGGCTTATTGCCTGCCTAGAAGCACAGAAATGTTCATCTGTCTATCCTGATAAATTACTGCATCTAAATAGTAAAAGAAATTAAAGCATTTTGCTAATTCTCTTCCTCCTTGCAAAAATTAACTGTGTGGGGGCTCCCAGTATTTAAGCTCAGAGGTGTCTTCTCAAGGGAAAGGAAGGTTTTGCTGAGAGTCTCAATTCCTGGTGACCGGGCTTTACACAAGACCTTTCTGCCACATTTCCTAGATAAATAACGACTGTAACTTTCCTCAGGAGTCATGCATCTCTGTGCTGGATTTGTACATCCACCCTTTTCTTTAAACTCTTTTCTATTATGCAACCCCTTTATATCACCCCTCATCAGCACAGTAGCTGAACACATCCCACATAAAAAACAGAGAGAGAATGAAAACTTCCAGCTAATTCTTTGTGTTTCTTCCACATTAGGATAAAACCATTGCTTTGATGGAGGTTTTATTTTCTATTTCAGATGTTACTCTTTCTTCATCATTTTATACTGCTGGGTTAAAAGAGATTCATTGGGTAGAAATGTTGTTTCCTAAGGCAGGGATTCAGGGCAGGATAAATCTCATCCCTAGCAGACAGAACAAGGCCATTTCCAGGTTTATGATACAAAGTGGGGAAGAGGTGTTGGTAATCCAGAGCAGAATCCCAGCTTGTGAGCACAGTGAGAAGGACCCAGGACAAGCAGCACCAAGGAAAGCTCTACCAGAGCTGACAGAGAGTGTTCAACCCACTCAGGAAGCCCTGTCAGTGTCACAGGCAGATGTGGTGAGTCACCATCCTGCTTTTGGGGAGGGAGAGCTACAGATAGAGATATTTATTCTAATACACAATTTTCTAGTTCCTGCCAAAGCTTTTTAGTCTGTTTAATTCACTTTTGCAAATATATCCTACCTCAGTGGTCTAATGAACCAAAAGATTACTGCTTTCTTCATTGTCAAAGGCCTTGAAATTCAGCAGGGCAACTTCATTATGGAATTGGTTTATCAGGTTACAAGAAAGTCCTTCAGATTGAAAAAAATGGTCACCTGGTGAGCTTCTGTCTCACCTTTCCAAAACTTCTTGCATTTAGCAGCATTTTCAATAAGTCTGTTTGCAAATGAATCAGCAGCATGATTAAATTCTTACTCAGGTACTTTACACAATGATTCAGGCACCCCTGTGAATATGTCATGAAAAATAAGATTAGACTCACTGTAGGAACAGAGCATGAGCAGACACTGACAATGTTGGCTTGGATTTGTTTTTCCTTCTGAAATTAACAGTCTTGCCAAGTTTTACTATCCCCAAAATGTACACACCTGTGCCTCTAATATCCTAACAAACATTTTCTTTGCAAAACATCCAGACTTGAAGGTGATATGGTTAAAAACAGCCTCGGAAGATATGAAGGAGGCCACTGCCATGGTTACAGGTTTCTATTTTCCTTTGAAAATAGAAAGTCTTTCCCATCTAATGTTTTCTGTCTGCAGGCCCCTGACTTGCTGAGGGAAGTACCAGCCAGGTAACACAGTAATGCAGGAGAGATAAGAATGAAAATATGGGAATGCTTGAATCCTACCCCACCTGGATATTTACTGTGGTGTTAAAATAGGCAGTTGCAGGGTCTCTTCAGTTAGTTCATTTGTGAAAGGCTGGGACATTGTTATCTGTGGAGCCTTCAAAGCTCCTCTGTTAGTCTGTTATTATGAATTTTTATTTACTACAAATTATTTTAAAATCACAGAAGGGACAAGCACAGTTAAATTCAAAGACATGCAATTGGTGTTAGAAGTGTTAACTCCTCAGCCATGAAAGAAATAGTGATGCAGAAGGAAAGGAAAGAAATCCTGTGAGACCTTTGCAAAGTTACACTGAATTTTGAAAGGAATAAACTGTCAGAGTGTACCAAGAAGCCAAGTAACTATCCTGCATTAATATTTGGTTGCCCTCGTTTCCTAAGATGACCTGAATTTGTAAGTTGTGTGAGCTCTGATGGCTGTGTAACCACTGGGTCAAGCCACAAGGATTACAAAGAGTTTTCAGTCTGAGACTGAATGCAAATGCACAAAAAGCTAATGATGATCCTGAAGAACATTAAGGTTTCCAGTTGTTGACACCAACAGAGCTTATAAAGCAGCAAAAAGACAGCTGCTTTCATCAAGCAGCCTCAATTTGAGATCTGATGCTTGATCCCACTTACCTTAATTATAACCTTTCATTAACCGTCTAGAGAGAAAAGCAATTTTAACATAGCATCTCTTGGCAGAAGACTCAATTGAACAGCAAATTGAGGGAAAAAAATCAGACTCACAATGCAGTAACAGCCATAATGAAAAGCTTCTTCCCTCAGGTGCCCTCTTGCTATAATAGGTCACAAAGTTTTAAAACTACATTATCTTCAATGATTGGCGATTTTTTGCAATGTGAATAGCAACTGTTGTTCCAAATTGAAAATTAAAATGTAGGGATTGGGGATGGAAGTTTCTTATATAGTATCATAGATATTAATCTTACCTCTTAAGAGGGTTTTGTAAATGTTGATTGTCTTGTTTCCTTAGAGGAACGTGGCAATTTGAACCCCTTGGACAGCCCTTGCCCTCCTGAAATGATCCTGCTCCCAGTGCTGTCTGCTTGGCAGGTTTTCATCTCTCGTAGACATTGAAGGGTGTTTTGCAAGGGGGCTGGACTTGGATATGAAACTGCCCAAAAGAGCAAATATCGAAGTCTGAGGGTTTGAATTAGAGCAGCCTGTCCTGCACGAATAGAGGATCAACAAAAAAAAAGCACTGAGTAAAACCAGCAGCTACACGGTGTGAACCCTACAGGCATACAGACACAACTCCTCTTTCTGCTTCACCACTGTGAACCAGGAGTCATTCCAGTGGCTCAATCTAGTAGATTTAGTCCAGTGTCATAGAACAAGAGATCATCATCATGTTTAATGGTCTGTTGTCTGAAGTGCTGTTTGTCCAGAACTGAGAGTGAAGGCAGCAGCACACGTTGCAAACTCATTGATCCAGTAAGTTTGTGATTTCCATTTTCTGGAAATATGTTTACCAACAAACTTCCTGCTATGAACCTGAATTTTACCTGCATTAGAGTCAGGAGCTTCAAACAGCAGTTGTCAGAATTAATTTCAGAAATTGGTCTGGAAGACAGGTACGAAGACACCTAATCAGCTATCCTATCTAATAAAACTGATCAGAAGAGCACAGCTCATTTTGCACGAGCCCACCTTGATCCTAGGGAGAGCAAAGAGAAACTGTGCTGAATTGGAACAAATTAGAAACAATCCCAACAGGGCACAGAGATAAGGCAATACATAGATATGAATTTCAGCAATAAAAGATAAAGTGGAAAATGAAATAAGATTATTTTTCATAACTCAACTAAGTTGATCCAAGAAGAAAGGCTTTAAAAATTCAAAGTAATGAGTGCAGCTGATTATGTTCTTGGGCTCCTCTTCCACAACAGACTATAGATATAAAAGGAAATTTGTCAGCTGTCCCTAACTTTCCCACCTGTGTTGGAGATAAATGACACTTGTGCACGTAGGTACATAAGCAGCTACACCCCTTCTAGGTGCAGCTCACACTGTCAGAAAGGCAGCAGCAGATCAAACGTTGTCCTGTGCAAGGGCAGAGCTGCTGAAATGAGAAGAATGTCACTGAAATCCCCTCTGAAGCTGAAAGTTTGGCAGCTGTGCTAGGACAGCAGTCGTGCTAGACCCAGGGTTAACTTTACCTCTACCACTTTCACCCATGAAAAACCCCACCCGTAAAAAACCACAAATTATGAGACTTGATTAAAGGAGATCATGTAAGAAAGGCCCAGAATTTTAAATTTGCTGCAGACATTATTTTTTCCACCTTCCTTTTTAGGTCTTTCTCTTTTTTGACTATCGAGCATTCAGTCTAAGAAATAACAGGGAGAGCAACAGAAGCAGATACAGGGGGAAATGCCAGCATGAGAAATGCCAGCATAAAGGGGAATTTTTGAGAAACTCAAGTGATCAGTAGAATTGGTGGAAGGTTCTTGCCCTTCACAGAGCTGGAGGATATTGTCCTCTGACCAAGGTCAGGTGGTTCTTCTAAGGTCACACAGCTCTTCCTTTAAAAGCATCAAACCAAACACTGGTAGATGCGAGTTCTCTTCTAAACTTACAGCAATTGTAAATATTCTCTAGTGGAGACTTAGTCATTCAAAAGAAAAATTGTGGTGATTATGCTTAACATCACCAAAAGTAGAGAGCACTTCAGGTAATAGCTTCCAGGGAGGGGAAATAAAACACTGGCAATAAAGCCATCCTTTTCAACTTGTAAATATTTATTATCATGGCATGAGCAATTCTGAATTCTGGTGTGCAGTGTTAATAGGACCCATTACAGTTCACCTGAGCCCCCAATTTCCTAGTCTTAAAGCAAAATGTTGTTGGGTTTTTTTTAATTCTTATTATTTTCTGAAAACACATGGTACCCTATTATATGACAAGACATGTATAGATTCCAAATTAACTTCCATCTGCTTCTAACAGGGAGTTAAAAAAAAGAAAACCTTTTGAAAATCAGAAATATAATGTGCTCGAATAATTCTTATCTCAGGACTGCTACTGAACCCAGGACTTAATTAGGTCTCTCTGAAGTTGTTGCAAAAACCATTTCCTATTTTTTTTTAGGCTTGCATATCTCAAAGCAGCAGAGACAGCTGGGAACAGAGCTGTGTTCTGAAAACCTTGGAGTTAGCTCTGATGTATACTAAGTTTGGCAAATACAGAGGAAAGACATCACAGTTTCCTTCACAGGTAGATAGTCTCTAAAATACAAAGTGCACAGATACTTGATTTGAGACATGTGAGTTAACAAGTCACCCCTCAACCAGGATGACATTAGTAGTTAACAAAAGCACAGTGTGAACGCGGGGTCAGCTTTGCCTCTGTCAGATTGAGACACCTTGGGAAATCTGAAAACTAGTCAGTGAAGGAAGAATAGAAGAAATGAGGATTTTTATCTTCCCTAGTCCTTTCAACCGTGCAGTAGCATCTGTGATGTGCTAAAAGACCTCCAGGGCTTGGATTCACAGATAGTAATAAAGTGGTTGGGGAATCACAGGGCTCTAACATTCCCTAATATAATCTTAAATTACTTCTCTGACTCTTACAGGAAAATCTGGAGAAAATGCTGTTTCTCTGCCTAAGGGCTGATCTGAAGTCTTCTGAAGCCTGGAGAAAGACCTGGTAGATTCTGGATCAGCAGTTCCTTTGGACATCAAAGTCCTTTTCTTAGAGGAATGTAAGAAAAGTGTGGGTTCCTCAGGTCACCAGAAGAGATGCTTTTAAGAATGGGACAAGAGCAAGAGATCCTTGATAACTTTGACATGGAGTGGAGGGTGAGTCAGTGGCACCAGGATGTGCAGGTGGGACCAAAGCCAGCCCAAGCACTATGAGCACCCGGGTATCAGTCTTTCATGCCTCACCTTCCTGTTCCAATCTCTAAAGAAATAGTGAGCTTTAAAGTGTGCTCCCAACACACATCATAAAATCAAGTAGATAAAAGTTTCTCACACAGTGAAATGCTGAAGGTACCTATTACGAAAGAAACTGGGGCCTTCCGACCACTTAGAAAATGGCTTAAATTTGATACTTTACCTCTGGTATTGTGTCAAGGAGCATAATTCTAGCATGAATGGCTGGGGCAATTGAGAAATCCTGAATAGGAGGAGAAGCTCTCTCTCTTTCCAAAGTGCTGCCAGTGGCAGCTTGCTGGGAAGAGCTGTGCAATGTGCTAACGGGCTTTGTCGCTAACGTGATTATGCAAAGTAGATGATAGTACTAGTGCTGCCCTGCAGTCACTGACAATGGCATCTGCTCTCTTTCAATTTCCTGTAATTTTCATTGAATCTAGGTTCCTCGGGTTGCCCTGCCACAGGACTCATGAGAAAATGAGATCCTTATTCTAAGCAATAGGCATGGTTGAAAAAATGGAAAGTGGTAAAGGGAGGAAGATTGTTCCAAAAATGCAAAGAGATAAAATCTATTTAACTGTGCAATCTTTCAGTTACTTCCATCCAAAAAAAAAGCAACCCCTGAGGCCATTCTGTAAGGGGCCTGCATATCACAGCTGGCCTCAGAATACTCTGCCATGTGTGTTCAGATGGGAATTATACGTAAAAGTGCTTACAGACCTGACCCAGGAAAGGCTGGATCCTGAGAGGAACCTGAGTTGGAGTTTGAACTCTCACTTCTGCCAAATTGAAATTACCACTTTGGGGTAGAGGCTACTGAGTGAAATAAATACGGGATAAAGCAGGACCAGCAGTTTAAAGGTGGCCAGTGGTCTTGCAAAGCAGTAGAGCACAGTGGCCAAGTCAGCCTGTATCAATGCCCTACAGACTCCTCCAACACCAGAGTTTCATTATGCAGTGCTCCTGGTAGGACACAGTGGTGCAGAAGGTGGTAATCAGAATACAGGAGTGCAGGAGAAAGCTGCTGATCCAGTGGGCAGGTTTATGTCATTAATTCTGTCATGAAGGTACCATACATAATTTGCCAAACTTCTTTAGCAGCAGCTCATTAGCACCACTGACTTTTACATCAACTGATATAATTTCTGTGCAGTTGATAAAATCACTGAGTGATGGTATCCAAGCAGCAATGCACTGAAAGAAAGTTCTGCCTGCTGAATCAGAACATAAGAAGTAGCTTTGTGTGTCAGTTCATAACAAAAAGAATTGTACATATCACCTTAGTAGAATGGTTGTCTGTATCTGTTCCTTTTTGCAGCAACAGATTTATACATATATTTATATTTTTATATAGCCACGTCAGTCATGACAGTGTTGTCTAGAGCCTTTCTTTAAACCTGTTTATTTATTTGAGGGGTTTTTTTCCTCCTGAGATGCCCTAGGCACGCACATGGTGAAAACTGACATTTTGTTGGCTACGAAAATGGAAACACTTCCATGCTTCAGATTTAATCCAAATACTTTAAATTCCTGATATATTTACTTTGGCATTTTTGTGCAGTTCTAGAAGGAATAACTGGCTTTGGAATATGTGGTCTAAATTACAAACAAAAAAGTAAGAGTCACAGGCCTGAAATATACTGATCAACTGTCTCCTGTCTCTTCTTACAGGTGTCTCCTAATCTGCCAAATTAAGAGAAACATGAATATAGATGAAATTAAGTTCCACCTTCACTTAAACAATCTTAAACAACCCCCAGATGATGTAGCCCAACAGAGGATGGTGGAAGGTACTCCTGGATACCCTCAGGTAGTTGAAGTTGAAATGCAAACAGAACCTCCCTGACTTGCACAGTTCTGCCAGGGTTTGTATGAGCTTCAGTGAGTGCACAAACTTTATGAAAATCTGCTGCCACCCTCTGCCACAGTGAGAGGCTGAGTGTGGTTGTCATTTTAATGTCAGCTAGTCAGGTTTGGTGCTTGCTTGCTTTCCTTCCAAAGATCCTTTGTGTTTCTGTTGGCTCTCTTTGATTTTAAAGAAGACTTGGTTTGGGTTTAGCTTTTTTTTTAATTTAAACTTAAAAAACATCTTCAGAGAAGAAAATAATGATCTGAACAATTCTGATCATAACACTGAAACTGTCAAGGAAATGAATCCCTTCTAGTTTTATGCTGAGCAGCTGGGATAGTGGGAGCTGAGTTTAGCAGGCAGTTCAGCAGCAAAAATCACCTCAGTAAAACATGCTGTGGTCTCCTAATGTTAGCTTGGGATAGCCAGGCATCCTTGTGCTCATCTTGAAATGGTTCATTCTAAATCCACTGGCTCTTCCTTATTCTTCTCTGTAAGCCTGGGATATGATGGATTTATTAGCCTGAAAATTCACTTAGATGGCTTTTCCTTCCCCAATCCCCACTCTGCTCTGGGATATTTTGAAGTGTAACAGCAGCAGTAACGAACGCCCCTGTGTGAGTTTAGAGATGATTATTTGCACTGTTTCCAATCTATTTTTCTAAGGCTCACCATCTGATGCCCACCTAGCATGTAACCCTTCTCTGCTGGGAGAATGAGCACAACCAATCACCAGGGAAAATTCTGTTCAAGAACATATGTCTCAGCAAGCAGGATGTACCCTCTCCCAACAGCTGCTTCTCCCTTCTTTGCTGCTTCACCTCCCCTGCCTTATTTTCAATTAACTGCCGTGGTTTTACCCCTGTAAGGAGCCATGCAGGCCAGATCTGAGAGTGAACTCACTGTTCAACGTCCTTGTTTAGAATAATCAAACACATTTTTGCTAAGAACTTAGGTAACTGGGAGGAAGCTGGGAGGCATCTCCTCGCCAACCACTGGAAGAGGCAATGCTGCTTTAAAGGGTTGTGTGCTAAGACTCTAACAACAAATAGGTTTCTCTTTTTGATTCTTCTTTCTTGGCAGCTTTAATGGGAAGAAAAGCAATTCTATATCAAGTTATCTTCATTGATCTATTAGAAGATGGGCAAAATTATCAAGCTCCAAATTTTGGACCATTTCCTATGCAGCCCTGCCAAACAAAGCTTCCTGCAGATTTCACACTGAAAGAATGGAATTTGAAAGTTCAAGTAAAGCTTCCAAATCAGATCAGAACTCCTCTTTTCAGGAGGTGCTCGTCAGCCAGAAAGGGTATTATACTTGGAAATCCTGAAATACGTCAAGGTGCTGAGATGACTTATATTGTAGGACAATTTATGGACCTGAGAGTAACTTAATGCAGACCTGTGTATGTACTTCTGCATCTAAAAACTACATAGGCAATGAAATTGGCATAATACAGTAGCTAATTACTCAGCCTGCCAAAAATTAAGCTCAGCTTTGGCTAGCAACACAAGCTCAGCATCAGATGGTAATTTCAAATTCTCTGGAATAAAGCTGGTCGTGCTTTCTGGGGGTCTCAGGTGGCTTGATTTCCCATGTAAGAAAAACACCGAAGATACTACTAAAACCCCCAAGCAAAGGTGAAGTGACTGGTTTTAATGCAAAACTATGCAGCTGATATTCCTTTACAACCATTCATGTGGCATACCAAAAATCACCCAGGATTCAGAATTCAATTTTTTACTCTGTGAAGGGCACTAGCACATGGCATTCTAAAATAAGGACAGAAATAGTCTGAGCCATATTGCTTATCCCAGAAATCCAACGCTTTCAGAGAGAATGCCAAATGCTGGGCTTACTTCTCAGTTGTTCAGGCTGCAATGGTTTATGAAATATCAGAGCATCTCTTCAGGGGGACGTGACCTGATCCAGTAAAGAGCTGAGCACCCTTGGTTGATATAACAGGTTGCCAGGTTTCTGAGGCTGAAAGCAGAATGGGAAGAAAAAGAGAGGAACTAAACTGTGCGTGTCTGACATTGCTGGTATCTATCTGCTTAAAACCAAAAGGAACATTTCAACTTGAACAAGAAGAGGGTAAATTTTTCAGAATCCGAAAAATCTGTTCAGTGGAGGGGGGAGAAAAAACCCTCTAATATTTGAAGAGGGAAAATTTAACTCAGGCCTGAATCTAGATGCATTGCAATATTAGAGGCTCCCGTACACTTCTTATCAGCACTAAAAGAGACAAGGAAATTTAGATGCAGGGATATGTAATTATTTGCAATTGAAACAAAATATCAGCTAGTTTGCGCACAAACTCCTCCTGTTGAGTAACCATTCTTCTACTGAATTAAATTATTTTCATATGTTATTGTACTTTCAGAAGTGGCCAGATGTTTTTTCACATTCTGTTTCACATGCTACTTTTTTCAGTCATCAGAACATAATGACATTAAAATTGCTGTCTGAGTTGACGTGGTTATTCCCCCTTGATGATAGTCTTTATGCAGAAGCATGATGTGACAGATGAGAGTGCTGATGCTCAGTGTTTCACACAGATTTAGAAATACTTTAAAAAATCATACCTGCAAAACTTTGAAAACTATTCTATAGGGGAACAATTTTTTCTCCCCTGGAATTTATTTGCATTTCTTTCTTCCTTCATTTTTCTAAGCCTAGAAACATGTATGAAAACAGGAATGTAGTTGTTCAGGAGCTCAATTACTCCTGCTGTGCAGTCATCACAGGAAATCATAACTTCTCTTTCAGGAGCAGCTTCAGACTAGGTAGCAGCATAGATCAAATAAACATTGGAAGATTAATCAGGTCTGAGAGCTGTACTGGATTTTGGGCTGGATTTAACTGGAAAAGCATGTGGATTTGTATTTAAGATGAGGAAAATCTTGCTGATGTTTTGGGTCAAAATGAGGGAAGTAAGGTGAAGCCTGAGCTGTGTAAAGGCAGATTCCAAGTGAGCAGGACACGGGTACAGAGATGACAGCAGACAGAAGAAATATTTATGGAGATTCCTGTAGCCTTGACACGTTAAAACTGATTCCAGCAAGATCTCTGTCACTGTGGATGGAGGTCTCACAGAAGCAGTTATGCCTGGAAAATTCCAACAACATCTAAGCAGACCAGAGAAACTCCTTTCCATTTCCAGAGGCTCGCCTGAACCCTGCTGGAAAGGAGGATTTGTAAGCAGATCCACACCACCAAACTTCCCAAGGCTTCACATGTGAGGTTTTGGGTTTAGCTCATTTCAAACAGTTGTTTAATGTTGCATTGATCTCTGTTGGGTATAAGCATCACATCAAGCCCAAAGAATTGTACCAGTTAAGTTAATTCTTTGTGTATTGAAGGGACAGAAGGTTTTCCATTTCAGAAAACTGCACCCTTCCCTTCCTACTTTTTCTTATTTGTATAATTTGCATGAAAATAATCTCTTTGCTTTTGATTTTTTGCTCTCGCTGCTTTCTTATTCCCTCAGAACAGTTGCCCTTTGCATATGATGTGATGGTTATCTGCTATTAAAAGAATTTTAATGTCACAGAGAGGATTAAGATTTCAAGTCAGGAGGGAGCAATAGAAGAACTGATCACCTAAGCAACAGAAGTCCTGTTTCTTGCCTGTGTGTCTAATAATACCTAACAAAGTAAAAAAAAAAAAACCCTATCACCAAAGGAACGATACATTCTCTTTCTACCCAAAGAAAGTGCTTTATTACACTTTAAATGATGGACAAAGCTGGCAGGTTCTGCATTTTTCAAGCATGCCTGGTGTAGTTATTCGTTAAGCATCAATGTCAGGTTGATATAAGAGGATCCTGTTGTGACAAGGACGAGTGGTTTGGGGGTTTTGCAGTGCTCAAGACCCTTCTCCAGCACCACCTTCCACCTTGGCAGCTCCTCATGCCAGGGGAGGACGGGCCAGGAGGGTGGGCTGGCCAAGGCTTCCAAGCCCTGCTCTGACCTCCTGGTGCCACCATCCCAACCCTCTGGCGATCTCAAAGGCAGAGGAACAGGCCTACGGAGGCCATCTGGGGTGGCACCGTGGTGCTGCCTCCATCACCAGCCCAAGAAACCCGAAAGCTGGACAACGGTGGAGGAGAAACTTCTTGGAGGAACCCAGCGGCTCCATCTGGTTGCTGAGGGAACGGGCTCCTTGCCCAGCTCACACCTCCAGCGTGATGCCACCCACATGACGTTGAAATCTTTGAAGGGTTTGGTCAAAATGAGACAAGTTTAGACGGGTGATTGACAGTGCACTGCTTGACTGCTTACGGGCCATTAACGTGAGGCTGAGCAATAAGATAAGGGAACAACTAGACTTTAGAAACAGGAACTAAGTTAGGCAATCAGCCCAGGGAGCCTTGCAGGGTTGTTTGGGTCAGCCAGAATAATGTTCTTTGAGTTAATTTTGCTAATTATAACGACGTGCAAACCACACCTCTAGAAGTCAGTGTACCCACCTCCGCTTGAAGACCCTTCCCGGTTGAGTTTGGGCGGAAGAATCAAGATGTACTGTCATTTCAGTTGCGAGAACCTCAGCTCACAGCCTGCGAGTTGCTGGACAGCGAGCACAAGTGAAAAGCACACGAGGACGGGGGCTGCTCACCCATGTGTTGCAGTCCGACACGTACCGACCCTCCCTGTGCGAGGTCACCCGGCACGGGAGCTGCACCCCTGGTCTCTCGGCTCTGTGTGTCACGGGGAGGTGACAGACCCCGCTTCCCGGGCCCCCCCCCCCCCCCGCCCGCCGAGCCCGCTCCCGGCCCCGGGAGCCCGGCCCGGCCCGCGCGCCCTCCCGGCCGGCAGGGGCCGCTGCGGCCCGCGCGGGCGGCCATGGGGTAGGCGGAGGGCGGCTCGGCCGCCGCGCTGGAGAAGCCGCCGCTGCCCGCGGCCGGGCCCGGAGCCGCCGCCGCCGCCGTCGCTGCTGCCGTCGCAGCCGCCGCTGCGGCAGCGGCCGCCGGCCCGGAGCCCGGGGTGCCGGCGGAGGAGGCGGTGGTGGTGTGGAGCCCCGAGGTGGAGGTTTGCCTCTTCCACGCCATGCTGGGCCACAAGCCCGTAGGTGAGAGCAGGCCGCGGGCGAGCCGCGGGCTGGAGTAGCGGCGCTGGCCGGGGAGGAAAGCCAGGCGCCGGGACTAGAGCGGCAGGGCTCGGCGGGGATGCCCGCGAGGGGGCTGGCGGCCCGGCTGCGCTGCGGTGCTGCCCCCTGCGGCCTCCGGGAGCGCTCCCGCCCCGGCCACCGGCCCAGGGCCCCGGGGCTGCTCCCGAGCGCGGCGGGGCCTGCGGGGAGGCAGGCGCCCTGCCCTCCCGGCCCCTCCGCCGCCAGCCCTCCTCGCTGCCCTCTGCCTTCGCCTCGCCTGGCCTGCTGCCCTTCGGTTGCCTCTCCCGCAGCCTCTCGAAAAGCTCCGGCCGCAGCCACGTGTCAGCACTGCCCTGCGGGGCACCCTCTCCAGAGGAGCACCTGTCATCAGCCAGGCAGGGCTCCCCGGGTTTCCACGTCTTGTGCCCACAGCGTATGATTTCCCTGTCATCGTAGACTTGTTGTTGTTGTTGTTAACTGTGTGACAGAAGTAGAACTTGGTAGTGTTAATTGCATCGAGTTCTTCCCTCAGGTGTGAACCGCCACTTCCACATGATCTGTATCCGGGATAAATTCAGCCAGAATATCGGGCGGCAGATTTCTTCCAAAGTGATCTGGGACCATCTGAGCACCATGTATGACATGCAGGCGCTTGTGAGTATGAGGGAGTGAAGCAAACACGCTCTTGTTTCTTGTTGTTCACAAGTTTTGATAGGCAAAAATCCCTAGGCCTGACATACCTTCTGTGTCACTAAGATTTATGTGTCGTCCCAGTGAGTTGATGAGGTTTTCCTCATGAGGTGAGAGACAGTAAAACCTGCAGTGGTTGGGTTTGGGGTTTGGGGGTTTTTGTCATACTGAATTCTGACAGTTATAGTTGCCTGAATGCAGATCCAGCAATAATTTATATAAAACTTAGGTGCCAAACAAGGAGGTTATAGTGTGTTTACATAAGAATTTGCCATGGTTGGATTGCAGAAATCATCTAAAATGATCATGAGCCATGATCTCAAATATCTTTACCTCAATAATCAGTTTGACATCGAGAGCCTCATGGGTTTCTAGTGTTTGAAGTACCTTGGTAAGGATTATTTAGCTGTTAATTCCATGTAAAACAGAACTTCCAAATTCAAGTTTTTACCAAAGTTGTTTATAGAGATTTATCTTTTATTTCTAAGCATGAATCTGAGATTCTTCCGTTCCCTAATATAGAGAAGAATTTTGCTCTGCCTGATGAAATGATTCAAGAAGTGAGAGAAGGTAAGATGTGATAGCAGTTGCTTATTCTTGATTGCTCCAATCTCATCTCAGAACAGGTAGTTTAACAGAACTCCCCTCAAAAAAGCATAAAATGTCAATCCAAGGATGCTCTTTCAGAGTAGTGTGAGGAGTATCAGGAAAAGGAATATTATGTAGATACAGCTTTATCTGACAGTGTTTTTCATCAGCTGACTGATGGAAACTGTTGGGAATGCTGCTTGTGCTGCTTGTGTTCTCCTGTCAGCCTTGGTATTAACCACTGGAAGAGACAGGCTGGTGGGAGAGATACACCTTTGGCCAGATTCCACAGAGGATTTATCAGATTCTTGAATATAATATAGATGTGGTTCATTTTGTAGCAAGGTGATTTTTTAAAAAAGCAGGAGCTATGGAATTGATGAGTGTTACTTAGAACTGTTATCCAAGGCAGGAGCTAGGAAGTTCAAGCATCTGACAGAGGAGTTCTTGGGATATTTTAGACTATAGCTTCTCAGTTCCTAGGCACACTAAACAGTACACTAAAAATTCAGTATAAAATCATAATATAGGTAAGACATAGTGATATGTTTGGCCTGTTTAGCATTTGACTTTATTCCTGTTGATAATTTCAGTGGAACTTTCTGACATGTGACATCGTCTTGTTCAGTGCTTTACATTATGCTCATGGGATTCCAGGACTGTTAGCTAAGTTTCTCTGCCAGTGTGCTGAGAAACCTTTCTAAATTACTGCTGAACGTTGCACTGAATATTTGCTAGTTTTATGCACATATGCTGAGGCTAGTAATCCAGAAAAAAATACATACAGTTCTTTAAAACCATCTGATTGTTGCCTAACAATCCTTTCTGTAGGAAAAGTAATGATAGAAGAAGAAGTGAAAGAGGAAATAAAAGAAGAGATGGAAACACATGCAGGTCCAGAAGAAGGTAAATTTGTAACTCTCTACTATGTAATATGAGATTAAAAGACAAGTGTAACTCTGAAAAATTAATGTTAAAATGTAAATCCCAAATATGGGGTCATTTGTGATTTGTGTTCAGACTCTGAATATGCTCATGCCAAGGACTAGAGTAATTTAAGAATGCACAGAGTAAGCAGTTGAAAGATTTCTCCTTTATTTCTAATTCATTTGTACAGAGTTGTGTGGCTTTGGAGTGTTTTGGTTTTCAAATGTACCTGACACAACCCTGGGAGTCTGATGTAATCCAGGGATCTGAGAGAAAATTGAGCCCAGTTTTAATGAACCAAAATACTCTGTGTTAGGATCTTTGTAGCCCTGGGGGAAAATAGGGCCTGTAAATCAAAAAAAGATTGTAAGATTGTATGCTTGAGTGGGAAGGTGGGCAGAGTGGGGATTTTATTTTATTTGCATTATCTTGCTTCTTTTAAGTGTAACTTATTTTTCTAACACTTTGCTGTAGCACAAAGTCAAATGTAAACAGTAAAGATCCTGCTATTATTTACCTTAACAGACCAAGCCATGTGTTAACTATATAATTTCTTAATATTTATATCCTGGTGTAAGTGGTGTTTTAGGATTGAGTGTAATAAAATATTTATTTTAAATAGATATATTAAATTCCACATTTTGGGTGTCCAGTTATAAAATCTCTCTACAAAACCAAATGTCATGACTGTTGCTAATTACAAGTTTAATAGATTGGTCTGTAAGTGTTCCTGTGAAGTATTTTAATCTTAAGTGCTGTTTAATTCCACTTACTGAATTTCATCCTTAGCCTGTCAAGATACATGCCTGTTTTGAAAGGAAATAATAAAAGCAAGATGTGCCTTTCTTAAGATTTTTCCCTTAAAAGTGAAAGCAATACTTAAATGGTGGTTAAATATGCTGAGAATTGATTGGCTTGGAAAGTTTTCTGCAGCATAAAGAAGTTTGATTTCACTTCTTGTTTGCCTGTGTGTATCACTCTGATCTGGAATCATTACTTTGATCCTGTTTCAGTTTTTGCGCCCTCTGGAAGTTTAGGAAAAGCAGCCGAAAAGCCGAGTAGCAAAGAGAGAGAGAAAACTTCATCCGAGTCTGGCTCCAAGGAAGGATCTGATAAGAGGAAACGAAACAGAGTCACCGAGAAGGTGCTGAACGCCAACAGCAACCCTTCCAGCCCCAGCGCCGCCAAGAGACGGAGGACGTGAACAGGCTGGGAAAGTGAATCAGCTGTGGAACAGGAGGAGGGGATGTGAAAAACGGGTAGCACGATAGTTGCTCCATCAACCTTTTGAGAAGGGAAAAGATACCTGAGCCAGGAGTTTGAAGAATCTACGTCTGGGTTTTATAGATGCAAGACTTGGTCTTTCCTCCTGTGTTTTCTAGTCAGCACCCAGCAGGGGCTGCCTCCTCAGGGCACGGGGGGAAGGGGTTGAGTTTCATGTCTGTGACAATTCTGGGGGTTGCATTTCAAGCAACATGCCCTGTATTGGCATAGTTCATGGGACAAGTGCTGAGTGAAACACAGAGCCCCGGGCCATGAAAAGCATAGGTTCTACACATTTTGGGTTGTTTTTTCTGCCTTTGTTGCTGTCTTGGAGCGTTGCAGCCCCTCTGTGGGCAATGCTGGTTTACTTGCTGCTGACCTAGTGTTGGCATCAAATATCTGAATTAATTGGTTCAGTAAAACAAAAATTCTCTTCAGTACAGGTAACTACTGAGTTAAAGTATTCTTTCACTCTGTTTGCTGGAGGAGCCTTTCCAGCTTTCACCCCTACTGATGGAACATTTTTCAGTCTTTATAGGTTTATTTGCCATAAGTGAAGTGAAAATGCTAATGCCCCTGGAGTAATATCTATTAATTATCCCAAATAAAATATCCAGTGATGTCCCATGGTTTTGTAAGGGATCAGCTGAGCTATATATGAGCCTGGAAATGTTACTTCATTTTTATACAGCAGTGGGTTTTGTACTTCATTATTTATTTTTTTTAAGCAGTTTTAGTAGATGTTGATGGAATTGTTAGTCCAAAACGTTCTACAACTGAAGAGTCTTACTGACATGGT
Organism: Apus apus; assembly: GCF_020740795.1. Lineage (NCBI taxonomy): Eukaryota > Metazoa > Chordata > Aves > Apodiformes > Apodidae > Apus > Apus apus. The sequence goes on from NC_067296.1 coordinate 12,864,921, forward strand.
AATGCTTTTCTTTTATACACTAGAATATTAAGGTTTTATGAAGTTAACTATTTTGATGTTGTGAAAAGATGGACTGCGATCAACAGACAGACTAAGTGGTGAACAAAGCAGGCTGAACTGTTACCCAATTTATTTCACCATATTATCAGTTCATAGAAAGAATTACTACTTAGCCTTTCAGTGTTGCCTTCAAAAGTGAGGAACTAGGAATCTACTGGGTTTTGTTTTCATTCTGGGTATATAGCCAAGTTCTTGTCTGCATTTTTTGCTTCACTTGTTTTATACCAAGAATAAATTTGACTTGTCTTTATTTTACTAAATGCTGATTGTTGTGTAACTTGATTAAAATTTGGCCCAGCTTATTCTGAAAGCTGTTCAGGTATCTTGTCCCTTTAATGAAACTGGTCTAAAGTGCCTACCTGGTTTTTTTGTTTGGGTTTTGTTGGTTTTTTTTACTAATGTTGGTTCGTAAGAACTACCACCCTATTATTTCTGGAAGTTATTTGACAGAAAATCCTGGCCTGCTGAAGTCCATAGAGGACTTTCTTCTCTTAAGGAAGCAACAAATCTTTAAGTTTGGTTATGTTTTTGTCCATACAGTGCAGACTTTGTAACTTTCATGGTCTTGTGGGTAAAGTCTTTTCATCCAAGAGATTCTAGTTTGTTTGTTTTGGGTTTGTTTGTTTGTTTTTTCTATACCTATGAAATGTTTCTTAGAGCTTAGAGTAGAAGTGCATCAACACTAACATGTCCTGCTGCAACCTCTCAACACCATCCCTGAAGCAGGGAGGGTCCACTTGGATTTTGTGGTCAATCCAGCAACACTGATGTTTTAGGAGCTGGTTGGGAAGTTAAAGTACTTGGAAAACATAAAATGCTTTAAATGACCTGAGTGTTGCAGCTCCTTTCTTCCCTCCCCTTTCACCCAGTCCTGGCTTCTTGGGAAGAGCGTTCTTTTATTCCTATAGGAGGAATATTTCTTCATCCACGGAAGGAATACGTTTGTAACGTGAAGAATTCCCAAGTCTCGCTGAAGCAGAGGGAAGGTCTCGCTGCTGCGGTCTCTTATTCCCAGCAGCCATCAGTTTCCGTGGATGCCGTGCCTGCCCAGGGCGTCCTGCTGCCGGGGAAAGGGAAGGGGGCGACGGGAGGGATCCCTGGGGAAGCGGCGGGGCCGGGGGGGGCGGGCACAAGGGGGCGGGGCCTTCCCCGCGCTTCCTTCCCCCGCACGTGCGGGGCGGCCCCGGTGCGGGGCGGTCCCGGTGCCCCTTTCGCTTTCCCTTTCCTCCCCTGCCCTCCGCCGGCCCCTCCCGCCGCGCTCCCATGGCGGCCCGCTTCCACTTCAGGATGCGGGAGGAGGAGGCGGAGGACGAGGCGAGCTACTGGGCGTACGACTCCACCTGGGAGGAGGAGGAGGAGGAGGAGGAGGAGGATGGCGGCGGCGAGGAAGCAGGCGAGCCGGCGGAGGCGGCAGGCGGGGCGGAGCCGCAGGCTGCCGGGGAGCAGCCGGTGCGGAGCTGGCTGGGGGGCTCCTGGCAGGCCCAGGTGGGTGCCCGCGGGGGTCCCGGGGGGAGCGGGGCCCGAGCAGCCCCTCCCGGGCGGGTCGGGGTGAGGAGCCCGGGCTCCTCAGCTGCCCCCGATCCCCGCCCGGCCGCTCGCGGCTGGTTTTCCGCCCTGGCAAAGGCAGCCGCGTGTAGGTGCTCAGCAGCTCCATCGGGACCGGGGCAGTTCCCGTGGCCCTTGCGATCGTCCCGGACAGTTACGGGACCGATGAGCAAGGATGATGATCCCAGGCCCCCCGCTCGGTGCTGCCATTGTGTGTTTGGGCCCCTCTGCTCTGCTGTCCTCTGATGTCAGGAACTGGAGTAGCTTAAAATACTCATAGGAAGTCAAAGCTTTTCTGCCCTTGCCTTGGAGCCGATCTTCCCAGGGCAGAGGTGGCCCGAGCCCGGCCAGAAACTGCCCCGGGGGTGGCAAAGGCAGAGCTGTGCTGTGACTTCATGACCCCCTAAGTTTTATTGCCCTCTTATGAGTTGGGGTTTAACACTTTATTTTATTTTTTTTTCCCACTATTCCCTGTCATCTGGCTACTTTCATCCCATAAATACAAGTTCTGTCCTCTGCATGGTCACCGCGTTCTGGTGGCTGCTGGGTTTGGTGTCCTGACATGGACCTTCGGCAGCAGCTCCTGGTCCATTTTCTGTCAGTTTCCTCATCTCTGCATGGTGGCCTTTTGTTCTCTTTTGTGCCATCGTCTAAAAGCCATCACATAACATCTGCTCACTTTCAAAAACGAGCTGGGACTTCTTTGTTTCTTTGAGATGAGTGTTTTTTTTCGAGAGAGCACGTTATAAAACCACTCTGAAAACAAAAAGATCTGATGTTTCAAAACCTGCAGGTGTGTGAGCAGTGATAGTGCCTGAGGTAGTGCTGCAAAATGTGACCACCTCGCTCTATATTTGAAATAAAAGGAACTCGTTAGTCTCAGGTTCCTGTCTTTAGCATCAGTATTTTTGAGTCTGATGCTGAGCATCAATAATTTCTAGAGCATTGCTTTGGCAAATGCAAAACTGCCTCTGTTTTTCAGTATTTCCTGAGTCAGTCAAAGTATGGTCCTTTAGCTTAACTCCTCCCCTTTTGGGGAAAGGAAAGTGAATCCTTCACTTGACTGTCTTAGTGACTAATCCATATTCTTAGAAAATAAACAGGCAGATAAACTCCTTAAAAGTGTATTCATTGGAAGGCTTTAATATTAAATATTTTCATAAGCCTTAAGATGTTAAAATAACCTCCCTTGAAAAGAAAAAAATGTTTTCTGTGCAACATGGTGTTGCAAAAACACTCATGACATTGCAAACGTGTCATGACACTCATGAAACTGTACTTGGCAGGCAAAATCCAAGTTGGAATCCAGCAGGTGGAGGTGCCCATGTGTGTCTCTGCATCCTCATGGAGGTCACTGCAGGGGATGTAGAGAGGCCTCAGCTGTGCAGGGGGGTCTGTGAAAGATCCCAAGTATTTTAGGCAGAATAGTTGGGATACTTAAAGGTAGAGGCAGGGATTTCCTTTGAAGAAATGTTCTTTTGCACATGGCTGGAGTGTTGGTTTTGTTCACAAGTTTTAATGCCTCCAGAACTCTCAGATTATTCTTTTTGCATGTGTTTTTTTCTTCAGATTACTTTTTTTTTTTTTTCCTTAGAGCAGCTTCTGGGTTGTGACAACTCAAGCAAGGACCATTTTTTCAGTGTAGTGAGTGGACTTTTCAAAGTTTGCCTTACAAAGGAGGATGTTGTCCCTGAGACTTACGGCTCCTGGAATATTGTTCTGCATCTTTATAGTGGAGTCCTTCTCTCAGTGATGAATGTGTAGTCACCTCTGTCTGACAGTGCCTGAAAAGTTTTTAAAGGGCATTGAGAATTAATACAAAAAGAAACAGTGAATCTTCTGCTATCCCTTTATGCCTTTACAACCTGCCAAAGGCACGAGTCAGTTTCCAGAGCTAGTTCCTCTTTCTCCTTATATTATGCTAATCCTCATTCTTCTCCCCTCAGCCTAGGTGGTATACTTTATGGCTGAAGCTGATAAAGTTTTTGTTCAATACTGAAGTAAGAGGCTTTTCGTTATTATTGTCACTACACGCTTTGAAAATCAACTTAAAATTCAACATTTATCTTTGCGTTTCACTCGTGTCTCTGCAAATACTCCACATTTTGTGGTTTGCAGTTCCTGCAGGTGTGTCTTCCCAGCTGTTTTGCATTTCACTGCTTCTGGCTTCTGAGAGTGAGTGCTGAAAACCTTGGGGTTTGTGCTTATTTTAAGGTCACCTCTCAGTCTGCTGCAATGCACGGGGTTCATGTTCCTCTGCTCAGAGCCTTGTTTTAATCACAAGCCCTGTAGTTCTGCCTTCTCCTAACTTCATCAACAAAAGGTTTCAAATACTCCTCTAAGATTCTGTCATCTTTTCATTCCTGTGTTGTGTTCACAATCCACATGCTCTTTCATCCCTTTGACTGCAGCTGATTTCCAGTTTTCAGCCAGATGTTTGCGTGACTCTATCCTGGCTCTGTCCTCTGCTTTCCTCCTGCTCTCTGCATGGCCATCACATCCCAACTGATGTGCTGCAGGTTTGGGGACAGAAATCCACTTAGATTGCCTGGCAGAGCTGTGAGAAATAAGGGTGCTGATGGATGTGTACAGGTTTCAGTCTTGCAGCTTGATTTGTCTTTAACCTGGGAGGAAAGGAAAGGTTGTGTTTGGTGTGACTTAAATGGAAGCTGATAGAAACACAGGAACTGGGAGGGAGGGCTGAGTTTTGCTCTCTGTGCTTCCCTGTCTTGTTTTCCCTTTTAATTCTGTGCTCCAGAACAGCTTTCTCCTGGATCTACCTTAACAAGCCTTACAGCACCTTGCACTGTGGCATTGCAGCTGTATCTTCACTCACTCTTCAGCAAACCAGTTCTCTCTAAAAATTTGAGCCAGTCCCACCTGACTGTGTTAAAGGCTGTTATTTTTGAACCTTCAGTGTCAAGAATATCTGGAAATAGACTCTTCTGTAACAGAATTTTCATTAATTCCACATGTATCAGAATTTCATCCTTGGTGTTCAAAAGCTGAAGTTGAAAGCATCAATGAATTTCTGAGTGCTGAATCCCAGTCCCTGCTTACAGCTGCAGCAAGACAAGGATGCTGATCTCTTCTGGCTCAGCATATTTCTTACTCTTGTGTTTGCAGCCAATGTTTTTTCCAAATGTTAGCTGTAGCAAAGCATTTTATAATTGTGTGTGTCTGCAGGCTGGGTAGATTCTGGGGACGGACACCAGGGCTTGGATTTCTAATCCCACGTGGCTGTCAGAAGTTTTGCCACCTGTTTTGGCCTGTGTTGTCTATATATAAAATGGAAATGTGTTGCAATGTAAACAAGCATTACTTTACATCATCATGAGTTACTACATTTAAAAACCAACTCGAGCTTTATTTAATTCCTGTCACCAAAGTATGGGGGAATGAGAGTGTAGATGTATTTTGGAAATGTAATTTTAAAAATTCTGCTTTGATTACCTCTCTCTATGGATAAAGGGTTGATCTTCCAAATGCTGTGCAGGCTTCATAAATATTAACAATCAACAGGGCAGCTGAATGGATGGCTTCATTACAACAAGGTGTTAAAAAGTCTAATCCAGTTTGTGCCTTAATTAATGAACCAGTGATTGGTGGTCACTAGAAAGTGGGTTTGTTTCTTTAATTTTTCTCTGGGCAAATGAAGTTAGCAAGTATGAAATAGAGTTTAAAAATAACTTGGGAGAGCATTTGCAGCTTCTTTCTTCTAAGTTACTTAAAATGTTTATTTTGCAAGAGTCTACATGTCTTCTCACCCTTTCACAAAGCTCCTGCTCTTGCTGTGAGCTGATGCTGAACACTGGCTGTTCTGTGCTTCACACTGGGTGGCTCCTTTTCTTCAGGAGCAATCTTGCTCGTTTTGAGGGTTCTGCTTTAATAGAGCACTTCCAAACTCTTTTACAGTTCAAGTTGGTTCAGCACTCAGCAAGATTAAACCTGTCTGTTGCTTATGAAGTGTAATCAAATATGATTGAAGTAATCCCACTGTAAAAAAAAATAAATAAAATTGAATTCAGTTAATTTAAAATACATTTTAAGTCATACTTGAAACTTTCTGTGAAGTTCAGAGGAAGAAATTAAGCTGCTCTTTGTGATTTCTGTCTAAATGCTACATTTGGAATGACTCTGGCACATCTGTGTAGGGAGGAGGACCTGATGCCCAGTTGCAGGTGGATGGGGCACCACAGGTTTTTCTCTAGAGCAATTTGATTTAGGAATAAAATCAAGTGAATTCAGCTGTAACTAGATAAACCTGTCACTTGGCAACTAATAGGGACCATGTGAGTCACTGCTGTGGATATTCTCATTTCGTGTAGTTTTTTTTTTGTTTTATTAGTGAAGTTTGGTTTTGGAATGTTTCAACAAAAATGCCTTTTACTTGTAAGGGCAAAGATTAAATTTGTTGCTGCTGTTTTAGAGGGGTTTTTAGGTAGGCTTGACATAAGGTTTGGTTACTTGGAGAGATGAGCAATAATGAAGATGATTATTGGAATGGAAGTCCAATAAAATAAACACCTAATGTGACCATCTGGAGCAGCAGGATGCTAAGTCAGCCAGGCTGCTCTAGAGCATAAAGTGAAGATGAAGAAAACTTGATTTTAATGGGTACAGAGAATGAGGATCCTGAATTAAAGGAATATTTCTGCATCTTGGATTCTCCATATTTAAGGTCTGATCTGTCTTCATCAGGGTATATAGTGACTCAGAGAAACATACAGGGCCTGGTTTGTCTGGTTTTAAAACCTTTTTTGAAAGGAAGAAAACTACATTTTACTATTTGGGATTTCCAGCTAGTTCTGACCATTTCTGTAGGAAAACCCAAATGGAATAAAAGATATGAAGACCCTGATTAATGAGGCTAGAAAGAAAAAGAAATATTTTGGTTGAAGGAGACAATGTGAACTTCTCTTAGTCCAAAGATGCCTTCCGGAATGCAGAGAAACAGCTGCAGTGACAGACTGGCTGGGTTTGGGGGCCTGGGGGGCACAGGAGACCGATAGGCAGGGGAACAAATGGGAGAGATGCTGAGTTCAGTTCAGTGGGTTTTATTTTATTCTTTTTTTTGCAGAAGACAACTTTATTCTGGCTTTCTGATCTCTTTTCTCTAGTGCTCAGGCAGGCGCAACTGGAACGCAGCAAGAGACCTGCAGAGATACAGACGTCGGTACCCGGTACGGACCCCGTCACCACGCTCTGGCTCCTGGGGCTCTTCCTCGTGGCATGCCAAGTTTGGGAACACTTCCTAGATCTGAGGGCATCCTTTTGTCCTCACATTGACAGGCTCTGAACCTTTCAGGGGTTCGTCTGTGAGAGGGGAAGGATGCATGGGGGTGCATCAGAAACAAGCTGTTCCTTCCCGAAACACGTTTCAATGATTTAGCTTGAAACATGGAAGGAACGTGAGGGAGAGCAAGGAGAAGTGTTGAAGTGAATACTGGCTTTTAAAAGATTGCTCCTTTTGATTTCTTGTTCTCGTCTCCAGGACTTGACAGAATCAGAAAATGAGGAGGAAGAAGAGATGTGGAACTTAAGCTTTTACAAAAATGAGATTCATTTTAAGCCCAAGGGTGAGTACCTTCTGTGATGGCTGTTTGATACAACTCTGCTGCAGCTGCTTGAGCTGGTGGAAGAGCTGCTTCATCCTTGGGGGGCAATTATTAAAAAACAGAAGCTAACCAAACAAAATCCACCAAAAAAAACAAACTAAGAATTTGCATTTTAAAATGTCCTTGTTCCTGCTCTATGTTCCCTAATTTTCTGTTTGGTGGTAGAAAACTAAGGGTTTTTTCTGGCTTACCAAGCTGGTTGTCTAGTTAGAGAAGTTAATGCCTGTATGAAAACAATTGGCTCTGGATAATGAGCCACCTTGGGTGATGGGCTCATTTCACTCTTTTTCGTTTGGTGTCGTTTCTTCTTCCTTGACTTTTTTCCTTTTCAGGTTTGCGTATTGAAACTCTGCTTCAATCTTGGTGGGACAACTATGAAGTTCTGGAGGAAAACCATTCTTACATACAATGGTAAACTGCATATAGTGTCCCTCTCTGGTTGTGGTTCTTCTAAGAGTGAGTTGTATCTGTGTTCCTAAATTCAGCTTCCCAAGTGGCCCAGAATTACTCCTGAGTGAAACCTGCATCCATTTCATTTTTATTGAGTTCTATTCCTCTGGAAACAATGCAGTAGAAATTATGAAGGCACAGTTTTCCACTGCAGCCATGGCAAAGTATCCCAGTCATATTTTCTTACAGCAAACTGCAGAACGAAGGATGAGGGCAACAAGAGAGATCCAGAGAAGCAAAGTATGTTGCCAGTGGTGGTGACAGTGCTTATACAGGAGGGATTTATTTGTCATCTAGTAAGCTACTTCTCTGTCCCTAAGGATGTGATTTCTCCAAGAGATGCCTGTGATATCACAGTTTCTGGAATCATTTTTAGTTTTAACAGAATGGGTAACCTGGGTTGGATGACATCTTTTTGCTCTTCTGGGCTGAAAATTTCTTTCCCTTCAGGCTCTTCCCTTTACGTGAACATGGGATGAACTTCCATGCCAAACAACTCACACGTCAAGAAATCCAGGTATTTGAAGCTTCTGTCTTTTTGTTTTCTTAGAGCTCTGAAGGATGTTTGGATTTTCCCTAAATATCTTATATTTGAAGTCTAGGGTTTTTTATATTGCTTCCTTGGGGTCCTAGTGTGAACAGAGCTCACTCAAGCACCATGAAGCATTTGTCTGTCTTGTGTCTGCCAGTAGCTACACCAGCAAATGAAGTGCTTAGTAGTACCAAAAAAGCCTTGTCGATAATTCAAGTGCCACCTAAACTGGTGCAGATAATTAGAGAGTCGCACCTTGTACTCACAGGTCTGTCTTGTTTTCAGGCCTTTAAGAAGTCTGAAGAAGTGATGCAAAGGTTTGTACGTGCTTATCAGCTGATGCTGAGGTTTTATGGGATCACTCTGGTCAACGAGGAAACTGGAGAACTCAGGAGATCAGAGAACTGGGTTGAACGATTTCAGAACTTGAACCGGTGAGTCTCTGTTTATACTGCTGGTCATTTACTGCAGCCAGGCACTCCCTGGGGAGGGCAAAAAAGTCCAAGTCAAGAAAATTCTCAGCCCTTGAGGAGCAAAGGCTGGTTTTGATTAAAAAAAAGTTAGCTAGCTAAGGTGTTCCCAACTTGGCTCAGCCTCCTGCTGTAGGTCATCAAACTCTGTCACTTTAATAGGTGACAAGTATAATGAGTAGACCAGCTGGGACTGCTTTTCTTGTGTGTCCAGTGCAGCTGCTAAAGGGGGGCATTTTTTGTGTTGGTGTCCTGAAGTATGAAATACTGACTTGGAGATGTTAATACTTGTCCTAGCAGAGCTTGTGTTTAGAACCATATTTTAAGCAGGAATCACTGAAACATTTCCAGAGGTAGCCAAATTGCCTTTGTAGTACTTGGTTTAACTTCTGAGTGGGACTGTTTCCTTATGCTTCCCTGATTTGTTTATTAAGTTTCCAAGCAGTGAGATGATAAATCCAAGCAATTCAAGAAGGGCTAGGAAAATCCTGCTAAAGGCAGACAGCAGCAGTAGGTGCTTTGAAAGTAAGCCTGCCTGTACTCCTGTCTGCAGTGTCAAATAGTCTTTAATAGGTAACAGTTAATAGTGCACAGAATATTTCACAGGTACCCTGGGGGTTCCTGGTGACTTCAAGCTTGTAAGACTCACTTTGCTCACGTGTTTATTTCAGATACAGCCACAACAATTTGCGGATCACGCGCATCCTGAAGTGCCTGGGGGAGATGGGGTATGAACACTATCAAGTGCACTTGGTGAAGTTTTTCCTGACAGAAACTCTCATTCACGAAACGTTACCAAATGTCAGGAGAAGTGCCTTGGATTACTTCCTGTTCACCATCAGAAGCAAACAGAAGAGAAGGGAACTAGTCCACTACGCTTGGCAGCACTTCAGACCTCGAGGGAGCTTCGTGTGGGCACCACGCAACAAACTCCTCAAGTACAGGGCACACTCTGCAAAGTCCCAGCTACACCAAAAGGCTGAAGATAAACAGGAAATTCCTGATAAAAAATGTGATGGATCTGTGGAAGAGCATCAGAACCAGTCTCTAGAGCAGGAACAGAAAGCTGGGGATGCTGCAGACTTGCAGCCTAAAGTGAATGATGAAGATGTAAAGGAGAAGTTAAGCGAATGTGTTTTGAAGGGAAGGGATGGTGAGGAGGAGAATGGGGCTTCATTTACACAGCAGGAGGAGAAGGGTTTAAACAGTGAGACCGAAGAGGTGCAGGGTGCAGCAGAGAATGATTGCACAAAGGAGAGCAAGAAGAGAAAACTGGATGCAAATATGGCAGATGCTAAAACATGTGGGGCATTGAAAAGCCCCACTGACATTGAAAACATTTCCCGTAATCTGGGGGAATGTGCAATTGGTGCAGAAATCTCCTCAGTTCCACTCTTAGAAGCAGGAGAGGATCAGGAAACACAGAAAGAAGATAGTGCAAGCACCAAAGACTCCCCAGTGCCAGAGACTGCTGGTGCAACTGTGAAACGGAGGAAAGTTGATAAAAGAACATCCAGAAGCAAACCATGCAACTTGGCCATAAACCTAAACATGGGGCTTTCTACTTCTAGTGCCAAGTTAAATCCATCTGTTGCAAACACTGAGGCTGTAAAAGAAAATACCAGTGAGAAGAATTCAACTGTGGAAGCAACAAGTGAGAAGGATGGTGGTGATGCCAGTGGTGGGGCTGTCAGAGCCCCGGCTGAGTCTGGGCTTCCTGAGACTGGCTGGACTTCTCCAATAAGTGATGGCTTGGAGTCTAGTGGAGATCAAGTCACAGCAAGGAATGATGAGCACCACTGCAAGAGCACATTTCTGGGAGGCAAAAGTGAGGTAGATGGGGTAGAACAGCATAAGACCACAGAAAATGCAAGTGGGAAGGGGCAAGCAGAAGTCACAAGCAAGAAACAAGACCCAGATAGTCTTGAGCAGAGCATGGCATCCACGTGTCCTGAAGCAGACAGTGCTGAGGCTACATCACAAAAACCTGAAAGCTCTGAGGACAGAGCAGAACCTGATGAGGAGCAGGTAGCAGCAGAGTGAGACCAGCTCTGCAAGCACTCGAGCAAGTGGACATGACCCTGCCCTGACTGCTAGGACCCAGCTTCAGTCACCTGGACAGCAGAAGTACACAGAAAAATCAACTTTCTTTGGGCTGATCCAGACGAGCCCTTGTTGGACTTTTACCCTTCCACACTTCTTTAATTATCTGTAGTACCTCACTGAGATCCAGCCCTTGGTTACCTTAAAGAGGAAAACTAATATAGTCATCTTCACAGACAGGCTGTGTCCTGTTCCTAGTTTTTATCTGATGTTCAGGACACTCTTGGAGTAAGAGGGATTTTTGCACTTTGCTTTGGTTCTGATATGTCCCTTCTTAAACAGCAGAGGGAAACTGTAATAATCTGTTTCCTTGTTTGAATTAGTCAAATATTTGTTAAATACATGATTTTTAGTGTATGGCCTAATTTAGCATGACCTAATTTGCCAGACCTTTCGATCACCATGTAACTGTTTCTTATTTTGAAAGGCTGTACCTTCCCAGGAGGTTTATTCCTGGCCAAGATGCTGTGTGTCTGCTTCCTAGAGCATCAATAATTATTTTTGTGGCATTTGCCTGAAAGATTGTGTGTTTCACATCAGGAAAGAGCATAGTTACCTCTCCTCCTGTAAAGAGAGCAGGTTTGACTTTAAACTGGGATGTGTAGCCAAAAGGTATCTCTGACCAGTATTAACCTTTGGGCACAGGTGCTGTTCACTAGGGTGCAAGGTGCTGATTCATTTGTTCCATTTATCCCCTGCAGAAGTTGCTTTGTACCTCTGGTTTGAATTGAGAATATGATTTGTCTACTGGTTTCTAAGGGAAAAAACCTTCAGGCTCCACATCAAGCTGCTTTTCCCCAGGTTTTTCCACCACTTTCAGACCCTTGATAGTCGTCCACAGATACTTATGCCCACTACTGGTTCAGAGTCCTTCCCTCCTTCCTCAGTAGCCAAAAATGGAACAGATATTTGTCATTGCATCTTTGCAGACTCTGCCATTAATTTGCAGTGGGACTGTCTGTTCCACAGACCCATTCCATGAAGTTAGATGTGGCAAATTTAACCCACTTCCTAGTTTGAGGCAGGATTGTTTTACCATTAATGATCAGCATGTCAGACAGTGAGGGCATGTTACAGTGCAACATGTCTGGAAACCACTGGGCTTTGTGAGCAGTTAATTGAAATTTTAATTGGAGGGGGTACACTTGTCTGGTTCATTTATTTATAGCCCTCAAGAATTTACTTTCAGACCTCGCCAGCCTTGATGTTGCTGACCTCCCTGTTAGCTGCTCTGCCTGATTTATACAGTATTCAACCAAGTCTGAAGGAGCGTTAAACAATTTAGCACTTGAGCTCCTGGGGGTTTGCAACAGAGGACTTGCTTTGTGAAGTGGAGGAAACAGTTTCCAACAGCCAGAAGGTCTGAGCTTCCTGTTTGCTCAGATTGTTTGAGTTTGTGGGTGTTTGGGTCCTGTTCGGTTTGTGTAGGAGATGGCTAGAGGCTTGCCTGCCTTGCCAGAGAGCAGATTCTGTAGCCTGCACAGTGTTCATGTTTTTCCTCTCTCTGCTACAGTCCTAAGTAGTTCCATCTTTCAAGGAATTTGATCAGTGACTTCCCTTCCCAGACTGTAGATCCTGGTCCAACATGCCACATACATGTGTGTGGGAATGAAAGTCTGCAAGCTTAACAAAGGTCCTGGTCACACACATGCTGGAGAAAGGCTTTAATGTTTTTAAAACGTGGGGTTTTTTCCTTCTTATGAATAAATGGAGTTAAAGAGCCAATGAGAATACACTTAATGACATATAAATACTTGAAGATGCTGAGTGAAAATCCTTTCATAAAAAAATTCATGGCTTTTGTACAGATTTATAGTAATTTTCTTATTTAATGAAGTTCTCATTGTGAATGTGTGCTCAGCTGGGGCATATATTTGTACCTTGTTATGGTGATGTGAGATGTGGTTTTGTGTTTGATGGGATTTCACTGTGAGCCCCAGGCTGGAGTGCTCAAACCAAACTTCCCTCTCACCACCAGGTTCAGAGCCCTGGCTGCTGATGTTTGCAGTGAGTTCACAGGATGTTTTCCAGCAGTCAAAGCTGTATCGTGGGATCTGTTCTGTTACTGTCACCTATTAAAGCATGACTACAATGCATACCAGTTCCCATGTATGTGTTTTTCATCTTCGAGGCAGGATTTGGATCTGCTTTGCCTTCTCTCTTGGCCTCAGTGTGAAAGAGGTACCAGCTCTGAAGCAGTTTGTGTGACTTCACTTCTCCCCCCTTTGTGGGTTCTGGGGTGGCTAATAAAGCATTCAATTTACTTTGAAGCCATCCAAAGAGAAACACACACCCTTTCTGTCCCCAGCTGCCTGTTCCACAAAATCTTGTTGTAGGAACTTAGTAAACCTTGATCCCTTTATCCCTGTGTCAAGGTTGGTGGAATATTGGCTGCTGGGGAGGTGGACAGGCACGCACTGTGTGCTCATACAAACCTCCTGGAGTAAGGGTCTGAAACTGAAACCTGGTATTTCATTTTTTAAGCTTTGTTTTTCCACTTCTGCTCTCCTCTTGCTAACTACATCAGCCGTGTCATCTCAGTCCTGCTGAATCGTGACCCGTTCCTCTCCACTTCCACGCTCTGCTTTGGATGAAATTAACTTTAATCAATAAAGGGAAGCATGGAGCTATTTGCAGCTGGCTCTTTGTGAATATATTGCCATTTGGGATCCCCTAGCTGGGCACTGACATCCTGTTCCCTCCTTGCAAGTATTTCAAAGGCAATTCTTTTTCCTTTTGTCTCTGAGCACATTTCCCCTTTTTTCTTCTCCTTGTATCTGTCTCTGTTCTGTGGTCAGGATTCGTCACTTTCTCATGAAATCAGTTGCCATTCTTTAAATGTCCCTCAAAAATCCCCAACAAAACAGATGTGAATCGACTTCCAGAGATAATAAACCATCTTGCAAAGCAGCCAGTACATCTGTGTGGTGCATCTTGTGCTCCTTACAGGTATATTAATTGCTCTGGTGAAGTTGGGTAGCTCCAGGCACTGAGTGATTCTTGCTCTGTCTTGCATTTTATCTGTCCAGCACTGAGGTGCTGATGGGCTTTGAGAAATGGCCCGGATGAGACCCTGGGAACATCTTTGCATCTCCAGCTGGAGCAGCCGAATTTTGCTCCTGCAGTGTCTGCAAGTCCAGCCCTTCCTTCGGTTCCTTCCCGTCTGCTGCGGGCTGGGGCAGCCCCGGGGCACGGGCAGAGCCCCCCTGCTTGCTGCTCCCCCTCCTCTCCCACCTCCTTCCCAAGCCTCCCCTCTCCTCCCAGCTCTGCCCCTCCAGCTGGAGCCGCAGGTTCCTCTGGAGGCGAGGAGTCTGTAAGCTGAGACCCAGGAGGAGGAGGAGGAGGGATCAGCTGGAGCCTGGAGGAGGACCGGTGTAGCTGCCCAGGAGGAGCGGAGAGAGGCAGCGCTGGGCACCATGGCTGGATTCTCTGCTCTTGGGCTTCTCTTCCTGTGTTGGCTGTTAGCCACAACATCAGCTCAGGTAAGAAGCCTCATTTATAAGTCTTCATGCTCAAGAGAAAACGCAGAAGGTGCTGCGATCTGTGTGCGATACCTGCAGGATGAGCTGTGGCAAGAGGCAGGGTATTAGAGTCTGACATGCGTTAAAAATGTGTGTGCTGCTTGTGCTGTTACACAGAGTGCCTGGCAAACACTCCTGGTTTTGTACCTGCCCAGGTAGGCTTCTCCTGTGTAGAAACTGCTGCTTTAAGCTTTCCCCAAAAGTATTTCTTGTCTTCCCATTCAGGGCTGCAGTTATGAGAGATAAAGCCTTGGAAAGGGGGGACCTGTTGGTTTGTGTTAGGAGAAGTTTCCTTTTCCAGTGAAGTGCCAGGCTGTGAGACTGATCTGATCTGGCTCTTCATCTGAATCTCTTATTCCTTCCCTCAATCAATTTTCACCTTTTACATTTATGCAATAGCATGTTTAACCCTTGTTCACTTCAGACACGAAGCTATATTAAACTACTATTACCTGGGGAAGCCACTCTTTGCTGAAGCTTTTCACTGTGTTAGTGAGGAATTTTTGCAGTCTGGCTTGAGAATTCTGAGCTGCCCTCATCTGCTGTGAGCAGAGCTGCTTCCACAATGAAACCTTTGTTCACTGAAGCTACAGCAAGTTGCTCTCTGGAGCCCTCTCCATACAGAAGTCATTTATTGGACTTTGCTTTCCTTCCCCCCACCACAGATCTCCTCCAAAATCCCAGATTTTCAAGTGGCATCCTGCTCTGAGGAGATTTTCCTTTCCCCTTCTGTCTTCAGCAGTGTCCACCTGGCTATTCCATCACCCCATCAGACTGGGACTATAAGTTAATTTTGAATGCCAAGCATTTGGCACCTATTTTCCATGGGCTTTGCATTTCCTCCTCTGCCCAAGATAAAAGGTTGTCTGGAGGCAGTGAGAACTGTTTCCTTCATAACCAAACCCATTTGCTGCCCAGCCAGCAGCTCTGATTCCCAGCATAAACAACCAGATGAATGAGTTGGGAGCCCTGAAGATGTGCTCAGTCTAAAAGGCTTTCTAAAGAGCCTTGCACAAGTCCTGAGCTCCTCTGAGTCCACCCAGGAGGGTGAGGAGGGGGCTGAGGGATGGAGACAGATTAGAGCAGATGTAGGGTTAAGCTGCAGGACTTGGCCACTGCTGTCTGATTCAGCCCATATGTTTCTTCTGATGCAAATATAAGTTCTTTCTTTCTCCTAATCCTTTCAGAGAGTGGGACCACAAGGCCCTCCCGGACCACGAGGACCCCCTGGACCATCTGGCAAGGATGGCATAGACGTGAGTGCTGCAGGGTGGAGGGAGGGTGAGGGGTGGAGAGGAGGCACAGCAAGAGAAGCTGCTTGTGTTCCCCAGAGCCCCAGTCTCTGGGCCATCCTGCAGAGGTGGATGGCTCGACCTGGAGAACCAGCCCAGCCACAAGAGACCTTGTTCTACAAGAGTCAGAACAGTGAGTGGAGGTTCTGGGTGACCTCAGGTTCTTTGCAGGATGTCTTGAGAGAGTTCAGGGCAGCACTAGTGTCTGCAGAGAGGCTTGTGACTCTGCTTGTGAAGCTGCAAAGTTCTCTTTGGATGGCTAGGGAGGAAGGGGAATGTAATACCTTAGGTTAAGTGCACGGGTAAGATGTGTGTTGAAGACACTGCATTTCTGTACTTCAGAAAGAGATTGATGTGACACTTCAGAACATCTGTGTTTCTAGAGAGAGTCCAAGAAACTCAGATATACAGCACTGGGCACTGCTCTTATGTTGGTTTTATTTAACATTGTCAGTGTGGCTACCCCAAAATGACTTTGGTGTGTGAGAGGTTTGAAGCTGGCTGGTGTGTTGCTGGACATGAGGTGCCCTTGCTGGCATAGGAAGCCAATGAAATGGGACAAGTTTTTTTCAGCAGGCAGCTCCTTACATGTACACCTCCTGCAGAGGTAGAAGGCTGTGTGCCACAGGACTTACTGGAGGAGAAAACCTTGTGCTGTTACTTCTAATCCATGTTTCCATAGAAATGGAAAATTTTGCTTCTGTGCATCTGTTGGATAAGGACTGAATGGTGTCCTGTAGTTGGCAGTGGGTAAAAAGAGCATCAGAGGGGCCTTCAAGACCACATCAACAGCAAAAGACTGGACTCCTGCTTCAGTCTTCAATTTGAGTAGAGCTTGTCTCCCTAGGCTCCTTATGCAACAGGGCAGGGTTCTTCAAAGCTCTCCTGAAGTGAGTTTATTGCAGTTGGGCCTTTAAGCAACCTTCAAAAAAATCTATTCATTCCACAGGGGTCATTTTCTTTTGGATAAGAAAGTTTAAAAAGATGTGTGAGTTCCCTGGTTCATGGTGAACAAGGAGCTTTTTTGTCTGCAGTGGTGAACTTTCCCAGTGGCTCTGTGAGCAAGGCTGCTCTGAAGAGAGAACCTCATTGATTTGCAGCTGGTCCCTCTGAAGGGTCCTTTTGGCCAATGGAGACTGTTCCACCCAAAATCTCACTCTGGTTTTGCAGCCTGAGAGGTTCAGAGCTGGTACCCCAATGGTTTCCCTCCACTCTTCTTTGTGATGTTCTAAAAGGCTTCAGGGGACACCCTGTCCAGAGGGGAAAAAAATAATTTAGGAGGAATTAAGCCCTTCAGTCTTCAAGTTGTGACCAACTTCTGCTTCTGGGCAATTGGAAAGAAATAAATCCCTCTAATTGAGTCATTCAGCTCCTGCTTTCTACAGAATATATTGCACCTTAACTCTGGAACAGCATCAGCATCACTTCTCCTTGCTCGTGGAAACAGGAACCTGGGGAGATGCTGGTCACGTGAACCTGTGCCCTTTTATCCTCTGCTAAAGCTCCAGAAGGCTCCTTGTGGGACAGGACCACATAACTCATTCAGTAACAAGCAAAATCTCTCCCTGTCAAGAACAGCAACAACATGTTATGATTGAAAGAATTAAGAGACAAGCTCCCATGAATTATTTCTGGGGATGTAATTCCCCAAATTGCTAATAAGCAATTGCCTCTTAAAAAAAAAATCAAGCTTTTTGGTTTTGTTTTTTTCTTCACCACTTTTCATCTCCTGACTTGACTTGCTAAGAAGGAGTAAACTTCCTTCCATCTCCTGGAGCACCAGGGGAGCATTGCTGACAGCCTTTGCCTCTAATTCCCACTGATCTGGCATTAGGTATAAACACTGATTAGGCTTTTGATTCAGCTGACTGAAGTTCTGGTGCTCCTGCAGAGTCCCACAGGGGTCCACAGTGGCAGCATTGAGGTTTAAGATGGTCCTAAAGAGCCTTTCCTGATGCTGTGACTCTGCTGTGTGAGTTGCCATCGTACAGGCATGAAAAAATGCAAGGGACTGGTAACCTCGAGTGATGGAAGAAGGAGTAAACCACCTCTACTGCCACTTCTAGCTGCCTTTTCAAACCATTCATTGCAAGAGAACTGCTCCTTTCATTTCTTTGGCAGGGGGCCTCCCCCACCTCTGATAACTCCCATAACTATATATGGGAAACGTGTGGGCACAGGACAGCAAAGGAGTTGCTTCAGTGAGGATACAGATCCCTCTGTTCACTGATGCCCTGCTCTGTGTGCTGCAGAGATCCTCACCCCAGCTAATCCAGGCTTGAGGTTTGTCCACAGACATCACAGTTCCTGACATGGTAAACATAGAAATATGCTGTAAATTGCATACCTTTGCTTACAGCCTTCTAACTCCTCATCATCAGGCCCGTGGTGGGAATGGTGTTATTTCCAGCCTTGCTCTCTTAATAACCACCCTTTTTCCATACAGATTTTGTTCTTCCAGGGTATCAGTGTGCCCCTTTCCCTCTGCTCACCCAGAAACCCCAACTCTCTCACAATATTTAGTGCACTTATCCTAAAGCCAGGAGGGGAGGGCACCATCTAGACATTGGGAACTGAGGCACAAAGTGATTTTAACACAAAACACACAAATATCTTGTTTTCTGGGGTCTGTTCAAGCTCCTGAATGACATTACAGCTGGTTGAAATAGGAGTTACTCAGGGACTTTTAAAATATTTTCTCCCTAACACTTTTAATGCTGTTCTTAATAGTTGCTTTCCATTAGGATAAGAAAAAACAAGTGCTTTTGAAATACTTTATAAAAATTGGCTTGAATCCAATTGTGCAATTGGATTAGGTGGAAATCAGTTGGGGGCTTTGTTCATTTGCTTTTCCTCTCAAAGTTTAGTCATATGAAGAAAATAATTGTAGACAATTTGTTCATTCTTCACTTTCTGATAATCTCCAGCTCCTGGTGGTACCAGAGTTTCTTACTGTGTCCTGGAAACCTGGAGCTTATCGTTGTATCCCTTGGTTCCATCAGGAATATGTTTGTAAGCCTTGATAGCCACCCAGGTTTCTCTGCCCCCCCTTGCAGACAAGCCCACATACCAGTAAATTCTAAGTACATTTAGAAAATGTTGGAGGTGCTGAGTCCTGTTGAGAAACACTGGTTCTCTCTGGGAGGCCGAGGGTGTGGGTTTCACTAAATCTGCTGTTGAAGATGTGGAAAAATCTACCCAAGTTCATCCTGCCTTGGTGGCAGCAGGAATCTAGAGCATCAGCTTTGTAAGAGTGAGTGTGGGAAATCTTAGAGTGGGCATGAAGGGAGAGACTTGAGCATCGTAACAGTTGGAAGCACCATCGTGGTGAAAGGTCAACAGAAAGGGGTTCAGCACTAACTCTGATGGCTTTTCTCTTTCCTTTAGGGAGAGCCAGGCCCTCCTGGTCTGCCAGGCCCACCAGTAAGTATTTCCTGACTGACATTGACTTGCTCAGCCTTTTGAGAGGGACACAGTACAAGAGCTAAGGCTCCCAGGCATGACTTTCCTCTCCATCTGCAGCACAAGGGGAGAGTCCTCAGGAGTGGGGATGCTCAGCACTGCTCCTGGGGAAAAACACATTCTCCTGCTTCATTGCTAGAAGAGAATATGCATGAAGTAAAGCTTGGCTATCAGCAGTATAACAGAACTGGCACCAAGCCACATGTGTGCTTATTTTTGGCATTGGTCTGAGTCTGCTCCAGCTCTTTGCTCTGCCAAAGGGTGCCACCTACCCCACCCCTTCTACCTTTTTCTACCCCTCTACTAGGAGCACTGTGTGGAACAGTCAAAGCTCTGAAATGTATTTAGGATTTGGATGTGGATTCAGGGCAAGTTGCATCTCTCTGCAGGGATTCTTCCATGTTGCCTGGTGTAAGATTAACACACCCCAAATGCATTTCTGTCTTGTAGCCTCTATCAACACAGGCCACGATTCTCTTGTTATTATGTCAAGAATAATTGCTTCTTTATCTGATGTAGGGGCCAAAAGGTGCACCAGGGAAGCCTGGGGCAGCTGGTGAAGCTGGATTGCCTGGCCTTCCTGGAGTGGATGTGAGTATTTTTGTCATCTTTTAGACCTTTTAAATATTTCACAAGGGGTTGGGTGTTTTCGTGGTGTCTCATCAACTTTCTGTGTCTACTGGAGAAGCAAAGTGGATCCTGGATCTACATATGCATATCAGGAGAAATTTGAAGAGTTGGAACCATCTCCTGGTTGAATTAAAGAGTATGAAAAGGATTTTGAGATGCATGACTGGTAGATCAGCACCCTTAAAATGTTTATCCACACTGACTATTCACATGCTGAAAACTTGCTTCTGGTCCTTTCTTTGGTGGTTGATTACAGAGAGAAATAAAATGGTTAGACTTTCCTGAGAGCTTGGCATCTGATGATTTGTGGTGGTGGCAGTGGCAGGGATTTCCTGCAGCTTTTTTTGCTGTCTTGCTCCTTTTTCACACTTATCTCTCTTCTTTGCTACAGGGCTTGACAGGAACTGATGGCCCACCTGGCCCAAATGGGCCTCCAGGAGACCGTGTGAGTACCACATTAGATCCTAAGTCCCTTTAAATGAACATTGTCATTGCTTGTGTTGATGATTTCCCTTTCCTTTGTTAACTTCTGACATTTGGGTGTTGATGATGATGGCTTATTTATCTGTAAACCCTTGCAGAAAACTTGGACCCCTGAAACGAAGCCCCAGATGGTTTTTCTTTAGGCAAGGCATGAGATCCATCTTTCTTTCCCAGGGCTTTGGAATGGCTTGGATAACCTCAGTGGTGGGAATACCATCACAGAGCAGCTCTGGTAGTATTTTAAGTAGCTAAAAAGTTCCTTGAAGCAGTTGATAGACTTAATTATGAAGTTCATCAAAGTGAAGTCGTTCTGGTCGTTATCTGCAGTCTGAGTGCACAGCTCTGTCATGTTTTTAGTTACTGCTACTGTGGATTAGCTGTTTAAACTTCTGCCTTTCATTAGTTCTGGGACTGTCCATATAGTTGACATTTTTAGTTGCTTTGACAGAGCCTTTCCCAGTCAGCACAGCAAGAAATAAGAGGTTTTTTCTTGCTTCCTGCATATTACAGCTCTGCTGAGGGGCACCACAGAAATAGAGAAATGACTGCCTGAGATGTTACAGATGTCCTTCAGATCATCTGCAGTGGGGCTGAAGGGCTCTTAGGCCTCCTTGTGACATTAAGCACTAGGCATTAATGAGCCATTCAGCACAGGTTTTGCTCCAGCATGGCTATTTTCCTGTCTCCTAGTGTGGGAAGACAAGGATTGTATCCACAGCTGGTTTGTTGGTCTCCTGAACTGGGGGCTGCAGTGATGGGCTGAACACACAGCACAGAGGGCAGAGGCTTAAAATGCAAAATTTACTAAGGTTTTCAGTATATCTCAACCTTCTGGGAACTGATCCCTGATTTTTAAAATAGGAAAGCTCAGGGCCACACACAGAAGACTGTGAGCAGTGTTGTGCCCCTGCTTTATGTTTGGTGGCACTATCTGCCCATACCCACTTTAGCACACAAGCTCCTAGTTTGCAGGGTAATTGAGCAGATAATTTCTGGGCACAAAAACTTCCTCTACAGATATTTAGTAGAAGCACACACAGTGGTTTAGCACAGCTACTGTAACTGCATGCTCTGATGTGACATGCTTTCCCCTGTCTCCTAACTCAGTCTGTCAGCATGGGGCAAACTTGGGACCTGTTGTCATTTTTGGGAGCTTTTCAAGGTCAGTGGTTCATCTGGAAAATTGTTTTAATTGGTCTAATAAAGGCCTGGAAGAAGAGGGGGGGAAAAAATCAACCCACAAACCTCTAAAAGCTTTAGCACTCTGAAAGGACAGCTTTGTTACCCAGACTTTCTGTCTTCTCCCCAGCTTTCAGAAGACCTTTCAGTCTCCCAGGAATCATTGAAATGAGCAGGGGTCCCCTTGTTGCTGTGGGACTGAATTTGTGCTTCACACTGTGACTTGTGAATGAACATCATCTTCTGAACTGGACTGTCAGAGAGTGAAGGTGTTTATTGGATGGAATGGGCTCTTGGAAGCCAGTTTTTAACAATACATTATTGCTAAACATTTCTTTTCCTCTCTCTGCCTCCTTCCTCAGTCCAACAGGGATTAATGTCTGACCAAGGGCACAGGACTGGGAAGGCAGAACACCTAAATGGCTTTTATCTTCAGTACTCCTGTTGCTATCAGGAAACATTAGCTTTTCTCATGGTTCTGTTTACAGAGTGATCAACCCTACTTATTTGTTTCAATTAAAAAAAATCCTTTCTTTTTAGCCAGGAATGAGCTGGGTTGTGGCCTCAGTGCTAGATCCTGGTGCCCTTTGCTGGAAAGTTTTCAAAGGTCATTTTGATGTTTGGGGCTTTTTGCTAGAAACAATGAGGAAAACACAATGATTAATGTTTATTTATGAATGTCATGTTCATCAAGTATTTCCTGTGCTCTGTGGTTGTATATTCATAAAGTGTATGACTTTAAAGTGCAAAATTACGGTGAGATTGTTTTCTAATCAAAGGAGAAAGAATATTGTTACCAGGAGAATGAGTTGAGTCAGGCAATGTTATTAAAATCCAGGGGTAAATTAGAGTTTGTCCTTTCAGTTTACTGGAGTCACGTCAGCTTGCTCAGGGACAAGGTGATCTTTTCCCCTTCCAGGAATGTTCTCTGCTATTTCTTACACCCTCACAGATACCAAAATTATGGAGAGGGAAGTGCCAAGGCTTGGCATGTTGGGTACTCTGCCAACCTTTTGGCATGTCAGCCCAGGCAGGCAGGAGCTCTGTGGCTGTTTTCCACAGGATTAGGGAGTCAGCAGGTGCCAAGAATTCAATGTGGGTTTTTTTTTTTTTCCAGGAGGAGATCTCAGCTTGTCCCTTATAACCATCAGTAGCTGTAAGGACTTCAGCCTAAAGATAAAAGTGACTGGGAGGAAAGCAGAATAACCTGCAGCAAGAGAAATGAATGAGCTGACATTTACAACTGAGTTGATTTTTATTGGATTACAGCCCTTTCCTCACAAAACTGCCCTTAATGAGGCCTCAGGTCCTTGGTATCTTTCTCTTTAAGCTTAACAAGGAAAAACATTTCTAATCTCCTTTGGCACATGACCACTAGGGAAGGGTGGCCTCATCCCTGGGTCACAACCAGCACCAGTCTGCTGGGATGTTTTCCAGCTCTGCCCATCTGCATTGTTCTCCTGCTCCTAAGGGTAGATGCCATTTAATTCCAACTCAGGACATCATTCCCAGGATGTTTCTGTGCAGCATTTTGAGAACTTTGGGATAACAGGTTTGGGCAGTGGGGCTGGTGAGGGGCTGAGGAAGCCTCTGCTGTAATTGCTCCTTGTCCCCTGTGCCAGGAGATGAGGGTTTTGCTGGCACTGGTTTAACACAGTCTAGAAATAACAACATGACTTGTCCTGTCACCTTCTTACTATTTTAAGCTCTGCCTTTATCACAGAGCAACAGCAGCTGAGAACAAGACCAGTGCAAGCCAAGAACTGGCTGTGGCCATGGCTGTTCTGCAGCTCCCCAGAATCTGCCCAGCTTAGAGAAACCCACTGCCAGGGCTGCCTCAGTGCTGCTGGGCAAACTATGCCTTTCTTTAGCATTCACCAGGAATTCCCCTGGTTTGCAGAATGTCTGATTAGTTTTTTAGGAGCAGCTCATGTTTTAGTCTCTACTCTCTTGACCAGCAAGTTGCTGATCAAGAAAGTTGCTGGGGCCAGTTCTGAACATCCCTTTCTACTATCTTAAAAAGCTCCTTGATCAAGTAATTAATCAGGAATGACAGAGTTATTATTCATAAGTTTGGGAACTTATGGATACTTGGGAATTCAGCTGAGTGTCTCCAGTTCTGTGCTGCTGCTGGAAGACACTGCTGGAGTTTTCAAGCAGAGACTGATGTCAGGGAGAACAGGCACTGGTGTCCACCCAGATGGAGGTTTCTGTTTGATTCCTGCTAATTTGCTCTGTTTTATTCCCCTAGGGTGCATTAGGACCTGCTGGGCCACCTGGATCAGCTGTAAGTACCTCCTAGAATCTGCACATGAAAGATGGGGTGCAATGTTCTGCCAAAACCATCACCAAGACAAGATGGGAATCCTTGTAGCCCAAAGGAATCAAAGTCTAAATCGAGTGAAAATATGGTTTGAAGTGTTCAAATATATAAATGTATGACCTGTTCTGGTAACACAGGGCCTGCTCTTAGTCTCAGAGATGTTAAAAGCTTGGCCAGCTTGGGATAAAGAGAAGCTTACCAAGTGCTATCAAAATTATTAGACATTAGGTAGTGTCTAATAAAACTGAAAAGAAAAAAAAAAGGAAATGTGGATAAACCAGAGTGTTTTCTTCATAAATGTGTGTCCCACTGTCACAGGGCTGTGTGGCTTTACTGAGAGAGTGTCTCGTAGGTAACAGGGTTGAAAAAGGAATACAAATAATTACAGGCAACAAAAGATTTCATCAAGACTCCAGTTGTGATTGCAAATGACAATAACTGGGGACAGAGGGGTGATAAGGAAACTTCAAAAGAAAAAACAGGCTGAGTTATGCTTTTCTTCCTGTGTGTTCAGATTCTAAGTGATCTCTTATTGCTTTCAATGTTTTTTCCAGGGCAAAGGACTACCAGGACCTCCAGTAAGTAATGAGGCTCTTTCAAAAAAGAGGTTTAAATTATTAAACTGGCTTTACTGGGGACTCTTGAACGTTACCAACCCAGCCCAGGCCTCGGGTCCCTCTCCTGTGCTGGGCAGAAGGTTGTGGGTTCCTGCAGGTCAGTAGGGGTGGGTGGGTTTTGATGCTCACTCCAACCCCAGGGAAGTTGGCACTGGTGGAAATTCAAGGTGCAGCAGCTGGAAATGACCAATTCTGGGGCAGCGTTGGCTTGGTGGGTTCCTGGGGCACCTTGGGGCTGTGTCAGAGGGGATGCAGATGTTGGCAATGTGTCATGGTGACAAATGTGTGCTTGGTGGGAAGGTGGAGGAGCAGGGAAGATGTGCCTGGGTGAACTGCTGCTCTGGGTGCAGCACTGTGCTCCTGGGGCTGGGGGGGATTAGGAAAACAAGTACAGCCAGACTCTTTGTTTCCCCCTGGGCTTTGGCAGCTATGGGAGGTTGTCCCAGGTGTAAAGCTCTTCTCTCTGCTCCACAGGGGCCTCCAGGACCCAGTGGGCTCCCAGGTGGAAATGGATTTCGGGGTCCTCCTGTGAGTTTCTCCTACCATTTGATCCTCATTTACTGAACGTGCCACAATCACAGAAGAATGAGGTTAATTTCTGGTCTCTCACCTCATTCTGGAAGCGTGATGTGCAAGGCATTCCCAGCTCTGCAGATGCCCACAGGCAATGCTGCTCCTTCTGCCATCTTGTTTAGGGTCATCCCAGTCAAGCAGTGCAACACCAAAGGTGTGCAACACCAAAGGTGTGCAGCTCCTGGCAGCCATCTCTTCCTTTACCAGCTGTGAGTAAGGACAAAAGAGCAGCCAGTGCTGTGAGAACAGAGGCCAGTTCCCAGCTGGTGTGCACTGGCAGCATCCCCAGAAGCAGCTACTGAACAGAATGGGACTGACCCAAAGGAGCCCATTCTACAGCAACAGACCATCTTGTTGGGTGCCCACAGCTCCACAGAGCCAGTGGCAGCAGGGATGTAGGTGCAGGGATATGTTCTTCTGCCCTCATCTATTTCTATGTTCATCTGCTGTTCCATTGGCAGTCATAGAAGCCTCTGAAGAAAGAAAGTTGCAATTTAGTCCCATTGGAGATATTTTGCAAGGGTTTTGGGTAGCCACCCTTCCTCTCCCTTTGTGGTTTCATTGAAATTATTAAGAAGGGGAGTTCTTACTATTTTTTCCACTCTTTTTAGGGACCTTTTGGTCTGCCAGGATTCCCAGGACCTCCTGGACCACCTGGACCTCCTGTAAGTTGACACTTGCAAATAGATGTGAGAAAATTCCTGAGGGGAGTCCAGAATTTTCTTCTTGCTGCCAGAACATGCATGTTTCATTTGTTACCATTGCCTTGAGCTCTCCCTTTCTGGGCCACGTTTCAGCAGGACATGAACACTGTGCCCCAGGACAGCAGTGACTTCTCCCTGGCTGCACTTTGGTGTGTTGATTATCTCCTGTTTATTATTTGTGCTCTGTGGGTGGAGGAACCCAGTGACACCCAGGTTTTACAGCACAGACAAATCAGAACCTGAGCTTGCTGTTCTCCCAGGGTTTATATGGTTGCTGGGATCATGGTGTCTTCTGGTAGGGCCAGCAAGGGGGGCTTGAAACCAGCAAGTCTGTGGTCTGGGTTTGCTGCAGTATCTCTGGAGGGTTGGAAGGACAGGGAGGTCTTTCCCAAGGAACTTCCCTGGCCTGAAGGAGGGCCAGGCACAACTGCTCTTCTCAAGCGGCTGCTTTGATCACCTGAGGCTCAAGGCTCTTCCCCAGGCTCATCTGTGCATCTCCAGGACATAATTACAACCCTGGGGTGTCTGTTTTGAAGACAAGAGTAGCTCAGAAGGCTCCAGGTTCAGGGGCTGCACTTTACACTCTGGGGCTGGATATCTGCCTCTTGCTGTTCTAGCTGAGCTGGGGCACTGAAAAGTGCATTTTCTACAATTTCTATTTTTTCCTGGTGTTTGTTTTGATGCATTTAAAAAACCCCCACATTTCCTGAATTGCAGGGTCTTCCAGGCATCTTTCCCGACGGCGGTGGGGACCTTCAGGTGCGTTCTTCTTCATGAACATTTGTAGTGGTTTCATCCCTGATGTGACATGTTGTTGGCTTAGCTGGGTGACTGTCAGACCAGGTCACATGCTCCACTCAGATCTGTAGATGTGGGTCTAAACAATCACAGAATAAATGCTGGGTGTGTATTTACAAGGCCAAGATGTTCTTTCAAGGAGACAGATACGTTAGTGCTGATTTTTTCCTTGATCTTTGCTTCCCAGTTTGCTTTTCAAAGTGCAGGTTTTGTGCACATCCTGCAGTTACAAAACAACTTCAGCATTTGGTAACTGACAACAGCTTCTCCTGCATCTGTTTCCAGTCCTGCTTTGCAAGAGAAAAGGTTGTGTGTGTGGCACTGTTTGTCTCCATGGGTGGTGGCACCAGGTTCCTGTGGGCATATGCTTTGTTTAGACCTCCTTCCTGATGAGAGAGTCTTGATTCCTTTCTTCCAAGGGAATAAAAGGAACGTTAAGTCCATGAACATGGAAGTGACATTTCCAGATTTCACAGCTGCTGTTGTGACAGCATCTTTGGTTTTCAAACTGGCACACCCCACAAAAGCTCCAAGTCAGTTTAGACTGCCTTATGGCAAGTCGTGTGTAAGTCAAGAGAAAATTATTCTATTTCTGTAAGTTTAATTTAAGTTGCCTTGTGGAATATACTAGAAAATTAAATTTCTGCTACAGAGGTATTGCCTGAAGTTGTACTAAAGAGAAAACAAATGAAAGAAAAGCTGCAGAAGAAAATCTCATTTCCTATTTAGAAAGTTTTTAGAGTAGGATCTTTTTAGCCCCCATTAAATGTTCATGCATGTTCTGATTTGTTCTCAGTCAAACTGGGGGCTTTCCCACCCTGAGACCTCTGCAGGTACCAGCTTGTAGGTGTTTGGGTTACTTCTCTATAGGTCTTTCAATAAACTCAAATGTTTGTCCTTGTTTCTGTTCGGTGAGTTGTCTAAAGGAAATAAACAAGGGTCAGTTAATGCACAGGATTAAATATATTCCTAATGATTTACAAGATACTGATCCAGCTTCCCTGGGAAACCCTGGTTCTTCAGCATTTGGACAGTGGGCAACTGTCAGCCTTCAGAATTCCTCCCAGTCCATGCTCTAAGTGAAGCAGACAATTCATAGCTCATTCATTTGTGGCTACTGGGGGCCTGAGGACCTGTTTAGGACTTCCTTGCCACAGGGAAGTGCTGGTCTGTATATGATTCTATCAGTGCATTAGATTTAGTGGATTTAGAGCCAAAACCCACACGACCTTCTCTCCTCTTCCCCATAATGACACCAACGTGCCTGCTGTGTACCTGATAAACCAGAGTGTTTCTGTTCCTTGCAGTGCCCAGCTCTGTGCCCACCAGGTCCTCCAGGTCCCCCAGGAATGCCAGGCTTCAAGGTAAGAAAAACACCACCTGCAGATCCCAGGATCTGTCTCCCAAGATAAATACCACTATGAACCCCAGGGACTGAAGAGGTTTACACACAGCACACGTCTCCTGTAGGCTCCACACCTCTCCAGACCAGCCAAGCATTTGCCTGGGTTTATGCTGTTCAAAAAGAAAACCCCCAAAGCGGGCAAATATGAGACAAGAAGAGGATGAAGGGCCTGATCCTGCCCTCCTTGCATGCTGTTCCCACACTCGTAGCAGTCCCTGCTCTGCCACTCAACTCAGTCCTGCAAACTGGGAGTCCTCTCCCTTCACCCTCAGCAAGAGGCTTTGTGTCCATCAAGCACCTGCCTGCGCTTTGGGGTGCTTTGCTTTCTGGCTCCATCCCTTGCAGGACTGCAGCCTTTCTGACGTGGGAGAGTTAACTCCAGCCAGTTATTCCTGCAAATGGAATTTTGAATTTTTTAAGCTTAAAGAAAGGAGATTCAGGTTGGACATTAGGAAAAAGTTCTTTGCTGTGAGGGTGGTGAGACCCTGGCCCAGGTTGCCCAGGGAAGCTGTGGCTGCCCCATCCCTGGCAGTGTTGAAGGGCAGGTTGGATGGGGCTTGGAGCAACCTGGGCTGGTGGGAGGTGTCCCTGCCCATTCAGGGGGTTGCAACTAGGTGATCTTTGAGGTCGCTTCCAACCCAAACTAGTCTGTGATTCTATGAATTTAACCCTTTGCACAGGGTGAGCACAAAGGTGAAACCCCACACAAGCCTTGGGAGGTGCAGCTGATAGGCAGGAGCAGGCAGAGACCAGCAGTTCAGGGCTCTCAGTTGAGGCTTCAGACAGCTACAAAAACCTCCCTAGTTCTTAAATTGTGCTCCATATTTTACTGTAGCAAGACATAACTCACATGATTAAACACAATTTAACTGCTGTTTTATACCCAGTGTAGCACCAGGCAGGTTTCTGATTATGTTTTTTGATTCTGGTATATAAATCTTAGGTTGCAACCCTCAGGAATCCTCACTCAGAAGTTAAACATCTTCTCTGTCCCCTCTATGATTCCCATGAATTCTGGGCAGTAGGTTGGACTCCAGCAGTGAGCTGAAGTGATGAGTTACTCAAGTGGTTTTAGCAGGATTTAGGAGAAGTTGGCAATGGCTGGAATATCTCCTGGGATGTGCTCCCATTTCCTCATGAACTGACCTTTTGCTCGTCTGTTTGGTCTCTGAGCTGAGCCATAAATATCATTATAAGTTATAACTATCATTATAAATGCACAATGCTTAGGGTGAAAGTGTTCAGAACTCATAGTCTGTGATATAGAAGAACCTGTGAAGGTCTCCAATTATGATGCAAATGATGCACAGGACCTTTTGCGTGGTGAGGAATAACATCTGCCATGGCTGAAACTAGTCTGGGTCTCTCCCACAATCATAGGAAGGGAGCCAAGAAGCAAACTGAACCTGAGTTGATATAAAAAATTTCAGAGGGATGTGGATTTCATTGCCAGCTGGATGATGCAGATATTCAAGATGATTTTAACAAAAAGGGAGGTTAGAGATGCAGAATGGGGTGCTCAGAAGTGTCTCAGCCTCACTTTCAGAAGTGATGGGAACTGAATTCTGGTCCCTGACCTGTAAGTGAGAGCTGCATCTGGAGACCTGGAGCCTTGTCTCACCACAAAGCACTCCAGAAAACCAAATCTGAGCATCTCCTGCCTCCAGATCAGTTCTGACACAGAGATACCTAACACAGGGATGGTGCTTGGCTAACTAATCCCAGAAGGAACCTCCAGTCACAGTCACAGCACATGGGGAGATTATTTTCCCAGCAAGTCATTTGTGTTGTGTGGGTTTCATCTTGCAGCTATTTCAGAAAACTTCAAATTTGTAACAAGACTGTACTGGAATGTAAATCATTGGAGCTCTTCTTTCCAGGGACACACTGGTCACAAAGGAGAACCTGGTGAAATAGGAAAAGATGGAGAGAAGGTAAATGTCAATTTAAAGGGGGCAGGGGAGGATTTTTTTCTCTTTAAAAGCACCAGAACAGGTGATTTCTTCAAGAAGACAGGGAGAAAGGAGGCAGTTGGCTGAAAAAGAAGCTACAGTAACTGAAGTGCATTGGCTAAAGCGCCTGGGTGACAGCTGCTAACACTTCAAGAAAACTCATCTTCCCCAAAATCATAATGTTAAGATTAGTTCAATAACACCTGGTGTTTCCCATGCAGGGATGGCAGCTCAGGAGAAAGGCCTGCAGTGATCACTGGGGTAAATTCCTGACTGATCAGCTGTTCTTGTAGAAGAAACTGCTCATAACATTGAACCAAATCCTGCAGCAGAAATCTGGGTGGGAAGGAGCTGAAGGAGAAATCAGATGGGAAGGTCCCTGGCTTTCTGTTGGCAGGCTCATGCTGTCTCACCCTTTGTCTAATCATTTTTTCTCTCCCAGGGTAACCCTGGCCCTCCTGGTCCTCCAGGCATTCCCGGCAGCGTTGGCCTGCAGGTAACACCTACTCTACAGCCCAGTTCCCATGACCTTTCTGCTGTGGAACTCAGTGGTGCCACCAGTCACCCAGCGTTCCACAAACAGCTCTTGCCTCAGCAGAACAACAGAGGTGAAAGCTGACGGTGCAAAGACACACCATGCTGGTTTCACTGAGCTGTGAAAACAGGTCCTGCTTTTGATACCTCACCTTGGATGAGACATCCAAGCTGCTCTGGTAGAGATCTGGACACCTTTTGGGTGCACCTGGGCTGCCTTGACAGCCTGGTGAGTGAACTCTGAGCACGTCTGCACGGGGTAACTCCAGTGTCACTTGCTCAGACATCACCGCCGATGGAGAAGCTGTCTTGTTTGTGCATCAGAAGGCTGAGCTTTTTGCCACTCTTCATTGCTTCTTCATGTTTTCTGTGTTGATGAGTTGCTGCACCATGCTGTTCTGCCATTTCATGTTTAACAGTCATTGGGTTTTAACTGACTTGGTTTCTTAATTAGGGCCCAAGAGGACTAAGAGGCCTCCCTGGCCCCATGGGTCCAGCCGGCGACAGAGTAAGAAAAACCTTCTTCTGATTTCCCCCTTTCCACCACTGCTCTGTCTCATAAGAGCTCCAGGTGGCATTTTTCCTTACTGAAAGCCACTGGGGAACTTGTAAAGATAGAAAGTGCAGGCTCTTCCCTGCAGAACAGCCTTCCAAAGGCAGGAGGAGTCCACACAGCTGAGGGGTTGACAGGATCAGCCCCAGCCTGATTTAAGCGTTCAGACCAGAGGGACAAAGTGCTGTCCCTGCAAGACTGACAAGCCTAAAGAATCTTGCAAAAAAATTGAGGAACGTTTTATGAACACTTTGCTTGCTGTTCTGTCTCTTTACAAGAAAAAGCCAAAGAATCACTGGTGGACAGAGATTTTCAGGACATGGAAAGCATCCTCAGTGAGAACAGGGTCAATCTGAGCTCATCGTGCCATTGGGCTTCTGCCAAGGTCCCTTGACCATTGCCCTAGAAGCTGAAGGGTCTTGAAATTGGTGAAGTTCTGCATTTATTAAAGAACAAGTGTGTTATCAAGATAACAAAGCAGTGAATGGTACCAGTGTATCATAGAGATAATGGTGGGGAGCTGCAAAGTGAAAATCTGCTTGTTCACAATGGAGTCTTTTGCAAGACTGTGTTGCAAACTAGCAAGAGACATGGGGTGTCTTTTCAGGGCTTTTGTGATTTCTCAGACTGAGGTGTCAGGCAGGGATACTGTTACTTCCCTCTCTGTCAACCACAGCATTACAATGATGTGTTATTCTTTGCAGGGTGACATTGGTTTCAGAGGGCCACCTGGAATCCCAGGACCTCCAGGGAAAGTTGTATGTATCTGCTTCTGAGCATCTCTCTGGCCCTGCCTCCCACAGCCAAAGCCTACATTTTATTCCTGCTGCACTGGATGCTTTGCTGCCAGAGAGCAGCAGCAGTGTGCTGACCATCTCCAGCCCATTAGTCCCTTTGCCTTTTCCCCTCCAGGCAGAGCAGTGTTATTTCACCTCTCCCAGATCTCACGGTGTCTTGCCTTCAGTCCTGCCCGTGCCAGGATAGCATCACCACATTTCTGTTGCTCTCTGTCATTGCTTTCCCTGGAGCATCAGCATCCTGTGGGCAAATGCTTGGGAAAAGGCATCAGTTGGTCTTGGGAAGGAGAGTTTTAAGGAAGAATCATCAATCACTTTCCAGAGCTTCACATCCTTTGAGCCTGCTCTGTTCTCAAGTGCCCACAGCTCGCAAGGACTTTTGCTACCAGCAGAAATTGTCAGTTGTGTGTCTCAGATGGAGTCCTTATCCTCTTGCAGAGCTCTGAGGAAAAGGGGAGAACCCTAAGCCTGCACACCTACCTGTGGGCAGACCCCCTGCCCTCCTGACTGTGCCTAAATATGAGACCTGAGCTGCCCCTTCTCCTGTGGCCTCTCTAAGAGCATTTTCCACTGCCCTGCCACCCAGCCTCTCCTTAGTGTGAATAATATAACATCTGCTTTTTAGCAGATATTTTCACACCAGCCAGCAGCCCACAGCCTGCAGTGCCACCCTCCAGGGACCCCTCCCTAGTCCTTGTCCTAGTCCTAGACCCCTCCAATTATAGAAGAAATCCATCCAAACAAAACCAAAACGAGCTCCTTACTGTCCACCAAACATTCAGTCACACCAAGAAGGATCGAGACAATAAATACCAAAGTTTTTCTCCTGCTCAGCTTCTGGCTGAAGAAAATGCTTCATTAAATGAAGGGGAAGATGGTCTCTGCCCCGAGGGGTGTGTCAGGAATTGCAGAGTGTAACTGAGGAGGAAGAGCTGAGCTCCTGTGTGCTCACACCTCTGCCAACAGCAGCACACAGCCCAGACAAACCCTCAGCACCCACGCCCTGGCAGCATTCTTCTTTGTCACTGGGTGATGAAGATGCTTATCGCTTTTCCTCCTCTGTACCAGGGTGACCAAGGAAGCAAAGGACCTCAAGGATTCAGAGGGCCCAAAGGTGATACTGTAAGTGCAGTAAAACATCCTCCAGTTTTGGACGTGTTTGTTTCACAGGTTTATTGTGGTTTGTCCCTCTTTGGTTTATTTGAAAGGGAGGTGAAAGGGATGAAACTGTTCCTCTCAAAAATGAGATGTCTAAGTCTTATTAAAGATGCCTAATTAATAAGATGCCTAAGTGCTTCTTACAGTCCAGAGCACAGGGATCAGATCTCACTTCTCCCTTCCTTGAAATGATCAAGGATTTCCCAGTTGCAACAGCCCAGCCCTGGGCCATTTTGGTGTGTCCTGAAACTCCCATCCTGATATGAATGGGGTAGGAGCCAGCACAAACTGGATGAACTGTGCCTGCAGAGTCTGAGTATCATCTTTGTTGACCGATTGTTCTTGAGGGCTGAGTCCTGGATAACGCAGGATCTATTGCTGTTTTCTAGGGTAGACCTGGACCAAAAGGAAACCCAGGGGCTCGTGGACTCATAGGAGAACCTGTAAGTCCATTAAGTAGGATGCAAATCTCAGTGTTGTCCTGCTTGCAGATGATGAGATAAAACATTCTAGAAGCAAATTTGCATTTCACAGCCATCTAACTTCTGCTCTGGGGGTCTGTGTAACCTTCAGCGTAGTCCTGCTTGGACCAAGCCCAGCTGACTGCTCTTGATGAAAATCCTCCCTGATTCCCAGCACACCTGCAGTGGGACCCCTTGCCAAAAGGTTCCTTGGTGTGGGTGTATTTTGCAAACCACAGCACCTGCCTCAGAACCTTAACTTGGGTTGTGTGTGGTTTCAGGGGATGCCTGGCAAGGATGGGCGGGATGGAGCTCCTGGATTCGATGGTGAGAAGGTTTGTAAAGTCCTACTTCAACACAGCAGGGAAGGTTTCTCTTACTGCCCCTTGTGTTTTGCAAAGCTATTGTTGCTTGTCAAGAGCATGGCTGGAAAGCTTTTGCTCCTGAAAAGTTTTCCAATAGCTTAAGTAGTGAAGGAGAGTGGAGTTGCTTTCATTAATTGATGCCAAGGGAATTCCCTAAAGAAAGAAATGCACACACAGGCCGTGCACACATGAGCTGAACTCAGCTGTGTCCCTGTGCCCAGTGGTTCCTGCTGGCTGACTTCAGGCCTTCAGAGATGCCTTTTCAAAGCCATTGACAGAGACATCTGTTTATTTTAATTGCCTGGAGAGAAAGCTCTGTCAAGATACTGGCTGCCTGGTTTTTGAAGAGTGATCCCCCAGGAACACAGACCAGGTGCTGCCAAGGAAGGCTGGGAGCTGCACGGGGGTCTCAGGAATCCCCTGGGAGCTCTGGGCACCCCTGTCCTGTGAGTGTCCACCTACTGCAGACACAACAGGCTCTGGGTCCTGCTTATATGGGGAGGGAGAAGATGACAAAAGCTTGTTTGGGAATGTGTCCCCCACTTGTGTCAAACCATCTTTGAGCAGCAGAGGGTCTCTCCTAACCTCTTGGTGTCCACAGGGTGATGCAGCTCGCATGGGTGCTCCTGGAGAGAAAGGACCAAACGGGCTGCCTGTGAGTATGGCAGCTTGGCCAGAGATCCTTCCTGGGGAGAGGGGAGGTTCATTTTGTGCATTGTCTCAGAAGGGTTCCCATTTAAGCCAAGAGGAAATGCTCTTTTCCCACCATACAGACAGGGAGTGGTGTACAAGACAGAAAGGAAGACATCCGAAGCAGCACTAGATACTGATACAGTCATACCCTGGGGTTTTGGCACTCTGGCTCTGTTTAAAACTTACATTTGAGAGGGATTTTCTCTTTCACATCCCAGTGATGTTCATCCCTTACACAGGGAGGTAAGATCTGGGACACAGGATCCTGAGCTCTCTCCCTGGCTTACTGGTGTTCATTAGCAAATCTCTCCAGTCTTCCAACTATTTAGATAGAGGTAAAATATTCCTTTCTTCCTGTCTTACAGGGTATTTTGAATAGCCCTAGAGAGAGGTTTCTGCTGTGTAAAGTGTTGCTGCTGTAGCTCAGTTTGTATATTCCTCCTCTTGCTCTGATTGCCACGGGTTAGTGTGCACAGAGCTCAGGGAACAAGAGAGAAATTGAAGCCATCATTTTCCTGGTGAAAGCTGCAGAAACATAAATCCCACATTGTTTCAAGC
Source organism: Apus apus (assembly GCF_020740795.1). NCBI lineage: Eukaryota > Metazoa > Chordata > Aves > Apodiformes > Apodidae > Apus > Apus apus. The sequence continues at coordinate 12,899,757 of NC_067296.1, forward strand.
AAACATTGCTCTTTGGATGTCAAATCAGACCAGAATAACAAATTTAATAACTCCACTCCTTCTGACATTGCTTTAATATTATTATTTGTTTCCAGGGGCTGCCTGGAAGAGCAGGTATTAAAGGCTCCAAGGGGGAACCAGTAAGTGAATCTCTCTGATGATGGGCTCTGGTGGGGAAGCTACTGAACTTGTCCTGGCAATACTTTTCAGCTATGGGGGATTAGTGCCCACAAGTAGACCCTGGGAGGCCTTACCAAAGGGATGGTGTGAGTGTTGCTGCCAGGGCTGGGGCCCCAGGCAGTAGGTGTGAGGACTGAGGTGGCCCCACTCTTGCTGAGACAGCTCTTGTACCTGGGTCAGTGAAGACATGGGAGATGCACAAGACAGTTGTCAGTGGCTTAGGAACCTCAGGAGGCAGCATTCCCCCTTTTGGCAAAGTTCCATGAGCAAGCTTCATCTTTGGGGATCAGAAAGCCAAGTATCTGCAAGCAGGAGCAGGATTATCTCATCCTGCCTTTGGGAGCTTTTCCTCCACCCCAGGAGAAGAGCTTCCATGGAGCTTTAGATTGACACCTACCTGTGAAACAAAAGGAAATCTCACACAGACCAAAGCAGTCCAGCACAAACCTGTTCTGGAAAGTGCCTTTTTTAAATGTCCCTGCCCTTCCTTTCTCAATTTCTTTCTCTGCACCTGCAGCATTATCCCTGTTAATCCTCATCCATGAGGGCACTGCAGGGAGATGCTTCTCCTTGCATCAAGGTGATGCAGAAATTAATGAAATGGGGTGTCCTGTGTATGCTTCCAAAAGAACTTTTTGGTCTAAAACTGTGAAAGTTTAAAGCTATTTTTGTTTCCTGATCCAGTTTTAGCTCCCTCCTCTATTTGTTGCTCTAAGTAGGACAGAAATGACTCTGAAATTACGTGCTAATGGGGTGTTTGCTTTCCCCTTTGCAGGGCAGTCCAGGAGAGATGGGAGAGGCTGGTCCTTCTGGAGAACCTGGCATCCCTGTACGTATCCCCAGCATTTACACTTGTTTTAAACCAAGCTGTGAAGCTGGTGCTCCCAGGCTGCTTCCCTGCACAAATAGAGCTTTTAGTGATGCCCCAGGTCCTGCCCGGGGTGATGAGCATGATGCTGGGGGGTGGGCACCTGCCTGCATGGACACTGTGCTGCAGCAGGGGACAGAGCCCAGGATGGATGCTGGGACCTAGTGGATGGGGCAGGGAGATTGGGAATGAAAGAACCTGGGATCCGGGAATACATTCCAGCTCTGCAGTGGGTTGGGAAGGGTGGGTTTCTGGCTCCTGAATGGTAGGACTGACTGTGGTGTTGTTGGCAGGGTGATGTGGGTGTTCCTGGGGAGAGAGGTCTGCCAGGACCCAGAGGAGCTACTGTAAGTACAACACTGCTTGTTAATCAAATCCATGCCAAAATGGAGTTCAGCACCTGGGATTGCTCTGTAGAAAACAGAAAAGGGCACATTCTCTTGGTGTTGTCTCTGGGGAGTTTTGGCAACAGAGGAATTACTTCCCCATAAGTGGGTCAGATCCTGCTCTGACCCCTATAAGTGGGTCAGCTCTGCAGAAATGCAAAGCGATTCCTCCCGTTTTGTTTGGCAAAGGCAGCTGCAGTTGTCCAGGAGGTTTGTGGAGCTGCTGGAGTCATGCAGGAGAGACTGGACAGTCAGGAGCCCCTGATTAGGCAGCAATAATAAGGTTCAGCTTGTGCCGAATGCAGGTCATTTATGCAGCAAAGCTCCTCTTAAGCTCTTGCAGCGTCCATTGCTGCTGGCACAGGAAACATGAAATCCTTCCTGCCTCACTTTCCTTGGAGCAGTGGAGACTCACTGCAAAGCCTGAAGCTGTACAAGCAACAAACCCAAGCCTGCACATTGTCACGGTGAGAAACAGGGGCTGGAAAAGTGCTAAGATCTGTTGGGAATCCCCTGCCTTTCTCACACGTAGTCGCACGCTTTTCCCAGCTGCTTGAAATTGCCCCAAAGTTCACAACCCTACGGTGGGGCAGGACCAGGAGAGTTTTCAGGTGGGGAATCTCTTCACACGTTTCCTTCTCCCACCCAATATTGCAGCAGCCTTATCTTGCTGGGAGGTGTGAGCCCCTGGGAAGCAAAGCCCCACACACGGCTCTGGCAGTTGTCACTTTTTACTGTGTGATCTGGCAACTTTTGGAAACTTCTGGGTTAAAAGCCACTGGGGTCCTTAAAGGAGCCTCTTGCTCCTGCCTTCACTGCCTTTTCTGCATCATCTCAGAGCCTGAGAAACAAAAAGCTGTAGGAGTTGCAATGCAAACCTGGAAATAATTCCATGGCTGCCTGTTGTGTCCCTGCTGAGCAGCAGAGATGATAATACGAGATATTGGGATGACAAAAACCTGATTTTTGTTCATTCTATTAAAAATGCTAGAATACCTTTTATTCTGTCACTCCCCAGCTAGTGCTGCTGTTATGGTTGGGCCTGACCTTCCAGTGGTTTGGTTGGGCTTTTTTTTTTTTTCTTTATTTCCCCCCCCCTTCTTAATCTCATTTTGAAATCAGAAGCCTACAGCAAAGTCTAACATGATTTCTGGTATGTGCCACTTGGATGAAATTGAACAGTATGATGATTTATTGTTTGTGAGCAGCTGCTCTTTAAAATTCCAAGGAGAGGGAAATCAGCCTGAGAAATAAACTAAATTAATGATGTTTGCTTTTATGTCTGCAATTTTTCATCAGAAGAGCTGGGCCCACAAAAGGCATCTTCTTATTAGAGCCAGAAATCAAAGGCAGTCGAGCTAATTGCACCAGTGCAGACTTTGCCCTGGATGCTAGAGCAGATCTAACTGGGGTTTCCAATTTCTGATTGGTATTAGAGTCCTCATTTTTATGAAATATAGTTAAGCTTGAGCTATTCTGAGAGGGGCAGGATTTGTCTGGTGTTAAGACGGTTCAACTCAAAGTGATCTGACTTGATCTCTTGTAGCATATGGAGGGTTTCTTCCCATTCCAAGGCTGGCAGGTTCTATCAGGTCCCACCACTTAAAAAAGGTACCAGCACAGCAGAGTCATTTTTGGTGCAATTTAATATAACTTGCCTAGAGCTCTATATCTAGTGGAAACAGTAACCACAAAAATACCTGAGCAGTTCTCTAACTTTGTTTCAGCAGGTCTCCTCATTCTTTTGGGCAGACCCTGGTTTCTGCACAAGGTTACAGCTGTGCAGGTCTTGAGAGCCAGGCAGGGATAAGGGCAACAGGTTTAGAGTTTACGCTCAGTCACACAAGGTTTATCCTTTACACGACAACCACCAAAAAATTTACAAGATTACAGTGGATGTTCAGATACTAGGGAGAATTTGTGGGACTAAGAATTAGGGGGAAAAAATTCAGAAGGAAGAAGTAGAGATGCCATTTCAACACCTGCACAGCAGTCCTGGGGGCAGCTGCTTTCTCAGGTATGTTTGGACAGTCCACGCTGACTGATCCTCTGCCTGCAGAGGCCAGTTTGAGGTTTATTTGTGTCCCTCAGTGCTACACCCAGCAGAAAGAGCTCTGGGAGAGGAAGCTGGAGTCCCTCCCACCTGGTGACACAAGTTTGCCTAAGGCATCTGTTTCAAGAAGCCACTTTACAAAATGGGATTTAGGTGCCTAAATTGCTTAGGGTTTGTTTTTTTCTCCTGAGAGCTCTACTGCCTGTGTGGTTTTTCTCAGTAGAAAGCAATGGAGACTCCTAATGGCAGTGTCCGTGTTCTGGCTGCTGAGCTGGGCTCTTACAGCACCTGCAGTGGCAGAGGCTGCCCTGTTCTGTAGTACAAAGTACAGCCAAGCAAGAGGATGCAATTGCCATTTTTCATGGCCAGGTGCAGGCAGCACATATTCTACAATAGTTTCTTGCAGAACTGGATCAATTAAAAGTGTAATATTAGGATAGCAGATCCCCCTTAATGTCTATTGTCTGTGTTCTGTCCTGCTACCACTTTTTGCTGTCATTGATCTTAACTCTCCATGACTCTGGTACATCCTTAAGCATTCATATATCCAAATAGGGACTTTTTCTAAAAATAACAACTTGTTAATAAGCTCAGTAAACACCAAGTAGCCCTTCACAGGGACTCATCAGGTCCATCAGCAGTTCCGCTGCCTGCTTCTCTCTGTCAGAAGAGAGCCAATTTCACCCCACAGGAACATACCTGGCCCTGAATTTCCTCCTCACCAAAGCTTGTCTTTCTCTTCTCAGGGCCCACTTGGACTTCAAGGTCCCATGGGAGCCCCCGGAGTCAGAGGTTTCCAGGTCAGTTTGCTGACAAGTGGGATTTGATGTGCATCATGGGTGGCAAGCCCTTTTTCTACAAAGTTCTGGCAAGAGAAGTGCATGATGGCAACAAGTGATAGGAAGTGTCTTTCCATTTGCCAGAACCAGTTTGACACCCACATTACAGAGGATAGTGGAAAGAGCACAAGGCCAGATAAGCTGCCTGGTGGAACGACTTATCTTTAGTGTTTGTTGGCCAGTGGCTCTGGCTGAAACCTTCTGGGAGTATCACGTGGTCAGAAGGCACAGCTGGGACCTTATTAGTGAAAGAACCAGGTCATGAATGAAAGGCTGGAGCACTTTGGCAGTGTGACCTCAGGTGTGACACGTGGTGGGGCAGAAGTTGGAATGAGCTGTACCAACCATCACAAGTGGTGCCAGCAGCCACAGCAGTCCCTGGGTCCTGGGGGGAAAGGAGACCGAAGACAAAGGACCTTTTTGAACATGTTATGGAGACTGGTGAACTTTCGTGTTTCCTGGAACTTGAAGATCTTTCTTTTTTATTTTCCTAACAGGGTCCAAAAGGTGCCAGTGGTGAACCTGGCCTTCCTGGTCCAACTGGAATTCGTGGAGAGTTAGGTGACAGGGTAAGGACAAGACATCTGTAACTAATGTTTGAGAGATGTGAGATTAGAGCACAACGGGGACCCCAAACAGGGTGTAGCTGATGTCAGCCCAGCAAACACAAGCAAACCTGGTAGGAGGGCTAGATGGGGCATCCCCACCCATCCTCTGTGCCTGCTCTGTGCCCAAGATGGACCCCACAGCAGGTAGCAGGATTGGTGCATCACGGCTCTTCAGTTCCTGCCCTTGCTTCTGCTTCAGGTCAGGAACTCACACTATGTTTAGGCAGCAGGGGTTGCTTAAAAGAGACTTTGGAATCCTGTCCTAGGCAGAATACAGGATTGTTTGGGGTTTTTCCCTGCCTTGTTTGTTGCTTTCACCAAAGCCTTGCTCCCCGTGAGCACAGCAGAGCTGATTCATGCCTGCTTGTTACTCAGATGCTTGATTAGATTTTCTGGATTTTTTTTTTAAATGACAGTTCACAAAGTTATTTCCTTTCTGAACAGCAACACACCTGGGCCCCACGCCTCAGAATAACAGGGGCTTTTTATTTAAATGAATTGATTCTCATTGAAAAGAAGCCAGCAGGGGAAAGTGAGTGACATTTGTTGGGGGTGGGCAGGAGAACAGTAGGCGTGTGTTCCCAGCTCCCTGGACTCCAGCTCTGAGGTGAAGGTTCTGTGTAAGCAATCACAGCATCACAGGGGGGGGTCACAATGGCCCCTCTGTGCTGGCTCCAGGCAAGGTTAAAAAAGCCTCTTGGAGGGATTTTGAGCCTGGAAGTGTGAGACAGGAGGTTTATTGTGGAGCTGCAGGGTCCTGTCTGCAGTCAGGGCTCCACTGCGGTGAAAAGTATGAGTTGAGAGGGAAAGAGGCCCCTGCCCAGAGCAGCCTGGTGTCCAGAGAGCCGAGAGGGGGTGGAATGTTTTGCTTAAAGAAAAAGAAAATAATTTAAAAATCTAGGGTTTATTTCTGGCTCTGAAGTTGTGCGGTTGCTCTAAGATGTAGACTTCAGGGAGACCTTATCACCATGTTCCAGTACTTCAAGGGTGGCTGCCAAGAAGATGGAGACTCCCTATTTACAAGGAGTCATGTGGAAAAGACAAGGGGTGATGGGCACAAGTTGCTCCTGGGGAGATTCTGATTGGACACAAGAGGTAAATTTTGCCCCACGAGGACAGTCAAACAGTGGAACAGTCTTCCAAGAGAAGTGGTGGATTCCCCCACATTGGACAGTTTTAAGTCTCAGCTTGACAGGGAGCTGAGCCATCTCATAAACTGTAGTAGTACCTAGAAAGCTTGGACCAGATGATCCTTGATATCCCTTCCAACCTGGCATTCTGTGATTCTGTTGATTGTTTCTTACCAGCCCAGCTGGTGAGCACCTTTCCCCAGGAGGCGTGGATAAGCAATACCAAGTTTGGATAACCACAGCAGGTTTGTCTGCAATCAGCACAGCCAGCTTCCGTGCTTGGTACTGGGCACAAGGTTTGGGCTGGGACAGTTCTAAGACCTCGGGTAGTATCTTTACAGCTTAAACAAAGAGCCAGAGCTGCTGGGGGTGATGGCATTTGCTGGGGGGAGGACAAAGAGAGCAGCAGGTACCACCCTGGGGTTGCTTTACTGCCAGCCCAGCTGCTGGTCCTGACGTTTATTAAGAGGAGAACTGCAAAGAAGGGATCAATAAGATCCCAGCACCCAGCTGCAGCCAACCCATCACACCCTCCTGAAACTAATCATGGCTTTTCTTTTTTTTTTTAATTTGGAAAAAAACCTCTTAATAATTCCTGCAAGCCTGAGCTAACAGGTACTGACAGGCTTTTTCACAGTCTTTGGACTGACTGTGGCCAGGAATATAAACCAGTGGATCAGTGTGTTTGCTGGCATGAAAAACAGAAGAGGTTTAGTGCATTTGACTGTGAGATATAAAATAGCTTTGAGACTATATTTGAGCCATCCTGTTGGAGTGGGATAGTGGGGAGAGGAAGGATTTGACTGTTATTACTGACTGTGGTAGTAGTAGGTAAATATTGTTCCTAAGGATTTTTATTAAGATCAAATTCCTGAGGATTCTGAATGCCAGCAGCCCTCTGGGGCAAGGTCTCTCTCAGCTCCATGCTGGCATCACTAGGGGCTTGGCCAGACATGTTGGTGTGGTTTAACTGACAGTGACACAAACGTGAGGGACAGTTGGTGGATGTGGAGCTGATGCTCCTCAAGTCCTGTCACTTCTTCCTGGCTGTGAATTACACAGTTTTGAGTCAAAATCTTTGTGGCTAAGCTTTTCTTTAAGGGAGTGTTTGTTGCAGGACACAGTCTCTGGTCACTAAACTGGGTTTTATTGCCACAAACTTTCATGGAGCCTCAGGACTCTGAAGTATAAATCTAGGTGATAATGTTCAGAAAAGGATGTATTTCCTTTACCATCAGGAAACATAAAGTGGGGATTAGAAATAACCACAGCAGTTCTTGCATTTCCACAGTCCATTGGCTGTTTTGCTGAGAATTGTTTTTTCTTTAATAGAAATCTTCCCTTTTTTAACTTATTCAGTGCTTGGCTTGAGCAAAATGACATGCCCTTGTCATGTGTGCTTGTCCTCCTCAAAGATTCTGTTCTGCTGAGCCATCTCCAGACCTAGTTATTAAAAAAGGTCAGTTTGCAGATGCCAGATCACTGAATATGCTGTAGAGATCCTGTCTGAAGGGTAAAATGGCTGAATTTCCCACGTAGATTTGGCAGTAGAGAAAAAAAATCTGGGGTTCTCCTGGATCCCTTGCTCTGCTGGGCAGACCCAGAATCATGAAAAGGGTTGAAATGTCTCGTGGCCTCTCTGTGAATATCAGATAGATAAAGGTGGAAGGATTTTTCAAGTTGCCTGGATTATTCCTAGGGTGTTAATAAGTCCATGATCTAAATGTATTTTATTCCTGTGGCAGTATTGTTTGTGAATCTCAAAGACAGAAGCATGTATCTCGAAATCCCCAGGGAAACTGACAGCCTAATTAAGCCCTGAAAAACCATCCTGACTTTTTGCTCTTGTAGTACAAATATGTTCTTGTCTGGTTTATACCAGAAGGAAATTTAATCTCCTTCTCACATCTTCAGGTGTGGAAGACAGAGATCAATTGCCACCAGTGTCATCCTGGACCTCCTCCTTTGTGAATCTGTTAAATTGCTGGTTTGGTCAGGAGAGGGAGATGACAATGATGAAAAATAGAGGGTCAGAAGCAAAACAGAGTTTGTGCTTCTGGGATGGATGAGAAAGTTGACTTTCCTGAGACAGATTTTAAAGCCTAGGATAAAAAGCACAGAATTCAGTTTAGTTTTACTTAGGAAGTTGAGGAGGTGGTATGAAAAAGGGCAGTGTAGATACCCTGTGCCAGGCAGGTGGGGAGCAGTGCATTGCTGAGCCATGTCAAGGAAGTCCCTTTGGTCTGGCTGGTGAGGACTTGGTGGAGAGAAGACCACCAGGCTTGAGTGGGAAGGTCCTGCCTGGCCTGGCAGCTGCTCTGCAAGAGGCCTGAGAAACTGTCCTAGAACACAAACCAGTGACTGCAGAGGGCCACAAAGCTAGCAAGGATACTTAAAATCTCTTCTGCTTTCTGAGAAGTATGAATGACACTCAGTCCCTCCTACTTGGCACTGGGAGACTAGTTCCCAACCCCTTGCTGAGTGACTGACCACACCAGGAATTCACAGGAAAATGACAGTTTGAGCTCATTTGCCTTCTTTCTTTTTCTTATTCTTAGGGTCCTACTGGAGTTCCTGGTCCCAAAGGCAACCAGGTAAGTGGTAATTTTCCTGCTGTAGTCAGCAGAGGCATCCAAACTGTACCTTGGGTGCAGCCTTTGACAACACAAACTGCTTTTATTCCCTCAAATGAAAATATTCTGGAGAAGGCACCAGAAAAACCCTCTTAGGGTACAGTGTTAATTCTGTTATCTCACTTTCAGGGCATGGCTGGAGCAGATGGCCTCCCAGGTGACAAAGGAGAACTAGTAGGTGTCCTTAAATTCAGTAGAATTGACCCCTCAGATAACAGCTGGGTTTAGACACCCACGTATCAAGAACTAATATGATCAGTAAGGCTTAACCTCAAAGAGTTCCAACCATGATGGCTGTGAAAAGGAGAAGGCAGCCATTCAGTAGAATTGACCCCTCAGATAACAGCTGGGTTTAGACACCCACGTATCAAGAACTAATATGATCAGTAAGGCTTAACCTCAAAGAGTTCCAACCATGATGGCTGTGAAAAGGAGAAGGCAGCCCAAGCCTTTCTGCCACCATCCTCATGGTGCACATCAGGTCTTGGGAGGTCTGATGTTAGATGTGCATTTGCTGATGAGATCATGCCTTCTTATTTTCCTTTTCTTTCTGACAGGGTCCCTTTGGTCCCCCTGGCCAAAAAGGAGAGGTATGTGTCAGACACTGTGGGCTCCTGCCCTACAAGGTTTGGGACTGAATGTGCTTGTTGCATCTCCTGATGCTGTATCTCCATAAACTGTTCTGGCATTGATGTCTAGAAGCAGGTTTTTGTCATGGTCATGCTGTAAAACCTATGACAATGACAATTTTCTGTGGCACTCAGAACACTAAAATGTGTGTAATCATTTTGTTGTATCAGGGACTCCTATTACCATGTAAACCCACCCAAACACTCCTACCTGGTCAGCCAGGTCAGGGAACCCAAAGAAAGGCTTAATTAATTAATTAATTAATCCCATGAGATAATAATGGACCATGGCTTCCATTTTAACTGGTCCTTTTTTTTTTTCTGCATTACAGCCAGGAAAAAGAGGAGAACTTGGTCCAAAAGGTGTCCAGGGACCTAATGGGACAGCTGGAGTACCAGGGATCCCAGGACATCCAGGCCCCATGGGCCATCAGGGGGAGCAAGGTGTTCCTGGCATCACTGGAAAACCTGGGCCTCCAGTAAGTGTTCCCTGCTGGTGGGGCACAGGCAGGGGGTCCCTGATGGGAATAAATGGATCATGGATTTTGGATGCATATTCAAAACATCAAGTCCTGCATTGAGCAGGCAGTAGGTACCTGCACATGCAGGATAACGACCTTTGCATCCAGAGTTTTCCCATGGAAAAAGATGAACATCTTGATAGTTTCTGAATTGAAATCTCCCAGAGTGCAGAGCTTGAGGATTGATCTTCTCTCCCAGTGATGGACAGACTGTCTGTGCCCACTGGAACGGGCTGTCAGTCACTGCCCTCGTTACAAAAGTCAGTCAGAGGTTGGTCATTTAAAAATACAACTCCTATTCACTGCTCCAAATGTTAGACATGTTGGTCCAGAGCTCGTGTTTTGTCATTCAGGAAAGGCCAAATGAGCCCCAGATTCAATGTCTGGCCTAACATTAAAATGAATGTCTGCCATGAATGTCACACAGCTGAAGTGTGGCATCCTTTGAAAGGGGGAAAAATCCATTCCTCTCCATGTGGGATCTTGTGCATCTTACTGAGCTGCTGGAGAGGAGTTTCATATCCTGATGCTTCTGCCAGGGGTGATGATCAATAGGGGATTTGTTTCAGGATGGATTCTGCTGTTAATTGCAGGGCAAAGAGGCCAGTGAACAACACATAAGAGAACTCTGTGGGGAAATGATAAATGGTGAGTATTACTGGGAGAAAACTGACTGTAATTACTGTATTTAGCTGAAGATGAGTCGATCTTGAACATAAGATAGCTCCTCAGCTTTGTTATTTTTCTGTCTCGATAAGAAAAAATACACTGACCTTTAATTTAAGGACATTATTCAGGAGGTCACCTTGTTGTCTGGGATGTCTTTCATTTTTCCACAACTAGTATTTTTAAATGATTCATTGTGGTCACATACAAAGTGTGCTGAAAGCAGCTCTGACACAAGCATTGTTACACTCTGAAATACTGTTTCAGAAACCTTAACTATAATTTAAGTATCCTCTTCTAGAATACCTAGTATCTTTTACAGTGGTCTAGGAGCCAGGAAATATCAATGGTTTAAAAACCTGAAAATTTCTGACCAAAAGAGGTTAAAAAAAAACAACCCAACAAGGCACAGATGAGCTGAGAGGGCAGATTCAATGTTTCCTTCTCCAGAAGTAGTAAGTGTGCAGCAGTGGTAGGGAGCAGAACACAGACTCTCAGACACCCAGTTTTCAGCTGCTCTCTCCATCAAGCACCCTTGGTGGCAGATGATGACAAACACCAAGCAAAGAGTGACAGTTTTGAACATGCAGCTTTTAATTGTCCTTTTCCAGATCAAATTGCACAGTTAGCTGCTAACCTGAGAAAGCCCTTGTCTCCTGGAATGACGGGTCGTCCTGGCCCAGCTGGTCCCCCAGGTCCTCCTGGGACAGTGGGAAGTGTTGGGCACCCCGGTCCTCGTGGTCCCCCTGGGTACAGAGGGCCAACAGGAGAGCTTGGTGATCCTGGTCCCAGAGGTGAGTGAGACCAAACTGACCTGCTTCTTTTTGATGCCTACTGAAATACATTGCAAACTGGTAGTGATTGCAGCAGTGGAGAAGAAAAAATCAGCTGCTGGAGTTCTGGAGAGCAGTTTTGCATCTGTAGGGGTGCAGGGATCCTAGCTGTGTCCTGAGGTCTTGGGGTGCCTCTTGGTCTTTCCCCTTCCTGTCCCAGGATCCAGCTGCAGTACACAACTCACTGCTGAAATTGTCTGTTTATGATTAAAGGTGACCCTGGCGAAAAGGGCGACAAAGGACCCGTTGGTCAAGGTATCGATGGGCCTGACGGTGACCAAGGACTTCAAGGTAAGGCTGTGCAGATAATGCACTGAAACACAAGAGTGGGTTGGAAGGGACCTCTAGAGACCATCTAGTCCAGCCCCCCTGCCAGAGCAGGATCACCTAGGGCAGGTCACACAGGAACATACCCAAGTGGATGTGGGATGTCTCCAGAGAAGGAGACTCCACAACCTCTCTGGGCAGCCTGTCCCAGGGCTCTGTCACCCTCACAGTGAGAAAGGTTTTCCTCATGTTTAGGTGGAACCTTCCAGGCTCCAGCTTCCATAAGCCATGACTAAAGTGAAGGCACAAGAGGGGCAGCTCTGTGTATTGAGGGTGCTATAAACACTTTGTAATCTTCACAGTAGGTGCAGATAACGTGGACAGTAAACCTAATTAGCACATCCCCTCTTCACACCACTCCTGCCTAGGCCTAAGTGTTTTGGAGAAGAGGCTGCTGGGACAGCCAGACTCTTAATTTGTTCTTGGTTTCTTCCACTAAGGCTGAGAAAGGAGAGGAATTTTATAGACTGGGAAGTCAGAATCCTTCTTAACTAATCACATGTGGTGTCAGGGTCAGAAGGTTGTTATTCTCAGTGGTACTTCATATGCAGCAACTAATTAACTAATTAACAAGCAGTGTATCAGTTCATTTAAAGGTGTGTAACAACTGGGAGGCTTTGGCTCCAGATTAAAGCCCAAGGATACTGCCTGTTGCCTGTGTCCTGATGGACTCGTGTCTTTTTGATGCTTTGCTTAAAAAATGCCCAGAGTGAGAGGTACAGCCTGGACTACCAGCTGCTGCCCCCCGACCTGCAGCTCAGGTTTCTGGATCAAATGAGAAATCAGGGACTCTATTTCATTTTACCAAAACCAAATATAGCTGGTTATAATCCCATGAATCCTTTATCAGAGGATTCAAAGATTAATCAATGCAAATAGATTATTGTATCTTAGAAACTTGAAAGAATATTCTTTATTTTGCTTACCTAGTGAAGCAGCTTTTCTGCTTGTGATTACATCTGGGCAATGGTTACATTACAGGCACCAAAAGCAGGCTCTGCAACCATGTAATTTTATAAAACCAGAATATTTATACCCAGTTGTCTTAGCTTCCATAAAAGAATTGCATTTATCCCTAAATGTTTTCATTTCCAAAGTGTGTAAGAAGAGGCTGTTTCACATATTAGGCATTGAGAGCACGTGTCCTACTCAGGAAACGTGTGATCAGCAGTAGGTGCAGTTTATCACATAAATAAAAATAATCAGGCCCCAACTCTTCATCATAATTAAGACAGGACTGCAGGTTTACAGACCTCCTGATATGTCTGTCCCTTAGGAAGACAGAATTGTATTTTACAGTATGTAAGAAAGCTTCAGTAGCTTGCTGCTACAGAAATTAGTTTTGTGAATTATGTTTGGCATCTGAAGGAAAAAAAGAAATTAAAAAATAAATAGCTTGAGTCTATCCAAAGCAGAAATTATTTTTGCCAATTAAAAAATACATATGTCATTGCAAGCAAATGTGTGAAATTAGACACAGGTATTAAAGAGACTCCTTATCTGTTATGTCAAGGAGGTGTTCTGTATCATCAGTCTCTCTCCTCTCCTTCCCTTATTCAGAATCTTAATCACAGCTAAGGAGCTGTGATGAACTGAAGCAGCTGAATCTGAGGAGCAAGCTGAGGGCCAGGAAGGAGGGACAGATGTAGCTGGTCACAATAAGTAAGCTGAGAATTCCACATCCAGGAAATTCCTTGGGCAAACTATTCAGGGACAATGTAAAATAATTCTGGTCACAAATGACTTGTTATTATTGATGGAGCCCTACACTAACAGGAGCAGTGCTGAGATGGAATCCAGTTCTACAGGCAGTGACAAAAGTGCAACACTAAACATCTGCCTTCCATATGCCAAGGTAATGCCAGGAAATCCAAAGGCAGTCTAAAAAATCCAATGCACATACTGCAGATTCAGGCTAAATTTATTCAACACCTTGTACTCAACAGGCCATAACAAGTCTGATGTACAGACACTCAAAATATTTTAAGAACTCTAAAAGTAACACACACACATATTAAATGAAAAATGAAAAAAGGTTAATAATTAATGTAATCTTTCTCCCCTTCTTGTTTAGGACCACCTGGTGTACCTGGAATTACTAAAAACGGTCGGGATGGTGCTCAGGGTGAACCCGGTCTTCCAGGGGATCCTGGTACTCCTGGTGCTATTGGGGCTCAGGGAACTCCAGGAATTTGTGACACATCGGCTTGCATGGGAGCTGTTGGAGCATCAACTTCCAAAAAATCATAAAACAACAGTACAAGAAGTGGAGAAGGGACTGAATATTTAAATAAAGGGTACATTGTAAGAAAACAGACAGAATCCTCCTAGTGATAAATGGACAGATGTTCCTTCTATTGTATTAAGTGGAGACTTTGACACAGTTCTATGAAAAAGAAAGCATCAGATGAAAACTTGTAATTAAAAGATGCTTTATGAGTATTTTCTCCTCCCCACCCCCCCAGTTATTTTCCAGAATTTTTACTGCTAAATAATCTCACCTTCCCTTTCTCCCTTTGTTCAGGACACCTGCAAGAGGAAGCATTGTTCCTTTTTACCATCACCCTCCCTCCCCAACTGTACTAGAGATCATTAATTTTCCTGTATAAATGTTTGAGCCTTGTCCATTGAATTCCTTGGTGCTGTTCCCACTGACTTCAGGTAGTGCACAAACCTGCTTAAGATACACATTGCTGAGCTATTTGGGCACCTCACATCAATGAAAATTAGGCATATAAATATCTCGTATTTTAATATCCTAAGATTCTGGCTTAAGTAAAGACCAGAGCTTATGTCTCTGCTGTCAATTACCAGTTTTTCAGATTGCACCTCAAATATTTGCCAAGACAAGTAAATAGTAATCCTCCTGCAATCGAATTCTGCAAGAGGTATAATGTATATATTTTAATATACAGGGGACACTCTTTTGTACATTTCCATATGACAGTAAAGGAAATTAAATAACACCATCTTCACAACCTCTACTTAAGCTATTTGCACAGTAATTGTGACTGAAACCCCAAATAAGAAAGGGTGCTCTTCTGAAGTCCAGCCAAAAACACCTGTATGAACTGTTGTAAAAATAAAAGGAGATTTTGGTTTTTTTACCTTTTCTTTGTGATGTTGTATCTGTCATTATACACATCAAATTAACTCAGTTGAACTCTGTTTTCCAGAACTGGTTGTACTAGGATTGTCTGGAAATAAATTGCTGCAAAATTCCGTATCCGTGATTTAAACAGTATTTGGGAGACCTTTTTGTACTTTAAAACCTGCTAGCATCATCTATTAATAAATATAAGAAAACCACTCTCAGCTCACACACTACTCTATTTCTGCCCTAGTATGCTAAAGCTTATGAACAAAGAAGTCATATTAATGTTTAAATATGAAAATAGTTTCTGCATTTAAATAATCTACTTTTTACAATATACCACTCTTGGACTAAAATAACCACACAAGAACCTGTTGGACAGTTGTGTGACAGACAGCAAAACTAGTCCTGTGTTAAAAAAAATAGCTAACACCATTGTGTTACTTTCTGGGGCTGTGTAGTTTAAAATGTATATGGCAAATATGGAATGTATAATAGCAGGACAGTTTAGAAACTGTGCACCTAATTAACCAATATAGCCTTTAAATTTGTAATAGAAAAATTATAAGATGGGAACTGTAACTTCTTTTTACACTTGAAGAATACATTTGCAGCTAGTCTTTAAAATAACAGGACAGATGGATGTTCTACAGCTATTTCTAATTCTACTGGATCATTAAAAAAAAATACAACCAACAAAACAACAACAAAAAAAACCTAAGCAGAACCACAAACAGAAAAAGAACATATTTTTCATAACTGAAGTGGAAAAATACTTAGTTGTCAAGACATTTTCTTGTAGCTCCTGGTCCCAAAGCCCCCTTAGCAGAGCACTGACTGCTATTGCTGGTAGTTGACTTTCCATTTCTAATAAGGAATTTTTTCTTTAAAGCTCTATTTATATATTTTTACAAGTTATTGTTTGCAATTCACACTCAGCATGTAAATGGAGAAACTAAAATACAGTTTGGGCCATTGTTAGTTAACCACACTTGTCATGCACTTCAAGGCAGTCAGCTCAGACTACTTGGTCTCCGTAGCCATGTGTGTTTTCCTGCACTGGACACGTTACAAATGAGTCTGATCTTGGTACTTTTAGTCTCCTGCCTGTTTTACCACAGAACACAGTCTCAAATTCCTAAAAATCAAAATAAATAACAATTATGTTTAATATAGGTATTTACTTGAGATGTATGTTTTTGTTTCACTACTGTCTTTGGGAAATAAAACTATACACCTGTAGTAGAAAGTGCTGAGAAGCCACACCAGGGTCTAGACAAGCAGGTTTTCCTACCCATGCTCCATCTACTCTCTGCAGACACTAAGCAGAGCCAGAATTACTCTGGGGCTGCAACTGCTGGTGTGGTTGCATGAGAGCTGCTTATAGAGCTCATAAGCCTTTACTACTCTCGCCCACTTGGAGACAGTGTGGGCATGTAGTTGTGATTCCCTTCCCTTAACCACTAAGTCCAGGAAAGTCAGCTAGAAGGCAAGTCCATGAAACACACAGGAAATAAAGAACATTAAGGAGACAAGGAATGACTGAAGAGGACTCTAGTTCTACAGTGGTGTCCAGCTGGTATCATGCTCAGGAGCTGGGCTAACTGAAAAAATAAATAAATTCTAAAATCTCATTTGAAAAGCCTCACTGCAGCCAGCCTGTGACTGCACACTACTGAACTGAAGCTGTTATGAGGACAGATATTAAACAGAAGCACTTTTAAAAGGAAGTTTCAGTGATAAAGAGGCTCTTCACAAACAGCATCAAGCAGAAGCACTCCATATACTTTTAGCTACGACAGATCTAAAACATTTCACATTTTTATCAAGAACAAGAATGAGATTAGATTGCACACCTGTTTCAGAGAATCCCCATGCCTTTCCTGGATGTACTTGAGAAATGCAGTTGTCCATTGCAAAGTAGTTGCCTTGTCAGTATCAACAGTACAGAAGGGAACCAGGAGATTCAGCTCGTCACAACAGATCCGGATCCTGCGCCTACAGCAAATACAAAAGGTTACCAACCCATGGGCAAGAGGAAGAGAAACAATTTCAAAATCAAGACTACAAACCATGGGCTTTGAGGACTTCTTCTTTTTGTTTGCTACAAGCTTTGTATTTGTATGTTAGCTGTGTTAAAGGCAAGTTACCTTATCTTGAGATACTTCATTAAATGTTTTGAACTCTCTCTTCTTGTTTATTTATAGAGTAAAAGCCAACAAAAACAACCACAATGAAACAGACATAGTTTTCCCCCCTAACAAACACCCAGCCCTCACTGTCTACATTGCTTTTTCTTGTAGGCAAAACAAAGTATGTCAAATGTACGTTCCACTCTGGATAACTATGGGAATGTTACAGCATCAGTGTTTTAGGCTTCAAACCCTTTGTCTACCTCCTGTCTCTCTCCAGGCGGTTGTGTCTTTCCCTGCGCTGAGTGATTCCATCCTGTGAACCACTTTGCACCTGCAGACTCGAACTTGGCTGTGCTGCCTGCCAAGGGCCCTGGGCAGCCCCAGTGCTCTGAATGTCCTCAGGTATGTTCTGAATCTCAGCCAGAGGTTTACGGTCTATGGTTGGATCCGACGGGCTCATTCGGCTGCAGCTTCTTTTGTTGATCACTTGCTTGGATAAGGTGTCTTCTTGGAAAAACAAAGGGGAAAAGAAGAACCTCTTCATAATGTCCCACTGATCACTGAAAACGAAACTTTCCCCCCCCACGTTATTTATGTGGAATGATCTTTGAAGCTTGGTTGCCAGGCTAGACTGACCCTCGGCAGCCCTAAGGCAGCGCTGGTTCAACATCCTCCCAGCTCCTGCCTTCCCTGAGAAACCATCAAGATCTTTGCATTTCAGGCAGTCCTTGAAACAACATTCTTCAAGCTGATACTGACTGGATCTGCTGTATCAACTTTGGAGTCAGAAAGTGTGGAAAGGAACCAGCTGCTTACGCAAGGCCCAGCTTTTCAGAGCTACATTGTAATCTTGGGTTTATCTCATTTTAAGCTAGAGGTGCTAAACAATTTTCAAAGCACAGCTAAACTCACAGCTGGTGAACTTCTGTGAGAATTCTAGTCCTACATTTCCTACAGCACACCTCAGACATAAAAACCTCGTTATCATTCACTAAAATCACATTCCTTCTAGAAAACACACAAATTCATTAAAAATTGTAGCTTTGAAGGCCAAGAGAAAGCTAAGTGAAAAGAAAATAAATGGTTTACCTCCAACTTTAATCCAGACTTCCTCAGGCAAAGTTCTATTCATAGCACCCACTGTCTGCTTTGTGGATTCAATTTCCTGATAGCAGAAGGATAATGCCTTGGGTATCCCAAGGTCTTGATGTCTGGCAGCTTCCAAAATAGTGCAAGGCGTTCCAGAGGCCTGTGAAAACCAAAAAGGAAAAAGTTAAATACTTACAGGACTATATAGACAAAAAGAGACTATTTTGGTATCTTCACATTAACTTCTAAAGTTGCAGCCCCATGATTTAATGTGTTGTATCAGAATAAATCCCAATTACTTCTGCAAACCACAACCAGAGGGATTTTAACTGACTGTTGGATTTTTTGGGGATACCCCTGACATTTCCAAGTGCCATGCTGTCAGTCTTGCTTCAGAGGTGACTTAGAGTTGGGGGTAAAAAAGGTGGTTTTCATCAAAATTAATTAGAATAAAAGGGAACCATGGAAAATGGTACAAAGTCTCTCCATCCTGTCTTGCATAGATGAAGCTGATACACTGATAAACTCAAGAAAAAAACCTTTGTAGTAGGAGATCTAATGGCCTACTGATCATTACCTGGATGCACATTATTACAAAGGCCACAATATTAACTGGAGTATCTTTGATGGTCTTAAAAATAAGAATTACAATAAATAAATTGCATGGCAGATCATTCTGATCATCCCTATTGAAGCCAAGTCAAGTTTTAACACAAACCCTTAAGAACTGTATTACACCCAAGAGTTTAAAATTATTAGCATTTGAAATGAGCAGAGTGCAAGCAGTGGTGAATACATCATCTACCTGTGCTTGTAAAGGATTAGCACTCCCAGCAGTGGAACACGTGTTCATAGTTAATAAGGGGTATGCAAACTGTAAAGCAGGGGTGGCAGCTGCAGTCTTATTTTTTGTTAACACAGCACACTTGTTTTCTTGCTGATGAAGAGGAACACCTATCAGTTCTGACGGCTGTCGAATCAACGTTACTAAACTTAAAAAAAACAACAACAACAAAAAACAAACACACAACACAGAAAACATGCCAGACTGACTACTTGAAAATGAGCACAGAAGAATTTACAGCTACACATACTTCTAGTAACTATCACCATGAAAACACTTTCATTTACTGTAAACAGAAATTGTCATCTTGCCTAATTCAGGGACCAAAAAAAAAAATAAAATCAGCTCAGAAGGTATTTTACTCTCTGCAGTAACAATTCAGTTTTATGCCTCCACAGAATGTTTTATCAGCACTCTAATACAGTCACAAGGTTGGACTGTCAAACAGTATTTTGCTCAAAGCTTCCCCAAAGTCAGGCTTCCACATTGTAACACTAATCAATCTTAAAATTTTAATTACGATCAAAAATCAACTTTGCTTTTAGCAAGTTGCATGTTAAAACTAGGCAATGTTCTTCTCTCACCTTTATTTATATTACACATTATCAAGACTAAAGTTGTAAAGTAATGAACTTTGGAACTACAAGCTGTACCATTTATGCAATATACAGAGGGGCCTAATCTGAGTGGAGCTGCAGCCACATTTGAGTGGCACAGTTTAAAAAAGCCCAACCCAGTATGTAAGAAAATCAGTTTTGAGCTACATGATGATACATAGTTTAACATAAACTAAAATTAATTGCAACACACTTGTTACGAGTTATTCCAGATTCTTGGGGATCTTGACATCTGGGGTTTTCTGTCTGGATGCTGTTGAATCTGTCTTCCAACCGAACTCTGACTGCAGATTTAGATCTAGGCTCTGGTGTCAGTGCCGAATTTTCAACAAGTATGTTTCCTTTATTCGCCCCAGCAAAATTTTCATCATGTTTAACTTTTACTAAACTGTGTCCCGGGACTTCTACAGAGCTACTGTTAGGTGTTTTATCTGTTTGGAGGTTAGACTCGCCAAGTAACAACATTCTGAGCTCCTGAATGTCAGCATAGCCCAAACGTGGGTTTGAACTTCGCAAATTGCTGTCAGAAGGTAATCCTGACTGACAGGTAACTGGGTAAACCGACTGGTTCCCAGAGCTGTTTGACGAACACCCCTCCTGACTGGTGTTGAGTGAGGTCTGGTGCAGAGAGGGGTCTGCAGAATTACCAGGTGCAGAGAAAGAACTGAGCCTGGCTTCCACTTCACCTTCACTAGCTTGTGCCTCCGTATGTGAGTAAAGCATGCGCTGCAGCTGGCTATACTCAATTTCCATCATCTCCACAAGGCTGACGTCTGTGGTGGTGAAGCTAAGATTTTGCTCACCAAAGGAAACGTCACTTGAGCCTCCAGGTCCAACAGCAACGGGAGCGGGATCAGGAACACTAGCTGTGCTCTGAGGGTTGGAGGTCTGAGGCTCCCCTGGGGCTGATCCTGACATGACTACAGTAAACCTAGTCAGTTACCACTGCCACTTTCACCAGTAAAACACACAACCTGCAAGAATTACCGGTAACACACATTAAAAAGGGTGGGAAGAAATCGCACTTAATACCGACTCCATACCACCGCGAGGTAGCTAAGGCGAAGGAAAAGCTCCAGATAAGCAAGGTACCAGAGGGTGACCGCCTCCTCCTCCCCCTCCAGTGGCCCCTCCGAGCCCCCCCCTCCCGCTCCAGCGCAGCTGCTCACAACAAACGGCTTTCACCTGCCACCGGCCGCCTCGGGGAGGCTCTGGGTGCTCTGCTGCCTGCGGCTCCCTCAGAGGAGCCCGCCAGCCCCAGCGCGGCCCCCGCTGCCACAACCTGCGGGTGGCGGGGACCAGCTCGCCAGCTTCCCCCGCCGAGCAGGCGGCCCAGCCGGCCCCTCGCCGAGGCTCCGCAGGGGGAGGGAGGAGGACGGACCCGCCCGCCCCGCAGCCCAGCCCAGCCCAGCCCAGCCCAGCCCAGCCCAGCCCAGCCCAGCCCAGCCCAACGCCCGCGGCAGCCGCCGAACCCCCGCCCCAACCGCCGCGCGCAACCGCCGCCCCGCCCCGCGCATGCGCCCTGCGCCGGCCCCGCAGGAGCCGGAGCCGCGTCCCGCCCGAGCTGGGGCGGCTGCGGGGGCGGCGGATCCATCGCTGCCCCGGGCAGCCCATCCCAATCCATCGCTGCCCCGGGCAGCCCATCCCAGTGTCCGGCAGCCCATCCCAGCGTCTGACTGCCCGCTCCGTCAGGATTCGAACTGCAGCACTGGAAGCTCCACCTCAGCGTGAGGGTGACGGAGCCCTGGGACGGGCTGCCCAGCGAGGCTGTGGAATCTCCTCCCCTGGAGACCATCGAGACCCACCTGGAAGCCTTTCTGAGTGATCTGCCCTTAGTTTTGGCCGCGCTCTGGCAGGGGGGTTGGACTTGATCTTCGGAGGTCCCTTGCAACCCCTGACATGCTGTGATCCTGTGACAATATCCAGCCTAAACCTCAGGCCAGGCCCTCTTGTCCTGTCACTGGTTGCCTGAGAGAAGAGCCCGACCCCGCCTGACTGCAGCCTCCTTCCAGGCAGAGTGAGAAGGTCCCTCCTCACTCTCCTCCAGGCTAAACAACCCCAGCTCCCTCAGCCTCTCCCTCCAGCCTTTCCCTCCAGTCCCTTCACCAGCCTCATTACTCTTCTCTGGACCCACTGCAGCACCTCATTATCTTCCTTGAAGAGAGGAAAGAGCCCTCCCCAGTGTAGCAATGGATAAATTAAAACAAAAAAAAAAGTTGAACTTTTCTGGACCTGTGGTTTTATCACATAATTTCCTGAAAATGAACTCGGATGCTTGGTCTTCCACCCAGAGACCATTTGAACGCGTTCACACTGACTGCGAGTTGAGTTTTTCTGAAAGTTCAAAGCTGATCTGAATAAATATGCTTGATTTTCTTTAGATTTTTTTGATGCAAAATATACAAATTACTCTCTTCCTAATTTAAATAAAATATACATATATATTTTAGAACAGAGAGAAAAATCGCAAGCACAGATTTTTCATATAATTTTAGAATGCCTGCAATTAAACATCAGTTTTTAGTGAGGTCCTGCAAAACATCTTTCATTCAAGAGTGAGGAAATGAAACCCATGTGTCATCAGTCCCTTGTGGTTTGTTGAGAGGTGGCAATATTTAGAAAATAATACACACACGTAAGAAATGGACAACAGTTCTCTGTAGATGTTTATTCTACTTACAGTAACAAAAAATCCTGTGAAGTCCTGTATTTTAATGTACAGTGATATAATTTGCAATATAAAATACAATTTACAGAAATTTCTATCAAGTAAACCTAAACAAACACTTTTTTTTTTGCATACTTTTATGTATGTCTTTAAATTAGAAACATCTCATTAAGAAAAAAAATCTTACACCATAGTAGATGTTTGCATTTTAATACCACGTCTCTGTCTTTTAACATTTTGTCTACAGGTTCAGATGACCTTTTCCACCAGCAAATCCTCCTTCTGCAGGACTTTCAAAGATGCACCAAGATGGACTGTAAAATCTATAGTGAGATACACTGCACACATGCTACTTGTAATGTAGTCTTCAAGATGCTGACAGGAATCTACTCTTACATTTCCCAAACTATTTTATTAAAAAACAAAAACAAAAACAACAAATCAAAACATCTACCCAACTGTTAATCTACATGCTGAAATAAATTAGCAGGGGTTTTATTTCATACTTCAGAATGACGTACTTGGAAGAATACATGGAAAAGTAGCAATGCCATGTATTTCACAGTGAAAAACTTCCCTCTTGAATCACAACATGAAGTACCCCCCATCCTTCTTCTCAAGCTGAATGCAACTCATGTCATTTTTTGTGGGGAGTTTTATACACACACTGAGCCTAAATAGGGTTTAACCAAAAAAAAACAAAACAAAACAAAACGGTGACACTTTCTTCTTTTTTCATTTTTCTGGAGCAAAATACTTTTAGAAGGAAGCCTACAATAAAATTGAGACTTAAGTCTATGGCAAAATTATGCAAAAAACCCAAACAAATTAAAAAAGTTTGACTAAATCAATTCAATAGAGGTAAGAGATTCAGTGGCCTGTTTAACCAATTTATTCTTCTTTCCTTTGGTTTACCAATTTAGTCTCAGCCTTTTTCAAATTAATGTCTGGAATTTGTGTAAGTTTTGCTGGTTTTAAAGGTGCTTCTCTTGTATGTTCTTTTATTACAGATTTGTAAAAATGCAACATTTAAAACTCCTCAGCCTCATGAGAAAACCAAAGTATAACTTGTTTCCCTCCAAAACACGGAACACCTGTATATAAAAAGGAAGATAGTGCACTTGAAGTTTATAACATTCCGTTTTCAAATCCTCCATCAGTCACAAATAATTATTAACACTGTTGTTCTTCTCCTAAACACACACGACCATTCTGTTGTAAAATAAACAAGACAGCAACACTGGACTTTTATTTTGTTTTTCAAGCGTGTGCTGTAGGAACAACTTTGACACCAAAATATCACGTAAATGAGATGTAAAGGTATGGCTCCTAAGGTCTGGATTAAATTCTCTTATAAAATTACAATTCAAGTTACTGGAAAACATAACTTTATAATCTTAAAAAGCAATATGCTCTTCTTAGACTTTTTCCATTTCTGTTCTGTAAATGGAAATTTTAAGATAAAGATGCAAGTAGAAAAAAACAACATTTAAGTACAGGTAACGCTGTGAGTTTTTATAAGAAAAAACATTATGCACAAAATGCAGCAAGTGGAAGTCCAGTATGTTCTTGCCTTTCATCTGTTTGAGTATTTTCATTCACAGTTGTTTAAAAATTGCTAAACTGTCAGTTGTCCGTTCATTTTGTAAGGCTAGTATTTTGTAAAGGTGAGAATATACAGTATGTACAGAAGACGCCGAATCAGTCCTTGCGCTGTAGTAAAAGTCAATTATTCATGGGAAATACAGTATCAGTCATAATTCTACGACTGATTAGTGGAAGATGAAGCTTCTGCTTCTGTTGGTTTTGGGGTTTCCTTCGGTGTTTCTGGCTTCGTCTCTTTCCCAGTTTCCCTGCTCTTGCTCCGATCTTTGCGGTCTTTGCCCCTCTCTCGGTCGCGCTCTCGCTCCCTCTCCCGCTCTCTCTCTTTCTCCCGGCTCCGGTCCCGGTCTCTGTCTTTCTCTCTGTCACGATCTCTGTCTCTGCTTCTTGACCGCTCCCTGTCACGCCTTCTGTAGGAGTCTCTCTCTCTGGTTCTTGGTCTGTCTCGGTCTCTATTTCTCTCCCAGTCTTTAGCCCGCTCTGAATCCTTCTCTCTGTCTTTGTTTTGGTTTCTGTCTCTGTTTTTATCCCAGTCCTTGTCTCTGTGTCTCTCCCAGTCCCTGTCTCTGCTCCAGTTTCTGCCACGGTCTCTCTCCCAAGGCCTCCCGTGTTCTCGATCCCTTCGTCTCTCCTCAAAGGGTCTGCCTTGTCGATTATCTGCTTGCTGAGGCTCTGGCTGATCCAAACCCTTGTCTTTATTCCCTCCCTCATATCTCTCTCTCTGTCTCCCTTCAAATGTCTGGCCTCTAAATTCAGGATTTTTGCCTTCTCGGAAGTCAGAGGCTGACCACTGTCCTTCCAACTCAGATCCTTGTCCAGAAACATTAGAAAGAGATGCAGATGGTCCAGCCTCCTCCCACATCTCTTTTCTGTGGGATGGTGGGTGGCTTGGAAGGTCCAGGAGTGGTCTTGGGTTTGGCTTCATACCTTGTGCTGACTGACCTTGGAAATGAAATCTAGAAGAGGGAGGTTCATTTTCTTCTGGGTACAGTGCAGGTGTGGCTCCTCTTGGTCCTCCAAACTGAACTGGTGCTGGACCTCTCTGGTTGGCAAATCTGGGTGGTGAACTCCCTCTCCGTTCTTCAAATGGCTGTGGCAAAAGTCCTCTTGGACCAGGTATATGATTTGGAGCTGGACCTCTCTGCCCTTCAAATTGATTTGGGTGAGGCCCTCTTGGTCCCCCAAAATGACTCGGGGCTGGACCTCTTGGCCCTCCAAACTGAGGCCCTCCCCTCTGTCCTTTAAACTGAGCTGGTGGGGGTCGTCTTTGACCTCCAAAAGGAAAAGGTGAAGGTCCTCTGTTTCCCATGAACTGAGATGGATCTGGTCCTTCAAATTGTCCTGGAGGCCTAATCATTTCATGATATTGGGAATCTGAGAATTCCATTTGTTCCATGGGGGGTTCCCTACAATCCTCAAACTGAGATGGTGACATTCCCCTTGGAACACCATGGTAAGAAGGTGCAGGGCCCCTGTTATCACCAAAAATAGATGGTGGTCCATGCTGTGCAGAAAATAAGGAAGGAATGGGACCCTTCTGACCTGCAAATCTTCCAGAGGGAGGTCCTCTTTGTCCATCATTATTTGGAGAACCATGCTCTTCAGAGAACTGTGGTGCCGGTCCTCTAAAATTAGGTCCATGAGGTCCTCCAGGTGCATTGACCATCATTGTTGGTGGAGGCCCTCCTTTCTGCCCAGACAAAGAAAAGGGGGGTCCAGCTCGGTTTTCCTCAAAGTGCTGTGAGGAAGGTCCACCCTCACTCTGAACCGATGGGGATTCCGTTTGTTCCACAAATTGATGAGACTGAGGATTTATTTGTTCATCATATTGCATGGATGAAAGACCCCTCTCTGCTTCAAAGTGACCAGCTGCATTTTCCTGAGAAGCAAACATTGTATTTGAGTAAGAATCCATTCCCATCATTTCCTGAGACTCATTTGACCAGGATACTTGATGCATGTCTTGCAGAGCCAGACCATCGTTTGATGTGGAGAAATTAGGCTGGAAAGAAGTACTTGGAGGTGTCGGAAGCAGCACTTTACGTAAAGGTTTGGATGCAGGAGGTTCTCCAGAAGCTGTTTGACTCACGTTCTCCAAATTAACTTGAGCAGTATTTTCAAATTTGCTACTAGATGCCTCTTTCTGGGACACTGTAGAAACCTTTTCACTTGCAACCCAGTTGTCACCAGTAAAACCAGGCTGAGCAGCAGGAATTAAAGTTTTCTCTTCCTTACCAAGGGAAGTTTGCAAGGCATTTGGAAAACTTGCTGGAGCAATTTCTCTTGTGGAGATCTCACTCTGCACCACCTGTGGCTTTATTCGGATATCAACATTGTCATTAGCCTCTGTCACCATTCTTCTGGCTTGGCGAGGATCTCTGCTCTGCCTTGGGTCACAGCCTGGGTTTAAAACTTGTGCTTGCTGATTTAAAGATGAAGGTAAATCTACTTTTTGTGCAGCTTGCTGGTCCTGATGGAATAGCTCAGTCCTTATCAGGGAAGGTTTGGGTGGTGGTGACATTAAAGCATCGGACACTGAAAAATGAGCCATTGAAACACCAACAGCTGCTCTTTGCTGTCTGAGGGCTTCTTCTTGTTCCTCAAGTTGTCTTTTCTGTTCTTCTATTTGTTTGTTTAACTCTTCCAACATTTTTTGCTGTTCTACCAAGGATGAGGACGCAGACAAATCAGGCACGTACGAAGCAGATGTTTCTGAAGAATTGTTTTTAGAGTCAGTGAACATTTTGTTAGGTAAATCATCAACAGTAACTTTTGCTTCTTCCAAGATAGTTTCATCTTCGGGATCATAGGCCTCATCCTCCAGTTCTGCTGCATTAGATGGCTTTTCCACATTGTATCGTTTCTCAGTTTCACCAGTCTGCATCTCAAAAGCTTTCTCTGGTCCATATTCTTCTTCAGGATCATATGGCCTGTCATCCTCCTCCTCTTCTATAGCTTTGTCTTTTGACATCTGTCCAAACTGCTGCACAATGGGATCCAACAGAGGAACTGCTGACATGCCTCCCTCAGCAGCAGCCTGACTTTCCTGATTTGAAGACTGGGCAGTTTCAGAATCCTTAGCAAGAGGCTCAAATGTTTTCTTCTTGCCAAACAGGGTCTGCAGGATGTGCTCGAGAGGAGTGGCAGTTTTTGAGGATGAAGAATGTGTAGCAGTGGCACCTGCAGAAGCAGTGGTTGAAGACGGTGGTGGCACAGTACTTGTGGATCCACTTTTAATTGATGACAGTATTTTTAATACTGAAGGTGTGACTGCTGAAGTGTCTGGTGGCGGTGGAGGTGGAGGAGGAGGTGGAGGAGATCCCGGTGGTGTGGTACTTACAGTTGAATCTCCTGAAAAAAGTCCGTATTTTGGAGTTCTCTTCTCTTGTGAGGCACCTGTTGGCCCTCTCGAGAACAGTGAGGTCTCAGCTTCCTCATGTGCTTGAGTTCTGCTTCGCTTCTCCTCTATCTTGTCTGTTTCCAGGCCAGTGGCAAGACGTTTCCCCTTCTGACAGATAACCAAGCCAAGAATTAAATTTGGCCGAGACGACTCGAGACCTGAAAGAGAACACAAAGATGGTATCTGTAAAAAACTAATTTTTAATTCTGGTTTCACTAGAAACTTATGATTTCAGGTAGTGCCAGTACAAAAGCTGTGAAGATGACAGTTTTTCTAAATGCCATTTGATGACCTATCAGCAATTTTCATTAGACCATAAATGTATGAATATATTTGTATAACAAGTAAATAAAGGCTTTCATTCTTTCCATGACACCTTCAATAAAAGATTCCAGCAAAAAGGTATGATTATTAAAAAGTGTCTCTGCAAATGCTCAAAACCAAAGAAAGCTTTTATATTTTTTTGTAGTTACTTCATTTTTGTTCAACCATCCCTTTCTTTCCCCTGAAAAATCATACATTTACTTTGAAGTAGATTGCAAATGTGTTGTACACACAAAGATAATAAGTGAGAAAACCTGAGCTCAACTTCCCAACTGCATTTGTTACCATCTATGTTACAAGTCTACATTGACATTCATACCCATCTATAAATATTTTGTCTATCACTAAGGTAAACAAATCCCAGTAATTGCTACAAAGAGAACTTCAAACAAACTGTGTTTGGGAACAGTATTAAAGCTTGTAACCCACTCCCTGTTTGTTTCTTTTCCAGCTAGATGTTATTTTCAAAGGGAAACTGGTAACATTCCACAGAAGGGAAGGAGAGCATAAGCAGACAAGAGTTGAGGATGTGGGAGAAAGGGACACAAGTGTTTGTTTCCTCTGCAAGGAAACGGCAGGTTGGGTAAGATCCCAGTGAGCAGAGGGCAAGGGGACTTCCAACCCCCTGCTGCAGGTTCAACCTGGGGCTGTGAGCAGAAGTACTCCTTTGTGAAAGCTTCAGACCTGAATCCTTGGAGAAGCATATTGAAAAATGATGGGGAAGTTTGTGAGGACGAGGAGAAATGCAAAGGTCTGTAGGTCTGGTTGATGTCATGCACAGTTCCCACTGGCACTCAAGGAAGAGAAACAGGTCCAGAATGAAGGGCAGGGAAGAAAGCCTCTAACATACAGTTGGTGGCAAATCTGAATCAAGTGAGGCTTTTTAAACTTCTGGATCTAATGACTTTTAGAAGGTCCTCATTTGTCCTTCCCCTGTATGTGCCATTACTTATTACTTGCAACCAGCTAGGCAGCAGTAACACAAACACAAATCAATCTGCAAAGCAACAGCTAATGTTTACTGAGGGCAAATGGTTAGGTGAGGATTCTGAGCTGTCTTCCCTTTCTATTCATGATCCTGTAAGTGTTTTACATATAAGTGTTTCTTGTTAGAACAAACCAAGTGCTCATTAAGGAACATCTGTTAAATATCTAATTATTAGCACTGCAAACTTTTTGATACCAACAAAACCCCTCAAACCCCACAGCTGCAGACACATCCCATCAGCAAACCACACTCACAAGTATGTTATTTTGCTGAAACAAATTAATTTTAAGTCAACTCCAAAATTTACCATCTAATGATAAAATTACATTTTCCTAAATGCACCTTTTCTAAGTTTTTTGGTCACTAACTTCACACTGAGAAATCAGTAAGAGAAGTCAGCAAGGGTAAATATGAAGCTTTGTTAGCGAGAAGATACCACGACTCTTACAGCTCAGGCTCAATTCAGTCAGAACCTACTGAAGCAGGAGATGAAAACTTGGCTATATTACCAAAGCTAAGATTTACTATTACTTCAGCACATGCCCAAATTTGCTGCTGAAGGGGAGTGGGGATGCTGAGATGCATAATAAAAGCAGGCAGGACAGGAACTAAACAAACAATTCCATTCAGTGAATCTAAGATTATTCAAAAAGGACCACAGAAATACTGACTTATCCAAATAGTCTTTTGCACCCACAACTTAAAAGCAATTCCACCAGTTCTCTTCACAATAATTTACCACCTTAAATGGAATTCTATTAACACAGATTTGAGGCCTAGTTCAAAAGACAATTTCCTTGGGAAAAAAACCCATTCACAACAGACTGCAGAGGTAGAAATGGTTCCCTGTGTGTGAATCTGCTTTACATTTTTTCTTTATCATATTCCAAATACCAGCTCCACATTTGGTCAGTGCTGACCAGTGCAGAGTGTCTCACAAATTGGTGTTCATCCAAAAACTCCCAGTAGGCATTTGCTGTTTTTCTGTTGGTAATATTCTGGTTATCTGCTTTTCATGCAGAGACTTGTCATTTATGCAGTTAGTCACAATGAAGCTCAGACACTGAATAACTGAAACAGACAGGTTTCAAAAATCCACCAGACAGGTTATCTCATAAACAGCAATTACTGAAAAATCAGTTTTGAATCCCTGTAAGAAACAGAGATCAAGTCACTAATTAAAAAAGGGTAATACATTAATTCACTTTCAAAACAATAAATTTTAGTAATAACATAATTTGTTTAGAGTTTAGTCCTCTTAGAATATCTCCATTAACATTTTACATTTTGATACTGTAATTTTAGACAAATATTAGAAGTTATTCCTAACCTGGCTTTTATATTAATTCAAAATAATCAAATATTACATTATTCTGTTGAATGGAAACACACGGCAAGCCGAGCACTTCAAAGGTCAGTCCTGCTCTATTTCAATATCCATAAATAGGTCAAATGCCTAATTTTAGGTTACAAGTTGGCTCCAGTCTCCAACTATTGCTCAGTGATTGCTTTTCACAAGCACTTCAGAAGTGCTGCAAACTGTGGCAGCAGTTAGCAGCTTTCAGTGCTAAATTATTTACACAATAGCTATTATCCTATTATGAAGTCCAAACGCTGATTTTATTGAGTTACACCCTGTAACTAAAACCATTAAATACAGATATATACTAAATACTAGGATTGGATTATATTTGTTCTCCTTACCCTTAAGCACATTTTTTTCTGATGCAGATAATGGTCTCAGGTCTCCCTGTCATCAGCAGCTGGGGAGAAGTTACCTGTACTGGTAGATACAGGTCTCCTTTCTGTGCATGGGTGACAAACCCATGGGAATGGACTCAGCAAACCTCTGGTGCAGTTTTAAACTGTCCCAATCCACCATGAGAGCAACTGACACTTGTGCACCCTTAATTCAGGGGTGTAAATCACCCCCAGCACCCTAACACTGCTGCACACTAAGGACAGCTGCTGGGTGGCACTGGGTGGCATGGAGGCATGTGCTCCTCCTACTGCTGCTTCTCACCGTGGGGTCTGCTGAGATGAAGGCACCCAGCTCCACTCAGAGTACAGTTACAATTTTGTTCCACTTGCTGGAGTTTTTAAGTGCATTTGAAGCAGCATGAGATTTCATGCCTTCATACTTTAAGAAAAAACATGCATGTCAAGAGATGCAGCAACATTTGTGGAATCCTGTGCCAATATATGGCTCTTTTATTAAAATTAATGTTATTAATTATACTGATTTAATATTATATTAATTTAACTATGTAAGATACTTGTTACATTCCCAACATCGCCACTAACTACCTCAATAAATGAAGTCTGATTATACTATTTTTCACAAAGTCCTTTGGTATCTACAGCTGAAGGTGCTAAATAAAGTTAATAATAATTGCTATATAATATTCAGTGTGTATGTGAAACAAGCAGGTAAATTCACACACAGCAAACCATTGCAAAAGGACAATGCAAAAGAGCCCAATGATGCAGAAGATCTGATAGTATCTGAGATGAAGTATAAATATGGATAACCTTCCATTTTCCTGTTTTTAAATCGCCCACGCCAACGTTTTTGGTAGATCTTCTAGGTACTAGCGCAGTTCAGAAGTCCTCAGTTGAGTTCCAAAGCCAGACCATCAGCAAACAGGAGAAATTCATAATCCAAAGGTGCCTGATGGAACTGGGTAGGTACAGCTGGAATAGCTTCTAACTAGGATTTCTGGAGTGGCAGGGTTTGATTGTCCTCTCCCTCCTCCCCCCTTGGGTCACAGTTCTCAAGTCATCTCAAGCCACCTAAAGCACAACACGCATCTTGAGTCCTTCTCTCTCTGTGAAGGTACCCGATTTAAGGAGACAATGACCACTTTCCATAAAATATTTTTATTGAAAGAAAGAAAAAGCAGAATTCCATCAGATGTCATTAAAAAGTGCAGATTACATGTTTTTTGACGCTGTGGTTTTAATACATACACAAAGCCCAGAAGAGCAGCTTACCTGATTTTTTCAGCCCCCATACTGGACGCTGGTTTAAAGTATCAATACAACTTTGCACAACTGTGAGGTGAAGTTTCCAAGAAGTGTGAATTGATGGCAGGAATCTAAGTGGATCTCTTAGGAATATTTTACGTCACATGGCCTCTGCCTTTGCAACCTTATTTCTATTGCCATCCTTTAGTCCACCTTGCCTACAAAGACTGATTTCAACCTAAAAACCTGACTCTCAGAATTCACCTCCATGAACACCCCCTGCAAAAGGCACTTGCATTTCTTCTGAGCAATTCCCTCCACTTTTCAAAAACTTTTGCACTTGAAACTCAGCAAAACCAGGTTGACATTACAAATTTCTCTTCTAGTACTTAAGAGTTTACCTACGTTGGCCACCCTCCAATCTAAGATAAGTTTCATTTGCACAACAGAGAAGTGAAAGGAAGTATAAAAAGGAAAGCTAGCATTTCCACAGTAATGCAAGGCAAGTATTAGGTAAATAACCTGCTTTAGGGAGGCATTTACCTGCCCAGCAAAGACTGCAGACATTTACAGCTGATTCAATGGCCAATCCTGTTCTTGTGTGCCCAGGAAGGAGCATATTTCTTTTGTTCTGGCTGGAAAAACTAGTTCATGAGTTGAGACTCTTGCCTACAAACCTGTGCCAAAAGTGTCCTGCACTTCATGTTTCCATCTCTTGGCTATAAAACAGGAATAAGTTTTTGACTTTCAAGAATTCAGAAGTTAGTGAGTAGGAGGTGCTGAGGTTCAGCAATCAGAGCTGTACTGCTGTAATTCAGATAGCAACAGTCCTGCTTTTTTACCTACAGCCTAAAAACT
The DNA here is from genome assembly GCF_020740795.1 of Apus apus. NCBI lineage: Eukaryota > Metazoa > Chordata > Aves > Apodiformes > Apodidae > Apus > Apus apus. The sequence continues at coordinate 12,932,016 of NC_067296.1, forward strand.
ATGACCTGGGCTGTGCACTGCTCAAGGACAGGGGTGTATGAGAAAGAGATTGTCTGAGGATGCACAGCAAGTGCCCATTGCCATCTCATGGAGGAAGGGAGAGCATTTTAGTAATGTATCATTTGCTGTGGTTGCCATTAACACCTGAAAACCTCTCCCAGACACTGCTGCTCCAGCACATAAGCTCTGAGAAAGCTTTATTGAGTTCAGTCCTAAATTGGTATTTGAGGAGCAGAGGACTTCAATCAGCTTCTCAGAAAGGTCAGCTCCTTGCATGTTTGGCTGGTTCATACCTACCCTTTAATATTTTGCAAACCAGTGCTAATAAAGTATTTCATTGTAACCTGGAAGTTCTTCAGCTTCTCAATCTGTTATTTTATGTAAAACCCCAGATTCTTATTTGGAAAACAAGCATATGAATCTCCACCAACCTCAGATGGATATGACTTCAAATTTTGTAATAGAAGGGTGTTTCATGGCTGAACTCATTCTCAGTTCTTCTGTCACCACGTTCAGTGCATAAACGTGGAGCAAACTCAAGCCCAACATTATTACTGCTAATTTGATCTAAAAAGAGAAGATTATAATATAACCTGCCTATACCAGCTACCTACTGACCCTAAAGAACCTAGATCCCTTTCCCCTCAACAAACCAATTTTCAGAAGCCAGTGATTTGATGAGTTTGCTCCCACTAGAACAAAGGATTCCAAACACCTTGTGCACCACATTGCACGTACTGCGTGAACCTCAGCAGGAGTGAAACCACTACCAATATTACCTGTGTCTTCACAGACTTCTTGACTCTTCCATGGGATAAGTTTCCTGCTTGATTTAAGTGATGGTGAATGGCTTGTAAGGGTCTAGGATTTATGGATTCAGGGGTTGCTGAAGACAGGGTGGGGTTTTTTGTTGTGGTTAGGGTTTTGACTTTTTTCTTTCACACACTTGATTTTACAGGGCAACTCCTCCTCCTAATAGCAGAGAAGCATCTTGTTGGAAAGGCTATGTCAATGTCAGACAATTTTACCTTGAACAGTGTGGGATTTCCCATTTGTCCCTGTTTGCATACTTAAAAATTTGGTTTAAAATTTAAAAAAAATGTAGTAATGCTTACATTAAACATTCAACAACAACTTGTCTCAGATTGACTTCTGCTTTGTGATTTTACCTAGCATTTCATTAACCTCCCCTGTTTTGTGCTTACCTGGTCCCTCAAAGGGCAAGAGTTTGGAAGGAATTGGGTCCTTAGAACTCAGGGGGATCAGGTAGAGATCCTTGATATGTCTGTTGTTATTAGCTACAACACCAAAACGACCACGACTGCTAAAATAGGAGTAGAGAGAGATATAGGCAACTTCTTCTTCTTCTGTTGCAGGATGGAAACGAATCAAACACAACTCCTGTAATACAAAAGCAAAGCAGAAAAATTCAACCTGCAACATCCCAGCAAATAAAATGGTAAAGGGCAAATTCCAGGGGTAAGACTAAATTGTGCATTTCTCACTCCAGATATGTTTGAAGAGAGTACTGTGGTTCAATTCGCAATGTTCAAATAGAATAAGGTTTGTCATTTTCAGAAATACAAATTACTTGTGCATCTTACATCAAACTAAACAGCTTGCAGCTCAAATTAATATGAAAGAAATGGAAGGTTCTTAATTCCATGATTCTGTGTACTGTGCATGAGTCTTAACTTCTGCAGTGTTGTTTATAGTAAAACCTATTATATACAATAAGCTTATTTGAAATGTGAATTTTAAAATTCAATATTGAATAAATAGATTTTTTCTATGTTCAGTCATTAAAAATGAATAAATAGTATCACAACTGAACAGGAGAGAAATCTAGAGACTCTGCTGCTCAGTTAACATGATCCTTCAATAAATCAGAAATTGCAAAGGAGTAAGTGGTGTCAGTAGTTTTCCAGGTGTGATTTATGACACTTTTACTATTAAAAGTTGCCACTTTATATTGTTGTATTTTTTTTCTTCTGGGTTTTGCAAAGGGTTTGAAGTGAATACCTTAGAAAGCGAAGATTTGAGTTTGCCAACATAATCCCAGACTGTCTTCGGTAAGATCCTCCCACCAATGTGGATTGTATCTGGTAAATCCTAAACAAGAAGCATTACATGGTAGTGTGAGAAAAAGCCCAGATAAACTGGTGTTCAAAAGCAGTCTGGGTTGTCCCAGCCCAGCAGCCCAGTCCATAATGCACTACTAGATGTTAGCAAACTTCCATGCATACTTTCCTGCTTTCAGATGGGCTATTTCTGAATTTCTAGGTGGTAAATCTCAGCATCCAACAGCACAGATGAAACAAAGCACCCCCAGGCAAGCAGCAAAATTACTACCAGTTCTGTGCACCCATTATTGGCTTTGTCACAGGGAGGCTGCTGCTCACTTTCAGTTTCTCAGGAAATGCTGCTCTTGTGACAAGTCACATGAATTCTAGTGAGTTTCCTGTCATAAGAACTCTGAAACTCAGCCTAGCAAAAGTAACGCCAACAAGAACCACCAACTCTACTGACACAAGTCCTGAAACACACATTTGTGTGTCAAAGATAAGATTTTCTCTGAAATGCATTTTATTTGTTTTAGTGCAAAACTTTATCCTGTCTCATGACTTGAGTATATACCCTCCCAGCATAGTATCATAGTTTTTGTTTGAAAACTAGTTAAAAGGATGGTATTTTTCATAAATGTAATAGATGCCATCAGTGACATCCCTAGCTTGAGGACAGAACAAGACATCTTCTTTAATACTGGCTCTAAAATGTTTTTAAAAATTGAAGCTGAAATAAAGGTATTATTCCATGTTTGTTCCAAACATATGTAAAAATATCATAGAATGGTTTGGGTCAGAAGGGACCTTAAAGATCATCTAGTTCCAACCCCCTGCATGAGCAGGGACACCTCCCACCAGCCCAGGTTGCTCCAAGCCCCATCCAACCTGCCCTTCAACACTGCCAGGGATGGGGCTTCCACAACTTCCCTGGACAACCTGTTTCAGTGTCTCACCACCCTCACACTAAAAAACTTCCTCCTAATGTCTAACCTAAATCTCCCCTCTTTCAGTTTTCATCCATTACTCCTTGTCAAACATATTTACATATTTAAAAACATGAGAATTCTTCACACATCTGTGAAAAATTTTTACAAGGCTTTCTTTTTTTCTTGAGCTACTTGTCCTGTTACTAAAGAGATGCCATTTATAACTGCTACAGTTGTATTAAAACTCCCTCTCTCTCTAAATATATATATAGGTATATATATACACATAAAGACCCCGGCCTTTCTAGCAGCAGGAACTGCAGAGCAGATTCATTCTAAACACAAACAGGTCGGTTCTAACCTCACTAAGATAATCAAAGCACCCGGAGACAGGATATGCTTTAGTGACAAATTTGGCCACACTTTGCATGTTAATGAATCCTTTCCAAATGGTGTTGAGACGAGAGAGGAAGAGGGAGGTGTCGCTGTCCTGAGGGGAGCGTGGCTCTGCAGCACTGCAAAACAAACCCAGAACACAAAGGTTACAGAATCCAGATGAGAATGGTCCCTTTTCTCCCCTCCTTCCTGTTGAACAAATACTTTCCTTTCAACATATAACAGAACTGTTACTAAATGCTTTGGTTTTGTTTTCCATTCACTTGGTATTAGTGAAAACAGCAAAGAGTAACAGAAAATAAACTTGTAGCTGCAGACAGGCAAAAGATGCTGAAATATGACTTTCATAAGACCAGGTTAGCATTGTAACTGTTGTGATCCTGGCTCTATCACAAAAGAATCTGAATTACTTATTTCCCACTAACTGAGTCAACAATAGGAATCTTATAAGATTCTCAAGACTCTGCTATGACCAAAAATCTTTTAGCTGCAGTCTCCTAAGGATATATTTCAGAATATTTAGTTGTACTATTGTATATACCCAGAATATGAAATTCACTTCCTTTCAAGGATCAATTGGTTAATTTTAATTCATATATCCAGTATTTTAATATAAGATGAAAATCTGAAACTGCCTTTAAACCATCTCTCACACAGTTGCTTTCCATATATTAATGTACAAGCAGACTTCTAAGTCTGCATAACTTCAAGTCATATTTATCTGTTGAAACACACTGTGGAATTGTTGCTGTCAACACACACCCATGCTCTGAAAGTATGACCAGCTAGAGAAGGTAAAAGTGGAGATGGCAAATTCAAACTCTGGATGAGGTTTCCTGAACTTTAAAGTGGAACATGTCTTTTGATTGGGAGGAGGGGAACAGGACAGGGAACGCGTGGGACTCAGAAGATAACCACATGAAAGGTGGGGTAGCTTGGCTTAAGTATACGCACTTGACATTGGGTGAGTGATGAACTGCCAGGTATCTTGGATCTGGTGAGGATGATGGCTTTGTTAATATCGATTTGGGGACGGTCATAACTGGTTTTGAAGTGTCCTGTTTTGTTTCCCCAGTTGAAGCTTTGTCAGATGCTGCAGCAGAACGCAGGGCTGCTGTGGCATTGCCAGAGGAGCTGCTCATTGCTGTCCTGGGGTCTCTGCCAGAAACCGTGACAGTTGTGACAACTGTGCCAGTACAAGTGGCAGGAAAAGCAGGTACCTCTTCAGGCACAACAGAGTCTGTATTGTTATGGCCCTGGGTTGTGGGAATGTAAGTTCTTTCTACACTTGACTGAGGAACTGTTTCTTCTTCCGGTTCAACATCAATGTCCATTGCATCTTCAGAGAGGGTCTCCTTGGCAGGCTCTGCTGCTGGGGGTGGTGCAGAACTTTCATACTTGGGCTGAACTTCTGGTTTTGATTTCGACTCCACCTTTTTAACAGGAGCTGCCGACTTGACCTTCTTTGCTGGTACGTCATCATCAGATGCTGAAATCTGGCCTGCACATTTGTTTTAAAAACTTTTGATTACTATTTAACAATGAAGTAGTTTGAAGAACAAATAAACAAACAGCACTCTAAACATAACTACTCTTTTACTTTGCACCAAGTCAGAACTGTACATACCTGTGCAGATTTTGCAGTTCAGGTCAAAAAGATGGGCTCGATGTTGACTTGTGGTATCCTTCAACATACTGCTAAAAACATCTAGAGAAGGAGCACTGTTTACATTTGTTGCATTTCGGGCTGACTCCTGCTGCTCCTGAAAGTGAATAAACACAAAATATGTTCCAGTTGATCATTAATTGCCACCAGAAAAAAAAAATACTTTGGAAAACAACAGTAACTTTAGTCCTTTAAAATTAGGAGATTCAAGGCCTTGGTTAAAGCTTAGAATGTCATAAAATTCTCAAATAAAATCTGTCCTCATTTCATTCCATGGTTTTCTGAAGTAGATGTTCAGAAAAAGATGTATTTTTGAATTGGCAGCAAAGGCTGAAAAATACACAGCATTTTAGAAGTGCATGCAAAAAATGCCTATCATTTGGTTGTTGCACTCCTTCCAACTAAAAAGCAAAATGCTCATAGTACACCTACTAGGTGATATTACCTTTACAGTCCACTGAAACCATCCTCACTTCTAATAAAAAGTTTGAGGCCCTGGTTACCATTAATCTCTTCAGGCTGAAGCAACAGCCAATACTTACATCAGAATCAGACACTGGAGGCGAATCTTCCATATTTACAGCTGGTGTGTGGTCCCGTTTCACAGCTGTTTTCTTGATTTCATGAGATTTGCTTCTAGACTCTATCATCTGAAAGAAATAAAACCATTTTGGTAAGAAGCGCACAGATTCATTTTATAGTTTTATCCTGTACTTTGTTACCATTCGGCTGGTGGTAGAGAAAAAGTGTATTTAACCTGAGCATCATTTCATTAGGCACTACCATAACATGGGTGATGAGGGTTGATTCATATCACAGGGGAAAATCATGTCACTCACTGCTTTAGCTGGTTTCTCTCTCCATACAGACAGTTCTTTAGACAAAAGTTCTTCTGGTTTCATTCTCACTAGTTTTGACAGTGATATTTCCTCACGAAGGACGCGATGAAAAAGTCCCTGAAAGCAAACCAGACTTTGTTACCATGCTGAAGAGAATCTGTTTGGGTAACTAACAAGATTTGCAGGGTTGAACAGGCAAAACCCGTTCCAGTTTATTAAGGGTCTATTAAAAATACCGGCTACTTATAAGCAAATTTGGAAAGATGCAGTGACCCAGAAAATAAGGATGAAACAACACAAAGTATGTATTTTCATCATTATCGTTAATATCTATCAATGTAACTTAATAGGAAGGTCAGAACTAGACACTCTTTTGTTTTAAATCTATTGTAGAAATTAAAAAATTAAACAAGAAGAAAGATGTTTTGAGTTAAGTGGTATCTTCATCTGCACCAGCATCTGTTTTCTTCTTTTATAGCATTAATATAATCACATACATAAGCAGCATCCAACATGTACTACAGAATGTCACAGGAGGAAAAATTAATAAAGTCTGTATTTACTTTAACAAAGCCATTCTGTAAATAAATATTCCACACAAATTACCCAAACTTAATAAATAAACATTATCAACCAAAGTACACTGGATAAAACCCCATTCTTTAAGTATGTGAATGGCTTTACAATAATATTTTATAGCATAATTCATAAATCTGTATCTGGAAACTCTAAATGTTAAGGGCAGAGCTTGACACAGAATGAAAAACCAAAAGTATATTTCAGTATATATTGACTATTAAAGGAAATTCCAAACCTGGTTTTTGGGGTCCTTGAGGTTGAACATGATGCTACGGTATTTACTCTTGTATCTGTTGTCTGTAACTTGAAACAAATTAAACATCTCCTTTTCAATATTGAGTGCTACTCTCCCTACTTCACTCTCTGTCATGACCAGATCGTCGCTATCATTGACTCTGTTAAAACAAACAAGGGTACATGCAGTTATGCTAGGCATGGATCTCCTGTTAGCATTCATAAAAAGTAGCTTCTCAGAGGAAAGAGCTGACCTAGGCTCCTCCTCACTCACTGAGGGGGGTTGGACTAGACAATCTGCAGAGGTCCCTTCCAAACCCAATCGTTTGGAGGCCTCAGGACTCCTTCAGAAGACACCTCACAGCCTCAGTCTGTCTCAGGACGTTGACCTGTGAACTACAGCAACCTCTGGCTGCTGGCCACTGGCAGCCCTTGAGAACTGCCCTCAAGCCCTTACAACTGCTCTGCTCATGGCACAAGCTTTAGGAGCTTCTCTGCTGGGAGTGACACGGGGAGCCCAAGCACTTGAGTTTTAGTCCTGGATTTTTAACTGTGAACAGCATTTCCATCTCAGAGACAACACGAGTGCAGGGGTTAACGGTTGGCGTTGATTTTTATGTTGGGAGGGGAGAGAAACTCTGCTTCAGTAAGCCTTCAACTTTCCACTGTGCTATCTCCTATGCTATGCTCCTTGCAACCCCTGCCATCACCAGATCTCAAAACTGCAGAGCACCTGCATTATCCCAGCTTCTATGCTGTAATTTCATTCTTCCACTGTAATTGCCTCAGTATCAATGGGATAGTAAAGTTTTTTTTAAAAGGCACATTTATTTTATAGCAGGTTTTTTTCTTTACATTAAATATAAACCTCAGATGCCAATTACACTTGAAGTAAGTTGTAGTATAAATTCAGTCCCTAAATACACTTATCAAGAAGTAAACAAAACCCTGCATGCTAAATATTTATGCCTAGTTGTAGCTTCCTAAATAAAATGAGTTCTCTGAATTCCCACCTCTTCCATAAAATTTCTTTTAGGGACCGTCGAATATTCTGTCGAATCTGAGAGTTGGGCTGTGATGGGATGGGGCCAGATGATGCTTTTGCTTGACTACTTCCAGATGCAGAACTGGAGGACAGTGAAGGCTTTTTGAGTCCTCCACCCAAACTGGAGGATGTAGCTGATTTTTTGGAAACTGATGAGCCAAGAGATGGATGTTTTGAAGGAATACTGCCTGAGGAAGGAATACTGCCTGATGAAGGCCAAGGTTTCTTGGGAATGACACCTTTGAAGCTTGCAGCAGATTTAAGTGGTTGCTTAGCTAGTGATGTGTTAGAGAAGGATGAGGACTTCTTTGAAGGAAGGTTCTTAGTGAGAGAAGATGTCTGCTTCTCCATTAGAGACACAGCAGCTTTCTTCGATCCTGATGTAGGCTCTGCTCTGTCTTCATGCTTTTTCTCTTCCCTTTGGGCTGATAAAACAAAGAAGAAAATAACATTAAAGGTTTAACTATATAACTTCTTAATCATGAAGATCAGTTACCAGTCTGCGAAGAAAAGTCTGTGAAATGACATCTCCAGAGAAAAACTATCAAGTAGACAATTTAAACTATTTCACTTCACTAGCCTTTTAAACACAGTTTTAAAATTATACAGAGGTTGCTGATTTTTTTTAAGAAATTTGCCTTTGATCCTCCAGAGAGCACTTGGTCTCAAAGGCTGACTGGGAGTTAAAAAGAGTTCCACTTTGGTTGAAAATCTTACTTAGTATCTATGCAAGAAACCTGGGGGGGGGGGGGGGGGGGGGCAGGGGAAAAGGCACCACCTTCAAAGATTCCTGAGAGGGATAAGCTCCAAGAACACCCCAAACTTTCACTCACTAAAAAAAGATGAAGTTCAATACAACCCACATCTTACATTTAAACAGCAGAATTCACACAGCACCTTACAGAGCCTGTTTATTGCAGAGGCTGCCCTGATGGTAGAGCTCATGAATTTGAAACTGCATTATTACCTTTAGTATTACTGAACTTTAATAAACCCATTTCCCCCCAGACTTCAAAGAGCAAAGACAGAAAAGTCACACAGCACAGAAGTTGCTTAGAAAATGTAAACACATACTCAGCCTGCTTGGTTGTTAGCATTACTATCACATTGATGACACTGCAATAAACTATTTCTAGATCTACCTATTCCCTTCCTAGCTAAGTGTTGAATTTGTAGAATATTTAAACACTAATATTGCTGCTCAGGCTGTGGCCATCTAATTCCCACTGTTCACAAACTTCCATTCACACTATTCCAATTCTCCTTTTAAACTTTTTCTTCCACTTTTAATAGAATAATTGATACATGCCACACACAAGAAAATTTGTAACATGTAAGTAAAGGTTGAAGGTTTCACCCATGCTGAAGTTATACCTGCACAGGACTTTAAAAGCAAGTAGTTTGTGAAGATGCACTCATCTTTCTACCTTCAGGCAGTGACAGGAACAATTCAACACAGCAAAAAAAAAAAAAGGCCAAAATCAACAAAACCCCACACAGTGCCCCAGGAAAAAATCCGTAATTCACAAGACAATAAAGTTCCAGTGGGCTAACACTGACACGTTCATGCTGACAGCTCAAACAAGGAAACTACCAGAAAAGAACTCCTGAAATACAAACGTTTCTATTAGAAAAAGGCAAGTTTTCCTCCTCACAAATCCATAGATTTCCACTGACTAGTTAACAACTTAATTGATAATCTGATGTTTTTAGCTAGTGAAGGTTCGTATATGAATTAGCCCAGAAGCCCCAGTTACAAAATGCAGGACAAGTTCTGGGGAAGATCCAGGAATTTACCTTTCAATAACATTACCAAGGACCAAATGGTCCCTTCTTCACCTTCCAAATCTACTATAAGGAGAGAAGAAATGCCTAGGAAGGGTCTGAATTGTCCCATTTTTCTGTCTGTTCTTAGATGCACCTGGGGCCAAAGCACTGCCATGAAGTCTGGTTTGATAAACCCCACACACTCATCAGCCCAGGCTTTACTAGCAACACTCCCAAATTGGGGGAAATTTGGAATTCTTAAGAGACATGATGTGATACTCCCTCATTTTGGGAGAAAATTGCCTTGCAAGCTTTCTCCATAGTTACGAGTTCAGGCACCCCCCCTGTCAGCACATACTTCCAGCAGAAAGATGCTTCTCACCCATTTCTCTCCACAGGCTCTTTACTGCTGCCAGTTTCACCACAAATAGGGAAATCAGAGGTTGAGATGAACCAAGCAGCAGTGCTGGACTTGAACTTCTGTTAGGTGAAGAATAAGGGTGCATGCTGAACTTCTGCTGGAACACAGGGAGCAGCCAGAAGATCCAAACCCACTGTGCATTCATCTTTTTTCTCCTAGAAGCACTTTACAAGCAGGCACTTCGAATAATTTTTCTGTGAGATTTATGAAGTGTAAAACTAAACACCTGCCATAATACATTAAGTAACTTCAAAGAATGTGAAGATTTTTCTATGAAGTAGATTAAAATTACTACTCTTAGGCTATTGCCACAGGTTTCCCTAAAGACTGGTCCTGGTTACTGTCAGAAACTGAGTTGGGGAGCCCTTCAGGGTGACCCACAACCTCTGGCCTTGTCCTCACCCTCCCCTACGCCACTAACACTGCCCCAGCTGCCAGGAGGGCTTTGGCAATCCTGGATGAGGACCAGGAACTATTGTTGATGATTTTAGTTTGATCTCATTAGGCACCCAGGACTTAACAGAGGTAAAAAGCCAAACTATTTTGAGTTAATATCTTGCATAGGCGACAAATATCTAAAAATGTGTGCACTGATAATACTGCAGGAATTGTTCTACATCCATTTTTTTCCTGGTTTGTTGTATCTTCTGGACAGATCTGCACCACTTCAGGCAGGTTGGACAGAAGCACGTTTCTGTGACTCAGCATGGAAGGCAGGACAGCAGAGCTCAGGCTTCAACATGATGGCAGCAAAATTCAGTCCTCAGAGCTAAGACATTCTGTTCTTTTGGTTTACAGCAGAAGCACAAAATGTGAAATTCTAAATGTTTATGTAATCCTCTACATACTTTTTTAATGACTAGTTCAAATTAGTTAAAAACTACATAGATAAAACTGACATTAGCACAGCCAAGATGTTTTGTGTCAATCAGGTGTTGCATATATCAGAACTACACCCACACCAGAAACCTTCGTGTTACAAACAGCCATAGCATAGTAAGAATATCTACTTGTAAAATAAATTAAGGTACTAGTAGAAAGGTAGGTTGAAGTTCCCAGGGTTGAAGGGCAGCAGAATCAATAACCATCCAAGCAGATGCAGAAGCATCCTTTATTCCTCAGATTGACATCATGACTATTTAGAAATGTTTCCAAAGATGTGTAATTCTGTGCTTCTTCAGCCAACACAAAATGTGCAAATGGTTCATAAGCTCCACGAAAGTTTAACAGTTTCAAACTACAACACTACTTTGCACCCATTAAAACTGTCAATCTAGCAGTACTTGATTAGAGAAAAAGATGGTACAGATATTTTATGTACTAATTGGGTCACATGTGGGTTATTTAGTCCCTCAGAACCTCTGACAACCACCCTTTCAAGTTTTCAGGAGACCTCACTGTACTTAAAGGACCCTGTCCAATTTGTGTGTATATTTTGTCAAAGAATCAAGATTACTTAAACCCTATGTATGCAAATAAGCTATGATGGCAGCAGATTAATCTCATCTACAAAAAAAACCCTTTACTCTATTTTGACCACAAGAAATTAGGATTTTTTTGTTCCATTTTTCACCGAGATCAGTGCTCTGTCACACAATCCAGCTGAACCAACTCACTGTGTTGTTACTTGGGTCTTGGATCCAACACACAGAAGCACCCAGCTGAGGGTGAGGAAGGAGCAGCACTGTCTCTCCTGGTGGCAGCTTGTTCTTCTAGTGACTTAGCTGCAAGGTGAGCACACCTCAGGACTCGTGTTACCTTCTGACAGGTATGAACTATGTAAGTGTTTGCTTGGGAGAGTTGAGAGAAACAGGTCCTCCCCTCCAGGGAGCTGTGTGCCAACCTCTGCAGGATTTCACTTCTCAGCAGCTGCCCCAGTCACCCAGCACTGACAGGAGGTATCAAGGAACAGGTATTCCCTCAGAGGAGTTTCCAATCACTTTGCCTTGCAGTCCATGAACAACCTGAAGACACAAGCAATGTCCACTAGATACCGTCCACTGTCTGTTCCACTGTGACATTTCTGGTCCTTCCCAGCAGTAGCCCCCGTGTACCTACAGTAAGTGCTCTTCTACATGTAAAAGGTTAGATGACTACTGAACATTAGCCTACCAGGGGGTTTCACCAGACAGACTGGTGCCAGAGCAAAGTATTTAGTGGCTCTTCTATCCAGCATTTCTAAATGCAGAGGGGTACCTCTCTTGGCTTGATGTGAGACATGTATTTAAAACAAAACATTAAGTCCTGTTTTCCCATTTTGTCCTGTGAGCCATTTATTAGGACACCAACAGGATTCTCATGGACTGGGGCACAGGCTGAAAAGACTGAGACACAGATGGAGCTGCTAAGTCAGCTCATTTCTAGAGTGAAACCCACTGAATCCTCTGGCAGAAAAAAAAGTGCATTCCTTGGAGGGCTTAAGAAATAGCATTACTATGCCATGTTCACTACAGATATAACTATCATCCCTCCCACTGTATATCAACAGATCCAGAACCCCTCCCCTAAGGAAATTCCCTGTGAAGCTAAGCCAAACATTCCAGCACACAGCTACCACCACTTCTGTAGGCAGTGGAGGACAGAGCTGCCACAGTATCCATCGTGTTACAGACGAGCGTGCTGAAAGCCTGGGAGCTACGTGTACTTCACCTCTGGACATCTCCACACTGACGTTTCATCATTACGTGGTTCTTGAGGCCCAACTGAAGAATGTTTTCCACAGTGTAGTGCTGTTTCATTTTGTGTGAAGGATTTGCAGGATGCACTCCTACTGTAATCCCTCACCTACACTGGGAGACCGTATTACACCACGGCATGACATTTATCCAAAGGAAACTTTGCTCTTCTGATCTCTTCCAAACATTTCTGTATAGCATTCAAGCCTATACTGGTTTTTCCCCCTTTTCCTCTTCACCCAATCCTTCCTTGCAGTAGCAGCTTTAGAAAGCCACTTCAAAAATAGACCACCACCTCCTTAGTTTCTATTTATTATCTCATTTGGGATGGGTTATTTTGCCAGAGACATTATCCAGTTTTCCCAACTTTAAGTACCTGAAGAAATGTGCTATTACTTTTGTTTGTATAGTTAAACACTATTCAAATCACATTTTAAAGATCTTCAATTTCTTGCTCTAGTTGATTCTAATATGATGCTGTAGATAAACCAGATGCAGTTACACTTGAAGAGCCTGTTTCCTGATGAGTCTATAAGGCTCAGATTTTTAAAAGAAAAGTATTTTTTAAAAGATTTAAAAGCTCCCACTACAGAACAGAGACGTCTTGCAGCCATGCAAGCTGATGGTTGCATAGTGCTCATTATGAGGTTTCTCAATAGAATTAAGCATTTGCCATAAGGCTGTTCTTACATCAGAACAATTGCCTCATATTGTCTTCATGTTTCCCTGTGTTCCCCTCCATCTACACTAATCTTTTCTTTTTCCCTCCAGGATAGAATCCCTCAATATGTGGGGAACAGAAGCTGATGGCTGTGTTGCCTTGTCCAGCTTGCACTGAGCTTTCCATAGTGGGAGCATTGGTCCAGGGGAGCAGGACGTTGGGAATGTAACACTTTGGAAGGCACTGCCCTGCACTGCCTTTACAAGCCCACAGGCTGGAGGCTGCTGAAGTATGTCAGGGTTCTACAAATACTTCTCACGATTCTCTCACTAAAAGTTTCAGGAAAAAAAACCAACCAAAAAAACCCAAAACTCAAATGCACAACAAACTTGCATATATACAAGTTGTGTGGCACCAACAGTAATAAAACTGGCTGTTAAAATTTTTCTGCAAAAAAAAATCTGAAAAATTTCACATGAATAATAAAACCTAAGCAGCAGAGTACAGCCACGGCTCCTCTGCCTTTGAAAGGGGGTAATTTACTACACTTAAAAGGACTTCAATGTCCTTCCCAAATAACACTGATGTCAAAGGAGGAAAACTCAGACTAGTGCAGCTTTGAAGTTGTCAAAAAAACACAAATACCAGTTAGAAGGTACTGACAGCCCGACAGAAGGTTGGCCAGAGCTAGGAAACTATGTATTCTGAGAAGAGTTAATCTCCAAAGATCTGCAACAGCTTAAACATGATAGGAACACAGGTGTGAAAAGACAACCAGAAGCAATCTAGTTCGGAATTCACAAAGCCTCTGCCAGCATTTTGAGTGTCGTTGAAAAACTGGCCTGTGAAATGGCACAGTGAAGCTCTGGTCCTGCAGCTCCTTCTTGCTCAGCCGTGGAGCTGCACGATCCGTTCCCCCATGCCGTGGCTCCAGGGTGCTGCAGCTCTGCCGCCGGGACACTGCAGCCAGGGCAGCCTGTTCTGGCACGTCTCTCAGTAGAAAAGGACAGTCACTTAGATCAGAGCAGATATCTCACCCCTGTTTACCAATATCTGAGAATTTAGGAACTTCATTTTCCCCTTCATAAACTGTTGAAACAGAGGACGGGAAAGATTTCTCACACTTAGAGCCAGTGCTGTCCCACCAGCTCCCCTTTGCCACTCGGCCCATGTCCTAAGTGGACTTGCTCAAAGCAGCTGTGGTATCACCCCCTCCTGCATGACTCGTGGGAGAAATCATTTTAAGAGAGCAGAATTTAACCTAATCCCCCCACCCCAACACCATGGCCGACACGAAGCTTTAATCCCAGAGTTCTTCCGAAGTGAATCCCTTTGACGCATTATCTAACTTAAAAAAACTGAGCACAACACATGGGTGAGCTGGTGCTTTAGATGCCAGTTGTAAAGCACTCTACAACGGGAAGTTACTTACCAGTTAGGAGACGTTCCTCCAGAGCAGCCTTTGCACAGTCACACATCTCAGAACCTCAGAAACTGGTGGGAGCCAATGCCATTAGGTGCCACTGAAGCACCCTCTTGTGGCACTGCACACTCAGTGCCCCAGGCTGGGAAGGTGAGGTCGCTTGTAACCGTTTCAGGTCCATGGCTGTTCAACTGCTGCTTTCCTGAAACCTATTTTTGCTCAACTTTTGTCATTTCCCTCAAAGATAGCTCAGCGTTAGTTCTAAATAATTCACAAGTGTCAAACTACTCTTGAGCCGGTGTCAGTGTTAGTTTTCACTGCTTCCAAGACCAAATCAAACTTTATTATCAAACACCAGTTTCAGGTGTGTTTCCTGCCCTGCTGTTTTTCTCTAAAATCCTCTATCAGTTCTAACCTGCACCACAGTGAGAAGCTCCTAATTAGGCTGCCCGTGTGCCAAGCCTTTACATTCAGGCACACCAAGGAAGCAATTCTTGCTTTAAAGTGAATTCATTTAGGCAACTCTGAGACAAGGGCTGGTTCTGTGGTGGCCATTTGTTTGCATTCAGCCAACACTGTAGCTATGCTCATGCAAATCTGTAGCTCAGACACACAAGGCTTTGTTTTAGTCTACATTAAATCAGTGACTTGTCTGATCTACATTTGATGATGACTATTTCACAACTACACCACTCCCGAGTGAAACAGACATGATCTGCTGAAAAAAAAAAAAAAAAAAAGGCTCCTTATTTTCCAGAGTGTTTATGGGTTGGCATCACTCCTTGCAGGGACGGGCCATCTTCAGGTTCCAAGTTCAGCACAGATCATACACAGCAAATCATCAGCACCAAGATCAGAAGCAAAACTGGACTCCAAAGAGATGACCTCAGAAAAACCCTTTTATTTGGGGACTTCTAGAGGAAGCCTTTTTTCACTGGCTATGCAGCCAATGAGCGAGTCCAAAGAACTAAATATTAGTAAAAGAAAGCAAAACAGCAATAGAGGGTGGTGAGGTTTTTTAATCAAACTTTCATCACTTTCAGTGTTGATGACACGAGATAAACCACCCTAATATTCATAGTGCATCGTAAGTTATACCAGTTCCTGCCCCCCATGACCCTTCCTCTCAGCAGTGGTTCCTTACACTGAAGCCAAGCACCCATCATGGCAGGTGCTGGCTGTCATCCAAGGGCCTCAGGGTGCCTTGAACAGCAAGACAGTCAACAAGCCAGCAGCAGGGACCAGCCTTCCTAACTTAAGATACGTCAAAAACCTTCACATGGCTGACAGCCACAGGACAGATGTAACATACCTTGTAGAGCAGAGAAGGGGAGCTCCAGCAGTTCACAGGCACGAGATGATAATTGCTCCCCAAGGATCCCACTGCTCCTTTTAATCAAGCGGGTCCCAGGGGATGCTGGCTTCAGCAGCCACTGCTGGTCTGCCTCACTCCACAGCCAGGGTTCAGACCATAGGCCAGCCCCTCTGCAGCACAGCCCCTACCCTTCTCATGAGGCATGTTCAGCACTGGAGCTGCACTGAACCTGCCACTCCTGTGCTACCATCTTTCCACAGCCAGATCTCCAACACGAACTTCTCAGAAGTGCTGGCAGGCTCATCTCAGGCTCTGATGATTATCTGGTCTGCCAGCAGCCTTTCTGAAAACTCCTCTACTTTAAAAGGGTTAAGACTAAACCTACATTTACAGGAACTGCTTGTCCCAGAAAATGGTCAGTAACAAAAAAATAATGCTTTTTATACCCCTGGAACTACTCAATACTTATTGCCTCTCCACTGCAGAAGACAGCAGTAAGCAAAGATCCCTTAAGCTTTTAAGGAGTTAACTCAGATGCAGAAGTAATTCAGTTGTAACAGCATGGAAGGTGGCACAGCCTGGTTTATCCTATGGGGAAGCACCAAAACAAAGGTAGCAAGTTTAACTACAATCAGTCCATGCAGATAAACACACGATTTAAGAACAGATCCTCAGTTTAAGTAAATATTTGTAAGTCAGTAGTTAAGTATTTTCTAATAGGTGAACCAATAGAAGTATATCCACACAAACTGCACTCAAGTGAGGTCAACTTCAGCTGGTACAATCTTGCCTGAAAAGGAGCATTAAATTAGCACCAGACTGTGTGCAGATAAGGCCTCACTTTTTCTTTTCACGAGAGTTATTTGCAGCTTCCTACATCACTTCTACCTCCTGAGCCATAACTACTGTCTTGATTATACTACATTTCCCCTGCTCTCTTCACAGTTGTAATTTTCTTTCTTTTCTGCCTTCAAACTGGTATTGCAGGAAAAAAAAAAGACAAGAAAAAAAGGAATTATGTATAATCCTAACATTTAGGTATGTGCATTGTATGTCTGACCATGGGCTCCCTGTACCACTGCATTCCATTTATAACACCTCCACATTTTATGCTTGGACAAAGCAGTCCAAGTGCTCTTTCTATTTAGGATTTTTAACTATAGCAGCAAACACCATTCACTTCTAATTTCTTGGGTGCAGAAAAGTTAAGCTGCAGAAGAAATGAAGCAAACTCAAAGGGGATAATAAGAGGACAACTGTATGACCAGGGCTCTACAAACCTGACCTCCCACTTCCAGGAGGTGGCAGCGTTGTCTCTCCCTCATTCACTGCTATAAAGCAGGACAGCTACCACAAACATTTTGCTTTCTTCATGAAACTTCCCCTTCAAAGCTCTCCTCACTAACATTCTGTGCAATACTAGTACCAAAGAAGATATTATAACAGAGAGCTATCAACTCATAACCTTTATTTGTTTACAGTTAAGAGAAGTTTAGTGCCTTGGTGTGACAAGGAAGTGCTTTTCATTCAGGAAGTTCTACTGCAAGAACAAGAAACACTTTTAATCTTTATTTTTTATCTAATAAACCCTCTTCACTTTCCTGAGTGCTTAAGTTACTCTTGTATACAAATGCAGTTAAGATGTTTAAGTAGCTCTAGCACCTGAGGGCTAAATTATCAGTTCATGTATTTGTTTCAAGTTCAATAAGGTAAGTCAGCTGAACTTCAGAGACTTGAAGCACTGAGGGGTACTTAGTATACTTAAAAAATGGGGATACTGCAAACATCTATCTTCTTCCCCTTCTTTTTGATTAATTTTCTGTTTTATAACTGTTGATACATATGCTGCTGACTTTTGTCTGAAAACAACAAAAATATAAA
Source organism: Apus apus (assembly GCF_020740795.1). NCBI lineage: Eukaryota > Metazoa > Chordata > Aves > Apodiformes > Apodidae > Apus > Apus apus. The sequence goes on from NC_067296.1 coordinate 12,949,910, forward strand.
ATCAAGTCTCTTCAAAGTGTGTTCTATTAAACAGACAACTCCAGCTCAGGTGATTCAGACAATCTCTGAATCAGCAAACTGCAGGTCTGAAAGTGTTCCCTTACCCCCTTTTTTACAGAGCAGCAATGAACAGAATTGACAAATATTGTTACAAATAAAATACAGGATGTTAAATAATGAAAGCTCTCAAAAGAGTCTAATAAGTAGTGGACACAAACTGCTTCTGTGATTCCTTCTGGAAAATGTGTTTGCATTATGCTGTTTAAAGTTTATCCTTCTCCAGCATAATTTAAAATACTTCCTATTCTTGTAAGATGTATGTTAGTCTGCTAATAAAACCAAATCATTTCAGAAATTATTTTGGGTGGTGCTTCCCCCAAAACACCTACATGATCTTACCAGATAAACAAGAGTCTGTTTTGCTTTTGTTATGAATTTTACATATGACCTAAATATTGATAATTACCACTAGCTCATATGACAAATTTAGCATTTCTATTACTAGTTGAATCTCTGAGCAACAATATTCCTAAATGTCAGCAATCCATATACTTGTATCAATTTGGCAGTTAGCAATTCAATATAAAAGTTGAGCACTGCATATTAAACTAATATTTTTTCTGTTGAAATTCAAAGCAACACTTCTGAAATGGAATGTGACACATTCCTAATTTTCTCTTAGATGTGATACTGCCTGCAACTTTAAGAGCACTTTTACTTCATATTCAATTATCAAAGCAAGTTAAAGGCATTTATCAGTCTAATTATTACATGAATAAATAGGATTATTTTCACTGGGAATATCAAGATGTTAGTGTCAATCAGGCTACAGATACTGGTGTAAAAAGTCACTTTCAAGTGGAGCTCCAACTCATCCCCAAAAAAGCTACAGAGAACAGGGCAACAAAGAAATCACTGCTCTATAAAACTACATCCTACTAGAACCAAATAGCACCCCCCACCCCCTTTTTTTTTTTTAAGGCAAAACAGGCTGCGAGAGAGAGGGGCTTGGTGGCAGGGTTTAGATGCAAATGTACTATATGGCCCTATCACTCAGGGCCTCTATAAGAGCAGCTTGATTTTCTTCTTGCCTCTGCTTAACAAAACTGATGTCGTACGTAACCAAGAAACCTTGTATGTGACACACAGAGTAAATCCATGTCTGAAATCTGGCCAACGCATGGCAAGAGTATCAGAGGCATTCTGTCAATCAAATCAGGTTTTCTTAATTCCTAAAAGGCCTTGTGCTCTGAAGTCACAAATAAGGATTTGCAGAACATGGCTCGAAGCTCTGGCAGAATGCAGGTATGCATGGAACACGGCATCTCCTCTGGGCGACCTGAAGTCCCAACACTGGACACCTAGATGTCTGACCTAGTCATCTTATACATCTTTCATAACCGATGTTCAGAAATAAGCATTCCTAAGGAGTGAGTCACTTTGTTCTAAGACTAGTGTCTAAAACAGATGGCATGTTTTGTCCACGGAAGGTGTTTTTCTTGACAGACTAGCTCAGGCTTAGAGTTCTAGCCTTCAGATACCCAAAGCGAGATGACTCTCACAAGTTTCCATAATGCTGTAACTTCTGTTTTGAACAGCAGATAAAGATGTACCAAATAAAAAAAAAATATTGTCTAGAATATTCTTACAGATGATGCAACAGCAGCTTCCCAGGAAGATTACAGATCCAACCCCTCCAACCAGAAAGCAGGACTTTTTTTGGTTTGGCTGTTGTTGGTTTGTTTTTTTTCAAAAACACACAAATGATTTACCTGGGAATTCAGTAAAGGAACAGAGTCCCCACATATTAGTACAACTTACCTCAGTAACAGAAATCTGAAGTTCTTCCTTGCACTTGATATGGGAGTTCTTCATCACGCAAATTAAGTTGTTTTCTACTCAGTTGTGAAGTCTGCTATATACACATTTTTAACCAATTTAGCTACAGGAATCCAATTTGCTACTGGAATTGGTTAAACACATATAACCTTCAGTGTAGTAAAATTTAAGAGCAGCCCCCTTGAAAAGCTCAATCTCCCTGCCTCCAAACCTGTACTCCTGTCTCCTGGAAAAAAAACCCCTAAAGCAATAAGGGCATTTAAAGTCCTATGGTTCTGTGGACACTTGCAATTATACCGAGACAGAAAGTGTCATAAAAAAATGACATACAAGACAAAACCTTAGTTTCATTTCTGTCTCTCTCCTAGTTTGTTATTTTTAAACACTACTGTTTCTGACAAAAAAGAAGCTTAAAAATGGAGGTTAACAAAAATATGTATCTTAACAGTTAACTACAAAAAGCAACAAAATATGTAATAAAAATATGCAGGGAAAAATTATAGCCATTTAAAAATTTGATAGGGGTAAATATACTTAGATGTACCTAGTAAGTCTACTATATCCTATAATAATAAACAGCAATTTAGGGTAGCTGGTGTTCTCTCAGTGTTTAAAAGTTACATCTAAAAAATCTCATCTTGAACATTAATTTATGAACTTATCACTTACTATACGTATCACGTGTTTACTAGCTGCATTTATTTCTGAAAATAAAATATAAAATTGGCTAAAGTGTGGTTAAGAAAGCTATGAGAACTGAATTTCTGAATTCATTAATCATCAAGTGAGTGAACATTAAGATACCAAGTCATGTGTTTTGTAAATGTGAAATGTAAGATTTCATTTGCACCACGTTGTAAAACTACTTAGGTGGAGTCAATAAAAAATGGCATTAGCAGAAACACTTGTTCAAGCTACAAAGCAACATTTACTTACCTTTCTATGAGTTACAAGGATGCTACTCAAAACCTGCAAAAATATGACAGGCAGTATCTCTGCCTAATATCCACTTAAGATGTGTTCTTGTGTGTGTGGATAATGTGTGAAATATGAACACGTACATAGAAAGGAAGAGGGGGAAAAACAAAAGAAAAAGGAATACTGCCTCCCCCCAAATTTAAAGGTAAGAATGGTCCTTAAATTACTTCATGTAAGGCAGAAAAGCAGCAGGAAGAACTTGGATATACTTGACAGTTAGAAGCTGTTTGCAGAAGTGTAAAATATCGTTGGATACCAAGTGGAAGATTTCATTCTTGACACTAGCACTGAAAATGCAAGACCTGAGAGGCAGGTGGCAAATCTAAATTACAAAAATACAATTCCAATTAGTACAGGCAATTGCTGATCCATGGTGCACACTGTGCAATCTCATTGTAAAACTTAACACACAAAGGTATCAATACTCACCTTTTCTAGATTGGAAACAGTTATTGTCTTTGTGGGAAACAATGAAAGCTTAATCATGTAGTTTTCATCCAGGAACCAGCTGGGTAGATTGACAGGCTCTTAATCATACAACTGTTCTATGATACAAATGAAACTTCTAAAACTATCTCCCATTTGTGTTTATCCCTGTGTGTGAATCTTTGAAGGTGGGTAAAAGCAGTTTGGTGCCTTATTAAGGAAAAAAAAAAAACAACAAACAACCCAAATCCTAAACTCCCTAGTCTTGCAGAGCCAAGAATGGGTGGGTATTCAAAGAAAATGTAAATGACTATTCAGGAATATCCCTAAGCAATACATACATTTGAACAACAGTGCAGGTGAAATGGCAGCAGTCCTTTCAGGCTTTACAGCATTGTAATTATGATCGCTGGCCCAGGACGGGGTGATTTCTGCTGCTGGCTCTTTAGCAAGAGGTGGAGCATTTGCCTCAGCCTTGGCAGTTGGCAGAACAGCTTTCTTCATATTCATCTCTCTTTTCTCAGGAAATTGTCTCTTTTGGTTTGAAAGAGGCTTAATACCTGTCTGTATGATTAAAAGAGGCTTAATTACTACTACTACTAAAATATATTCTGTTTTATAGACAGAGATACAGTTACATACACACACATTTCTTTTATAGCAAGCACCTGTAAACACACTTGAAATGATGTAATTTCACATTCAAGTCTATAAAGCAAAGACAATATCCAGTGTAAGTTGAGGAAAAGATAATTGTAAAGAAATGAACTCAAAATAATAGTGTTTTACATCAAGTTGTAGGGTCATGGTTTTATGTTTAAAAAAAACTACTGCCCATGGTTTCAAAAGGGGAAAAAGACTGATTTGCCTTCTTCCTTCTCAAAGCACACACCCAATGCAGTCACCTTAGGTGACAATTCACAGTCATTTCAAATTACTGCCCCAAACTCAGGAATTTGGAATTTTAAAAGGTAAAATTAATTCAGACTTGAATTAAAATAAGAAATTGTTTTGGTTATACTTTTTTTAAAACAGTAGATGAATTTGGAATTACTTTTTTTTTTAAAAAAAAAAGTGTGGTGCCACCCAAAGACCCTTTTCAGGAAATTCTCTCTATCTAGAGATTAAGATTTTTAAAGTGTCAGGAAAACATTTTATTGTCAGAGGAATTAAACACTGCTTTTACCATAGAAAAAGGCAAGAGAACAACAAAAAAAACAGAATGCTCCTCTTCAGTGTAGGACTTGAGAATTTAGTCTGAAAAAGGAGAGCACAGAAACAAGTCCCTGTGCTTCATGACAACTGTTTTGAGCACGAACACTGTCTTACCTGAAGCTGAGATTTTGGCATGCCAGGTTTTTCAGATTTTGGTTTGACCTTCTCTTTAGGTTTTGGTTTTGCATCTTTGCCAGCACTTAAGAACTTCATAGTGGCTGCAGCATGTTTAAGAATGCAGTCATTGCTGCAATACACAGAATCAGGCTGAGCCAAATTAAAGCAGCCAGGACCAATGCACTTGGATGCACCAGGAGCTTCAATTACCTATAGATTGAAACAGAGTGAGATCAAGCAACAAAACCAGGTCTGTGTAACATGAAGAAATGCTCACATACCGTATGTGCAGACTGAAGCTACGACTGTTGGTCACTTGCACAAATGGCAACATGAAAACAACTAATTCATTATTTCAAGTGGTTAGCCTGCTAGCAGTGAACTAAGGGAGGCTGATTTCCTGTATTTCCAGATCCCATAAGCTCAAATACTTTTTTTCACCCTCTGCATCATGTGAAAAAATCTCCTTAATAATGCAGAGCTGGTTTATTAAGAGCAATGTTTCCAAAACATATTAGTCTCCATTTATATCAAAGTGTAATTTACTAAGCACATCCTCTTCAAATGTTAAGATTTAGAAAATAACACATTCCTTGCAAACAGAGTGAAGTAGATCAAAGTCTAGAAATAGCAGAAAGCTCCTCAGGCTCCAACATACCACCCCTAGCTCTTAGGCCTTTAGTCTCACTCTACTAGATTACTCCTAAAAATGTTACACAACTGACCTCGGAACTACTGGAGCTCCAGACAGCCTCTCTCCATCAATAAAATGCAGTTTGTAATTACCAAAAGTAAATTTTTCAGATAGACTTCTCAGTTAAAAAAAAATACTTCCATAGTGTGGCTTATCTTTCCTCCAAAGTCAGTAAGACAGTACTGCCTACTGCAGGCTGATAAAACATGGGTTTGGGAGTTTTTCCACAAAAATGAAATCTATGCTTTAGAATATTTCTGCATCATGTACACACTTATTACTACGTACAAGAAGTATCCATTCATGCTCCCTGAGAAGCACCTCAAACTTCAGGTTAATCAAGCTGTTGTTTCTAATTAAGGGCATTTACTCAGATAGTGACAAAACTTTCAGTGTTGATGCCTGTACTTGTATTTCTAAGAGTTTGAATTACAAACCAAAACTCTGCAGTTATAGGTGCTTATGGACAGCAACAAAAAGAGGGTTTAGAATACTGCTGCCAGCAAACAGATAAACTGAACCACAAGGCTGTTGAGGCACCCCACACCACAGGGTGATTTTGGCACATCAACATACAGAACAGCAATGATCTCTTTGCTTAGAATAGCCAGGAATTCTGCAGTCAGAGAGTGGTGCCTGTTCACACAGAGCCCAGAGGGATCTGAACTGAGGAGTGAAGGGCAGCACAGATTACAACACAGACTTGACCCTTCAGTTCTCCCAAAGCGTGCTACCACCTGGCCAACACAAATACAGCAGCTCCAAATGCCACAAGAAAACCAAAAACATTAGCAGTTCTTCCCTAAGAGGCCATGCATTAATGATACTTATATTCTTCTTTCACTAAAGGAGAAATGTCTGACAAGTTTAACTTGTTACTATGCTAATATCAAAGACAAACTGCTGAAACTCAGAAGCTGAACTTAATGAATACTAACCAGGCCAGCAAAATGCAGACCAAGACCAACACATCTGGGCTCTCAAAAACCTTGTGTACAAAAAGTACAAATGTACTTGAAAACATTTTGGAGAATACTGTTTTCTACATATTTATCTCAATATAGCAAATGTTTCTATATTAAGCTTAAGCTGTTCTGATCTATACATTCAGCTCACTGTGCTGACTGGGACAGCTCTGCTATTTGACTACAGGTACAGGTGCTGTCCCATGAATCTTTTGTAGAAAACATACAATAGAAAGATTCCTGCAGAGAGATGCTCATACTCACACTTGTAATACTTATTCTAAAGATTTATTTCAAAGTTTAAAGATTAAGTATTTAAGAACAAATTAATAGAGAAAGGAACATGCACAGCTGTAGCATTCTAACTGCAGATACACTGGACATGTTGGCATTAATACAGCAGCTTTGGCAGTACAAAGACAACCACTGTAGCATCAAGTTTTTAAATTTCTGTACATTGAGCTGAAGAAGCATTTTTGCCTGTATTAAGGCAGTATAAAACAATTATCTATGTACTAATAACTTCAAGAAGCATTAGGACAAAAATCAGAATTTCAAAGACTCAGTGGAAATATAGAGGAAGTGCAGCTGGAATTAACTCCAACACTTGTCAGTGTTAAGAAAAAAGCTGCACTATCACTGAAAACGTCCAATAAAGCTAGTATAAACCAGTCCAGAATTCTAATATTTTTACCAAAGGAACACCTTATTACTTGACTTCCAAAACAGTATTTAGGAAGGGCAGAATAGCACAAAACACGTAGTGTGGCATTTCCTTACACCTGCATAAAACTTTTAAAACCCTCATGTCAAAAATAACATTTTCTTACAGCTCATGTACAGATAGAACTGTGGATAAACTTCTGCTAAAAAGCAATATTTAGTGGGTTATTCAGCTTCATATGTAGATTTAAAAAAACAAGTCAGATTTACAGATATACAAGTAAGCCACTGTCTCAATGTACTCACTGAAATATGAAAAATAAGAAAAAAATACTTACAGGTTGAAATATCTTCAGTTTTTTCTTTCCACTTGGATTTGCAGCTTTTTCAATCCTGCCCTTGATTCCTTGGTCCTCAATAGATTTTTGTTCAACTGTTCCTATGCTTGTGAATTCTGTGCCATCCACATGTACTTGCCCTGCTTTAGCATCCTGCTGGTCTGCTTCTGAACCAGCCTCATCCTGTCCCTGCAGGATGGTGCAGTTTGGGCAGATATAGTCCTCACCATTCCTCTCCAATAATCGCCCTCGAGCCTCAGAAATACCCACGCAGTCACCATGAAACCATTCCTCACATCTATCACAACAAATCATAAACCTGAAAAAAAACCACCAAGGAACAGCAAAACATTGTGAAATGAAAAGACAACTGATGCTCAACAGATATTTCAAGCAGCAGATACTAAGTAGCTCACTAAAGTACCAGCACACTGTCCTATTTCACTGCTCGTTTCTGTACTCATTTGTTTATCCCCTCTTTTCAATGTCTGTTACAAAATCTTACCCCCAAACTTCAAAAAAAACCAACAGCTCATTTCCATATAATCAAAAAGCAAACATTAGCATTTGGTTTAATTTTTCACCACAGAAAAGTCCCAATGATTTGCATCACGTTTTCAGTGGAACCCTTTGCTTACCTGTTGTTATGAGGCTGACGACAAATGCAGTACAGTGTGTTGGGGTCATAAATCTCAGACTCAGGTTTGCTTTTGGGCACATTTTCAGGTTCTTCATCTGTGATCCCTTTTGCATCAAAGCCAGGCTTTACCTCCTTCTGAACCTGAAGATCTTCAGTGTCTTCCTCAGACACAACCACTTGACTTGCAATCTCAGTGTGGTCTGCAGTCTCAGGCTCTTGTTTGACAGGCAACTCAGACTCAGCTTCCTTTTCAGATTGGACATCACCTGTTTCTGCAGGTTCTTGTTCTGAACTTCTTTTCCTCAGGCGTATCTGTACATCCTTCAATGTCACCTGCACAGGTTTGCGTTCAACACGTTTCTTTCTTAGTCGAGTTTGCAGTTCCTTTAGTGTTAACCCATCACTATCACTATCAGAAGTATCAGCCTCCAATTCCTCTTCCTCCTCCTCCTCTTCCTCCTCCTCCTCTTCCTCCTTTGTGCATCTGCTTTTAGAGCCTTTCTGATCCTTACAACTCCTAGTGCTAATCCTCCGAGTTACAGGCTTTGTATCCGGAGTGCTCTCAACACTGTCCTCTGAAGCAGTTTCAGCATCTGTAGCTGGACAGGATGCTGGTTCACTTGAATCTTCCAGAGCAACAGGAACACTCCTCCTTCCTCTGCGTCTCACTGTTGTAAGGAATTCCTCCACTCTTTCTGTTCGCTTTGGTTGCCGCCCACTGCGCCTGAGGTTTAAGCTTTGCTGCTGCTGCTGTGGCTGCTGCTCACTAGAGTCCACATCAGCATCACCTGCACCTTCTCGCTTCGCAATGGTCGTCCTTCGAAAGCCCCAGGTTTTCCTGAACTCCTTACTTGTAGGCTTGATAGCCTTTTGTTCCTCCTCATTGCTTTGGTCACCTTTGTCATCCAAAACTGATGCTAAAAACAAGGAAATTGTGATTAAACTGTTGGTGAAGGAAGGTGGTTTTTCTTAAGTTTTTTTTTTCGGCGTGGTCTTATTGTCTTTGTGGTAACATATCTGTATCTCCACCTCATTTTATGACCATGAAAACATAAAATGCTTTCTTGTGAATGCAATACAACAGCAGTAGCATTAAGTACATCATTCAACACTGTGCCAGCAAAATCCAGCTGTTACAAACTCTTCAGTTATATAAAAACGTTTATACACATACATTCACATGCAAATAAACCAGGGACAAATAAGCATATTTTCTACACAATTCAAAAGGAAGCAATCTTACCAGGAGAACTATTTTCCATGTTGTCAGTGTTAGATTCAGATTCCAATGGCACTGGTTGAGAACTTACAGCTTGTTCCATAGTACGAATGCCACTATCTTCACTCTGAAACACTGATGAGAAACACAAGGTTCAAAACTCAGATTCAAACGTGTTCATTGCCCAAATAATTATTAAGTATTTAGATGTAACTTCATTATGTTACTATAAGAAAGACTTAACTTGAATTTCAAGCCACTGGTTGTCACTGAATAGCAACAAAAAGTTGACTGAATTCCTTCAAAGAAAAAGCACTAACTTAAATGTAAGGGTTTGAACACTAGACTGACACATTTTATTAAACAGCTTTAGGATTCCAGTGTTTCTCATAAAAACCCTTTTGTATTATAAACCTATTCCCTGGTGTTTGTCTGGGGAAAAACCTGCAGCAGTTCCACTCCTTACAAGGACACAGGAACCATGTGTGCACCAGTAGGAAAGACCAAGGAGCAGGACAAGACAACATCCAAACGGAGTACAGACAGTTACTGTTTTGGAAGATGATGAAATGTTAAAAGCTACAAGCAGAGGTAATTCAAATTCTGAGATTTACATTCCAGATAAAACAGAAACAAGAAGTCTCTTCAATATACTCTATATGCTTTACCTGACACAGCATTAGAGTTTCGAACGGTTTCTCCCTGCAGAGCTGAGTGAAAAGGAGAGCCAGAGGAGGGCAGCAAAGGATCAGAGTCATTCAGCATTATCCTTCCAGCACATGCTGAATATCCTGATTCAGAAGTGCCAGACAGAATCTCTGAGTTGTCAGCAGAACCAAATACTATGGATTCTCCTTTTCCTCCTGACTCCTAGTGGGGGGGGGAAAGACAAAATAAGGCACTGACATATTTATGAACTTCTCTTAGTATTGTTTACATAATTCAGAATTGCTTTGCCTTTATTGCATTATAAAGCAAATTGTTATTTTGCCTTTTTGACAGTTTTCTGCTTTCAGAAAGACACAGAAACTGGAAAGAAAAGTCAAGCAACTACCACCTGCATGACTTACCCGCAGCTGAGACCTTTGAAATAAACACAAAATACAATTGTACTCTCATCAATTCATTTAGATCCCATTAAGACTTCTAAAACAGTAACAAACTGCAATCAACACGCTATTCCATTTCCACTGTTTAAAATCATTCTGAGAATGAAATTTAATAAACACATAACATGTAATGAAAGCACAGAAATGCTTTTAAACTCCAGAGCCTGCCCAAGATTACAGGAGGGGAGATTTACCAGTTTGTACTGAATTTAATCATAAAAAACATCTGCAGTTTTGAGGATTTAAATCTAAGTGGCTAATCAGTGCTTTTGCAAGGCGGGATTATAGAAACTAGAATTGAGTTGAGCTTCAGAATGAAGGGATATTCCTTATCATTGTCCCTTTCACTGGTAAGGGTTTGCAATACAGAAAATTTCAGAAGTTTTTTTTCAGGGACAGCAGATCATATCAAAAGCAACACATTTTCCCTTGGAAATCTTTTCAAGATCACAAGCCATTAAAGTATCTGAACATGAACTCCTGTTTAGCCCAGGGGTCCCAGCACCCGAGCTTGAGAACAAGAAGATGCCTGCATTCAACCCCAAATAGTCTACCAAACTACAAGAAAACTGGAAAAGAATTTGGGAGGAAAAAGAGGACTAGATGGACAGAATACAGAAAGTCGCTTTTGAACTGGCCTATAAAATAAGACAAAAGAGCAATACTGGACACAGACTCAGTGTGTCAAGATTCTGCAGAAAAACTGCCACAGTAGGTGTAGGAACTAACTGAAACACTAATAAATCTTTCAAAGGAATAAAAACTATTAATACTCCAGGTGGGGAGACACAAGAATTTAAGAACAGATCAGATAATCCTTCATAGACATGCAAGTACACAGCCCGAGTTTTCGTTTTAAAGACTTTTTTTTCAAACTTCTCCAGCCCCCAACTCTTAAAGTATCTCTGTTGTTTAGAAACACTTCTTACTTTCCAAGCAATTGTCATCTCTAGGTGTTCTCCAATGATATGTCAAAAGCCAGGAGAGGGAGAATGATAAAGCCCTCCCCAAAATTGATTTTCATCAGTGGATCACTGTTATTTAATGAACAATACATCTAAAAATTTGCAAGACTATGGCAAAGTAGAATTAGGAAAAAAAACATAAGTGTATAACAAAATCCACATCAGCATTTTCCTTCCCCTGCACGTTCTCTATTGAGGATTACATAATCTACACCCTTTCCCTCAGGCACTCCAAAAAGAGGAGGAAAAAATACAACAAAATAAAAAAGGCAGTAGAAAAAAACACTTTGAAAGACCCTGGTGCTGTATCTCATGGCATTGAATACCTGCTCTAATATGAATTTAGGTCCATTGTCTGAATCTGTGATTACATCCAGGGAGTCAGTCACTGAAGGCTGAGGACACTCTGAGTTTAAAGTGCCTTCTTCCACGCTGCTGTTGTGCAATAACCTTTCAATCTCCCTGTTCAGAATCTCCAACTGATCACACATCATGCAATTTTTAAGTGATACGCCTAAAGGAAGAGGGAAAGTCAGCTAATCACTTCAACTCTAACATTAGACTATGAAACAAATTATGCATTTAAAACGTGCAAGAAGTGCATCCTATCTGAATAACTTATCCAGTAACATACTAAAAGAAAAACTGTCTAAAGGATTGTCTTCACAGTGCACAATTATGTATCTGGGCTTTCAAGGCCCTGTGTGCAACATGTTCTGTACAATCACGACTGAGCCAGAGCTGGTATCACTAGAGCATTCCAAAAATGGAACAGGCATTCTCCCTTCCCAGGAGACACTCTGGCTGAAGGAAAGTAATAAATTCCACTGTGTTGGTCATACCCCCCTCTAGTGGGAAGACTGCACAGTGCGCAGTCTACAGCTCTGATACAACGTGTAATAGTATTTTTAATGCAAATAAAAATTGAAAACTAAGATATTCTATGCAAGAATAATGCTTTTTATTGCATTTGTGGACGTTATCATTACTACCTGCATTATTACCTCTCCAGAAAAAAAATTAACATAATTGTAATTTAAAAATACTTCCAAATTTGACAGGTATAAAAATTAAATACACTTAAACACTAGAATTGCAGCCCCGCTATTTGCTGTAAAATGTTTCCTCTTATTATTTAATATCTCAGTTTTCTCCTCATTTAGTCCAAATAGTTTTTCATGCAAAACAGAATACATTTCAAACTTATTTTAAATTAATCTGCTCTTGCAGAACTACTTAACACAGGTTAAATTGAAATGCCTATAAGAAGCTGAAAAATCAAATGTTATCAAAATACAAAAGCACAAAACTTAACTCACAATTAGACTTTTAAACCTAGCCTAAGCAAGCACTCTAAGTGCCTGCAAAACTATTAGCTGAAATATAAGACAACTTTGGAAGCCTTAAAATATCTGCTCCTCTTCCCAATTCAGTATCAGTTTTTGTTCATTTATTCAGTTTGTTCTCAAGTTAAATATTCAACTGCAGTTGAAATACAGACAGAACTGTGAGCTGAAGCAGCAAACTCGTTATCTTGTGTTAGAGACACTGAACGTCCATGATCAGCTTAATCCTGTTCCTCCTAATACACTTATCACGTTTCTGAAACTGGAAGTTCTAGGGAAATTATAGTCCTACAGATATGCAATTCCCATCATCCTGCCTTTCTGCCACAACTCCTTTACAAAGGATGTTATGTACCTCAAACATTTGAGGCAAAAATCCCCATAAATGATGGACAAAGGCAAAATCATTTTAATAACAAACATATATACTGTTGCTTATTTGAAAAGTCATCTGGTTTTCCTTAGGTTAACAATTTCTGTGATGAGCAATCTCACCTGTGAAAAACATATAAAAGCTTTTAAGTTCAACTATACATAAAGTGTTCCTTAAAGGAAAAACTTCTCCCTTCACAGATGAGTAAGCTTTGCCAACACAACCCCTAGGTTGATTTAAATGGTTACATAACATACACAGCAGGTCCTCATTAAACAAACAATTCACGGTGCTTATTAAATCCACATTTATGGACTACAAAGAACCAAGTCCTCATCTAGCAGTACTCTGGCTGCTACCGTCCTGCTCCCTTCTCCCACACTCAGTTACATGACCTAGGCCACATCCACCCATATCTCTCTGCCCCAGAAATACCCACCTTCACAATAAACTTATGAATCCAGCAGGAAATGAACTCCCCCAAAATCCAAAAGGATTAAAAAACCAAGAACATCAGAACTATTGTAAATCTATGCAAGAACAGGGATGGAGAACAAGGTTCCCTTGAGCAGGTTGAGCTGGTGTAGCTCCCTGCAGCTTTAGTCCAACACCTGCACACACCACCCGTGCAGCAGGGGCTCATCCCACCTCAGCCTGCAGGATCTCATTGCCTGTCCTCTGCCAAGACTCAGTCAAGTCTGCAAACTGCAATAACGTGAGCACTCCAGTGAAACACAGCAGTCACTTAACTAAAAGTGGAGCATCCACCTGACACACAGTATCTTGAGGAACAAGGTTCAAGCCAAGAAACATTAATGTATTAGTTTGCAGGTAAAATGTTTCCATTCCCTAAAACAAGTTAGGTACTTGAATTCATCCTGGACCTAAATTCCAGAACCAATTGAAGCACAGAAGGATTCCATTCTAGAAAAATCACAAAACTGTCAAACTTTTAATTGCAATTTGGCCAACAATTCTCAAGCAGTGACAAACCCAAAACCAAAGGGCTGTCCCCTCTCTAAGACTACAGAAACCATCTCTCACTTTCAGCATCCCTGTGGATTCTCTAACTACTGCAAACCTGTGTGATTTTCAGTACATGTGGCTTGAGGAAATTCCAGAAACAGTATCAGCAGCCAATTTAAGAAGAGACATTAAAAATATTCCCAAATTCCAAAGCCTGCTACTGCATTATCACTTGTTCACAAACACACAATACATAATCAAAATCTATGCTCCAACATGCCCTTATTAAACAACAGAGAAAGTTTGTTATCTCACTCCCTCTTGCAGTCAGACAAAACCTTAAAACCTCAAGAAAAGCATCCTGATACCTACTGCCATCTTTGTAACTCAACAGGTTACAAATCTCAAACAAAAAGGAAGAAAGATTATCTGTGCCAATCAGACAGGGCTGAGAGATGTTAACTGCAGGACAGGAAGCTTGAAGACACCTGGATCTGCTGATGCTGACTTCACTAAATCTTTTTAAGATGCCTCAATATAACATCTTAATCTGATGATGACAGAGCAAAGCTTTTAAAGAACACAAACACTTCCCCATCTTTTTGTATTTATATTTTTAGACACAGGCAAACTCAACAAATAACCAAAAATTACAGATTGAGATCAGTATCTCCACATCTCAACCAACCCTAATGGGCAAATGCCCTGGTTTGAGCCAGGATGAAGTCACTTTTACTGATTTTTTTTTTTTTTTCTCCTTCAGTAAGCTGGGACTGATAATGCCAGAATGTTTTTGTTCCTGCTGGGACTCCAGAGACACATCTAGGCTGGTTCAGTAACTTTCTGGAAACTAGGGTTCATGAGAAGATAGAAGACTTTGCATCTGCAAAGAAATTCAAAGTCTGAGTCATACCTTTTAGCTTCTAAAAGCAGGTATCATTTATCAGAGACCAGTTTTTTCATATCCACGTCTTGACACAAATCCAGTTTATGCCAGTATTTAAAATTACTTGTAACTGGCTTTCAGTTACATTTTTCTGTTTCTTCTTAGAGGGCTCGACAGACAAGGTAATTGGCTACAACCAAAATATCCAGGGCAGGCTTCTTAAATATAAAAGAAACTGTAGGATGTTATAAACAGGACAGAAAGCATCCTTTCCAGAATTATGTAACAGTGATTCCAATCACAGTTGACTCTGCTTGCTCACTGAGCTTGGCCTATGCCTCCTTTAAGTGTTAAAAAATTCCTAATAAGCAAATATATTAGTATCATGCGAGAAAAAATATTATCTGATAACATAATTTCTTATGCAAATAAAAAATGTTGGTATGACTTAGTTGATGCCCCTCCCACTCAGAAGACCGATCCGAAAGAAAATTACTTTTAATCTCTGCTTGGGAAACCTGCACTCTTTCTACTAAGCAGCAGCAAAATTAATCCCTTGCATAAAGAAGCATTAGAAAAGCAGCCCAAAGGATGTCAGAAGGGCAAAACCTACTTTGTGCATAAGTGAGCAGTTCCATTCAGACCATGGACAAAAGGTACAATCCATTGACCCCCAAGAACAGCAGGACACAGGTTCTGGGCCAGCACTGGGGGAAGCCACGTACACGGGGCTGCAAGGCAGCTCCCTCCATCTGCTCATCTGAGAGAATCCCCAGAGAAAGGACAACCAGAGGACCAGGCAAAGCTCATACACTGTGTATTATTTTTATATAAAAGTATCCACTGCTTACTGATTTAAGTCTCTTCCTTCTGGAAGAAGGAAAAAAATGCTTTTCAAAAACTTGTGAAATGGGCCTGACAAGAGAAGCAAAGGGAGTTGAGAGTGAGAGAGGCAGAAGTTGCAAGGCTCAAGTCTAGGTACGGGGAAAGAAAACTGTTGTGTTCCTGAACTCCAACCCAGTGCCCCAAAGAATTTGCTATCTCATAACTTGACTGCTGCAGTTCAAGGTCAAAAGCCCAGACATCCCTGATAAACGCAAAGATTCTATGAAAAATAAGTTTATATTTGAAAGATGGTGTTAAAAATAAACTTTGCAGAAAATCAAAGTATGTCACTGCTTACAATTGGCCTTGGCAGAA
The DNA here is from genome assembly GCF_020740795.1 of Apus apus. NCBI lineage: Eukaryota > Metazoa > Chordata > Aves > Apodiformes > Apodidae > Apus > Apus apus. The sequence goes on from NC_067296.1 coordinate 12,965,849, forward strand.
TAATAACAAAGAGAAATAATGTTACAAAAACTGTAACACTTATCTGTAAATGTTTTGCTGCCTATCATTAAACAAACTGAATTAATTCTGAGATTATAAACAAATCTACCGCATATACCCGCAATATTAACAACTTCAAAGTGGTAATTAATTCTTTCCTATCCTAGAGTCAATCAATTAGTCTCATTTTTAAAATAATCCATTAATAAGCTTTCAAATTTGCACAGTGTAGATTCAGCACTACACAATTCAGTACAGACATGCTCCTCACAAATAACCCATCCTAATTTAAGAAATGGGCACTCTTCTTCAACACGGCATACAGCAGTAATAACTCTACGCAAATATAAACTCTGCTACAGAGCCAAATTAGGACAAAGCATCACCAAGACACAGTTTTAAGGTAAGTTCTTAGTATCAAAACAGTATTTTAACCCCAGATGCACATACCACAAGATAATAATGTGTCAGGGATGGCACCACTGAACATCCACAATACAGACTCGAGTCACACCCTTCCACCGAGACCTGCTGCTTTTCCCCTCACCTACCCAACTCCCTTTACAAAGGGAGGTTCCAGTACTTGGATAGACTCACTTGTCAGTGTTGGGTAGTACTCCAGCTAGGTCCCTACCAAATGTAATGGAACTGATTTGATTAGCATGGGAGATCAGGCTGCCCCAGTAGTTGCACCAGAGGACAATCTGAACTCTTTTAAGGTTGTGCAAAGAAAGTGTGTGATGGTGTCCACATCACAGCAGTCTCCAATGTGAGGGGAAAGCTCCCATAGACAACTGAGCACACTGACCTGACTGGATCTTCCAGGGGCAGGGAATAATTCAGAGGCTTCTGCACCTCTGCTGAGACCCCTTCCCCAAACTCACTGACATTTCTTCAAGAAACCTTGGAAGGTACTGTAAGACTTCGTGGTGTCATGATGTGTTATGACAAATAATTCAGTGGTATCTGTCCCTACCACCCTTCTACCACCAGACACCCCTGGAACTCATTTCAATGAAGTCATGTGGTTTGCACTTTGACTTCAAATGCAGCTCTTCTTTGGTGCTGAAACATTATTTCAGGTGTCCAGGGTACAGTGTAGAACACTTTGCCTGTCTTAGTAAAGGAGAACCCATTAAGTGCACTTTTACATCATACCAAGTACTACCAACATGCAGTGATGATGACAATCAAGTAATCAGATTTAAAGTGTAAAAATTAACTACTTTTTTTCCCAAATATGTAGAAATAAGTGCTCAATTTTCTTCCAGGTTTTTCTGTCATGAAAAATGAGGCTCAATTTATTTATAAATTTCCCCAGATCACTTCTTTTCACTTGAGAAAGGTATTGTAAGAAGGTATTGAAGAAATATTGTAAACTAACAATCAACTTTGTAGAAAAAATAAGCTGTTAGGTTGTTGAAAATCACTAAGCAAATAGACTCATTCCAAGTCAAAGCAATAGCTTTTCTTCAGAACAATAAATACATTCATTTGGTCTCTGTGCTTGTAATAACAAAGAAATTAACCTTTCCAAATTAAAATGTCTTTCATCATCCATTATCATAAACCCTCTCTACTGTATCTCTGAAACTAATATATACACCACCACCCTCTCCATCATTTGTCAGACTACTCACTTACCTTCTGCAAGCCTCACAAGAAGGCCACTGCCTCACAGGATGGAAAGCTGCACACACAGGACAGCAATCCTGCCCCTTGGCAGTGAATGTGGGACCCCCTGCAAGTGTTGAATTTAATGTGTACACAGAGAGCCACGTTCCCATGCACACCCAGCAGACCCAAGCACAGCAGCAGTTTAGACTGAAAAGACACTGTGTGACTCTACAGTATGGTATAACTACTCCAAGCAAAAATGCATCAAGTAGTTTGTGCAAAACAAGACACACGTTTATTTTGATGGTTTTCAGACTAAAAAATCATCTCCCCAAACAAAGCATTAAAAAAAAAAGTATTTCTTACTTCAGACTGCATGATACAAGATCAGAATACTCAGCAATCACAAAGGGATGGACCGCTCAGTAGGCAGTGCAGCAGAATGAGAACGGCACCAGGTAGTACGAGTGTGTTTTATTCTGCACAAGTAGCAAAACTCAGAACCAGAGTGAAGTTCCCACAGCTGAACTCGGCCAGGTAGCAAATTTCTCATGGAAAACATTTGAGGCACTTCAGCAGCAGGTCCACCAGAAATCCAGCAAACATGAAAACTGTATTTAATAACAATATTTATATCTACACTCCAGATGTTCACAGGCACAGTTGTGCAAGCCAGGAGTCTTAAGGGGTGCAATCCCTCACCCAGAGAGCTGTGCTGGCACAAGCACCTCATGCTGGAGTAACTACACCTGCAAAACTGTACTTTTACCTGTGTGAGTCAGTCTGTTTGCAGGGTGGGGGAAGCAGGCATGCACCATCCTGGTGAGCAATTTTATCACTGTGGTTGCACACAATACCAACACAAGGGAATATCTTCCAAGTAGGGAAGCAGTTTATCTCAGGAGGAAGGAAGCAAAGCTTTCAAAGTTCAAATTCCTTGAATGAAAATATCTACATCAGCAAAAAATTCTAAGACACTGGTGTACCTGTTCAAGTTTTTGCCAGCACAGCTCTGTTAGCTGGGGAGAGAAGAGTAGCTGACAACTGCTCAGGTGGTACTTCAGTGAATGACAAAACTCAACATAAGGAGCTTACAGCTAGGCACATCCTCCAACCTCTAGGCACATCATTGTGTTTGATGAACAAAATTCATATTCAGTTTAGTGTCTCCTGCATTTGAGGAAACATTAATTGTAAGAGGGGACAAAAGTGTTCTATAGATGCCATTGATATTTTCTAGTCCAGAGCTTCACAAATGCTTTAAAGACCAGGCAGAGACTGGTCCACTATGAGACCAACACTTGGCTTTTTTGCTACTCCTGTAATGCCTTCCAAAGCCTTTATTCACATTCTTCTGAGTAAGCTGATGCTGCCCTAACAATTATCATCTACCCAAAGACAACAAAATAAAATGGAACTTTTTGGTCAGGTTTACTTCTTCTCTCAGGGTCTGAACAATACGAGCAAAACTGAGGAAACAAATAGATTTTGCTCATAAAGAAAAGCTGTGAGCAGAATCAAGTGTACTTAACATTTTTCTTTCTTCCTTCAATACAGGTTAAGAAAAAAGAACCAGAAAGGCAGTTTTCTGTGGCCCAAACATAACCATCTTTGTACAAGAAACCTTCTAAAGGTCAGTTTTACAAGCCATGGTCCTAAGTTTGGGCAACACAAATATCAATTAAAAACTTTTGCTACTGAGTATTAATCAATACACAGTATCTTCACCACTCATTCTCCATCACCTTGAATTAAAATATTTTACAAATATATACTACTTATTTCCCTAATTTTCAATTCCTGCTGTTGAACTTGACCACTTCAGCAATACTGAAAATACATTTTCAGCAACTGCTGAGGAAAGAACACGCTTTGGAAAGGTGATTTTAAAACCTGGCATTCTTCCACTGAAGTAGCAAAAAAATTACTTCTTCATGGCTGTTAACTGAACAGTAACAGTTAATCAAGCCAAGTCCCAGAACCTTGCAGTTTAACTCTTCAACATCCCACAGCTTCTTTGTTTTTAAACATACAAGATTACAATTCTACAATTGGTAAATTTCAGCTTGAATACTTACACTGTACTCAAAAATCCCTCCTCAAACATTTTTACAGAACCTAGTAAAGTTGTACAGTTTTTTTATGCAGTTGGCATTACAACAGTACATAAACTGGATACACACTGTAAACTATTATATGAAAAATGTTAGTTTTACATTATACTTAAAGTATCTCTATCCTCTGGCATGTCTAGCTATTGTTGCCAGTTAAAACTGTGTACATGGAAATGGACTCAAAACAACTGCAGGATTATCATTTCAGACCCTATCAGCACAACTGTTGAGGGAAAAAAAAAAATCCAGTGTTTTTACACTTTCCCCTCCTTATTTAATTTGTAAAAAGTGAGCTCAAATATAACATGAGAAGTGAAGTGTTCACTTATTTCAAAATTTGTATTAGATAAAAACTGAATAGTAGTACTGCCCTCAAAGCATTAACTGACAGCTGACTGAAGATTCTCCTAGTGAGAAGACCTGACAGCGCACACACACAAAAATCAACCAGTTCTTGTGTAAACTAGGCATCTTTTTAATATTAAAATACTTTCCTTAAATCTCCTACCACTGTCCTATTACTTACAGAACTAGGAGAGACACCGGGCAGAAAAAGTGTACCAGAGAACAGAACTAGTGCAACCACCACCACTTCTGTCGGCCTAGCTAATCTTGCCAAGCACAGTCCCTTCCTTCCATTTTTACCAGTGCAATTTTATAAACACTCAGCCTAACTCCTACAATCCTTGCCCTTCCTCTCTCCACTTAGTATTTCTAGATGAAATTTCAGGCTGTATAAAATTAAAATCCCACAGCTGTAAGTTACAACTGTGAAGACAATGACTGGCTTAAACTACAAACAACAATCTACTGCCAGAAAATCTTAGTAGTGAAGCAGGGTTAAGTAGAACAAACACGGCCTTTTGGTGAGGCCATCAGACACTGGGAAATATTTATACAACATTATTTACTATTCTGGATTCATACAAATCTGTCAGCATTGCTTTGGGAGTTTCAGAGATTTGAGTTTTTTTAAACTCAAAAGACATCTCAATTGTCACCCTCTAAAGCACAGTGTGAATTATATATATTAGATTTGAAAGTTTTTAAATCCATACATATTTCATTTGCAGTGGAGGAAATACTTCATTTGCATACCAATAGAAATAAACTAAAATATCCCTTAGAAAAACTGAAAGCCACAAACTTTGTAAAAAAATATTATTTAAATGGCAATCTTAAAATCAACAATGACTTATTTGCAAATCACAGAAGTCCTAAGCTCTCCAAGAAAGCTGCAGGCTAGCATGAGCCTTTATTAGTCCACCGAAGTGCATTAAAAAACCTTTATGTGCCATATGTTTCTGGAAGCATCAAAGGAGAAAAAAAAATATAAGGCCTAAGTGAACAGCTATTTTGAGCATACTTCTATATTTATTCCTATAGAAGTTCCAAATGTCAAAGAATGGTAACAAGCAGCTGGCATACATAAAAGTGGAGCAGAACCCAAAATATCTATTACAATTAACAGTATATGCTACACTTAGTAACTACATATTCTCATTTTTCATTGACCAGCAATTAAACTGCTTAAAAAGTTAGTAAATTTTGTTTATCCAAGCAGCAAGGCAGTTGAAGCCAAACCAATTAAAATTACTACTTAGAAGAAAACTGTATAAAACAGAAAGACAAAAAAAGTGAACAAATTCTCATAAAACAAAATATAGCTGAATATCAGCTGCCAAAACATTTACTTTAAAAAGGCTGTGATGATTAAGTACTCAAAAGAGCTGTTTCTGCAAAAGGTCTGAAACAGATTACCCAGAGGAAAAAACAAAACACAACAAAACAAAACAGGGAAATTATGAATGCTATATACATCCTTTTGAACTAGGTAAAAGGAATTAGCATTTTTGTCTCCCTGAAGTTCCTAGAAAGAAAACATGAAAGCCCATGCAAGAAAAACAGCATGTTACACTTACGAATTACTGGACATACAAACAGCAGGAAGAGTGCAACACACATACATTTTTGGTATATGTTACAGACGATTTTCATGCTCTTTCCCAGTTAGAAATTACAAGCTAAGCCGGTAAGATTTTCTTAAGCCACTACTAAAATATATCACTTGGAGGTATAAACTGAAAACTACTTAACTGAATGAAAAAAAAATTGGCCAAAGAATAGCTTTGTGCAAGCCAAGCAAACAGCTCCAAACTCCCATCACCTCCAAGGGACAGTATTTAAGTAGATTAATGCAAGGGGTGGGGTATAGGGAATGTCCTGAATATTTAAAGCCGGCCTGCAATTACTACTGTCTAAAAATGCAACCCCTCTTCCTTTCCTCTACAAGAAAGTCACCAGAAGGTGATAAAGTTCCACTTTCTGGTTTAACTCACCAATACGGAGATCACGCCTCCACCTCCCAGAGAAAATAACTATCGCCCCGAGGCAGGTTAAGCCTTAATCCCCCACTCTGCAAATCCCCAGCCCCAGAAAGAGGTTTCGCTTGGGTTTTTGGAGGCCCCTCAGGCGAAGAGCAGCGTCCCGGTGAGGGTCGCTACCCCCGCACCAGCCGCCCCCGGGGGCTGCGGCGGAGAACCCCTCGTCCGGTACCAGGGTAACGGTGAAAAAGAACGAGAAAGGCGGTTAAAGTCGGTCGTGACGTCAGGGAGAAGCTTGCCGGCGTCAGCTTGAGTATGGCATCGATCGCCTCAGAGCACAACCGTCCTCTCCTCTCCCCACAACATGGAGGAGCCCGCCTTCCTGCCCGCTCCGCCCGGGGAGGGCGTCCTCTCCGCTCCGGCCCAACCACGGCAGGAGCTTATGGGGCGGCGGCTTTAGCTTCCTCCGGGGCCCCCGCATTGAGTCGCCGACCTCCGCTGGAACCGGGCCAGGCCTCCGACGTGCCCGCGCCCTGCAGCCGCACCGACGGTCCCCTGAAAACAGGCCTCGCCGCCCCTCTCCCTCCCTGCCTCCCTCCCTCCTCCGGCCTCCCCGACCCGCACCGCCCGCCCGCCTCCATTTTCTAGTCGAGCCCAAAGGCGTCCAGGCCGGAGGAGGCCGCCGCCTCTTTTCCGCGACCCCTCCGCCGCGCCGGCGGCGGCCCCGCTCCCTTTCTCCTCCCGTCCCGGTGCTCCTCCGGCTGCCTCCTTCACTCACCGCGGGGACGGGGCGTGTGTGTGTGGGGGGGAAAATCTCGCCGCCGAGCCCCTCAGCCGAGCCCAGCCGCCATTTCCTCCTCGCAGCCGCTCCGGAGCGCTGGGCGGGGCCGCTCCGCCCCCGTTTCCATAGAGACCGAGCTGGCGGCCAACGGCAGCCTGGAGCGCGGCCCCGTTTGCGCACGGCCCCTGGAGGACTCGGGCTGGCTCCGCCCCCCGGCCGGGCGCTGGGCGGGAAAGGCGCGGCCTGGCGGGGCGGCCCGTCCGCCCTTCCCGCTCCGCGCTTCTTCCCGCAGCGCTGCGGGAGCCCCAGCCCTCCCCGGGCCATCCCTAGGGACGGGGCTGCCCCGCCAGCTCCCCGTCCCGTCGAGGTTTTCGGCCGCCGTCCTTCGGGCACGGAGGACAGGAGGAGGCAGGCCGCCTCGTTCGCCTCAGGGCTTCCTCTGCAGAGAAGGTCTGTGGGATCGACCGCGCCGCTCCGGGTTCTCTTACTCGAATTACGGGGTGATCTTACCTCACTGGAACCGCAGGGGTCGCGGTTTTTCTGGCGTGATTCCTCAGGTTGCAAGTGCCCAAGCAAAGCTGCGCTGGAGCAGCGCTGAATGCTGTTCTGCTCAGTGACTTCCCTCAGGACAAGTGCAGCCTTGTCACAGGGTTAACAGGGCAGAGGAGCTCGCCTGCTGCCTGCAGGCCAGGCTGCTCACGTCAGCTGTGCTCCCCACCTGGGCCTGGGTTGTTTTGTTTGTGGTTCTTTTCTTACTCTATTCCATCTGGTTTAGAAAATCAAATAGCAATTGCTGCAGTAAAGCTTCCCCCTGGGCCCAGGTTAGGGAGTGCTGTGGAAGGGAAGTGTTCAATGGATCAGCTCACCCCCTGCATGGAGGCCTCCCACCTTAAAAGTGGTCTAGGCTACTCAAAAAACTCTGCAGGATCCAAACAATTAGCAAGAGTTAACTCACATTTACTCTGTTTTGTTTCTATTTCCAGCAGCTGTGATAATAGCAATGGAAACACCTAAATCTCAGTCACTGAGGGGTCCTTCCAAGGTTTACAGGGGGACCCTGACCTGGACATTTGAAGAGCCCTTTAGGCAGCTTTGGCTCTTTGACTGCCCCTGATCATGCACGTTTTTCCTCGTGGATTAGTAACATTGATTCCCAACAGGTGAAGTATTTACTAAAATGGATAAAGGAATGAAAACATGAGGAAACAAGCATATTAATTCTATAGAATTACAGGATTCTATTGAGTGATGTGATTACATCTTTTAAAATACTTTTATCATATTTAATATGAGACTTCTGGTAGTAAAAGCTCAGGATAATACTGGAAAAGCCAATATTAGCTTTCTGTCTGACAGGCAGAGTCAGCTGCTTTCTCCACCTGTAAATTTGGCACTATTAATACTTACTTCACACAGGAACACCAAGAGCTAAAAAAACCCAACAGATTCCTCTGCAAAAGTACAAGACATCATGAGCTACAATAAATCAAAAGCATGTGGAGGGCAAATACCTTATGAGTTGATAGATCAAGCTGCACTGTGATTTATGCCCTGGGAAAAGGTAACACCATGTTGTTAATGGACACAAATAGCATAGGGAGTGCTTAAACCCAGGAATTGCACACCAAGGGAAAAGGAACATGCAAACCAAGGAATTACACACCAGCAGTGAACAAGGAGATGCCTGCAACAGGGGATCCAGCAGTGAAACAGGCATTAAATCCCTCTTACATGCATTGGGTAAGAGGCTTACACCATCTTAACATCCCACTGGTTCCCTTTGCACACCCAGCACCACCTACAGCACATTACACTTCCAACCCAAGTGAGAATATCTACCTTTGCTGAGTAAACACCTGTGTCACCTCCACTTCAATGGTTCCACTAGCACCTCAGTCCTTTGCCTTGTTCCCTTCCTAATTATTTTCCTACTGGAGCCTAATTTGGGAAATTTCCTCCTGGGTTACCAGTTTGACTCTGCATTCTCCTGGCAGGACAAAGGAGTTTTCTTGGTGATCCATATAACATGAGTTCTGTTTAGGTTTCAACCTGTGTCAAGATAGAGCAATAACAGCTTTGTAAGTTTTTCTGTATACGAAGGATTGTATATATATCCACCTCGTGCTGCCATCAAAAAAGGTGCCACTACAAGTAGTACTTGTTTAATATCATTTAACCAAATAAAGCCATCCATGCATTAGGAAGTCACTTTGTTTCCAGCCTCAGTAAGCAAATGCTTCAAAAGCAACATTCAAAGGGTGTTTGTTCCAACTGAAGTGGTTCTAAAACCTCTTCTCTCAAGTGAAAACTCAGCTGCTAAGAAGGTTTGACACTACCAGGAACATCAAACAGCTAAGGAAAGCATATGGAAGGGGGAAAAACCCAAACAAACAAAAGAAAACGCAGCTGCTGGTTATAATCTGCACAGAAAGATTCCAAACTTCTATTTTTTTTTTTCTTTGTCAACATTATGGTTAGAAAAAATGCCAACCCCTACAAATATTTAAAAAACCCAAACCCTGAACTATTTCTCACTACAAACAAAACCACAACCCAGGAGCTGATTTTTAGCCCATTTCTACTTTTCTTTAGCCCAGGGAAAACGAAGGGGTAAAGGGAGATTTCCGTGGCAGTTGGTTGAACATCCCAACCTGTGGCAAAACCAGCACCACACAACCGGAGCGCTGCTCGACCGCAGCTCCCAGGTATTTCAGCTGAGCCGTTTACGATGTCATTCTACTTCTTAGGAAGCAATTACACTTATTTCTTTACCTGTGAGCAGCAGTTGTGGCACGAATCACACCCTGTTGCTTCCTCTCTGCTTGTCGTTTCCCTCGATATATATAAAAAAAAAAAGCCAGGAAACCCTCCTAGAGAGGAAAGAACCTTCCTCCTCTTTCCCTCTTTATGGAAGTCTCCTGAGAAACTCCACCTCTTAGGGAGGAGCCGACAAGAAGCAGACGGGACAGCCGAAGCAGAGAGAGATTTACAAGCTACCGGGTCAAAAATAGAGTCTGAACGATTTTTTTGTTTCCCAAATTGTTGGGATTAGTTTTGAGATTAAAGCCTGGGGAAAAGCCCTCTCCAATCCATACGAATCCTTGCCACGCTGTAGCTATCTTTGTCATCCAACAGCTAAGGGCACGATGTATCGCTACATATTCTCAGTTATTTGCCCAAAACGTTGCATTGTTTATAAACTTGGGAGTTTTGCCGGGGGAATTAAGTTAAAATAATACACTACTGATTACATGATGGATTTTTTTTTTTATCAGCTTCGATGTAGGGAGAATTGCGATGACTTTTGGAGGCTGCACTTTACGACACAGCTACAGAAACGAGTGAGTAATTGTATCGATATCCCCACTGTGTGAGCGAAGTGACTTTTTTTTTTTTTCTGGGGACTATCATTTGCAGCATTTCACACAATAGAAGCTGCACCTCCGGAGCCTGCTCTCCGTTTAACGTTACTCGAGGTGTTGTCTGGGTTTTTCTGAGGATCTCTTCGACTCACGAACCCCACGGGATCTGAGTTGATGAACTCAGCCGATACAAATTCTGACCGGTCATCGAGCAGGGCCCTCAGCCACCTCCGCTCGCCGCCCGGCCTGCCGGGAGCAGCGGAACCGCACGTCGCTGCCGCAGGCTGTGAGCGGCGGCAGCCCCGTCTGCGCGGGAGGCAGCGCGGCCGGGAGCCGCGGGAGGGCTGAGGAGAAGGACCAGGCCGGGCTCTGCACCGCAGGGCCCTCCCCCGCGGGCTGCAGCGCTGCCCCCGCGCCCACCCCGCCGCCATCCCGCCGCCCCGCCCGGCCCGTCTCGGGGCGGTACCGCACCGGCAGGGGTACGCTCTATCCCGAGAACCGACTCGATGGTTGCCTCTTCTCGCCCGGCTGCCAGCGCTGATTGGCCGAGAGGACGGCTCTCGCGAGAGTCGCGCGCTCGCGGCCTGGCGGAGGCGGCGGAGGGCCCCGCGTTCGTGCGTCGGAGCCGGCCCCGCGGCGCGCTCGGTAAGATGGCGCCGGCGGGACCGCGCCTGCCCTCGGGGGACGGGGGCTGGCGGGGCCCTTCCCCTGGCGCGGCGGGTCGGCCCGCTCTCGTTCGCTGCGGGCAGCGGGGCGGCGCTGGGCCTACAGCGAGCAGGGCCGAGCGCTTCGGTGGCCCGGGCCCCGGCGAGGGCCAGGTCGGCGGGCCGGTGGCAGGGGGGTGGCCGCGGGACTGCCGGGGAGGACCGTGGTGCCCCTGGAGGCGGGGGCCGTGCCGGGTGGGGATCGCCGCGTCCCGTTGCGGCGGGAGCCGTGTTTCCCCCGCCGCGTGGCTGGGAGCGCCGTGACTGCGGGGCCGGGGTCCGATCGGCTCCTCAGCCGGCCCCGGGCTGGTCTCCCTCCCGCTGTCCAACTCTTTTGGAGGCCGTGTGGCTTTGACGGTAGTTTAGAGGAAAAAAATACCTGTTGGAAAGGGGCTGGTGGTGGGAAGGCGCGCGGCCACTCGAGTCTGTCCGAGACGGGTGGCGATCGGTGCCTGTTGCTGTTGTTGCCGCCTCCTTCTCCTTTCTCTGCCCCCGTGATCGTGACTTGAAGGTAGAAATGAGTAAATGTCGGCTTTACCAAAGCGCTTTGCTGCCGGACGTGAAACAAAAAAAATCGAGAAAGGTACTGGGTACATCTGAGTAGTGTTAAGAGCAGTACTTCTGGGCACAGCGAAGCTAAGCTAGAGTGAGTCTTTAGTTGTACACTACTGGATCAGGTCCAGTTTTGTAGCTCTACAATATAAGTAGGTGTTCTCTCCTAAGTTCTGGAGAAAACTTTAAAGCCAATACTGCTCATGTAGGCTTTGCTTTAAAGGTTTGTTGAGTTTTTCTGGCTAGCTGTCAAAGCCTTTGGTTCCCTTGTTTCACACCGTGCTGCTGCTGTGTGTCCTGTCAAACTTGTACACAAGGTTTATTTGGAGTGGATTTCAAGAGTAAGTAGAAGAAGATGGTATTTGAATTTCTTTTTCTGACGATTGATGAAAGCAGATTTAGAGACTGGCTGGGAGATGTGAGGGTGCAGGAGCAAGGAGGAGAAACATGTAAAGTTGTGGTTTGAGATAAAAGGGTCTCTTTTGGACTGTTAATTTAAAAGATTTTCTATAGTAGTAGGTAGTAATACAGTGCTGCTACACTCTGAACTTAATTCTTCTTGAATCATGTTAAATGAGCTGCTTTTCTTTTCTTGTAGTAAGAGTCCAGGATGAGTTATGCAGAAAAACCTGATGAAATCACAAAAGATGAATGGATGGAAAAACTTAATAACTTACATATCCAGAGAGCAGACATGAACCGCCTCATCATGAACTACCTTGTCACAGGTAAAAAGGAGTAGTCATGCTAGGAGGCTCTTCAGTACATGTCATGTTATCAAGGCAGATAGTTTGGGCTAGAATATGCTGCTAGATGGAGTGAAATTAAGGGCTTGGAGGACTTGGGTATTGCTGTTGGCTTCTTTCAGCCATACCTCTGCTCTTCTGTTCTCCTAAGTGGAAACTGACTGAGATTCAGAGCCTGAGCAGTTACCAAGCAATGGAAGTGATGTTTATTAACCTTAACTCTTCTGCTAAAAGATACATAATTTTTTTCTGAAATGCTTTTAACAAACATGACCCATTTCTGTATGATGCTTTCTTGTGCCATTAAAACAGAGTTCAGCATCTGTGGCAGTTGTTAAGTAGCACTCAGGATGCTGCACAGAACAACTACCAGAAGCAAGTTGTAACTAGGAACATAAACTGTGCAAGGGCACTGCTGTCAAGATAGTTTGAGATCAGGAATATTAACCCTCTCAGCAGATATCCTGACCTGCCAATTATGATGCCATCCCAGGAAGCTACACCAGGGCGGAGGCGTCTCCATCCCATCTACACCCCTGTTTACACTGCTGTGTAGGTGAAGCCTCTGGGCTGAGGGAAGAGCATCACAGTGGCAAAAATCATGTTTCTGTCTATGAAAGCATGACTTTGGATTTAAAATAGCTGTGATAACTTAAAAATAATAGTGTTAGAGAGAAAGCAGAATTAGTTCTCAGTTTTCTCTCAGCCTGTGCAAACAGATTTGAGGGCTGGAGGGAACAGCAAAACCACTCACATTTTGTAAAGGTGGGTTTTGAGAATCCCATTTTGGAATAAATACACTGCTTTATTCAAGTGTAAAACAAGCTTTCAAAGATCAGACTACAAGTTACAGGCATCCTCAGGGAATGAGGGCACTTAGGAGTGAATTAAGCTCATACTGTTTGATGCCTGTTGAATAAATGCCTGTTTCAACAGATAAGAGTTTTTCCAAAGTTCAAACTTAGTCTTTAAACACTTGTGTCATAACATGTATTTTATAGGTAAAATGTTTGTATTTCAGAGGGCTTTAAAGAAGCAGCAGAGAAGTTTCGAATGGAGTCTGGAATTGAACCCAGTGTTGATTTAGAGACTCTTGATGAAAGAATAAAAATTCGAGAGATGATTTTGAAAGGACAGATTCAAGAAGCCATTGCATTGATAAACAGCCTCCATCCAGAGTTGTTAGATACAAACAGATATCTCTACTTTCATTTGCAGGTAAGGAGAGGTGGCAAACTGTATTTTTGTTTTAGAGGTTGTGGAGAGACTGGAAAAAGTGCAGGGTTTAAGATTATGTTGGGAGGTTTGTGACTCAACGTGGATGTTTGTTCCTGGCATCATTTTGTAGGGATGGGAAACTTGCGGTGCAGTGCAGGAGCCATCATATGCAGTTTGTAACATGAAAACTTCCAAGAGCAGCAGTGGCTTGTGACTGACCAACTTCCAGATACTGGTAGTCTGAGTTTCTGGTGGTTCCTTTAGTCTTTTCCAAACCCATTACCCCAAAGCCTCACCTTTTTCAGTAGGTTGTGTAGACAAGTCTGCTGCTCCTTGTCTCGCACATTGAGAAGAGCTGACCTCAAACTGTCAGGGTGTGTGTTAGTTTGTCTCCACTGACATGCTGGTGTCTGAAAATGACAGTCTGGAAACGGTGAAGATGTGCTGGTTCATCTCCCTGATATCACTGTGTCGTTTTCCATGTAGCAGCAGCATTTGATCGAGCTGATCCGGCAGCGTGAGACAGAAGCAGCTCTGGAATTTGCTCAGACCCAATTAGCAGAGCAGGGGGAGGAGAGCAGGGAGTGCCTGACGGAGATGGAGCGCACGCTGGCCCTGCTGGCCTTTGACAATCCCGAGGAGTCGCCGTTCGGGGACTTGCTCAACATGATGCAGCGGCAGAAGGTAGTCCTGGCTCCAAGGAAGCCGTGCCTTTCATTTGTGTGTCCTTAAAATGTTTCTAAAAATTGTATGTAGTGGTAGTGCAAAAGAACAGAAGTATTTCTTAACCAAGATTACAAAAGGTTTTAATACATTCCAACTACTTGACTCTCTTCCTTGTTTTTAACTAGGCTCATAGTCTATGGAGCTTTGACCTGACCGTGCTCTGAGGAATGAGCACCCTTGGTGTGATCTTTTCAGTGTCTGTGTGGCATGAGCAGTGTTAATCATAGGTAGACTGTTCCTGAACTCCACTGTTTCTTTTCCAGGTGTGGAGTGAGGTTAACCAAGCTGTTCTAGACTATGAAAACCGTGAGTCGACTCCCAAGTTGGCAAAGTTACTGAAACTACTACTGTGGGCTCAGAATGAGCTGGACCAGAAGAAAGTGAAATACCCGAAAATGACAGACCTCAGCAAGGGGACGATTGAAGAACCCAAGTAAAATGTGTGCAGATGGACATCAATCAATCTTAGTACTGCACAATATACATTTATATCAGTCTGTGACTGAAATATTTTTACTACAGTACAGCACTCAATTCAGATTTTTCAATGAACATCTAATTTGAAGGGAGAAAAGTCCCTTTTAAATGCTGCAAAAACTGCATTGAAAGGCGCTGTATCTCTTTGAAAGTCTGACTTAGGCTATGCACTATAATACATTTTTAAGAAAACCAATTAAACAGGACAGGAAAAATAGCATTTTTAAAATACAGAACTCAAGCTTTCTAATTGGCTACTGATGCCTAGTTTAGTGGCCAGTGAGTTAACACTGAGTTATATTGGCAACTCTTCAGTTAAGTTTAACTGTCTCCTGTTTGAAATGTGTATATAGAACAGTGAATATTTTCTACCTTTAAGTTATAGCCAGATATACATTCCCCTTAAAAGTAACTGGTCAAGTTTTCATCTATAAACTTTGCAGTAAGGTCAACCTTTTGGCTTAGGAAATAGTGTACAAACTTGTAAATCATAATTTAAGGACTCTTTTTGTTGTTGTTTTTCCTTGTTTCTGACTTTTTGGTGCTTTATATGGTGAGAGCTATGTTCATAATGGATCAGTGACCCATCTTTTCAGGAGGAATATTGTTGGAAATAAGGGTTGTTTTCTTTTAATTTTTCACAAATGACCAAAATGGCCCCCAGAGGCGTTTGAGGGTGTTTGTTAACAGGGGCCTTTCCCCCCTATATTCAGTTTGTAGCTGTAGACACTGCAGTGATTCTGCTAAAGCTTTGAGGGCCACTGGGTGTTTGTTTTTTTTTTAAGCTGAAAGAGGAGCTTGTATTAGGAAATTGGGGGGAGGGGGATAGATGCTCGTGGAAGCCTCTGATGCATCATCTTGTGCAGGATCTGCCTTTATGCTTGCTGAGTTAGAGTTGTAGTTGTAGAGCTGCCTGGGCTGTTTTTATGCCTGAGCTGAGCAGAGCAGGGCTGCCTAAAAGCAGAAATTGCCCTTTTCTCAATTCTTCCATACCTTTCTGAAGAGATGCAGTTCATCTTCACCTGTATTTGTTTACTGACTGTCCTCACTCCACTTAGCATTATAGTTTTAATGTTCTACATGTGAAGTCCAGACTTTCAAGTCAACAAATCGTAACCTTCTGGGTATGGGATGTTCTGGTTGACTGAGTTTTGCAGCACCTTACACTGGTGCATACCCAGTGTTGCTGAGCACTGATCTTGCCAAATTGAGCTCTAGATTTTTTAGATCCTTCTATCAAGTTATTAACAGATTTGCTGAATAGAGACCGAGCTGATGGGTGAAAGAGCTGAACATCATGAGACACTGGCATTTGTCACACCAGTCCCATACTGTACATAATCTAGTCTTGTATGGTAGATATTACCCTGTAGATGAAACTTAGTTTTCACTTAATTTTACTGGAATACTTATGCATTAAACTGTATAAAGCTTTGCAGATACAGCTGACTTAAGTAAACTAACAGAACCTGTTACTGATTGCATTACTGTGAACACTGTTTACTTGTGTAGCTATTTTTTGTGGGGGGAAAACAGTTGTTTGTTAAGCAGCTCTAAGAGATGCAGAGCACCAAGGTTAAGCTAGATGATGGATGTAACAAAAGGGTTTGTTCCCATTGATGACTGATCATTCTGTTCTCCACTCTGAGGCATTTGTGGTGTGGAGGTCTTAAACTTTATACCTAACGAAGGAGTAGGCCCTCAACTACAACAATGGTCTGGCTTTCTTCACCGAGGCTGGTTATTCTAACACCAAACTTTTAACAGTTGTGACTTATGGTTTGTTTTTTTTCGTTTTGTTTTGTTTTTCCAGTCGCTTGTTGTCTGAAAACCATGTATACCTTTTAGTTTGTGAGAAACTGTATGGTTAATGTAACTTTGTTTAATAACAAACTGCAGAATCAAAACTGGAATAGCTCTAATTTCTTCATATGTAACTGATCAGCTTTGCCTCTGTTCTGACACTTGTGTTGTTAAATCTCATCTGAAGCTTCTCCCGGTTGAAGTGAAAACTAGTGCATTTTTGTGGCATGAGCAGCATTTTTCTCCATGAGAAATGCAGTATTTCAGTCCTGGTTGAGAAGTTCACTGTACTTCTAGAATGCTACATTAATTTCGTACAGTCTTTGGGCAAAGATTGAGCTTAGATTACTTGAATTTTCACTAGCTTGGTTTGTTGGTTTTTTTTCCCATTAAAAAAAATAAACGTTTTTTAAGGGGTTTAATATAAAATTAGTATAGAACTGTTTCACTTTGGTTTTATGAACATGCCACATTGATAAGCAGCTTTAATCTGTAAAGTTTTTGGTAACTGCAAGAAAATATTGGAAAGCTATGCATTTTAGAGAAAGCATAAAGGTAGTGATAATGGTACTTCTAAGGATCTTTATATTAGTGTATATAAAATAGTTTGCATATACAAATATAATATATAATCTGTTTGAAATATTCTTGAATGGTAGGGGCTGTGAAACATAATTTATGGAAATATTGTACACAGTAAACAAACCTCTCAGTACACGAATGAACTTTTGTCATATGCATGAGCAATGTCTTATTTGGTGACTACTAATGAATGGGATTTTGTTAACCCATTTTTGTTAGATAACCACTTTAACAAATATTATTAAATGCCACTTTGATCAGTTTGCTTTAGTGTAAAAATACGTATTTTTCTTCCACTTGATTTAAAAAGAACTTTTGTAAGATTTGTTCCCAACTCAAGGGTGGCAAGCAAATCTGGTCATTAAACCTAGTGCACTACACTCATTCTTCCCCCAACCTTTCCTTTGTTAAAAACAAGTAAGATGTTTATTTGGTTTTGTTAATGCTATGGACATGAAGAAGTTGGGTTGTAAAGTATTCTTACATGCCTGTGTAGAAAGGTTGTGTATCAAGTGTGTTCTGATTAGGCTACAGATCTCTGTCCATTTCCAAAACCTATCCCCAGCCTAATAGCTGTCTCCTGGGCTCTTACCATGTTTCTTTTCTGCCTGTCAAACCTAAGCTAGGCTGTGGTTGCTTCTGTTGTACAATGGAGTAATTTGTGAAGGGGGGGGGATAGTGGGTTTCCATGAGGATAAAGTACTGCTGGTACTGACCTGTGTGATTGTGTAGAGCTGGAAAACAGGCTGCTGCACAGAAACAGCAGTGTTTTAAGTAAAGCATTTCCTCTCAAGACTTTTAAGAGTCAAACAAATACAGCTTGAAACCAGGTGAAGTATCTCTAAGATGATTCAATTGAAATATCTTCCAGGCCCTTCCACCCACATGACAAAAGAAACTGAAATGAAGGTGGAGAGCACTTATGTAGCATTTGAGATGTGGGAAATCTGGAAAGAAATTCTGTCTCCTTTCCACTCCTTGTACATATAGGGGAAGCCATTACATTATTTTAGGATGATTTTATTGTTTTTAATTTGTAAAATTTATGCTTTGTATGCTTGAGTATAAGCTTAAAAGCATTACTTAAAAAAATCCTTGACTAGTAGCTGAGTGTTGCTCGACTTCTTTCAAACCACTTTCTGTCCAAGTTCGTTACGGAGCTTATTAATTTGCACTGGAGCGTGATCCATCCCTGTGTGTCTTATCTTCAGTGGTAAGGGGGCCTCCTGCTGTCAAGAGCAGCTGAAAGCAGCCTTGAAATGCTTTCTTCAAAGAACAGAAGAGATGGAGTTGTATTTTGTCCTAAATCTGCCTTTAGACCACAGCAAGTTGGGACAGGTTCTGACTGTGCTGTGGATCTCCCCTCCGTGCAGAAGCAGTGGCACCACTTGGGGTGTGCTTCTGCTGTTGTGATCTTAAGAGAAAGGGATGAAGAGGATTTAGAGCTGCTCTGTGAGCAGCTGTGGCCCCAGCCCTGCTCAGCTCCTTGGCTTTATGTGCTCGGCTGCCCAGAGGCAAAACACAGAGCTTATGGATAGCACCCTCAAAAGGGTTTGTATTTCTCAGTGGACACATTGGAGCTGGAAACTGTTTTTCATCACAGAATCATAATAGAACTATTCAGGTTGGAAAAGCCCCTTGGGATCACCGAGTCCAACCATCACCCCTACTCAGCAAAGTTCTCCCCTAAACCATATCCACCAACACCACATCCAAACAACCCTTAAACACATCCAGGGATGGCTCTTTTCCTCTCCCCTCCTGCCTTTATATAGTTGCATTAAAGCGAAGACGGGCCAAAGTCCCAGGGGGCTGCACACTGATGGGATCAGGCACCTGAGCAGCAGAAAGCCCTGTGCATTCTCTGTCCTCCTCAGGTTAAATGGGGATTCCAACAATATGCTGCCACTTCACGCCCACCTGGATCTGTTTCTGCGTGGGAGTTGTTCCTCTCTTAGAAGCAGCCTCAATTTGTCATCTCTGATAATTTGCCTGTTTTTCAGCACGTTGCTGTCTGCAGCAGTTCTGCAAAGGTGCCTTGTTTAGCCCTAGAAGGCATGTGTCTTTTCTTCAGGCTGTGGACAAGTTGTGTTGGAGCTGCTCTTGGTGAGCAGGGAGGTTTGGAGCTGCAGTTGAACTGTCCTGTTGGGAGACTGCAAGTGCCCTTTATGGAATGCGTGAACCAATTTCTCCTCTCACACCCCTTCAGGATTTGATCTTGTCTGTGCTTCACTTCGTAAAACCCTCAAATAATACAACCAGTGTCTGGATAAACATCACTGATAGTAAATGTCAGCTCAAATATTAACCCAATCATCTTTTGTTTGGTTTAATCTTTTGACAGATTAAGCTGAGCACAGGAAAAAAAAACTAGAGGAGATTGTGTTCTTGCATGAGATTATTTTCTGTAGTCAGGACCTGTGCTCTGAACTGATTCCATTTGTCAGCTTGGTGGGAGGTTTGCTGCTACGAAATTATGCAGCAGTAAAAGGAACAATCTCTATGTTATTATTTTTTAAACTTCTGGGTGTGTGATGGGTGTTGCCCTCAAACACTTTTTGTTTGTAACTGCAGCTATTTTTGACAGTGAAACCAGCTTCTTACATGAGAAGTAAATTAGTCAAAGAAGCTATTCATTGAGGAGGTGATGCTAAGTGGTACAAGGAGAGGACCTGGGAGACTACAACAAATAGAACTTTGTGTGACATGCTCAGTTTCCAAAATGAATAATAATTTTAGCAAGTTAGTAGCCAGGGTTTCAGTGACTGTGTTGAAGCTGCTTGCATCCCACAGCAGTGAAACTTACACCCCTGTATGACTTAATACCGTGTTACTGTTTTCTGTATCTGTGATTAGACCTTGTCAGTTCTGTTCTGAGATTCCTATACAACTTCACTTCTGTAGTTACATCAGCACTCATCTCCTCCTGCCTGGAATGAACTTAACTCTCAACACATTTGCTATTAAAAAAAAAAAAAAAGGTAATAATGTTAATCTACACCCTACATACCCAATTGAGCCAATGTTTTTGAGTTTTGGCTGCATTTTACCGTGACTTGGCTCCCTCTCCTGGAAGCAGACACAGTAGCAGAGCGAATAAAAATATTTCCTTTATAGTTTCCAGTCCAAATAAAGGAAGGGAAGGCCAGAACTGGATGAAGGCAGAAGCTGTGGTTACTACACATGGTTACGCTCGGTTTCTACTTGTACCAAAGTTTGTTTCTTTAGTTTTCTCCGTCAATAGCAGGTCTGTGTGACCGTGTGTGACTCTGCCACAGGCCTGTTGGGGGAGATCTCTCCTCTGAGGAAGAAATTCTGAGGCAAAGAAGGAAGTCTGTTTTTTGTCAGTTCTGGGGACCCTCTTCTGGACTTGTCTCTGTGGTGTGTGAAGAACCTTTTGGTACTACACTCTGTAAGGCTCAGCACAATAATTCTGTTTCTCCCTCTGGACTGAAGGAGCTAACTGCTCTTCAGGAACATGTAAAGTATTCCTGTTAGGAGAAGAATGGGTGAGTTAGCTTAACGTGACTGTGCTAAACGCTGAGTTTGCATGAGCATTTACAGGCAGCTGACTGCAGGAGGTGCCTGCCCTGCACCTGGGTTTTGGTGCAGCCCAGAAGCTCCGGTAGCTTTCCAAGGACCACGCAGGACCCTGGTCAGGCTGTGCGGGAGCTCCTCCACCCTTCCTGACCCAAATCTTGCCGTGCTGTCAGCCAGCCTGTGATCTGACACACAACCACCTGAACCACGTCTTAACAAAGCTCCTCCGCCTGCTCACTCAGGCTCCTGAGCTGAGTCACCAAGTCCTCTCAGTTTGGAGTGAGACATCATTTAATTGTCTATTTCCAGGAAGGATTTTCTCTCAGATAGAGCAAAGCAACAGCTCTACCCAACAGACTTAAGCTGTAACAGTGTTGATTTGTAGTTATTTTTTTCCTTAAATTCTTGGAATATCGTATTATAGAATCATAGAGTAATGATTTCTATTTATTTTTTTCCCCCTCTTAAATTCTTTGGATGGGAATATCGTATTCAGTCCTAACCCTTCAAAAGCAAAGACAGAGGCTTTTCTGCCAGCAAATCCGTGCAAGCTGGGGGAGCAGGGGCCCTCTCGCTAACAGCCCACATCACGTTGAGCTCTCCAGGGGAGGGAGGAAAAGAAGAGACCCTGTTCGGCCCCCTCTGTTAAACCCCGCTTTGTTTTTCCGGGTGGGGGTGCGGGTATTTACCGGAGGAAAACAAAACAAAACAAATAACCTATAAAAAGAAAGGAAAAAAAAAAAAACAACAACAAACAACACAACTCAGAAGTTTGTGGGTGATGGATGGGGAAACCCACCCACCCACCCACCTGGGTCGAGGGGCACTGAGCGGCTGCTGCGGGTTGGAAGCTGCCCCGGGAGGGGGCACCGGGGGATGCGGGAGGCGGGGGGGGGATGCGGGAGGCGGGGGGGGGGGTGCGGGAGGCGTGACACGTGGCCGCGGCCCGGCGGGGGGGCGGGAACCGGCGGCCGGCGCGATGTGCAGCCGGCGGAGGCGGAAGGCGCTGCCCGCATGGCCGCGGGTGCCGGCGCCCGGGATGTGCCGGGGTGCAGCGCCCAGCACGGCCCCCGCGCCCCGCAGCACGGCCCCCGCGCCCCGCAGCACGGCGGCGGCAGGAGGGATGGAAGCGCGGAGCCCTACTGGTCCAGGTAAGGTCTGGAGCCGCTCCCGGGAATGTCGCTTCCCCCGTTTGTAGCTCTCACCCGGGACACCACCCCTCACCCCCTCCTCATCCCTCGGCCGGTTCCCTCCCGGCTCCGGGACCTTCCGCAGCCCCGGGCAAGCTCAGCCGGAGGCCGCCTCCGCCACCTCCGGTTGCAGCTCCCGGGAAAGATGCAGCTCCGGGATGTGGGAGATCCGGCAGCCTGAGCCGCTCCCCGGAGAGGCTTCGGGAAGTGCTCGGTGGTCCCCGCCGGGACAGCGGCCGAGATGCCGCCGCTCCCAGACCCTCTTCTCCCCGGCCCCGATGCCGCCCTCGGGGGTGCGGGAGGTACCGGGGGACCCGGGGGACACGGTCCCACCGCCCTGGGCAGTCCCCGCTGTCCCGCCCCGCCCCGCTCCAGCCGAGACCGTAGAGGAAAGAGGGAAGATACGGAATTAGTACGAAATACAAGGGGGGAAAAAAGTCTCTTGAGCTTGTTTCTGGGCTGGAGACAGTTATTCAAACATGCCGTTGAAACCACTATGAGGTTCTTATCCAAGTGTTCCAGCAGGAATGTTTGTGGTGGCGATACTAATTAATTAAGATAAAGTCTGGAAAAGTAGCTGGGCAGCAGCAGTCAGCACGGGCTGTTCTTCAAATCAAGTAATGGAAATACTTTAAAATACTATTAGGCCCAAACAGATCACTTTTGATAGCAGGAGCAGGCACAAACGGAGGGTCCTCCTGTGTTTGGAGCAGGGGCTCCGAGGTGGGACACCTGGGGCAGCTGCTCCTCTGCCCCCAGGGAACTCACTCAGCACCTCCACCCCAGGCTCTGCCTTCTCCCACCTGAGGTGGGGTGAGAGGGTGGTTTACAAGTGTCACGGGGCAGCTGGAAGTGGTGGTCAGAGGCTTCTCCAAACGGGGAGTCCCTGGATTTCACCGTGTTGCCCCGGTGTGTTTGAAATTTGCTGCCACGAAGGCGAACCGAAGCCTGGCTGCTGGAGGCTGGTGTGACCCTGTGGCCAGCCCACCTCTGCAGGACAGTGGAGGGGCAGCCATGGGGACAGGTGACATTGGTGCCACTGCACAAGAACGTGCAGCCAGGGGGAGGAATTGGCCTGTCCGGCAGCAATTAGCCACTGGGTAAGTTGAGGTTAATCACCAATGGTTTCCTGCAGTGGCAGCAGGCTGATAGCTGGCTTAAAGTGTGGTCCCAAGGGAGACTTTTCCTGCAGTCAGAGACCTGGAAATCTAACCAAACCCACACTCAACTCAAGAGTAAGGGGGTAGGTGTCAAAAGCAGACCTTTACATTTGAAGTTTCTTTCCCCCAAAAGCACTTGGGAAAATTCCTCCTCTCTATCTGCCCCTTTCTAACTTTTCCCTGAGTCTTTGTGAAATGGGAGTGGGGGGAGAGGAAGAACCCAGTGCTAAATTTTCATGAAACAAAGTTCCATTTATATTTTTTTCCCCTAGAAAAAATTGAGTACACTTGGCCAGAATGAGCCCTCCAGTTTCCCAGATCTTTTTGAAAAATTGAAACCATCAAAAACACTTTCCAAAACAAAAGTGACTGCTGATGAAGACAGCCTGTTGGTCAAGACAGACATATTTTGAGGCAATTCTGACCATCTTAAGTGCTGCCAGTAATCTAAAGAATCCAATTAGTGGGAAGGAGCAGCAGGGAAGCCGTAACCTGCCATCAGATCTTTATCTACATTGCTGTAACTCACAGAAGCTGAGATCATGTCCGTGTTGTTTGGTGTAGATGCACAGATGTGGTTGCAGCCCGTGTTTGAGGAGGCTTTATGGTCTAAAGTGAACAGGACAGGTGGAGGGTGGGAAGGGGAAGGAGGGAGTGAGCTGCCTGACCATATGAGCAGGTTGGACAAGTTGTATACAATACCTCATTGGGTGGTTTAAAGTTAATTTTGTGGCCAGTTTTTGAACAGCGTAGGCAAATAAATAGTTCGTACCATTTCCAAGGAAGGAGTTATTGCCATGGAGGCAAGGTTTCATCAAATGGGAGAAGTGACATGGGTTCTCCTTTCATGCTCCAACAAAAGACATGCCAGGCAGCCTTCCAAGATCCGTCTGCATGTCAGTACAAGGAGAGATAAACTGTTATCTTGGCAGGTTTATTTTTCCATCTTTATTCATGCTGCTGCTTCTTTTGTTCTTCCCTTTTTCAGTCATCTTTTCCTTCCTCTTCCACTGTTCTTTCCCTGTTTTATCCTCCCTCTCCAGCTGCCTTTCCCAAACTTTTCTGCAGGTTTCCAATGGCTCAGTTATCACACATCTCCTCTTCCTCTTCCAAAAACAACACTTGGGGATTTCTGTTCAGTGCTTGAAAAAGTCTGTGCATTTATGTAGCACGATTGGACATTTAGATAGAACTTTTTAATGGAGATCTTCAAATGCCAAAGCAGGATTCCTTAGGCAGTAGATGTGTTTTAGCATCTCTGGTTTCACTGGGGGAAGACTGAAGCACTGAGAAATCTATTGCTGAAGGTTGCACACAAAACCACAGCCAGATCCAGCAGTAGACACAGGGATGACATTTTGGATGGTGCCTCCAGGAAATAAATGTAACATGGAGAAGTCAGTGTGTCCTGGGAAGCAACTGACTCCTGAAACCACTCTGCATCTCTCAGCCTCTGGCTGCACCTGAAGACAAGGGAATATTATAGCAGTTTCTTTAAGCTCCAGAGATAAAAGTAGTATCACTGGCCACAAGCTGGTCTCCAGCCTCCTGACCACGCTCTCTGCCCAGAGCCAACAGTCACACTGTTTTTCTGAGTTCTGTACCCTGATCTTTTGTAAACACAATGTTGCAGCTTTAGTGGCTTGGTTTTTTTTTTGGTGGGTTTTTTTGTTTTGTTTTGTTGTTTTGTTTTGTTTTTGTTTTTTTGGGTTGTACAAGTTCCTCACCCTGGTTTTAATCATGCCCTTGCTGAGAACTTTTTCCACGTGGAAAATGAAAGCAAGATAGGAGTTTCCTTCCTGGCTGACCCACGTCTGCTCTGAGATCAGCTTGCAGAGCATGCCTGAGCTTCGTTATTACGTTTTCCCACCACCTCCAGCTGGACTTAACAACTATTTCCAGCTCATGCAAGCTGCTGAAATCTAATTTCATCTTTGCTTTTGCCAAAAGCAAGGAATGAAGAGAGGGAATAAACCCAGAGCCATGCTTGCTGAACACCACTTTGTTGCCATCTGTGGCTTTTTAAGGAGGCGGGCAGGAAACCAGCAGCTTTTCCAGGAAAAAAAGCCCTGTGTCCTCTGTGCTGCTCTCATTGGCTGCTAGCTAGTGGATTGGAAAAAAGCAAAACCCTTCTCTAAACCCCAAAGCCAGTTTTGACAGTGACAAATCATTAGCTTGGAGCCAGGCAGCAGCGTGACAAAATCAACAAGAGGATGGGGCAAAAATGCAAACTTCTCTCTTGACAAGCACGTTAGATGTTCAAGGGAAGGAGAAATTGTTATTGAGAAAAACAGAGAGAAGTGAGAGGACTGTCAAGCCAGGTTAAAAATAACCACCTGGGTATTATCTCCTCACCCAGGAGTGTCTGCATGGCTGCTGTGTTGATGCCATGTCAGTCAGGCCATGGTTGTGTTGGAGATTATTGTAAATTAAAGCCATAGGCAGGTAAGCTGGAAAGGAGGTTTTCAAAAGGGGATGCTGCCATGGGGCTGGGAATAGTGATAAGGAAGGAAATGTCCCCAGGCTGTGGTGTGGCAGGTGACCAGGCACAAGGGGGACCACAGGCGATGCTGGAGATGTTCCCCTGGGAGGTGGCCCTTGGTTTGGAGCTGCTGGGTGCCCTTCAGCATGTCTGGGAGCTTGGTGCCACCATGGTGGCTCACCCCCATCCTGCTCTGGGGTTCTCGCAGGGATGGGTGAGTGTCTGCTGCTGGTGGCTGAGATGAGTGAGCAGGCTGGGGGCACTGGAGGTCCACCTGTGCATCTTGCACAGAGCTGTTTTTAGTCTCTTCAGAGCAAAGAACTGAGGAAGAGATGCCCTGGGGGTGGGCAGTGTGCCCCACTGCCAATACCTGCACCCACCTCGGCTGTGGCACAGCCCCGATGCTGATCAGGAGCTGCAGCTCCCAGTTCTCCTCCCACTTCCAACGCCAGTTATGGAAAACACCCACAAACCCTGCAGACAGCTTCTGGCCAGGAGCTGTTGCAGGGAGTGACTGTTCGTGGTCTTGCTGTCAAACGCAGCTCTCTTAGCACCCAAAAATACCGGAGGGTCCAGACTCGTGCCTCGAAGGGGCCACTACTGTCATCTACCTGATAGCCTGACCTCCAGCACGTCCACAGAACAGTGACCCGCAGTGTCTGCAGACAGACAGACCTGCAGACTGGGGGGAAGGAGGGAGGCAAGTCAAGAGACATAAAGTTGGATAAATATTTGCTCTGTGGCATCTACCAGAGAAATTCCTCCTGCAGGAAAACACACTGCAAATAAAGATACCCTGTGCTGCTGGCTCTCCTGCCACCACAGGAGAGCTTGGCTGGGTTTTGCCCCTCTGGGGCTTTCAGACATCCTTGAAAATTAATCTGAGCCACCGTGCCCAAGGTGGGGGACCTGGCTGGTTGGTGGGAGCCAGGTCCCAGGGGAACCACAGGATGCTTTGGAGCAAAGCTCTGATCAACCAGCACCAGAGGCTGGGTTTGGAGGAGGGGGACCAAGGAGCAGGTGACATCAGACAGGGCTCTTCAAATATAGGGCTGCTGCTGTACCCAGGAAGAGTCATTAGGGCTTGAGCTAATTATAATCTGTTTGGGTTGTGGGTGGAGGTTTGTGAAATAGGAAGTGTTTTCTACTGCATGGCTGCTTCACTGGGTAGAGAGGGTCTCAGTGGCACACAGAGAGGATGCACCTGCAGGGCCTGTTTCTGGTAAGCAGGGAGAGATTGCAGGTCAGGAGAGCACAGGCTGGGCCCCCAGCAGCCTTCCTGAGCTTTAGGTGTGCTTTACTCTGACTCAGTTTGATTATCTCCAGCACAGATTATCTCTACCTCCCTCATCAGGGAAGCCATCAGAATTTATTTGTTAATGCTGGTAAAGCTCTGCTTCTCTGATGGCTGCTCTTGCCACCAGAAGCTATTGTTTGATTTGTCCTTATTCCTTAATTTTTGAAGGAGAGGTTTCATTTTTTCTCTTTGTGCTGGTCAAGGTTTCTTCTGTAACCTTTGCTGTTGTTGTTTTGCACTGAGCAGAGCATTGACTCATCGGCAGCCTCTGTGATAACTATAATTAGGAGAAAATGCATTTACAAAGCTCTTTCCTCTGATGCAAGCACATCATTGTCCTTGCAGAGAAATAATTCTTGCCGTGCTTTCAGGTGGGTGTGGGCAGCTGGTGATTACATTTGACACTCATATTATTTGAGTGGGTTTTCCTAGCTGGATACGTTACCTACAGAGCAAGTGGCAGTCTGAAGCTGTCTTTATACTCCCCACTTGTTGAGAGTACAAGTCTCTACCAGTGCATCTAAACATACAGAAGAATATAAATGTACAGAATGGAGTAGTGATCAACGAGAGCATTGAGACAGTGTCATATACCCAGAGACTCATTTAGTGCTTTAGAAAGAGAATAAAAGTAAACAGAAAATAACTCACTGGAGTTTTCTCAGAACATCACCTGGGAACGAGGCTTGTTGGGAGGACATCTCTGCATGGCAATCCCTTCCCACCACTGGCACTGAGCTCTGCACTCAGTGGTGTCTTTTTTCCTCCTGGCAAACACCTGCTGGAGGGAACAGACCTTGGCAATATTATAAGAAGAGGAGTAGAGACTAGTTGAGCTGCATGGGTCTCTCCCTCTCCATCTTACACCTCACACAGCTGCAGAGGGGTTAAGGCTAAGGAAGAACCATGATCTCCCATCCCATTAAAATGCTGCTGTGCTCATCAGAAGAGTTGCTGGGAGAGGAGGCAGAGCCCAGCCCTGCCCCAGGCAGTGAGGAGGGCACTGAAAGGTCTTGCTTTGCTTGAGGGGGAAAAGCACAGTTTAGAAAACTGTCTCAGTGGCTAAATGGTAGGAAATACCCACACACATCCCAGGCTGCTGCGTTTTCCTTAGTCAGCTCAATTGTTGATAGTTCAGGTGCTGAAATGCATCAGTGTAGTGTTGCTGTAGATAACACCAGAGATAGTGGCCTGGACTGGCAACATCCCATTTCTGTGGATGCAGGAGGTCTGACTGGTTGGGCAGGCACAGGTCAGTCATTTGCACCTGCAGGCATCTGGACCACCTTGAGACACCCCTCTGAGGGCTCTCTGTGAGGTTTTTCATTCCCTGGTTACCACTACCTGCCTTCTGCCTCTGATGGGGGATTTATACCCAAAAACCTGCCTGTGTGGTCCCACTGGGGTTGGTCTGACCTGGACACACGGTGTCCTGGAGCTTCTGGCTTTGCTGGAGCAAGCTGGAGTCCAGGGAGCTGCTGCTGCCAGACCTGGCTGGGGCAGGTGATGAATAATCAAATCACCTTTGGGTTTGCAGCAAATGAAGGTAGGGTCACTGTGTATCTTCCTCTTGGCTTAAGACCAGGAGGGACTTGGAAAGTGTTTATCAGCCAGCTGAAATGGGTGAGGCAGGTCAGCTCCTAGTCACTCACTTTATACCCAAGTTTTTCTAGTTCCTGTGTTACTTTGCACGTTTGTATGTGTACTCAGTACTGGCGGTTCCAGCCTTCAAAGCACCAACTGGAACACTCCCAGTTCCTCCTGCCAGAGGTTAACACTGAGCTGCTTATCTGCCTTGTGGGGAAATGGCAATAAATCCACCTCCAGCGGGCAGAGCTGCCCGGTGTGTTTTACTTCTCATTGTTCTTTTGCCTCCCTCCGTGATGGGCCATTTGACACAGTTATAAATGGTGCTGTGCCGTGTACAATTAACCTCCACTTATCATAATTCCAGTGCAGAGAAGTAAATGCTTCATTTCAAGACAGAAAGTGACCCAGATTGTTTCCCACGCAGAAGGTGGGTATGTTTAGTAGGGTGGAAAGCACAGAGGTTAGTGCCCTGGTACAGTGAATTCCAGTCATCTCTGGGGCACAGAGATGTTTGCTCAGTGCTTTTTGCTCTGGCCTCTGGGCATAAAAAGAACCAAATACAAAGAGTACAAATATTGGGTGTTCTCACTAAGCTTTTAACTTCCTAATTCACTGGCAAAAGGGGACTCAGAGTAGTGTTAGTGGGGCTGTGGGAATGCAGAGGAATTCCCCTTTACCTGGGCCTGAGGTTTGCAGCCAGATGTGGGTCTCAGCTCCAGAAGCACAGTGCTGGCTTGAAGCAGGGGAAAATTGTCTTCCCAATTGTTTTCAGCTTGCATCTTCTGCAGGAGCACTTTTCTTGGGGCTGAGTATTCATGTACCAAAACTGAACATGGTCTGATAATTATTATTAATATATGTTAATATATTATCACTATGTACATACGTACATAATACATTGCTAATATTATTAATATAATCTTAAACTTTTTGTCAGGCCAGGCTGGACTGTCTTGCTTCTCTCTCTGGCTGTTCAGCCCCATCATGTCTTGTCTGGCACTAAATATTTCCTCCATCTCCTTCCTATTTTGAAGGGATAACACCCCCTCCACCTCCCTTGGGGAGTGGATAGGAATGCAAAGAACAAATGTTTGCTACCAACACTGTGTGCCTCATGCAAATGATTCCAACCTCATGCACTGGCCTTTCCTTTGTTATCCTTATCTTTTCAAGAACAGTTTCTCAAGCTTTTGTTTGGGGAAAAAGGCAAACAAACCAGGTTCCCCTCCCCCTTCTTTTCCCTTGATCTGCAGTTGTGTCCGAGCAGCCTGTTCCACCTACAGTCTAGGGACAGACACTATTGTTTTGCTGCTGGGGTCAAATAATGTTTGGGAGGAAAGTTAGCAACATTCATGAATGTCAGCAGGTAGGATACACTCTGTGTCAGAAACATGGTGCCCCGGGGAAACTGCACTGACCTTTATTTTATCAAGACAGATTCGTTATGGCTTGTGAGCAAACCGGAGTGACCTGTGAGTCCTTGGTGTGCATGGATCTACCACCCAGACCATTCCACCTGCCCTTTCCCCATCTTCCTCTCCATCCTTGCAGGCCTGAGACCCGTGTCTGGACGGTGCTGCTGCTGCTGGGGACCTGCCTGCTGTACTGTGCCCGTGTCACCGTGCCCGTCTGCGCCGTTGCCCTCAGCACCCACTTCGACTGGGACAAGAAGCAGTCTGGGATCGTGCTCAGCAGCTTCTTCTGGGGCTACTGCTTGACCCAGATCATCGGAGGACACATCAGCGATCAGTAGTGGAAATTATTCTCATTGTTTTCCTCTGCTTGGGCTCTTTCAATGACACTCAACTTGGTTTTGACCCCTCCATTCCAGCCTTGACAGTGGCTGTGAAATTGTCACCCTGGGACACTGATGTGGTGGGAGGGTGAAGTGTGGCCATGGGGAGAAGCTGCAACCCTGCAGGTTGCTCTGAAAGCAGTTGTGGCCTTTCCATCAGTCTCACTCAGGGTCTGTAGCTCTGATTTAGAAAGGACACGTGTAGTTTTGACTGTGCCTGTAGTTTCAGCTGTGCTTGTAGGGCAGCCAGCACTGAAGGGCTCTGCAGGGGCAGAATCCCCAGCAAACACAGGGGTTACCCACACAATCCTTGCTGCCTCACCAGCAGCTGCAAGCAGAGCTCTACAGCCATCTTAATGGACACTTGGACCAACACAGGGTTGGTTGTTTTTTTTTTTTCACCTGGAGACAGTGAAGAGCACTTTTATACCAGCAGGATTTTTTTTCTGGTGAAGTTTTTTTAGCACTGGTTCAGTCATTGGAATGAAAAAAGCAAACCCACAAGCTTACACGTTAAGCTGATGAAAGAAATAGTGGGTGTAAAGCAAGACTTTATCTTAGAAAAGTGAGAAATGCTGATACTCTTTGCATAGTTCACAGCTACTGCTCACCATTAACAAACAGTTTCATCCCAGAGGTGCTGGCCAGCCATTTGCAAGGGTTTAGGGCTGCAACCACTAACCAGGAGAAGGAAATATTTCCTTTTACTGAGGAACACAGCTTTGTTTCTGTTTTATCTCCATTGACTATCTTCATTTTCAGTTCAGCACCTCCAGTTTTTCCACCCTAAATTCTCACGCAACTGTTTCACAAGCAAGCCCCCATCACAGTTTCCATCAGGTTTGGAAAAAACAAGAGTCTCCATTTGATCATAGCAATTAAAAACAACTTCCCCAGTTAGCTGTAAGGAAAGAGCTAAGTAATTACCTGCTCAGGTTCCTTTCCCCAGCCACCCTGTTCTTAGTGAGGAGGGCTTTAATATGAAATCTTTTGTGAGGAACACATGCCCGGAAGGATTACATTATCCATGCAGTGACCTATGCTATTTAATTATGTTTCTTAATAGTTTGCAAGCAAATGCCTGCAAGAAAACCCACCTGTTAACAGGCAGAGCTGATGTAAAAGAGCAGATGGAGGAGAAAACCCTGTCGCTGGTTAAGAAAAGCAGAACAGTGACAGCAGCTTGGGCTTCCTTTCTGTCAGGAACTGGTGTGCATCAGCCACCGGGGTTGGTGCGTGTTGGAGGAACAGGAAGGGCAGTTCTGGTGGCCAGTGTCCTGGTGGGAGCAATGCTGGTGGCCAGCAGCTGGCTATCTGCTCCAAGGTAGCTGGAGGTGGGAAGGAGGGAGGTTGGAACTGCTCCCCAGAGGGTTGAAGACAAATGTGGTAGAAGAACAGGTTTGACTGAAAAGTTGTTCTTACAAACAGGCTGAACTGGGAAGAGCACTTGAGTCTTGCCTGGGAGGCTTTTGCCCTTTTTCTCTCCCCTTGTTTTTGATAATGAGTTTTCTGTCTTCCAGAATAGGAGGTGAGAAGGTCCTGCTCCTCTCAGCATCAGCCTGGGGGTTCCTCACGGTCCTCACCCCGCTGCTCACTCACATCACTTCTGCCCATCTGGTTTTTATGGCCTCCTCCAGGTTCCTCATGGGGCTGCTGCAAGGTGAGACCCTTGTCCTGAGCACCCACCTGTGTGT
This sequence comes from Apus apus, assembly GCF_020740795.1. Lineage (NCBI taxonomy): Eukaryota > Metazoa > Chordata > Aves > Apodiformes > Apodidae > Apus > Apus apus. The sequence goes on from NC_067296.1 coordinate 12,997,603, forward strand.
CTGACTTCCTTGCATGGGGAGCCCGAGAAGCCCATGTGCCATAAATTCGGATGCAAGCCATGTGGTTTGCAGGGCATGAACCTTCTCCTGTGTGTTTGTGCAATCCTCCGCCTCCAAACTGCCTCCACAACCAGAACTTCCACAGGAAAAAAAAGTGACATTTCTAGAGAAAGTCACTGACAAATCACTCCCCTGTAGAAATCTCTCTGCCAGAGAAGGGGCTGCAGGTTTCTGAAATCATTGCTCTTCCTGTTTGATTTTCTGCATTTTAAAACTCCTTCAAAGCACTTGGGGAAATTTGGTCCTTTCCAAAACTTGTTGGATTTCCCTTCCCTCCTGCCAAGCTGCAGCTCTGGGGAACCCTTGGGACAGGTGTTTTGGCACTGATGGATTGACTGTAGCAGCAGTGATGATGAAACAGGATTACAGAGAAAGCACAAACAAACCTCTGGCAGTGAGAGATTATTTTTATTTTATATCCTGTTTTGATTTCACTAAAGGTGTTGTTGCTTTGTCTCAGTGTTTAGTTCCTGCTGGATCTTTAAAATTTGCTTTTGATCTCCTCACAAGGGCACAGGAGCCTGACTGCTCCCTGCCTTGCTCCTGTTTTTTTCAGGGGTGTATTTCCCATCCCTGGCCAGCCTGCTGTCCCAGAAGGTCCGGGAGAGCGAGCGAGCCTTCACCTACAGCACAGTGGGCACTGGATCCCAGTTTGGGTAAGTTCAAATGGCTTTGACTGGTGAGTGACAGTCTCTGGACACCGTATGTGATGAAGTGCCACTAAATAGTTGGAGGCAAAACTCACAGCCCAAAGCACATGTGGATTCCTGGGTCCTTGAGGACACCGGCTGCAGCTGAGGAAGCCTCAGGCAGTTCCTGTCATGTGTGTCAAGGATTTATGTTTGGTTTTATTTTTTACAAACCAGACTTTAAAGGGTGTTTGCAACATTTAATTGCTATGGGAAGCAGCCTGATCCAGTAGGAAGAGCAAGGTTCAGCCTGAGACTGGTCACCTGTCCTCTCTGATAGATGGGGATAATATAACTTCCCCATCTCCGCAAATCTCCATGAGAATTTCCTTTCTAAATGAAAGGGTTGCTTAAAAACCAAGTAGAAATATTAATGCATTTAATCACTTAGTTTCCCAGTGTACTTATTTCTTTTGCTGATTTATACCTTCTCTGAGATACTTTCTGCAACCTCAGTTTCCTTCCCTGAGGAGCAGGTTTCAGGGCAGGGCAGCGAGGTCCCTCAGTGGTTCCACCTGGAGGTGCTGAGATGCCACACGGGGAACACGGCAGGTTGCAGAGCCAGGGGTGACCAGGTGGCAGCATCTGCACACTCAGAAACTCTTTTTAAGTGCACTTAGTGATCTGCAGCCCCCACCCCAGGGAGCATCTCCTGCGGCTGTGAGCAGCCCACCCGTGGGGCCAGCCCTGTCAATCCCTGTGCTTTCCTTGCAGGACACTGGTGGTCGGCGGGGCAGGGTCTCTCCTCCTGGACTGGTACGGCTGGGAGAGTGTCTTCTACTTCTCTGGTTTGCTCACTTTGCTCTGGGTTTACTGCACCTGCAAGTATCTCCTGGGAGAGAGAGGTCAGTCCAGACACCTGCATCCCTCGGGCTGCCCCCATGGCTGCTGGACACCAGTGGTACCTCCCAGTTATTTCCTGCAAATCCTCTCTGTTGCCAAGATCGTGCCTGGTTTTACACAAAGATCTTTTGCTCACATCTTCTATAATACCCACTGCATCTCAGCCAAGATACTAAACCCAGAAACAAGGTTTTTTTCCCCCTGATTTCCTATTTCCAGTCCCACACTGGATTATAATGCTGTCGAGAGCCTGATCCAGCTCCTCAGTACTCTTAAGCACCAGTGAAAACGCCAAACACAGCATGATCTTCAAAGTGGATTAAGCTAAAGCAGGGCAAGATACTTATGCCAAACTAAGAGCATCTACTCGTAGAGCTTTTAAAAACCAGTTAATCCGGAACATCTCTTCCCAAATAACTGTCTGGGAGTAATTTGGCTGACGGGGAAGCCATTACACCTGGCTGCAGCAGTACTGGTGTGAGCGTGGTGCGCAGGAGCTCAGCCCTCGGGGGGCCTGGGCTGTGCCTGGTGCTGCACAAAATCCAAACCTGGTCCCTGCCCAAGGGATTTTTGTTTAGTCATAACAAGAAATGTAACAAATGACTGAAGGTGGCTGGATGGGGAAGTGTGTGGGTGCAGTGGAAAAAAAATTTTGGTCAATGTAACAAGGTGTTTTAATGAGTATTCAATGCTGGTATAGCCAAAAAACAAGTTAGAAAGAGATTAAAGGTAGTTGTACAGCAGTCTCCTGGGGCTCCCTCCAGCTGCATGGCAAATTACTGATCAGAGCTTTCCTTTTTGTGTTTTCTCCCCTGCAGAACTCATCATCCCCATAGATTATTTAATGAGAGGCCTCTCAATACCCAAGCAGACCAAAGTTCCCTGGAAGCAGCTGTTTAAGAAGGCACCAATATGGTAGGCAGCTGTGGTGGCCTCAAGTGTCAGCAGGGCTGGGGAGCAAACTCCTTCCAAGAGCTTCTTCTCTCTCTGCTTATTCTCTCTGCCTTTTTTCTACTTATTTATATATTTGGGAAACATGACCAGCTTTTCTAATCTCTTCTATATAAATAAAGAACTGAAGAGGTAAACTTGATAAAAAAGCAGTTTATGTTCTGTCTGGAGCAATGTCAGGATTGAATGTTACTGGCAAATTTTTCTCCATCACTGGCTGTGGGCTGTGTGCTCCTCCAGAGTTAGATTCTCCATCAGTCTAATTAGAAATGCTGCTTGTGGTGGGCTCCTAAGAAGTGCTTCTCAGGGGCACTGGGTGGCACAGGCTGTGCTCTCATTGCTGGCAAAACATCTTTTTAATAGTGATTTTTTCTTTTGGATGTTGCGTTTGGTTCTGAAGCTCATCCAAGCCTGTTCCCAAGTTCTGTTTAAAGATGGGAAGGAGGGTGATGGGGCTGCAGGGCAGCAAACCCACTCCTGATTTGAATAGCAATGGAGCATCTGCTGATAACAAATCCCTAGAAAACCCCAAACAGCACCTCTGGGAGCCAGACAGCTCTTGCAGGCTGGAAGGGACTGGTGAGAAATGCACTCACACAATCACTGCTGCAATTAACCTCTCCTGAACCCTGGGTCTGATGTCAGGTGCTGTGTCATGAGGGCAGAGAAGGAACGAGCTTGTAAGTGGCAAGCCAAAAGCAGAGGTTATCTAGGAAAAAAAAACTCAGGAAGCATTTGTAGTGCTGCAAGGGACTTATTTATAGATCAGGAACTGAACTACTGGGTTGCTCCAGTGCCTGTTTCCTGCCTGGTGTGACCTGTCACTCCTGATTATTTCCTCCCTGCTGTGTATTTTCAGGGCTGTCATCATTGCTCAGCTTTCTACAGCCAGCACGTTTTTCACTCTCCTTTCCTGGCTGCCAACTTTCTTCAAGGAAACTTTCCCTGAGTCAAAGGTAAGTGGGCTCCAAGACCCAGGCATTGCTGGTCTCCCTGCGAGCGAGGTGGTGCTGGCCCAAAAGGCTTGGTTAGGGAGGAGGATGAAGGCAGAGGGACTTAGAGGGGGCAAGTGGGGAGGCAGGAGAGGGTGGGAGGCTTCCCTGTGGGTATAGCAGCTATTTATACCTCACACAAGCATTTGGAGAGGGAAACCAGCATCTTCCCTCCAGGTAGACAGAGGCTGGTTTCTAGTTGCTTCTTTAGGGCTGCTGAAGTGAGGCAGAGCTGGGGCACCTTCCAGGCAGGGAAGAGAGGGTTATGTTTGGTTTTCAGGCTGCTTTTGTTCTGAGGGAGGGTTTTCAAATGGCACAGAGCTCATGACATTATGCTGTTGCAAATGACCATCCACCCATTCACGCCTGGGTTTCTAACTGTACTCCCATTGTAGAGCTCAGTCCTGCCTGCAAAAATAATTACCATGAATAACATGCACTTCCAAAATACTAGCAAAGCTTCTCTCTCCTCAGCACAAATGATGTTCGTTTTTCAGAAACCTTGGCAATACTCATCTGGGCTGAGGACTGGTGTTTTGATCTTCTTGTTCTCAGAAACTCAGGCAATCTTTTCCACAATGGCTCTGATCTGTAATTTCCAGAGCAGCTTACAAAGCCTTTTCATGTCACACACGTAAGGCGCTTTATGGTCTACTTGATATTTATATGAAAATCATGTATTAAACCAGCAAACATATTGTTGTGACAAGATCTGTGCACCTCGAGTAATGTGCTTGTGCAGCAGTAATTTACCATCTGTTAAGCATTATATCATGGTGCCCTTATGTAAGATGCTCTATATAGTGTTCCTGCATCTGATAATCGCTTCATACATTTTAATAAAATGGGGTTTGAGGACTCTTGATTTTAAAGGATGGAGATAATCCTGAGTGTGGGAAACCCATGTCACCTACTGGTCAAAGTCCCTTTCTGCGGTTGAGCTGCTTCACTGCTGCCTTCACCACTTCATGTACCCACCAGGATGGAGGTGATGGAGGGTTTTGCACCTCAGGATGATGGGCCACAGGGATGAAACAAGGGTGGTTTGGTGTGTTGGGATTGATCTGCTGAACAACCCCAGTTGGTGTTGATAGACGCTGAAGGTACCACCCCACAAGCCCTATGTACGGGGTAACATTTTCAAAAGTGACCAAGAACCAGAGTTTCAAAGGCACTGAAGGTTGCAGATGGAGCTTTGTATGATTTTTTGGAGCAGCTGAAACAGGAACATTTAAATGCAAGGTTATTCAGCCCTCCTGCACATCCTGAAGCCAGGCATCCTGCTGGAGGGATGACTCCACGGGGCAAAGGAGGAGATGCAGGGGACCATGGGTGGACACGTAGGTCCAACCAGCTGAAATAAAGCCCAGCCCAACCTGCACAGATTTCCCTCCTGGGATCTGGCCACCAAAATGCCTCTGAGCAGCTGTAATCCTAATGACCAGTAATCATCTGTGATTACAACTCTAGCAAGCTTGCTCAAGTGAAAATAGACCAAAGGATGTTGCTGCCTTAATCCTGGTGTTAGAAAATCCAGCTATGTTCCCTCAGCTTCCCAGTAATGCTGCTAATGAAGTTGAAGCTGATGTTGGAAATTTTGCTGACAGCTTTTCTAATGACCCACAGGCAGAGTAAAATCTACAGCTTGCTTTCCAGGGCTCCGTGGCTCTCTGCCACATCACCTTGCTGAACAGTAAACTTTGCCACATTTAATCCCTCCTTCCCAGAGCAGACAGAGATTTCTGCCTCTCCCCTAGATGCAGGGTCAGAAGGAAAGACAACAAACCAATGAATGTCTCAGCCTCATCATGCTCCTGCCACTGCACAAACTTTGAAGTGAGGGATTGCTGTGCATAGAATATAGAGATCCTGCAAGAAAAATCACTTAATTTTTTTTCCTTTCTACAGATATCACAGACTATCAGATAAAATATTTGGAAACAAACCTGGCTCTGACAGCAAAACTCTCACGATTTTTTCTCCCTTTCAGGGTTGGGTGTTTAATGTAGTCCCCTGGCTGGTTGCAATTCCAACAAGCTTGTTCAGTGGATTTCTGTCTGATCATTTAATCAACCAGGGTAAGAGGTCTTTTGGCTTTTCCTCAGCTCTTGTGTTATGTGATATGGTAAGAGGATCTGGTGGCAGAAGGTGGGCTTGTTGTAGGAAGAAGTCCCAGCAAATAGACAAGGTGAGGTTCTGATTTGAAATCAGGATAAATACTTCAAAGTCCAAATCCCATCCATGTGTTTTGGGCTCGCTTTGATCTCAGTCACAATATGCACCTGGAGATGAAATCTGGCCACCTGAAATCCACTTAACCTGTGGTCTCCTGGCCATCTGAACAAGGGGACCTGGTGAGCTGTGCTTAACTACAACTCCTTTCTTTTCCAGGGTACAGAACCATCACCATTCGCAAGTTCATGCAGGTAAGAGAGCTGGAGCCACAGGAGTGACACTTGAGCTCCCTGCTGAGCTTTGTTTGCACGGCTGGTGGTTGTGGGTGGAAAGAGGAAAAGTTTTCTAGCCTTCCAAGTGGACTGATGGTCAGTGCACGTGGGAGATGAAATCCAGAGGATAACCCTGGTTGAGAAACAGAGCATGGACCGAAGGTCGCATTGAGCACAGAGACTTGTGAGCACTCTGAAGAGGTTTTCTTTCACAGGCAAAAGCCAACCATAGGTTGTCACTCCAGATGACCCCTTACATACCAGGAAATAGCAACACAAGGATGAGCAGAAGTAGAAATGCTGGGTGAGAGCACAGCATATCCTCTGTGCTCTGCAGCATCGTATCCCTCTGGACAGACTCTAAAGGCAGGACATGGAGGGAAAAGAAAGGCTGGAGAAGCACCTGGTGCCTACGAGCTCGTGCCATTGTAAAAGGGAACAGTTTGCCCATGAAGGGAGTTGCTTTCTGCCTTACAGAAAATGTGCTGTGGTATTTAATTTTCCCTTCCTTCCAGGTCATTGGCTCCGGCGTCTCCAGCATTTTTGCTTTGTGCCTGGGCCAGACATCCAGTTTTTGCAAAGCAATAGTGTTTGCCTCTGCCTCTGTTGGACTTCAGACTTTTAACCACAGGTGACCACGGTGGAGGTGACAGTAGCTGTGGCCTGTAGCTCTTACTCCACTCTTGGCATTTTGGGGTGTCAGGGGAGGCTGCCTCCCTCAGGACTGCCAGAGCAGGAGCCAGTGCTTGTCTGAGCATCGTGTGTTGGTCCCTGCGGGCTGGGGGAGCTCAGTGCCTGTGGGGCTGGAGTTGATCCAGCAAAACCTCTGCTGTGGGGAAGGGCTTGATGTGCTGCAGGGCATGCTGCACCAGCAGGAATCAGGGAGATGAAGCAGGAGGGGAATTACATGTTGGTCCCTCTGATTCCTTTTCCTCCCGGAACTCTCCCGTGCTGCTTTGCTCTCAGCCTCCTCCCCCCTGCCAGCACCATGTGCTGCCTGGGGCCCCTTCCTTTGCTTTGACAAAGTGGGCTCAGTGTAAGCAGTCGTGTCCCGTTACAACAGCCATTTTCCACTCTCTGTTTCTCACCAGTGGGATTTCAGTAAACGTGCAGGATCTGGCCCCCTCGTGCGCTGGCTTGCTCTTCGGTAAGGATCCTGGGGAGGTTCAGTTGTGCTGGGGGACACAAGGGGGACCAGAGAAGGGACACAGAGATGACCAAAGGACTGGGAAGTTGTACTAGGAAAAGCCAAGATAATTAGGTTTGTTCAGTCTGGAGAAAAGAAGGCTGAGGGGAGAGCTTATTGTCATGTTCCAGTCCTTAAAGGGTGGCTGCCAAGAAGCTGGAGACTCCCTTTGTGCAAGAAGTCACATGGAAAAGATGAGGGGCAATAGGTGCAGTTTACTCCTGGGGAGATCCTGATTAGACATCATCAGCATCATCACTATGAGAACAGTCAGATGTTGGAATAATCTTCCCCAAGGAAATGGTGGATTCCCCAACACTGGGCAATTTTAAGACTCAGCTTGACAAGGTGCTGGGCCATCGCATCTAAACCGTGTTCCTATCTGGAAAGATTTGACCAGATGATCCTTGAGGTCCCTTCCAACCTGTCATTCTGTGATTCTTTCCATGTGCCAAACACTTACCTGCACCACGGGCTGGGAACAAGGACAAGTGGCAGTTGTCCCAGCTGTCAGCAAGGCTTTTTGCTGAACATGTGGACCAGGGGTTGGGTGGGAGCCTGGATAAAGCCACTCACGTCTGTGGGTTTTGAATACACAACTCCTTTCTTTTCTTTGCAGGTGTTGGGAATACAGGTGGAGCCCTCCTAGGTAAGGTACCTCCTGCAGCTCATCCTTTCCTGGGAGTCCTCTCCTCACAGGCAGGCAGGATCCAGCCCCAGAGCCTTTGCATTTTTTTGTCTTCCCTCCTGTCCCAGGTGTCATTTGTGTGTACCTGGCTGGCTACCTGATTGAAACGACTGGCTCCTGGATTTCTGTTTTCAACCTGGTGGCTGCTGTGAACAGCATTGGCCTCTGTGCATTCCTCATGTTTGGAGAAGCCCAGAGAGTGGACACAGACTCTGTGTACATGGACCTCTAGGATGAGTCCAGCCAGCAGCTGAAGGACAGGAGAGCATCATGTCTAAGTGTCGTTGTCGCACAAGTGCCAAAGAATAGATATATATTTTTAAGAGGTTTAACAGGAAAAAAATATACTGAGACCAATATATAGTAATAGTGGGTCTGGACGAAACCCATGGGAGAAAAGAAATTTAGAGTTAATTTTTTTGCTCAGGGCATAGCTGGTGGCCTGCAGAGCCATCCAGCTCAACATTTCCAGAGAGGATATGACCTGTGAGGCCAGTTTGCCCCAGTCTGTGTCCAGTGGACAGATACCAATGTGCCCAAAGCTGCTGGCCCAGCTGGTCTCCAAAGGCAGCTGTGGTTTGTGGCAGCCCTTTTGCTGTGCTGGGAGAGGGTCCCTCCATGCTCTGTGTCCTGTCACCCCTGGGGGGGTGACCAGCTCTTGGGCTGCCCTGTGACACGTCCTCTGAACTACACAAGAGGAGCTGTTAAATGAATGTATCTCTGACCTTCACCCTCTCTCATGTGCCTTCATTTTGCAGCCTGCTTGGCAGGGACAAGCCAGGTGGTCAAGAGAAGGGGTTGTGAGATGGATTCAAGGCTTCCCTTCATGGGAGGTCTTCTGGCTGGGTGCCTGCTGTAGGTCCAGGGGCAAGATGTTGCCTCAACGCTGCCTTCACCAGGCTTGAGCTGAGCCAGAGGCTACAGATCAGAAGGCCCAAACTCATCTTTGCTCAAGGGCTCCCTCCTCTCCCAGCTCATTTTACTCCATCCCTGAGCTGAGGTTGACCACCTCCAACCTGAGAGCAGAGGAAAACCACCATCCCCTGTGGTCAGGCTTGGCCAGGCTGACCTCATGGTGTGGATGCAGCCCAGGAACCCCCTGGGAGCTTTTCGCTGTGCGCTGCGAATGTGTAGAAAGAACTGGTCACGTTCTGTGTTATGGATCTGTGCTCCCAAACACTTTCTGCTTGATTGAACATGTCCACGTGCTCTCCAAGGGGCACGGGAGACTTTCCACAGAGCCTGCAACGGGCAGGATTTGTCTCCATGTTAAACATAAAGCAAATTTCTCCCCTGGGGATCTATAGCACTGGGTGTGGATCCCAGTGTCAGAGGGAAGTACTCAGCTGTACAAGCCTCTGAGCCTGAATGTCTTAAGTTATTTATAAATATTTTTAAATTTAAGTACCAAATTCTCTATTTTATGTACTTGAGGCCTGGTTCTGTGTGCTTATTTTGAGTGGTACTCCCACCAAACCCCACAGTATTTCTAGAAGGGAAGGATTTACCAGCCTACAGTTTCTGGTTTGGTAGGATCTATCTTAAATGTGGCATTTCATCTTAAGGCAATTCCTTGCTTTTCCTCTCAGCCCTTGCTTGCAGCCCAAGAGGATTTCTTTGATTTCTCCAGGACTTACCAGAAAACTTCAGCTGAGACTTGGGAGCAGATTTCCCAAGGGACATTGTTGTGTAGGAAGGCTATAGGTTCAGATTAACTGGCCTTAAAAAAAGGGCTTATCCTCTCCTTCCCCTTTTGTTTTGGCCCAATTTCTTCTTAGGAAATATGCTGGAGCCATGTTGAGTTCCTGAATTGCTGGGTTTACAATGAAAATATTGCCAGGCTTTTAATTGCAGAGACACTAATGGCACCAAGCTAAGCTGAGCCACTTATTGGGGGTATTAAGAGATAAAGATGCAGCTGCCTGATGTCTTCACAAGAGATTACAGGATCAGTGTGGCCTGACTGGGGGCCAGAGAGATAAGACAGTATTTTTTCCTCTTTCTGTGTTTTTTTTTTTCCCTCTAAAAGGCTGGTTGCTACCATGGGTACCAGCCTGTGTCTGGGGTACTGCAGTGCCAGGACACACAAAACCTCTTAAAATCAGGGGGTAAAATGGGGAGGGCACTCACAACAAAGGCAAACCAAGCTTGCCAAAGAGGCCCGAGGCCATGCAGCCACCTCTGCCAGCCTTGCCCTGGTCCAGTCTGAGCAGACTGTTTGCATGGCCTTTTCTGCAGCCACATAGGAGAAAAAAATAGTGGGTTTTGTTTTTAACATCTTCCCTGGGAGTCTGGTGTTGCAGGTCAGGAGCACAAGGAGTGAATTCTGATTGTCTTTGCTGGTTGCAGCATTTCTTGTGGCAGAGTTGATGAGTTTAAATCACTGGCATCTGAATCAGGCAGCTGGGTCACCTCTTGGCTCTGCAAACTGGGAAATGTGGAACTGAGATCTTCAAAGGAAAGTCACTCTTTGCTGGCTGTGCCTTCTTTGAAACTCCAGCTAACACTTCAGTGGGCTGTCCGGACTATCTGTCTCTGTAAACTGCCTAATAAGTGAAATATTTGGAGTACATTTGAGGCTTAGGCTTCATTATATTTGTCCTTTGGTGAAGCATTGAAACCATTTTACAGTGCTGTGCTGTTACTTGTTTAAGCAACCTTGCCAAAGCTTGCTGTCCGAGGGCTTTTGTTACAGGAGGACCTTAAAAAATAAAGGCAGCAAATCATTTGCACACTGTCTGATTTTCCTTTTAATGCAGAGGGGCTCATTTGTGTGATCAGTAAGGGACAGGCAGCTCAAGAATATTTGATGTGATTAACTCCTTGGGGCTGGTGCAGGAGGACAGGCAGGCTGTGCTGGGAGGACACCTGGGCTGGCAGATTTTCACAGCAACTTTGTGTGCACTCATCTGCTGGACCTCAGTGTGCATTCAGCTACATCTTCTTCCCACCTACTTTAGAAGAATGCCTGGAAAGCTGTCTTCAGCAGAGCTGTGGTCAGGGCAGCACCAGGGGACGTGGTCCAAGGTCTGTTGCTAGAGTAATAACACAAATTAAGTGAGCTTTGGGTTGGGTGGGATGTGCCCCCGCAGGCAGCGCTCATTCCAACTTTTTTGCATCCTCTGTTCCAACAGATGCCAACAGAGGGAGCTGTTAGATTTGGGATGTGGCAGCTCCCGGCCAGCCAGAGCTGCTGAGCGTGGTCCTGGCACAGCTGGCACGGATAGTATGGTTGGTATAGCTGGTGTGGATGGTTTGGCTGGCACAGCTGGGCAACAAATGGAGCCTGGCCCCACCGAGGAGCAGCCCTGCCTGGTAGCTCTCAGTGCTGGACACTGTTTTGGAGTGTCCCAGGACCTGCTGGTCCCAGCATTTGCTTTCCTTCATTTGGCAATTGTACAGTTAGGATGGAAGAGGGGAGCAAAACTTTGGGAGTAAATTTTGAAGGGAGAGACAGCCACTAAAGGAACTTCAAAGCCTCATCTGTAGGGTCATGTCATCAATAAAATACCTTGCAGGACTGCAGAGTCCACCAGTTTTCTCCTCAATGTGCTCAGAAAAAAGCAACATGAAACTTTGTGATATGAAAACTACGTTGAAGATAATTTAACAGAATGCAAGTTATCCTCAACTTTTCCTGTCCTTTTGCTCCCCTTGGAAAGGTACAGACAACCTCTGAGATACACACTTGAGCTGAAAAGCTCAGAGAAGCTACAAATTCACCTGAAACCCTGCCCTGTTCTTCCTCATGTTATTCTGCAACTGTGTAAAGCCTGAGGGATGAAAATGAGCTCTGCCACATCCCTTCAATTGTCTGGGTCCCAGGGCTACCCTGCCTGCCAGGCTGGATCCTGGCTTTCCAGCAGGGATGGGGACAGTGCAAAAGGGACTGGGAATCTGGGACTGGGATTAAGGCTGATAAATCCCAGTGCACTGTATTGCTGCTGTGGGTTGGAATGGATGGGTTGGTTTGTATTTGAGTTGTTTGGGGTGTGTTCAACAGCTGGCTGCAGAGCACTGGAAGGATCCTGTTTTATTGCAGTTTGCATAACACAAAATCAATAAACACATTCAAGCAGATGGAAAGGAAAACACAGGAGAAAAAAATAGCACTATTTGGAGGAGGAAAGAAACAGCAAAGAGCACTTCTTGCTGATACTTTTGCCTCAAAAACACAAGCAGATGCTCTCACAGCAGAGACCTGATCTAAGATCCACCTGCCAGCTCCCTGGGGCTGGGACATGCCCCAAAGACACCTTCGTTCTGCAAAGGGCACCCAGGATTGTAACAAGCAAAATATCACCCTTTATTGCAGCCGTGACCTACTGCATGGCTCGTAATGAGGAATTTTCCATTTCAAACTTTAATGCAATAATTAAGATGTCCATTAAGGGCTTTACAGTTTGACTGCTTGTAATTAAACCTGGGGGTAATAGGGGGGCAATGGCAGGGAGTTGCAGACCATGGCATCAAGCTCCTGCCAGCAGTTTGAAGTGCTCTCTTCTTTTTTCTTCCCTGTGTTGTTTCTTCCTTCAAAATATTTTTCCTGTAACTGTCTTTGTAACTGTCTTCAGGGCAGCTGGCCTGAAAAACACACAAATCCCAGGCTTAGTTCCCACATGTACAACTTGGTTTTAAAAAAGAGCTTTTCCTCTCTACCAAAACACTTCCAAAATACCGGTGCTCCTGGGCTGCAGGTTTTGGGGTCCTCTCTGAGCTTGGGGTTCCTTGGGACTCCATGGACGTTGTCTTGGGCCAGGCTGCCCCACCTGAGGGCCCCACAGCAGCACTGGGGACACGGTGTGAGCCAGGAGAGCTGAGCCCCAGCAGCAGAGTCATGGGAATAGTTGGAACGCACAGTGTGACCATCACCAGCAGGAACCCTATGTGGACTTTTATACTCCAGTTGGTTTTCAGCCTGGGACAGCTCCCTGCTTACACAGCTTCCCATGAAGAGTTAAGGGTGGGAACGGTTTTCATCCAGTAATAAAAAGAGAAGAAACCTCCATGTAAACCCATGTCTTCCAAAGTGTCTCTGCTGCTGGGAGGCCAGTCCTATTACCCAGTAATAGGATTTGGCCTCCTAGAGCAACACTGAAATACTTGTAGAATTTTGCTGCCAAACGACCAGAACTTTTTGCAAAGGATTAAAAAAAATTAATGATTTGACTGAGAAAGTAGCTGCCAGAAGATCTTTGGCTGATCCCCTGAATCCTTTCTCAAATTGCTTTCCCCTGATCAGTCCAACTATCAATGTCCTGGTGACTTGTTCTTCCAAACACAGCACTGGGCACCATCCCCTGGCACCTTGGCATTAATTATTCTCTAATATATTGGTTTTCATTTCAGCTCCAAAGGAAAAAAAAACACAAACCAACCACAACAAAAAACAAATCCCATTTCCATGGGACACAACGGAAAGGTACATGTGTAGCAATTATCAGTAGGATTTTACACAAAGAGTTAGCAACCTGCTCTCCCATGTCCTGAGCTCTCATTGAAGACAAAGTGCTGGTGGTTGACAGGGGATTTTCCTGTGCAACCATTAGGCTCATTGCAGCTGTTAAATTCCTTTCATATTGGGTTCCCCCCGCCCCCGACCCCTCCAAAGCTCACGCAAACCCACTCATTTACAATCTCTCCTGTGTACCTGCAGGAGTTTTGAGTGAGTGGAACAGTTCCATGAGGCTCATCTTCAGCCCTTCAGATGCCTGGAGCCCATGTAAACCTCAGCTGGTCATGGGTGCCTTTTTATGCTTTTGCTCTTATTTTGCCCCAAACGAGACCAGCCATGACCTGTGCCCTTAAACCCAGTGTCACAAATTTCCCAGCTGCTGCTACCTTTGTGTGGTTTTGCTGCTGCAACCAAACTGCTCCTCAACACACAGAGCTCCACTCTGCCTCCTCCACCATCCTCCATTCATCTTCTTCATCTCACAGCCCACTCCTCTCCTAGCCCCTCTCCATGAGCCCACTGAGGCAGCCTGGGGGAGCAGGCAAGGCCCCCAAGCACCACAGGCTCAGAAGAGGACGTGTCCTCTTCTTCTGCACCCCACAGCCTGGTTATTTACTGGTTATTTAGCAAAAAAAAAACCCTAAACAAATAGTATTATCAGCCAGAGCATAATCAGATATCAGAGATGAGTTCTTCAGATGAGTAATTTATCATGATCTGGTTTATTTCATTTTATTTCAGCCCATCTGGGGCACAATCGTGCTTTGAAAAGGGCTGGAGGCTGCAGTTCCCACCACAGGAGCCACCTGGACCAGCAAGAGCTCCTCCTTCCAATTTCATTTTACAGAAACCTCTAAGTAGGACACGCACAGAAACAAAGTGGGTGACCCAAGAAATGTTTGCACAGCCCTAGGCTGTCCTTCCAGGAGAGCCAACGATGGCAGGAGATGGACTGTTCTGCACCTGGACAAAATGTTTGGATCCAGGGACCATGACAAACCTTTTCAAAGGGGCATATCTTTTCTGGGGACTCCGTGCCTGGAGTCAGCTGGGAGTACAAAATCCACATTTAAGTGATTTCCTACTTAAGTTCTATATTTTTTGGAGTTTAAAAACAATGGGGAAATTTTTATTCACCTCCAGATCAGTTTTTTTCCCCTGCCTTGTACCTCCGTGATGAGCTGAGTGAAAAGCTTCAACCTTTATGTCACCAGACTCTGGCTGCAGCTCTTCATCCTTTGAGCTCTATCGAACACCAAGAAATCTCTCTCTGCACCCTCAGATCATTTCAATATCTTCAGAAATGCACTCTGTAATTTTGATTCATGTAACTGACAAAATTACTGAAATCCAGAAACAGAAACAGCCCTGAGACAGACAAACTCTTCCTGGCAGGTTTTGTAAATCTTGCATAATAGTTTGGGGTTGAAAAATGGGAACTGTTTGGGAGAGCTGAAAGATGAACAAGCCCAGAACCAGCTGGATTTTAAAGGGTTTTGGATAGAAACCATGCCTGAAAGAGCATCAGTAAGATATATTAGCCATGGGTTTAAAGGTTGTAAATAAAGCTGTTGAGGATGGAAAGGGAACCAGATTCACTGCTGTTTCAAACCCAGATGTGCTAATTCACGGGCAGTTCTGTGCCAGATCTGCTGTGGCAGTTTGCCTGGCTGAGGGTGTCTGTGTGCACTGGCACAGCTGAACCACACATGGGGTGGGCACAGGAAAATCTGGCTGGTAAATGACCAAAGTCATGCAATTTGGGGTGTTACTGGTTGGTTTTGCTGTTTGGCTTGAGGGGGGCTGAGGCTGACAGCTCCAACAAGGCATCTGCCTCTGGGAGTATCCCAGATCTCTGGAAACAAAGATGGGTTTTGTTTGAGCACCACCTTTTTTTTTTTTTGGCAGGTTTGATGCAGAGCCAAAAACTATGGCATGAGTAACAAATGGTGTATTTTTGCATTGCTCAGGGCTTTGGTGTTTGTAGGTGAATCTTTACCACTGAACTGGTAAGGACATGTCACTATTCTCAGGAAAGAGAGTTTCCTGTCCTTTCCTTCAATGCAGTGTCAATTTTGATTCTATTCTGATAGTGTCTGCTCATCCTTTCCCTCCTCCTCTTCCTTGGAGATTTCTGGATTAAAGAATAAATCACTGAATTGATTTTCTGAATGTGCATTAGAGCAGATTATTCCAGGAGATTCATGAGTGTTTGGTGGATTAATATTTCCAGGGAAAGGCATCTCTGATCTCAGCCAATACTTATTTAAACATGTCCCTGAGCATTTTTTTCTTTTGCAGACAAGGAGAAGCATCTGTAAAGGCAAGAGACAGAGAACAGAAGTTCACAGCACTGCTGCTTGAGCTTCAGTACCTTTTGTAACACCAGCATTTCCCATATCAATACATGAAGGGTGATTTGTGTGAATTCTGCCTTCTCATTACTCTGCTAACAAGCAAGAATAAAACCAGATCCATGTCAGACAGATACAGAAGTCACTACCAGCACCAAGGAATTCAGGAACAAATCTCTGTGCATCATCACTTGCCACCAACAACATCCTCTGAGAGAGGGGCACAGCATTCAAACCAAACAGGGGCCTGTCCAGTTAATTAATTTGGCCTCCATACTCTGCACAAATGTAGCAGATCAAGGGCTTATTACATTATAAGAGCAATCTCTGAAGCCTTTCTAGCAATGTGTGGCTCTCCACTGGGCTTCCAATGGTAACAACTAAACCAGAACTAAAGCTCTCTCCCTCCTGGCCTGCCCTGTTCATGGAGGAGGGATTGGGTATAATTGAGCTGAAGAGGGAAAACCTCCTCCCAGGAGAGCTGGAGGCAAATCAGCCCCCAACCCTAATTGAGACCTCGGAGACCAACCTTTAGATGTCAACCAGCCAGACAAAAAGCAATTGCTCCTCAGTCATGCCTGGAGAAATCAGCTGGGCTCCCCTTGCACTCAGCTTTGGGCTGGTAAAGGCTGTAAGGAAAAAGAACAGAATAAACCCCCCAAATCTTTGAAGGGAGGTGAAAGGAAGCGTTCAGAGCGGCTGCCTTATCCATCCCTGGAAATTTGCTTCTAGGTATCAACAGCTTCATCTGCCTTTACTTACTCTTGCGTGGCCCAAGATTTGCAAGGAGCACTGCTGTTCCATTGCCAAAGTGCAAACAGAACAAATGGATTTGCATTTTCTTAAGGGCACCAGGAACTTGGAGGAATAACATATGATTTATTCATTAGTCCCACCACACACTGAGCTGTTAGCCAATGCCTCAGTAATGCATCACCAACCAGCACCCTATGGAGTATTGTCTTGCTTGGCTTCAGATAGAAACTTCAAGTTGAGACATGAATTGAAACATCTCCTTGTGGTCCCTCTTGCTTTCCTCCTTTTTTTTTTTTTTTTTTTCTTTTTTCCACAGGAATCACAGGAATCTCCATCTCCTTTCTCTGTCCCCACAGCAGAAATATCCCACACCAGGTCACTGTCTTTTCCTTTCTGCAACAAACCACACGAGACCTCTGTGCCACGGAGGTGCACCTGAACAATAAACATAGTTGGACAAGATTTTCCTTTTCTGCCAGTTTCTTATTTTCTGTAAATAATATTTTTTCTGTAAAAGATTCCTTGCTGCTTCCCAAGGTCTCCCTGAAAAAAACAGCTCTTGAAATAAAATACTAAGGGTTCAACATGGACCCACTCCACAGGAATTTCTCTTGGTTTTGTTTTCCAAGGGTTTTGAATGGAAAACTTCAACCAGATGGCACCGGTGAGAGGACTGGTCACACTTTGCATTTTCAAGGACTGATCTGACTTACCGTGAACTACCAACCAGTTTCTTCCATGCTTCTCTTCCTTGTACCAGCCTTTACCAGCAGCCTCTTTACTGACTCAGCTCAGTAACTAAAACCTGCACTGGGGAAACGATTCCTTTAACAGCAGAGATGAAACACGTTGCTCTTGGGCTCCCAAATCTTTGTGTGGGGCCAGGAAGCCACCCGAGGACCTGTGTCCACTGCAGTTTCACTGTGGGAAAGGGAGATAAAATAGGAGAGTGATCCTGCACTTGGCCCTGGGAATGTGTGTGCTCCAACTGCAGCCTGGACTTGTTGTAAATCTTCCCCTATAAGCAGCACCACTCGCTTGATAAATGATGCTCCAGCCTCAGATGTCAAAAGGGAAGAAAAAAAACAACCCACTTTTTTTCTTTTTTTCTTTCCCCCCCTACATCTTTCTAGTTATTTTTGACAAGCTGGAAGAGAACAGGGGCAGAGGGAAAGGCTGGAGCATGTTTGATACACACTTTTGAAGGAGCTTTTACTTTCTTATGTTTAATTGAAAAGTGTTAACATGGTCCGACATGAATATTCAGCTGATGCCTTTTGGTGCTGTTCCAGGAGTTAGGATTGCCTGTGATTCCACCACGGCTTCTCAGCACGGAGCCCTGTCAAAGCCAGAGTGACAGTGGGGAAGCTATTAATTGAAATAGCTTCATTAATTAGTAATTAACAGCAGGGTAATGACTATGTCACACATCGTATTTCAATGAATGCCCTTCATGTGTTATGGGGCCTTTAATTAAAGAATATGCATTTTAATTAAAGGCAAGTTTGGCCCTTTGGCCTCCAGAATGCAAAAGATGTTTCTAACTTTCAAGACTGGGAGGAGGAAAGGTTAGTGGGGGGAAACACAGGCTGAGCACAAGTCGTTTGAAAGTTAAATCCCTGCTGCTGTGTCCAGAGTGTTGTTCCCAGCACTTGGAAGTGAAATCCCCAGGATCTGTGTGGGAAGCAAACCATGTCCCTGCTCCCCGGGTGTTGCTGGGGCTGCTTTGCTCTGTGCTCAGCCCAGTGGTTGTGCTGGGGTCTGACCCAGGTGCAGGTTCCGGGGATGCTGGAGCAGCTCGAGCACAGCTCCCATTTTTCATGGGGAAGAGATGGGTCCTGGGGTTGGGGGAGATTGTTTCGATGAGCCAGATGGAACAAATTACAGCAGATTTTGGTCTGCTGCATATGCTTGGAGAGACAATTTGGAGGTTTGAAATATATGGACCATACAATGAGCATCAAGGGAAAATTCAGGAAAAGGGATCCAAGGTGCCCGAGAGCTGTTGACAGTCTCAAGCAAAAAAAAAACCCTCAAGCCCCACAAAACAATAAAGCCTCAACCCAGCCCAACTAGAGACAACCACCAAAAGGGCTTCTTTCCATTTTGATCAAAAAAGCATTTACGTTTAAAAACAAAAAAACCCCTTCAAAATGGGCTCTTTCAAAAATAAACCCTACTCCCTTGACATCCTGATCTGAAAGACTGAAGAGAAGCTTCCCAAATGTGATGAGGATTAGATGAGTGAGATATTGCATTTCAAAGAGAAAATGGCACATCAAAGGTGGCTCCAGCCTGATATTGAAGTCCCCACCCAGGAGAGCTCCTGCCTGGAGGATGGGACGAGGCAGAGGTGGTCGCTGCTGCTGAGATCCCTAGGAGAGAAATTGGGAAGGGCAAGAGGCAGCCCCACATCTTTCAAAGGCAGCTGGGGTCTGCACCAGGGCAAGACAGATTCTGGAGAGCACATCTGCCTCTCCTGGATAGTGATGCTGGATGGAAAGTCACCGCTTCGCCCTGTGCTGCTGAAATGTCAACAGTGTGATCATGTTTTTAACCAACCCCAGAAGTTAATGTAATAATGTTCATCTTCTGCCTCCTTCCCTGGCCATTTCCAGAAGGTCGGGGCTGAGGCAGCCTTTGTTCTTGCTGTTACATTGCCAGTGTGTCTTGAGGATGGCCAGTCCCACCAGGAGCATGGGCTGATCCCTCAGTCCATCACATGGTGAGGATGCTGTTTCCCTTGAGCAGACAAGACACTGTTTCAATTTATGGACTACAGAAGAAATTGTGCCAAAACTTAGTCATGAAAGCCAATAGTTTCACCAGGTGTAGATAATTTATACTATTTATACTAAAATATGAGCCTCCCATTGCAAGAGAGCTCTGAACTCCTCCAGCATCTCTTTGGGCTCTTCAGGGTGAAGAGAGATCTGGGAAGGAAAAAGAAAATAAAGACTTGCAGAAAGCCCAGCCTGGCCATGACCCACCTGCCCAGAGCAGAGCTGGCCACTGAGACTCAGGTCTGATGGTGCTCCTGAGGTTTCTCCCAAGTTTCTCCTCTCCACTTGGGAGAAGAATCAACCATTAGGCTGCCCATTAAGTGTAACTCAGTAAGGTAACTGCTGTGGCTGCAGGAAGGTCACCCGACAGCTCCTGCCCCTGGCCAGGGGTTGCCAACAGCCTGGGCTGTGGCCCATGCTGGAGCCAGCTCTGGAGTGGAGCCAACACCCCTCTATGCTTTAGCTCCTCCTGGGAAGAGCATTGTGGCAGCAGACAGACAGACAGACTGACTGACAGACAGACATATCCTATTCACAGGTTTTAGTGAAATTCGAACATCCCCATGATGCACCAAACCCCATGTAAATGCCTGACCTTGCTCTGCTTTCCCTCTGTTGGACAATTCCAGGAGAGGAGCCAACTTGTTCCTTTTTTCCTCTGCTTTTTTCTTTTTTTTAATACCTTGTTTGTTGTGTACCAGGAGTCACCTCATCACTTTCAAATCAAACGCCTTCTTCCTTTCTGCTCCCAGAAATTAAAATGTGGCAAGGTCTTTTCTTTTTCCTTTTTCCCCCCCCCTTTTTTTTTTCTGTTTTGTTTTTTGAACAGCGAGATTAAAAGTTGTTTGAAGAATAATGTTTCCCTAAGTTTTAGCTGACATTCAATTTTAATGACTTTTTAAACAAAGTAACTATTAACTGTGCATCGTTTTATAGTTTCCTGATGTCTGACAGGTGTTTTTGCCCATGTGGGAAACAGATGCTAATAACATTTTCCCTAATAGCTCATAAATAATAAGCATTTAGCATTTTCCTTTGTATACTGCTCTGTCAATAGCCAATTTACTTTTCAGAAGCCACAACGTTTTCCTGTCAATCAGTTTTAGCCTCGGGCACTTTTTGGTGATTAGAAACCCCTTAGAGAGAGAGAACTCCAAATTAGTTTTAAATAAAAAATAAGAATATTCATGCTGTTGAACATCTAAAGGTAAAAAAAAAAAAGAAGAAAAAAAAAAAGATCTGGGTACATAAATATCACTGGTGGGGTATTAATACTTCATAGAAAGAGAGTGACCAGCTGCTCTCAGGAGAAATGCAGCAGAGACAAGCACATGACACAAAGAAAGTAATGCATGTTGGAGAAAAATCACTTTTCATTTTAAATAGGAAGTAAATTAGGGGGTTGCTAAAAAGCTGTGACTTCAGGAGAGATGTATCATCTTCTTGTTTGGAAAACAGGCAGCAAATCCAGCATAGCACTTGATGCCCACCAAGGTGTCTCAGTCCATACACCATGGATCTGGTCCTGATATTTTGTCTCCTTCCAGAGGAAATCTCTCCCTCTGAAGGGGGAGCAGGTGCAGTGTTGGGAAGTCTGCAGTGGTACCAAACCCAGAAGGTGCCTGGAGGACCATGGGGACCACGAGGAGCAGGGACTGGCTCAATGGGCAGTTTTCTTCTGCTGGTTCATCCCTGCAGAAACCGCCCCCCCTTTTTCTACAGTCACAAGAAGTGTCAGAAAAGGGTCCAGGTATCTCCTGCCAGACCTTTTAGGCTTCACTCTAATACCTATGCACCTCCCAGGTAAAAACAGTTTTAATAAACTCCATTTAAATGGCTTTATTCCCCTCAATGATCACAATAAACAGCACTTTGGAGCAGAGAAGAACCTGATGCCCCAGGATTCAAACCCATTTCTGGTGGGCATGTGCTCAGATATCACACCAGCTTTGCATCACCTACCTTATCATATCAGCATTTAGGGGGCTGTGGGATCTTCAGCAGAATTCTGCTCACCTCTGGAGGCAGGATACCAGCATGGATGGAGTTTGGCTCTAACACAGTTTGGCCTTTTCTGCATAAATGCACTGAAGTTCCTTGATTTCACTGCTCATGAGCCTTATATCATCACACTGCGCTGGAACGTGCAGCTCCTCAACCAAAGTTATTTTCACATTCATTCTGCAAGACAAACAGGGTGATGCCACGTTCACCAGCCAGTGCCAAAGGCAGCTCTCCATTCTGAAAGAAAATGGCCTCATTTTTTCTAAAATATTGACCTGAAACTCCACAGCACACTGACATCTCTGCAGCCTCACTGGATAACATCAGACCCCAAGGGGTCTTAGCTAATCAAATGTAAACATGAATAATGCAGTGACAGAAAATGCAGGTATCACAGATACACAAGACAAAGTGTTAGAGAGTGGGTAGATTCTTCTGGCTGATTTTTTTCTCGAACGAAGGAAAAGGAAACTTTTGCCCTCCAATGAAGCAACTCTTCAATCCCTGCCATCAAACACGACAACAGTGACATGAGTGACATCACGTCCCTCTTTCACCAGCTCTTTTTGCAACAGCAGCAGTGTCACATCAACTCCTTTTGGGATGACAGCCACAAAATGGTTAACAGCAGCCTTAAATGACTGTCCTTGGGTTTGGCATTAGCACCGAGGTGAGGAAGCCTGGGTTTCTCTTAGCAATTCAGGCTGCCTGGTTGCCCATGCAGAAGGCAAACATGCCTAATGTTTCAATTCACATGTGGTGACTTTCTAATAACAGGGGTGTTAATTGAGAGCAGAGTAGCTCTAGCAGGTGAGTTACAATTAGCTGGTGCTGCTGCTATTACAAAATGGACCACAGCACATCTGTGCATAGGAGGCTGGAAATCACTCCCGCATATCCAATTTTAAAAGGTAGAATGTGGCTGTTCTGGAAGCAAAAAGGCTTCTGGCACCAGGCTGGGGCACTGCCCCAGAAGAGTCCCTGCCAATAACCCTGGCATCATTTACTGGAGGATGTTGAGGTTTGTTCAGTACCTTCTGTTCAATTCCCAACTTGTCGCTCTCCTTGAAGAGTGCTTGCCAGGAATAGCTGGAATGAAGAAAGGTCAGTGTTTGAAATTGGTGGAGTCATAACTCCTTTTCATGTTCTGGGTGCTGGAAAACCTACAGGAAATTTCTGGATGACTCTAAGGATGGTGTTGGGTGGGAATGGTCACTGCTGAGTAACTCAGTGCTAAGTGGAAGAGGTCTGAAAGAAACCTGACAGACTCATGACACTTTTCTGTCTGTCCTTTTTCATCCATTTACTCCTTGCTAATCTTCTCCCACCCATCCCCACTAGTACCAAACCTCTTATCATGGCTGCTCAGGCTCCCACATGGGAACAGCTTGATCCAGCCTCCTTGACTGACCTCACCAGCCTGAAAACAGGGAGAAGCTCTTAAAACCCACAGACATCATGACAGGACTTTCTCTTGCATGTCAAAATGATGGAGAGGAAATGAGAATAATCCCAACTAGCTATTTTTGTGTGTTTAACCCCAATTCTTTACACCCCTGCACTAGTAAGGAATAATGCCTGGTTTGGGGACTCTCCTTTTTTTGGGGCTTACTACACACTAACTGGTAAACCACCCTGAACAGCTACCTTGTTAGTTTTTCCTCCCTGAGCAGTTGGGTTGAAACATATGCCATTCGACCGGATGTCCCCAGTTAAAACCCCTGCCACATCACTAAATATTTTAGCAAATTAAAAATATTTTCAACACTTGGCCAGATGTCCACGTTGACATTGTGCTTAAGGCGTTTGACTGATAAAAAGCCAGGGCCCTTGGTAAGTGGGGATTTAAAAACATGTCCTGAGGCAAGTGTGTGATATTAAAAACATCCTGGGCTCTTTTGTATGGAGATTTGCATACGCTGAGGTTTTAAAGAGAGTGTCCATCTGTCACTGAGCATTCTCCCAATACAACAAAGCATTGATAAATATTTTGAACCACAGACACTCTTCAGCAGGCACCAGCAAGGAAGCAGAACGGTTTCAGCTGGGATGCCCATCGCTTTGTGCAATAAAAGGAGCTGCAGTTTCACTTAGAAGTGGTGTTTAATATTTATGAGGATGACAGCCATGTACAATTACAGAACTACAACCTGGCCCTTGAGTGATTCCATAAAAAGTATCAGCCAGCCAGAGCAACAACAACAACAACAAAACAACCTCAAAGCTTTTGTCCTGCAAAGTCTGGTTGCTGGATGTAGTGATGTGCCGTGATGGTGCTTCAGCAACAGTGGCACCCACTTGCACATGGCAGCAGGCTTGCTCCAGCCTCTGCTGGAGCAATGGAAAAGTTCCTGCCAGCTTGAATGAGCCCTGGACCAGCCTGTATTCAGCTGAATTGTCACTGAATTGGGTGAGATTCATCATTCTTAGTGTTTTTGTTGGGAAGGAAGGGTCAAAAATTCAAGCGGCTGCAGTCTTCTTCAGATCCCTTGCATCAACAGCGGGCTTGGCTCCTTAGATTTAAGACAATATCCTCTTCTAAGGCTCAGTTTGGGATGTGAGAAAACATGCAATGACTGTATGGATGGGGATAAGGATGGTCTCACTATAATAGAAGGCCCATTGATGTGGGAGGCATTTAACAGAAGTAAAAAGCAAGCAAGCAGGCATTGCTCGGTGCCTTGAGGAGCTGGCAATCTCATTTCAGACAGGACAGAGGGAATGACCCCTTCTCCAAAACCCATGTTTTTATTTAGCTTTGCTCTTCCAGGCTGACATTTTTCAGGGAGGTGCCATATTCTTCTTACTCTCTAAACATCTAGAAAATCCAAAGTGTCTAATTGAGACAAGACAAAGTCACAGCACAAAATACACTTGCAGCAACTATTTTAGTTAATTAGACAATTACAGTTTAAGCACGTGTGCATCTGAGCAGATTGATTATCTCAGCAGACTGCCAGCCTGTCCTTCTCATATTCTTTCCTTCCTTTCATCTGAATCCAGTCCTGAACTCCTTCTGCCTGACCACTGACCTTTCTAAAGAGCCACTGGTAAATAGGTGGTTTTTAATCATGGGGTTCTGTTGCAAATCTGGTCCTAGCAGTGCAAGAAATCTGACAGTGTTTATGGCAGGAGATGCCAGGTGGCAGATGGATATTCTGTAGGTGCATCATGATGGTCTAACATGGTACATGGGCAGGTGGCTTCATATCCATCTTGATTGAGAAAGAGAAATCTCTACCAACACGTATTTGGGGGCATTTCTCATGTTTAAGTTGTTAAACACCTGAGGAAAGGAGAGTTTCAGGAAAACAAGAGGCTGACAATAATTAAAAAAAAAACCAAAACATCTCTGCTTCATTTGCAGGGTACACAAATTTATTGGAGAGGCATTGACCTTTTTCCCCCAGCAGGCAATACATGTCAACTGCTGCTTGAAGGCAGCAATACTTTATTTGCAAGAATATGCTGCTAAAGGAAACTCTGCCTTTCCTGTCTAAGGCTGTAGTCCAGCTTCTCTCCAAGCAAGGGACACTTGATAGGCTTTGGGACAAATTCTTTGTGTCTTAAATGGCTGCATCTGTTGTGCCAGTGGTTGTGGAGTTCAACGCGTGATTGCTTGGGAGACCAGGAGGATGTGACAGAGGAAAAATGGCTCATGAGCATATCAACTTCAGGCAGAAGACAGTGGATGATGCAGGTCAGGGTATCAGCCAAGGAGATTCCAGTCCTAAAGCCAGAGGTTGGAAGAAATGAATGCTCTCTTGCTTGATTCATCTCTGCTTGAAGTTAAAACTGCGTACCTGGGAACTCTGGTGTGAGCTGAGCTCACCAGCACTGGGGTAAAGACAAAACTGTGCTGCCTTTTCAACAAGCAGAGCTGAATTACTCTCTGTTTTTCCCCCAGAATTATTCCAGCTATGGGAAGAGGCACTAGCTTGAGAGGAGAAATGCTACAGGGAGGAATAATCAGCCCTCACTAAATCCACGTCCCATCTCCTCAAAGCTTGCTTACTGCCAGCTCCCTAATTTATGTAAACTGGTCGTCAGAGCTGAATTAAAGCCTACAATTAGCAATCCAGGAGGGCATGGCTGTAATTCAGACAGATGTGCCACTTAAAAATATTTACATAGAGCTTGCAGGATCACCAGCACTCCCAGAGGAGCCATCGAGCAAACCTCCCTGCTGGCAGGAGCTGTCCAGCCACGGGGCAAAGCGCCTTGGAGCTGGCTTTGGGCTGGTGGCCACCAACCCAGCTCGGCTGCTCCAGTCTGCAGAGCACAGCCATGGCTCAGACCTCCAAACGGCTGCAACCACAGCTGCAGCCCTTGGGATGAAAAAGCATCAAGACCCTAAAGAAATGATCAAGACCCTAAATGGGAGAAGATGTTCTGGAGCCAGTGTGAGTTTGTTGAAAGCTGCCCAGAAAAGCTTCAAACCACCCTAAAAGCCTTCTTGCTTGTGGCACTATGAGCTTATTGGCAAGTGTCCTCTGTGTACATAATGATTAGGACTTTCTGAGCTTAAAATCTGTGAAGATGTTCATGACATGGAGAGTATCTTTGCTCAGTGCTTAGAGCAGGAGGAACAGGAGCTGACTTTTTGGTGGCCACTCAAGGGGCTGCCAGCTGGGTTTGCACTTACCTCTTATTTCACTGTGTTGCTAATATGGGTGAATTTGATCTAGTGATTTCATGTTGGAAAAGAGGTTAATTTGCACTTGGAAAAACTTGGGATTATTGACCAGACTGAAAAGCTTTCACTGTGACCTGGCTAAAACACCTTTGTTTTAACCAGCTTGTGCCAGCAATCTGTTGTGTTAGAAAGTGTGAAAAAGCTAGGGGGAAAAGTTTTAATTTGCAAAGTTCTTTGCTGTTACAGTGCAACTTTAGATCTGTTTATCCACAGCTTCAGTAATTCTCCAGTGCTATACAGACAAGAAGGAAATCCTTGTGAACAGCTGCTGGGCTCCATTTGTTGACCTCTTCCTCTGGTGCAACCCCTTTTTCATCTCCCAGATCAAATGCAAGAGGCAAGTCAGCTCTGGAAAGCAGCATTTTCTGTGTCAAGGAACTCTGATTTAGAGGCTTTATTTCCAGTTTCAGAAGCACTTAAGGATTGCTTGGAAGCAATGTAGGAGGTGTTGGGATGCTGTGGGGGGGTCTCAGGCTTTCTCAGGAGGCTTTAGGAGCCCTGAACAAACACACCTGCCTGAGTGTTTGAAATCTGGGGAAAACATTTGTAACAATCAGTTACAAAATCAGGCCAGTTCACACAGATGGTGAAGCCAGTCATGCTGTTTTAAATCCACAGCAAAACCGACGACTAAATTTGGCTCAAACTTGGCTCTGGTAGAACCAGTAAAAAAACTACTCACAAATGTCAATTTAAGGAGATAAGTTTTTCCCCTCCCTGCCCCATTGCTGTCCTGGCTGATGACAATTACCATTTTCCACCTTTCCAGTTGAAGAAGTTCACATTTAATGTAAAGAAATTTCAGCCTGGAGGATGCAAAAGAAAATCTGAAGACGTTCCTTAGAAATCCACTTGCTACTCTCCTCGCCCATAATGTTTCCTCCTCCCTCACTGGTAGCCAGCACCTCCTCTGGCACTGACACTTTTTCCAGTGTGATTGCAAAAGCCCATGAATTTCTTCTCAAATATTTATGGGATTACCCAGAATATTCACAGCAACAGCTCAAAGTTGACTGAGTACCAGATTCACTCGTTTATTAACAAAACAGGGGAGAAAGTGGTTGTCCTGTTTTTGTTTCTTTTCTATCTGTGGCTTGCTCAAAAGTTTCCAAATTTGAACACAGTGTCATTTTCAAATGGAAGTGATTTACACCAAGATTCATCTGCTGGTCTTGGTGGCTGGAATATTCCAGCAAGAGTTTTGCTTTGTTTCAGCACAGTGGAAGTTGAAAAAAACATTGCAGATGAATTTTATTATTGCAGCTTTTATATAGGACATGAAAGCACACCAGCTTAGTACAAAGTCATTACCGCAGTTAAAACCATTAAGTTAATTAATATGGACATTTATTACTGCCGATAAAAGATAATATCAGGGGATTTATAGAAACAATATATCTGTATGTTCTTCCTCCTAAAGTCTCCAGGAAGACAGGACTTCCAGTGGGGTAGAATATATTGTAATGGCACCTGTTCCTGGGCTTGCACTGCAGACAGGTCAAGGTGAACACTTGCAGGAGAGTCATTGAGATAACCCCCAGCCCCGGGGGAATCAGGGCTGGCAAAATGGATCCTTCAGCCTTTATAATTATAATCCCTTAAAGGAAGCAAAGAGTCCCTTGGTCCTGGCAAGCCCTGAGTGGTAGAGAGGGAGCTGACAGTGTAACCTGTTTTATTGGGAGCCACCCAGTGTAGGGACAGTGTCAGCTCCTGTCCTCAGACACGAAGATAATTCTGCACTCAGTTTTTTAGCTGGAGGAAAGTCAACAAACCCTCAGCTTTCCCCTCTTCCAACTCCTCAGCTCTTTGGAAGTGAAAAACCTCAAGTTATCCCTGGCCGCTCTTGGTCATTTCCTTGTACTGATGCCGGGTAACAGTTGGGAGACGTGGTAATTTAATAAAGCTTTGCAAATGTAGACAAGTGCAGGCTGTGATAGAGGGGCTGTATCAATCACAGTAATGACAGACATTAGCAGAATGCCAAGTGTTTGGGTCTCGACAGATCTGTCACCGCTTTGCAGGCGGCGGTTGTGAGCACAGGTCTGTGCAACGGCCGCTCTCATTTAGTGCTGTCTGCAAAGCTGTCATCTCAGGAGAAGATTTATTGGGCTGATACATGTGATTTATGTCAGATGGCTTCAGCTTTGCTAACTTGTGTGTGACAATAGTAGTTAACAGGCAATTAAAAGCTTTGGTCCATTGTGCTGGACCATAGTCCCCCGGAGCCGTCGTTCAGCTTTATCCTCTCCTAAAAAATCCTCATTTTGGAGGCTTGGGGGGAATTTTAGGGACTGCCCTTCCTGGCCTGGATGGTATTTTAGTTCTGATTTTCTCTACCTTGTCTTGTTCCGTGGTTATGCTGCAGAAATATCTTAGTGATGGGAGGTATCTACCAATTCTGTGTCTGCTCCTGCACACACACAGTGCTGTGGCCATGGTGGGCAGCCAGCAGGAAGCACCCTTAGATGTGATGACCCAAACTTCTCCTTGCCTCATGGCTAAGCTCAGGCAGCCCGTGCACATACATTTGCTATCATCCCCTCTACCATAAAAGCTCCTCCTGGCCCCCTCTTTCCACCCTGACACAGGTGAGCAGGTGATGTCCACACACCCAAACTGCTGCTGCCGTCCACATCCTGGGAAGCAACCAAGCAAACATCTGGTGCAACCACACTTAGATATGAAAACATAAATATTCTGGAGCCACACTGAATTTGGGTAGATGGCTTCAGGCAGCATGTCCTCAAGCTGCTTCTGTGCCCCAGCTGCCACCACCTCAAAGCCAGGCTCCATCCAGCCCTTGGCTGTGGCTGTCAGGAGCTGCAGGCACCGATGAGTTGGAACAACCTTCCCACTGTCTCCACACCCAGCGCCAGGGCCAGGAGCAGGAGTCAAACTTCTCCAAGTGAAGTGTGGCCAGCCAAGCTGTGGGAGCCCCTCTGCATGTTCCTGTGAACCAAACTCTTCATCAGCCAGTACTTTGGAGATAATTAGCCTCATTGCACACACACAACTGCTCTCCCATGAATGATGCGAACTTAATTACTTATGACGGGGCTGGGCTCTTTTTTTCTTTCCTTCTGTTCCAACTGTGAGTGACTACACATGCACATCTTAGTGGGCATTTTTCCCCTCTCCATATTGCAGTCCTTTTCCCCCTCTCTTTTTGGGTTTTTTTTAGATGTTATTTGAAAGTTCATATTTTTTCTCCCTTTACAAAATGGGAACAGGAGGCTGCTCACAGTTGGAGCTCTCTGTGTGTAGATGATGCACTTGCTAATACCCACTGTATATTTAAATCTCTTTTCCCTTGTTTGATGTACAGACTTCAGTTCATATTAGAAATAATAATATATTTGTGTTTCTGCACTTTTTGACCTGTTCAAATCACAGGGAAGTTTTACAAAGCAACTGCCCAGCACAGAGAACAGCCACCAGGAAATGCTGCACCTCACTGCTAACCAATAACCACAGCTTTTAGACATTTTCCAACATTTTGCTCTGCAGGGACAGTGTTTATATGGCACAGGTGAGTATTTGGCCCTTAAAAGCCAGCAGAGCCTTTCCTCTAACCCTTGTTCCTTCTCTCAGTCACTTATGGTCACATGCAGAGAGCCCTGATGAGGAAGGTGCTTCAAGAGGGCAAACACCACTGATGAGCTCAGTTCAGGTGTTTTGCTCCAGCCCAGCTTGATTAGCATTCAGCCAGGTTTTTCTGGTTTTGCAATTTGCCTGGCTATTTTTCCCTCTCCCAGAGCCTAGATCCTTCCTGCCCTGCTCACAAGAAGACAGGAAAACTCTGGGGCTGACGAGGCATCGGGAGAGAGTTTGTGACTCCTAATACAAGGTGAGTAGGACAGATCTACTTCTGCTCCTTTGAAACACTGAATGGTTTCTTCTTTTTCAAGACAAAAGCTATATTCACCCTTTTGGCTCAGCTTTTTTTGCCATAGGAGAGAATTCTCTGATCCTTTATACACAGGACCTGGGTGTGAAGACCCAAGTAAGTCCAGGATTTCAGTCAGTGTTCCAACACAGCCTGTGGCACTGAGCCATGCAGTCTGTGTCCCACACCAGGCTGGGAAGAGTGCATGTATGCTTAAAGTAAAGCAAAAAAACCCCACAACAAACCCTGAGGAACTAAACAAACCCTCTGGAAAAACCTCTGCTGAGCAAAGGTGATCTGAGCTGACATTGAGAATTGTTTGATTTACAATAACAGGGAGATAATATTTTGCTAAGCCTCCCTGTAACACAATGTGTGTCATTTTATATTTCCCATTACACTGAGCAATCTAATAAATAAATGCCCCATCTGCAATAAACATGAATCATTCAGTGCAGAGAAGCTCTCAGCAGCCCTGTAACAAATATCTCCTTCCTAATGGTCTTTGGAAGTCACCGATTAATTTGACTTTCAGCTGACTGGCTCCAAAGCTTGGCTACTGCCAGGGAAGTGTCTGCAAGACGCTGGGTCAAACTCTGCAGAGGTTTAGTGACAAATCAGATTTACAAATTAGGGATGTGCCACCCTGTAAAGGATATGGCTCAAGCCTGGTGATTAGCAAGTACATGGTTGAAATGGATTGACTACCAGAGTTTTTCAGGGTTTGTTGGGTTTTTTTAAGTGCTAGAAAACAAAATCAGTTGTTTTCCATGCTGCAGCAATGAAAGCCACCTTCAGAGAGCAAGAAAGAAGTTCATGTTATTTGTCCCTTAATTTCTGCTGTTAATATTTCACTGGATTATATGCACGTGAAGGTATTTTATCTGTCTTCTGCCCTCGTGCCAATATTTGTTAAAATTTGGGATGGAATTTAATATGAGTAATGTTAGGAGAAACAGGTCAGGGTTTCAGATTAACACCAATAACCATAATGAGAACAGATGCTTATATCCATCTGGAATGTAGATTTAATATGTTAAATTCATAGCTCAGCCCATGAAATGCAATCATCAGATGTTTACTGGTCCCAATTTAATGAGCGATTTTGGATTAAACAGGGGCCAAACAACAGGCCACCAATCTATATTAAATCTCTGCAAAATGAAAATTGCAAAGATTTACTTAGGGTCATTACACAAGAAAATTTAATCACAACCTCATCCATAATGTCACATCGTCATCAGACTGATAATTGAAATGCCATGTGAGGGATTATGAATAACCCTCTGTTTATGAAGATAGCTTTCTGATTATCTCTGTGTCCTGTGAGTAACATAAAGTATGATTTGTATTAATGTACATGGTCCTTGCTGAAAAGAAACCCACTGGGGATCTGCAGAAGGTCTGATTTTATTTTTTTACCTTCCCTGTCACTGCTGGGGGATGTTGCTCAGTCACATTATTCCCACCATGTTGAAGCTGCTTGGGAAGAGGAGGCTTTGCATACAGACTGTGCCTCGTGGTGGCTCAGGGAGACAGAGCTGGCAACATCCCCACAGCTGTGTGGGTGCTATAAAGTATTCAGCACATGATTTTAGTAAGCAAACTTTGATTTGTCTAGAATCAATATTAATTGTTCAGTCTGTATGTTCTCTGGGGCAAGAAATGTATCTTCCAGTATTTACTAAACGCTTTGTCCACTTGGGATGGTAACGAGAGCATAATTTTCATTTTGGTATGTGACAAAATACTAAACTCTCAGATATCTGACAATTGTATAATTGTGCATTGCACTGGATTATACAACAGCCAACAAATAGCCTCATTTGTAATAGAATTTGGTTTGAAAAGTCCATCTAAGTATTTATAAGGCACGTGCTGAGGAACTCTGCTCCACCAACAAAGGTGAATGTTCATTTGAGACACTCCAGAAACCCCACAAAAGAGGAACAGGCTCTTCTTATGAACAAGAATAACATTCTTGTATGTCCTGCTGACATTCCTGTGCTGATAACAACCTTTCATTCCACATGTAAACCTGTTTTGTTATTTAGTTCATATTGATGAGATCCAACCAGGCAGGAGATGATCCCCTGCCCTGCCACTGACATTCCCTAGTGGTCCTGGGCATGTCACCTCCTCCCTGTGAGAAGGTGCCACCAAGCCAACATACCCAGGTGCCAGGGATGACTCAGGACACTGTCAGTAGAGCCCGTGAGTGCCCTTCATAGAAGATGGAGCTGCTTATTTTCTGGCCCTGCAGATAAGATCTCAATTTGAGTAACTAAACTCCTCCTGCCAAGCCCAGGGCAGGAGTGAGGATGAACTGAGCAGCTCATCTCCAAAAATGTGGCCTTCTCCAAGTTGTCTGAGCTCTGTCTGAACATGTTACACACCCTGGGAAATCAGCTCTGTTTGGGGCATTGTCTCATTGTCAGTACTGCAAAACTGATCACATCCGATGTGTTTTAATTGCCTTGCATATGAATCAATTAGCCCCTTTGTCAGAGAAGATTAAGCAGCAAGCTTAGGAACAAGAAAAGCCAAGACAGAATAAAAACCTGAATGTCCTGCCTGTCAGACAGAAGCCAGCAGTCCCTCAGATGGGCATCTCACATTGAGTTGGAGAGCAGTGCCCACAGTGGGGCACCTGGACACTCGGGTCTTTGTGCTGCTGCAGCCACAAGCAAAGGTTTGGATCGGATCCCCACATCACACTTATTTAGCCAAATTTTAAACAGCTTTACATGCCCACATGGAGACAGGGAATGTTTCCAGTGAATCTCAGCCCACCTTGAGGTTAACAGGCTCTGGAAAACTTGTGCATCTACTTCCTGGTTGTACTAGCATCTTCACGTGGATTAGCATGAAGCAATGGGCTGGGTGGTCTCCTCTGTGTCTAAACGTTTGTGCTTGTCATGCCAGCCAAAATGCTGAGAGGTAAGCGGAAAATTTCTGCTACCAAAGTTGCAGGACCTCAACTCTGTCCTGGGTCAGGAGAAAGTAGAAGCTGTGGGGTTCAAGGTGGGTATTAAAAGGAAGCAAGTTGGATCCGACTCAAGCTTTCATCCAGGAGCTTTTTGGCCCTTGCTGTCATCCCCACTTGGTGGGATTCCATCAGAAATCACTGCCAGACAATGGCATACCTAGCAGCACACTTAATGGCACCGTGGAATGCCACTTCCCAGCCTCTGCTGCCACTAAGGTACAAGGTCCCTGCTTTCCCAGGGCATGCATGAGGGAGATGTGTACCCTGGGCTCCACACACCGCCTTCCCAAGCTCACGTGCCAGAATCAGGCAGCTGTGCCTGCGAGGGGACAGTCACAGCCATTTCCACGGGATCTGCACATTTATGGGGCTCAGCCAGAGTTCCATCTCCCAGGCACCTTCTCTCCCCTGGTCTGATCCAGATCAGCATCTAAGAGCAGTGTGTGGTTGCCAGGCGATGCTTTGCTCCACTGACAGATGTCCCTGTGTGATATTTAAACTCTGAGGTTCTAATCCTGCAATTAACCATTAGGGAGGTTGTTATACATGTACCAACCCAGCAAACCTGGGTGGAGATTGGCAGCTTCCACTACCCTCTTCTTTTCCAAACCCAGGATATCTTTCTGAGTTTCCCTGGCCAGAAGGTGCTGGAGTGGATTCAGCTTCGTGGTGATGACAGGATGTTATCTGCTGCTCTCTCATGGAGTAGTTGGGCTGACTGTTGCCTTCCTTATTATTACCCAGGGTAAGAGAAAAATGAGCTATTTTAAATGGTTGCTGGCACGTGGGCCAAGTTCAAAGGTTCATGGGTGAGGGCCAAGTTACCCACATGCCTGTGGCTGCACAGACACCCCCTCACCTCTGGCTCTTCCTGTTTGGGAAACCTGGATGAAAGCGCAAATAGTGCTGTGGGGACACAGCTCACCAGTGTGCACCAGGGCTGATGGGGCAGAACACTTCAGAGAGCCCTGTTCTGTAAAAGTCCTCATCTGAAGGTGACAGCAGCCACAAATTGGAGGTGTTAAAGAGAACTGACGCATCAGATAAACTCCAGCTGTCGCCTCCAGTCAGCAGCTCTTCTCTTTCCTCTGCCTGGCACTCTCTCTTGGCTAATATCCCTAATGATTAAGATTAAAACATTTTTTTTCTTCTTTTGCTTTCAGCTTCAGAGATTGATCTTTGTTTTTCTTTCTTACCTTCTTTAAACAGTCTTAATTCTTCCAAGAAGAGGCAACAGAACTCCAGGAAAAGTCAGCAGTGTGCTGCTTGACCTGTTTTTTTCTTAAAACCTTGTAAAATACCTTTTGGATGCTTTTCTGTCTCCTCTAGGCAAAAGCTGCTCCAGACCCTGTGCTAAGTGCTTTTCTTTTTCTCTCCCAACCCCTGTTTTAAAAGATCAGTTTTGAAGCTTTTTTTTTTCTTGCTGCAAAAAGTCTTGCACTGCAGATCACATAGCAGTAGACTCTCCTTTTCAAATTGTTTCATAGGGTGATTTTCTCGTAGCTTAACCTTAGCCAGAGGAAAGACCAGGCTGTTTGTAAGGACAATCACCAAGGAGTTAAAGGGAGAGGCTGGCCAGTTCAGGATGCAAATCCATTACCCACTAACTCAGGGCTAAAACTAATGTTACTTGGTGGGTAAATTAAGATTGCTGCATGGTACTTCAGAGCTGAAATGAAAACATTTAGTTGAGATCCCTCCTGGGTACCCATTTTTTTTTCATGGCAGAGACTAAAAATGTTCCTGGCCCAAGTGACAAGTGCCAGCAGGGACCTGGCTCCCTGGGCTCTCACAGCAGGGTAAGGCAGTTTTCCCTGCCTGTTTGAAATCCTGTTGGGATTCACTCAGATTGCTAAAATTGATCATTCTCAGTGTACAGGCAAAATATTCAGAACTTTTTGGGACACTTCATTTTGCATCAATAAGCCCAGATGTGTAAGATTACGTGTGTAGATCATGGGCTTTAAATGGACAGCCATTCATTGTCCTGCTGACAAACTGGCCAAATGTGTCAATATATCTCCATCAACAGCTATACTGAGACACTGATCAATCCATCACTAGACCTCAGGATGTTATTTTGTGCAGAGAAATAAAAATCTGTTACACTAATTTCTAGTCTTGTCTCAGGGGGGCTGTGGAAAACTACCCAATGGTGAAGAATGTCACTCACTAGAGTCTTGTCCTGTCCAAGTAAAAGGCTTGATAAATTAATGTACATAATCTACAGTAGTTTGCTTTAAATAGTCCACCATCAGTTAGGAATCTCAAAGAGAATGAAGCAATGAGAAAATATTGTAGAACTGATCCTTTGATGTTGTTTTCTTTCAGTAGTGGCTATTTTGAAAACATAATCTGCTTACTTACATGCTTGCTTGCTTACTTATACATGGAGAAGAGGTAAAAGTGGCACATTATCTTTCCAACGACATATTTAGCCAGTTATTCGGGCTATAATGAAGCTGTGTAATGAAGTCAATGTCCTTGAAAGTTCTTCATCAATTTTTTTCTCATCTGTCAGCATATCCGCTTGCCGACACAATATTAATTAAACACAACATTTCCTGGAGTGTTGAAGTGAAGTCCCATCACTGATAATGAACAGGTTTAGGAGAGTCACATCCCAACAAAATTACTTTTTAAACCAGCCTTATTAAGCAGAAAATTAGACCTAAATCACCCTACAACATCCTCATTAAAAGCCACTGATCCTTGGCTGCTTCTACGTTCTAACATCTTTAATTAGCAAACTGCTAGTCTATCTGCCATGATAAATGCTATTAATCTTATCTTTCATTTGCTTTCTCTTACCCCACCGTTTGCCCACTTCAGGGAGACACACACAA
The DNA here is from genome assembly GCF_020740795.1 of Apus apus. Taxonomy (NCBI): domain Eukaryota; kingdom Metazoa; phylum Chordata; class Aves; order Apodiformes; family Apodidae; genus Apus; species Apus apus. The sequence goes on from NC_067296.1 coordinate 13,033,228, forward strand.
GCTTCCACCAGAATTCATTTTATTGCTTCTAACGTCCTTGTAGGGATGACAAATGTGGCAGTCACGGGTTAAACGTGATGACTCTCTCTCCGCCCTCACTCCATCACCACATTTCAGGATGGGGAGATATCTTGGATGGCAGACTCGCTGAGCTTGAGGGGAAATGAGGAGTGCTTTCCAGTAGATAAGTACAGAATTCTGTTGTCCAACCTTGCAAGCAAACCGCAGTGGCTCAGTGCCCTCTCTGCTGCCCTCATTAAACCTGGGAAGAGTTCTAGGCATCAATGAAAAACTCTTCTGGGTGTCTGTGGAAGCTCCACCCAGGGAAAAGAAATGCTTTGAAAACACAACTGCATTTTAGAATTGTAGCTACTAAATCTACAACCTTTGAGTAGCCTTCGCAAAGTGTGGCAGCTTCACAGTTCCCTTAATATTTGTTCATGGGAGCTCCAGAGTATATCAGGACAAGTAACATACTGCAGTAGCCCACTTGCAGGTTACATCATTCAGATGCAAGTGTATCATGCAGTGCCATGCTCTGCATTTCAGAAATGCATTGTTATTTGCTGTGTTCTCAGGTGCAAAATGCCATTCTATAGGTGCAGTGCTTTCCCCCTTGGTTTAACTCTGGAACTGGGACTTCTCACCAGCTCTGTGCATCTTCTGACAGCAAATCACTGTACTCAGCTCACAGCTCCTGGCCAGCAGAGAAGTACAAACTTGACCTCACCCCCTGAATAGCTGCTGTAGTACCTTCAGTTTGTGTTATTCAGTAGGTCTTTTCAATGGGGCTCTGAAAGAGGCTCTGCCCTGGATTAACGTTACCTGTCCTGATCACAGACACTGTCTGCAACCTTCACTTAACTCTGAGATTTGTCACCGTGATTTACTCCACTTTTATTGTTATTATTATCCCCTATTATTTAGTAACCACACCTGCTTCCCACAGGTATAAACAATTTCCCTTGGAACCTTTATGAAAACTGCTCTTAATTTCACTTTGTCCTGGGTTATTCTGACTGCTGCTGAGCTGCTTCTCACAGGTCCCAGGTTAGTCTAATTGCCAGGAGGCTGCAGCCTTTTAAGGTCTCATTTTAAGCCCTAATTCTAGCACGAGGCTGTAAGGCAGGGGTTTTTCTCCCTGAAAACTGGGTCTCTATGCTAAGCTACCTGTTCAGCTTCTGCAGTCAATGTCAAGAGAGAAGCATCCCCAGAAGGAGACTTGTCCATGTATTCTGCAGTGACATGAATTACCCTGGGGAAACCGTTATCTATTATTCCTCAGTATGGAGACAGCCTGGGCTTAATTAGTTGTCTGACTTTAAGAGGTTGAGTTAGGTACAATACTCTGACTCTCAGGGATGTTTTTTTTTGTTCTGGAGCAGATGAGTCATGATTCGTATGCAAGAATTGTATTTACGAAGCTGTGCTTTCCTAATTAAACCCTTCTCTCACCCCCAATATGTTTCCATTATCTTGCCATCAGGAAATATTTTTTCCTCCTGCATGTAAAGACACATGACGTGCTCTTTGACTCACTCTCATGCAAAACCAGATTAACTACTCCATAAATTAGTTAGAAGATTTTCCCAGAGAAAATGAAGAGGAGAGATCTGTAGTTTCCACTTCTCAACCCGAATGAATGAAGACTCTGTCTGCTCTGTCCTTGGCTATCCAGACAGATAATAGAAGCTCAGACCACTGAACTGTGATTGCCAAGTTTATTTAACAGAGGGTCTCCAGTCTATTCTGAGCTATTAATGCTTTACATCTCAAAATTAACAACCACAGTGATTGTTTTCATATTTGGGTTAAACTCCACCATCCTGTGTTTCCAAATCTGGGGTATGCTGATTCTGAATTTTAATAGCTGGACTAAAGGAAAGCCCAAGCTCAGAGTAAAACCATGTTAGTGGAAACTGAGATCAGAATAAACTTTTGGTCTACCTCAAATGGAGTGTTTCAGGCCAGCAGCCAGAATAATGTGGTGAAAGAATCATAAATCAGTGTAGCAAAGAGAATGAAAGTCATCAGATAATCAACAGAAGATTTATGATGAAAAAGTATCAGCCTTTTCCATGATTAGACTGGTTATGGGGCATCCTTGTCTGAGCAGAAACTTCTCACATCACTGCCAGGCTGAGCCACTTCCTGCTGGCCAAATCCCATCAAAACCCTGACCTGCAGCCCCTCAGGGGAGCTTGCAGAAGTTTTTAGATTATATTAAAATGCAAAAGATGAGCAGTAGTACTAATTCAGGACCTGCTGGGGGTTACAGCCCTGTGGAGAGTAATGCCACACTCAGCCACGAGCAGAGACACACCTTCTTGTCTGGGCTGAATCAAATATTTCCTGTGCCCTACCTGGTCACCTGGGCCATCTCCTTTTGGTCAGAGCACTTCCCATGGCATTCCCTTGCAGAGTCTTTAATGACACGAGGGAGATGAAAATAGTTCTTTCATTTTCAGACAGCTAAATCCAGCCATTAAAAGTGTTTTGGCAGCAGAAATTGTGTGTGAGATCAGCAGTGTTGGTGTTACACAGGACATCTCAGGAAGGGTCAGACAACAGAGGTGAAGTGTTAGAAACCAATTCCGGGGATAATGCTGGTCACAAAAAGTGATTGTCATGAGGCTGACACTTGTCTTGTTTGATAATGAGAAGAGTCCCTGAAGTCAGGAGATGGGTACTGGTGAAAAGTTGGTATAAGAAACAGATTAGCTCCATGGAATGAAAACCAAAGGCTGGGTGTGAAACTGAGAGGGGATTTACAGGTGTGTAAGAATCATCACCTCAGGGTGAGACCGAACCAAGGAGAGTTCGAAAGCAAAGGCTCCACTAGAGCGGGGATGTGACTGTATGAATAAAAAAGTCCCTGGTAGAAGCATCTGTTTTCCTTGAAAAAACCCAACAACATGAAGTTGCTCAGCCAGTGACAGCGTGTCGTCCTCCCTCTTTGCATCAGCCTGTGTCCTGGGGTCACCAGCTTGGGGCAGGACCCTCTCTGAGGCAGGAGCCGGTGGCTGGAACAGCGACAGAGAGGCAGAGAGAGCAGCAGAGGCCAGCCCTGTGATGACACTTCATGTTACAGACTGGTGCTTTCCCAGGCAGAGCCAGGACCTTGGCTGGAGCCCCTGCCATCTCCCCCGTTTCAGGGCGAGCAGCGAAGACACTGAGACAGGAGCTCCGAGGACCCGAAGCCGGGCTTTGCACCCAGGGCACGCTTCTGCAGCAAAGTGCTTCATATGCTCTGGCCCAGATTCTCCCCCAGGACTCGACTGCGCTCAATGCAAGATGTAGATTGGAGAACAAAGGTGACTTGAAGCCACCTTTTATGCTTTTCCACTCTGGAAGCAGCTGGGGACTGGCTGGCCCCTGGGGCAGGCTCAAGTCCCCTCGGGCTATTGTAGTGGCAGGAGATTGCTAGAAAATAGCCAAGATGTGGCTACACTTCCTTTTCCATTGGCTGTCACTGGTGCAGAGGGGACCAGGAGGTGACTTGGGTGACACCACCACCACAAAAGAGACCCAATCTCCCCAGGGACACTGAGCATGCAGAGAGAGAGAGCAAATGTCAGCGTGGATGCTGCCGGGGAGGCGGCGCAATGGGCGGCTGATTTAAGGGCAGCAGCAAGTAAAGATCATCTGAATCCAGATCTGCTGAGCTCCAGTCAGTGTGTGTCCATGGGCAAACGCCTTGATCTTTTCTGTGCCTCAGGGCAAAGCGACTGGAGAAGGAAGTAAAAAGCAACAAGAGTTTCAGTGAAATGATCAGATGCTGCTTCGAAAAATGGTTGAATTGCAAAAAAAAAACAAACCCAAGGAAATATCTACAGACATGCACAGTCAATGTAGTTAAGAATTAATTTTTTGCACTTTTGTATAGAAATTATTCAGTTTGCAGGCTGGATCAGAACACCACCGAGGGCAGGAGCATTTACAGAGGAGATAATTTGCAAGAATGAGAAATAGAACAAGCTGCCTGGTGCTTACAAGTGCATACAAGAGCTCAGAAAGGAGAGGAAAAAATCTCGTGCCTGATTTTTTGCTTTGCTTTTGATTAGATAAAATGTAAGATGAATGCCAAACATCTGCAAAGCAGAAAAACATTCCAGAAAAGGAGTTCTTTGCTGCATTGGTTATCTCCTTAAAAAAAAAAAAAAAAAAAAAAGGGTAATTTGTGAACTGCTACAAGCAAGCATCTGAAAAGGGAGGAAAGTGATACAGGAATAAGCTTGCCTATGTTGTACAATCTCCCAGCACCAAGATGATTCTCTACAGTGCCACATTCAATTGCAAAAAGGGCCTTTAGGAGAAACAGAGCTCCTGTAACTGAAGTGTTTCGTATCCTCAGATCTTTCAGGAAACTGATTGAGGCAAAAGAAGGGAGAAGCCAAGGGGAGAAAACTTGTTAGAAGTAAAACTGTATTTTCTTAGACACTGGAAAGGATGCAGAAGTAACCCAGAGGCCTCCAAGGCTGCAGACATTTTAACATTTTGTGAGGGATATCCATATTTTTCCCCTACAGCCTCAGTTCTGCTGTGAACACCCAGTGCACCCACAATGACTGTCAGCTCCGTGGGTTGCTTTGCACTGAAGCTGACAGTAGAGAAAAAAAAAAACAAAACTTCAGGTAATACAATTCACAAATTGGTGGCATAAGGATTTCTTCCTGACGTGTCTTTGAAGAGAGCAATGCCTAACATTCACTTTTACTTTTAGCAAACCAATAAAAATAGGTTGCATGCATCTGGAAACCAGAAAAAGCAAAGATAAACTGGTTCAGTGTTGTTCTTACTGCAAGGCTGCTGGTGGCAGAATGGAAAATTAGCACCCTGACCAGTCCAAAAAATCTTTTTTTTTTTTTTTTAATGGAAACATAAAATGATGTAAAATATTGTTTGTGGGTTTGCGAGGTTGAAGAGATCAAAGCCATTTTTCAGACCTGTGGCTTTTATGCAATGACACTTCCTATGCTTCAGTCAAATGTTGTGTGAAGTTCAGTGAACACATAATACAAGCATTCCAGTAAAGCCACCAAAAATTGATGGAAAAAAAGACACGATGGGTTAAAAAAAAATAATGTTAGAAATCTTGATTCATGCAGGCACACGTGCACAGGTAAAGTGTATGTGAAGACATGATAAATCTACATCAACATACTGTGCAGGTGGATGTGCATTGTACTCTGATAAACATGCCCCACAACCAGCTCTGTCAGTGGAACCAAACCTTGGAAGGGTTTTTTTTTCTTCAATAATCAATTGGCTGTCGGTTGCTTGAAGGCAAATACAAGCAGAATAAATCCCTTACTGGTATCACAGGAGAGGAAACATTGCTCCAGACTGTAGAAAAGTTGAGTGCTAGTAAATTCTGATGAACACCATTACTGTGATTACTGTTTGTGCAAAGATATGCCTGCCTTGGTGTCATTTCTTATACTACATCAAGCAAGGGCTGGTGGGGACCTAGTGCTGCTGTCGCCCAACTGAATGTGACCTTTTTTGGGTGACTGTTGTGGGAGGGGTTTCCTGCTCCTCTGGGAAAGTGTGAATTAAAAATAAAAAGGGCAGAGCCTCGGAAGCAACGTAAGGCTTTAATAAGTGCAGAAATTAAATAGATGAGCCTTTTGCTTTTAAATGTCAGCATCACAACTTTTCCTGTCGGTTGCAAGGGAAAAAGGAACAGGGCGAAATATCTTGGGGTGTGGGGAGTTCGAAGCCACATAATGATGGCGATAAAAATCTATAATGTCAGTTGCCTTGTGGCAATCAACAAACATTTCACATTATGCTTGCATCTTAAGGTTTGCAGCCAAAACCCAGCTTTGCCTCCATCTCATTAAAACAAGGAATGCAGCCCGAGTGGGTCTGCACGGACTCGCTGTACGTCACACCGAATCACAAGGCTCTCCGGAGCCAACTGACTATGGCCTCATTACTTTAGACAAAAGTGGGCTTGGAGGAAAAATTGGGGTGATGTTTTGTGGTTGGTTTTTTTTTTTTTGCCCAGACGTGTGTTTTTTTTTTTTTCCCTTGGAAATACTCAAGGCTAAAGAGCAGAGAGGTTTTTTTATTCCCATTGGTTGCTGAGGAAGGTTGGGTTGTGTTCACAGAACAATTCTGTATCTATATGTCTAGGCACACAAACCAGGAGTGTTAGTGGGAGGGAGGAAGCAGAAATGAAGCAAATACAAATGGCATTAACAAAACTGAGTTTAATGAACATGAATCACTGGTGAAATTAAAGATTTAAAGTATTAAAATAAGCTGTTGTAATAGTTTATATCTGTATCAACTGCTTCATTCCAGCAGGGAGTTTGAAAACCATCAGGCTCTCCTGTGTTGTGGAAGACATTACATACTTGTGGCTGTCTCCTCCAAGTCTTTATTCTGCAAACTTCTGTACCTTAAGCATAGCAAAAAACTTAAATTTATTTTTTTTTAATTTCTGAAACTGCTTGTCTAAATCTCTACAAACCGATTTAACACTAATACTTCAGGTAAATGTATTTGGCCTTAAAGAATCTTTCAGAACTATGCTTGAAACTTTACTATTTCAGGAATAAACTAACTCAAATTTTCTATTGTGAAATGCAGCTAAGAATATTTAAAAAATATAACTGGATCTTTTAAAAAATATATGCATTTATAAATACAAATAGAAATAAGAATTTGAGGTAACAGGTAGATGAATTAATGTGAATTGTGATTAGGAAGAGATTCAATAAAGTCTATAGTGAAAAATCTTACATCGAAACATCTAAATGAATGGCAAAGAACTCTCAAATATATTCTTTGTTTTGACATTTTTTCCATTTTCTCTTAACATCCACATGCTTTATGGTAAAGAGAAAAGACTTGATATGAAAGTATTTTTTCTCCAAAATAGATGCTAACATATTTCTAATTTGATAGCCAACTATTTTGTTATTTTCCCATTGGATATTTATTTCAGGCAGGAGAACAACTGCCTGAGAAACATTCATGGATTGACTGATTTAAATGTTATAAATCCCCAAATTTTTCATCTCCCTTCAAACAGAATGCCAAAGGGGATTAAAGCATAAAGACATATCAAAACCAAATTTACATTATTAAAATTACTGTAATCAAGAGTCTTTCCTAGCCTTAATCAGGATTAGTGAAAACAAAAACCCCCAACTTTTCTGTTGTGCAACACTAATCAAAATTCTATGCATTGACAGATAACGGAGTAAAAGCAGCTTTGAAAATTAAAAATACCGCTTGGTGTATTCTAGTATTCTTTCAAAGTATTTTCACTTCTTTGAGAGCAGAGCAATGATTTCTCTGCTGATAATTCACAGAGCAGGCAACAAGCACAGGTAAAAATAAATGTCAGTAGCGCCGCAGAGTCTGAGCTCTTATTTTCAGGGGTGTATTTTGGAAATACACTTGTTTGAACATATCCTATAGGAGGAGGGAAAAGTGCAATGTGGGATGCTTGGTTTTGTTCTCCTAAATTGTAAGCTAAATAACCAGAGTTGGGGAAAATTCAACTGGACACTTGCTGTGGGTGAGAACTCAACCCTGCAGGACCCACACGGCAACTCTCTTGCTGCTGAGCTGACATCAAGCAGTTTGGTCTGAAAATCTGGGAAAGCTTTAAGCAAGGTTTTATCCATCGTGCCCTATGTTTCACAGCTGTGCTACAAGGTTAATACAGTAAAGGGATGAAGTTTGTGCAGATTTTTCTGGTCCTCTGGACCTTCCTAAGGAAGACAGCACTGTGTTGGTTTTGGAAACCACTTGCGGTGCTCTGGAGCATCAGGTTTTGTTTTGCTGTCACTAATGTCACCAGGAATGTCACCAACTAGTAAACCAACAGCAGAATCGGGCCCTATGTTAATTTCGTCCTTGTAAAATGTCAACTAGTATTTTAGAATGGAAATGGCAGAAATGTGTATGCAAAGAACAATCGCGAGAAACGATCTGAGAGCAACGACCAGTCCCGTTCTAAAGTCTCAGAAAGAAGGTCAGCAAAGCAGCAGTTTTCAGACACTGTGCCAGTGTGTCAGAAAAGCAGCCATATGGATTAAAGAACAGGGAAAATTGCATGTTTCTCATGGCTGCTTTGTAGGAAGTCCAAGTGACTTAAACTTTTGCTGGTAGCTGAAGCCAATAGCTGCCTCCCGGGCCCTCCATCTTCAAACCTGTTGCTTCCCTGTACTTTGTTAAACAAGATTTTACCTTGCAAGCTCCAGAGTGTTAATGTTGATAATTGACTGATACAGTGAAAACTGACAGGAGGTTCCATCTCCTTTTTTAGTACGGTTGTACTGGTTAGTAAAATGCCTGTTGTGGTTAATAATAAGAATTACACAGCTTACAAAAGCAACAAACAGTGGAGCAGCATCTCTTGGCATCTCTTCCTAACGATGCCTCATCCTGATCATTCTTGAAGTTTAAAGAAAAACTAAGTGAGGTTAGAAAACAATATAATATCTTTAAAAGTTGGCATTGTTTTCTTCAAAGGATGACTATACCAGGATAATGAGAACATTAGAACACACGAGCTGTATTTCAGTTCCATCTGAACACACACAGTAAATCCTTGTTGGAAAAAAAGCAGGCATCATATCAAGATTGAGCAGAAAAAAAAAATGATCTTTAGCATTTTTCAGTCCTCTTTTATACGCTCTGAAACACCAGCTGGAAGCAGACACTTAAAACCTTACATGATATACAAAATAAGATGGGGTTTTTCATACACCAGAGAAGGGGAAAATGAACGTCGAGATACAGGGTCTCATCCCTGCCCATTTGCAAGGTTAGCACACAAATGTAATAATCAGATGCTAGTATAAACCCTCCCAACAAAACCATCTATCCAGCAGCACTAGGCATTCACTTGGCAGTGGTTTCAGCAGCAGCTCAGCACGAGGCAGAAATGACACAAACTGATGCCTTCCTGTGCACGGGAAGCGCGGGGGCTCGGCAGGGATTTCACCTCTGGAATGAGGAGAGTTAAAAGCCTGCACACCCGTGGGGGAAAGAACCAACTCACTTTCAGATCAACTGAGAAGTTAGTCAACTTTATTTTAGTTGAGTATTAATTTGTCTGTTGCAGCAAATGCTATGATTTCACTACTTTTTACTCTTGAGTTCAAAATCCCCGTACTTTAAGGACAACTTTAATAATGACTTACAATCCTCTCTAGTATTGCTTTGATAACTTCTACATTTCTGTTTTTAATTTCTAGCCTTTTAGAAGTTCTTGCATACTCAAGCTTGCTATTTTTTTTTTATCAAAATTATCTTTAATGTAGGTTTTATCTTCTGTATTTGAAATTCCATGCTTAGCCTCCTGAGATCATTTAACTCACTGGGCTCTCAAAGAGCCTTCTGGATATTTCAAGGACTCTCAGAAGGAGGATTTCTAGGATTCTAGGTAGATACATTAATATGAGCAACATTTTTACTTACATAAATTGCAGGAAAATAAATAAACCATCACCATACTGAAACCCACTGTTTCAAAAATAGCTTATCTCCAAGACTGTGAAGACTTTAAATTCTGAAATCAATGAGCCACTTTTAAAAACATAATTGAGAAAGAAAAAAATTACAAACCCCATTATTATAGTGTGAGTCTCTAACCAAACTCAAATATATTTAACATTTTTTCTCCAACTATTTTAGCTTTGGTGAAAAATGAACAGTTAAACTAATCTCCATTTAAATATTCCCAACTGCTATTCCCAATAATTTTAACCAGAATAAACATTTACCTAAAAATCATGAGCCTCTGTTAAACCGATTTATTTCATCTCCAAAATATTCTCTAGCAACAACTCAAGTCTGCAAAATTTTAAATGACCTTTGCTGATTTGCAGTTTCCAGTCATTTTTGCTTCACTAGTGGTTTTGGTTAGCTTTCACTTAATCAGATGCCTTTTAAGAATATTTTCCAAGTCTTCCTTTTAAGGGAAGAGGTACAACAGATAAACTGCTCTGTAAATAAATAGATAAATAAATAAAAATTAAGATATATAAAAATGGAGATGAGCAGGAACCAGTTTTAAGTATATGTCTTTATGAATGAGGCTTAACTACGCACTTCGTTTTCAGAACACAAAAAAGTCTTTTGGAAATGTATTAATTAAAATGAAGTGCCAGAGACAAGCAGCTTTAGAGGGATGGGAAACCTTTTCAAATTAGCATAGCACTAGCGACAGGCATGGAAATTGCTTTAATAACCCTAAATAGTTACACCCCACTCCTAACACAAATGGCCATGGACAGCTACAGCCCCTCAGGCTGCGACTGTACCAGTTTATGTGGCTGCTCTGACATGGGGTGGGTATTCATTCTGAACAGAAAGCACTGAACTCCCCTCAATCATTATTATTATTATTATTAGACTAGTGAAGCATACAAGGCACCAAAGCATTAAACTTCATAAACCAGAAAAAACAAAGTAAACCAACACAAGCAACATCCAAACTTTAGCCAGCAAGGGACTCACTTGGTAACTTGTACTAACACAGTCAATACTTGGCAAGAGATTATGAATTTAGTCAGGATATTAGGGGGTCCAAACCCCACGTTTGTCCAGGGTCAAGCTGTAGAGAGAACAGCAAACCAAGCCAAAGAATTAAGCAGAGTATTTAAGTGATTTCCTGCCCTGCCATATTTTACATGGGTGTCCCCGGAGCAAAGGTTGATGCTGCAATAACCTCTTTTAAGCACCCCTTTTAGGGCTCAGCAATCCCCAGAAAGTGCCAAGGCACACAGGCTACATCTCTACCTGCTTAACTCTAAGCGTCAGGCATAAACACATTTTTGTGTGTGTGCTCACGATTCATGAGAAACTGGAGGAAAACCCAAATTCCTGCTGATAAGGAGCTGAATGTCCACAAGCTTTCTTCCAAGTATTCCCATCATTCTCCTTAACTTCACAAAGCTGCTCTTCTTTGTGTCCACCTCTGCTTTACCTTACCTCAGCAGGGGTTTTGCTTTGACTGCCAGCTGGTTTGAGAGACATGTAGAACAGAGAAAGTAGTTATTAATGTCTTTTATTTCTTATATAAATACATATAAATATGTTAGTGACCTTTTGCCTTTTTTTTTTTTTTGTCATGATGAGCAACGGCTTTGGAAAAATCATCTGGAAAACTTTACCAAGCTGAGAAATAGGCAAAAAGCAAGCATTAGCATACAATCACAGGTTCCTCTCAGTTAAAGAAAGGGTTAATTCTTTTCTTTTTTTTTTTTTTTTTTTTTTTTAAGAGCAATTCTTATTTTGTCTTATTTTGAAGCATCTGTTGTTTTATCAAGAGCACCAAACTTTTCTCCTCCCATGAGCCGACCAAGCGACGCTTCATTTGGATTTATGGGTGAAGTCCAACCCCAGCTGACTACCTGGAACACCCCCGGAGTTCTGAATCATTGTATAGCTTTGCGGCTTGATTTTGACACCCACACACCCTCTTTTAAGCGGTTTAAACACAGGTTGATCGTGCCAAGGAAAACTCACTGAGGTTTCCATTCCCAGATCTCTCTCCCTCCCTCTTTTCCTCTAGCTGAGTTTAACAACTGCTCAAAAACTTTGTAGATGAGAACGAGCAGAAAAGCAACATCGTGCTCAAAGTTCACTAGCAGGCTGGGAAGGAAATTACTCTACGGATGAAGCTGCTTGTGGGAGGTAACTCTACACAGTTGAAAGTGGATAGTTTCGGGGTCCAAAACTGCCAAAAATTTCCAAATGGGGGAAGGGGGGCATTTAAGAGAAGCAAACAAAAAGAAAACCCAGACTTAACTGACGGTAGGAAGCCAGGGCTGGTGGTAGCGGAAAGAAAAGTGCACAGAAAAGAAAAAAAAAGAGAAGGAAACGAAAACAAAAAAAAGCCCGAAGAAGCCAGAAGTCAAGGCTTGTCGTTACAGTGTTTGCAGAGGGCAGAGGCGGCTCCGGTGAAGGCAGTGCATTTCTCGGGGCAGCCGGGCAAGGCGGCTCCGCCGAAGGGGTAGACGGCCGACTGTCCGAAGGGGTTGAGGGTGGCGGGCAGCGGGGTGCTCAGCGTCTGGCCCTGGTTCAGGTAGGCCACCAGCCGCCGCATCTCCTCCAGGGCCTGCGCCTGCATGAGGATGTAGTTCTTGGCCAGGAGCAGGGTGGCGATTTTGGAGAGTTTCCGCACCGAGGGGCTGTGGGCGTAAGGGATGACGGAGCGCAACCCGTCCAGGGCGTCGTTCAGGTCGTGCATCCTCCGCCGCTCCCGGGCGTTGATGCTGAGGCGCAGCGAGCGCTGCTCCTTGGGCTTCTTGGCCAGGGCTCCCGCTTTCAGCTTGCCCTCCCGCTCGAAAGCCTCGCCGCCCTTCCCCCCGGCCTCGAAGCCGTCCTCCTCGTCTCCGCTCTGCTCGCCGCTGCTCTCCGCCGACTTGCCCAGCACTCCGGGGTGAAAGTCCGTCCCGCCGCCCCCCGGGTAGGTCCCCCGCGGGCCCTCGGAGCCACCTCGCACGGCTCCGTAGGCAAAAGCCGACTGGCCGTAGCCCGGGGCCAGCGCCAGGTACGCATCGCCGCCCAGTGACTTGAGCTCGGCCATCGCCTCGGTGGGGGGGACAGGGCACAAGGAGCCGCGCTCCGCTGCCTGGGCGCTCCGGAGGAGGAGGAGGCGGCCCCGCCGCTCCACGCCGGGGGCGGGCAGTGAGGCGGGACCGGCCCCGCCGCCGCTTTATATGGCGGAGAAGGGTCCGCTGGGACCGCCCCTCCGCCCAATCAAAGGCACCGCGGCTGCGCTAGGGCTGCTCTTGACCGGTCATTCTCTGCCCCGCATCCCTGCCCGGCCGGCCGTCCCCGCCGCTCTCCCGCCGCTCTCCCTCGCTCCGGGGGCAGCAGGTGCCCGGCAGCGGGACCCCGGCCAACAGCCCGCGGGGAGCCCTGGGGACTCACGGAGGCTCTGCCTGAGGAGGGACAGAGCAAAACCGCTGTGAAAAGTGAGTGGGGGTGGGAATGGGTCACGGTGGCACCGTCAGGGCTTGTGGGCAGCGGAGGAGACGCTGCCAACACGGACAGGGCGGCAGCGAAGATGCTGAAGTGAAAGAGTGAAAGGTGCAGCTGGATGCTGGAGGGGCAGGGAAAGCATCAGGGCTTCGCTGTCCAGGTTCTGGCTTTCAGAGGCTGAATTAGGAAACGTGAGAGCAGGCTCAGCTCGGAGAAGGTCACTGTGCTGAGCTCCAGGCTTGTGAATTCGTAAGTTTCCCTTCCTGAAATTAACGAGGAAAGGCAATGGTTGAGCTGGTGTCTCAGACTGCCTCCCACCCCAGCCCTTGTTTGCCCCAAAGCAAATAAAGAATCTATCAAGGAGCTTAAGTATCTTCTGGAGAGTTTTCTAGTGTTGTTCCCAGGGGAGAACCAGAGAAGTGAAAACATTCACCCCTCGTACATGGGACCACAAACCACTGGATGGTACATGCTGTGATGGGAGGCAAAGGTGTGTAAGGTCTTGAGAGCTGTGGGCATGGCTTGGTGGCCAGGTTGGTTTGATTTGGGTGAGGATGACAGAGGTGACACCTGTTGTACAGAGAGATTTCCAGGGCAAAGGCCCTGTCAGTTTCCATTTTCTTCAGAAACTCATTTTGCTCCTTCTTTCCATGTGCCAGAAAAATATATTTGATCCTTGGTAACTCAGGCCAGCTCTAAAGGGACTCTCTGTCCTTCCTGGTTGTGGGTTCCAGTAACTGAGTGCTAAGCTAGTAAAGCTTAGCATTGTGATGGTCTGCAGTGTGTGAGAAATCAACACTGTGGGGGAATCCTTGCTGTGACTGGTGGAATGTCTGGCCTAGAGAGGAATCTCAAGGAGAATCCAAGGCAGCCATTGGCAGAGATGAGAGCTGCATTGCAAAGGATAATAATAGAATTATAGAATAATTTGGGTTGGAAGGAACCTTAAAATTCACCTAGTCCAACCCCTCTACAGTGAGCAGGGATGTCTACAACTAGATCAGGTTGCTCAGAGCTCAGTCCAACCTGGCTTTGAATGTTTCTAGGGATGGGGCATCTACCACCTCTCTGGACAACCTGGTCCAGTGTTTCACCACTTCCTGCATTGAAGAGGGCCTGATCTTCAATTACAATAGCAAGACATCACAACTTCTTTTTTCTAGGCTTCTGAGGCTGCTTCACCATACTGAAGTTTGGTATAAAGACAGTGTAAGGGCATAGCAGGCTTTCTGCAAGCATGACATGTGCCTAGTCCAGGCCCCTCAAGTGTCTGCTTAGAAAGCATGGGATGAATCCTGTGTGGTGTCAGATGTGAGCAGGTGGATATTGCCTAGAGGCAGATGCAACCAGTTGATGTAGATGTACCTGGTAGGTTATTCACAACAGTGAATAGCCTGGGTGTTAAGGTGACACAAGGCTTTTCCCAGAATGTGTTTTGTTTTTATCAGGCCCTTCACAAAGCGTAGTTAGCTTGTCCTCTTCCCATCACCTCCCTTTATGCTGTGCACTAACGTGAAGTGACGAGCTTGTCTCTCTTCCTTCTCCACATCAGAGCCAAGAGCACTGAGATCTGCAGTGACACGTGCACCCTCACCCATGGTTGAAGAGCTGCTGCCTGGAATGAGGCTGTTCCCCTGCTCTGCAAATGTAAGTCTGGAAGGTTATATTTCTGTGTTTTGGAGTAGTGGAGCATGTAAAACTAGCTGCACTTTTCTGGCACAAATTTTGACCATCATACTTTTCAGGGATCTTCTTTTATCTTCCCTCTAGTGTCTGAGCATGTTGCAATATTGTCATGTCTTGTTTTGCTGCCCTTATCACTCTGACCAGACCATGAAGACTAATTACTGGTTTTAGTCATTTAATTGTTTTATGAGAATTACACCACTTAGCTACTCTTGGGACAGATAACTGTCAATATTCATGGTGCAAACTGGAACACAGAAGGTTCCTCGTAAACATTAGAAAAAGCTTCTTTACTGTGAGAGTGACAGAGCTTTGGGACAGGCTGCCAAGAGAGGTTGTGGAGTCTCCTTTGCTGGAGACATAACCAAACCCACCTGGTGTGATGTGCTCTAGGTGATTCTGCTCTGGCAGGGGGGTTGGACTGGATGATCTTCTGAGGTCACTTCCAACCCCGATGATTCTGTGATGATTCTGTGATGATTCTGTGATGATTCTGTGATGATTCTGTGATTTTGAAATACAGGTGAGCACAGTGTAACTTCTGCTCATCTCTGGGATCAGTCCCAAACTCTAGGTGATAATAGACAAATGGAGTAAAGTGCTAGAGACTGATCACTGGCATAAATCTTTCCCATGAAAGAGAACTGACGATTGTTAAAAGCAGGATTGTCCCTTGCTGGAAATGATTTACCCTTTTTGTGATGTGTTGAGATCTTTCAATGAGAAGGACTAGCAGTGCTATAATGTTTGAGGAATTCTGGTTATAACAATAGGTTACAATTAGTGCTGATTTTCAAAGTATGTTGTGTGAATCTATCAAGGCTGATGCCAGGAGAAGCAGTGGGCTGAGAATGAGAAGCAAACACTTTTCACACAAGCTCTTTAGTGCTTTAATAAATAGATGAGGTCTTCAAGGGTTATTTCAACACTGAAGGCAGCTTGAGAGGTATATCAACTTCAGGAGAGCAGAGAAGAAGGATTTGCTGCTTTATGTGTAATTCCAAAACACACAGCTGAGATAAGTCATTTGGAGCCTGTATGAATCTGAAATCAATTCAGATTTAATGTGTTACCAAAAAATGCACATGGAAAAATCTGTTTTGGACTTCTCCCTCAAAATTCAGCTGTGAATCTGCATATTTGGAAATATTCAACCTGACTTCTCACTGAACACTGAGAAACAGGGATGCCTGATTTGGGTTTTGACCTCTCAGACTAGAAAAACAAAAAGGAAGAAAACAAACAAACAGCAGAAGAGAGCGACTCTCATGGGAGAACATGGCAGAAAATACAATCCCTTCCAAGTGTTTTAGGGAAAGATGGACTTATGCAACAGGAAATAAATTCATCAGATGCTGCAGAGTATTTGCCAGCTTTAAAGTGGAATTTTTTTTATTCTGCTCTTTTGCATGTTCAAAATTCGGTATGAATGTTTAACAATTAATAACAATTGTCACTGCAATTATAATAGTTACTGTAACTGTAAGTTCCTCGAGGCAGGACCTTTACCTTTATTAAGAATTTTTTCAAGTCCAGAAGTTTTTATAAATAACAGGCAGTGATCTGATACCTGCATTCCCCACCTCTGCCTCCACAAAACCAAGAGGTTCTGGTCACCCTGGTGAGGCTGGATTGCTACAGAGAGAAATACCTGCTGCTTAACTGTGCACAGGGACCAAACCACGAGCAGCACAGCCTGCCAGGCCTGCACTGTCCTGTGCTGCTGGGGCTGCTTCAGGGCTACAGCTCACAGCTGCATTTGGGAGACTGCTCTCGTCCTTCTGGGGGGGGGGGGGAGGAAGGTGAATTTGGAGTTTATACCACCTGTTATAACAGGAAGATCTTGAATACAGATTATTTCATTTTGAAGTGAAGAGAGGGAGAAAAGGATAAAAATAATCACATTTTCTTGCTTTTACTATTTCAGTTTTAGTTTTAAAGCCGTGCACCTGAATCAAACAGTGCATCTTATAATGTCAGTGTTTACTGTCTGAATGCCCAGAGGTCTGGAGTGAGATAGGACATGGCTCTGGAGCACAAGGCAGAGCCACATGTTACATGTCACATGTAGATGAAAGATCTCAGGGTTTGAGGTGGACTTAGTATAGAAATGTGTAAGAAAACTAGTTGCAAAGACTGCCACGGTGATTAAAAAACTTCAGTTGTTTTGCTGGATAACAGGTGCAATTCCCAAACGGATTTTTTCCCATCAGGAAAGAGGAGGGGGGGCAACCATGAGAAATGCCTTCTCCATCAGCCAGATAAAGGGTAAAGCGAAACAAAACGTATTGAAAAAAATCAGAAGGAAGGGGGTTTAAGAGTAGACCCGTATGCTCGGATCTTAGGGTTTTAGTTAGGAAGGAGGACGGGGCAGCCTCCCCCGGGGCCGGTGCCCTGCCCGCTGCGGGGCTGGCCGGGAGCGGGGCCGGTGGGACGGTCCCTTGCTGACACCTAGTGACAGGCTCCTGCAGAGCCCCGGGCTCAGCCGGCACCCGCCTCCCTCCTCGGCACCCGGGCGGAGCGGTAAAACATCAGAAATAACCCCAAAAGGCCGACAGGCACAGTAAGAGGCGGGGTGGGTCTGGGGGTGTAGCCCCTCCCCCGGGATTTCGGGCACTCGCCCTGTAAGCGCAGCCCCGGTCCTGGCGCAGCTGCCCGTGCAGCAAGGCCAGCAGGCTTTGGACTTCTTGTTCAAACAAACACAATGAGAGTGGAAAGTGAAGAGGTGTTACATCCTCAGAAGGGGTGAATGGATCACAGATTCATTTTTTTCCAGTTTTCCTGTGGCCCCTTCAGGTACTCCAAGGCTGCTAAAAGGTCTCCTGGAAACTTTCTCTTCTGCAGGCTGAGCCCCGTCTTCTGCTGCATAAAAGTGATGGTAGGACAGGTGGAGTTATGGTACTGAAACCTCAGCTGGAGCTGCTGGAATACTGGGTGAATACTTCTTCCCCTGGGTTGAGTACTTCTTCCCTTGCATTCCCCTTCCCAGTAGAAAATAAGCAAGAACAACCAGGTAGAGAAAGCAGAAGCTACAGCGAGGCTGTGCTGGTTCTGACTGTTTGGAAATGGTGGGTAGGCAGAGGACAGAAAATCAAGGCAGGGAAAGCAGGCAGAGCTCAGTCTGGCAGGCATCTGGCCAGTCTTATGTAGGTCTGGACTACGTGGAGGTCATGGAGATACCTGGAAGCACGACAAGAGTGTAAGAGGAACTGGAGCTGCTGAAGTGTTAGTGTTTCTACTGACTCCTTTTCTATCACTTGTCTATCACACAGCTGAGCTTTTCCTCTCAAAAAAACCCCTGGGTGATGCAGGAGCATACTGTTTGTATTTCAGGGAAGGAAGATCTTATGGCTAAAGCACAGGACTTTGGGCATAAGACTTCTGTTCTCAGCTGTATCTGAGGCTCACTCAGGCTCTAATGGTGAGTTTGACTACAAGACCTGCCTGAGGAGTTAGGTGGGTGTATAAAAAGTCTGTGCTTCTGATCCTTCCTGCTATATTCATTATGAAGAGACAGCGAAAGCTTCCTTTGCTCTCTGATCCTGCAAAGACCACCCCAATTCCTACAGCTTTTAAGAGCAACCTGCCGTGTTTCAACACAAAATGGTACAACAAAATGGTCAATATTGTGTTGCTCTTCAGACACAAGTGATGAAGAAGTGAGGCCTCCATCAGTACCTGGCCCTTCAAGGACCTGCAGGAGACTTCCAGCAGGGAAGGAGCAGATCTTCGTGCAATTTTGTGTGTTATTTTGAAACAGTTTATTCAAAGAAAGAGTTTGTTTAACAAGTGCAAACCCCTGGGATAGGTTTTGCTCTCCTTATGTCACTCAGTCGTACTTTCTCCCCTTCACTAGGTGGCAGCAAGAAGATGCATATAAGGATTTGCAGGATTTTTGATTTTCCATTTCATCCAGTAAGCAGAAAGTTTTCAGCCGGTTTCCTGTTTGGACGGATTTCTTCAGCAGTCCTTACACCCACAGCCCTCAACAAAGAAACCAAAGAGCAGGAATTTAGTCAAAAGCACTGGCAGCGGGACCTGAAAGAGATGTTTTCAGGAATGCAGAGATTCTGCCCGAGCCACGGGTTTAGGTGCATGTTTAGCGTGGAAGGGGAGATGCTCTGGTCTGCAGTTCCCTCTGCTGGCAAAGCCTCTCCTTGCAGCAGTCGGGCCCGGGGGCAGCCAGGGAGCTCCGGCGGAGCTACTGGGGAGAACTGGTGGAGCTGGGGAGGGTGAGCACAGCAGACGGCGTGGGGAGCAGGGACAGGGCCCTTGGCACCGGGTCACAGCAGCTCCTCTCCCGTTCAAGAACAAGGAGGCATCAACCCCTCTTTCCCGTCAAGTTAAGTTTAAGTTTGCAGCTGGCATCTGGGTAATTGA
Source organism: Apus apus (assembly GCF_020740795.1). Lineage (NCBI taxonomy): Eukaryota > Metazoa > Chordata > Aves > Apodiformes > Apodidae > Apus > Apus apus. Next base: position 13,052,254 of record NC_067296.1, read on the forward strand.
AACTGAATATACAGCTCTTGCTTCTCCCAAGTCCCAGTCTCCCATCCTTCCTTTCCAGTCCCCTGGGACTACCAGCCTTTGCTAAAGGACACATTCTAGGACAGATTTCTTCATGGCATCCAGTAACACACAGAGGGCCAGTAGCTCTGGCTACACTTTCTCCATGCTTGTTGAACAGGTGTCAGCACTGGTTCTGCTACAGGAAGGGCTTTGCTTGGATATCCATCCAGCTCTGCACAGAGAGGGGAAAAATGTATCTTCAGGGAGAGATTGAATCTTCTGATGCAGAGGTATACCCCAGAACATGAAATCTGCTAAAGAGAAGAGAGAGCGACAAGGAGCCCAGCTGCCCCTTCAGAGTCCAAGCACAAACGTTGCCTTCCTGAACTGAAAAAAAATAAATAAAAGAAAAAGCTAAACATAGCTTCTTTAAAGCCAGAAGAGAGGCTCAATGCCTGCATCCCTCAGTTCTTCACCACTCTCTTGTAAAGTCACTGTGCATCTTGGTAACTCTCCAGAGCTGTGTGTGAGGCCAGATGGGATCCCTTTCCTGGCTAAAGCGGAGGAGATAGCCCTTCCATTTCTCCTGCACAGGGGGCTGCGTGTCACCAACATGCAGGTACTTAGTTTGCCAAGAAGAAATTGTTGATGGAAGCAGTAGGAAGCTCTGTTCAGAGTTGAGTGGCTGTGTAGACATGGGATGTGCAGTGGGAATGTAAGTGCATGGTCAGGTTGGTGCAGACTGGCAACCAAGGGCTTTGGTTTCTGTGCTCAAAGGTAGTCATGAGTGACTGTTGTCATCTTCTCCCACCAAGTCTGCCTGTTTGAATCTCCCCCCTCTGCAGAACTGCCCCATGCATAAGTGAAGGGAATGCTTGAGACACCTGGATATGGCAGGTGGCCACGAAGAAAAGCTGGAATGGAAAGATGTTCCAGGGTGGGTCAGGACTGACAGTGGATACAGGACATGGCACGGGTCACAGACGTGGGGCCAGGCTTTGGATCAGAAGGTTTTTAGAGTAGGGATTGGAGTTTGGAATAAGGTCTAGACTTCTCTTCCTGGTCTCTTTCCTTCCTTTTAGGAGTTTCCTTCTTCTGTGAGTGCTTTCAGTTCCTTCCTACAGTGTGAATATCCAAATCTAAGGAGTGTGGGAAAACTTGGCTGTTCTAATAAGACAGGGGAGCAGCAGAAAATGGATTAAGAAGGGATTGAATGTGTCTTGTGAGAGCTCGGCTATTGATTTCTAACCCTCCCATTCTGATGTTATTGCAGAAATGATTTTCTCCTGCACCGTGCAGAGATTAAATATTAATAAATAGAAAATTAAAAAAAAAGGGGGGGGGAGAAAAAGACTGGATCCCAAGACATCCCATGGCACAATTAAAAAGCAAATGAAGGCTTTCTAGAATGAAGAAGTTTGTTTCTTCAAGCTTTCTTTGAGCTCAAAGTGTAGAAACGTAAGGGGTTTTGACTTGTAATATTTCCATTTAGAGGTTTATAAGAGAGGTGTGTGAGTTTGAGCCACATCCCATTGCAGTAGGTTCAGTATAAAGACAGAATAAAAAGGGTGGAGATTCACTTCGATCCCATTCACCAGTGACCCACTTACTGATGGTGAAGTAAGGGGAAAATGCAGGTCTACTCTGGCTTCACTTCCACTGCATCCTGCAGTCATACTCAGTTCCATTAGGTTTCTATATATTATTTAACACGAGGAGATGGAGGACAAGGCACACCAAGATGATTTTTATGTCCTGAATGTTTCACTTGCACAGACATTGCACAAGCTGCTACTTCCCATGAACTCTGTGGCTCCTCAGTGAAAGCCACATCCCTGGGTCTCTGAAGCAGGAGAGACAAGAGACCTCTGCATTCAGATCAGGGCTCCTAATGTGGACAGGCTTTGTGAGGAAACCTGCTCCCCACTTTGAGCTGTCCCATGAGATCTACAATTATCATTCTGCCCCATCTCCCCCCTCATTTCAGAGAGCTGGGCAGTAAATGAATGAAAAAAGGGCACAGTAAATGAATGAATGAAAGGGCACACTCACATCCAACTTCTGCAAGGGCAGTATTCTCTGTGGATACACATGGAAATGCAAATGGAAGTTTGGAGGCATTTAATATGGAAGACCATTCCTTTTTCTAAGGGAGTTGTCACCATGAGAAGGGAGCTTACTAGGGTCTGATCCAAAGGTTGCAGAACTGCATGTGCATCTGCCACCCATCATTCACAGTCTCTCCCAGCACCTTAAAAATTTGTTTATGTTGTCCCTGTACATTGTCCAACAAATTCAGAGCAAAATTAAGGAGTGGAGATAACAGAAGGAGGAAGAGGAACTAGCTCTAGAGTCCCACGAGCAAAACCAAGGGCAGGATTTGTCCCTCTGCTTTTCTGCACTCCCATCTGCAGCAGTGTTACTGGCTGATTTCCATTCTAATCCAGTGGCTTTCAAGTTGCACAAGATGTATGATCAATGTTTTCCCTCCCAAAGAGGTCCTTTTTTGACAGACTCATAGCTGAACATACCTCATCTGTTCCTGTCTCTATTTATCTTCTTTTTTATGGTCTCCCATGGATTTAGTGGCCGTGGCTGGTTGTGGCTTTGCTGCTGTCAGTTCTTCATGGCCTCAATGCTCAGCCATTTGAAGTCAGCTCATGGGCTTTGGGATCTTCCCCTGTGTTACTCATTTCGTTATGGTCCTGTAGCCTGTTTTTTGCCTCCTCAGCAAAGCAAGCCCAGGTGGGACTTTCAAGAGAGATGAGCAACCCCTGACTCGGACAGCAGAAGTGCTGACCGCCAGTAGAGGAGGTAAGGAAAGGATTGTTTCTCTGGATTTAAGGGAATTTAGTAGATAAATTTGTGCCAAACACATGGACCGATGGGAACCTTGCCCTGAGCCTCAGGTTCTGCTGTAGGGCTGAGAGATGGGTTCCAGTCTTTAGTCTTTTACTGATTCACTGGGTGCCTGAGGTGGCCCAGGTCCTTGAAATCAGTGGGAGTCAGGAAGCTAAAGGCTTGTGAAACCCTGGATATAAAGTGCTAGAGCTTCTGTGGCTTAACAAATGTCTGCCTGTCAGCAGAGCTGGAGTACCTAATCAGTGCACTCCCAGCTTGCTCTGGAAACAAAATACCCTAAATAGGGGAGTGGTCCAAGGATGCTTATATAGACAGTTATTAGGGATCAGCTGATGGGTGGTAACCCTGTAAGTCACAGAAAATCAGTTGCTTTCTGTTGTTCCTCATGCTCTCAGCTACTTTCTGTGCTTGGGTTCCTTGTCTACTAAACAGCAGTGTTTGCAGTCCTGGGGCTGAGAGGATCATACAAAGGCTGTAAAGTCCTGGTACTGCAGAAGGTGCTGAAGTCCCATCCACCTTCTCCAGTGTTGCCTGAGAAGATGGTAGAGTTGTAGAGAAAAATAAGTAAATGTCCCTTCTGGGTGTATAAAAAGAGTGTGTGCAGAATATCCAGCAGATCACACCAAGGTTTAGAAGGAACATATGGCATCCCTTGGCAGCCACCAGGCCATGTTTAGTGACTACTCTGGCTATATATAATGGAATTACAGAGGGTGTGAGAAAGCAGCACCTCCTCCCATCTGCCCCCTTAAGGGACACAAATGCTTTGCTATAACACCGTTCCCTGAGAGCTAGAACTTTAGCAAATAAGGGACTTTATTAAGTTGTTAATAAGATTTCATTTTCTCACTAATGCTGTGGTGCTACATTATTAATTTAAAACTGTATTTAGCCTGACATGCTAAAGTGCCAGGCCTCATTATTAATGCATAAATGCATGCCTCTGTTGTTTAATTAAACACCATGATTATGAAGTTCTGATGTGGTTTAATGATAGGCTGGAGTGGCAGTACATTCCTGTGCTCAGATCTCCCCCATTCCCCCCTCCTGCTACTCTCTCCTTTCATTTCCCTTTAAAAGCACAAATGCAGTTGTTGTTCTGCTGAATAAACACCACATGACAAATGATGTTGATCTTTCCAAGGTGACAGAGAATTGCATTTTTATTTTCCTAGGCTTGTCTTCTTATTGACTAGAGATTTCCAGCCTCCATCTTTAATGGCTGTGATGGTAACTGCTTCTATTTCCCCAGAAGACAATATAATCCTTGCTCCTAAATAAAGTCATTAGGAGTTTCTAACTAATTTAAAGAGGGCAGAGTTTCACCCAAAGGTAAGAAGTGACCCAGAGAGGCTCAGACCACTGTTTTGTATGTCTGTTTAAACATGATTATATTGGAGATGGAGCTTGGTCAAGGGAAGATGATGTTGTACTGAATCATGTAAGAATTAAATGGATCTGGACCAGAATAATAAGCCCTGTGGACATCTCCTTGCTTCAGTTTCCCCACCAGCATCCTTCTGCACTGGGGTCAAGTGGTTTGGAATCTTTGTTTCATGCACTCCGTAATTTATTGCATTCTCCTCGGTCGACTTTGCAGGACCAAAACTTTCTGTGTATTTCTAAGATAGGTCCTGCTATATATTCCCTCCTTTCTCCCCTCTACATTTGACTTCATCATTTTATCCTTCCCTGTTCCTTGGGATGATTCTGAAGGGCAGCTTACACAACCTGGCTTGTAGAACCTCTTACTTTATTGATTAGGAGTAAAATTAAATACGTTTCTGTACTTCCCTGCTTAATAAGGATTTAAGCAGAGCAGCCTTCTGTGCCTTTGTTCCTCTCCATACCCCTCATCTGCTTGTCTGTGCAAACAGGAAGCTTTTTGGCTTTGGAGCCTGTCATCTCCCAAAATTTGGGGTCTTACTCTCTTTTGAAAGCAAAGGGTTTTTTGCTGTGGTCTTTACTGGAAAGCAGAATTTTACCCTAAGCCTTTTTAAGCCAAGGCAGAGACTGGTCTGACTAGTGAAAGGACGAGGAACAAGTTGCCTGAGTACACTGGGAGCACAGGAGCACTCCTTGTTCTGGCTGTTCCTAGCACGGTGGATAAAGCCCCTCTCTATTGTCATCCGGGTGAATTCACGGCTGGTAACTAGTGCTTTTTTCAGCAGGACCCAAATTTGGATTTAAAGTGGCCATTTGTTTGAAAAACATCTTTGATTCTCTTCCTTGTATCTCTCAAAGAAGTAAATTGCTCATTATAATCAACCTTCCTTTGCCTTCTTGCACTGAAAGTGAGTGCACAGAACTGTTTTCTACATGTGCAAATACAACAAGCTACATTTCCCTTAGTAGATTATTTTTTTCAAAGTATGTGTTCAGCAAAGTAACCTTTCTTTAACAAAGAGATGACCTTTTTGCATTTATGTAGTGCTTGTTGCTAGGATTTAGATCTTTGCTGAAAGCTGTTATTTCTGTTAAGTACAGGAGAAAGTGCATTTTCACCTCCATTTGGGTAAACTGTCATTTTCTACTGTTCACTGCTTTTCTCACCATGGAATAATAATTTGAGGTTCAGTGGGTTTTTTGAGAGAATGCATTCCAGGAGTGTGGTGGGGCCTGGGAAGTCCTCAACACTTGCTAGTGGGGGAGAAAAGGAAGAAGAGAGTGAAGGCTTCTGAAATATTTAAGACTTCTGAGTACTGCAGTTGCTCAGCTTCAGCCATCAAATCATATTCAATTTAGGAGGGTCATGCAGGTGTGTTACAATCGTACACAAAAAGCAGCCCGTGGGTAGCTGAGAAGCTATACATGAATGCATAATATATTATTTTTTGGTGGTAGCACCAGCATCCATGGGGAGCCACTTTAGGTAGATTTAAGAGGATTCTGTCCAACCGTGATGCTGATGAATAACAGAAATAATCTAATATTACTCTTTGTGTAGCTGTGTTACTGGTGTTATTACAAGTCAAACTATTAATCTGTGATGGGGTAGGAATGGAGCCACTTCACATGCTGAACCAGAGGGGAGTGTCAGACACGTGTGCAGATCACCTCGTGAGACACAGAAATGAGTGTCTCTCTCTTGAGCTGTTTCCTCTATTAGTTTCTGTAGGTAGTGAGAGAAAGAAACTGCAAAGAGCAACACGACTCTTTTCTCTGCAAACTGAGCATGGGAAAATCCCTCAGTTCCTTTGGTGTTGGAAATGTATGAAAACCCTGCCTAGTGGGAAAAAAGACCCACAGACTTCAAGCACGTGCAGCTGCAATTGTCTCCAAATAGGAACACACCAAGAAAAAAAGTCTCCTAAGAATATTTACACTTCTCTTGGTCAAAACTGCTCTTCAAACAGATGACTTCAGAAGCTGGATAGACTGTTTGCCAGTCTCTCAGTGTTTCAGGAAGTGGAAGGCAATTCTGGTGAGCAGTTGTGTGAAATAATTGGGTTGAATATCTTGCTGGGGAACAGCACAAAATAGCACTGCTCTGTGCAGAGGGCATTGCTTGCTGTGATTTCCAAAAGGGCAGCCAGGCCAGCCAAGTTAACAGCAATAGTCCCTCTTTTCATCCTCTTTCTCTCTCCCATGCATTTAGAGGAGAGAGAACAATCGACAGTTTCATTGCAATTGAAACAACTAAAATTAATCAAGTCCAAATCCCTCCTGTCCAAGAGACCATGACTTCAGCTGGATCAGAAGCCCTTGGTTAAGCAGCCCCTGAAAGTCTATCAGAAGTTTATTAGTATGGTAATTTATCTGGGTAAGCGCATAAAGATGCTAATTGAAATGGCTTTTTATGCATTATTTTTTAAAAGCAGAAAGGCTGGGGATTTTCTAGGAAGAAAAGTAGAATCGTCACTTATGTTTCATCATGTCCTAATGGTATATTTTCATTATTTTCCTATGCTTCATTTAATTTATATTTTTTTTTAATTTTAAATGCAAAGAACAAAGTACTTGATACTGCAAAGATTTGAGGCTCGTGCCACGTCTGGTTCTGGTCTCGATGCATGGAGATAGATTGAATTAATCAAACTTCTTCACACTGCTATTTAATCGGGTTTACAATTAGCTGAGGGCTGCAGGTCTCCCGGGCCTATCAGCTTTGCAAGCAGAAGCTGTAATACAGCAGCTCTGCAGCCACACACTGGGAGTGCCTTACAGACCAGATTGTCATAATGTGGCATGAAATTAAAGCGTGATGTTACTTGACAACAGAATTTCAATTTCTCCCTCCCCCCCTTTTTTCTCTTTAACGAAGTCTTTACCTAGAGATAGACCTCCCTGTTGAGTTGCACCCACCTGCTCTAAGCTACACAGCTGCCTTCAAAAGAGTTTCTGATACTATTAAACCAATCTGTGTTCCATTACAGTCATTCTGATATTCTTCCCTGTCTGCTTTCAATGGCAAATTATTTTGCTGTGAGGAGCTAATAAGCATACAGCTCTTAACTTGTTTCAATTCTTCCTCAAATGTATTGATTTTTGTCTCTCTCTCTCTTCTCACAACACTGGGGGTTTTTGCTGGTGTCTGTTCTCCCCAAACCTGCCTGCACAGTTATGTGAAGCCTTCTGAGCTGCTGGTTAGTGTGGTTAAACCCACTTCCAATCAGATAAACAAATGCGAGGAGTGGAGAGCCTGGGCAGGTTTTTCCCTCCATCACCCCTCGTGTCTTGAGGAGCAGTGTGGGTGCACAGCAAGGAAATGGGATTTATAATCCACCCCTCCCCACAAGCAAGTCAGGATCTTTTGAGCAACACCGTGACCACCAATTAATTATCTGGATGTTGATGATTTTGCACTGTTCAGGAAACCTGTCCTAGGAAGAGCTGAAAAGAAGAACATTACAAACCACGAAGGGCTGGCTGGGAAGAGGTGAGGATCAGGTCAAGCTGGTAATGGAGGATGCTGTTCCCTGCTTGAACTGACCTGGAATCTAATCTAATTCAATGTGCACCTTGTCAATCAATGGGTAGATGATGAAGAATTCCCTGCAGTTAGAAAAGAAAAGGTTTGGTGTGTGTTCCTGATGGGAAGATTTTACAGTGGGATAAGCTCCCAAGCTGTAACACTTGAAGGTGCTGGGGTTACACTGGACAGGGAGAATCACCCTCCAGGTGTGCACGGGGATCCAGCTCTGGTCCTGCTGAAGGGAATGAGTGAGGCTCCTGCAGAGACCAGCTGTGGCCTTTGATGGCACAGTCTGCTTTCTGTGGACCGTGGTCACTGGTTTCCTGTGACTTCTGTAGGTCTGGGCAGTGATCAGACCCACTGGTGGCCTGGTCCTTCAGTTTGCAATGATTCATCCTGCTCGTTAGTTCTGTGTTTTTTTCTATCTCTTCTTATATCAGATACTGAGTCAATAAACAAATAGCATCCACAGAGCAACACCTGTAGTTGGGTGACAGAGCTGGGGTTCATGCAAAACAGACATAATTATGTCTTCTACATTCACTTGGAGTGCATCTGCAGCCTGAAATGGCACACAGCTACAACTCTGAGAGTTATTTGGACATAGTTAATCAGAGTAGCCTCCATTTAGTTATCAAACATGGAAGCAATATGAGCTTTGCTTATAAAAAAAACCAAAACAACACACAAACTCTGGAAACCTCTGTCCCCTATTGCTCTCCATTCTTTTTTTCCCTCCTGCATGGTGCTGAGCATCTCCCAACGATAAAGTGATTATTCAGAAAATGGATTCTGCTCCCATTGAGGGTGATTACTTCCCCCATGCTGAAATCCACAAAAGCACAATCAGGTACACAGCCAAGGTAGTTTTAAGCATTTGCATCTTATACAGGTTGGCCTGCAAACACCTGTAGTTTTTCTGGCTGATAGCAACCATTTGTGGGCATAGGGGGTAAGGAAAAAAATCAATGAACTTTGAAAAGCCAGATAAGAAGAGAAAATTTTTCTGATTGGGAAAAATCAAGCTTAATGAACTGAGATTAAATCACTTCCTCAATTTGTTTGGACATTTAAAATTAAAAGCAGAGTGTAACTTCTGCTTGCAAATTACTGTAAACATTTCCATCACTCTTTAATTCATGGTGAAAGGGAGGAAGGGCTGGACTATGGAGTACTAATCAAAGATCACTCCTGGGAAGTCAGACTCTTTGTTTTCCTCTGTTTTATTGGGCTGGAGTGTCTAGGATTGTACCTATATATATATATATGTATACGCACATGAATATTTATGAAGAGCTTGCTAGTGACAGACCAGCCTAGTCCTGCAGGCCCAAAGGAATTAATGTAAATTCCAGTCAACCATAAAAACCCACTAGAATTGAACTGTATTTCAGCATGGTGAATAAAGCACATCAAAGAGCAGAATTTCTATAAGATAATTACACACAATGCAACTCTATATTGCTGATAAAGCATAATAAATCTTGTTCTGCTGAACCAGCTTTCTGTTTCTATTGCACTAAACACCAGATTCTTGCCCTTTTTTATATGTTTACCCTTTAAAAAAACCCAACACATCAATTAATGATTTACTGTAGCTTCCTTGCAAGGTTTGAGCTTATTTAGTTTTTTGTTGTTGGCACTTGTTGAAGTGCAGTTAGATCAACAACAGCAAAATATTAGTTTCTCCTGCCTGGTAAGTCTGCAGAAATGAATTGTCTATAAGCTGAGAACCTGCCCTTCAGTTTTTGTATTTTAAGAAATTGGAATAATTTAAGTTTTGACAGTTTTAAGTGTTCAAAATTCAGGCTCCCTCCCTCATCCTCTCTAGCACCATGAATTCAACTCACAGAATGGTTGAGGTGGCAGAGACCTCTAGAGATCATTTAGTCCAACCCCCCTGCTCAAGCAGGGTCACCTCATTGCCCAGGACTGTGTCAATTCATGTTCTGAGTGTCTGCAAGGATGGAGACTCCAGAGCCCCTCTGGGCTACCAGACTCTGTGGTCACCCACTGTTTCTTGACTGTTCTTAGGGACTTGTGTGTCTCGGTGTGGACCTTGCTTATATATAAGAACATCATCCAAGTACCAGCAGATGCATTCATGGAAGGTGTCTTTACTGCTTCTTAATCAAGAAGGAAAAGTTTGCCTTCTTCATGTGAGCTTTGCCCTTCATTTGTCTTTCTGGCATATGGGCAGCAGAAGGTCTCTGCTTCTGATAGAGTGAAAGAATTTTACATATGGTTTAATTACAGTGAATTATCAGCAAAGGGAAGAGTTTGCAGGGGGACAGCTGAATCCCACTCATGGGTTCTGTGAACATCTGCCCAAGATCTCAGTGTTCTGCCACATTTCACAGGAACAACTTTGCTCCACCCCAGAGGACAACTGCTCTGAGAAAAGTCCATCCCTTTGTGTCCCCTCGGTGCTGGGAACTCTTCTCAAAATGACAGCATGGAAATGATCTGGCTTCTCAGTCTTTGTCTCAGCTTTGGGCTCCGAGAGGAACATGGAGAGGAATTGGACAAGAAGATCAATGTTTCCTAATTCCAGATATGAATCTTCTAATTTTGGAACTTGAAAGCTGATGTCTTCTCTGGCTATTTTCTTCATTGAGTTTACAGTGAGTGTGAACATGAACTGGAATCTCCTCTGGCAAGCAGTTAGATACTCTCTTTCACATCTGTTGTGCTCTCCAAATCCCTTTGACAAGTGCTTGTTACTCAAGGTGTTCTTGAGGTTTTCCACAGCCCTTGTGAGGTCACCATAACTTCAGAGCCTTATTTATATTGGTAGCATCACCCTGGTTGTCACCCAATAGAAAGGGCTTTTACATGCAATCCCCCAGGCAGACATGAAAGACCACGTGAAGACAATGGAGGGTTGCAGAAGATGTTCCTCCTTTACCTGATTTACATCATGTCTTTGAAAGCTTGTCCCTGCTGTGACAGTCTGAAGCAAATAAACAAAGGTCCTGGGGAAATAATATGCAGTGCTCAAACACTCTGCTGAACTTTAATGCTCTGTAAGTTGTAAGGAGATGACTACAAAAGCCTTGGGAGAGCAAAGGAAGAGAGAGAGCTCAAGGCAAGGTGATATATTCCCTCATTAAAATCTATTTGTGCGAAGTTACCACGTCAAAGAAATTTCACTTGTTCCAAAAGGGTATGAAAGCCCATTTTATTAGTGATCAGAAGGGACTTGGGAGTCCTGTTTGCCAAAAAGAAGAGTGTAGTGAAAGATAGTGAAGTAAATAAGAAAGAAAGAAAAGATATATATTGTATTTGAGCATCTAATGTTCTCTGAGAACAATGAATTCAACTGCCTTAAAACAACGGCTTTTGATATCCAAGTACGGATCATATGAAATACTTTTAAGGAAAAGAGCCTTCAAAATGTGGGCTGAGATTCTGCATGAAGTTTTTCAAGCCATACTGCTGCACACAGACACCCACAGTTCAGTCCTAGGGACTTCCAACCTTGTATCATTTCACCCATTTTCATAGAGGGTGAATGAAGGTATTAAAGACCAGACTATTAATTCTGAGATTTCTCAGTTGTTTGCTTGTGGGGATGGTGTGTGCCCCAGAGCCTGGTATCACAGGCAGGGTTAGGAGAAGATATTTAGCATTAAACCTGGCACTTCTTTTCATATTTTCATAGCTCAATGATGACAGCATCAGGGGTATTTACGGCCCCAAAACCAAACCCTGCTCAGATGCAAACTGTTTTGTGGTCGCCGGGGGCGGGTTTGGCCCTTTCAATCCAGGGGTGCTGGAAGAATCAGCATTTGCATCTTTATTCACAGTTGCTTGAGCAGGGAAGGGCGTGGGGTCAGCCTGCCCTCCACTGCTGCTGAGTAGAGGAGGAAATGAGTCTGGGTCTTCAGTTCTGCACTTCATGGTGTTTTGGCCAACTGCAACAGTGGGAAAAACTGATGCAAATACTAGTCTGAAGTACTAATGATCCTGCCTCCAGGAAAAGACATGGAAGTGAGCCAGACTGCGAAATTTATCAGCATTCCCTGGCCACCTTGTGCCCACAGGGACCCATTTCTGTGCCTTTTTCCAAGTGCTGTGTCCCTTGACAGTATCTGTGGTGGGACCTACTTGGGAAACCCAGCCTGCACTCCAGGGAGGGGGCAGCAGCAGGGATTGCAGCAGCAGCACACACAAAGATGGGTTTAGGATAGCTGAGCTTATGACCCCCCAGGGCCCTGCCAGAGCCTCCCTCCCTCTGTGAGTGGGACCTGCTGAGGCACAGTGCTCACTGCATGCGTTCTTCCTTTTTCCCTGAGAAACGGGTAGAAATCTCCTCTCTCTGCCTGGGCTGGCCTGTCCATCTGTCTGGGTGGCTTCTTTTATCACTAGCAGCCATGTGAAGAATGAGCACATTAAAAAGGTAAGGCTCTTTTTTTGTGCGTGCTGATAGTGGACGAGGCCCTCCCCCAGTTTTGCATTAATGTGGAGTGGCGACGTGGCCACGGGCTGATTGCATTCACTCATGTTAATCACCACGGGGCCAGGAGAGGTGAATAAGTGAATTATATTTTATTCAGTTTGACAGAAGGAGGAGTCGGATGGAAATTATTTTTATCTCTGGTTGTAGCCGACCTAAATTAATGCTACCTCTGGTGCTGAAAGGCTCAGGAGAGCCTACATCTGTCTGCATTTTATATGCTCTCCTTGGTGTGGGTACGGCCGTACCAAAGCACACGTCACACCGTCTGTGAACTTAGGGACAAAGCTGAGCTATGTCCCCAGTTGCATGGGCTGGGCAGCCTGAAAGATGAAGAGAGTGAGGTCATGGTTGTTGGGGTTTTTTTTGTTGTTGTTATTGTTTTGCCTGCTTGAAACAAAGACAGGTCACTAGAGATGAATTTCAAGTGCTGGAGGGGTGGGTGACAAGTTCTTTACCATGGTATGAACAGAGGGAAAGCAAGGAGGGAAAATACCTTAGCCACTCTTCAGAAAACACTTCTTAACTGCTGGGCACCAGTGATGATTTCTGTCTTGCCAGGAGTGTAGACCTCTGTAACCACAGCTGTGTCTGTGTTGTTTGTATCTGAGGAGCCTGTTGAGGCTCTGCACTCCCAGACCAGGTAATCAGGGTTGCACATTGGGCTGTTCCCCAGACTCATCCAAACCTTGCAATTTAAAATAATACCAAAAGCTTCCAAGATATAAACAGGGGGTAAAATGTTGCAAGGGACAGATATTGCTGCTGCTCTGCCCAGCAAGAAGCCTGGCAAGGACCCTTGTCTCTAACCTCCCTCTTGGGGAGCAGTGCCATGGGATCCCTGCCAGTGGGATTGGGGGCTTCTTGCCCAAGAGCTGCCCAGGAGACTGGTAGCAGGATGACCAAGTCCTGGCATTACCCAGGCACCAGATCTGCCTCACATCTTGCATTTTATTCTTGGGAAAGCATCAGGCACTTGCATCTTGCATTAGCACCCAGCAACATTTGCTTCTCGGAACAAGAGACGCTGCACTAATGATAGATGGGTGACAACAGAGCAGGCACTGGGAGGAGAGAGGGTAGAAGAGGCTTAAGGAAACCTACCCAACGAATGAGGGATGGGAAGGAGAGTGAATGGGGAAGTAAATGTGATAATTGGCAGAGCAGGGTGAGCAGTGCCACCCACGCAGCTCGGGGTGGGATGCTGGGAGCCAAGGCAAGAGGCACTGCAAGCACATTTCCATTTCTTTATTCTCTGCGTCATGCTCCTCTTCTCGTTTCAAGGTCTGATCAAGTCTGACTATTGTCATCCCTTTTTGCTGTAAAGACACCTATTAATGTTGACAGTTTAGGTGGCTGGGGGATGTGGTATTAGTACTGACAAATGCTGGTAATTTGCAAGCAATGTTTTCCCTCTAGCACCAGTGGGAAATCACCTAACCTTTGCCAATAATTCTCAACATAACTCACAAAACCTCATCTTCTATCATTAGGAGGAGTGGCATTTCTGAAAATTATCAGCTTCTTCTTGGATCCATCCCTGCTAGACTCTACAGAGGAAGTGATGTTAATCAGTGTGTGAGGCCCGCTACAGTATTAAGGATTCTCTTACAAGATCTTTTTACCATATGCTCTCTGATATTAAGCTCGCTTGATTATGCTTTCAGATCCTTTTTTACTGATGTGTCCCATCAATTAGCTTTAACAATTTTTTCAGCTTTTTGTTATGAAATACTTCTTTTTAACCATAACTCACTTAACATGTCTGTGGAGAGCATTTGTGTGTGTTTATGCTTTAAGCCCAAACTGATTAATCAATAATTGGTGGACTGGTGTAAGTGTAATTGGCACAAATCTGAAGGTTGCAATGGGGCCTGTGGGCTGAGAATCTGACCTGCAGTCCATACACTGAAGTTAAGGAATGGATTTTCAGAATGCTGAGCCTAGAGCAGCTTCTTTGGAGAATACATTGAGCTGTTGGGCAGCTAAGTCTTTGGCAAATCTTGCCTTAATTTTTCAGATGAGAATACACAAAGAAAGGACACTGACAGAAAATATCCCGGCACCGGTGTTGAGTCAAGGAACCTCCTGAGCTCAGATACAGCCTGATCTTATTTTGCAGAGGCTGCAGCCAAACAATGCTGATAGCAACGGTCTTTAAAGTGAAATTAAAATGTAATGAGGGAGGGAGGCAGGGACAAGTGAGCATGAACCATCTGAGCTGTTGCAATTCTAGAATTCATCAGTGCCGCCAGAAGCAGAGAGCGGCTGTTGTGTCATTGATGCAGGGGCAGAGAGAGGTTATTGCATTATTGACATACAGTAGGTGGAGAAAGATTACCATGTTAGCAGTGGTACAAGAAGCCAGATTATCCAAATGCAATAAGCCATTGTTACAGCAATGACATTTTTCCACACCTCCCTCCCCCCAGCCCTTCTCATCCCCTCCTTTCCACCTCCCGCCTGCATAATATTAAAGGTCAGAAATATCCAGGCAGATGGTTGGGAGGGTTTATGGAGAGGGGTTGATTTCTTTGGTCATTTTCCTGAAATGGTGATTGCGCTCACAAAAAAAAGGAAAGAAAAAGAAAAAGAAAATAAAAGGAAAAGGAAAGCATTGGGGTTTTCTGCCTGGGATTAACTCACCCAAATGCTGCACTAGGCTAGAGAGAATTTGGGTTAGGAGATTGGCCCTGTCACTGAAATCTGTGCTACTCTCTGTGACAGCTCTGAGAGGCACAGCTGCATCCTAGGCACTGGAATAACCAGGAGATAAATGCCACTGGAACCTGGCTCTTTATTTAATAAATACCTTTAGTACTTCTTTTCTTTTTTTTTTTTTTTTGTGAAAAGGGGCAGTAAACTTTTTGAGGAGAGTCTCTGCAACATGTTGCTCCTCAGAGGAGAGAATATTTATCTCTCAGGTTCACTTTTTTGCTTCTAGATTAAATCTGTCTTCTCTTATATTTCAGTTCCCTGAACTAAATTCTATCTTCATCTGGAACTGCTTGTTTGGTCTGAGATCAGGCTTCCCAATACTAAACTACAATTGAGTAAAATCATTACCCACTGCACAGAAAGTGACTCGTTGTGTAAAATACCCTCCCTAGAAAATGCATCAAGCTTTGTCCATGGGTCAGATCTGCACTTCAGAGAAGTTCATGTCAAGATTCTCCATCAATGGCTGTGAGTTTTGGAGCTGGCCCGACGTGATCAGCTCATATCTTCTTGGATTTAATTGGGTTACAGGGGTGACTTCTGATCCCTGATCCCCAGGGAAGAAGGCACAAAGATTGCCACATCTGCAGTAATCTCATCTGTCCATGGTCTCACTCAGGGAGAGAAGAATGGCTGCTTAATCAGACACACAATCTGAAAATGTCACATTATTATTTATGAAGTGTTTAATAATCACACCACAATCATTGGATGCAGTGAGGTGGAAAACGAAAATGTATTTTTTCAAACAACATATTAAAATTCTGTTATTTTGAGAGAAAAAAACCCCACCACAACAAAACCCAAGTAAATGATTTCCTTTAATTTGAAGAATATAGTTTGTGCTAGTCTTGCAACAATGGCTCATTTATGTCTGGATCAGAAGTCACACACAGCTGGGGCAGCCACCTCTCCTGGGCTGCTGTGAAACCCTCCAGAGTATGCTTGGCTCTGAGCATCACAGCCCAGGGCTGGGCTGCCCCTAAGAAGTTCAAACCTGGCTGTGTCTGTGAATCCTAGCAATAATCTATAGCTTTGGCAGTGTCATAGCACTGTCAACTGGGATAAAGAAACAGCTCTACCAGAAATAAACACTTACTTAAGTATCCCAGGGGTGGCTGGAGACCAAACTGCTTTTGAATAGATGTGGGTCTGGAAATTGGGCTGATGCAGGGAGCATTTCTGCTGTGGGCACAATTTGCATGGTGCTGGAGACCCTGACTTGGCACAGAAGAAAGGCAAGCAGCCACTTATTGAGGAACAAAAATAAATACATAGTGTTGCATTTCAGGCATAAATTAATCTGAAAAAATGAATTGGTGTAATTCGTAATTATTAGATGGGTCAGGTTTTGCCTCTATGTTTCACCTCGTATCTTTTCCATCTTGCTGTCTTTTCCTTGTCACCAGGGAAGAGTTTAAGCTTCAAAATATAAACCCTTATCCTCTCTCACTGTTTTGCATCCCTTCTTTCCAGACTGGCCTTTTCTTTACTGTTTCCTTGCTTCATTTTCTTATTTTCAGCTCACAGCTCTTCTTTGGAGCAGGGTCCTCTGAAAAGCTGGGCTGCTCCACGTCCTGTTGCAGGGGAAGGGCGTTCAGAGCACATTATTCCTCCAAGGCTGGCACCTTTTGCTGCCTCCTAGTTTGTGTGCCAGCATGACCAGCCACCGAACGCAGCCGAGGGGATGGCAGAGTCCAGGCTTGTAGCGCTGCTCAGGAATTCGTGCTCCCTCTGTTGGCTGCCTGGCCCTGGAGCAATGGAGGAAAAACTAAATGTTATGAGGTTGTGTCAGGCAGAAACAATTTCTCCGCTTCTAAATACCTGGTGACCAGCAAGCCAATTTGGGAGGGTATTATCAACATAAAGGGCTTGTCGCTTCCAGAATCTGACGACCCAACTGCGTCTGAATTTGTTTCTGTTGTGGATAAGTCAGGGAATTAGACCTTGATTCATTTAAACGCTTCACTCTGGGGCTTGTGTCTATGGCAGAGAAACAGTGTCAGGTGAGGGCTGTGGGCTCAGGCCTGAGGAAACCCAGGCAGCTTCAGGGACACCCCAGCACATCCCTGGAGCAAAGAGCCTCCGTGGAGTGTGGCAGCCAGACATGTCCCCAGGTTTGTCACCCGTGCTATGGCCCTGGTTGTGGAGATGGAGCAAAGCCTTGTGCTCGGCGTGTGCCCCGTGGCGACGCTGCCAGCTCAGCAGAAATGGGTCTGTCTCTGTCCATACCCTCCTCACACCTGCACCTCCCACTCCACAGACATGGAAGTGCTGGCATGGGGATGGAGACAACAGAGGCCCATCCAGACACGTATTTCACACAGCTCCCTGTGCATCATATCATTGCTGCCAGTTAATGTGGTGCAATCAATAGTTTAATATGTTACTACTAAATACGTTAATTATATTATTCCTGTCTGACACTGCAATCACTAGATTTTTATGCTTTGATGCTGAATCTAGTAAAACTTTAAATTAGAGTAATTAAATAATTAGCTGTAATATGTGACAAGCCAACAAAACGATTGCTGTTTTATTATTTTGCTGCTGTTTGTGTTCAGGCAGCCAAGCCTTGCAAGGAGCACACAACCAGGAATACCATCCTGCTACCCAACCAGAGACCTCAGCCAGAGTCAATTTCGATCAAGAAAAGTACTTTGTGGTGTCTTGAACTCTCAGAGTAGCTCTTCCTGTTTTTTGACTTTCTGTCTTCAAGAAATACTGCACCATCCCTTTCTCCTTAAGAATTATTTCTACTCTTTTCCAAAGCTGCAGTGTCCCTAATGGCTTATCCCTCTCCATTTAACCTCACACTTCAGTGCACTTGTTTAGGCTTTTATCTTTGGTTCATGGCTCTGTCTGTTTTCTGTGTGGCTTCTCTTTATTTTTTTTTATTATTATTTTTTTAATAATGTATACATATTAGCTGCCAAGCACATCCCTGAGACAAATGGAAAAAGAAATAGCCCCTTTTATGCCTGAGGAGCCCCTGCTGGGAAAAATGGGCTGGGTGGAGTTACACAAGGTAGCACTGACAACATGAAATATGTGAAACTGGACAGCCCCACAAGAGAAACAGACCTGTCAGTGCCACATTGAGGTATGCTCAGGAATCAAATACCCATTTAGATGAGCAGGCAAGATGATGAGCACAGACTTGAGCTCTTCTCTTTCATGCTGCCTTTTTACCTGTTCTCTGACTCCCTCTGGTTGTCCCTCACTCTCCCATTTATTCCTGCCTGAGCAGCACACAAAGTGCTTGAGGAATCACTGGCTGCAGGAGTTGCTGCCTACTAGATTTTACTATTCTTGTGGAGATCATTGAGTTTTTAAGTTGACATCTGAACAAGGTCCTGTTATTGAGGATGTTAGGTTTTAATGGAGCCTTTGTTTGTTTGTTTGCTTGTTTGTTTTAATCCCAGCTGTTTTCTTACCTGTTGGTGCCAGGAGGAAATTCTGCTCCTGTACATTATTCGGGACCCTTTAGGTGAGGAAGGGGATGCCTTCCCAAACCCTCTGCAGTGCTTTGGCTCTGCAAACCATGGCCAGAGGAAAAATGAGTGTGTCCTTGCTTACCAGCTTCCTCCAGTGACAGTGACAAAGCCTCTAGAGCAGCATCCAAAAGCGTTTGGGCTTGTGTTGTTCCAGCAAAGGGCCCCTCATGAAATCTCTTGGCACATGGACCGTTGGCATCTGGCTGTGGCTCAGACCCACAGCCCGTGGGTTGGGCTGGGAGACCCTCCTGAACCACAGGGTCTGTCCCTCCAACCCACTTTTGCCTGTTTCCAACAGCTCTTCCAAAAACTGAGAGCAGCAGTGATGTGTTTTACAAAGCCCCACAGAGTGTGAGGAGAAGTGACAAGATTTTCCTATAAATATGACTCTAATCACACAAATGTGTAAACCTCTTAGGAGGCATCCAGGTGAATTTCACACTCTCTGATAGGTTTTTGTTGTTGTTTCATTTACTTGTCTTTTATTATTTTATTTTTTTTTTGGGGGGGTGTCTAATTTTTTTACATGGCTGCAAGTTCCTGGCTGCATCTTTCTTTCAGACAGCTTAGGCTACATCCCCAGAAACAGAAAAAGGACCTAAATTGAATACTTCACAGCAATGCAGCACTTTGCAACCTTGAATTGACTATTAATCCTCACACTCTCTTGGCCAGCAGGCTGGCTTCTTTAAAGTAACTGCAAAACAAAGCAAAAGAGGCAATTTAACTTTGGTTGCTCAGTAGCACCATCCATTTGAGCTGGCTTACACCAGGGGTTAATTTGGCTTAGAGAGATTATGTTTTTAAAAATAAAGCCTCCAGTTTTCCTCCTCTCTTATCTGTGCTTTTATTTGGTGGGTACAAATCCAGCAATGACACCCATGCCACTGACAGAGCATAAACCTGCCACACCTTCTGCTGTTGCTGTTTTTCTAGCAACACCCCTATGTACACATCCAGCATCACTGGTCCCTGAGATGCTGCCCACTGGTGAGCTTGGTGGGAGATGAATTTTAGTTTGCCTGGGAAAATTCCTTTCACTTCTTTTAACTTCTTGTTTTAACTTTCTTGTTTTCATCTTCAAGAGGAGCAGGAGGGAGTAACCTTGCCAAGCTAATAAGGATATTTAAGAAGAAAAAGAAAGTAAAAGGGAGTCATTGGTGAGCAGGCAATTTTTTGTTCCACCAGAAACAGTGTTTGGAAATGTTAGAAATGTCCCTATAGGGACTCAACTGGGTTTTTAGCAAAATTAGTGGAAACTCAGAAATCACACTGTAAGAGTAATTAAGGCCCTTTGCTACTAACTCCTGAGGGATTGGATAGGCTTGGCTCTTGCACAGCAGAAGTTGGAGATCGTTGCAAGGGGAGGCCTGTAAAGTAACTTGCACCAGGTGAAAGTTTGATGAGATGGAAGTTAAATAGGTGCCTTTTAGGGAATGTTACAGTAGTTCTACCTTTCAGCCCCTTAAAGAGCAGCTTGTGTGCAAACCAGTGGGATCTTTTGTCCCTCACCTCCGGTGCTATTTATATGGGTAATTTAATTTAACACCAGCAGGAGGCTTCCAAATAACTCTGCCCAGCATGAGAAGGAAAGTAACCTCTAGTGCATATTCACACAATGCTTTCGACCTGCAGAGATGGCCAGATTTGGGAGGGGATGTGCATTCTGTCTGGAGGGGAACTGAAGGCAGATACGCCTCGACCCTCTTTCTGTTTTATTTAGGGCTTTTCCTAATTCTCCTCTCTCAAAGCCAGGTCTCCAGATCTCATCATGTCCCTGCCATTTCTTTCTCCTAACCTTTGCATTTGCTGTATTGTAATAACTGTACAAATCACTTCTGCCTTTATGACACTTCTGCCTTTATGACCAAGCCTCTATGCTGGATGTATTTATTTATTTATTTATTTAGGACCATTACACAAATCCAGTTTCAACACCAGCCCTAGAAACAATTTGATTGACCCAGGAGCAGTTTGTGTGGTTCTTAGGGGATGGGGATGTAGCAGCTGAAGGCCAGGAAACTCCAAAACTCATCTCCAGCCTTTCCGTGCCAGCCTGTGTTTTGAGTTCTGGTCTCCCTTGTTTTGGCTACCATGACATTAAGCCTCAGTGGAGAGGCAACTGCAACTGCCAGTTTCACTGAGGTTGTAACCCACTCATCACAATCTGGTAAATGTCTGTGTAGGGTGAGGATTTATAGGCTTGTGGAAAGACGCCACATGCTTACTAGCCGGTGAACAGAAATAAGGGAGTACTAATTAGGTCTGTGATGTTGGCAGATGGATCCATGTGTCAGGAAAAGACAGCACTGTGCTGTACAGAAATCCAGCCATCTTTCAAGTACTTTCACCAATACATGTAAGCGGGGAGGACGAGTGATTCCGCATTTGAAGACCAGAACACAGATTTCGGTGCCAGGCTCCTGTGAAAGATGCAACCTTCCAAACTGAGCCTTTTCTGAACACATAATTTAACTTATCTCACGGTGCAGCTGCCTTGTGTGATTCCAAATGTCACTAAGTTTGGGGAGATTTCTGAAAGGAAATGTGCTCGATGGTTCATCAGCTGCCTTTATTAATTGAACCAGAGAGGGAACGGGTGGATACAAATGGTTTCATTTGGCACACAGTGTATATTGATTGCAGTATTTTATCCTGCAAGTATTATTAGCTGGAGCAGAAGTTTCCCAAGCTGGTTACCAGTTTTATTTAGTGCCTTCCCATGTTTACAGGAAGCTGGTGGCCTTGCCTGTGAATCTGGTGGCCCAGGTGAACGTATCAACACTCTGACTTTGCCTGCAGGTCAAAGTCCTTGCCCTACATTTCCTCGCAGCGCTAAACACTCCTTTATGTTGACATTCCCCCCCTCCCCAAACAGGGCACCAACAAGAGCCAACTGCCTGCTTCAGCTCCACCACCCAGGCTGGTGCACAGCAAAACCCAGTATTTTGCCTGTGCATTGACTGCATCGCATGAAAACACCTTCTCTTGCATCCTGTCAGATGCTGCTGCCCCTTACCCTGATGCCCTGCAGTAACCAAGCTCTGGCACATCCTGGAGGCATTCTCACCCCTCACTGAGGGTGCTGATCATTGAAGAAACAAGCTCAGCTCTTTTGGGAGCTGTGTTTAATTATTCCACTCAATTACTCACTTCCCCCACCCCCACACTTTATTTATAATTTTCTTTTTTTTTTTTTTTCCACAAGTCACAAAAAGGTTGTAGCCAAAAGCATTAGAGATGACAGCTGATTCACAGATAACTCCCCTCTTCCTGCCTTGTACTCCCAACAACTTTGGGAACCAGAAAATAAAGTAATTTTGGGACTAATACAACAGCTCATGCTGGGGCCATATAGCGATAAATTACTTGGCCTCTCCCTTCTCCTTCCCTCGGGTGGCTCTGGCACCTGTGCCTATGATTAATATAGGCATTGCAGGTAATATTAAGCACATTGGAAGGTTTCCATGAGCCAAAGGCTATTGGGGCCATTTCACAAGCTGGAATGAAGGGAAAATGTGGGCATCGCAATTTCATAAAATGCACGAAGAGCTGGCTCTAAAGGACACACCTTTGAGTGCAGACCCCAGAAAGGCAACGAATGCTTTCTTTTCCTGAAGCCTTTTCTTGCCTGCTTAAGTTCTTGGGCTGTTACAGGAAATAGGAACATTTGGGCCCTATCGATGTAATAGCTAATAGTAGCCTCACAGTTTACTTATCTTCACACAAACCCTTTAATATAGCCAGTCATTTTCTAACAGATGGGAAACAGGTACGGAGGAAACTTAAGCAGCTGGTCCAAGGTCGTACGGGAAGGCTGTGGCAGAGCTGGGGCTGAGTCCCAGCCTGCAGATCCTGAGCCAGATCCTCAGTGACTGGGTGACATCCTCACCTAGCAAGCAACAGCAGATCACGTGCTGAGAGCCAAGCTGTGTCCTGGGCTATCCTCAGCCCTATCTGCTGACAGAGAAGGTCTCAAATTGCTGCTGAGGGCTGAGACTGATCTGCCCTGATGGATGCTGCAGCCTGACCCAGGGCTGGGATCTCAGTAAGAACAGGAGGGGCTCAGCATCTGTGTGAGTGCTTGGCAGGATCTGGCCTCGCACAGAAGTGTCTGTACTAGAGAGAGCTGAAGGAGCTGCTTGTCTTGCATGTATATAGACATAAACACATGTATGGATAATCTGCCTCCCCCGAGGAGCAAGAGAGGTTCAGCTCAGTGCTGTGGGCTCTGCTGCACCTGCTGCTGAGCCCACCCTGCTCAGACTTGCCATGCTGCCAGTCTTGTTTTCCACAGCATTTCCACCTTGGTTTTTGTTGGGTGGCCTTTGCAGTGAGGTGCAACAAGGTGCTGGTACAAACATTGTGGGGGAAGAGAGGGCACATCCTGCTTCTTCCTGCCAGCTCACCAGCACCCTGAAAACATGTTGTGGAGAAGATGGTCCCTCCTGGGATTCCCAGCACCTCCTCTGGGAGCCCCTAGGCCTAAGGGGTGACCTTGCCAAAATGCCAGGCTATTTTAAATAGGGCTATTATTATTATTATTTTTTCACACTTCAGTGGAACAGATGCTTGAGTTGTTCCTTAATCTAGAAGGTAGCTCCTAATTAGTTTTGCATACAGCATAAGCCTTTGCTCCACGTGGCATATTTTGTGTCAGCAAAGGATCCTCATCAGGGATTTCTTCTGTTTCCTTCTGGTATTCAAGAGGGACGTGGCGTTTCCATCACCAGCTCTGCCTTTCCACTCTTACTGTTTCTCTCTTAAAAATAAAACTATTCATCCTGCTTGGCTGAAATGGCTGTTTTGGAGAAAAGGCCCAGGCCCTTGCCCTGCTCATCCATGAAGGCTGCACGGTTTGGGGGGAGCCCACGTGTGTGTCTTGGCTGCACTTGAGGGTTTTTTTTTTCCCTTCAGCAGGGCCCCTCTGCCACACAGGGACTGCACATGTGTGGGAGGGATACCGTGCACGGCCCATTTGAAGTCTTCTTTATAAATATTCAATTCCCCTTGACGCAACGGGCAACACAGCAAAGCAGCCCCTCATGGTCTTGCATGCCAATAATTTGCAGATTAAAACTCCTCCAATGTGCATCTCCACAATGGGACCTGCCTTATCTGGAATGGGCCTGTGGAACTATTGTGGTGATAATCTGGGGATTAAGAGACTTTAATAAAAAGCTTTGACATGACAGGTCATAGCTGCTCTGGGGGAAAAAAATAAATAGTAAAATCTGTTACTCCCGAATGGCTTAATCCTGTGTGAGCCAGGATCCTCACTCTCCAAGGGTGCTGGGGGGATTTAGAGGTGCTCAGCACCTTGCTCCAGGAGCTTGTGGTCCCCTAGGACAGAGCAAAATTGCCTTAAGAGTTTGCTGTTCTTGATGTGCCCTGCACAGCCAACCTGGGGGAATGTGACACTTTTTCAGAGCTTTTCTTGAAACCTGTCACTCCAGGGCTGCCACCACCCTTAGCCCTCCACGGCAGAGCACCCAGGCTGCAGCCACCCTTCCTAGCTGGCTGTGATGCTGGCCCTGGCACAGCCCAGCATGAGTCCCACTCTGCTCCCAGTGCATTTTGTCGGGGTTCACCGCTCTCCTGGACTCTCCAGCAAATGTACCCCCAGCCACATTAATTACATCTGGGTTTCTTAGGAAAAGATGAAGCTGCAGCAGCCCTCCTCCTGCACTTGTCTCTAAACAAATTGTTAATATTTTAAGAGTCTTCCATGAGCCGGAGTCTAATTAATTAAAGGTTTATGAAAAACAATTAGGTTTTGATAGGGATCACCTTCTCTTGAGTCCCGTGTCTGTGTGGAAAAAAGAGAGGGGTTAGAAAGGCTCAGGTTGAAATTTAGAACTGCAGTGAATAAGAGAATACACAAATCCCACATGGATTGAGGAAATTAGGACATTTGGTGCCAGATTGTCTGACTAATTAGATTTCTATCAAGTCCTGAGGGACTGGCTGATGCAGCATTTTAATTTAAAGCTGCTGCAGCAGCAGCAGTTTGTTGCCCTTCTTCTCACATCCTTCATCACATTGTCTGTGTTTTCAACATGCAACGATTTTCCTTTCCAAAGCTGCGCCCTTGCAAGGATCAAACCTTGTCCAGTGTTTTGCTGCATGGATCTGCTGTTCTCTGCTGGGCTTCCTTTGAATGGGAAAACAACTTTCTGTGTCTGCAAGGGGATTTTCCCAGAACATGAGGCGTGGCATTCCTTGACAGCCACGTGGGATACGCTCATAGGGAAAAAAGCTGAGGTATCTCAGAATTATTCAGCACACCAACTAGTCTTTCTAATTGAGAACATCTTCAGAACCTGGTGTATTGCACAGGAAAGCAGACCAAAGAAAATAGCCCATCTCACTCTAGAGTCCTGCTGCTCTCTGAACCCTCTCTCTAAATAGCTCACTGGGCACCAGGCATGTAGCTTTGAATTTCAGATGAAATACTGGCAATTTCTTGGAGTTAGTTCATTTCCATCCTGAACCTCCTGAAATTAAGATCAATGCTTAAACGGCTGCTCCCTGCAGGGAGAATAGAATGGCACCTCTTTCAATTATATTAATTTAAAATATGGTGATGCAATTGCTCTGCGTCCAGGCTGGAAAACAGAGCAGCTTGGTGGCAAAGCTGTGGGATGGGTACAACTCTGAGGTCCCTGTTCTTGAATTATCTTGGTAGTTCAGGTGCCTAATTTAGAGCAGGCATCTCACTTTTAAGTCCCTTGAAGTTACAGGGTCTGAACTCAGGCTTAATGTGTATGGAGCAATGCACAAATTGATTCAGAACTGCAAAATTGTCAGATTCCTACCTGGTAGACACCAAAATTTAGTGTTAATTGCCCCAAAATTAGTTAGCATTATTGAAATAGAGTAAGTGAAGTTTTTTAAAGCTGTATCTTCCTCAACAGTATGAGATTGCAAATATTCTTGTGCCCTATTTAATGAAAAATTATTATGCTATTATTGCTATTTTATATGATGGATACATAATTAACAGGGTAGAACAGTAGAATCGTTTCTTCTCCCATTTTGCTCTACTTCTTTCAGATTATTTTATATATATATATATAAAGATAATGAAATTATCTTATGCTTCAATGAAACTGGAAACTATTATTCCTCTTGATAACCAAACCCAGCAAAGCCAACCATCCCAGTGAAAATTAAACACAAAATGTACATTTTAGATGTATTATGAATCTGCTCCTAAGTCTTTAACTCATTGCTTTGTATAGAGAAGTTCAGCAGTGGCAGGAACTAAAATGAAACCTCTAAAGATGTTGAATTTCCCAGCTTTCTTTGATTGAAAACAGATCCATAACATGATTGAAACGGTTTCACTTGACCTCATTTTCCCATTATTACTTTGTTATGCTTTTTGGGGAAGGTTTTAGAATACTTATTTACTCCTGTCAGGGATTCCCAGATGCTAAAATGATTTAACCCCACCGGGTGTCAGCCAGATGCATGATGCAGAAGACGACAGGAGCCTGGGAGGACCAGCAGCTCTGTTTGTGGCCTGATCATTTCAATTTACAGTATCTGTGGTAAGGAGGGAAAAGGCCACCTAGTACTGTAAAAGCACTTAGAGCCCGACTGATGGATGAGATCTCACTAAACTGGCTAGTAAAGAGACACAGAACAAAAAGGACACTTCCAGCCCCCCAAGTGCCCGGAGCTGCTGGGCTTTGAGAGGCACCATAAGCATCACAATAAGAGCAAATAGGTTTGAGCTGCAGTGAAAGTTAAGCTCTTAGTTAGGGTCCTGAGAGGGATCTCGGGTCTCTTGCAAAGGTAAAGATCCCTAATTCTCTCACCCAGATTTGTGGTGCTATAAAGTGCTCCTACAATTTTGTGCTGGTGCTTTTTCACCCTTGAAATGTTGGAACAGATAGAAAATGCAGAATGATGATTATAAAACACACTATCAGGAAGCTGCTTCTGGAGGGCAATGTTTTTTTTCCCCACTTGCTCCCCTGCTGTTTGTCTCTCCACCCAACAGAGGAATACGATAAATTTCCAACATATTTGGATTATCTAGCAATTAGTTTTCTTTCTTCTCCTTCTCCTTTCACTGAAAGAAAAATAAAGAGTGGAACAAGCCACCATTTTGCCTTGATGATACTGTTTAATTTCCCTTTTATTTTTGTTTTAAATCCCATTTTATTTTCAAATTAAGTTGAGGCACTTCTGGGGAATAATTTCTCTCATCGGAAGGTAGTTGTTAGGAATGTGAGGGAGGGATACACAGTCTGTGTTCACAGGTTGTGGAACCTAGCTGAGTTGTTGGCATTTTCAAGGGCTAAAGTTATGGAGAGGAATCCCCTCACTGGAGGTTGAAATGAGAAAATAAACAGGGATTGGTTGGAAAATCATAAAAATGAGATAATTTTGCCTTTTCCTAAGAATAATTCCTGCTTGCAACTGTGCGTTATACCCTTGAAAAATTGCCTGTGGCTCCACCAGAACTAATGCAGTTTTTAAAAGTAACTGGTTATCTGAAAAATGCATTTATTTGTATTTGCAATGTGCATATTGTGAAAACATAGTCTTGAGTGACCATGATTAATGTCATTCATATCATTCTGTGAACCACAACAGGATGAACATGTTGAGAACTGCTTCCCACCAACAGTATAACAAGTCTACTCAGAATTCTTAGGAAAAAGTCAAAAAAAGTTTTGTTTCAATGGTTTCCAACAGTTTTTGTTTCTGATGACATTTCCAGGATTCACCTCTTCTGATTTGGAGCTGGGTGAATAGCCTGGAGTAGTTGCAGGAGGGAGGGACACGGGTCCTGCAGGCAGCAGGGCTGAGGAGGATGTGGATAAACACTGAAGTGGTTAATGGCCACATCACACTGTGAATATGTGACACTTGAGGATGCTTAGGAGGACATCAGTAGTGGAGAGAGACTTGGAACTTGTTATTTCAACCATCCTTTACAGTTTAAAAGTAAATCTGGTGCTCAAGGAAGGATGCTGCCTTCCTTCGGGTAACTGGGAAATTGGGAAAAGGCTACAAACATTTTGGGGGTTGACTTCCTTGTGCTGCCTGAGCTGGAGGGAGACAGGGGCACGAACAGGTGATCACGGCTCTGTCCTGGTTCTGTGTTTTTTGTTCCAGGAAGTCCACAGACTCCTCCTGAATTTTAGGGACACTGCATCTCTCTCATGTTACCCATCCTCTTCCTATGCTGTCAGGATTTGGTGCTTTCATCCCTTCAAGCTCTATCTGGTACTACCTGGAATGCCTTCTTAAACGTTATTTAAGTGTCCAAAGCATGATTTGGCAGAAGAACAAGGAAATCAGGACCTCCTCTGTGCCATGCTTCTTTGCATGTGACAGTCTGTGTCCAACACTGGCTGGGAGCTGGGAATCCTACACTTGAGAGGACAGGAGCTCAGGGAATGTCATCTTTCCATCTCCTGTCTTTTGTGGACAACTGGCTCTTAACTCCAGTCTGGAGAGGTTATGTATAACTTTAAATAGATCACCTGTAGTCCAAAAAACTGTGACAAACACCTGCTGTGTAGTATGTGGGTGATCTAACAAATGAGTCAAAATGCTCTTGTGTAAAGGGAGAGGAGTAAGGTGTTACACTGTTGCTGCAGCCACTGGGATCCAGTGCTTCCCATTCTGTTGGCCTGAGCCATTAGCCAGAAATGTGGGATTTGAATATTATTTTGTGTCTTTGGTTGGGTCCACAGAGAAGATACAATTTATTTTTTTTTTTTCCTGAAAATATGCAAAATATTTTCCTGAAAGTAGCAGAACTGCCAGGAGAAACCAGGTTCTGCCTTTGCAACTTTTGGGACCCTTTCAGCCCCAAACACCTTCATTTATGCCCCGAGTTTGCTCAGCCCATGTCTGGCCCATCCTCACTTGCAGCCCCCAGTTTGCCAACCCGTTGCTGAAGGTGGTGGGATGAGGATGTGCTTTGGATGAAGGCTGCCATCATTTTGTCTATGGCATCTTTTACCTGTCTTAAATGACAGCTCTGTCCGTATCTTTGCTACTTTCTTGTTCTCTCAGCCCACAGAGCCAACACAAGATGTATTTTAACATAGGAGCCTAAATCGCTTAGGATCCAGACCTCTTTTTTTCTAGCAGATATGCCCTTCTCTGTAATAAAAATAGATTGTGCTGGTGGGATAGTTTCAAAAGAAAGTTAAAAAACAGCAGAAAAAATGTGTGTTTGTGCTTCAGGCACAAGAGAAACCAGTTACCATGTGCCTCTGCCCAGTTTGATATGAATGGAAGCCCCATCAATGATTTAGGTCCATGGGCCCTTGACCAGCTACCTCCATTCAACACGTCTCACTTGCCTGGGAAGTGAAGGGAAATCTATTTTGTTTGTAATAAAGCTGATTATCATAGATAAATGTATCTAATTAGTCTCATTTGCTGACACACAAGCCTTTAATTGCAAGTTGAATAATTAGACATATCTGCATATGCAAATGAATAGGGTTATACTATGTCACTCTTAACATGATTTCTCTGGAGACAAATAGGGCTCTATTTCAGGAGAGAATATGATATATTAATTTATGTAGACAAATAACTTTATTTAGAATGAGTCACTCTCGTGTTTGTTTATATAAAGCAGTAAGAGAAGAAATAGGAGAGATTTTATGTGGAAGGAAACAGCTGGAAGATACTAATTTACGAGGGGGAAATCCTCGCCAAGGGTGCTGCTGCTCTGGGGGGAGCAGCGGGAGCAGGGAACAGCCTTTCCCCTGCCGAACCTCCCGCAGGGCTGGTCATCCCGGCACAGCGGGTCGGGACCTGCGGCACAGGGCTGGGACCAGCGCTCCCGTCCCTTCCGCTCCCGCGCATCCCACCGCGCCAACCACCTTCCCTCTCGCTGGCATTTCTGCATCCCCCCCTGGCCCCCCTCTTTCTTCCCGCTGGTGGATCCATGACGTGATGCTGAAACTGTTGGGCCTGTTGTTTTTTCCCAACCAGCTGGCCGCTGCAGCACCAGCAACGGGCTGCGGTTTGGGGAGAGTGCGGGGCGGGATGAGCAGCCCATCCCGGGAGGTGCGCGGGGCATCCTAATCAGGCGGGGGGCCTGGGGGCTGGCGACAGAGCCCCCGCTTTGGGCTAGAGGGACGGGGCAGCGGCTCCTTGGGAGCACATGGGGCCGCTTTCCATCGGCTTCCCAACGCCTTGTTGGGGGAGCGGGACACGGCGGACGGGGCAGGAAACCCCAGGCTGGTCGCGGGAAGGGGAGGGGGGGGGGGGCGGTGCTGGAGACACTGCCCGGGGGATCCGCAGCAGCGCATAAAGCCCTCGGGAGCGGTGACAGGTCCGTGTCTGCCGGCAGCACCTCTCTCCCGGCTCCTTTTTTGAGGCAATAAATAACAGCGGGTGAAAATCTGCTCCGAACCCCGCCTGCTGCCCAAATAAAGAGCTAAAAAAAAAAAAAATCGCGGAGAGGGCTCAGCCCTCCCACCCCTCCGCAGCCGCATCCCCGCGGCGTTGCGGGCCTTCCCGGCCGCTGTCCCGCCGCAGCCCCGCGCCCTCCTCCCCTGCCCCCGCACTGCCGGGTTCGGGGCTTTGCAGCCCCGGTTCCGACTCTGGAGGCTCCGCAAGGCTTCCAGAGGAGCCCCGGCTTCAGGACATCCCCCCGGAGCCGGGCCCGGACCCCCCGGACCCTTCTGGTTCCGCCCGGTCCGCGCATCCCTCATCCCGGCGGTTGCCGCGGCAACCGAGGCCCGGGGCGGCTGCAGGGGGCGGGAGTTGCCGGCAGGGGGCAGCACCGGCACGAGCCTGCCCGGGCGGGGGTGCGGGGGGGGGTGCGGGGGTGCGGGCTGATTGCGGTGCGGGCAGGGTGCGGGCAGGGTGCAGGCTCATTGCGGTGCGGGCAGGGTGCGGGCTGATTGTGGTGCGGGCAGGGTGCGGGCAGGGTGCGGGCTGAGTACGGTGCAGGCAGGGTGCGGGCAGGGTGCGGGCTCATTGCAGTGCGGGCAGGGTGCGGGCTCATTGCGGTGCAGGCAGGGTGCGGGCAGGCTGCGGGCTCATTGCGGTGCGGACAGGGTGAGGGCAGCGTGCGGGCTGATTACGGTGCGGGCAGGGTGCGGGCAGGGTGCGGGCAGGGTGCGGGCAGCATGCAGGACACCCACCTCCCTTCCTGGCTGCCCTGCGCAGGGAAGCGCCACGGCAGGGCCTGGAGCCAGCCTGGCTACAAGGTGTTAAGTTTCCCTTTCACACCCACATCCCAGGCGGGGGGGGTTTTGCCCCACATGGGGAGCAGCCCCTTGTCTCTGCCTGCCATGGTGACAGCAGTGCAAGGACAGTCACTTGGGGCTGGCTGGTGACAGGCTACAGTCCCTCGAGTTGTCTGTGCAACAAAGGGTATGGACAGGATTCCCATTCCCCATGAGGAAGCTTTCAGAGTTTCTAAACCAAACTGATTCATTGGCTTGGTTGGAACCAATGGCACAACCTGGCTGCTCATAATTCCTTACCTTCCTCTTCTATCCTCGTATTGAACTTGTAATTCAAGCACCGTAGCCTTACTTGAGGCTTATTGGCAGCCACCATGACACATCTCAGAAAGATGGGTGTTCTCCTGCGTGGTCCCTCTGCCCAGTTAAGGGAATGGTCATGTCTGCTACCAGCCTGACTCAAACATGAAATCACTGTGAGGAACTTAAAGATGTTAATGGGTAAGATGGATGTTGGCTAACTCATACTTTGCTAGTAAAATACAGCTATGAGCCAAGGAAACTTGCAGTAAACATCTACACCCTTAGTACAGACTAGTACAGCACCCTTCATGCTCTGCAAACAGCCTGTCTTTAATACAGCTCCTGTAGGCTTTGTGAGAAGAGAAAGATGGGGAAAATGGCAGATAAGGTACCCAGACCTCTGGGGTAAGTTTTCTGAACAAATTGCCTGATGGTCTCACCAAGGTGCTGTGTCATGCCACAGAGTTGTAGGATTCCCACGACCCAAAAACTCTCCAAGCCCTTGGAGATGCTGGAGTGTCCTGGCGCTGCAGGAGTTAACCAGCAGGGAGGGTGGAATCTGCACAAGGCTGATTTGGGGAAAAAAAAAAAAAAAAATGAAATGCAGCTTAGCTGAAATCACGGCTGAGTGGGATTTGGTGAATGGCAACTCAGAAGGGAAACCTGTTCTAGATCGGAGCTGTGGTGCTGTTTAAGGGGCACCTTGCTGGAGCCCAGCAAGGCCTCTAACTCACAAGCAGAAACATCCCTCTGTGAGATGTGGGTTATTTATTGCTTCTGAGCTCACTGCTTTTGGCTTTCTCCTCATCTCCCTGCCTGGGAAGGTGGTGGGTGGCCATTTGAGCTGCCAACAGGTGCTGGTCCCTTATCCTGGCCACCTTAACACCACAACATGAACTTCCGTGGAGCCACCCACCCCGAGGCAATACCAAAGTTGCATTAATTTACCTCAGTGTTGAATTCTTGATGAAACTTTTCCCACTGCTTTATTATTATTACTTTGTTATTATGATATATTATTATATATTATTAAATAATATTATTATATCTTATCATTACTGCACATTTCTACACAGCAGCACCCAGGAGCTGCATCCAGCCCTGCTCTGTTCTGTGCAATCAAATCCTCTTGCTGCTGCAGCGTTTTTCCTGTAAAAGAAGCTCCATGTGCCCTATCACACAAATGTGTGCTGGGAAGCACCCTGCATTTCTCCCCTGCATTTGGAGGGCAGGGGTGGCTAGAGGTGCCCCAGCTCCCACCAAACCCTATTGCTGCATCCCCTCAGCAGCAACACCCTGACAACAGTCTCCTCCACGGACCTTTGAGCCGATGCAATTCTGCAGGTGCATTTCTGTAGCCCTTCCTGGGACAGCTTGATCCCATGCTCACACTGTTCTAGTGAAACCCTGAGCCCTCCCAGGCCTTCCTGCTGTGCTGTGGCTGTGCACACACACATATCCCTGCACACACAGCCCCAGACAGGGTATTTTTGGGTGAGGTCATGTCACAGTGTCATGATACTTCGCTAAAACCCATCAAGTTGTTGTTCCCATTAATGTCTTCTTAATCCCAGTGACTTGGTGAAGAGTGATCAGACCGCATCCTTGGCTTCGGAAAAGCTGTGGGGCTCTTTTCCCCAATTCCTGGATTTATTTTTCCTATCCAGGTGCAGCATTTTAAGGCAGGTTGCAGCTCAGCATCACCCTTTTTATTCTCTCTTGCAGTTTCTTTGCCTCACGACATCACAGAGCTTTCACAGTGCAAATAGGTCCAAGGAATAAATGAATTGTCTCAGCTATGAAATAATTAAAGCAGATGTTTTTTCCCTGCCTGGTTCAACAGCTCTATCTTGCTGTATTACACTTCCTAACTTCTGGGCTCAGCAAGTCTCTTACCCAGCTCTGTGACCCCCCTGAGCAGGTCCCACTGCTGAGTTTCCTCTGCCATTGACAACCCAACCTTTTTACACAGGGCCAAAGGCTGCTCTCGATTCCCCAGGCTAATCTGGAGTAAATCCCTGGGATTAAAATGGATTTAACCCTGTGCTGGCTGAGTGGCTGTGTTCAGCCCTGACCAATGGCATTGTCCAGGGTCTTCCGTGCTCCACATCCTCACCAAGAGCCACAGGCTGGGCAAAGAGATGCTCCCAAAAAAGACCAATAAACCATCCCATGCCCTGCAGGCAGCCATCTTTTGATGAAAAGCTGGTGAGGACCAATCCAAAATCCAGCAGAGGCTTCCCTGCTCTCCCCTGCCCTCCCCTGTGTGGGACGCAGGGTTTCCCCTCAGTGGTTTCCTCTTGGGAGCCTGGGTGAAGTATTCAGGCCCTTTGTTTAGCTGAAGCCAGGCTGAAAAGCCTGTGTGAGGAAGCTGCTTGTAGTAACGGGTTTTCTACCTGCTGGGTATTTTCTAGGACTCATGTGAATGAGCAGGTTCTGCCTCCACGGGACCTGGGCGAGAAACTCATCCTGCCCCTGACTCTGCATCCTCCTGGGAGCCTTTTCATGCCCATCCACACATGAGGATGCCATGACTGGGGTTGGGTTCTGGAGAACGGAAGGCATGAGGATGACTCTGGTCCTTGGATGGGCGCGATGGCTTGGGGACACAGGCTGTGTCACCCTCCATCCCATGCACGCCCTCCCGTGCTGCTTCCCTCCCGTTTGCCTCTCTACCTGATGCTCCTCTGCCAGGCTTGTGCCCTGTGTCTACGGGAGAACCGCCCTGTCTCGTGCCCTCAGCCCAGCTCTGTTCCCTCCCTGCCCTCCCACCCCCTGGCAGAGCTCCCGCCGCCTGCCTGGCAAAGGAGCCTGATGGGAAAAGAGAGCAGCAAACCCCAAAGACGTGTCACTGTGCTAAGTGCTTTCAGACCTTGCAGGATGTCACTGTGTCACAATTTCAGTTCATTAGGCGGCGCGGGGAAGACGCTGTGACATCAAAGCGCTCCTTTTCCCTATAGAAGCGGGAGCAGCTCTTTTGATCTCAGCCCCCAGTATCCCCCCCAGATTCATATTTACTTGTACAACCCAAACCTACGGGGGATCCTGCGCTTGATTCCACCATATGTTCTGGGGCGGATTTTGTTGCTTCCCTGGTTTTCTTTGGGAGGTGGTTTGTTGGCAGGGGGAGGAGCAAGCAGTAATTTTTATATGTTTATTTATTTCCACGCTCCCCTCTGCTCCTCAGGCACAGCAGGGGAGGCCACCCGACCTATTTTGTGTCAACCAGTCGCTTTGAAGCTTGCCACAATCAAACGCTTTTATTTTGGGGGAACCCAGCCAGCTGTTTTTTTGCCTCCTTGCTTTATATTGATTCAAGGAGATAATCCCACCGGCCCCACATTGCTTAATCTGTGAGCTGCTAATGTTGCAGGAGATATTGAAATGGTCCCCTCTCCCCTGGATTGCTGGGGTATTTATAGCTTAATGCAGAGCTTTACAGCATAACACTCATTTTCAGAGCAGCAGAGGATACGCTTGTGTGTCTAATACCACAAACTGCTCTCGACTTTAGCAGGGATATTATAACTCCAATCCAGTGCCAAAAGGTGACAGTGTACTTTATAGGACAGGAGTATTCTGCTACAATTCAGTTCCCTGTGAGTCATTAGAATGTCTAACATCAGGGTTCAGCAGCTGTCTGCACCCCAGCAGGAGCAATGGATGCTCCCTGATATTCCAAAAGGCAGGGCGGGAAAAACTCAGCAGAAGTGGGAAGCCCTGACTCCTGGGTGCAAAAAGAGGGACCACGTCTCCACAGAAAGGAGAGCAGGATCTGGCTCTCCCCGTGTTAGTGTCTGACAAAATGGAGTGGGAATGAATTCAATTCAGAGACATCTAATTTCATGAGAGACTCCCTAGGAATAATTCCACTGCAGATGCTTAAAGTGATTTCAACATGAAAAGCAGGAAAGACAGAGAAGATGATAGAAAATGACTGCAGAATTTATACCTTCCCCTCCTTCACGTAAGCCCTGCACATCCTGCGCGTGTCCTGGCATGAAAGCTGGAGAAAACCGCAGTGCACACAAACCGGTTTCTTCTGTGTTTTTCTTGCCCTGAAACAAAGGGCTGGACACTCAAGGTGTATGTAGCTGCCTGTCCTGCACCCACAGGGACCTGTCCAGGGGGAAAATCTATGGGTTTTTTTTAAATGAAGTTGGGTTTTTTTTAGCCATGTTTTAAGCGCTGCTTACCGAGTGAAAAAAGGCAATATTTAAGTCATGTGCTCTGGGTATCAGTCATTCACACCATCCTGGGGAGCTCTAGGTGATACTTCTGTGCTCTAAGTGGTGTTTGGGAAGTCAGATCTCACCAACCCTGGCACAGAGACTGTCTCTGATAAGAACACATGACCACTATTCTCTCCCTTTTTTTTTAATTTTTTTTTCTTAAACTGCATTTTTCCTTCCTGCTGTTTAGGGGGTTTAAACAGCCTTGATTTTCTGTGGCTGACAACACACCCCATATGCTATTTATCTTGTCAGAACTCTCTCCCTCTGCCCTCAGCTCCCATTTTGTTCTCATTAATAGTGATTCTGAAAAATGGGGCTAAATACTTACTTTCATATGATTTATCCAAATGTTGAACTGCGTAATTGGAGAAGCTAAGACATTATCCCTTCAGATTCTGTCAAGACTCAATTTCTGCATTTGATTTAATTTTTAGACTCATGACCCATAGCAGCACATATATTTAGTGCCTTTATGGTGGCTTGGCTGAACAATATATCTATCAGTCAGAAGTGGGAAGCTGTGTATTATTTATAAGAATTTAAATAGTCAGTGTTTTTTAAGAACACTTGTCCTTAGCATGCAGTTATTAACAGGGGGCCCCTAGATACAACAAAATTGAAAGTCAGCTGGAAGGAATGCCCTTATAATGAAGATATTTAATAACTGGCATCAGACTCTGATTTTCCTTTCGGTGACAGAAGTGACGCATGAGCAGAGGCAGGGGAGTGTTTTGAGCTGCAGAAACCTCGCCTGCCCCTTCCAGGGCCTGATCCAGCCCTTTCCTCCCCTTCCCCTCGCCACTGGAAGTTGGATAAAAGGCACGGGTGCACAGACACAGAAAATTAGGTCCTGCCTTTTTGCACTCCCACCCAGGGAGGTGCAGCCGCCGCGTTTGTGGCAGCGGGTGCTGCTGCCTCGCAGGGGTTCTGTGCATCCCTCTCCCCCTCCTCATCCATCATTTCTGCGCCTGTTTTTTTCCCAAATCACTTTTACACGGCTATGGCCCTGGTGGCCAGCTGAATGCAAATGCTTCTCTGCAGTGAAGTGTCTCCATCACACAGACTGTCAAGACACAACTCGAATGGAAACCGAGACTCCTCTGGGCTTCGGAGCCGGGTTTGAGGGGGCTGGAGCGGCCGGCCTGGGGCAGCCAGCTCAGCAACAAAGAGTGGCAGAAACCCGAGCCCAGCACCACATCCAGGGCATCCACAACACCACCCTGCTTCCCAAATCAACCCTGACACGCTGTTGAAATTGTTACTAGAACAAGTAATCAGGCTGCTAATATCTGCAAGCACCATTTTGGGAAAAAAAAAGAAAAAAGAAAAGAAGAAGATAATAGAGCACCCATCAGGGAGTGCAGTTAATGTATAAACAATTACTGTAGTTAGATGCTTAAATAAGAGCCATAGTGGCAACAATTGTGTTACTGTACAGAGGAGCACTTTACAGTACACAGGATCTCTTATTTGTGATGCTGGAATGGAAAAGAGTAACTCTATGGGGAAGCTGATGCATTTATCACCACATTTTCTTCTGCAGCCTTTTTCCTTGGCGTGAAACTTGCTCACACACACGTGTGCACACATACACATAGATGTGCACCCAGATGCAGTTATAACTTAGTATTAGACATTGCAGAAACTAAAATAATTATTTAAAGCACACTCATTTGCTGCCAGCTAGTTCATGTCAGTGGTCATCTCTCTTTTAAATACAAAGGCATTGAGCAGGCAGGACAGCTTTCTTTTCAGCAAACCTTTGAAACAAAAGCTGCCTATTGCCTTTTTCCATAAGGATCTAAGTGCTAACCTGTTATTTTGCAGCCAGCCCTGAGACTGGGCCATGGCTCTTCCCTCCTTGGGAGACTCTTGCAGAGATCAGTAAGCATATTGATTTTTATTTTTTTTATTTTTAGACTCATAATACTGCAATGATTTCCTCTCCCCTCTCCCCGGCCACCCTTATTTTCTGTAGCATTTGATGGGTTTTGACCAGCTTTAATTGCTACAAAGCTCCTGTTTTCTGTTGTTAGCACTAAATCCATAACCTGCTCTGTGCCGCATGGCAGCGGTTCGGACTTCCCATTGTCTCTTTAATCCCAGTTCCTCTCTTGTGCATCTTCCTCTGTGAGAAGGAAAAACTGCCCCAAAGCACTGAGAAAAAGCCATCAAGAACATAAAGCAAA
This sequence comes from Apus apus, assembly GCF_020740795.1. NCBI lineage: Eukaryota > Metazoa > Chordata > Aves > Apodiformes > Apodidae > Apus > Apus apus. The sequence goes on from NC_067296.1 coordinate 13,089,617, forward strand.
AGGCTGGTTGGGGCATCCTGCTTAAATACCTACAGAGCAGGAGCGTGTTTGCTGGGAGAGGGGTGCTAAGAAAGATTTTGGCTGATTTTAGTGTGGTGGAAATGGCTAAGATGGCTTTCCTGGAGTGCCTTGGATTTGTTCAGAAAGATTTCTGTCTATGCAGCCCTCTCACCTGATTGGGACAAAAAGAGAAGTATTGTCACTGCTAATTTTGCTTATGAAACCTCACCTTTTAGAAATCCCAAATTTCTAGTCAGGAAATAGTTTTCCCTGCAGTGATCACAGCTAAATTTTTCAGTGTCTACAAGGTATTTTAGTTGTTTCCCAGACTTAAATTTCAAGAAGTTAAAAAAAAAAGGGCAACATTCAAAATACTGTATCAGCTTTAACAACCACATTATCTCTCTGGTTTTGATTTGATGCCATATTCTGCATTTTAGCAGACCTCAAAACCAGTAAAACTAATCTATATCTTTGTTTTAAACAACAGTGGGGGTGATCTACCACACTATTCCTCTGGGTGTATGATAGACTGAGCAATAACAATAACCATACCTCAGGTTATAGAATGAGAGAATCAGAGAATCAGAGAATATGCTGAGTTGGAAAGGACCCATCAGGATCATCCAGGAGTCCAGCTCCTGTCTCTGTGTAGGGCACCCCAAGAATCACACCATATTCCTCAGAGCATCATCCAAACGCTTCTTGAGCTCAGGCAGGCTTGCATTAAACCTCCTTTTTGTATTGTTTCAAATTTTGACTACTTTTAGCCCAAAGTTTAACCAGGAACAATAGACACATTTCTCAGGATGAGATCAGTGAAAATCAGAGAGCTCTGCCCAATAAATAACTCTTTTCAGAGGTCAGTGCACTCGCTGGGTGTTTTCTCCACAGGTTGGGATTTGCAAAGGGCTGTGTGCTCTTTCCCATCGACTTCCATGAACTTTGCATTTATCCATTCCTCTAGTGCTCTCTGGCTCCTGTGGGAAATATCTTTAATGCTGGAAATCCTGAGGTTAACTAGCTACAAATGCTATTTAGTTATTAAAAGCCTTGGTTGGTCTCCAGGCTGAGCAAGGTCGGGTTTCTCATCCAGGGAAGTCAGGGCTTTGCCTGGGGAAATGCAATCAGCTGAACCCGAAGGGTCCCATCATTCCCTGGCAGAGCCACCAACTCCTCTTTGATGGCATCAGGGATGCAGGAGACCTCAGCCTCTCATCCCAGTGTCCTTCACTGCAGTGTCCAGCACATTTCAATTGCTCTTATTAGGGGTTTTTTAATTATATCACATCTTTTTTTATGGTCAGACAGTCAGCTGTCAGCATCAATTATGAGAGTTAATATTGATGTCCTCTTAAAAGAGTTTTAAATATTAAAGGGAAAAGGGACTTGCTCTGGGCTTCCTCTCTTTGTGGTGTTGGTCAGTGAAACCTTAGCTCATCAAACAGTTGTCACAGTGATTTTGTGTCCTGGCTGATGTGATGCCTGAGCGGCAAATGTTGCTGGAATTGTTCAAATGAGCAAACTGCAATTATTAATTATGCTAATAATCATGACTCAAGATAGCTGCTCTGAGGAAGACAATAGCTGAAACTTGCTCCTGCTGAAAGGGGCAGAGGAGGAGCCTTCGCCTTTGTTGTATTTAGAGGCTCTACCCAGGAAAAAAAATCTTCCTCCACTTTCTTGGGGAAAAAGCCACTCACACCTAAGCCCAGAAGCCTCAATATGCATATCTTTATTTTAACCACCATCCTATTTATTGATTGTTCTCTGCAATTACACAGTGCTGTATTTATTTGCATCAGTGCTCTGCTGGGCCACATATTAAAGCTCCCTTCCTCCAGAGGTGGCTCTTTAGAAAAATGCTTCTGATTTCCCCTCAGAGTATGAGGTCAATAGGCCATAACTTATGATTTTGAACCTATAGCCAGACCTAATTTATGGATCACTTCTGGTTTCTTGTGTTTAACTGTTTCTGGGAGGAGGTTTAATCAGAGAGACAGAGCAGAGCCATTGTGCACAGCTGAGATCCAGGCTATAGGGCAGAGGGACCTATAGATTGTAGCAAAGCTCAATGCTATAACTCATTCAGATCAGCTTCTCTATAAATTATGTAGAGTTCTTCTGAAAAATGTTTGCTTTTCCGAATATAGCTCTAGATTATCTCACTAAAGCAAGGAAAATGTTGTTAAGAAAAAGTCAGTTCTCACCTAGCAGGAATTAATTTCCATTTGCTAAGCACAGAGAGCATTTCATTCTGAAATGTTGTTTATTGGACTAACATTGACAAAATATGGATTTGCCTTTCTCACTCTCTAACATCTTTGGCAATATTTGCTGTGGATGAAAGGTTAAGGTTTTTACATTACAATATGTAAACATTTTTAAAAAAATGTCTCCTGATCCCCAAGGAGAGGGCAGCTTGTGTTGCCTGGCACGGGGTGCAGGATCAGCAAAGGCAGCGAGCGTTTGAGCTGCCCTCCCTGTACCAGCCCTGGAGCAGCACACGCTGTTTGCTTTGCAGCTAACTCAGGTGTTCAGCAGATTTTTGGGACAGATGCAGAGAAAACTCGGCTGTGGGGACACAGAGGCTGCCTGTGGGGCTGCAGCAAGGTGGGCTGGGGCCGTGCATGCCTCATGCATCGCTGCATTCCTGACTGAACTGCCTCAGCAGAGCTTGGGAGCCATCCCCCTGTGCTTTGCATCACCAAAACCATCTGCTAGAGTTGTGCCTTGCATCGCCTGGGCCTCTAGAGGTAGCAGGGAGAAAAGAAAAGGAAAAGAAAAAAGGAAGGCAAAGTGAAATTCTTCCATGGAAAGAAGCTATAAATAAATAAATACTGAAGTAAAATTTAACTTGTTCCATCCTGAATGAAGTTTTTGCAACCCCCAACCCAGATCAGAACTGACTGATGGTATTGGGTGCCCTGAGGTTTGATGGGTGCCTGGAGGGATAGTGAATGTGCCAGGGAACAAATAAACTGCCAAGAGCTGCTGATGGGGTTGGGACACAACCCGGTGCTGGGCGCTGCTATCAGCAGCCCTGCGGCGTGGGGCTGTGTCAGCGCCTTGCCATGAGAACCCAGGCACCTGGGATCTCAGGAAACCTGGCAGGAAAAGTGTCATGGATCCACGGCTGAGCTGCTGCTCTCTCCCTGGGGCATGGGCTGAGCATCCCGGGCTGCTGCACATGTGCAGTGAGTGTGTGAGTGCTCATGTCTGCTCACGGCAGGCTCTGACCCCCCCCAAGGGCACCTCAGCATCATGAGGTGTGTCGGAGATGAACCCACAGCCTTTACTTCTGGATTTATGGCTGCTACTGATCCCAAGCTAACCTTTTGCCATCACAGTGTCTGAATGTAACTTTGGGGATTAATAAACAGGAAAAGTCAGGACCTTAACTGTCAGGAATGTAGTAGATGTGTCCGGCACTAAAACCAACAGCCATAAACCACAGAGGAATCCACTTCACCCAAAGAAAAACCAGCTACCTACTGTCTAGGGTTAATAGTATCAAGCCAACATGCTGAGAGACCTCAGCCACTTCCACGGGCTCCATGGAGCAGGATCCCAAGGAGTTAAAACTAAGTCAACCTCCTCGTGCTTTTTATGTCATAACTCCCCCTTTTTTTGTCTGTGTGTGTATGTGACCAAGCCAAGTTCTTTTTTAGCTCTACCCTTTTGAAAACTGCTGGTTACAGATAAATTAAAATGCCAGAACTGAAATTGCCCACGTTGGCCCCTAAGGGATCCTGCACTGTCATCTTTCATTAGATGCTGATAGACCAAAAGCCCAAGGCAAAGTGAAAGCTGGTTCCTAAGAAAGGGCTCAGAGCCAGGAGCTGCATCTCTCTGCTGTAATCTTGCATCTCTGTCCTTTCAAGTTTAAGCTGAGCAATGTTTTCTTGGACATGTCTGTTTTCATACTGCGAATTTCAGTCATAAAATCAACAGCAAATACGAACTGGGTATTCCACAGAGTCCTAAATTGTCAAGACAAGCCAATGCATTTTCTTGGAGCAATCTGATGGTTTTGTCTGGTGTCAGCCCTTACATCCTCCAGTGCAGATGATACATTTGGACGGTTTAATAAAGAGCTGTTTAGAAATGTGACTTTTTTTTTTTTAAATAGAGTCACATAATCTTTCAGTAACAAAGGTGGGATTTTCCTAACATGTTTTCCATCACTTTGAAGCAGGGATGGTTGCTTGGTGGTGTTTGTGAAGCGCAACACGAAGGTGAAATGGTCTAGTCTAGGGGAAAAAAAAAAAAAGGCTAAAATGATGCCTGCACAAGGAGCATAATGAACCGTAAAGGCCAGTGACTTTCCAGCATCCTTTCAGTTTGGATTTGAATTAGAGGTGTGCTTTGACTCAGAAAAATGGGGCTTGTCCTGGGTGTGTGTGGGCAATGAAGGCAGGACAGGCTGTGGCTGGAGCCTCCCAAGGGACCAAAAGCCCAAATTCAATTCCCTACAGACAACTCCAACTGCCCTTTGGTGTTATCCTCAAAAGATAAAAACTTCCTCATGTCCCCAGGAGCTCTGATGGGGTGAGGAAGAGGAGGCTCTTGGGGATATCATCTCTGTGTCACCTTATCCATACAAAATCCTGCTGAGGAAATCAAGATGGAAAATCATATCGGGCTGCTTGGTCATTGTTACCTTTGGATGGTCACCAGTAGCAGTTGGTAGAATATGGTGGTTTTGAAGTCATGCTAAGATGTAGAAAGCCTGGAGAAGCCAGCCCAGTTGGGTTTGCTCATCTTTGGCTCTAGCTAGTGAAAGAATTTACTCCATTTCCATCCACCTACTTCTATTTATTTGTATTGACTTATGGTAGACAAAAGAACCATCTTAGATGTCTCTTAATCTCCTGGAGTTGGCAAGGCTTTTGTTTTCACACCGTTATATCTGTACACTTCTAACACTGTGGTTTTTTGGTTCTTTTTCTTCTAGCTGCTCGGAATTAACTTTTGTTCTGTGTATACAACACAAAGCAAACAACTGCAGAGCCCAGTGTGGGTGCTCTACTCTCTGCAGCAGGTAGGGCCCCTTCACTGTGTGGCATCTGCAATTGAGTGAGGATCTGAAACCATAACACAAAGTAAAGAATACTGGAAAATATATTGTTCCAAAAGTTATTGGGCAAGGCCATGGGGAATTAATTTTCATGGCACTGCAGCTCCAGAGGAGGCCATAATAATGAGCTGCACTTAGCAAAAGCAAATACCTGTGATAACTCCATGGAGGTGCCCAGGGCTTGGGCTGCTGTGCTAGGTCAGCCATCGTGTGCTGGACACCTTGAGATCAAGCAGCAAGAGGAAGAATTTTGGCTTTAGTTCTAGGAATTTCTGCTGTCTCTGAGTACTTTGTTGCAAGTGGAATGGGTTTCTTACCAGGGCAAACTTGTCACGCAACAACTTAGCATTTTGACTGTAGACTTTCCTTCACTGCATTCCAAAGGCTTGCTTCAAACCTGCAATGAGGAATGTGCCTCCATGGTCTTAACTGAGTTTCACTCCTTCTCACTTTTAACATAAATCTATGCTCATGCACTACAGATGAAGTTTCAGCTATCCTGCCTGTTGCCAGAGGCTTAATCTCATGTGTGTGTTCTAAACACAATGAGAAGAGTGAAAAGGATCAGATCAGACTTTGGCTCTCATTTTGCTCTCACTTCTCCTGACTCTGAAGATACTTTTTGCAGACTGGGATTCACCTGGAGGGGTGGAGCAGGGTGTGTGTGCACCCAGCAAGCCTTCATGATGCCCAGAGAGGATGGAGCTGCATCTCCTTGGCTGCTCTTCCAGCCTCCCCAGCATCCACACTACATTGAAAGGACATGCAAAAAAAACAACCAAGACTCCAACCCTTTTCCAAAAAGCACCTGGGAACAGCTGTCAGGCAGCAATACTGCCTGACATGGAGCAAACTGGGGTGATTTCTCCCAGTGGTGAGCAGAGATGGGTGCTCTAAAGAAGCTGCTCTGGCCTCCGAGCAAAGGTGGTGGCAGCAGAAGCTGCAGGGTTGCAAGGAGGGCAAATTTGGTCTAAAATCAGAAATTCCGTTTAGTTTCCTGGCTTACGAAAGAGGATAATCACATTCCCTTTACATGGGTATCACGCCATTTAATTAGTAAATGATTAATTTGTTAATGATTTCCCTGGCATGGAAAGCACTACTGAACAGCTTCTTTTCCCAGCCATGGAAATCTGCAGCAGAAGGGAGGTACATCTGCACTTTCTTGAGGCCATGTCTGGTTCCTCCCCCATCCCTCCACTGCTCTGCCCAGCTCTGTCCTCTTGGTGGATGCAGTGAATGAAAAGCAGCTCTGGGAGCTGGTTCCTGCAGCACCTCTGCACTGGGGGCCAGCAGGTTTCTGTGGAGCTGAGCCACAGCACTGCCCTCTCTGAAGTGGAAAGAGAGAGAAGATGGGTGAGGGCTGGAAACTGAGTGCCAGCCCTCCTGGCATCCACTGTTGCACCTAACTCAGAGCCATCTACAGAAGATCCAGGTTTGCATAGCAAGTTTCAACATCAAACGTATCGTCCTGCTCTATAAACACTCAAATGACTCAAATTCTGGTTTAGTCACCCTTCCGGCAAATCAGATTATCAGTGGAAAGAGAAGGCAGCAGAAATGGATTGCAGCCCTGCTTAAGAAAAGGGAAAGACCCATTAAAGCCAATTTCTCCCATCAAGAGGAAAGGCTGTTTGAAAAACAGACCAAAACAAGCCTAGCTCCCTTGCAAAGGGAGTTGATCAGAATGACATTTTCTGTAAAAAGGATTGATGAGGGATCATGAAGAGGCTGGGGCTGAGTCCCCAGGGCAGTTTGCACCTTCGGAGCACACGCTGCAGCATTCCCAGCCCCTGGTGTGGCTGCTTCCCCACCTTCCTCGGGCTCCCAAGGGGTAAGTTTGCTACAGAGACAGATGGAAAACTCCAGAAAGGTTTCCCTTTTCCTGACCCCACTCCAAAGCTTCCCTGACCAAGATGAATGTGCTCCCTGGCCTCTGGGAGCAGCCCAGGTTTCAGGCAGCTTGATGGCAGCAGAGACAGGGCTCACACCTGTTCTTTGCTGTGGGTTCTGCCTTTTTAATTCTCATGAGCAGCTTATCTGCCTTTCCTTATCTCAATCCTTCCCTTCTTTACATGCCCTTCTTACCCTAACCTTCCTGCCAGCCTTTTCCCCAGCCCAGCTAAAACCTCCGTGCTGGGACTGCCCCTTTTATAGGTTTTTGCCTGAAGTCCCATGACTCCCAAGCAAGTGCTTTTTTTAGGGCTCTTGACTTAAAAAAGCTCCAGTTTGGGAGCTCAGTGGTGAAGTACAACTCTGACAGCAGCATTGTGGTGTTGGAAAATAATTTGCAACAAAGGGGAGCAGAGCTGGAGCCCTCACATCTTGAGTGGCTTCATATTCCTTAGGAAAGCTTAACACACAAATACACTGTGCAAAAGCCATGTATTTGGCTCTTTGCAACCTGGTGAGATTGGCTTAAAAATAATGAGGTTTAAAAATAGACTAAAATACATTTTGGGCAACTTTCAGCCACTCCTTGGCTTTGGAGTTGTTTTCTCTTTGGCTCTGGGGGCCACTTCAATCCCATTTCCGAGTTCTCCTCCGTACCCTGGAGGTCCAGACATCTACTTGAAGAAATCAAATCAAATCTGAGCTTGCCAGAAACCCCACAAAAAGACTGATCATTTTAAAACCAAACAAAATCTTCCCTCCAAATGGAAGCCCAGTCCAGCCTGACAACAAGCCTCACAAGCTGGCACTGCAGCCCTCCTAGCGAGGCATCCTTGCTGCTGAGTGCTGCTGCCTCATTAACATGCATACTGTAATCTCATTTGCTCCAGGATTGCTTTGATGTTAATTCCAGCGTTTTGGTGCAGTGTGGTACTGCACTTTGTGTTTCCAGGCTAGCATCCCTCTCTTCTGCAGCCCAAGCCTTTTCTTTCCATGGAGTCTGCTCTTGCTGTGCCCACTAAGGCATCAGCCACTTTCACCCTCCCAGCTTGTGGCTGTGCCCCCCCTTTGCAGCCTGGCCCCACACGGGTTGTACTGCTTTCCGTATAATTTTATCTCTCTGTAGTTTCTCATCCTTTCCCATATTTTTTTCAAACCATGTGCACCTTTTCCCCAAGCCCCATGACTCCTAGAAGGGATGTTCAGCCACGAAGTTTGTCTAGTCTGGGGACGAGGGGATGAAATCCAGATTCATCCTGCTCTGTGGGTTTGCTGGATGGCTCATGACCAAACCTGCTCAGCCCTGCTCCTGCAGCCTGGCTAGTCTGTGCTGTGATGGTGGGGATGGCTTGGGAGCAGAGAGGATGGACAGACAGCATTTTTGTAAGGGACAGACAGCATCCTTGCAAGAATGTCCACCGAGTCCTGGGCTCTCCAAACACACCCTCTGTTCCTGGGGCTGTTTTGATGGCTAGAGGAGAAGGGCTGTGGGATGTCCAGCTAGAGCAGGAGCTCTGAACCAGCTGCCATCTGCTCACCAGCTCAGGAGAAACACACAGCCCTGGGTGCAGGCTGGGGGCTGGTGAGCACTGCCTCTCCAGCACCCCGTGCACATGCATTGGTTGGAGATCACACCCCCCCTGGGACACACTGGCCTCCTCTTTCTGGGTGTCCCTGAGTTAGAGAAGCCACCGGGTGCACACAGAGGAGTAAATGCCATTTACTCCAATGAAAAAATAAAGAAAAGCAAAGGTGCTGCACAGATCGGAGGCAGATGTCAATCGAGGCAGGGGAAGGGGTGGAGTGCATGTCATTTCTGGGAGCTGTTACCTAGAGAGCCAGATGTGTGCTGGGGTTGGCTGGGGCTGCTGTAAAGAAGTTTTGTTCAAAGCAAGATGGGGACTTCTCCTCCCCACAAAATCAATCATTCACACTCTCCTCAGGTGAAGCTTCCAAATATCCCAAGTGTTTAAGACCATGAGGGCTCGGAGCTACCTCAAAACATGGGCAGACTAGAGAAGCCAGTCTGCTTTATTGTCTGGGAGATCAATGACTTTAATAATTAGCATCTTACTTACACATGATTTCTGTACTCAATTTGAATCTTAATTAGCAATGGAGAGGGGGATTTAGAAACCTTAGCACAATGCTGTGTCTTCTGCCTATTCACAGGAGGAGACCCTTGAGAGAGACCCATGTCAAATCTGCTACCCCATTGGGGACCTCACTCTGCTGCTGCTCCCTGAGGAACTCTCACTCCCCTCAGGGAGGACACCAGGGCTGGAAGGTCCCACATCCAAGTCACTGACACCCACACTGCCCCAGACCACAGCCCCAGCCTGCAGAGACAGGGGCTGGACAAAGGGTCACACACCTCAGGTGCCCACTTGACACGTGTCCCCACTTTGCAGGTGCCACGTGTCCCCAGCACCTTCTGCTAAAGGAAGGTGTGACCAGCCCTGGGGACACCTCTCCTCATAGGACAGGCTGCAGGGGGGACAGGACAGTTTGGATGCAGCGAGGCTAAGGGTGCTGCCTGAAGTGCTCCACAGCTGTAAAAATCCACTGTAATTTAGGGAGCAAGCAGGGGATGGAGGGGCTGGCGGCACAGGCAGGCAGCTTTCAACCTCAGCCCACATGTCTTTACACAAGGACATGCATTAAAAAAATGTGAAGCATTTGAAGGCCACCATTTTAATTAAACTGATTTAGCATCCGAGCTTGTGAGGGGAGCGGGGCTGGCAAACACAAAGGAGCCACACAATCACTTTGGCTCCATTGTTGACGGGCTTTTGCTCTCTGTTTGTACAATAACCTATTGAACTTTTCTAGACTGTAATTCTATACAGAATAGATCCTTGCAGGAGGCTTTTTTGGCAGGGAGCACTGAAGGCCTTGAATCAATTTCACTTTTCCAGCGTGGCTGTTTAATGTATTGATACCAGCTGGAAAAAAAAATAAAAAATAAAAAGGAATCAATGTTACTTTTATTTGTCCTGAGCTGAAGCCTTTTGGATCTGTTCTTTGTGACACTGACACCATGCAGCGTGTGGCTATTGTCCCACCTTTGCTAGGAAAAGCAAAGGCTGTTAATGTGAAACAAGGCTGGATTTTTCCACAGTAAAACTTCCCAGTTTTGCAAAGGCTTAAAGCCTTTTATAGCAAGAGAGAAGTCCAGCACCGGCAGCAGCACATGGCTTAGCTGCTTGCTGTAGTGGTACTGAGGTGATGCTGGGACTGGGAATGCACAGCCAAGGTGGTGTTGAGGATCAGGCATGGCCCTATTGCTCAGGAGCACACCTGGAGCTGGACACAGTCACTCCAGACAGGGCTCTGCCAGGTCCTCAAAGAGGACCTGATTTAAAAACAACCCAGGGTCTGGCAGCACAGCTGGATCCAACACCCCCACCCTGTGTGTCCTGGGCACAGTGTGTCTGTGCAGTCTCAGAGCAAGTGTAAGAAAAGAGAAAGCATCACCATGGCTGTGTCCCAGCCTGGGGTGGGCTGGCAGTGAGGTACAGCCCACCACCACCCTTCCAGGTAGGAAGGAGCTGGGGGATGTCCACAGCTTGGGTAAGGCAGCAGGAGAGTGCAGGCTCTGGAGCAGGGGATGTGAAGGATGCACCAGAAGCATTCCCAAAAGACAAGGCTGTTAATTGTTATTTAAGCAATCAAGCTGTTCCAGATTGCCTGGGGTGAAGCAGTGGTGGTGGAAGGTTTCTTACTGCCAGAGTGACAAGTGGCATCACTGAGGCCCCTTTTTGCTGGGAAACTTTTGCTGGGAGTATGAATAAAAGCTGGGGGCTGCCCCAGAGCCACTGGTGTGTGCAAACTTGAAGCACCTGGGAGAGAAACCAGAGAAACCTGCCAAAAGTGAGCACACAGAGGGAAAAAAATCTCTCTGGGTTCAAGTCAGGCTTCCAGACAGAACCAGGAAGGAGAACCAGGATATGTCAGACCTGCCCTGGGCTCCCAGGCATCTCTGCTGAGCCAGCACACCTTTTCCAGCCCCAGCAGAGGAGCATTTCCCTGCACCAAGATAATATGGTGCATACGAACACACACACGTAGAGCTGGGGGTGTGCTTGGTGACAATTGCCAGTTTTCCTAGGAAAAGGAAAGGCTGTATTTCATAAACCCTTAAGTGACATAAAAGCACAAATCCTGCTGCCTTACACTGTCAGAGCATTTTTGTGTCACAGTTTGCCCCAAAAGAAGAGGAGGCTGGTCCTGCAGCAGTTAATTACAGGAAACAGGGCGACTGCTTTGAATGGAGTTTCACTGGCTGGAGGTCTGCCCTGAAGATTTAGGCTTGGGTTCAAAAAGCAGCTGCTTTTGAAGGCAAGCAGCTTCCTGCCCTGCCATTTACCAGGGGGAGAGAGGGTAAAACACATGCCTAAAATCTATGTATTTCTGTATGCATCCCGAGGTCTGTGCCTCCCTCTCTGCTCAGAAATCCAAGCCCTTTGGTATCCCTGTAGTGACTCCTGCCAAAGGGATCTGGGAAACAAGGTCACTGAGGTGCTGCAGAGTACATCTGCTCTTCACTGAGAGCAATTTTGGACAGACAAAGAAAAATCCACCTGAGGAGGTGTTGGTGAACCATATGACGTGCCTGTGAGTTGAAGCCCTGTGTCTCCAAACTTAGCTGGGATAAGGAAATAAACGGCAAGGAAGCGGCTGATGAGGTGGCACGGACCTTCCAGGAGCTGCATCCAGGCAGGATGGGGCCCATGGGGATAAATGCCCTGGAGCATCACCCATCCATGCAGCCCCCACCCTGCCACACACGCCATGTATGCCTGACCCTCAGCATCCCCTTCCTCCCCTCCACTTATAAATCAGAGCAGAATTAATTCAGGCGCCGCGTTTTATTTGATAAACCTCAAAATATGTAAATACCAGGCTCTCTTCCTACAGTCGCTAAAACAAATGGAAAACACATTTATTAGCATAGAGATGAGTTTAATCAAATCAGCGGCGAGTACAAATTAGCCACAGGAAACGTAATGAGCTGGGAATTAATTAGCAGCATAATGGTAATAACTTTGCCTGCTGATTACCTTGTGGCCATGGCTCTCCCCCAGGGCTTTCCATGGGTTCTCCAACAGCTGATCTTTTCTGTTGCAGGAGCCCGTGAACTGGAACAGCATGGCCGACAGCTCCCATGCAACAGACTGGAGGAGGGGAGGGAGAAGGAGGGAGGGAAAAAAAAAAAAAGAAGCCCTGTGAGAGACCCACTGCCTTTACATTCCCAAGCCACAAACGTGTTTTATTCACCTACTTATTGCTCTCCCGCTTTGTCCTGCCAGGCTGAGCGTCCCTCCGTGGTTCTGCTGTGGCGTGTGGGGCTGCTGCCCTCATGGGTGATGGGTTGGGTGGGACTTCTGGGTCACTTTCACCAACTGAATATCACCTCCCTGGCCAGGCGCAGGGCAGGGCTCAGAGCCCCACAGCAGCCACCCTGCACCGCGGGGTTATCTCGGTGCTTTCAGCATCTGCTGCTAGGGGGTGATGGTGGATCTGACTTGTCTGAAAACATATGTCCAGGCTGTTTGGGATAGGGGCTGAAGTTGCCTTGGGAAGGGCAGGAGTGAAGTGACCCCCGGAGACTCAGCTGTTTTTTTTTCAGGAGCTGATTTTCCATGAGGAAGGGACAATTGGTGCTCCCGGGGCTTTGTAAAGTGCTGGGCTTGTAAATTAACTGTTTGACACCAACAGTGATGGAGAGCTGTGGGGGGCAGGGGCTGGATGGAGGAGAGGGGCAGTTTCTCTTCTTGATTTATTTGTATTCCTTCTGCAGTGCCTCTTCTCCTAACACCTGAGCAGTCCAAAATAACTCGGGCAGAGCCTTCCAGTGCTGGAGCTAAAAGCACTTCATAAGCCTTAATGAATCAAGCTGTGCAACAGCCCGGCGAGGAATTATTATTCCCAATGGTGCAGGAAAGTTAAGGGAAAAATGCTCACATTTGGGGGCCTTCATTTAGATGCTCCAGTCCATCTTCATGTCCTTCACCCAGCAGCTTCCCATTCATGGGACTGCATCCAAACTTGAGAAGTATAAAAAACCACAAAGCTAAGTTAAAAAAAATAAGCCAGGCCACACACTGAGGTGTTTTAGCCGGGATCTGAGGGAGAATTAAATGAGCATCTAAGTTTGAAATGTAATTCAAAGTGATATCTGCAAATTGTATGGATGCTGGAAAGTGAGAGTGCTGCTCCTAGGTTGCTGGCACCTGCTGAAGATCCTCTCTGCTTTGGACACTTGGCTTCAGCCTGTATAAATGCTCCATGAAACAGAGGGAGGACGATCAGGTGAAGGCCCAGAGCTGACAGGGACGCAGGGATTCTTTTTTTCCCAGGGAGATGGTGTCAGTTTGGACTCATGCATCCCCCAGTCCCCCGGGCTGTCAGTGGCTTCTCATATATCAGGCTAGTGAATCCAAGATGTGATGCTAATCTTGTCACTCCAGCCTCTCTACACCAGCCTCGACCATGCCAGTTGCTTGGACCATCTCGGGCAGACGTTTGATTGGAGCTGTCAGGAGCTGGTGGATTGAAACTGATGCAAACAAGGAAGAAGTCAGCACTTTAAAAGATGTCTTGGTTTTGTATGGGAAAGGGCAGAGGTTCTTTCATTTACTGGAGACAAAAGAGGCAGGATTTTCACACTTTACAGAGCATGTCTGTGCTAACATGAAAGTATCTGCACTGTGGGGTTTAACTCCAGGAGGCTTCAGAGAAGCAAGGGTTTCTCTCAACACTGAGGTGAACTTAGACTGAAATGAAGGCTCTGCTTGTCCTTAAGCATAGAGAAACTTCACATTCAGCTCTGGTCTTTGGAGCTGGGGCTCTGTTCTCCTGTTTAGAGATCTTAGTATAATCCATATCTGACCTATGGATGCAAAAAAAAGCAAGTTGGCATAGAAATTCCTGCTTAGACACCAAGACAGAGTTTTCCTAAGTCCTCAGTGTTGTCCTGACTTTGTGTTTTCAGGCATTTCTGGGTTATTCACCATTGTCTTTAATTCAAACAATGTTGGGTCAGTGATCCTACCAACATCTCCCTGACCAACTTGATCAAACCCACCAATACCAGCAGCACTGACAGCAACACCTTGCCTCAGCAAGCTGCTTGAGGGAAGAATTTGACATCTTGACAGTTGTCCCTGAAAAGCCTCACACGTCCCTTTAAATCCGTGAATCAGAGGAAAGAAGATGAGCCCTGCTGTGCTCCAGATCAGACCTGCTTTTGTGCAGGGACTGAAATGCTTATTTAAAAGTCCCCAAACCTGGTCACAAATGGTAATCCACTCCCCATGGGAGGTTTTGGTGATGTGGGAACCTCTGTGGGAGCGTTTGCGCCTTCCAGAGAAGGAGAACTTAGACAGAGCAACTATTTCGAGCCCACCCTGCAGAGGGAGGTGGGAGAGGGTTGTTTGCACAGACATTTTCAGCATATTTCAGAAGTCCTCCTTTCAGGAGACAGTGCTGACTGCCCTGATAGTGGCTTGGCTGGGTTCAAGCCCTCCTGCTACTGGCTGGGTTTGTACCCAGTGTTGAAGGGTATCCAAACCTGATGGCCACTTTGAGTTCCACAGCAGATATCAGCTACTCTCAAAGGCCATCTCTGGGATGCTCCCCTAAGGACATCTCACCCTGCAGAGTCAGGGCAACAAAGGCTTGACTTCTGGTCAAACTTTTGTGGCTTCAGTTAAAGATGCTCAGTTTTTTTCGCTCCTTTTAATGCCTTGGATTTTATTTTTCTTTTTTTCCAAGGGAGCCTGTTCAAGTTAACACAATAGATAAAGCCATGAGTTGTAGTTGAAGAATCCTGTATTTTATTATAGTGGATAAATAATATCTCACCCAGAGGGAAATGGGAGAACACAAGGTCACCCAGCATGCCTAGAGCTGAGCCTGAATAGGAGGTCTAAGTTGCTGGCTTGTGCTCCAGCCTCCTGTGCAGCCTGTGCTTCTTTCTGAAGGCAAAGGGTTTTTATTCTTCAAAGTGCCACTTCCCTTTGCCACCTGCAGTCAAATATGTTGCTCTAAGATGCACGCCATGAGCTGATTTTTGATTCATGAGAGCCTGAACCAACACCAATCATAAGAGAATTGCCAGCGATCATAAAATATGAAAGGTTTTGAAGAAGGACTCTACAGCATAGCGAGGTCTGCAGCAGCTTTCTGCTGCAGAGCCAGAGGGGCCAAATCCAACTCTAGTTTATTAATGAAAATGTGGAAGTGAGAGCAGTGAAAGCAGAATTTGCCCCTATATATTCAAGGCTACCTCGTTCCACAGAAGCTTTTAGGAAACCTACCACTTTAAGCATAAACACAAGACAATTTTGTTTTCATGCCATTTTCTTGCCAATGCTTTTTCTTAAGAATCTGTAGGGCTGTCATATAAAATATGCCTTCGTTTGTTCTAATTTAGATTACGCATATTTGTCCTCAGTGAATGATTGATTAAGTGCTCTGATCTTGACTGCTATGTTAGCAGCAGGGTATCTGTGCAAGGGGCTTGGAAACCTCATTGGATAAATGGTAGAGATGAAATCTTAGCTGTTACAGATCTGGTTTTCTTTTTCACAGCCAAGGCAAATGCTGTCTCCTTTGCAATAACAAACATGCTTTCTGATGCGTTCCAGGACAGTGCTGAGCCTGACTTTGTTTCTTCATGGAGGGGCTTTAAGCTGTCACAATACCATGGCACCAAACTCTTAATGTCACGGATATCACTGTAAAGTGGGTGTCTCTGAGTTCACTGGATCAGTTGTGATTTACACTGATGGAACTGAAAACAAAATGTGTCTCGCTGACATCTGCCGAGTTGCTCTGATAAAACCAGCATATAAGCAGCACCAGGGAAAAAGATATCTCTGTGCAACTGAGCTCATTCAAGGCATCAAGCACGGTTTAGCAGGACTGCCCAAAATGGAAAACCTCCTTTAGGGGTTAGTTACCCTGTCAATCTCACTTGAACATCACTGAACCTGAGCTGTGTGCCAATATATTGTTCCCCAGAAGAGCTAGGAGATATTTTCTTGCTTATTCATATGATCTCATGTCCCATACTTCTTCTGGGAAGTTATGTCAGGCTGAGTTTGGTCATCTTTTCATTTGGTTGTATTTATGATCCAGAATTGGCACAACTAAAGGTACCTGGAAAGATGAAAATTTTAAAAAAAAACAACACCAAAACATGTAGTTTGCTTTCCTTTAATACATCTTTTTTTTCTAACACTGATCCATTGCGTTGTCTTTGGAGCACTGAATTGCTAGGAAGATGGTGTAACACACCAGGCAATTTTCTAAAGAAAAGAGGATTTTAATCTCCTTTTCTCTTTCTGAAACTTCTCTCAGACATTCTTGGAGCTGTAGAGAAAGCTTTCAAGACCATCAGAATAAATGGTTTGTTTACTGTGATGCTTGAAACCTTGGAAAAAGAAGAAAGAAAGGATAAAGAAGAGAAAATCCCTGTACCTGCTGGCTTCCAAAAGGAGACAGATGAGGTGTGAGCTCCAGAGAAGATATTCCAAAATCTGCTTTACTGTCACAGTGGAGCAGAGTAAACCAGTAAAAAGATAAACAAAAAGTTAGTGACCCCAGGGGTGACAGCAGGACTCAGAATCCTCCTTCTCAAGGGGGTAGATTGTAGAAGTACCAAAAGAGGGAAGCATACATTGCAATCAGGTCTGTTTGGGCTCCATTTCCCTTGATTAGGGTATCATGGTTGCTATTAACTGCACTGATTTGTTCACACATTCCAGCTCATGCAGATGTGATGGCCACGGGCAGGACCTCAGGTGTCTCCTGAGCAGATGTCCAGACTCAGTCACCCAACCCTGAGCCCTTTCCCCAGGAATACCATGGCCTGTAGGCACGGATGGGCGTGATGGAAGTGCTAAGCTGTGTTAATGACACTGACTTATCATCAGGCTCTAATGCTGCCTCCAACGGATGTCACTCCTGTGTATGTTCCTGCAGATCAGCTGGTAATTACACTTGGATCCAAAGTAATTACCTTGAGACTTGCACTCAGGTTTAGAAGACAGAAATAACCACACACTCGCCTGGTCCCACACGTAGCACTTGTGATGTAATTTAATAGCCAGCTACCTAGATGAAAGCAAAGAGGTATTTCTCTTATATTTGTGCCCTTTTAAATTAAACATGGGGGGTTTTACCTCTGAAAGGAGCAGGGGCCCCTGTGCCACCCGCCTGCTTTTTCCCACTCCAGCACCCTCCTCTTTTCTTGACAAAACGAAAAGCTCTGAAGCAAAATAAATATTTATAAGCTCCTCCTGGTGTGTGATTGTTTTGACAAGACAACTCAAGCAGGTCTTGTGTTGGCTTTACTCTCTGCCCTATTTAGATTTTAGGCAGGGAAAAAACAGCCCTCTAAAGGCTGCAGGAAGATGAGGTGTTTGGATGAATTCAGTGGTCTCTGGGTGGGGAAAGGAGGGACCATCCCCTGCTGAGGTTTTCCAGGTCACATCTGCCTGTGAGTTTCCTCTTCAGCCTCTGAACACCAAACACCTGGACAGCTGTAGCACCACATTAAGCACACTTTTTTGATGAGGAGCTCAAAGGCGAGGCAGACTGAGCCTGCAGCCCCCTGTAAAAGGGTCCAGTCACTGGCTGCAGTTCTGGTTCCCAAGTGTCCATTAGCAAAACATGCAGCTTTTTTATTATTTCATATAGAATTTACATCTTCTGCACTCCCGAATAAGCTTCTGCAAATAATGTTCTTCCTTCAGGGTGAGTAGCTTATTTTGGTAAGGAAAAGAAAGAGTCTACTGTGATCTCTTTCTTTTGGCAATGTCTGGGTAATCATTGCTCATAATAATGCCATCCCAGATGTTGAAACATCTCCTGTATTAATTTTACCCAGAAGATAATTTCCCTTAGAAATCATGTGCAAATCCCCTGTTCTAATTTAAGAATTAATTCAGTGCACTAAATCTTAGCACTTCATCCTAGAAATGTTTTGCGGTGTCTGTTAACCCTTTGCAACAACAACAACAAGAAGCCTGAAAGGGAGATTTAGGGATTTAACTAAGTCTGTCTCTCTGTTTCAGCCTAACACACAATATTTGGAAATGAGGGTCCCCCTTGACACCTAGAGCCTACCTGCTTGACTGATTTCCTTCTCCTCAGAGAACTGCAAATATAAATTGATTTGTTATGGGGGGCAAAGACACCAGTGGTGCAAGAGAACCACACTCCAGCAGTGCCTGGGTTTGTCATTCCACCCTCCACTGGGGCTTTACCAGATGCTAGGAAAGAAAATATGATGATCCCACAGTTTACAAGACTTGAAGGAAAAAGAGGAGCTGAATGGTTCATCTGAACCTGTATAAGAAATATATGGGAGAGCTAGGAACACATCACACTTCTTTTGAGCCCTAGATACAGGTCAGCAGTACCTGATCTTCCTTCCCTCCCTGGCTTGCCTCATGCAGACACCAGTACACACCAGTCTGCCCTGGTGTGGAGAGTCTGGTGCACTGGATGGGCTTTCTTCCTTTAGTTTATAATGGAAACTACAACAGACTCCAGCCTGGGCACTTTCCTGCCCTCCCATGTTGTAACAATCTTAGCACATTGAAGCCTTTATACTACAAGACTTTGACAGTCAGTGAAGACAATAAAGAAAACAAAGAGGCCAAACCGATGAATTTCATCCCAGGGATGTGAGATCAGAGTGCAGCCCAGCACACCTTCTGCTGAGCAGGATGCTTCAAAAGCCATGAATCCTCTGTTTGCACTGGGGTACCCCTGCTTTGGAGTACAAAAGAATGTCAGGTATCAGTACACTTAAGTTAAAAAAAAAACCCAAACAATAAAAATAATGCAAGGAATTGGTCTCAGGGGTTTTGCAGCTGCAGAGCTTGTAAATGCACAAACCCAGATGAGCAAGATCACAGCACCAGCTCTGAAGTGCACACACAAACCGTCAGAGGATCACAGAGCTCCTTCAGACAGAATTTTTAGATGTATCTACAAATGTTTCCTGATTCCTACTGTAACAACATGAATTTATTATGTCTCAGTGATAGT
This sequence comes from Apus apus, assembly GCF_020740795.1. Classification (NCBI taxonomy): domain Eukaryota; kingdom Metazoa; phylum Chordata; class Aves; order Apodiformes; family Apodidae; genus Apus; species Apus apus. Next base: position 13,108,659 of record NC_067296.1, read on the forward strand.
GTGGAGCTAGTTGCTTCATGCAGTGCAATGTCACACTTTGGTTTTCACTGGTTTTGCTGCTGGCAGTTCTTGTGTTTGCACCCTGTTTGTAGGAGCACACCTTGAGCATTTTGCAGAGGACAGGCCAAGGACCTTCTCCAAAGAGGATTCATTTGGAATCAGCTTTGATAATTATCATAAGGTGATAATATGTGATTAGTGCTGGGATGTGCCAGCACTTCCACTACCACCTTGTGAACTCTCAGCAGCTGCACTGAGCCTGCACAGCAGCTCAGCCTCAGAGGGGAGGAATGCTGCAATCCCAAGGAGGAAACAAAGCAGATAAGAATGATGCTCATAATGGGGCAAATCCCACTTTTCAGAGTGGTCCACTGGTAGTGGCAGCAACGGCTAGGAGCCTGGCTCTGAAGGATCCTGCAGTAAAAAGTCTGGTTATGGGTTTAAAAACGTCTGGAATTCACCTACATAGAAATGCTCAGAGAAGTAAAGTATAAATCACTCTAGAAAGTCCATACATTTCTCCCAAGCTGGTCCTCAGACTGAATGCTTTCCTGGCATAGAACGGTCCAAATCCAAGGCAACCTCTCTGATTTACACTGCCAAGACTGCACATAGCTCCCAAAGTCAGGAAAAAATGAAAGAACATAATGGTTACCTGTCCTATCCTGTCCAGCTGGACTGGGGATCCTGTGCCAGGCGTCTCCACATCCCCCGAGCTGATCCTATTTGCTGTGCTGTGCAACATCTACAGGATCTGTAGGAATGAGAGAAACCGTTTAACCCTTTTTCTTTTATTCACCAAAGATACTCTGTTTGATGACCCCCTCTCTGGGCACTGCTAGTTAGGCTTGTTTGCTGCTGCTTGGACTTCATCTTTATTTTTTCTCCCTCATTTCAGTACAATAGGCTGGAAATATACTGCTCTTTCCCTCTGGCCCTTAAGTAAGGGAGGCTGCATTTATGCTACCCTGCAATTCAGCACACTGACAACTGCAGGATGGTTCTGCTGGCCCAGCAACTCCTGGCTTTTGCGTTGGTTATTATTCCTTCTGATGAATTCACTTGGGGGACCTGCTCCTTGAATGCAAAGCTCGGGGGTCAGGACAAATGGAAAATGCATTACATGGAGCGTGACATACTGTGAGTCCCAGAAATGAGCGGAGGTTGAGATATGTCCATGGGCAGGGGGAGAAAGTCATTCCTTTATCTCCAGGTTCCTGCTGGAATTTCCTTCTAAAAACCCGTGGCTGCAGCAACAAGGGCTATTTGCAGTGAAATATTGCAGTTACTTCTATTTATTGCACATAGAGATTTAACAAGCTAAAATCACAGCTTTGTTCTAATTTTGGCCAGTGAGGTTTTAACTCCCCATCTCCTGTGTTCTTGGACTCTGACCATTCCCCGTGGTCAGAGCCCTGTCTCAGCAAGGAGGCTGCTTTCCCATGGGCAGCAGTTTAATTTCCTTCCATTCCTTCAACCTCCCATTTAGGGTCCCCCTTCCCAAGACACCCACAACCAAACCAGGTCCACAGGCAGCTCAGCCACACGCATCCTCACAGCACAGAGAGCAGAGCCCAGAGCAACTCATCTCTGCTGTGACAAGGACGTGCAAGTTTCTCTTTGTGCTAGAATCTTTCTTCATTTTGTCATCTCCAGGCAGCTCTCCTTAGCCTTGACATTAATGCTACCCTGTATCTGCATCACCAGACGTTTTATATTTATCTGCCAGAGCTCTGTTTGCCCCACTCTAGCTCTGATGCTAATGACATCCCTATTTTCAGCCACAGAGGCGGTTGTCATTAAGGTTTTGTCAAGGAAATGACAAAAAGACCCAGTATCAAATCTGAAATATTTAGAAAGCTTTTCTCCAAATAAAATTGTTTTAAAAAGTAAAATATTGTCCTATGGAAAAGCTAGCTGTAGTTTTCCAATGAACCTCCAGCCCAAATTCTCTGCAACATCTCAGGAACGTGATCTCAAAAAGGAGCAGTTTGTGGTGTCTGAGGCCCAGATCCCACCACGAAACGTGTGCTGGCTGGTTCTGTGGGGGGTTTCTCCTGTCTTCAGGGAGGCAAGGGACGTCGTTCAGTGTTATTTAGAGAATTGTCACTTGACAAGCAAAGCAACAGCTCTTCTCACCCAACCCACTGATCTTTCTAGAAGACTTTACATGTAATTTATTTTTATTTCTTTGCTGTTCTCCTGAGCTACAGGATACTATGCTCTCGTTCAGGTGGTTTCATATTCAGATCCCAAAGCATCTTGTAAAGGAGGGGAACTGCTCTTGTTTGCTAACTTCCCTTAACTATCAGCTAAATAATACATGGACACAGATCCCTGTGCTGACTGATGACTCCCTCCCCTGACCCTGTTTTATTTTTATTGCTTGGCTCGGGCCGGTTCCTTCAAGTCCTGAATCATCAGAACAGAGACCTTGAGGTATTCCAGCCAAATCAATCCCTGGCCCATTGACATATTGCTTTACCTAACCAACCATACAACTTCGCTTTTCCCTGATAATTTCTCAATTAATTGCTTTTCAGCTCTCATTCGTTACAAGGTCAGGCTGTGACTGGGCCTGTGCATTCCCATCTCTGATAAACTCTCCTGGTCCCTTAATCAGCTGCAACTGGGATTTTAGTTCCATTAACTTATTCATCATCCAGACATTTTCATCTTGGGGAGCTTGACTTTGGATTGTATCGGTGGTATCTTCAATTATTTAAGAGGACTTAAAATTCCCTTCCTACCTAAAAGGAAAAAGCATTTTGAGCTCTGAAAATTGATCGTATTGGACCGGTGGCTTTTGGATGTTTGCATGTGCAAGCCCATGTTAAACAACTCCTGCATGGTGAGAGCACAAGATTTTGCATCTGATGAACGGGTGTGTGCATGGGGATGATTATATTAAGATGTCAGATACCAGGGAGTGACAGTTTGCTCATGACTAGTGCCTTACTAATGCTAAATCACGCCTGTGATTCTGTTCCGTGATGTCAAACATTGATTCAGTTTCCGTGGGAAGTTATGCAAATGCCAGAGCCCTTGGATGAGATCTGAAACTGAAATTGCTAGCAAAAAAAAAAAAAAAGGCAAAAAAAAAAGCTTGCCCTCTCCTGGCAATAAATCTTTTGAGAAAATCTTGAAGCTGACTGCTCCAGGAGGGAGGGTGTATTTTGAACATGCTCCCACATAGAAGGACTCTCAGGAACCTTCTTCAGTTTGGTGTTAGCTGGGAGCCAAATCCTTTGCTCTGCTGCAACCTTCTGCCTGAGTCTGTGCTTCATCCTTGCAGCAGCTGGTCCAGGCCAAGGCCACAGCCCACCAGAGGAACTGATCTTTGAACAGAAGCAGCTGTCTCTGTTGCACAATGAAATGCCCTCCATCCCAGCTCTGCCTAGTGTCCCTCTTCCCTCCATCTGCATCTGGGCAAAACTTGAGTTTACAAGCTCAAGAAAACTGTAACAAAACCTAACAAACTGGCATCAGCTGAGAAATGGTACATTTCTGAACGGGGTGGTGGGACCAAGGAGTCTGGAAGTCCCATCTTGCTCTTTGTTCCAGGCTCCATGGAAGACAGAGTGATGTCAGTTGAAAACCACCTTCCTAGGATGGTGCCAGGGGACCCTTTTACATTATCTGAGAGCTTCAGGCTCTGAAGAATATCCACAGAGAGAGGTCAAACTGTATTGACAGACTATCCAGGAAGAAAAGCTTGTTTAATATTGACAAGACAAGACCTGCTGCATACTTAAAAGGAGCCTCTCCTTCCAGGAAATACTTGCTCAGGTCTCAGTTTTCCCTTCTGCAAGACTCAGGTGATAGCTTTTGGTGCTCAGGATTCCATTGCAGACCACAGGATTATGGATTTTTCCTGCAGAGCCCTTTGCTCACACTCTGAGTGCAAATTTTCATCGTTCCCTCAAAAAGAAAAGCCCATATTAACACTAAGAAGGGCTTAAAAAAGATTAAAAGCACAGAAAACTGGAAAAGCCTCAGCAATAGGTAGTGTGTTGTGATGCATGAAAATGCAACAGCAACAACAATATCAACTTTGGAGTGTTGCTTTCCTTTCTTCCCCCCCCAAACTGCAAAAACTCACCCACCCCGCTGGAAAAACTCCATCCTTTCATGCCCTTTCTTGATGCAATGGCACAAAGGACCTTTCCAAGGTCTCTTTTGCTCCCTGTAAATGATGTACCAGAAGGCATCAACACTTGGAGGACGTGAGGAAACGTACAGTTCTCTCCCTGCCTGTTGCTAGGATTCACAGCCATACCCCACTGCTTCCCAGGGCTTTGGCTCCTAGTTTGGCTGTAGGAAAGAAGGTAACCTTGGTGCTTCCAGACTCTCTGCATCAGGCTGAAGCTGCTCCAATACCAACCCTTACAATTTTCCTACAGTCAGACATAAAATCTTAATGCATAATAGTGCCTTGAATCCTACACTCTTCTGAAAAGGTGAGTCCCCAGTAGTAAATGAAATATTAAACATGATTAAATATGAAACAGCTAAACCTGGATTCCATTAAAATGAATCTTTCATAGTTTTCCTGTTGTTCCCCCCCACCCTTCTTTTCCCTTTTTTTTTTTTTCCTGGGGAGCACAGTGATCTTATGAGCTTTTATGTGTCCTTTTAAAGATGGAAAAATCACAGGTAATTTAAGTCTATTCTATTTGGATTTATTTTAGCTGGAAAACAAATCAAGGCCTGGAAACTCTCTCATGGCTGCAACTGTCCTCACTGAACTGTTCAGCAGCCTGTATCAAAGGCTCACCTGAAGACACTGCTCTAATGCTGACACATGCCACCTATTTAAAATCTTGTACCCAGCTACTCTCCTTCATTTAGGATGGCTTTAATCTTGCACCATGCACAAAAAATCCCCCCATGACACACCTCTTTTTATATTACTTAGTGTGCATTTGGAGCTGCTTTTGCGGCTCCTGCAGGTTTTTCTGGGAGTTAAACTGTGACCAAAGGGAGTGCTGAGTTGAGAGCTGCCAACTGGGCATTTACAGGAGTTGCTGCAGGAAAACACTTTATGTTTTGCAGAGCTGCCATCAATCTGGGATGGGCAGAGTGTGTAAACATGGCTGAGATTCTGCCTGCCCAGATAGCACAGCCATTGCTCAACACTGTTGCTCTATTTTGTGACCATAGTATTTCCACCTGAAAATTCATCGATATTTGGGCATCTGTGCAGGTGGGCTGAGTCTCTGGTGTTAAAACAAACATAAAGGTGTGTAATTCTCATTAGATATACTCATGTCCTTGCATACAGAACTGAAGCCTTCTCTTTTATTCTTACCTGCTCTATTTGAACAGGACTGATAGAAATTTTTAAAAGAGAACGAGGAAAAAAAAAGTCCCAGAGCCTGGTTCTATGTGAGAACATCACCACTGAAGAGAGCTGGGTCTGGTGGGAGGTCACACCTCCAGCATCCACCTTAATTCTTGACTAATTATGGTCTCCAAAACATGCATGAATTGATTCATCAATCTACAGACACACTTTTGGACTGGAAGGCAATAACTACTAAGAAAGACAAGCTAAAGCAGCAAAGAAGGTAGAAACCATGAATTATTCATGACTACTGTTGCTTTTTGTGCAAAAAGCCTTCTACCTTGCTTTCCATTTCGCTTTCCTCAGGTCCCTTCCGAGGCTCAGCACAGCAGATTTAAATGGACTCCTCATCACAGGAGCTCGTGCTGGGGACTCCACCGGTTCACTTGCACCCAGCTGGCTTTTGCATCTCCCCCTCCAGGCATGGAGCAAAGTGGGGCAAAAAAAGAGAAGCCAGCTCTGCAGCAAAGCAGGACAACCCAGGCTCTTCTCTGCTTCGGATTTTTGTTCCGTCTCACAGATTTCTAAAGAAACAAAAAAGAGCAAATTGCACGAGGTTCTTTCCTGTGCTCATACACCAGTGTCTTCCTTCTGGTGTGCTTTGACTTCAGCTGAGGTGGCAGGAGCATCCCACCAGCAATGGCCTTCTCGCAGCCTGACCAGAAGCATACGCTCTTGGTCTGGTTTTGTAAAGGGCTTTTTATGCCTCCTCCTGGCCTGATACCCTCAGGATGGAGAGGAACAAATCCCAACTCTATTACTTATTTTATTGACCCCCCCCCATTGGCCAGCTCATGTTTTCACCACGAAGACTTCAAATTGCCTTAGAGCACCAGAAAACATGTTGCAAAGTGCTACGAAGCTTAGACACAAACATGTCAAATAAGTGATCCACATGAGAGCAGATAGACGTGACATTTAGTAATCATCTTTCTTGGACAAAATGGGGCATTGCTGTCACTTTAAGTAAATCTCAGTCAAATTTCTGGCATTTTACCGTAGGGGAAGCAGGAAGCATAATAATAAAGTTCTCTTTAAAAAAAATAAAAGATCAACCTTGGGGAAAACAAATATGGTTGCCACAATTTAAGGTGTAATACCTCATCCCAGCTTGCCTGTCCCTTTACGTGCTGCTGATATCAATATGTCACCCCTAATGTTTACTGATGCTCACTTTATAAATGACTTTTCCTGGCTGTCAGAATATCTGTCACCAGCATCTCTTCCCCCTCTTTGCCTCTCATCCCCTTTAATAAAGATTAATATCTTTGAGGTTAAGTAAAAAGATCAGATCCTACGTAAATGACACCATAGGTCTGATATTTAAACAAGATGAACATGTAATTGCTGAGATTATGTGAACAAATTGGGTAATTCCTAGCCCAGATGAACACAGTTGGCTTTTGTGGGGTCAGTTAATATAAGTGCACAGTCAAATGACTTGTATATTGTGCAGACATTTGGGCTTCTGAAGGTTTCACCCATTGAAGAATTGCAGATGCTCAAAGCAAAAATTGGTGAGCGTAGCTTCTACAGCTTCTCAGAAGCTCTAACATGTTTCAAAGACATGCAGAATGGGGATTCTATAAAAATGTGGCACATTGGTTTTCCATATTTATAGACCACCAGTGACTTCTATATTAAACGGTTTCAGTTTCTGAGTCCAAACAAGATTTTTCAACCTGTCACTCCCGCAGCTCAACCTGGTACATGAAATGCTAAACATGCTCTGTCTGCTTCCTACATCTTCCTTTGCAAACACCTGGAGTAATGATTCCAGAAAGAAAATTTAGCTGGCAATTTTATGGCTAAAGCACAAAACAGTGATTTTGGCTTCGTCAGGCTAAGTGCAGTGAACCTCCATTTTGCTTTTAAATCACAAGATGAGACTTGGAAGACAGAGTGGAAGAGATTATGGATTCCTCACATAAGCTCTGCTCCAAGGGGCTCAAGAAAGGTTTGTCTGATCAAAAACTGCAGGATCAGACCAAGACAGCTGTCTGTAGCTTTATTTTCCTGACCACTGCTGTTGCTGCATAGGACGGCCTTGTGGTCAAGAGTGGAAGAAACAAGGCTCATAGTCCAATTTAGACAGTGTCCTGCAGACCTCCCAGCCAGGCTATGTGGGTCATATCCAATAAAGGAGGCAAACAGCCCAAAAAGGACTTCAGCCCTACTTCCCAACTTATTAACCCGAAATCCTTTAATTTTTGGCACTCCAGCTTTAGATGACTTTGGATACATACAGCAATGATTCTGTGTATCCTCAGAGTCGTGGCAGTTTGGATGTGGCCCTTGGGAACTTGCACACAGAGGATCTCTCAGTCTCTTCCAGGCAGATCCGCTGGGATTTCTCTGAGTGTGATGGAGACCAGGCATAGGGTGTTGAAGACCCAGGTCCTGCTACTGACTGGGAGAACCCAGACCCTCCTCCCTGCACATCACAGCGTCTCCTTCTCTAGGCTGACACGTGTGTGTGGTGGTGATCAGGCTCTTCTCCGTCCTGCCTTTTCAAAAAGCATCCCTGGAAATGGAGAAAAAAATAAGGACTCGTTGGATCAGGAGCACAAAAGGGATTGTGGCTTTGACAAAGACACTTCCTTGGGAATGGGGCATTTGGTTCTGTTTTGTGCTTTACCCAGGGGCAGCTTAACATAAATTGTCAGATATTTACCCTTAAACTCTGAGTAAAACGTCCCCTTTGGTGCCCACAGCAAAGCCTCCCCTCTGAGCAGACACGCTTTGCTGGGGTGGGAACTCAGCTCCATGGGAACTGCAGTTCCCTGACTCCACAGGGATGAGGCTGTTTGAGGGGCAGATCTCACACAAAGGCCACTGAGGGTGTTCCTCAGCATCACACAAATCCTTCCAAATATTGGCAAGCTGCAAAGAATTAGTAGGTACCAAAAAGCAATTCCAGACATAATTTCTTTCCGCTGCACCAACAAAACTATTGTGCTCAGAAGATGAGCCTGAAACTGCCTTTTGTTGTGTTTTGTATGAAGGAGGATTTTATATCTGCAATAACCACCAGGTGATTTTATTTCTAGCAACTAGATTATTTTACCATAAAGACAAGACTCTCTGGTATTTTAGCAATCATATTATGAAGAAAACCCACAACTAAACATTCCAGGAATATTATAATATGTCCTAAAATCAACCTAGTATTCACTCACACGTATATATTCACACAATTTTCCTGTACAGCACTGGTTTTCTTACACATACAATTGTTTCTTTCAACTCTAACTAACTTGATTCTTCACGTAGCAGGATCTGAGGGCAGCAAACCACAAAGGAATGTTATGCTGCAGACTGCAGCAAGCAGAGGTCTCTCTAGCAAAGGCATTATTTTACAAAATGATGGATGTGCATATTTATTTGCTCTGTGACTTCCATGTCAGGTTTGTCATATTTCCTCAAATTACTAGTTAAACCCAGGTTTTGTGTTTTGTGTTGTTTTTGTTTCTGCTGAAGCCTGCAGGCTCAACATACCTTATAAAAATCAAGCTGTAATTTATCTGCTCCATAGATCATGTGTAACAATAATCACTCTGGAGTCTGTGCTGAGTTCTGATGTCTGGCTTTGTTGGAAGAGATGTATGAAGGGAACAAAAAGCTTCTTGATTTTCATACTCTGCAATAAACCTGAAATATGGAGAGAAGTGAGAAACGTATTTAAATTAAACCATGGAATCATGACAAAGAAGGAGTACAGAGAAATACATGCACACCCAGACACATATTATGCAATGACACACTATTATTTCTCTTACTAGATGGACCTCTACAAGTTATCTACACTGTATGTCACAGACATAGGGACGGAACTAGAAGAACAATTTTCATCCTGAACTTGGACTCATCAAAATGGTGCAGATGGCAACTTGTATTTTGCAGTGGCAAAAACCTTTGCCCCCAGAAAAACGTTTGGACCTCCACATGGGGTAAGATTCACAGGTACTGCCTGCAATAACTCAGTGATAGTTCACACAAAATTCACTGCTCAGTATTAATGCCTGTTGCATTTACACATGAGTAATTTGGGAAAGGCCACGAGCAAACTCCTGAATTTTTTGTAAATGTTTGCAAAAATAATAATTTAAAAAGGCTAAAATTCTTAGCTGAGCAATCTATCTGTGTACAATCTAACTGTAAACAGGTAGAAAAACTCTCTGAAAACTGTTGTAACTTCAATTCCTTCCTACACCCCCACGCCCATACACCTCTCTGAGGGTAGGAAATAAGATTCAGTAATTGAAATAGTTTTTATGGCCCTGGGTGGGCAGTTCCTCCCACAGCTGAATTGCCTTGTGCAAGGCACTGCTCTCCCTCTTTTGTTTATTGCCATGCAAAGAGAGCATGTGACTCATCTTGCAGATGTTAGCAAAGCACCTCCCCATCTGGGGATGGGAACCAGGCACCAGACGTGGTGCACAGGCTCACGCCAGGGCCATGCCAGTCCTTTGTCACCACAAGGGTTAAGAAGGGCTGAAGTGCTGTCACCACCAGGGTCCCGAGGAGGCCCTGGGTAAAGATTTCTGGTCCACTGGCCATAGGAATAGAGCTGCAAAGAGGCCCTAGCAAGAAGAACAGAATGTCATTTTTAAATTAATTAATTCTCCACAACACCCTTAGTTGGAGATACGCAGCCGGGTTCTGGCTGGGGGAGGGAACCTCCCCCAGTCCCCAGCTACAGCCCTGCCTGGGACCCCACGGAAGAAACCCATCTTGGGAGGCACTTCTCAAAAGACTGAGGTCCATATAATTGGCAGCCTGATTTGCCGGGCAAATCTGATTCTGCCTCCAGGTCCCCAAAGTCTCTCTCGCCTTTTGTTTTTTACCCCTAAATTGCAGTGGGGGCATCAATAAGAGATCCAACAGAAGCCTGGAAGAAGAAGATTAGCACATAGCAGTGTGACAAGGCTGCTAGGAAGGGGGAAAAAATAGAGAACATCAGTGCAATGTACCATTAAAAGTATGGAGTGACAGATGACAGTTGGTCTGTGATGGGGTGATTCAGCTAAATGGTAAACAGAAGGGTGAATTCTGATCTCGCTTATGCCAACATAAACCTTGGGTTGCAGAGGAGCTGCTTCACGTCTCTAGTACAAGAGAGGAGCCCATAAAAGCTGTGACTCAGCCAGATCATCTCTGACAACTGTTGGTGCTGTGGTAAATACGGCAACGGGGCAGGCTGGGAAGGAGCCTAAAAAAAGTTTCACTTCCACGCTTCTAAAACAACATATTTCAGAGCTTTTTTCCCCCCAAACCAGCATTTAGAATCTTGGTACTGAGAACAGAGGTGGTTAAGAAATGTCTAGGTAAAACAATTTTTATTTTTACTTATTAGATTGGATGAAATGTTTTAATTAAGGCCAAATTAATGAGGTTGCAGAGCCAATGAGTTGAAAAGTCAGTTATTCCCATAACTCCAGGCTCTCCAGGTTGGACCTGATGGACATCTTATACCACCATTAGTCATCGTGCAGTGGACAGACACTAACTCATGTCTACATGAGATGGACCAGGAAAGGTTTGTCAAAGGGGATATTTGCTAAGAAAATCCTTAGCATTTCATTTCACTTCACAGAAGGGATCCCAAATAAGACACGTTACCCTCCCTGTGTGGGCAGCAGAAACACTAACAGAGGACCTGAAACCTGCACGCTAGAGCTGAAGGATTATTGCAAAGCTAAAACTCTCCCATCCTGCCTGCAGAAGGTTCCTGCTCTCTGCTTTCAGCAGCGAGATGGCTGCAAATCAAAGGGATGGATTTGGCTTGTCCTGCCTCCTGGCCTGCCCAGGGACCCTTGTCCCTTCACCCCTTGGCACTTGCTGGCACCGCCTTGTTTGCACTCAGCAAGTCACAGCCCAGCAAACGATTGGGGTGTGGACATGTCTCGTATTGCTCTGCTGATTAAGAGAACAAATTGCCTTTTTTCCTTCTGTGATTTCACTTTTTGAGGTATCGGGGTCTTTACTTCAGTCCATGTAGTGCCCGGATTCACTAGCGAGCTCCAACAGTATCTGCAGAACTAAAAATAAGCCATTTCTCATGGAGAATGTAATATTTTACACATTTTAGCTGGTCTGCAAGGCAGCCAGGCACAGAGCTGTGAAGATCTGAATTTTGCTTCTGACACAGAAGTTGGGTTGCCTGCCTGGAAACCCACCCTCTGTGGTGGGAAAGGCAGAGAGAAGGGGCTGTCCCAGGGGAAAGCCACAGTGGCAGCAGGAGGGGAGCAGGGGCAGCCTGGGTTTGTACCCACACGCATTGATCTCTGGGGCTTTAGGAAGATGAGGATCACTCAGAGCTGTTTTAAGATCAGGAGAAAAGTTTCTGTATTAAGCAGAATGAGAACCAGACTCCAGGTGGCAGTGAAAACAGATCTAGCAAATAAGGCCCCACCGAATTACTCACCTTCTAGGGAAGCCACCAAAAATATATGGATTGTGGAAGTACTCTTTGTGGAGATGAGAATTCAGATTTTATTCCTTTTATTACATTTTATTTCTTGTGTCATTACAGAGTACACAAACAGATTATTCCCCAGCTACACAAACAGTTGCAGGGAGAGGCTGCAGTTGAAAAGAACAAAACAGGCAACAGTTCAACATTCTCAGTTAAGATAATTATGTTAATATTAATGGATATTAATTTCTGTTTATTTTACAAATATTGTGTTATGAAACTAGCTTTCAAATTCACACCTCACCAAATGCTTTTCAACAATGATTTGTTTCATTAATTTTATCAGCTGCATTCCTTTTTTTTTTTTTTTTTTTATAGCACATTCTTTGCTGAGAGACATTAATCTGTGATAGAGCATCCTGAAAGTCTGTGCAGAGGAACCAAGCTAATAAATGTTGGTGTTAGCTTCCCACTACTGCCAATTTTTCAATTTGCAATGTAGCCGGGGCACATAATACATTTCTGACTTCTTAATTTTTATTTTAACGAAGTCTTGAAAAATTTCTGTGTATATTTTCTCACTGTTTTAACACATGTATGAGCCCTCAACGTGCAAAAGTCAAATTACGTGTGATATGGGCTAGGTAATAAACTCTATGGTATTATTTTTAGACTATCTATAAAAACAACTAACACAGTTTAAAGTCAATGTATTCAGTGCAGAATTAGTTTTGAGCTGAATTCAGTACCCAGAGTTTTTTAGTTTCTCACTAATAAATATAAAACACTAATGGAAAGTGAATAGGAAAATATTCTGCATATGCTAAATTGACCTTATATTAAAAATGGAAAAATGCTTGCTGCCACGTGTTCAGTTGGCTAAAAAAATTCAAACACATAAATGCCTACACCTGACCAAGAAAGAGAAGAGTGCACACACTGGCATTGCACAAGTTTTCTTTAAAAATCTCAGGTTTCAAAAATGTAATGGCAAGAGCAGAGAGGGGCATCTGACACTGAATTTTGGTTCTGAATTTGATCCAGACTCATTCCTACTGTTAGAACTGCTCATTTCTGGAGGATGTTCTGCTCCTGAATATTGCAATTCTATCCCAGTGTGCCTTCACCCAGCACAGGGGACATGGGTGGGCAACTGGCATGAGGGAGCAGTGACTGGTCCCCTCCAGTACAGCCAGCTCAGGCTGAGTCATGTCTGGTACATTTATTTTTCTTTAACATTTGGGTGCCGGGAGGTTTTCTGTGTCCTAATCAGACAGCTGCATATGATATTAGGCTTCTCAGCTCTTCCCCAAAAGGAGCATACAAAGCCAAGGCAGGGCTGAAGGTCTGCAGAACCTTCTCCAGGTAAGGACAAGCCCTTGGTGAAGATTTTAGAGGCAGAAATAACCACCCAAAGCAGAATTCCAAGCTGCTTTTATTCCACAAGATGCTGAATTCCTCTGCTAAAATCTGGTGATGGAGCTAAAATTCAGGTCTTGCAATCAGACCTCCTGGTACTGCTCTGATCCTGGTGTCCAGCGAGCACCACTGGTCATTAATCAGTGTGGGAAGGTCACAGTGAAACATTACAATAAAAAATGGGTGCAGTTCCATTTTCTCCCCTCCTCTCAGTTTACAGGACCAAATTTCCTTCTCCAAAAGTAGCTCAAAACCAATGAATAAAACAGCTGACTAGACCCTGACTCACCCCTTGGCTTGCTCAAACCAGGTGATGCCATTGAGTTAACCCATGACACACACCAATTTACCTGCCTCTCTTTCCCCAGAGCAGACACAGAATCCTACTTTCCATATTTCTTTCCCTGGGCCTTGGCCAGCTGAGTAGAGGTCAAATACGTCAAGCTGGGTTTAAACTACAGGCAAAAAAATGAGCTGCATTTCAACACTTTCTTCAAGCAGAGTGACAATATAATTCATGTTTATATTCCTGCCTTTGCCACCGTCCTGCTGTTTGACCTTGGGGAAGTCACTTCATCTTTTTGGACATTCATTTCTCCTCCAGCTTGTTTATTTTGAATTTAGAGTAATATGGGGCAACAATAGGCTGATACCTATGGGGCAGAACGTGGCTCACACCATGTGTTTGGATTGCTACTAGATAGTGCTTCCATCTCCTGGACTTGAGGCCTCAGGCAGGAGTAAAGGAAGATAATACCACCACAAATATTCCAAGCTGTGGAATAAATGTGAGACAATGTACTGTCTCTATGCATGCACACATGCTGTGTGGTTTCAGTATTTCTTGCACGTTCTAAGATGACTGGGGAGAATCTGTTCCCCACCACCCAGATTCTCAGGGGCTGCCACTCTGTGCCCAGCAGTCCTGTGCCCACCAGCACTGCCCTGCAGCAGGAGCAACAACAAGCTCACTCTGTGCTGGGCTGAGATTTCAGTTTGCTCAGGTTAGACCAGGAGCTGAGCAAACTTGAAATGCCTTCGTTTGAGTGAAGCTCCCATTTTTATGGAGATGTTTGTCTGTGTTCAGATCTAATTTCAGAATCCAGATAGTGCAATGTCCCCATAAGAATGTGTTCAAACACCACTTGACTGCTATTCCTCTCCCTTGCAGCAGAGCTGGGGAGTCATCACGTCTGATGAGGATTCATTATGAAGTTGACAATTTGCCCCTTCCCTTCAAAAAATAACCAACCCCTCAGCAGAGCTTCGTTCCTTTCAGCCCACACTGACTCTCATCCAAAACCTTCCCTGCTGCTCTTAAGCAACCAAAAATACCCGAACTGCAGGATTAAACCCATCCTTCTCCCCTCCAAATAAACAAACAAACAAATAACAAAAGAAGGAAGAAATTATCTCTACATTAGGAAGATGAATATAAAGAGCTTATTTGTTAACCATTAGCAGAAAAAAATCCCAACTGCTCTCACCACTCTGAAGTCAGAAGGAAAGAAAAGGAGAGATAAAGGGAGGGTGTGGACGTTGGGAAAGGAGGCAAGAGCAGGGAATACAAAGTTTCACTGCCAGGAGTGTGTGTCTGCTTGGGGGGAGTGCTATTGGAGCCCTGTCTGGGCTGGCTCACTGGATGATTCAATATTTCCCCCTCCAGTAATTCCTGAAATGGGTCCCCTGGGTGCTAGGTCACTCAAACACAGGGTGACAGGTGAACCTGCCAGGGTTCACCCACCCATGGGTCCCTCCTTTGAAAGCAAACCAGCTGGGAGGGAGAAGGGACACATCAGCCCAGCAAACCCCCTCCTCTGAGCCACTCCATCCTCTCCTTTATACCCATCCCTTATTCAGACATTCATTTCCCCCCACGATGACTATTTGCAAAAATAAAGAAAACTTACAAAAAACAAACAAACAAACACACAAAAAAATCAATATTTTTTGGGGTGTCCCTGGTCTGGAAGGAGTTAAAGTCATTATCTCCTCAGATGTCCACAGCAGCACCACATCCCTGCTGTGCTCCATCAGAGCTGCTGGGGCAGTGTCAGCGATGACTTCACCTCCCAGCCTCGCAGCATCTCTCAGTGCCCAACTGCTGGAGTTTGCTAATTTGTGTGTTTTCACTCGAGGCCTGCTGATTCAATCATTTTAAAGATGCCCATTTCTTCCAAGCCAGGGATTTTATGACTCTAAGGATTAGAAGCTGTTATCCCAACAAACCCTGGAGCTCTATATATTCTGATTTTATGGTAAGCTTCACTAATAAACTGTTTAAAACATATGCTAATTGTGTTTATTGTATTCTTTGATTTTCATATGTATCATTAAAGATGTACTATCCTGTTTGGATTCCTAATTCCTAATGCCCTCCTCTTTTATTTTTCCTTGTACCATTGCACAGTACTGCATTACTTTTAAAAAAGGAAAAAAAAAAAAGAAAGGAAATAGATATATATTTTAACAAGGAAACCTATTTTCAATTTTCATTGTTTATTTAGAAGTAACGTCTTTGAATTTAATTTGAAATCTTTCTCCTGAAGAAAGGCAGGCAGGGGACGACATAACAAAACATGGCATTCTGTCTCTGTGCATTTTATTCCTTAATTTATTTTTTAAATATGCCTCCCCATCGTCTATTATGCTTAGTTTTCTGCTTTCAGACTGTTCAAACTGATAATTTGTGCAGCCGAGATGGGTTACAAAAGATCAGAATAATTGTCCCCTCATTTTTGCTGTAGCTCATTATTCTTATCATACACACACACACACTCTCCAGCATGTGCATAATAAATAAATGTATTACGTATATGTCCACACACTCGTCCATACATGTGTATATTCTCACTTACTCTTGTGCCAATTTTTTCCCCAATTAATTAAGAGTTGTTTTTCCAAATATTAGATCCCAGCCATGGGAGTAATTTTCACTATTTTGAAGATTGATATTGATCCTGAATGCAGCTTTATCCTGCTCCCTTTAAAATGAGGCTTCCCCGACACAAGAAAATCCATATATTTAGCCCTCACAATATATCCCCCTTACTGACCTGCTCCCAACAGCCAAAATAACATCTCCCAGCCCTGTTCACTAGTGGTTGCAACAACCTGCCTTGATTGCTGCTTGTCATTTGCTTCTTTTTCTCTTATTTTTTATTTTTTTTTTTCCAATCTGGAAAAACAGATAGGCATTAACATCGGGCGTTTTGCTCACTGCTTAACGACAAAACAGCAGCAACAAAAATCCGAGTGTTTTTGAGCTCTGCACATCAAGGAAGAGGGATGAGGGGAGAAAGAGTCACATCCAGGGAGACAGGTCCTTGGTCATCAGGATTGCAGATGAGAACCATAAATATGTGCAGACAGTACAGCAAAATGTGGGCACACACATTTGCCACAGGCTCCTTCTTCCTTTCCACTGCTTCATTCACACTCATGTGCTCCAGCCTAGATCCCTAAAGTTATTTTTCTCCCCACATTTGAGGGACATCCCAGGAAAAACATGAACATCCCAACAGAGTTCTGTTTTGATGTGAAAGAAAGAAACTACTGGGCTGCTTCGCTGCTGGTGTGTGTGGGGGGGGAATTTGGTCTCATGAATTCATCAAGCAGACTTTTTTTTTATTTTTGTGGGTGAAGAATGCTTCCTTTAGGTACCAGATGCTAATGCCACATCATGAATGAAACCGCTTCTGCAAATTGAATAATGTCATTTGCATTCACTCATTCAAAATAACACTGAAAAGTGGCAATGCTGCTCTGTGCTAGAGTTAAAAATCCTATTTCCAGGCAAAAGAGAGTGTCTGCTTGGGTATCCAAGCCATGAAAAAAACAATAGGATTTAGATTCTGGTAGAGTTCTCCAAGATATGTGTTAAATCCATATCAATGGGCCAAAAATAATTTAAAAAATATAAATTCAGTTTCTAAATAATGGCAACCAGCAGCCTCTTTGTCACATAATACAGCACTAGCATCAGGTCATATTCTTTTTATAGGGGTGCTGGATGAATTTGGAATAAGCTGCCTGCACACATGTTGTTGCTTTTTTACTTCCCAGGATCGCAGAGAACATGATTAATATTTTGGTTTGCCTTTTCTGGAGTTTTAGCCTGTGTGTGCTGACTGGTCTGACAACCCAGCCACAGGTGTACTCCAAGCTGCAGGAAGAAATAGTGGACTGTAGCATGTCAAAAGAAACCTATTGCATTTGGAGAGATCTCAGCCATGTGTAGAGCAAGGTGGGTTTTACCCTGGCTGCCAGGGGTTTAAAGCTTCAGCTGGCAGGCAGCTGCCCTGCCTGCCCCAGCCCAGGGCTGCCCCCCTCCAGCCCCTGGAAATGATCATTTTTCACAGCCCCAAACAAATCAAGGAATCGCCCTCTCTCCCTATTATAGTAATGGATTTTATGCTACTTTTTAAATTGCACTGTTTTCAAACACAAATACATTTGAACGTCAGACTCTAGTACCCAAATATAAATGTCAAGACCTCTGGCATGTAGGAGCTAATTTAATCATCTCAGTGAAGCGATTTCAGTTCAGACAATCACTTTGTTTGAGTGGAAGGGTTATGAAGAGGGTGCACAGTCACAGGAGAGTGCTTACACACTATTTAGGCCCATGATTTTTTCTTGTATAAAGAAAACCAAGATGAGCATTTGTTCACGAGTGGAAATTCTGAACCCCTGCCCAGCTGAGGGACACTGGGGTGGTTGTATCTCAGGCTCAGAAAAATGACATGTGGCCCCAAGGCACATTGACTTTCATTTATTGGGAAAATACAGGCAGAAAAATTGATGGGAAATTACTTTTTTTTCCCCCCCTCCTGTGACTGGAGAAAAAGGACATCCCTGTGCAGTGCAGGAGGCCTGGTCACTGGGTGCTGCTCGGCTCCCCGCGTGGGCGGTCACACCAGCTGCACACACAGAGCAAACGCAGGAGCAAAACCACTCGTGGTTCCACATATGGACTGTGGGCCTCCATCTTCTAAAAATTCAGCTTAGATGGGTTCATTCCTCCTTTTTACACACCGAGTTTAAAAAAAGGCAAAGGCAGTGCAGGCAGTATGTTTTCCCAAGGGATAACAGCTAAACAGGACTGGCAGAAGGAGCTTGTTCTCTATGTGGGCCAGCTACCCACTGCAGTCACATTACTCAACCATAACTGTCTTCAGTCACTCTTAAGAGGAAGGAAAGTTCCTCATAAATTTGTAGGGAGTTTGGATCAGCTCCAGGTCGCTGCTGTGTAAAAACTCTCATTGGGGTCCTCAGCAGGAGCACAATGACTGTATGGAAAAGGCCAAGCACCATCCCACCTGCTTTCTGGTTTATGGAGGATCAGAGAGGCTTATGGTGAACCAGCATTGTTGGAGAAACATGAGAAAGGGAAAGGGAAAGGGTGGATCAGAGCCTGGGAACTGAACACTGGGTATGGGATCATGGAGGTGACTGCAGGGATAGTTGGGGAGAGCAGATTCAATAAGTGAGGGTTCAGCATTGATTCAGTGGGTCCGTGCATGTGGGGATGTCTCAGTGTCCTTTCCCTGAATGTGCTTCCCAAACCCAGCACGCTTTGCATGGGAGCTGATCCAGTTCCCAATCATGTCACTGGGAATAAGCATGGATTCAGTGCTGATCACATTCAGCTGTCTTGAGTTTAAAACTTTCAGCCCTAATTCTGCCTCAAAACCAGCAGGATTAGAAAGTTAGAACCAAACCAATTTTGCCACCGTTTCAAGTGCCCGCAAACAAAATGAACTAAAAGAATAATCAGAAATGCAATCCATTTTGGAGAGCTTTGGAGAACCAGGCTTAATTTTCTGGATTACTTGTTACAATTAGATGCAGTATAGATGATCTCAAATTATATTAATAGCTCTAACATTCTGTAAGTGTTAGTATGAAAACTGCCCAGCCTTGATAACGAAAACACGAGCAAGCGAGCTTTGTAAAACAATCAAAAATCAATCCGAAGTGTCAAGCTGAACACATCAATGAGACAGTTTGCAGTCAGAGGGTTTTCTTATGAAGTGCTGTCAACAGTCAACGCTACACTTGTTTGATCCATCCAGCTCTGCTAAGTGGAAAGATTTCTCGTTTTTTAAAACCAAATTGAAGAGAAAGGGGGGGGGGAAAAAAAAAGCCAACAGGAAAATGTAAGCCACGGTAATTCATCTCAAGTATCCTGAAGGACAATTAGTAACAAAGGCCAGCAGTGGTAAGCCTGCTCTTTGGTGTGGTTTGGAGATCCCGGGCTGTAATTATTGAGCCATCCTGCTGAATAGCACAATCAATGCCTGACGGCTGCGTGGCAGCGCCGGTGCCAGGCTGGAGCTCTGTGTAAATGAACCGTCAGGAGGGGGAAAAGGGGCCTTTGTGTTTACCCCCGCTTGGATTAGCTTTAGCGAACAATGGATTTTTCAATCAACCCAAGACATTTTAATGGTGTTGTCGGGATCTTTCTTAATAGGAGATTTGGATGATAGGAAGGGAGGGAGAAAGGAGCTGGTGAGGAGGAGGAATTTCCCGCAGCCGGTGCGAGGAACCGGTGTGCCTGAATCCAGCCCTGCTCCCCAGCACCGGGGCTATTCCCGGCTGGAGCACAGTCCTCAGCGCTGGTAGAGCCGTGCTGGAAGCAGCCACCCGGGATCAGAGCCATGGGACCACAGCACAGTCCCGCCAGGCTTCATGACTGGCTGGGCAGCTGACATGTTTTTGCACCCGACTACACATTTTTCTGCCCACAGGTCCCCAAGCCTCCCCCTTCTTGCTCCCTCGAGCATGGCTTTTCCTGATTTGTAACCTCAGGGCTTGTCCCTCTCCCTCTTCCATCATATTTTCACCTTTCCTCCCATCTCTCTCAAAAAAATAAGCAGCATCAATCTGAAGTTTTTCAGCCTTCCGTTTAACTCCTGCCTAACTTCTCACGGTCACATCTCTATTCCTGTCATCTCTTCATTCCTTATTTCGTTGCAGAAATATTTATCAAACTGTTCTTCAAACCTGACAGTAGCTTCACTTGTTCCTTCCCTTTTCTCAACAAAATCATGTTGCAAAATCACCCCATCCTCCAGGCACCAATAGCCTGGAATGTTCAAGCTCAAGCCAAGGATATTCTGGGAGAGTTTCCTGAGTGTGTGTCCAGAGATTAGGAAAGGCACCAGATATTTGCTGTTATTCAAAGGGATTTGTTAATCCCCTTTTGTCACCAGTTACAAATATTCCAGACTGGGATACAATCCCTAGGTGGAGAAGGGCCAAGTGAGCCTGGTTCCAGCTGCACACCAGAAGAGCAAACCCACCCTGCTAATGTACACACCACAATTTACCTTTTGCTTCTCTGTGTCATAACACTCCTCCCTCCAGGAAAGGAGGAATATCAAGATAAAGAAATACCTGTAGAATACACCTTACTTTGTGCTTATTGTTGTTGCAGGGGTGTCAAACCACCCCAGCAAAGTAAGCAGCCCTGGCTGTGCTAAGCCTGGAGGAGACAAGTGACACCAGGAATATCACAATACTTTGGGAATGCATTTGTCACTCTGGCCTGATTCAAACACACTTTTCCATCCAGCTTGTTCAGCATTAATCCCCCCATAACCAGACCATGCATATCCTACCCAGATGCTACTAACACTGTAGCAGGTCCATGAGATGCCCAGCTCCTACCTTTCAGCTCTGGGGAAGGGTTTAATCCTGTATTTCTTCCTCTAGCCCCAGGAACTTCTCAACCATGAAGCAAAGCTGGACATCCATGAGATGCTTGGGGCAGGCACTGTGTCCTCCCCATAAATCACCACAACCCACCTGAAGAAGGCAGACTCTGCAGATGTAATTGATCAGTAACTATCAGCTAATTACAGGATAATCACATGATTATTTTTGCTTTGCAAACTGAATAGTTGTCGTGAGCTTGAAAGGGCAGTTTTCCAGGCAGACATGTATGAGTGCTCAGTAGAACTGGACAATCTAAAGGCTGTACACAGCAGGTAGGATTATTTTATTCCCATCGCTGTATAAATCCAGCATGCACATTATTGCATCGTGGGCTTCTAAAAGGATGTTTGGACCCTATGCTCTAAAGCAGAACCAACAGATAATAACTTGCTCTACCAGCATGACTAGAATGAAACACAATCCCAGAAAGCTCTGGCAAAGCAGTGTCTTTGCAGCTTGGCCAGTCCAGAGGGCAACTGTGATGCTTCTGCTCCATGGTGGAAGGAGGAGGGTTTGGGCTGTTCCTCCTGCAGGAAGGAGAGGGAAGAGGAGAAGCAGAGGCACACAGAAGCACCACAGAACCATGCACTAGTTAACCCAGGGACTTGTTTGCCTGCAGCCCACGTAGTAGCCCTTGCAGCAACATGGCTGCACCTGCAGTTGAGTGCCAGTGATTCCTGCTCCTCCCAGAGCCCCGACACTAAACGTCGAGGCAGTGGCTGGAATAATTTGTCCCTTCGTAGCTTATTAAAATTTTGGTGTTGGCAGGAGAGTCAATCAAATCCCAGCAATGCAACCCAAATATTTTCACAGATGGATTGAACATTGTACCAGTAAGCAATGTGAAGAAATTATTTTCTCTGTTGGCAGTTTGACTTGAAAGGCACTCTAGCTTCTGAATGTCTCTTTCCCAGAGAAGACAATTAAACATTTCAAGCCACTTTCAATGACCCTGATTCAGATTAATCAAATATTGCAGGGATGGGGTTAAAGCTGGAAGATATCATATTCCCTTTGTGCTCTCAGTATTGTGGCACCAAAGCTGTGAGATAAATGCTCCCACAGAGGAGCCTGTATTTCCTAAGTCAAATGGAAATGCTGCTGCTTCCCTTGCCAAGGAATTCTAAAGCTTCCTAAAGCTTCCTGCATCTCAGAATTCCTGTAAAAAGCACTGGAACTACTAAAATAAGACTGGCTGTGGAAAAAAACCCACATTTCAGTGATGTAGAAAAAAGAATATAAAGAACCAACATATGTGTGAATTTCAAAAATGCTTGTATTAATTAGAAGACACATTTCTATATGAGCCGAGAGCCAGCAGAACAGTCATGGGAATATTTTTAGTTTTCATCCAGGAAAAGTTAATACAAGGAACAAATGCCATAAGCACACTCATGGATGTACAGGAGGATGGTTCAGATCCTCAGATGATGTAACAAGGCCTCTGTCATTTTTTGCAGTGAAGATACAAGGATGTAAACCCCAGCTGAGGCTTCAGTTCAGTCTACAGAAATACTGTTGATGCCAAGTGGCCACGAGGCACTAACTGGGAAGGAAGGAAGGAGGAGCAGGGAGACTGTCTCTCTGTATTTCTTCAAGAAAAACCAAACAAGTTGGCTTCTTCTCTTGAATGTCCTCAGAAGCTGACACAGCAGGCTCAGCCCAAGGCCCCAGATGAACTAAAACATGTTTCTGTGCAGGAAAATATCTCTCAGAATGAGTTATGCCAGAGTTACATGGAGTCAGACATGTTCACAGCCTGATTTAAGGATAAAAATGAGGAAAAGACCAAACTCTTTGTTAGCAGGAATACTTTTGCTCCCAGAAGATAGTATTTGGTGAAACCAAAGCTCATACACACTCACTGTTCTGAATTTGAACGAACAGAAAGACTTCACAATCATTTTCACCATGTCCCCTGCTACCCCCACGTGTGTGTTTCAGTGTGCACCAGCTAAGCTTTCTGTAAGATTCCAGGTGTAGGTCCTTTTAACTGGAAAATATATGTATCATGACAACTCTTTTGTAAAATGTCTCTGGAATTGAAAATCTCAGTGGTAAAACTAAGAGCTGCTTTAGAAGCAGAAAGGAAAGGTTGAAAGCTGTAAGTGAGGGGGAAAAAAAAAAAAGGAGAGGAAAAATCAGGGTCAGCTGGTTACAGTCAGACAAAAGCCACATTTCAAAAAATGTACCCTGTAATTTAGTCAAAATGGAAAGGACAGGAAAAAGGTCAATATTGTTTTAAATGAGACTAACAGCTTCCTTTATGTAACGGGTGAACTCCGGTGTGTTTCCGGATGATTGGCAATTTGGCTGCTCGGGGAAAAAAAAAAAAGGTTAAACTTATCAGCACACAAAAGTGCCAGCAATTTATTTCTGTCACTTTCCTACAAATTAACCTATTTTAAGGCATTCTGAACCTCATCAGCAGGCCCAGGTGTGGTGGGGAATGAGGGTCACCACCAGGTCCACGTGCATGGGAGGGTGGCAGCAGCCCTAGGAGGCTGCAGCCACGCTCAGGAGCTGTCAGGGTGGAAGACAAGTTGGATGAGGAGAGAGCTTGTATTTGCAAAGAGGAAAATAAATAGTCAATGCTTTCCTCAATGAGGAAGGTTTGATCAGCACAACACTAATGTGGACCCCGAGGTCGGATGGTCTGGTTCTATCTTCAAGCCAGGAGGTGTAAGGGGCAGATGCTCCAGGGGATTGAGCTCACCTAGTTGTGCTGCATCCAAAAAGATTCCAGGCGCTGTGCTGTGCACTGCTCAGCCCTCAGCTTTCAAACCCTGAGGCCGGCACGAGGAATACGGACAGAGAAAAGCATGTCACTGACCCCGTCCCCTCACACACCTTTGCTCATCCAGTTTGGGAAGCTTGTCATCTCCGTGCACGTATCTGGCTTCCTGAGGCTGTCATCACCACGGACAGCTCAGAGCAAACTTCTGCAGCCGCAGCACCTGCCTGCCCTGCTGTCCCGCCTCCGGGGTGCTGAATGCCTGGGCAGCGCTATGGACCACCAGAAGGCTGGGGTCCCATCAGTGGTGATGGTTTCAAGTGGAGGGGTGCAGTGGGGTACCACACAGCTTCAACGTGCCCAGCCAAGGAGGTTTACCTACCACCTGATTTTTTTACAGAGCAGCTATCGATCAACACCCATTGATTTTTCCCATGAGATGGGCTGGGCTTTAGGGTGCATCTTTCCCTGGTGGGGTGTTTGTGTGAAAGGGTGAAGCAGGACTGAGGCTGGATGGTCAGCAGCTGGGGCTGGGGATGGCTCCTGGCGTCATGACTGCATGGACATGGGCTGGGAAAGCTGGAGAAATGGTTTGGATGGAGCCATGGAAGGGGCTGAGCAGAAAGACAGGCTCAAACCCACCTCCTAGAGCCCCTGCACAGCACAGTTCCCCGTGGGGAGGAAGGAAAAAGCCACAGCAGAAAATTAACATTTTTGTCTGTCAGCTTATATGAGAGACGTGGGCTTCTACAGGAGACACTGACTTAAATGAGACCTTTAGCATTAACATTTTCAAACAACAGTTGGTCTTTCCTTTCCGTGCTAATTACAGCTTTTTTAAAAGACCAGGGCAGGGCCTCCTGTCCCCGTGTGTGCTGGGTCTGGGCACAGCTCTCTCACACAGCACTCTGCAATTTCCACAGAAAATAGCATAATTAATTTAAACATAATAGCTACAGTTTTGAAGAGGACCAACATGAAAGGCTGGTGGGTTGAGGTTCCCCTACCATTTGTGACCAGAAATTTCCAGGGTCTAGATGCTGAGAAGGGTGGTAGCACCAGTCTTCACGCCAAGGAGCTGAGCTCTGGGAAAATCAGGAATTTTTACCTGGTGCCTCCTCTTGAGGGGAACATTAATGGCTTTGATCTAAATCAGTCTCACAGCTGATAGGGCTTTAACTGAAGCAGTGCTTTAAAATACACCTTGTAGATAAAGCAGCATTTTTCAGTATCTGGATATTTCTTAGTGTTAATTTTAAATACGAGGATGCTTGACTGGCTGCTCTGCACTGTAACAAAGCTCTTAAGGGTTCTCCCACAGACATTCACAGGTGACTCTGCCAGTGAGTTAATCAGCAAAAGGTGCTTGACACGGTGATATTTTGATCTTCAGGAATTCCACGAGCATTTTATGGGCCTTTTTTCCTTCCCTGACCATTTAAAGCATCACCATCAATGGACCTCCTTCATACTTACATTACTCTACAACTAAACACTGCCCAATAGCAAAATGCTGACCTCAAATTAACAGCAAAGACCCCTGTAAAACTGTCAGGAATACATTTTTGATTCAGAACATTCAAGTGTTTCCACTACTTCTGCTTGATCCTTAATGCTTGTTTTCTTGAATACCTGTTTGCACCTGCCATGGACACCATCACCTCTGCCATCACCTCTTGTGATACAACACTCAGTGGGTACTCCCAGAGGTGATCAAGAAAAACAGAGTGAAAATATGAGCTATTTGCAAGTGTTGGGGGGAGCCTTGAAAAGATATCTTTTGGTTCTAATTAATACAGCTTGATTATCTTTTAATAAAAGTGGAAGTCATAATAAGAATAAAATGGGATGTAAGCAGCATCAGGAGGAATGGGCAAAGCTTTCAGGGTCTTGTAAAGTGCCTGGGATAGGCAGCTAGGAAAGACCAGTTTAGGAAGAGAATTAGAAAGGCTGAATTTTCACTTGCTCTTTTTTCCCCACTCTGGTATGAGATAGTCAGGTGGCAGCTCGTGTCAGCAAAACATTCTCTTCCAGAGGCCTTTAATAACGGCCTTCAGTGATCCTAGAAATGTTAAGAGGGCCAATTTTGCAGACAAGGGTATTTGAATCAGTAGCTTTTCATATGGCAGTTGAGGCATAAATAGCCATTGTACCTGCTGAAATTATTTTGATCAACTTACGTATTCACCAAGTGGTGTCACTACCACCGTTCTCACCATCACAGTGCTGGAGGAGCTCAGATTCGAGGAACTTGACAGGATAATTAAGTATGAAAGCAGACTGGATTTAGCAGGACCCCAGTGAGTCAACAATCCTGATTGTTTCATCATCTCAGCTTTGTGCTGTTCATATCTTATCAGATTAGATAACAATCTGGTATTGCTATGAGTTGAATTACCATGTTGAACTGCACAGTTAGACCACATGAAAAACATCAATACACGTTTAAATAATCCCATTTTCAAACTCAGATAAGAAATGGCCAACCTCTACAAATCAAAGGCATATCCTCAGGCTAAAATAAAGAGTGGTCTGATTACCTATTCAGTTATATCAAAGTGCAACAATCAAATGCTATTGCCAATATAACGCTGAGGCTCTTATAGCAGAGCAATAGCACGACTGCCTCATGACAGCAAATTTCAGACCTAAAATTCACAGGTGGCAATTTTCAAAGGTGATGAAGGGTTTTAGTCAGGTATCTCCCACAGAAATGAATGCTGTCAGGGTCCCACAGCCCCCTCATCCTCCTTGTTCCTCCTTTCAGCACCCACTGGGCTGTACTCAGCTTTTGGTGCACTGTTTTGGAGGCTCTCCAGGTAGCAGGTCTCCAGTTTTCTTACCTCTCCATTACCCTCCCTGGACACAGAGTCTCTGGTACCAACCTACAGACACAGGACCCCTTGTTCCTCTTGCCTTGCCTTCCCCAAATGATCTACACTCTCCGAGATGTCCCAATTTACAGGCCCTTTCACTGGAGACTCCCAACCCTCTCCGCATGGCCTGAAGATGCAGGTGATCAGATGTGACCTTCTGTGAGGTGGCCAGGCCATGCTCTCTTTTTACCTTAATCTCTTTCTCAAAAACTTAAAGCTTCATCACTTTGATCTCATTATCTGAGATCTCTTATTCTCAGCAATGCTGTGGCACACATCACTTCTCCACTTTAACTGGGAGGGGAGGACTTGAAGGGCTGTGCTGTTCCATCAGATCCAGATGGCTGGGAAATGTATTAAAGGAAATGAAATTATTTCTGATTTGTCCTGGGTTGAGAGGAGAATTAATCCTGGAGAATGTGAGATGAATGTGTGGTCCTCTTAATTACAGCCACAGTTTCTACCACCCTGCCAGATCCTGATACTGCATGAAAGCTGGGAGAAATTCTGCAGTAAGAACCCCACTGTTGAGAATTAATATTGAACTAAATAAAAATTAAATGGGAATAAATTTTCTTTAAGTACTACCAGTCATTCCCTTTCCTTCCTCCTCCTTTCCTTGCCCCTCACACATTATCCTCTGATCTTTTATGCAGCTATTTGCAAACTAACCATTAGTTGTCAGTCTCCAGCCATGCACAGCCGAGCTGGCAGCCAGAGGATCCCGTGGCTGCTCCAAGGGTGATCCAGCTCCCAGGCAGCTACCTGTGTGCTCACAGGACCATGGAGAGCCCACACGAGGACATGTGTGACCCCCCCAGAGCAGGGAACCATGGTCATTAATCAAGAATACTTGGAAATAATGATCCTAAACTCTTCCCACTCCTCTCCAGCCCCACAGTACTGGGCTGATGTGCCACATGGCCAAGGGGATGAGCTGATTTCCAGCTGTGCTACCCAAACCTGTGTGGCATTGTCAGGATGGAGGGAACATCATGTCCCAAAGCAGTGTCATGACAGAGGAGGCTTTTGCACTTTAGTTTTCATCAGTGGAAAGCAGAAAGAGCTGGGAGAGGAGAGGGGCACTAGCTGGTTGGTTTTTCTTCACACATTTGGCCAATTAATATAAAAGTTTCCTTTGCTGAAAATGCTTTTTGATCACAACATTCTGGGAGAACACAGGGAAGGAGCATGTATTTCCCATAAGTTTTTAGATTCCAGTAAATTAGTCCATTGCATTTTATGTATTTTTCTAAAGGGGAGAACTCTCAGCTGGGGCTGCTGGGCAGCCCTTTGGCTGCAGGTTTGGTCTCACAGCAGAAAAAATATCTGCAAATTTCCAGAATAAATGGAGCTGGCTTGGCAATGTGTGTCATCCTCATGCTGAAATGACCAGTCAGGATGGTAATAAATATGGGCTGTGGATTTTCTGGGCACCCATCTTGAAATGGAGCATGCTGCAGTCTAATAGGAAAGGAAAGCGTTAGGGTGAAAATACCTTCGGTGTCCTGATGCTGGAAGATGTGTGAATAAACCATAACTTCATCTGTTAAACTGTTATTTGTTCATGGCTTATATACCCTTCAGGACATGGTTCATCTGACCAGGAATGGTCAGAGAACAATTTCCCTCAAGGGGCACATTGTAAGCTTTGAGAATAATTGATTTTTTGAATGGTGGCCAAATTGCAGGATGTGTGGATGTGAGCTTCACTTCGGGTCAGTCCAAAAGGAAATGGCTGATTCCTAAACATTCCTTAAAAAAAATGTAGCCAGAGCTAAAAAGAAAAGACATTTTTTAAGTTTTGGAATTATATAGCTTAGGAAATTTCTAAAAAAAAATGCTATTTCAGTGTTTTCACCTTTGACAGCTAAAATAATTTAGGAACAGTTCTTATTAAAGTCGAATCAGATTTTTTGTGACTAAACCATCCATCCAGCATGTGCTCTGGGAAAGTCAGTTGTGATGGTGATTGGAGAAAAACTCACATCTGAAAGTGGCTGTTGGGGACTGTTGAGTTTTGAACCTGATGGTTTCCCAAGGACAGAGGGAGGAATTTGGCTGCTGGCTCCATGTGACTAGGAGGGTTTCCCCTGCAAAACTTCCAGAGCAGATGCTGAGAGCTCTGCTCTGTGGCATGTGAATTCTCAGACTTTTATTTTCATCTCTTCTATGAGTGTTGGCACCATAATCAAACGTTTCCCCTTCCGACTTTCTTACTGCCCTCACAAGTGCAATGTCAAGAGATCAGTCAGCTCCTCAGCTTTTGTTTTGTCTCCCCAAGATCTCAAGGGTGCCCTCGTTCCAAGCGGCAGCCCCAGGAGGTGATGCAGAAGAGCACATTCTCAAAGTCTCACAGGCTGGGTTTTGGGATGATCTTCAGGGTGTTTTCCAACCTACATAATTCTATGACTCTAAGCTGGAGAATCTGGCCAGGCAGCTCCTTCAGAGTGCCAGGCCTCCTGGTCCTGCCCAGGACGCCTGCATCCTAAGGTTAGAGAGACATTGCCAAAACAAGGGGTGGGATACCAGGGTGATAATTATGGATGGGGAGCAGAGATTATTTTTTGTTTGTTTGTTTCCAAATGTATTGATATATACATTGATGAGCTAAACTGACAAGCTGTGCTTGAGAAAGGAGTAATTGCATCTTTAATAATATTAAACCTGACACCTGCCTTGGCCGATAACACGCAGTCCTGACACTACTTAGCTAACAATTAGGACACATGAAAATGATGAAGGGGGAAACAGTACTAAATGAATTCTGCATTTTAAAGAACATAAAAATATAGAGAAAGACTGTTAATTGTCTAACACTTTATTAATTCAATCAGACACGCAATTTAAAAATAGCTTTGCTTTTTCACTGAAAGAGGAATTAATTACAATTTCTTCCTGATTCCCATACAGGAGAAAAAAATATTTAGGACAGCCATGGTGCTCTTAGGAAGGCTGTTTATTAATAAAAGCAGAAAACCCCATGCTAATTGGTATCATAAGCACAATTAGAAGATGTGTTGTCCTCCATTTGAAAAAGAACAGAGAGCTACATAGCTGAAGGATATTATTGCAAAGTGATAAACTGTTCAAAGGTATGAGTGAAAAAGAGGGTGTTTTCTTTAATGGTAAAATGCCATGTTATCTTGTTTAAATGGCATAACTTTCAAAAGACACCAGAACATTTCAACCTTTTAAAATGTCACTATTAAAAAATACATACCACAAATAGCTTCTTTAGACACTTCCTATTTTTAACTCTTCTTTATTCCACCCCCCTTTTTAATTTTTTTATTTGTATTTATTTATTTTTTCCTGAAGGGCTTATGTAGAACCTGCAACTTCAAAGGAACAAGGAAAGGGAACAGCAAAGATGGTTCAAGGTGATCTTGAGTCTCGCAAACTGTAAATGGATTTAGAAGCAAATTTGGCTTTGCAGGGTTTCTTTCCTTCTGTGTGCCTGGTTCTCTGTGTTTTAAATAAAAACCACATCCATCCTGCCAGCTGGGTATATATTGTCTCTAGCACTGAGGGCGTGAACTGAGAGGTCCTCACTCTGCTGAGCTCTGTCCCTGCAATGACACAGGGTGAGACACAGACTAACATGGAGGTGCCAGGAGGTTGGGGTTATTTATTTATTTCTCGGAAGGGCACCTTAATCATCACTACTTACCTCCCTCCTCCCTCCCCCCTTTTTTTTTTTCTTTGTCTTTGCAGTCACGCTTGGGTTTCTTCAGGGAAATAAATTCTGTGGCTCAGTGTAACAAGAGAAAATTATTTTTTCGCAGTTTTCTGCCTGAACCTGGTGAAACATTTTGTGATCACCTGTTTCCAGCACCAACGGTGACAAAAAACAAAGAGAGGAAGAAGAGAGACAATAAAAATCCCTCATGCAAGTGGTGGAGCTGGCTGGTGGAGCATCCCTGCTGATGCAATGGATAGACAAATGTGCAGGAGAAGGTGTTAGGGATTATCCCAAAGCAGGTTGAGTCTGTGGCTGGCAGCAGGATTTTTCATTCTGGATTCCAAGATTTGGTTCTACTAGTGACTAAAGGCTGAAATAGACACCTTAAATTTATTTTTTGTTTTTTTTTAGTGGAAACTCTTTTGATCACATGGGAATTTTGCCGTTGATTTCCAAGGGGTCACAACTGAGCTTTCATATCACAGAATCATAGAATCACAGAATGGTTTGGGTTGGAAGGGACCTTAAAGATCATCTAGTCCCAACTCCCATTGCTCCAAGCCCCATCCAACCTGGCTCTTAACACTTCCAGGGATGGGGCACCCACAACATCCCTGGGCAACCTGTTCCTTTGGCTAGGGGTATTTTGCTGAAGTAAGATTACAATGTAAAAAGGGAGGTAGGGACTCCCTCACCCTTCGATTTCCAAAGGTGGCTCTGTATGACTGCAGGAAAGAGGAAAGTGGGAGCAGAACCAGGAAGGTTCTGCATGGGATTGGCTGGAAAAAAACTGGTTCCTGTCCTGCAGGTTGAGCAGCACCATGTGCAGCTTTTCCTTGCAGGAACAACAAAGGTAAGAACCCCAACCCAGGAGTCTGGGTACAGTTATACCTGGAATGTTCTGCAAATAATTCCTCAGCACATGTATCTAAATGAATGGGTGTGGATACATATGCACTCATAGAGACATACTTATATATGGAGATATATATATCCACACTATATCTACACACACTCACACATATATATGTATATATCCATATTCCACACCCTAATTTAATGCTACAGAGAAACCCACACACTGTTACACTGAGAATACCAATTACTATAACTTAGCTTGAGCTGTGGATTTTCTACATTGTACCATTGCACCTCTATCAAAGAATCAATGACATTGAATAGGTGCACCATAAGCATATGTATTTATCTATAGATATATAACATGTTGTATCTATACATATAAATGGATTATTTACACAGTGTTTCTCAAAACACAGTGACAGTTCATCATATTGAAGGGGCAGTAGTCTGGTTAAAATGACACTGTTGAGCCCCGAGGGTCTTTTTTAATAAATATATTTTTGGCTTCTGCCTTCTGGAAGTCTGCACCGGGCTTTGAAACTCCTGAAAAATTGATTTGCTTTTTTTATTGCTGCTTAGCCCACACCACAGGCTGGACATATTTTCTTCTTTTAATTGAATCTGCCCGTTACACTGCACAAGTGCCAGGACATCAATTTAATATCTAGATTTTTTTGTGAGCTTTCAAACACACAACCCCCCCCTTATTTAATATAGTTGGATATTTCTATTTTCCTCCTCAGAGTTTTGATTTGTATATTAGCATTACTATAGCTGTCCAAGATGTGTGATATTCCTTGGGAGAAAAAGACAGAGCACACTAGAGGGATTTTTTTTTTTTTTTTTTTTTTGCTGCTGCTTTTCTGTGGTAGCTTATCTTCTTAACAAAGACAGGTCTACAGTGGGTTTCACAATCTGAGTAAAAGCACTTTAGCTGAGAGACACACCAATGGGTAAGAACTGAGAGAAGATAAACATCCCCACATCAAGAGGCACGGACTGCTTGGAATGGAACAGCCAGGAGGGAAGGGCAGAGGCTCTTGAGGGCAGACAGGGCTTCTCCAGCA
The DNA here is from genome assembly GCF_020740795.1 of Apus apus. Classification (NCBI taxonomy): domain Eukaryota; kingdom Metazoa; phylum Chordata; class Aves; order Apodiformes; family Apodidae; genus Apus; species Apus apus. Next base: position 13,140,788 of record NC_067296.1, read on the forward strand.
CCAAAGGGGGGTTCTGCCTTTCACTGCTGTGATAATCATCTCTGGGACAAGTGCTCACCTTGAGAAAGTTAAAATCATGTTTGGAAAAAAAAAATAAAAATGATAAAACAGCTACCTAAAAAAGATGCCGAGAGCACAAAGTGCCTGATCCTGACTCTCAAACAAGGCTGAGACAGCTGGAGGTGCTTGTTTGCTACAAGCACAGATGGTGGCAGAGCAGCAGCTTGTGCTGTCATAGAACCACGGAATGGTTTGGGTTGGAAGGGACCTAAAAGATTATCTAGTTCCAACTTCCTGCCATGGGCAGGGGCACCTTCCATTAGACCAGGTTGCTCCAAGCCACATGCAACCTGCCCTTCAACACTGCCAGGGAGGGCAATACCATGGGCAAACAGGGACCAAGATTAACATGGGAGCTCAGGAACAAGAGCTTACTAGGGACATGGACAAGCAGATTTCAAAAGGGGGACTTGAGGCAGTTCTTGCACCCCTTGTGCCTTCAAATTCCTGAGTAACGTGGACCTATGAGGCAGGACCAGGCAGCCACATGTGTTCTAGGTCAGCTGAAAAAAACTTTATCAACAGGAATGGATTAAACTTCTCGATTAACTTCTTGGAAAAGGAAGAAATAAGCAGTATGAGGCAAATGGAGCTTAAGGTAATGTCTACAATAATTTCCCTTTACTTAATTGATGTAGCTACTTTCATGAAAATCCCTTCTGCAACAGGCATGTTGGAAGGGTACAAAGCCAGACTGACATCAGACACAATCTGATTGAATCTAGAAAATTACCAGGGCAGAAAAGATTGCTGTGCACAGAGTTAGAAGCACAAGCTTCTCTGGTGCTCAAAGAGGCTCTAGATGTGTGCTTCTATTCTTGATTCTGGAGCACTGTCCACATCTCCAGAAGCCAAATCCTTTATTTTACTCACTGAGTTATTACTTTGAGGTTTCATGCATCATGTGTTGCACAGGAGCAGGACAATCCCTCAGAGAAGCCCCTTTACAGGCTCTGCAGTGGGTGGCTCTGAGATTACCATTAGGGTTTAGGATGAATAACCCAATATTAAGAAAGTTTGTTTAAAATACTTTGGTATTTTTCTGCTGCCCTGCACATCCACTAAATAAATATATTGTACTGGGGCAAAAAGAGATACCCATGGATACAGCCAAGTCCACGTGTAATTAGTGTGAGACAGTCGTGCACCCGTGCACTCAGTTGGTATGAAGGAGTTTCCACTTGTGCCTTACTTTGATGTAAACCCTTTTCCCCACTGGATCAGAGAAAATCTCAGCTTCAGCCCTCTGTCTGCTTCACAACCCAGAACAAATCAGGGCCTCCACAGTCCCAGAGAAAGAAAAAAATTACACATCACATAAATCTCAGCAATAAAACCAAATGCCAGAGTTATTCCAACAGGGCTGTAGCACATGCCAGCGATTTTCCTGGGCAAGGAGGGGGCAGCCCTGGAGTAAGTCCTACTCATTATTATTGATGAATATTCTCAGGAGAAACAGAGGATGTTGCTTAATGGCTTGATGTCATATGCTATCAGAGAAAGAGTGAAAGACATCCTCAAAAGCAAAAGCTAAGGAATCTGAGCTGTGCCTGGTCCTTTAATTAGCCATGCTGTGAGGGAGGAACACACAAAGAAGAAGATGGCTTCAGTGAAGGTCCTTTGAGATGAAGTCCTTTTACCAAGGCACTCTACTTGTTAAAGCTGTGATAATGTCACCCAGAGGTTAGTTTTTGTATTAGGACCTGGAGTCACAGGAATATTTAACGTGCACTTGTGCATCTGATTTGCTGTGCAATTGGTATAACTACCTGTGCCAGCTGGGGAGGTGCAGGGAGGGACTGATGTATTTGTGGAGACAATTGGAGAAAAGATGGGAAAAAGAAAAGGTCAGAAGAAGATTTGGCTTTGGCATGGAATAGATATAGTGCAGACAGAACCAAGGATGAGCAGAGAAGCTTTGGGGAGAGCAACACCTGTGTCCACCAGACCAACAGATGTGGATGTGCTGCTCCTTTGCAAAGTAAGAGATGTTTTTCTCTAAGTGGTATGGGTGAGCAGGAGAGCAAAGCCAGCTGATGTGGCACTTAAATGCCTGGTCAGGTGGGTTCAAGGATTGCCCAGTGATACCTGCTCATCTGCTGCCCACTCTCCAAGATCAATCAAACAGTGAATTCAGTTGCAAGAGAAACCTTGAGTTACCTGCAGCCTCCCTGCAGCATCTCTGTAGGATGGTTCCTGAGTGTATCTCTAACGGCTGTGTGGACCTGCAAGCTCTGGGGACCAGAAATGCCCTAGTCAAGGCCTCCCTTTGCCCTGAGTGGGAACCTAGAGAAAGTCCTGGGTCCTGGTGGGGGGTGATGGGCTCCTGGAGGACCTCGTGGTGGGCTCCGGGGATGCTTTGCCACCTGTACACAGGGCTTCCAAGCCCTGCATACCCATGAAACCCCTCCCCAGCTGCCTGCAACGGCGCAGGACCACAGCAGCCAGCTGGCAGGCGGGGAGAGCGGCGAGCAAAGCAGGCAGAGGGAGCATTAGGAAAATATCTCTGGCACGAAGCCTGGCAGGAGCCTGGTGCCAGCGCTGGGGAGGCTGCGGGAGCAGGGGCGGCAGGAGGGGCTGCAGGATGCTGCTGGGACCAGCCCCGAGGTCCGGGTGACAGCAGGGTCCCCAGCCTCCTCCTTGATTTGGCTACCAGCTCCACTCGTTCTCACGGAGGCTGATGTCCAGGCTGTGATGATGCAGCTCCTCAGGCTTTAGGGAAGTTTCTGCAGCGAGGAACGAGCGTCAGAAGAGACGCCAGCTCAGGGTTTCCAGGTGGGCGCAGGAGCGGAGCTTGCAAGACACGCACCGTGGAAGGGGACAGGCAAGGAGCCCTCTCCCTGCTCTGAGAAATGTCGGGAGACGCTGGATTAGCGATTCCAGGTGCTAAAAGCTGATGATCTACGGGGTGACAGCACCCAAACCCTGGACCACCTCCTGCTGCTGTACGGATGGGCTCCGCGGGCACCGGCCCGTGCAAGCCCTTGCTCTGCCAGCAGCAGGGCAAAATCCGTGCCTGGGTCTCTCCCCGCTCACAGCTCATCTCCCCCCACTGGTTTTGTTAAATGCAGCGCATTTTCAAAGGAGCAGATTTTAATTTCAGTAAACTCTGCAAGAAATAGATCAGCGCTAAGGAGGGGAGCAGCCACAGGAAGTGAGTTTAACTGCTCAGCTGCAGAATATTAATAGGATGGAATGTTATTAGAATAATTTTTCACCGTTTATTAGAATAATTTTTCATCATGAATAATAAATTAATGGAATAATTTAGTGCCACTAGCCCACTGTTTGAAAGGGTATTTTATTTAAAAGTAGCTTGAAAAGTGGTGTTTGGGGAGGTGGGATCTGGGCTGGGCTGGAGGGGGCCCTGCAAGGCTGCCCCATGCAGGGATGCTCTGCTTCCCTTCATGCCCCTCTGTCTGGGCCACCTCTTTCTCACTGCCTGGCAGGGAAGACCCAGCAAGATGAGTCCATCACTCCTGAGGGTTCTGTGAGGACTTTGCTTGGGGTAGGATTCAGCTCTGGGACCCTGCAGCTCATCCTTCCACAGATGCACATTTGAGAGGAAAGTCCCATCTTTCCTTCCAGCAGCCTGGGAAATGGCCACATCTACTTCCAGGTACCTTTAAGTGGCTTTAACCCCTTGCTTCCCCACCTTGCCATGGGCCTTTGATGCTCATCATGGTACTTTTGTGTAAGCCAAGAGGTCTCTCTCTCTCTCTTTTATTTTATTTGCATCTGTGTAGAAGATAATAATTCCTAAGAAGGCTATTCACACCACAAAAGCACAATGACATTATTCTCTCCCTCTCTCTCTCTTTCTACTGTTTTACTCCACAACTGACAATTAATGCTAGAAAGAACATGAAATGGAGGAGAAATTACAGCAATTTATCAACTGAAATTATAGGTGTAGACACATGTCAGCAGTGGAAACAGTTCCTATCAAAATTAAAGTATTTAGAGATTTTCCTCAAATTTCAAATTATGCAAATCCCATTTTTGTGATATGCTGGTACTGTAGCTTTAATTGCAGGATTACCAGCAAGATGCAGACTGCACTTGTAACCAGGATTCAGCTCTTCAGAGAGTGGTTCCCCTCTCTAGCACATCTTATTAATTCAACAAAGTTTCCATCTCTTTAACAAATTAAATATGTTTTGCAGAACAGGCAGAGGTTTTCCTGGTTTCAATCTGTCACAAAGGACCCTGCTGTTTGCAGAGGTTACTCGACAGCTGGATGAACAGACAGGTTTGAGTCCAAACATGGATTCAAATGCATATTTATACATAAAACATATTTATACAACAACATTGCAGGAACAGCTTGTGCTGCTGAAGTTTCTACAAGTCCCTTCACGGTGAGGACAACCTAACCAAAGATGGAGAAAGAATCTGGATTTCAGTTTCTTTTTTCCAGGTTTTTCTGGATCAGTTAAAGCTGCTCTGTGACCCCAGGGGATCACGGATCCTCTCTCAGACTGAACTGGAGAGCTGTAAGGCCTGGCTGTGGAAGATGGGATGAAATTGGTAGAAATTATGGCAGGACAATGAGCTCCTCATACAGAGACATGGAGCTTACTCTGAGAGGTAAACTGCAGTAACTTGGGCTGGATTTTTCATGTACTTAGCTTGTTCATCTGCTGCCTGGATGGGTGACACGCAGCCACCCTGAAGAACATTGGAGATAATCATAGAAGCACAGAAAAATTTTGGTTGGAAAAGACCTTAAAGATCATCCAGTCCAACTGTTAACCCAGCACTGACAAGGCCACCGCTAACCCACGTCTCTCAGCACCACATCTACGTGGCTTTTAAACACCTCCAGAGAAGTGGTGACTCCACCACTTCCCTGGGCAGCCTGTTCCAACATGCTAACATTTAATTCCCCTTTCGTGAATGTTCTGCCAATAACAAAATAAATAGATAAGATACCAAGGAGAAGTAGAAGGTGGCACAAGCATCTGCAGCACATCATTCCAACCCCTGCTCTGAAAACCACCTTCAGGTGGTGGTGTGTGGCTGTTGCACCCAGCTGTGGCTGTGCCACTGCACCCATCCAGTCCCAGCAGCACCCCACTCTGCCCTTGGGTGTGTGCTGCGTGGCCACTCGTGCACCTGCTACATTCGAAAGCTTTTTGGTAAGCCTTCCCTTGCTTATCTATGCACATCACAAACTGCAAGGTAGCAATTGCAGGGTAAGATCCAAGCTATGACCAGTGGCTCTCCCTCACCAATAGGTTTCTTCTAATAGTGTTTCATGTGGCCAGCCCAAGACACAACCAGATGCCTGGGATCCATGTGCATATGCCAAGCCATGTAAGGCTTCTGACAGTCACTGTATCCAACCTCAATAACCATGATCTGCTCCATCTGCTGACGCCCCTGCATAACAGCAGTGGGGAGCTGTACTGCCAGAGGCACTATCCTTCACCAGCTGAATGGCTGAACAGCTGGCAAATCATCCAAGGACGCTTCTCAGGGAAGAGCAGGGCTGTTGGCCCCATTTCTTGTCACACGTGTTGTGGAGGCAGAGGAGCCATGTGGGCCATGACCTGTTACAGGGGCAGCCTCAGCAGGGGTCTTCATGTCCTCTGCACCCCAAGAAGCCACGAGCTGAAGTGAAGCTGCTGAATTGGTGGATATAAACAGCCTCACTGGAAAAATAAGTTATTTACAGGCCACCATGCCCTCAGCTGGGGTAGAAGTGAACTTGTTTAGAGATGCCATGATGATTCTCCTTGTACCAGGGAGCTGCTGCGGTTCGTAAGAGTGATGGTGTCTGAGCTGAGCACCCAGGAGTGGGACAAGAGGCCAGGGCCAGCCTGCTACCTCTGTGCAGGGGTGATGGACACCACCTGGCTGGGGTCCCTCAGTGGGCAGCTCCCAGACAGGTGTAGGATCACACTGTTTGCAGATGGATTTTGCAGATGGATTTTGCTGTGCAGGAAGGAATGGGGATTGCTGATCAACTGCACCAGGATGGCTGGCACGGTACACGTGGAAGTGATGGGTGATGCTCTACATGGAACATAGAGCTGCTACCTGGGCTTGGCTGGTGTCACCAGGCTGTGATTTGAAAGAGGAAGAGAGAAAACAGACCTGGGGAGGTTGAGCTGTGTGTGTTCAGGAAAAAAGAATCTGGTTTTCCTGTGACTTGGGGTGGGAGTTTGGGGGAAGGCTACAGATTGGTTTCACCTGAAACTGGGAAATAAGGCAAATGGGAAGAGAAAAGAAGAAAGGAAGAAGAAGGGAAGAAGAAGAAGAGAAGAAGGGAAGAAGAGAAGAAGGGAAAAACTGAAGAAGGGAAGAGGAAGGGAAAGGAAAGGGAAAGAGAGGAAAAAGAAATAAAAGAACAATCATTGAGAGAAAGGGGAAAACTAGAATTGATTCAAGCATTTTTTTTTTCCACAATAATTCAGTGATTCTCATTCAGCTGGTGCTTTTCTTAAAGACCAAAGAGCCTATATGATAAGCATATTTTACAAATTAGGTAGCGATTTATCCCGCTTTTGTTTTAATGATTGAAATGAATGATGTCGTGCCGCTCGCTGCTGCTGCTGCATTCAGTGCCTGCTGTTCTTGGGAGCTGAAGACACCGAGAAATTTGCATACTTAATGCCGGGAACTGGCACAGACTAAATAGCTTCTTTTCTTTCCTCTGTGTTTGTAGATTTACTGTAGTGCTGGGTTTAATCAAAGGCTTTTTAAAGCCGTCCGTGTGCCGTTTCACAATGCTGAACTTGCGTGTGACAAAGGCAGCTATTTATTACTTATCAGCTTTATGGCAAGTACCACAGGCTACTCTAATTAAAGGTAGAGGGGCTGCATACCCCTGCAGAAGCAGGCACCTCCTGGTTAACATTTCTAATCCCTTATCAAGGCATGGATTAATTTTTTTTTGTTTCATTTCTGGTTAAATATTCAGCAATAAGGTTAGGGCTAGGGAAAAACTAAGCCAAGAAGGTCCCTTTAGATGAACTTTAAAGCATAGGAGATGAGCTCTGTGTGTGGATCTCACAGATTTCATTTGTTGAGGTGCTCTGCACCTTCACCTTCACTGGAGGAGAACTGGATGGGACATTGTCATCTTCATGAAATGTCACTGAAACAGGATGAATCATTAAAGCAAAAATGTCCCATGAAGATAAATCCCGCTTTCTTGTGGGCTTCCCTGTTTATTTCTCATATACACATGAGAGAGTGCAGAAAAGAGAGAGCTGTCATACTCCATCACTTGATTTGGAGTTGAGCAGATCATCAAGCAGAAGATGTAGAGTCAAAAGCTCTTCTTGAGCAGGAGCTTGAACCTTGCATCTTTTATAACTAAGACCACCACCCCAGAGATCAGGTTATGGCCTAAGAGACTCTTCTATTTCTTAAGGTAATCTAACAGACTCAAATCAATAAAACCTTCTTGCAATAGGTAGGTTTCAATTCAGAAATAGTATTTTGATACAATCCTATGTCTTCAAAAACTGGCTCAAAATTATTCTTTTTTTTCCCACCACAGACAAAAATAAATGCTGAACTTTGGAGGATGCTCAAAGAATTGAAACATCATATCATGGACAGCTCTGCATCCAAATCAGTGCCTGTGAAACCCCACAAAAATTGCTACACTGACTGTAGTGAAAGCAGGATGGCCCCTTATTTACTGCCAGCAGATTTAGGGCTCCTTTTGAAGTCAGAAATGAATTTCCACTGGCAAATTATTATTATTTTGAAAGCAAGAGAACACGTTTTCCTCTCTAAACATTTTCCAACTTAAAGAGACAAAACGCAGTGCAGGGGAGAGCAAACAGAATTAATCTCTCCTTGGGGCTGGTCCTTAAAGAGGCAAACTTATTTAAAAAAAACCCAAATCAATTGCCCCCTCCCCCCAACATCTGCTGGGAGCACTCGGAGATAACTGGCAGCTCGAACAATAACTCCGAGAACTGGAGTCCTTGAACAATGGGAATGGGAAGAGAGCAGCCCTCGCTGTGGCATCATTTCCAGGCCTCTCTGCACATGCAATTGGTTAACAGGAATAAAGATCAAGTTGGACCAATAACACTATAATTTGGAAACAAATGTATTGATTACAAGAGAGTCCCACTGGAATGAATGGGAGTACTTGGAACGTGCTGTTATTATCCTGCGCCCACGGGGATTGCAGAATTTCATCAGCTGTGGTTGTGACTTGAGCTGCACGATATCATCACCTTGACGTGCAATCTGACCATCCTGCAGTAAAAAGGAATTGTGTGCTCAGGCCCACAGAGCCAAGGTGCTGTAGCAGGACCCCTCATGCACAGCAATTCTTCTTCACTCATGCTACAGCTGCTAGTTCCTACAGACCCTTTGAAAATCATCATTGCTAGATCCTGCAGGTCCTGTGCTTCTGAACTGCACTACTAGGGAGTTTATCTTTCTTCTGAAGTGACTATTTAATAAAATAAATAAAAACTGGCTATGAAATCTTTAGGAGAAAGGATAGTGTTACAAGAGTGGCATTTGCCAAAACCTCTATACCTATTAATAATGATTTAGAGCACCACAATGGGATTAATTTTAAATGTCTAGATTATTTTTCACCATCGGCGGGTTTCAGTTAGGTTCAGCATTTTATTCAGCTCTGTAAGTGACATCAAATCACTCTGGTTTTATTTCCAACTATTTATTTGTATTTAAATTAAAAGATGAGACGCACATCTAAGACTTTCAGTTCCCTAATTCATCTTTCTCAAAGCTGCAGAATCAAACATTATCAAAATAATAATTTTGAAAGGAAGTCAGCCAGCCAGATCCCTTTAAAAATAAAAACAGAGGTCCTCAAATCTACATTACTTCAGGACTAGCAGCAAGAAGTCTCAAGATCCTGGAGACCTCATGGTCTCAAGTCTACACAGCTGGTGAAGGCCAGTCCCCTTTCACACTTGTTCTGCCATGCTCTGTGTCTGCTGTCACCAGCCCAGAATAATGTTTAGTTCCACCTTTTCTCCTTCCAACACGAGCATCACTGCTGCTTTCACACTGGTGCTTCCCTTTGGGAAAGCATCTTTTACCCTCCTGCATGTGGAGTATGACAGTTACTCCATTGTACCTGGCTTAATGTATTATCATTTTTTTAAGCTAAGGCTACTCTGAGCCTTTCAAAGCAAACAGTGAATTCAGGGCCCATCTTCAGCTACCTGCAGAGAACAAGGATTCCGAAGGTGGATGTTCAGTATTTTCTGAAATCTGTTTCTCTTTAACGAGTTGAACCTCAGGCTCCCCACCCAAACTGCTAATCATATCTTAGAACTTTACCCCTGTAGCAAAGTAAAATTGCAAAGTTGCATTTTTCTTTCTAAGTAGTTTCTTCTTCATTTTAATTCCTTTCAGTTTGGTGGCCTTAAAGGAGACAGATCAGGCTCAACCAAAGATCTTACCACCTCTCAGCTGAGCTTGTTTCAAAGAACAAAAAAATAATTTTCAGGGCAGGAACTGTAATAATAGTAATTATTGTTGATAATAATAACTGAAATAATAATAAAAATTATTAGTAAGACCATGAATTTGCAAAAAGAGTTTGCATTTTGTCCACTATGTTTGAAGTCATGGAGACTCTAATGGACTTCTTGGGTTCCATCAGGCTTAGGCAGCTGTTATTCAGCTAGTGCCACTGTTAGCCTAAAGGGAAAAAGATACACTTATTTTTCATTTATGGTGGCTGCTGCAGCTTCATCAGCCTGATTTATATTCACAAATGTTGTGAATTGTGTTTTTCCAGCAAACCAAACCACTAAGAGTGGCTGCCAAGGCAGGGATCAGCAGGTCTGCTCCACATGTTTGTTCTGCACCTATCTTGGGTGGTAGGTGTGTTATCAGGCCAGCCTCAAAGCTTTGGATTCTCCCATCCATGCTCAGTGACTATGCTTCATATGGACTAAAAGATGGATGATATTGTAGCTGGGATTTATTTTTTTTTTTGCTAGCAAAAAGAGTGCTGGAACATTTCCCATCTCTTGCCAGGAAGGACGCTACTAGCACGCCAGAACTGGTGAGAGCTACCTACCCTAGAAGCTGGCTCTGTAGCACTCCATTTACCATAACTGTAATGCTGAGTCAGGAAAAACAACCAGCGAATCGTCTGTGAGCTCAAAATTGTGTTATTTATAGACCAGTTTCTCAACATCTGACATTTCTGCAAGAAACTAATATATTATCTTCACTCTAGTCACCATGCAAACCTCCAAACTTATTTACAGTCCTATGATGTCTTGAAGACAAAAGAGACAATTAAACTCCCTGGGCAATCACAAAAGTGCCAAGTGATACTGGAAGAGTCAGGAGGAGGTTTCTTATCCTTGATGAAGCTTATGCCCTGTTGGTGAAGGTCATCAGACCTCAGCTTGAAGTGGAGCATTCCCAACTTCTCACCTTTGGGGGAGGAAGGAGTTCAGAGCCTGTTCTCCCATGAGAAACAGGGCTTGTTTTCCTCCAGGTGAGGCAGTTGGGATAGAAACTTGGCTCTGTAATTGATTTTACTCCATTTTATTACTCTCGACTCTTCCAGAGCATTAAAAACTCTCAGGAGGCCTTTTAAGACATCTGCTGATGCTTCACTTATAAATCAAATTGCCCCTTCCTGGATACTTGGCTGGGTCGCATCCTCCTGCCAGCAAACTCCTGCTGAGCCTGGGAATCATGACTGAGGCCACCTTTGCCTTCCTGATGTCTCCCCAAAAAAGTTGTAAGGGGGACATTTTCCCAGTGTAAGTTCAGGTTTTACTGGTCAGTATTTTTGTTGTTATGGCTTACCAAGATGCTTTATCACTCCTGCTGCCCAGATGGCACCTGCAACTGGTAACACCAGCATTTTGCTGCTATCTCTGGAGCTGCAAGAGATTTCTTCAAGGTGTGGTGTGTCGAGTGGAGATAGCACCTCTCCACCCTCCTGACTGACAAGGCTGTGTCAGATGGTGCCTGGGAATGTGGGCACATTTGTGATAGGGGAAGGTTACCAGGAAAGGAGATATTTTCAACCAACATTTTTCTTGAATTGAAATTCAAAGCTGGAAAGATTTATTACAGTGGCATATTCATGCTGCTATATTTAAGGTGATGGCAGTCTTCTCAGCATAATCCTTCTTATGCACTGAGGATTAAAACTCAGCCATAATAAAGTACTCAAAGCTGAAACTTGTCCTCAAATGTTTCCAACTTGAAGCACTAATTTTATTTTATTAAATTAAGAAATGAAGTCAACTCAAGAGTTCTGTGGGTTTGCAGATGAAAACAAGGAGAAATTCTGCCCATAGATTTGTCCCTGCTGATTGCTAGCAAAGACCTGCATGGAGATGATGCTTCCAAGAAACATGTTCCTGCTTTTCTTAGCTGGAGCCTGGAATAACAGACTGCAGACTGGAAAAGTATCACCTATGAAGTGGTGATATAAGAGCAAGTGAACACAAACTCCTGGTTGCACTGTGGTCTTGCTGTGGTGCTCCTGGGACATTTGTGTACAGGAGAAAGGAGCCAGAAACAGCCTTTGCTTCCTCCCTGGAGTGTGTGGTTACTCTTGAATATGCTACAAATATTTACTAGGTTCTATCTGTTGAAATGATAAACAAAATAGCAAAAAAAGTTACTTTGTTTTTGTGGTAGAAACAAATCTCTATAAAGGAGTTTGTATGTCTTTTTCCAGCACATTGTAATTGCGAAAACTGTCTGGTTTCCTGAGTTATCCTTGGGTGATGACAAACATTTTTACACCATAAATTCAACTTTGAAATGCGAACTTGAATCATAAACCTGAACACCCTAAAGAGGTTTTGTGTTATAATTTTCACCTTACAGCCAGGGGAAGGACTCCAGGTAAGGATTCCTGGCTTTGCTAAATCAGGAGGTCACATATGGGAGAGGGAATGCCCAGTGAGGATGTGAGAGGGAGAAAACCAGACTGACACTGGGATGTCACCCCCGGCAGCAAGAAATAGCCAGGTTTTCATTTCAGAGAAGCAAAAATAAGTCTGGGTGATGTAAAGAAGGTCTCAGAAATACTGACCTTAAAGACCAGAACCCTGGACTCGTTGGAGGCATAAAAGGACTCAAAAAAAGCTTCATCATAAGGCTCTTAAATATGTATACATATGTATATGTGTGTGTATATATATACATGTATATACACAAATCTATACATGAATTCAGAGCTTTGCAGGGGAGCTACTGAACTCATTTCTCCATCTGTCCATTCCTCATGGCTATTCACGGGTCCTGCATAAGGATCTCAAGACACTGCTCCTGAAAAGGGTGGAGACAAGCATGCTTTTCCAGTAAGCATTTCTCCTTGCAATTAATACCTCCATAGATTAATTAGCACTGATAACAACTGTTCATGGCAGGCCGTGGGAAGTTGCCAAGCACTTAATGACTGCTATAAAGTCACTCCCCAGCCTCCACGTGACAAGCAGAGCACATCCAGCCAGGATATGGTGCAGAAATGCAGAGGAAGAGAAGACAAAGGGTGGTGGGAAGAGCAGCAAAAGCATCTGACATTTCCTGTGTTCAAACCTCAGCCTTTGGGGTCAGCTAGAAAGAGAGACCCGTGGCTGGCATCCCTAGGTGCAGAGACCCAGCCAGCCTCAGTGCAGCCCTATGGGCTGAGATAAGGATGAACTGAATCTTTATCTTTTTTTATTTCAGAATCAGAAAGGTTTAGAGTAGGAGGTGCCCCTTTGCTTGGTTTTAATATGAACATCTCCCAAGAGCATGTTTCAGCTAGCAGCTTGGGCCAAGGAGGAGGGAGGACCACAAAGATGTGTAGGTGACCCTGGAGCAATGTAATACCACCAGGAAACTGTCCTTTCTGACGTTATGATTCTAAAATCTGGAATTCAGAGAGACCATGAGCATAAAGATACTCTCTACGCAACCTTGGTGTTATACATAGACTGGAAATGTCAAATTAATTTACCAGAACAATCTCAGTTTGATTCCTTTGGGCTCATAGAGGATCATATGATCTTTAAACTACATGTTCACATGGTGTTTTTTCCCAAAGTGTCCCCATGTTCAAAGCTCCTTTAAAGAGCACCTATTCAATATTTTATTTCCACCAAACTACTCAAACACTATGACTAATTTCCTCTCAGACTTGTCTATGACATTCACCAGTTTAGCACTAAGTTAGGAGAAGGGTGATATTATTGCCACATTACAGAGGAAAGTGCTGAGTCACAAGCAGAAAGTTCACCAGGACGCACTGATTTGCAGTACCCAGTCTGTGAGGATGCAGAACCAGGTATTTCTTGCCCCAGGCTGCCTTCTCTGTTACTCTGCTTGGATGTGACCGGGAGAGCTCAGCACCCCTCTAAGAGCAGAGTAGCACCCCAACATGAGCAGCTTGCACCTGTTAATGACTCCAGAAATGTCAGCACCTGGTGTAGGAACTCTGTGAGGGAAGTACATCACCCAGATCTTTAGACACAACTGTCCTAAATGCAGGACTACCTTTCTAGTTGCTTTTATTGGGAATTTATGGTTTGGCCTGAAGTTTCTCAAGGGTGGATTCTGAAAAAAAAAATTAACTGATACCGATAAGAGATTTCTGAGGGAAAAAAAAGAAATCAAACAAGTTTTCCCCCCATCTTACAAAATGAATGGCCATCCTTGATAGGTTTTTGACTATACAGGAGGATGTGAAAGGATTTGATGCTGGGAATATGCATTTTGCCTGTTGAAGTTCCCAAGAAAACCTGTTCAAATTTGGCTGTGCTAAATGCATTTGAGCAGTTACTATTTGCACATGTTCTGAGACTTTTTCTTCCTTTTTTTATTTATTTAATGTTTTTAATATTTTTTTTTAGCAACTCAGCTCTCTAGAGAGTCACCTGAGCAGCTTGGAGCTGTGCCATAACCAGGGGCTGGTCACACTCCAGCCTGGGAAGTCACCTGCAATGCAGGATGGGGTGGGCTTTTTCCAGGAGAGGGAAATTTCAGCCTTATGAATGAACATGTGGATGGCACAAATCAGATATCATTAAACTTTCAAAGCCCACAGATACTATCAGTATAAACGGAACCAGAGTCTTTACAACTGTCTTTGCAAGTCAGGTAAAATAAATAGGAGGTGGAGCTTCCCAGCTGCCTGCAATGCATTTTTAGAGATGTTGCTCTCTGAATTTGTCTCTTATTGGGAGGAGGTTTGTTGTGTGAAATGTCAAGGCAGTTACAGCTCTGATTTTCTACACCTTTATCAATAATCTTCTTGGTTATGCTTGACCCAGCAAGCCCAAAGTTGGCACTAACATGACCTATCTCCTGCCTGCCCTCACCTGCACACATGGCTTTTGTGTGACACTTCTGGCTTTCCTCACGGGCCCGTAAGGCTCAGGCAGAGCTGCAGGATTGGCAGTACTCTCCTCAAAGAGCCTTTCTTGAATGTCTCCTTTGGGCTCTTTATAACCTGGCACTCAATTAGCTGTTGTCACTGAGCTGCCGTGTGGGTTAATGTGCAATGGTGAGTATTGTTACATGCAAACACAAGTACTGGAGATGCTGGCAGATGGAGGGGTCACATCGTTTTGCAGGAAGGAAGGGCAGGATAGGCACAGGAATATCAGAATGAGTCTTGCCATTTACATATAACAGCTCCAGCTATATTTGGCTGCATTCACAGCCCTCCCAATTGCCAGGCTTTCAAATACACACATTACCACCAGAAGTGCTCTTGGTTAAGTGCTCCCATCTCCAGGATTTCCTTTGAAGTATCTGACTGAAGTAATGTAAAGTGCATTTCAATTGGCAGTGAATGCAGGTTAAATGGTAACAGCACAACAGATCCAGTGTTTGTTCCCTGGGCTTTTTCTTTTACCAGTCTCTCTTTTTAAGACAGTTGGTTACTTACTGCAAGGCTGCATTCAGGCACCTTCAGTCTATTAAGCCTCTTTCCTGATCCTCTGTACAACTGCTCGAGGATGCTGTGAACTGTATCAGAACTGTTTTAGTACACAGAAAAGTGAATAAATGCACTGCTGAGTGCCCAGGCTGAGCAGTAAGCAAAGGGTAAACTCACTTCAGAAATCTGAGCACTTGAATTTACCCCTGGCTACCCCACCAAGCTGGTTGGAGGCTGAGCCAGTTGCTTTGGATCACTTTGCGTGTCACCTCCCATCCATAGAGTACTTGTCCAACCCGTTGGGTTGGCTGGAGAACATATGCTAGCAAAATAGCCAGATCTACACTGACAATGAAATGTCCTCACCTACCCATGCCAAACCCTCTCTCCACCTCAAGTGGCTGAGCCTGTGCTGCAGCATCACTCTTTGAGGAGCAACCAAAAAATACAGAGCAGGGAAAGAGCTTAACCTGAGTCACCAGCCTTGTCCAAGAGCTACCTTTCCATGTCCAGTCCTGAACAGGGTCTTGCTTATTAGAAGGAGGAATGATCCACTGCAGAACCTGGGCCTGAAGACTCCTGGTTATCAAGCAGCCTGATTTTGTACCCAAGAAAGGGCTGGTTTGAGTTATGGAAGTGGCAATACAATATCAAGGTGTGTCAAGAGGATAGGACATGAGGTCAGCTCAAGGGGACACAGGGGTGACATCCTCCTTCCGCTTCTGTACCACAAAATCAGGCTGAGTGACTTATACAGGTAACAAGAGAAGGGACCACATCCTAAAGCTGCTGTGTAGCACAGCCAGGCTAAAGCTTTCCCACCATCAAAGCCTGTTTGTGTCCGTGAAAGTGAAAGATATTTGAATTTAGCTACTGCTCTTAACGTGTGTGTGCTCCATGCATACAAGCTCAAGAGGATTTTTGGTTTTTTTCTTCTTAAAGTTGTGAGACAGTTCTTTAAGATTCATCTTTTTGGAGTGGAAAGGCAGAAAAAAAGAACACCCTGCCAGGGATTTGATGAGCTGAGGACCTCACATCTGAGTATCTTCCAGATGTGGCTGTTGGTAACTGCTTACAGCTTCCTGATGGCACCTCTGGACCTCCACCCATGAGAGATGCTTGACATGCTGTAATGCATATTACTCTGTAATGACTTTGGTGGAACCATGACAATGAGTTCCACCAGTGAGAGGTGATACCTCAGTCAGTAGATGTTTGTTCAATATCTGCCTGTGTCCTCACCCAGCCCCCCGGTACCGAGTGTCAGCGTATGGACAGCAGAGTGACAGCACAGAGCCAGATGAGCCCTGCTCCCTGTCACACATTGCCATGGCACCCAAAACAGAGCCACTGAGTGTGCTAAAGTAGGCGGGCATTAATTTATAAGTAAATTATTATGAAATGGAGGAAATAAGTGACTATCATAGGCACTGATTCTATCTAATGGAGCCTCACACTAAATTGCTGATATTCTCCCTCTCTCACATTTTTTCTTTCAAATGACAGAAACAAATAAAAACACAAGCCTTTGTTCAACCTGCTTTTTAAACACCATTGCCAGGTACAGGCTTTGCTGATTATGTACAAATTTACCCTACCTCCTCCCTGCTGCTTCTCTGGCTGGGGAGCAGGATCCCTTCCTTTTGGTTTCAGTAGAGACTCAGTAACCTGAAAATTGAAGGAAGACACATTTATTGCTCTCTCCTAAACTCTCCTTTCCATTTCTTATCTGGAGGAAGGCAGCTTTTGGTTCACTTGAGTGGAAGTCTGCTGTCCATTTCCCGATGGCAGCAAAGAGCAGACTCCCATCTGCTTGATGCAGATGCCACTGTTTTGACTTTATCCAGGTGGTCACCCAGCAAACCCTGTTGTGCCTAATTATTTAAGAGGGTTGTGAAACACTAGGTGATTTTATATACCATATGTGCTAGAAAACATAAGCATGAAGATGCTGTGACTTAATGATGTGGCAACTTTGGCTCTGAATCTTCCGTGTTTCCTGGTTTAAATCTGACCTTTTGCTTTACTGTGAAGCACTTGGTAGAGTTTAGCATGAAAGGAGAGCACATGGAATTGGAGATGGGGAGGTTATCAGCGGTGGTTACAGAGCCATCCTCCATCCTCTATCCAGATAAAGTACTTGACTCTGTTTTCTAATATCCATCCTAGTGGAGAGAGGGTGGGAGGAGAGGGGGAGAGAGCCTGTGCTTTAAATGGGATTTTGGGATCTGGAGTTCAGAGGCTTCCTTCATGGTGTTAGAGCAAACCACAGACCTTCTTCAGAGCAAAATAACAACACATAGGATCTCTTGCTCTGGTTCTTTCTTTATTTATTTGGAATGTACATAGTTTGTTGCTTTGACTTCTCAAACAATGGCAAGATACAAGGAGGGAAGGATAATAAGTTGCATTCTCTCCTTTTATTTTACCATCACAAGAAACCTTGAGGGACTGTTTAGCAAGCTAGAGCTCTTATCTGCCTTTGGGCTATCTCATTATCAAACCTTCATTTTGCTCCCCAGCAGGAGAGATGGCCTGCAATGTATGATAACCTCTACTTATGAAACTCACACTTCAGAAATGTCTGATAATAGGCCAGCCAAAACGGAAAACCAAAGAGCAGGCAGCAGGTTTCCAGTGGCCAATAAGGACTATACACACACATGCACAGGCAGGCACCCAGGCACCCTTATGTTTATTTATATTTCTGTGCATCAGTCCTAGCACCTCCCAGAACTTAAACCACAAATCTAATATGACTAACATTTTTTCTAGCATACTTTGAATAATATTTTCAAATAAGCCTGTGGGATATAGGAGCCTGTGTCCTTTCTACAGAGAGGTCAGTGAAGTCAGTGGGAATTATAACCTATCTAACCTGTTCAGGTGTTTTTATAAGTCCCATTAAACACTTATTTAAAGCCTGTTGAAGACATGAGCTCTAGGAACATAAGTAATTCCTGGGGGTAGAGAGAAAAAAAGGAGAGGAAGAGTAAAGACAATCAAGTTCCTAAAACACTTGGGCATTTTGATTATTTATTTCCAATTCCTTCCTTGTTGCTAACTCTCCTGTGAGCAGACTTTCCTGCAATGGTTTAACTCTTTGCCTGCACCAGTGTCATTTGTGATGCCATTCCCCAATTCCTCCCTCAGCCACCAAACCCTCTGTTTCTGAACCCTTTGCCTCCCTGGAGGCACCTGAGGAATACGTGGGTTTGCAGCACTCCCAGTGCAACACCTCTGGGTGCAGGCTGGACAAGATGGGGGATTGAGGGCTCTCCACCAGAAAAGCCTTATTAGCCACTCTTTGCTCTCCAGCTCAGGACCCACTTTTGAACCATGATTACTTCTATTTCCTCCCCATGAAGAAAATTTACTGCTGGCCTCTCTCATCAGTGAATGGCCACATCCCTCCTTATAGCCAGATGACACCTGCATGAGCACTTGCTGCTACAAAGTCAGGAATATCAACCTTCTGCAAAGTGCCCTGGCTCATCCAAGGGTTGGAAAATAGCACTGGAGAGCCAAGAGATGGAGAGGGCTGGGGATTTGGGGAGTTCAGCTGCAAATCCCAGAACTGCCTTCCATTCTGCCTGCCTTATGCTATGTACCCTGCAAACCACCATGTCCTGCAAAGTGATCACAGAAGCACAGAATGGTCGGGGTTGGAAGGGACCTCTGGTGATCATCTAGTCCAACTGCCCTGCTAGAGCAGGATTCCCTAGAGCAGATTACACATCCAGGAACAGGCTCTGGATGTCTCCAGGGATGGAGACTCCACAACATCCCTGGGCAGCTTGTTCCACTGCTCTATTACCCTCAGAGTAAAGAAGTATTTTCTCATATTCATGTTAAATTTCCTGGGTACCAGTTTGTGCTCCAGCCTACAACTGGCCATGAGGGCACAATCCCAACACACAACCAAGATCAGGGCTTCTCCACTGTGGGAAGGTGAAGTGTTGGGTCATGTATCATGAGTAAAGAAGCCCTTTTGAATGCAGAAGGTTCTCCACTAGGACTTCTTTGAATGCACAGCCCCTCTAAGCCTTTGATTCCCACTTGCAGGGACAGTGTAGCAACCATTTCCCAGCTCCATGACCCCCCTCAAAATGAGCTTCTCTGCCCCAGACAGGCCAGGCTGTTCTTTCTCCCCCAGGCAGGTGATCAGGCCATGCAAAGAGCTGCTGCCCCCATCCCTGGGCCACCTGCATCCCCATCACACTGCCATGCCAGACCTTCATTAGCACAACCTGGAAAACGTGGCAATCCAGGCTATGAACTTAATTCTTATCTCCTTCTGCTGCACCACTGGGAAACGTTCTGGATCAGAAAGGAAACGATTTGAAGGTGAAACATCTGAAAGCATAAAAAATTCTTTCCCTCACATTTCTTTCTCTTTTCCTATCAGTCAGGGGGGTGAGCAATGGTCAGCTGGTCTCCCCCACTAGTGCAGGTGATGCAAAAAAGTATTTGCACTGTAAAATCTCCCTAGGCATAGCATGCTGCTGGAAAGATGATAACACTTTTAATTACATTTTAATAGATCATATGGATTATATTTTTAATACCTGAAAAATAATCAGCCTGAAAAACCCCAGCTAGAAAAGGAAGGAAAAAAAAAAAAGAGGACAAAAATATTAAGATATGAGAAGATTTTTCTTATTAAAGGCTAAATAGGTTTTGTTTTTTAATTCCCATTAAATAGGAACACATAAGAGAAAATAATCATTATAAAACCTTCCAGAATGGACCTATTGGGATAGGTTGTCCTTGCTGAACAAAAGAATAAAAGTGATGGAATTCCCCCCAGTTTTCTGCATTGGATCTTAGCTATGGGGAAATGCTCCTCCAGGGGAGTTTTCCCAAGCAAGCAGAGGCAGAGAGGGAAGCAGGAGCTCATTTCCCCATCCTTCCTGTGCACAATGATGGAGCTCCTGGCCACCGCACACCACAGAGGGGTGACCAGGAACCAGGTCACACATACTCTTACGGCACCAAAATGATATATTTTTGTTAGATCAGAGGTTTTTGGTTCCAAAGCCTGTTAATCCAGCACTTTTCAGAAACAACACAACCCCTCTTAACAGCACATAGGATGAAGTATGGGCTTTCTTGAATGGAAAGCAGAATACCTCCCTGACTGCTGAAACACCAGGGCTGGAGTCAGATGTCTCTGGGCAAGAGTCCTCATGAGAACAGCAACATTACGGGTACTGTCAAGCCTACTTCAAAAGAACAGACAGAGGCCTTTTCTTTAGAAATGAGTGAGGATATAGATGGAATTCAAAGCTCTCCCTTTATAACAGAGGCTTTTGAGTTCTTCTGAGGTGCTATTTTGAAAAAGATAAAAAAACGGAACCCTAAAAACAACCTCAGAAGGCAGCAGATCTCCTCTGCTCCTAATGTCCTCCACTTCACGCCAACGTGACCACTGAATTCCAGAGAGCTGGAAGGAGATGGAGCTCACGGCTGTTCCCCTCTCCCATGCTAAGGGCAGGTAATTATCTCAGCATTCCTGGAGGAATGTTACAATAAATATGGCTGTCATTTTTCATTACTGCACAGTGAACAAAGGGAACAAAGAGAACAAAAGAAAGTGTGGTTTTGCTAACCTGGGCTTACATGTGCTTGTATATACACAAGAAATGAGCAGAGGGGTAGAGTTCATTGCTATTATTTATTGTGGATATACCAATCTGGGTGAATGTCTCAACATTTATCAGTTTTTTAAACTAATTAAAATAATTCACTGGGAAAATCCTTGCCTCTTACTTGTTGTCCCACCATCAAGGCTGTTGGCTTAAAGCAGAAATTATTGAAAAGGCAAGAAATGCAACAAAGTCTCCCTAACATCTACTCTAAAGAGCACAAATACTCTCTGTCTCTTTTTTCTTTTTTTTTTAAATAATCCCCATTTGACCTCCTCTCAGGAGTGGCTAGATTTCTGAATTTATCTTGATGACCATTGTCTTACCATGTTGGAAAATATGGCAAAGGAATTTGTGTAAATAAATGTACGTGGAAAATGTGTGTGTGTTTGTTAATTTCTTCCCTCTATGGTCACCTTTGACACTCCTGTTACAAAGCAGACAAGATAAATTAAAAAGGTTGTCAACACCCCTAATCACTGAGAAGATTTAACCTGAGACACAACCAGCTCAGAGCCCAACTCTACCCCTGTGTACCTTTTTGTGTTGTTCCTAGGTGTTTTTAGTGACTAAATGAACAGACACTTTGATTTGCCAAACTGTTATTAGAGAAAAAAAACCCCAACAAATCAAAAGAGAAGGTTCACAGTGTTCACTCTGACTGCCAAATTGTCTCCTGAGTTACATACAGAAGGAGCAGTTTGCTCTCATCTGCCTGAAGTCAAGCAGCAAATGGGAAATGACGGTGTAAGCAAAACTTCCCCTGGCAACTGTCTACGTATGGAACATCCAGCTCTGCAAAGGACTGAAACACGTGGGTCACAACTGGTCCTCTTGTATGAAACATCCCAGAGCAGATTCTTGCCTTCCCCTTTCTCTGATAATAGAGCTCTCAAACTTTGCTGAGATCCAGTAGTGACAAGTTCATTTCTGTTATATCCAAAATCCTCTACTCCCTCTGCCACACCCCTCCAGCTTTTGCAAATCCCCTCCTTTAGCTTGTCAGCTCTTGATGGGCATGGTTGTGCTGTCACTTGGAGTGTCCCCTTCTCACCCCAAAGGCTTTGGTTCCTGAAGGTCTCTGCTGCCCCCATGCTGGTTTGCTACCAAGATCCAGTTTCCAGAGACCCAGGCACCAGCTGTTTGCTAACATCTGCACCAGAGACACACTTTGAAATCCCTCTCCCCACAGCAGCACTAAAACACCAGCCCCACAAGGTCTTGCAGCCTCAGACTCAACAGACAACTCCTGCCTTTTCCTACTCTCCAGACATCTACAGCTGTCAAAATGCTGCTTGTTCCTCTGTTATTTTCAGGACAAAGGTACTGAAAACCAGTAATATTTACATATAATTTTTAAGAAATGAATGTATGAAATATGTTAATATAGAGATATATAAATAAAAATATATGTTTATATACAGATACAGATATCAGAAGTACAGTGGCTAGATGTGGGCTCAGAGATGACCTGGGGGAAGCTCACCCACCCCAGAAGATGCTGGTTTCCAGCAGTGTGGACAATCTGCACCAGCTGGCATGGGACCTAATGCTGAGCTGCAAGAAAGCTTCATGATGGGCATTTCTACACTGTTTGCAAAGGTGTAGACACATCCAAACCATGTCCCCATGAGCTGCAGCTGTGGTAACACAAAGCTCAGCAAATTGGATTGCTTCCTGTATGGCTTCAGGGAAGGGTGGTATGGAAGTTGGGTAATGCAACTGCAAGCCCATGTCTGTCAGAAGGGCAGGAAGCAAGTAACTAGAAATCAACAAAAAGAGTATTCTGAAACACAGAACTTCTCTGATGAAAAATCAGATATTTCTGATTTGTCACTCTCCTCTTATTTGGTCTCAACCTGTTCCCTCTAACAGGCACCTTCTTGTCAGTAGCCACAGTGACATCAATTGAGTGGGAGTGCAAAGCATCAACATGACTTGTGAGAACAATTCAGTCAGGGAAGGTTGCTTGGCTTGGTTACATTCAAATGCAGAGACAGAGAGGTTAACAATTCAATTTACACCCTGAATCCTGAACAGCATATTAAGCAAATCAATTCAGATGACTCTGAGTTGTTCTTGTTTAAAGAAGATCAGAAACAAAATTTCAACTCCTGTACCACGTCTAAAGTTAGAGCTGGAGCACTAAAACATCCACTACTGTTATTTTTATTCCACTGCATTTAACACAGCTGATGGGTCTTTTACTGCTGCCCTGTGGCCCAGAGGGAACTGCTGAGGTCATTTATGGAAGACTTTTTTTTTCAACTAAAAGGTAGATCAAGTTTATCATGTGGTTACACCTCATGATTTTTTCCCAAATATTCTTCTGTCATACGATCACCCACAATGTAACACACAATAAAGCAGCAAGAGTTTGCCATTTCACCCAAAGTTTTAGGTCCAGATTTCCAAAGAACTGAGAGCTTCTAAAGTTGCAAATTGCCATTCCATGGATTTTTGAAGAGCTTAAGCAAATTTGGTACCTAACTACAGCAGGTTATACCAATGCCACCTGTCCCATCAGGACCTGGAGGTGTTCCCCCACCTCTGACACATTGCCTTGAGTCCTTCAGTGAAGCAAAGAGTCTGTACAGGCTCTTAGATGTGTCTGACAATGCTCTTTCCATAATGGACCTGTTCTTGGGAAAAAGTCTTAACATGTTCCTGGAGTGTCCTAAACCCTGACCCATCCACACCTGGAGTCTCCAAGTACTGCAGTGGGGTGTATATGTATATACTGCACATCCCTAGGCAGGCAGGAGACTGGGATGAGGACAAACCTTTACAGCAAGACCTTGATCAGACTGTAATTTTATAGCTGAAAACATCTCTTTCCAAAAACTTGAGGAGACAGAAGGAAAGTCCCCAAAAAGGAGCTGTGGAGGTGGCAGGGCTGGAGGCAGTGCAGCCAGCCTGGAGCCAGGAGCCCTGCAAGGTCCCCATGGTGCTCTGTGCTCCCAGGTAGGGCTAATTAGCCTTCCTTGAGCACCACATTAGCACAGTGACACAGAGCTGGGGACTTGCTTTCCTGCATCCCCCGGCTTGCTTGGAGCTACACTGTGCCACTTGCAAATGTTTTAAGATTCATTAACCTCCCTCTGCACTCCCCAACTGGAAAGACAATATATCAGGGCAGGAAACCTGCAGCAGCGGCCAGACAGACAGGGTGATAATTTCTCACCCATTCTCCTTTCTTCTGCTCTAACACACTCCAGCTAATCACACCCAAAGCTAGATCAGACAGGGACAAAATTAACTGGAACTACAATTGGGTCCTGACACGTTCCTTGCTTGTACCTACACAAGGCACCATGACCCTTCCCCATCCGTCACCTTGTCCTCACGTCAGCAGTACCAGCCACCAGCCCAGCTGCCCCACAAAAGTCTGTTCTGCTGCAAATACTGAGACATTAACAGCTCTGTCTTCACTTTTCTCCACTGCTGGGTGTGCACCTCGTGCATTCCCATGCAGGCAGGGAAATTCAAAGTGTATTTTTCCTCTGTCTCACTCTTTTTCCAGGACTCAGGAAGTCAGTGCCTACAATTAAACCATCTCTCCAGCTCTGTTATTCAGTTGTTTATGTCTTAAAGGTATGGAAAATATTATTGAGAAAATGAGCATGGCAATGAGTTCTGTATTTTTCTTTATTTTTAAAATAAATTATCTTGGAAAGCGAGTTTCTTTGGTCAACATATAAACTCCTCAATTCTATGAAGGTTACTTGGAATTATACTGGTCTACTATGCTTTTCTGGACCTGAATTAATAGTGACTGGTTTGACACATATTACTTAGTTTACCTAGGTGGGGTATTACTTTCTTATCTAACTACATTAATTGATTCTACATCACTTAATAGCTCAATAGCTTATCACGTTACTTCACTCACTAGACAAGCTAAATGTCTGGAGGCAATTAGAGTGTCATTCTCTGTAATAACAAGTTTCTTTGAGAAGTTGCTGATGAGGTTCTTTATTACACAGATTATAAAATGTATCTTCATACTGTTATAAATATAGGTACAAACTGAAATTTCTTACCAGGAGTCCCACTTCCCTAGCAACCAGGCAGATTTTAGGCTTGTTTTAGGAATGGTTGTTTTCTCCCCTTCTTCCCCCTCCCCAGTGCTCTCTCCTGCCTTCCTAGTGATCTCTGTCCAATTTTCTGTCACTCAGAGGTGATCTACGACCACGGAGAATCTGTCACCACATCCCTTGCAGTTTGCCATTCTCAATGTTCAGTTCATTTCAAGGATGTTACCTCCAGGGCACCAGGGCTCAACATCACACTTTAATTATGGCTGCTCCTCTCCTTGGCTGCCACTTACACGAGAAGTGTGAAGCCAGAGCAGAGCTCTTCCCTTTCACATTCCCATCCATGCTGTATGGGAGGTTACACACCAATTCCCAGTCCTGCCCTAGCAGATCTGACTGACCTGCTCTGTCTTCCACCCCATCCCTCCCACTGCAGCTCTCAGCTTCAGCTTGGTTACCTGGTTAAGTTCTCACCTACAGGTCTGAAAAGCCACTAAACGTGTTTAATGCCTTTCAAGGCAGCACCTTGAATGAAGAGCCTGCTCTGTGCATCTCCAAATACACTCTGCTGCCCAACAGAAACCTAAACATATTCTGCTTATCACTGTATGCATCCAAACAGCAATAAATGCTTCTTTCCATCCACTAAATTAATACATCAATAAATTTAAAAATTAAAATTAGTTGCGAGGTCATTAAAATTTGTTAAGACATTTACAAAGGTGAATTGCATGTGGGAAAGAGCCCAAACCCAGTGCAACTGATGCCCACTCCTGTAAAAACCAGTCTGCACTCCACACAGCCTAAATCAGTATTTTCTTACCCCAAACCGGTGTCCCACTTTTGGGGAGTAAGGAAAGTGAGCAGAGGGGGGAAGTGGGTATGTAAGAGATGGGCTTTGGGTTTTGGTGATGTCAGCACCATGTCAAAGGGTTAGTTGAGGTTCTCAGTGATTGTCCCCTAGGTGCTGCTGGCTCTTCCTTCAAGCACTCTGCTCCCCCCTCCTGCTTCCTTCCACCTCCTCAAAGCCAGATGACAATGCCAGGTCCCATCTCAAATGGTCAACAACTCCACTGACAGAATCATCCCCATCTCGATGCACATCACAAATCCCACATCTCTCTTCCACAGGCAGCTCCTCTAGGCTCAGAATTTTGCTGAGGGAACTGTGTTTTGCTTTCAAATCCCCCAATCTCACCTGTCTCCTGGCTTTGAGTATAAAGACATAGCACAGAGCACCACTGAGAGAACTTGTCTTGAGCAAGCAGCTCTCTTGCCCAGCAGCTCCCCATGTTCAAGAGGCACCAGAGCTCTGAGCCTACAGGAAGGTGTCTGCAGGACACAAAAGCAGCCTCCAAACAGCAGAACAATATTTCTGGGCCATCACAAAAATCCTACATGGGCTCTGTAGCTCAGCCCAGTGCATTCCCTCTCTGCGACTCCTATTTTTGCCAATGTGCGGTAATTTGCAGAGGACAAATAAACCCCCTGTTGCTCACGGTTGAAGAGTGGGTGAGACCCTCAGCTAGTTGATATTCACCAGCCAGAGATGTCTGCTACCTCAGAACAATTAGTCTAAAATATTTATCAGAAATAAGTGTTGGTTGTTTTTTTTTTTTTATGTCCAAGTTTTTGAAGTTATGAGGCCTCAGATGGTATTAATGGAAATTTTAATTAAGATATGGAAATAAGCTGCTTTCTCCCTGTCTCTCTGAGACTGCAGGGAGTTAACATTATCCTCAACAGCATGTCTCAACCTGCTGGGTGAACCATTTGCAAGATGACTTTGTTTTTAAGTTCACCTTAGACAGGATGATTACCCGAGAATTTGGTGTGAACCCCAAGTCCATGTCTGCAAACAGCCTCCCTGTCCTCGAGTATCACAACTGATCCCCTGCCCTTTTGCACCATGGGGACAGTCAGAAGAACCAACCTCATCCCACTGCAGAGAAAAGCTTTCCTGAAGGAGAGAGAAAGGGATTTTAATCCTTTTGTCTGTTTTCTGACACACATCATGGCCATCTCGCTGATTAGCTCAGCTGGGTTCATCAGGAGAAGATAAACAGGAGCAAGGATTGAAGGGGACCAGCCAAGGTGCCCAATAAGGGCCAGCCCAGCCTTCAGGAAGAGTATCCCAGAGGAGCAGGGGCTCTGCTCCAGGCTCTGCTCCAGCACTCCTCCAGGTTCGTGCTGGTTCAGACAGGACCTTGACAAGGCTGATGGTAAAGCAGAAATGAAGCACTGATGGTTGTGGGTCTGCTCAGCAGTGCTGAGCTCCCTGATCTCATCCAGCAATCATGGTGCAAACGCCCCATTGGAGTTTTCCCCGCTTGACACACCTCTGTTACCCCAGGGAAAATGCTGCTTTTATGGATATTCACCCTCTTTACATGGCAGTGTTGCGAATGGTGTGAATAGATGTTTTTTTAAGGGGAATGAATTTGATTCAAGCCTTGGAACAGCTTAGGACTCTAGTTCTTGAAGACTTAATTGGAACTGAGGAACTCAAGTATGCTGAAGAGCTGGATTTTACCACAGAAGCAGAAATTGTGACTTTCATGGAGAGAGTGTCTCAAAATATTGAGGAAAGGCGCTGGCAGGAATTACTTAGAAGCTTTTCTGCTTTCTTTTCCTCCTTTCTTCCTTTAGTCTGTATGGATAAATCTCACTTTCCCCAGTCTAAAGGTGAGGGAAAACGAAGCACATGGACAACTATATTTTCCACAGAGAATTATGGCTTAGGATGCTTGACTTCAGAAAATGAATGCATTAAACATCTGTATTTCTAGCTGAGGTCAAAAAGAGATGATGTTTGAAGAGAAGAGCATTTTGATTTTGTTTCCAAAGGTAGTGAAAAAGTATCTTATCAAAGTATTTCAAAATATTCATACTATTTTGCACCCTGAGGGATCACACTTCAATTCCTAATGATACAAAAAGGAAGTTGTCTTATTTATGGGAAACAAGCCTCATTCTCAAACCTGTTCAGCCAATGGAAGCGCTTCAGAATGCACTGTGAGTAACTCATTGCATATGAGGATCACAAAATGACACACAAACATTAATTAATCAAGTACTGAGACCTAAACATGATCTATCAGGTACTTCTATACCAACCCTTCTTATTGACAAGGTGGAACTAAAAGGCATGAAATAACTGCTCCAGAGTCACAGGTAGGTCTGTAGCAATGCTAAAATGGAAATTCAGGAGTTGTTTTTCTTCAACCCCAGAGTCTGTCCTCTAGCATTGGGAACAAAGGAAAAAGGAAAAAAGTAGAAGGAATAGATGCATTAAGGATGCCCAGATGTTCTTGACACAGAGGGCATAGGTCAAATCTGAGATCCTATTTCAAAATCTAGAGAAAATTACCTTTCCAATGACATGTGGCATGACCTTCAACTCCTAATAGTCTAGGAGCAGCCCGTCTCCCACCGTTTGGATCATGCATTTTACATTCAGGATCTCTAAATCATCTCTTATCATTTACTTACTTCACTCCAATAATGAGCACTATTTTTTCTGCTGTATCTCTCTCTTTATGGTGGCTGCTTGCTCCAGACTTTTCAAAAGCACATGAAAAATCTCAAAGCACAAACCTGACATTTAATGCAAGACTCGGTACAATTGCTGATTGCTGCTTGTCTGTTTTGTACAGAATGAGCAGACAGAATGCAGAAGGCTGGAAGGCATTAAGCAGAGATCATTTTGAGGGGATCTCAACCAAATTAAACTTGGTTTTTTTGTTGGTTTTTTTTTCTTTTTCTTTTTCTTTTTTTTTTCCCAAGGAAAGCCCAGTAGGGAATAACAAAAATTAGGGTTGGATTTACTAAAAATTAAGTGCTCTGGTGATTAAAAAGTGGTTGGCTGCAAAATCCCAAACTGCATTTGGTTGCAGAACAGCACCAAGCCAAGATAGTGTGGCTTTAATAAATTGTGTTGCTAATTACAAATATTTCATAGTATCTCCATTTGTGCAATAAGGATGGAACTGTTTAATGACAATTTATTAGTGTATATGCACAGACCTAGTGTATTTTAATCTCCTTTTTCTTTCATCTTTTTTTTTTCCCCAATTGTTTCTTCCAAATAAGAAAAAATTATAATCGTTATCTAAGCTCTTGACTTCCCTTGACTTAATTGCAATCTAAGCCTGCTTCTAATCTGTGCAGATCACAGTTGCATGATTTGGAGTTTAATTTGAACCCCTGGCGAATACATGCGCAGAGGCTGGAGGGTTTGTGTGCACACATTTGTGTGCTCAGTGCTTCAAACATTCCTTCTTTTTTAATCCAAAACAAGCTAGCAGAAAAAGGTCTCTCTGTCTCTTCCCCATTAGCAAATGCAGCATCTGCCTGTCTGCCAGTATTGCAGCTTCCTAAAGGATCAGGATTTTTTCCACAACTTCATATTTCAAGATATAAATAAAATTAAGAGGCTTTAAGGAAGAAAACCATGATTTGCAGAGAGAAGGGAAGACCAAAGCAGTTCTGTGCCTGGTCCACTGAGTGTGCCATGCCCCTGAGCTAGGGAGAAGATCCCTTTGTGCTTCGTGTCTGATATTACAAAGCTGTCTAAGAAATCTGGATGCCTAATTCTTATTAGAATACTAATTTGAGGTTTTTCCTTGCACATCTTCACCTCATGGGTGCCTCAGGAGGATTTCTCCAGACATTGAGAAACACTAGGAAGGGTGGCTCAATTGGGGAGAAAAGGCAACACAGATGAAATAAGAAACAACATACCTAAAATTGGAACCAACCCATTTCTGAAGCTTGAGAGAGTTTAGTTACTTATTTTTCTGTCTTTTTTATTATTGTTTTTAAAGCATCTGCCCATTCTTGATCAGGTTGAAAACCTGGAGCACTGAAATATCCCCATGTTTGGTGACTGCTCCTGAACAAGAGCAGAATGAGTGTGTTTGCCTCTGTAGGAGCAGCAACACCTGCACAGTCATGGAACAAGCTCAGAACAGCTTTTCCTGCCATGGAGGAAAACACCCAACCTCTTCCCCTGCTCACTTGCTAACATAAAAGCAAAGGCACACACATTGAAATAAATACTTACTATGCTTGTAGCTAAGATTTAGGTTGATTACTGCTGAAATGAGACTTCCACAATTTTAATTAGCTCCAGGGTGGGGGCCTAGCTCATTATTCTGAAAATGTAATGATGTTTCCGCTTTCATTTCCACAATCAGGTTCTTCTCTATATGAAGGGGTTTCTGGCATATTAAAGGTGGGCTGTGAGCCAGGCCATATCCAGCCTTGGTGGACCAGTTTGAACCTTGATGTGGGGCTAAGGCTGGACGCCATCCCCCATGCTGAGGGGGCTGAGCTGGGTTTGGGGGTAAGCTCTGCACTGGGTTCAGAGGCAGAACCTGACCTGCCTTGGATTTGTCCCTCTGTTGTCCTCATCTATATCTTACAAGCCTGTGGTGCCCACTTCAGCACTCCTGGTATCTTGCCTGAGCTGAACTCTTCTTCCAAGAACAGATCCCTCAAGCCCTCCTGCATTGTATTTTTAACTTCAGTGTATTCAAGGTCATAATGAGTTCAGAATTATCCTCACCTGAAATGATGCATTGTCCGGGCTTTCTCCAAGACACTTTTACATGCCTGGAAGTCCCAGTGCCTGATGATTAACCACGAGTCCAAATAGGGACTAAGAGACAAGCAATGAGAAATGTCCCCGCAAGACAGGGAGGCTGAATGTGAAGAAACGAATCCCTTTAAGGTGCCCTGAGAGTTACTTTTAGGACCATGATAGCTCCATTAGTTGTAGCTAAGGTGCCACTTCACATTTCATGCTACAGCGAAGTTTTAGTTTGACCAGCAGTGATCTGCACAACTTGTGGAAGCCTCTTTCTCAGTGCTGGCACATTACAGAAAAAGGCTACATGGCGCTGCGGGCGAGAGCCAATATTTTGTTGTCATGTACGATTGCCTATTGCCTGTGAAAAAGCAAATAACACAGTCTGAGCCCCGCAAGCTTTTGGATACCTGAACCCAAGCCTGTTTTGCTGCTTCAAAAGCGACCCTTTGCTAAGTGTTTTGGGGTGGGATCTCATTTTGCCTGACCCCAGAAAATGTGTCAGACTCTCCCATTTAAGAAAAAGGGTGTCTGTCTTCTAACTCAATTAGCAAACACTGCCAGCTCTGACAGTCCCCAGCTCAGTCCCCAGGCTGGCAGCTTGCTGGTCCAATTTTAGTTGTGTGTACTGTCTAGATAGCAAATGTATTGATGAAATATGATCGTAGGTGTAAGACACACTTGGAGGATGTGACACCTCTTCCTGAACCTATACTTATGAAGACTAATGTATATCTTGATGAATTGGCAAATGCATCTTTCTATCCCTGTGGTTTGTGCATGTGAAAAAAAAAACTCTGGAAGAAAAATCCAAACAGCCGATACTTTGAATTTTATCTTGGTTGGTTTTGTTTTTAGTCCTGCTGCAGTCAGTTAAAAAAAAAAAAAAATCTGGAAAAAACAACATATAAATCGTTGTTACTATGACAGTGCTGAGAAGACCCAGCCCCAGAGCAGCACTCTATTCCACAAGTGTTTTCCTCAGCTAAAAAAAAAAACAAACCACCAAAAACTACTTACAGTAGAGTTTTTCCCTTCACATTACTGGGCAGGAAGGGATGCAACTCCAACCTGCTGCACACACAGCTGATGTGTGAGAGGAAAGAGCAACAGGAGGGATCTGCAGGTTGGCAGCTGGGCACAAAGGTGATACCACCCATAGAAATCTTTGACTAAGCTTTGCATTTCTCACTTAAATTAATGCCTCACCTATAGTACTTTCTTGTAACTTACTTTCCAGTGTACATGCCACACCTGCTGTGGGCAGTGCTCTCTGAAAGCTCAGAATCAGCTCAGAAGAGATACCAGTGGACAGATTTAGCAGAAGTTAGTCCCCAAAAATCTGGAATTTGTGCAACTCTGAAGACAATGGGATCTGTGGGAGAACGTAATCTCAGAGAATCAGGACCAAAATAAATGTAACTTGGAAGATCATACCCTCCTAAATCATCGTATGGGGACATTTGCACATGAAGGGATTGCCCTTGGCAAAAGGGAGTGGAAATAAAAGCAGTCTGGTGTGGCTCCATGGTGTGCTGAGCAAGGGCTGGAGAAGAGACAAATTCCTCTAGTTCCACAGACTTTCCCTGAAAATAGCAACTGAAGATCTCCTGAAGGACTGTGAGGGTTGTCTGGGAGGAGTTGCATCAGAAACAGAGGAGATGGTGCAAACTCCTCAAAGTCAGTGCCCATGGCTTTCCTTCCCAGAGCCTCTGGAGGGGAAGCACTGATTGAATCCAACAATTCACAACCTGTGGACACATGGAGCGTGGAACAGGCAGGATGGCTGGCTACAGAACCAGGGAGCAGGGGAAGGTAGAAACCCCTCAGAAATGTGAGAAAAAAACATCCTCAATATGTGGGAAGAGAGGGAGAGGTCAGAAAGAGAATGCTGCTGGCTTCTGGCTTGTGGCTTGGGTCTTCTCATGTTCTAACTGACTCTGTTTGACACGAACGTGCCCTGATTATTTGAATTTAACTATAAGCTCTATATAGCGTGTTGTTAATGTCTAGTGCCTGAGTTGGTAGAAGCAAAGGGTTCTGAGCCCATAAAGAGAAAAAAAATCAGTAAATTACAATAAAAGTGAAAGAAAAACATTTTTTCTGGCAACCAGCAATGCAGCACCAGCAGGAGAAGCAGCCGCAGAGAGGGGGAAGAAAAGACAGTGGAAAAAAATAAACAAGATATCTCATTAAAAAAAAAAAAAAATCCTTTAAAGCAAGGCACATGTTTTTGCAAGAAAGGAATAGTGAGTGAAAAGAGGACAGTTACATGGAATAATTTCCCTTGAAAACCTTGGATAAATGGG
Organism: Apus apus; assembly: GCF_020740795.1. Classification (NCBI taxonomy): domain Eukaryota; kingdom Metazoa; phylum Chordata; class Aves; order Apodiformes; family Apodidae; genus Apus; species Apus apus. Next base: position 13,173,298 of record NC_067296.1, read on the forward strand.
AAGGGATATATCTTAAACAGAAGCTGGGCTTTGCCATGCACCAAAGAGGAGGTAAGAGAGAACATCACCAAATGAAAGTACCTGGCTGCTTCCTCAAGAGCCTCTACTAAGCAGACTCCAAAGTCCAAATCTCCTTCCGGAGGAAAAACCAGACATTTCAGATGGCTCTCCTTACTCCTGGGAAGGGAGGACAAACGTGCTGGTGGTACTGGTGGCCCTGCTGAAGCAGAGCCCAACTACCGTGCAAGATCTGCAGTAACACAAAAACACTTAGCACTTGGGTTTTGGCTCATCAAGCTTTTGCTTTCTGATTTTTACAGCTGTTTAGAAACATGGAGAAGCCGAGTGCTTCCTGTGAAGTCATGGTGTTCACCAGCACAGTTGCCTTAACCACATCTATCTTGTATTTTAATGCTCGTGAGGTCAGTGCTTTAAGTTTGAACTGATCAGCAACTCATTGCTAAGCAACTCTCAGAAACAGGTACTTGGAAACATGGCTCTGGAAATAAGCTCTGGGCTTGGAAAGTTGTAAGAGACTGTTTATTGGCTGCTAGGTTATTTTTGTGGAAAATTCTGCAATCATTCAACAGCAACCAGCCCCAAACTGAAATTTTTCTAGGAGAATTGAGGTATTTTTCAGCCTACTTGCTCCTCAGGCTGCAGCATGGGAGGAGTCCTAGATTGAGGTTAGATCCTAAGGACCTGATTTCTAATGTTCTTGCCCATCAGCCCAATTCAGAAGGAAACTGTAACTTGTGCCAAACTTCTTGTCTCACTGAAGTAATGAGCACAGGAGTAGGCAAGGAGGCAGCACCGTGTTATAAATCACATTAGGCTTCAGTGTTAACAAGGTAACACAGATGTTACAAGGCACTGCTGAGCCAAAGGTGAAAAAGGCATTTTACCCCCCTCATCACACCACTGAGAGACTTCCAAAGAAACGTGCATGTCTATATTTAACTCTTGTTCCTTTTTAAAAATAATAAAAAATAAATTATTCAGCTCATACAGGCGATGAATATAGGCCACACAATCCAACACACAGCAGCAAAAGTACTCCATTATTAAGTCTGTAATTGCCAAGAATTAATTTGCTAATTGCATGCAACTAATCTGCGTCCTTTTTGTTTTATATCAATTAACAGAGTAATTAAAAAAAGCAATCTTCTTGATAGTTCCTCACTGGCAGACTTAGCCCAGCAGAGCTAATGAAAGAGGGCCACCCTTTAACTAACCTCATTAGTATCTCTTCTTTTGTTAAACATCCTACAAAAAATAGTTAATTTTGCTGCATGAAAGTCCTTGATGTGAGACTGCTAATGAGGGGGCCACACAGCTCTGATTTGGTGTTTGTTTGGAGAGTGGCTCTGCTTGTTGCAAAGCAAATGCTTGTTTCCTTCCTTGCTGCCCTTTCAGGGATGGGAGTCAAGTAGACAGCTGGAGCCCTGGACTGGTTAGAGGTTTATAGATATGAGCAGTTACTGACCCTTTAAAACTCCCTCCAGGTCAAAGATGAAGTTTCTCTCCTGAGAAAAACACAAACAGGAGAAGCCCTGCCTGCAAGAAGAGATATGGCTGTTCCTGGGTTATAGTCTGAAGAGATGCTGCTCTGACAGCAGAGCTGGGGAAAAAAAAGAAAAAGAAAAGGAGTTTCCAGCTATGGCAGAGAGGATGCACTGGAGGTTGTGCACGTGGTGTGAGGGATCCATGCAGGGAGCAGCCAAATGTGGCTCTGGCTGCCTGTACAGGCTCAACCCAACTGTGGAGGGGCAGGAGCTGGAGGATGCACAGGGACCTGCTGGGATTTTCAATAGCTTGAAATTTCCCTCATTACCTGCACTTCTGAAAGGCTCCCAGGATCTCTGCTCCTTGGCAGCTCTGAGCTTTAAAAATGCCTGTGCACAAGGAGCACGAGCACTCATCACAGATTTCTAACCTAATTCTGTCTTACAGCTATCCACAACCTTTGAAAGACAGTGGTACATGCACATGGTGACATCTAAGGTATTTTAAAGGGGCAGGGGAAGAGGGATTAGAGAGGGGAATCACCAGCAAGGAGGACAGGCTGGGTGTGCAGCTGTGCCTGTGTCACTGTGATTCAGGAAATTAAAACTTCTGCTCTGATTGCAGAATAAAATATACTTCAAAGTCCTCTCACCTGGTTGGGCAAGATGTGAACCTTCATATGAGGCATCTGTCAGTTCAGCTGGGCCCTGAGCTGCATTAACATAGTCTTGGTACTGCCCTCCTTCAGCAGGGCAAAGGCCCAGAAATACAGTATTTTTTTTCTGTTGTAAGAGAGATTCTGTAACATTCTATTGTCCAAAGGAGACCTTTTGGGGAGAGCTGCAGCACTGCTAGTGGAGCAGACATGCATTGCTTCCCAGAGCCATGGGCTCTTTCACTTTGTTTCCTTTGCTTTTGGGGTCTGCTGGGGAAGGAGACCCCCACGCTGGTGGACCTGACATGGATGTCTCATTCCTGCAGCACGTCGTGCCATGGTGCTGGGCTTCTTGGCTCTGTTTAGCACCATACCAGTCACCCTGGCAGGCTCCCCTGAGGGTGTTTGCAGCTCACATCCTGCTTCTTCTGAGAGCTCCTGGAGCTGGAAAACGTCCTTGCTGTAATGAGACCTTCCACCAGGAGGCAAGTCAGGCTTCTCACCGGCACAGCAAAGAGCAGAAAGGGCTCTGGACAAGAGCTGTCTTTTGCCATGGAGGGGTTCCCAGGTGATGCTCGGGTACCAAAGACGCCAGAAATTTCTCTCTGAACATTTCAGATAAGACTTATTAATTTTTCCCTGGGTTGAATCTCTAGATTTGCTCAGTAGATGTACTGAAAAACTGTCAGAGTGGCAGGTGGCAGCGTTAGCAGTGTTCCCTGTTCAGGGGCTGGGCTTTGTCAGAAGAGACTGAAATGGGTCAGTGTCACTCTGAAATGACAAGCTGAAATCCAGGCAGGTTTAAAAACTTCCTCCCAAGTGAGCTGGGAGCCCAGATACTGGACAGAGAGCAGGCTGTGTTTAATTTTTGGAGTTTTTTTAAATAATCTCTCCCTTATAACAGTTTCCTCCGTATTGGTCCTATCAGATTCAAGGAAAACATGCCAGTGAGATGCTGGACCCAATCCTGAAGATCCTTAGACATGAACCAGAACTCATTTCACCATTCTCCTGCCTATTACCTGTGCCTTCCGGACACGCTTTCACAGGTAGCCTGAAACCTTTTTGTCATTCCCAAGTGAAAGAAGGATAAAATAAAAAATAACCCACAACTGCTCTGTTATGGGTGCCTGTGGAGCAAGGTCTTTCCACCAGTGAGAGCCAAGAGCTCTCCTGCACTGTGGCTGAAGACATTACCCTATAACAAAGTCTTTGCTTGACTTCATTTTCACCCAAACTCTCACCCAGATAACAATTACAGTTAAGGACTGAGCTGACTCAGTCCTGTTTAAAATCATCAAGTCTGGGCTTTTTCTCTCCATGTGGGGATGTCTCAGGACCAGGGGCATGGCAGGGCCCGTAACTGTCTGCCTCAGTTTCCCCACGTAGGGAACAAATGGGAAGAGAAACAGGGGAGGGAGGTGTTAACACTGAGGGGGAGAAAAATAGGAGAGAAAAAGAGAAGGAAGCCAGATATCTGCTTCATCCATTTTCCTCTGTAATCAGCTTATGTTGTAGGGTTAAACGAACCAATGGGGAGGTGTGCAAGGGTTAGGTGTGCAGGGGTTGGGTGTGCAAGGATGAGCATGCAAGGGTGGTTGTGGAGCAGGGGCAGGTGGGGCTGGGGGGCTCAGGGCTCAGCAGGGCCCCTCCTGCCAGGCCCAGTGGGAAGGAGCAGCTGAGAGGAATTGCAATACCTCCCACTCCCCTGCCCATTTGTTTCTTATGAATGCATAATGAATGCTAATGAATTCCTTACTCGGGGCATATGGTTAAGACATATAGAACCTAACCTTCCTGCAAAGAAGAAAGACCTTGATGTTACAAGATGGGGGAGGGCTGGGAGAAACCCAGTGACTGGTGAGAAGGATTCATCTTGCTCCAGCCCATGGTCTTGCTCAAACCAAAGGGCTATGGGACCTGGAGGGAAAGGGAGAAACTATTTAATTCCCTACTAAAAGAAAGGCAAATATATGGCCATGGACATGTTTTAGAGGCTGAGACTTGTCATGAGGTTAAAGATAACAAATTCCTCCTTTCTCTGGAGGAGAGTATCTGAAGGAAAATTCACAGCAGTGCAGTGGGGAAACGGATACACAGGAACTTAAAAGCAGTGTAGGAAAGGAACAAAATCACCCTCAGTTTATGCTGCTTTATGTGTGTTAGGCCCTTGGGCTTCTCAACCAAAAGCAGCAGCCGGAGATGCCCCATAGCACCTAAGCAAGGGATGGGTTTGTTCAAGCAGATGTTCTCCTCCAGGAACCCAGGACAGCCTCAGCTCCCCGGGTGGGCACAGAGCCCAGAGCTGGCACTTGGTCCTGCCCTGAAAATGGGGAAATATCTGAGGGCTGATGAGGAGAGCAGGGCAGGGCAGGAGTGAAGAGGCTGCAACTGCACAAGTACCAGCCTTGGAAAGGGAGAGAAGGAGGAGTTGGTACATCAGTACTGAAGTTGGTGCCATGTCAGGGCACCTCCCAGGGCAAGTGACACCTATTCAGGCACCTGAATCCCACCCAGAGTGTCACAGGCTGGTTTGGTGGCATGATAGAAAGTAACTATAGGCCTGATGGTGTCAGCACAGGGTGGGACGTGGTTCCACACAGCGTTCATGGTTCTGCTTTGGGCTGATAAGTGAGCAAGAGGTTTGTCAGAGGATTTCTGCTTTCCTGCCTAGAGATGTCAGGTGCTAGAGCCCCACAGGTTAGTGCTTCAAACCCTGGACTGTGTCCCAGCCTTTCACAACCCAATATATTTGGAAACTACTGAGAGACTTCTTTTTGAATCAGAAGAGCTAAAAACCTGATTCTCCAGAAAACTTTGGATCTAGTCATGAAGTGCTGCCAGTAACCCAAAGAAGCAAAGACTTAGAGACCAAGATTTAAATGAGGTAACTCCAATACCTGTAAAACACAGATCTCTACTGGGCTACAGGCCAAACTACTCCTGGCTGAGCTTTGGGTCTGCATACAGCCCTCAATCCCTCGCCAGGCAGCTTTAACTAGCTCAATATTCCTCCACGGGTTGCTGTCATATCTGTGAGATATCAACAAACATTCACCCTGATGGCCTGTCCCCAAAGGGTTAGAAAACATCAAGAAAAGACTCAAGGACTTTCAAAATATTCAAAAAATGTCTAAAGAAACTTTCAACCAAACCAAAAACTCTTTCAACAGGAAAGACTGTCATAGGACCCTTTCGGAAACCAGCAGCAGATGAATTTCTGAGTGAGACCACATCTCTTTAGCATCTTGGGGCTGAGCTGACATGTGAGCTGGATGGTCCAGCATCTACATCAGGACTTTGGCCGCTGCAGATAAAGGCTTGTCTTTCTCTTTGCTATTTCCCAGCTAGCTTTATCCACGCCCGCTCCCAAAACTGTAGCAGGAGCAGTTAGGTGGACACTTCCATAGCACTTTGAGACACTGTTGTCCTTTGCTGTCCATCTCATGCCTTACAACAGGAGCTGAGATTGGCCAAAACAACGTAGAGAAGCAGCATTTGCCATCGCTCACAACTGCTAATTTATCACTGCATTTCTGAGAACAAAGCAACCCAGGTACCTCCCCGAGCAAGCAGTGAAAAACAGCAGAGAGCGAGCTGGAAAAATTTCAAAGTCCTTCTAAAAATTAAAATCTGAAAGCCAGCCAAGTCCCAGCAGCTGAGTGGAGGTGCGAGGCGTTTAGTCTCCGGGGTGGGCAAAAGCAGCCGAGTGCCGTATGCAGTGTGCATCAACACCTCTTGACACTCATGAATATGGGGCTGGTGCTGATGCCCACTTGGATGAAAGAACAGAGTGAGATTGCCAGCGTCGAAGTGGGTGGAAGGGAGGAATGATCTGTAGCAAGATGTTGGGTTTTCTTTAACCCTCTCTCAGACAAAGAGCAGCCCACGCATCCGCTCGGCTGGGGGCTTTGAGCCATGGAGGCTTAAAGACTGCAAATGTCTGGGTGCAGGTGAGCTGAAGGGTGGGTCTGGGCTTGGGCTAAGCTCGTGGAAGGGGATCTGTACAGTTGGGTGTGTGGTCAAACCACATGTGGATACTGCTACTCAGTGCTGGGGGAAAAAGGTCTGATGCATTTCTTACAGCGCTGACTTTCTGGATTTCTGGAAATCATAGAGTCACAGAATGGTTTGGGTTGGAAGGGCCCTAAAAGATCATCTTGTTCAAACCCCCTTCTACAACCCCAGCCCACCTCCCTCTGCACTAGGCTGGCAGCTGTTGTTGTTGGGCAATTTGGAAACTCAGGTCCTCTGCATCTCCTGCAGTACTTCGCATGCAATTCAGCAGCACACCCTGACTCCTGAAAATCAGGGAATCGTGCTGCCATTAAGTTTCTAAGCCTTGATGATTTTTTTCTGCTAGCCCTGAGAAGATACTGTGATCACCTAAAATAGCTCTTTGCAATAGAAGATTGTGGTAGGAACAAGAAGGTGTCAGTGAAAGCTGCTGGTAAATGAAGGCTCAGCTTGAAGCATGTTTTAAATCCCTACACCATAAATACAAATTCCTGTAGGTGGGGGCAGCCAGGGTGAGGGTTTGGGTCATAGCAGCCTCCTAAATGGACAAAGAATCTCTTCAGCTTGAAGCACCAGTCTCCTTCCCTTTCCGACTTCTCAGTTGTGGGTTTTGGCTTTTGCCAAATCCTAAACAAAACAACAAAGTAATCCCAACCTGCTCTGCCCTTCTTCCTGCCCCTCCTTCTGCTCCCCTTGTGAGAGGCTTCCCCAGCAGAGCCCCAGGGGCTGGAGCAGCAGCATCCCAGTATAAAGCCTTCCCAGCTCCCTCGGAGCTAAACGGGAGCTCACCCAGGCATATTCCTCACGCTACCACATTTGCATGACAGACGGCTCCTTTGCATTATCCACCTCTTCCCACAGAAGCCCCCTCCATCCCTCGGGCATCCTGTGGGGATATCTGCTGTCACAGGCTGCTTTCCTCCCCCTCTCTTCCCACCCTTGCCCTCACTCCTACATGCTTCCAGCAAAGCATCACTCCAATATGTTGGCCCTGCATTAACTTCTACTCATGCTGGCTCACTCCATAATTTGTTTAAAATTTCAGGCCTCTGAGATGCAGAGTGAGATAGTCCTTTAACATCTGCCATGACCACCCTGGACATGCACCAGCTGGGGTCCTAGCCCCTAGCCCACCCCAGCAAAGGGTGGACAGGAGGAAGAAAGGAGCATCTTTCCAGGAGAGACACAGTCCTTACCCCAGCTGCAACACGCACCCTGCCTGATACGTTGTAATGACATGAAAATGAATAGAATAAACTGACTGAGTAGCATTGTTATTAACCTTTGTTACCTCAATAAATCACACCAAAGAGCAGCAATTACTCCCATTCCTGACAAATACTGGTTATGCAGCATGTTCCCCTCTTGCTCTCAGTCCTGTGCCCTCTCCCTCACTCTCTGCCACAACTGGAACCAGGAAGATGCAGTACATACCACAGTACTGAAAGAAATAACAATAATTTAATTGTTACCTCATAAAGACAAGTTACAGATAACATGGGGCTTCCACAGCATCCATCTACTTCACTCTTAACCACCTACTTCCCTCCTAAGCAAGGCAGTGGGCTTTCCAGGGGCTCTGCATCCCTGGGTAGATCCTGGTCCTGGCTCCTAAACCCGACAGGACAGCAGCACTCATTCATCTGTGCCTGCACAGACACAGATATCTGCATTTCTCTTGCATCAGGCTTTGGATCTCAGGAATTACTGAATGAAAAGGCTGTAAAATAAAATTTACCCTCCTCCGAACTGTGGTCCAAGGTAGCAATCAAGCTTTTGGCCCCAAATCAGGACCAGCAACTGGGCTTTCTGTCTAGCACTGACTTGGCTTGGGCTTTCATCACGCACTCGTGTCAGCGCCCAAACAACTTTAGGAGTTTGATGCTGTTCCCAAGCCCACAGATTTCTGAGGTCAGTGCCATGCTTTCAGATCAATAAATTCAGAATTTAGTCAGCACAAAAAGCCTCACAGAGGAGTGTTATCCTTGCATTTTTAATGATATCTGGGAAGAGGAACTTTCAAGAAAGTTATTCAATGAGACTTAAAAATCCATCTTAGTTTGAAGAAACTAGCAAAGTATTGCAGCAACCATGGTTAAAACGCTTGGATTCATAATAAATCAGACTTGACAAATACTTTCTTTTTTATCACTTTGAGGATTTTTTTTTTCACAGAGGGCCTGGTGGTGGACACGAGAGTTGAAGACATGTTTCTTTTAAGAAAGATTTAGAATTACAATTCAATAAACTTTGAAGGACTTTTTGTAAGCCTGGCAGAACCTGCGATTTTATTTCTTTGCACAATATTTTCTTCAGAAATCCACAGAAGTCACTTTGGAGATTTTAAAAATTAGCTGGGAATTACCAAAGTCACGTATACAGTATAAACACTGGGATTATAGCATTCAAATATCATGCAAAGTCTTGATATAGTTTGAAGTCAGAACTGAACAAGCACTCTGTGGATAGAAATAGATGAATTTTGGATTCCTCCTGCAGAGGTAAATCTGCGCATGCAGCAGGTAATGTTCATGACTCCTGCCTTCCACGTTGCAGGTGTCCATGTGAATCCACCCTCTATGCTAACACCCTGCCCCATGGCCCAGAAAACTCAGAAGCAGCATTGGGCTGGTAACCATGCCAGGAGAAACCTTCCTTCTGAGATAGCTTGCAGGGCTGTATTTGCTTTCTCATGCTTTGGTTTTATTTAATCCAGTATGAAACTCCAACCTCTGATACCAGCACCTTCTGGTACACCAAGAGGACAATAGACATTTTCATGGCAATACCCTGAATAAATGTCATGGCAATGGCTTCTTTCCTCTGACACCACTTCAGCAGTGTAACCATGTGTGGTTTTCATGCAGGGAACCACAGCTGGGAGGACCAAGGGGAAACATTCAGCTCTTCCTGAAGCCCTGCTTGTCTCAGTAGCTTTGCTATTGCTGGATCTGCAATGAGACCCAACCTTTGGTTTAGGTCAGCTTGAATCTAATTGAGGGAGGAATCTTTGCTGTATGGATGTCTTTGTGACTTATGTGCTCGGAGTTGATTTTACTCCCCCAATCTTATTAAGGATTTATTATAGAGTGAAGACTGCTGCAGAGTCCATGAGGGGATGGGAGAGGTGCCCTTTATTGCTAGTGAGGGGTATGTGTGTGAGGTAGGAAGAGCAAACAGGAAGCAAACTGGACATTAATCATCCAGAACACCAGTCAGCAGAGCCTGAAGCCCATAGAAAAACAAGATTGTTTTCTCTCTCTTTTCCAAAGAGCAGCAGATCCAACCCAAACTCTGACAGTGAGTAGCGACTTTAGCAGGCACTGGGTGTGCAAGAGCAAGGACCTCTGCCCAACTACTCTCAGCAACCCGCTTACTGCACTTTCATTATCCTAAAATAATCCTTCCTGTCCTGCCCCCACCCTGCTTCTGAAGAAAGGGGGTGGGATTTTGTCATTTTAAGCAGCATCAGAGGAGCAGGGCTCGTTGGGGATGAGGTGGCTGGAGCCCACATTTCACAGAATCACAGAATCACAGAATGTCCCTGGCTGGAAGAGACCTCCGAGATCATCCAGTCCAGCCCTAGACCTAACAGTGCAAGCTCGCCACTAGACCATTCCTTCCCTTTCTTTTCTGCTGGAGCATGTGACAGTTTGGGAGGACCAGGGGGCTGCAGGAGCAAAGTTGTATAAAAAAAACCAAACCAACCCACCCAGACCCACATCACAATGACTTTTCGCAGATGATAAACATAATAATAAAACCCCTCCTAGTAGCCAATATGATGCTAATGCTTCTTAGCTCTGTCAAAAGTGAAAACAGCTCCTTGCTGTCAATTACTGGAGGGACAGCTGGAGTCTCTCCTCTCACTGTCAGGATGCAGACATATTGCATGTCATCGAGAAGGTAACAAATTCACCAGGACAGCATCACCATCTGTCACCAACAGAGGCACCGCCGAAACAAAGGGTCAGGCTTCAGCACAGAGCTCGGGCCTGATCTTCCCCCGTCCTGCTTGTCCTCTGCTGCACAGTGGAGGGGAGGAAGGAGCAGTGCCCCCCAAAGCCCTGCCTCCATCCCAGGGATACACGGGGGAATTTCAATTTATGAACCAAAGAGATGAGCTTTTGGGTTTGAAATGGTTGTTTTCACCAGCAAACTCCGTGCTGAAGCCTCCAGCCCCTGCTGATGGGTGGAAGCTGCAGCGTGAAAGCCTGTCAAGGTTTAGCACTGCCCCTTGCCCAGCTTCCATCTCCAGGAGCAAAGTGCTCCCCTGTGACCTCTTCACACCAGGGGCAACTTCCTACGTGCACAAGTAACTGCTCTTGGGCTGCTGACAGGAGTAAAACAACACCCACGGAGGGCTGGGGGATCAGGCTGTAAGGCGATTTGTTTGGGGCCAGATGGTTGATTCCCCACATTATTGAAGTCTGACTGCCCTGGATCCGTGCTCCTGGGGAGATGCTCACCCACCCTGGGAAAGGGCTTACTCTGGTCCAAACTCTACACATGATCTAAAACCTAGTCAAATGACAAATAATTCTATGATATGTTTTGAGGTGATTTTCACTATTTAACCACCTCTGCAAAAACTTCAAAAAATACTCTTCAAAAAAACCCCCTCAATTAATAATGCTATTTTTAAAAAACAAGTTTTTGAAGATGCTGTTCAGGAGAATAGTATGAACAACGTAAATAATTTAAGCTTTTTTTTTTTTTTTCATAGCATATATTGTTGTGCTATTTTAAAATAACCCAGATAACTCTGTTCTTTCACTCACGTTGAGGCTTATTTCCAACTGATGATGTGCTAATAATTTCAAGACCAAAGTTTATTTTTAACAGAAAAATCATTGTGCTTAAAATCACGTAGAGTGTTGAGACTTCAGATGAGTCTGAAAGAAAGATGTTCCTGCTAAACTAGCCCAATGTGACATAGCAACACGTTCCCATAGCTCCTGTGTTCTTGTTACAGTATTAATTTGGGATACCCTGCGGCTGCTGGCAAATGCAGCACTGTGGGGTCCAGCTGACATCTGGGGATACCCTTTGGGTTTCCAGAGCTGGATGGCAGCTTTCCTGTTTGCTGTTAGTTGAAAGATCCAGGATTTAAAATTTATATTCTTTAATATCTCCAGTGTTAATGAGAAGTTAGCTCAGTAGTGAGGGAAAATGAGTTACCTGGAATTAAACAGCACAATGCAGACCTTAGCAGTTGTTTGGATGCTGCTTTGCTCTTGTCCTGTAAGACTTGTCTGGAAATCCTGCCTCCCCCCCCACTCCATTGCACAGTAATAATTCCAAATAAGCACAATTGAAATTGAACTTAATTCCAAAACGCAGTACAAAAATGGAGTCACTACTGCCCTTTCCTGACTTGCACTATTTCTGCTGAGAATTACAATGGGCACACGGTCGTTCAGACAAAAAAAAATCTTACTGCAGACACAAGGATATATTTCTAACCAGGAGAAATAGCCCATCCTCTGGTCACAGCCCAACCTGCCAAAGTGCATTTCAAGCTTTAGGTTACAATAAATGGCAACGAGCTACCTTGAATCATCTGAAATAACTTATAAAGAAACAATTGCTGCTTCCGCCCCTCCCCAGTGCTGTTTCATTTCTCAAACCCAGTGTAGAGAGGCAGAGCACAGAGCTGTGTCTCCTGCTGCTCTTTGGCGGCTTTTTAGGTGGATTCTACTCTGCAACCTTCACTATTTTTACTTTGCTGGGAAGACCAGACAGCCAAAAAATTCAGTTGTCTCTCCTCTAACACAGCCTTTCAGGAAGGTGTTTTCCAATACATGAAGGGAGAGCCACACTCTGGATGTCCACAGGGGAGCTGAGGCTACTGGGGAGGCTATGACAGAACGAGGAGCTGAGCCCTGAGGTGTCTTGACCTATTTTGCTGCCCCTCAGGAGATCCTTCATCCTTATCCCGATCCAGGAAATTTACTTCACTGAGCAAATCCCCTCCTGAGAACCAAACCTGAGCAGTTCCCTGAAACTCAGAACCCAACCTCTACATTTGAACACAATTCTGCCTAAGAACAACTTCAAAAAATTCATTTAGGAAATAATATCAGAGAGTTGCTCCTTGAGGAGCTGCTTTGAAGACATCATCCTGACATGGAAACAATCTCATTTAGGCTGAATGAAACACAGGCCACACGCTTGGGATGCAGACAAAGTTTTCATTCTCTTGTTTGCAAAGGTTTCCACAAACTGAAGCAAACCCTGCCCTGGCTGCCTGGCTTAGTTTGCCCTGTGACAGGCTCAGTGTGGTGTGAGGGCATTTGATTTTTGTGGCTACATAAGCAAAAGGCCAAATGATCAAATGCTCCACATGCCCCTCTCTAACTTGGTCCACACTGGGCTGCTGATTCCACAGCCAGAGCTTCCTGACTTCCACTGAGCCCTGTGTAGCTATTTTGGAACTAGAGCTGATCTTTATGCATTAACACAGACCCAGATTTCAGAAGCAAACTCACATCTCTTTTGAGCTTCTGCTCAGAACATTTTGCTCTTTCTCTTGCTGTGCCTGTAGCCATCACCAGCAAAAGAGAAATGAGAAACCTGGTGCTGCTCCTTTATTGAACAGAGCAGAAAGATTCAAGAGAGGAAAACTTAGCTTGAAAGCAGTATCTGCACTTAGATGTTGTTCAGAATGTCACTGCAATATAGAGGCATGTTGAAATACAGCTTCTGCTGCTGTCCTGAGCTTGCATTTCAGGGGTGTCCCAGCATCACCTGCTACAGCCCTGTAAGAGGCACCACATATAAAAATTGCTTCTCCCTGTGGTGAAATGCAGCTGCCTCTGGGCTGGAGAGAGCAGCTGATAAAAATGCAGCTGTTTCATTAGTTTGGACAGGGAATGGATAAAAAATTGGAGAGCTACAGGGGAAGTCAGGTGGGAAGAACCTGGTCTGAGGAGCTGCTCTAAAGAAAGATTTTTTGTTTCAATACAAATGTCTTTTCAGCATGGATTTTTGGCACTGGTCACAATTTTCTTCCTGAAACAATTGTGAGATTTCCATGGAAACTTTTATTTTCAACTAATTATTTGATTCGTGCCACAAAAATCAGCAAATGTTCCAATATATCCCATGAAAGTTCTGCACATCTTCAAAGTAATATATAAAGAAATATCTAAAACCAGCAAGAACTGTGGAAATTCTGGGTTTTGCCAATAACTTGACCAGCTCTAGGAAGCAACAAGCAAACAGAAAGGTCACAGTTGTATCTCTGAGGAGCCACAGGCAGGGTAGGCATCAGCTCAGAGGGGTTAGAAGGACAAAGATGTGCATGGGTCTAAGTGGTGTTAGGAAACTGGGTTACCTTGTAAACAACAAATCTGTCTTTGCTGGTCTGGAATTATCAGTGATACCAAGATTAAATCCAGAAGAGGCACACATTTTGTGGAGGTTATAAATTCTGGGGCTCCCGGGCATGGCCCACATTTAATCATGTTTCCTGCATCCATTTTGTCAGTGGTTACTTCTAATCCAAATTTTCTGGGGTTGCAATTGTTCCATCCTCCTACATCACCATCATGTATGAGGTGTGCAGGCCAGGGTGAGGATCCCAGGAGAACTTTTCCATACCTTGAATATATCCACAATGATCAAATGTGATATACACAATTAAGTGCACTTCTTAGCAATTAAATATTTCTTCTTTTAGTCAAATAACAAATTCATTTTCTAACACATTAGAGGTATTAGAGACATGTATTTCTGGGATTTTGTTTTTTTTTTTTAAACCAAAATTCATCTTCCCATATCAAGTTCTGGGGACTTGGTTCTACTGACATCCAGAAGACAGAGATTCATGCTCAAGACATGGGGTAAGATTTATCAGAGGCAAAATGAAGAGAGTTTTTTGACATTTCTCCTTGGTGCACTGTACAGCCACTTTCACCTCTTCATTAGCAACATTAATATTTTGATATTTCTGTTTAATGACACTCACTTCCCAGGTAAGTTTCCATGCAAAACACTTATCACACAATCTGTGTTGACAAAACCAGCAGGACCAGGGACGTTGAGGGGATGCACAACCACATGGGCTGATTTCTGATTTTTTCATTCTCACAGGTAAAATTCTGCCAGTTGCAAACTTTGCCTTTCAGTTATTTACATGCAGAAGCTTGGATGTGATTTTGAAGATCTTTAGAAAAAAATAAATAAATAGCTGTTTTTTCTCGTTCCCTAGTACTGAGACATTTTTTAAAGTCCCACGGATCTAGATGCACTTTACACTAAAAACCAAAGAGAATTAAATAGCTCATGTACTTAGGCAAGTTCAAGAAATCCTTATTACCATATAAAAAGTTTTATTCGCAGCTAAAGTCCTTTCTTCTTGAGCAGGCAGGGACCAACCACACCCACACACTCAGAGAAGGATTTAGATTGCAATTTTAAAAAAATATCTGGGCACCTGAAGGTGCATATGGGCACACTGTGTTTTAGAAAGCTCTTGAACATCTTTAACTGCAGCTAAAACCACATGTTTTGAACATTGCACTAGACAGCTCTATGAATATGCAGGCAGAGTCTCTACAAACATGGGTGGATATATGTAGGGATGAGTGTGGAAGAATGGAGAGAAATACTCTTCTGAAGATGGTCACTTTTGAAAATATCATCAGGAATCCTCAATAATTTTAATATTTAGTTTGCTTTGGTCAACTGCAAAAGACAAAATGGGGGTTTGGACCTTACTCAGGCTTTCCTGCCAAGCAGCTCCACCAAATCAAGAGTTTAAACTGAGTCTGCAACAGCACTTTGTCTGCATTTAGAGATGTATTGCCCCAGGATAAGAGATGTAATTCTCTGAAATGAAGAAAATTAAATCATTACCCTCTTCACCCAAGCCTTTTTGCTGTTGGAAAGTTAGTTTTGCATTTAATGAATATGGGCTCATGTCTTTCTAATGAGTATGAGATAGCTGATGTAATTGAAAACTTAAGCAGGGAAAAATCATTACAAGTGTTTTTTTTTTAATTAATTTATTTTGTATATTTGTGTTATGAGTGATAGCTACCATAGAGTAATGGGGGTGGAAAACCACTATTTACTCAACAGGCAATTAAAAAACATGTGTCGGTTTAGGAGAGTCCCCATATTTTACCTGCCTGGAGGAAAGCAGCTGGAGGAGAGTTTTCTGCTGTATTTCCCTATGTCTCTGGGAGATCCTAGGCATTCTCTGCCTTCCTCCTACTTCTTGCCACTATGAACTTGTGCTCACATTTTCTATTCTCCCTTTTCCCGACAGGGAACACCTCCTCTGTCCCTTGTTCTCCAAGACTGTCAGCAACTCTGACATTTGGGAAAAGCAACAACAAATGATGGGATGGGCAGGGGATAACAACTGCCTCTGCAGTCACATCCAGGCCTGCTCTCCCACACTGTATTTCAGGTTGGGTTTTTACTTGCCCTACAGCCTGGAACTAAGCAAGACCCTGAGCAAACCCACAGGAGAGCTGCTGCTCAAGGACCATGTTTCTAGGATTGCAGTGATGGCTGTAACCTGGACAAAGAAAGGACTCTGGCACCCTCTGCTCATTGTTCAAACCTTCAGCCCATGTCTTTGGAGCTCCAGAGACTAATGGGACTGATTGTCACTGTGTTCCCATGTATGAAATTGAGGAGGGAAACATGCATTTTTAATAATGAAAGGACATGGAGGGGAAGGGCAAAGGAGGTGCTGGGGAAAGAGAAAGGTGATTGATAAGGTCAATGTGATTCATAACAGATCCATAAATCTCTACCATTAGCTGGCAGTGCATTTCTCCATCTTTTCTTGATATCTTTCCCTACGTTTTGATAAACCCTGCACATTACCTCTGGAGGCCAGCCTTCACCCACTGGACAATATATCATTTCCAGACAAAGATTTTCCTCCCTAAGCTTTTTACTTGCCTTTGATCTTTCACTAGTAGTTGGATATCTTGTGTGTCTTTGCTTTCCCATGAATAGCTCTTCTTAGCTGCCACCATCCACAGCAAAATAACTGCCATTAACCTCTCTTTAAACCCCAATATCATTAGCCTGATAGTTCCCTTCATACTCCTCGTACAAAAAAAATTCCTCCTTGTTATTTCAGCGACAATCCTTGAGCCATCCTCTCTAATTTCAAGAACAAAATGAGAAGAGAGAAAGTGAAATGATTCTGAGAAACACTTCCTTCAGGAAGATTTCCTGGAAAGCCCTGTTCACCTGTTTGCCAACGCTGGCTACCACAAGGCTGTGTTTGGGCAGTGATCATGGAGCTCCATGCACCACCTTGTCCTCATGGAAGAAGTTTTCCAAAGGAGCTGAGAGCACAAGTTAAGAGCACAGAAAGATATTTCTTTGCAAACTGCAAAGAAGATTTGACCAGCCTCCACCATTTTTTTCCTTCCTGCCAACAGCTGGGAACATGGGAGTGTTCCCTCATCAGTTCCATGTGGTCATCCATCTCCTACCTGTGCTCTCTGGCAGGTTAAATTAACCTGCCTGGTTTTGCCCAAAGTGGGTGAAGGAGTGCATGTGCCATCACTGCTCCCCACAGGGAGCTGGGACAGCTAATGTCTTCAAGGAACATCACTTGAGCTGTGAGAGGATAAATGTCTGAAACAGTAGCCAAGGTTTCTGCCCTGATCCTCATGCATAATTTATCCACAAGTTGGCTTTCTGGAAAGAGGTAGGAGTAGAAAACCACCAACGTTTCCATGCAGCTTGAGCTGAGATATAAGAAGGTCGTGGCTCTGCTCTGGAGCTAGATCTGGACAGTGATTTTTCTGCTCCTTGTTTCCTCAAGTGCCCAATTTAAAGTAACACATCAGCCCCCAGTAGCTGTTCAGGTTAGAATAGAGGCATCTGGAAACCACGTGTTGCCCTGAAAGCCACCCAAGCTGGCTCTGAAGTTGAAGATGAGGGTGGAATGTTCTTATTCCAGAGCCAACGCTGTCTCTGAGTGAGCACAAAAGGCAGTTGGTAGGACATCAGTTTGTGGGAGTTTCCTTAGTTACCATAAGGAAAAGTTAAATGTCATCATCACCAGTGGATCAAATCTAGGAGAAGAGTGATGATTTATCTGAGCTCAGATCTGAGTTTAGCCACTGATCCGAACATGAGGCTGGAATATGGAGCTTGCAAGAAAAGTGAGTTTATGGTTTCCAAGGTACAACTAGAGAAGTCAAGGCAGCAAGTTTTAAATGCAGTCAGGAGATCATAGCCTCCCTGATCTGTCACTGAGTTTGTCTTCACCACTATTTTAACATGCGTGGCTTGCTTGTGTCAGCTAAATTTAACTAAGAAATTGTGTATCTGAGGAGAAAAGAGACACACGATCTACAAAGCAGCAATTCTGCTCCTACCCTCCTTTCAGCTTTCTGGTGACATCAGTGTGAGCCAGGTAATGTCTGATGACAGGGGTGGGAGGTGACGCCCAGCACTCAGACACACCCAGGTGGGATTTGCAGGGACACTGACCCACATCTCCCCACACCTCCACCAGCCAACAGGCAGCATCGCCTGCCCCTCCCACCTCCCTTTCATTTCTCTGCTGACCAGAAGCAAGCCAGAAGAAGAGCCTGGCTGAAACTTCACTGGCAACTCAACACAATGCTAATGCCACTGCCAGCTCACAGACCTTCAACAATATTTTCTCTCAGCCTAAATCCCACCCTTTGAAAAGTCAGCACCACTTTAAAGAGGCAGAGGGAAGGAAGTGGTGCTCATTAATCATAATGCCACGACAACACTACGGGGTGATTTCTGCTCTACACCTTTTCTCACAATAGTATGCAATTAAATTGCTTTTTAAAAATCTTTAATGATACAGACCAAAAGCTGATCTTAGCAACATCTCTTCTGCTTCAGTGGAATTAAAGACACAGTTGGCAGTTGACAGAAATGAGCGACTGAAGCACTTCAAAAAAAAGCAAACACATCTCAAACCTCACTCAGGCTAAATATGCCACTTCCTGCAAGGTCCAGCAAAACACCTTCTAACTCTCCTGAACCCAAAATGCTTTTTAAATTTCTGTCTGGCCAATGTGTATAATTTCTGGATGTTCTGACCCTGGACTTTCTTGTCTATAAGAATTTCCCTCTGAGGAGCAGGTTTTACAGATGAGAAGAGGACACAGATGTATAGTAAGTAAATGGAAAAGACAAACAGGATGGGGACACTGATGGAGTGCCAGAGAGACTTCATAAAAATTAAGAGTCATACACCACCAGGTGTTCAAATAACTGTGGTGTGTATCAGCAGATCCAGCTTTTCAGCAGCACTCAGCAGGCTGGGTGCCAGTTACACAGTGGGCACTGCACGAGGATTGTATTAGATGCCAGAAAGTTGTATGGAAAAATCAGATTATTCTGAATCCATCAGCTCTGGACCTGGACTTTTCTGCTGGTCTGACCTAGATCACAAGTGCCTGAAGCTGCAACCCTGCATGGATATTACAGAGGGTTAACAAGACAGGGCAGAGTTCAGATGGGGTGTGCAAACTTCTTTTGTAAGAAAACATGTCCAAAAGTCAATGAATGACTTGTGTATTTCTGCCACCAACTGCAAAGGACTTGTTTTAAGAGTGGTTCAGGTCACTTCTGCTGTCACTACTTGTGATGTGTGTGCACATATGAAGTAATGAGTGGGCTTTGCCTGCAAAAGGGACAAACCTTTGATATGCAGTTCTGGAGATGTCTGATGAGCACACCACACAAATTACTAAATGCATCCATGATTTTATATCACTGGACTTTGTGACCAAATTCTTTAATCTCAGAATGTCTTTTTTCTCCCTGTGTGGGATTTACTAGTTATTTGACAGCTTCTCTGTTTCTGAGGTGGAAGAGCTGGACAGTCTTGCTTCGGCATGCCTTCTCAGAGAGGGCTTTACCAAGGTGTCACCAGGGTTTCTACTTTTCTGGATTTAAAGGAATAATGCTTTTCCTGTATCATTACTGGGAGAAGGACAATTTCTGAGCACTGGAGTAGGAAGAGGCTGAAGCAATGGCATCAAGTGGGAGCCTGTAAGTGGAAGCCAAACCCTTGAGAAAAGTGCTCAGAATTCAGGCTGGAGGCACGAAGAGAATGAAAAATATTGCTTGTTGGGGAGAAGGAGAGGGGAGGAATGCAATTTGTGAATAGAGGTCTTGTTCCATACAGCTTTGCCTCTGGAAAAGCATTTGTGACCATCTTCTCCCAGCCAGAAATGTGCAGTGTGACTCTATCCAACCCACACCACATGCTCAGAGTCATAAGATTTGCATCTGATATGGGTCACAGTCTCAGCAGAGCTAAGGCCAATTCACAAGAGATTACCTTTCTAAGATAAAAGACCTTGTTTTCTCTAAGAGCTCTGCATAAAAACAATATTTGATACAGGAATATACACAGCAAACTTACTTTAAATATTTACCTCCGTGGAAAAGGTTACTCTGCTGATGGATCAGAGTGCTACCTTACTTTAGATGGCACCTTCAAAATTTCTCTGGGATCTCTTGCCTTAAAGGGATGAGTTTCAGTGTTGAGGGGGCTGCCTAGGAGGGTATTTTGTATGCAATCTATAGATATGAGTGATACATTACATTAAAAAAATAATAATGATAAAACTTTGGGGGTTGCAGGTCATGGACAGTTTTCCCTTTATGAACCAGGATTGCCAGTGAGGGGGTTGACACCACCCTGTGCTGCTGTTTTCCAACCCTTGCAGTCTATGACTGAGGAGAACACAAGCACTGTCTAGTTGGTCCCATGCAAAAGCCCCAGACTTGGTGAAACCAGGGAATTTCACTATGGCTCAGGGGTTTATGTAGGAGTAGGAAGATCTAAGAGCCAACAGCCCAGCCATGTGCCTGAGAACAAGAAGTAAAAGCTGCTTTTAAGGTGAGCTGATATTTTTAGCTAGAGAGAGAAAACAAAAAAGCAAGGTAAGGTCATAGAGCAGGTCGATGCCAGGAACAGAATTAGAGAACAGATCTTTCTCCTTCCCAGCTGGTGCCCTACTCACAAGGTCTCTCCAGCTGGAGCAAAGCCTATTCTAGAAAATCTGGCCTCATACATGTTAACTTTCTTCCTCTGGCTTTTATTTCATAAAGGGGATTCAAGGCTCATTCTTGTGTCACAGAATTAGTTGAATGTACATTTATTTTGTATACATTATCTTTTCTTTCAAGCACTTCAATATGTCTGAAAACCAGAGATGAAATGAGATAACACATTAGACACAGCAACTCCCAAAGAGGCAGCAACAGTGTGAAGAACATTAAACTCCCAGATGATATTATTATATTGCCTTCTTTGCTGCATGGTGTTACAGTAAGTAAGGGGATTACCTGCTTATCTCTCAATATGTAGAAAAGGGTCGGGGGGGGGGAAAAAGGGGGCGGGGGAAAAGGGAAAAAGTTGCTTTTGTTCCAGCTGTTATGGTCTATTTCCCCACAGGGTACAAAATACTGCCCCTCTGCCACATCACCCCCTTTTCTCAAGAAAGCATCTCCTTTGGAGGGTAATAAACCTGTAGATGTTGCTCTTTGGAGGTAATGTATCTTCCAGGGCTTATTCCTACTCTGAGGGCTGGAGCTTCAAGGAAAGGCAAAGAGAAAAGCATCCCAGAAACTGTAGAGAAGGGTTAGGTCCTGTAGTAGGAATAACATTAGGTTTAGGTGAAGGTCTGTGTCTGTGACCATGAGAAAGGTAGAGCCAAAAGGTTTCTGAGTTTTTCAGATGTTCCCTTGGACACCATCTACTGAGAGAAAAGCAAGGGACAAGGCTGTGTTAGCTCATGCTTCAGGAAAGGACTTGCAAAGCCTCCATGCTTCTGAAAGCCCAATCATCCAGCTGCAAGGAGGTGGAGCACAGCTGGAAAGGATGGGCCAGCATTGGAGCAGCTCAAGTGCTTCAGCATCTGGGGCTGCATGAACTCTGCAAAATGTCACCTTGTGCAGAAGGCAAACCCCAGCCCTGGGTACTGTGAGGTGAGGGGGAAAGACTGTTTCCCAAAAGGTGCCCAGGATCAGGTCCTCTCACCTGACATCATTCAGCCTGGTGGCTGACCCAGTAATTAAGATATCCTTCCTTGTCTGTTAAGTGTGGAAACCCTCTCCCTTTCTACCCCAAACATTAATTTAGAAAGCAAAACTCCAGAGTGACTGCCTCGCTCGTGTAATCTTTTCCCCCTTCAGATTCCCTTCCTTCCTTTATTTAGTGCCAGCAGAAAACAATGTTTCCCTTCATTGTCTTCTATTAAGAGTTCCAAGTGAGGGGGGGGATTATTACTGTTCCAGCATGTGATGACATAATAGGCTCCTGTCCCAGAAAACAAAAGTCTTTGCAAGTCGATAAAGAGACAAGTCCTACTTATGATGTCACTGAAAAGACAGTAGTAGAAATAAAGAAAGGAAGGAGGGGGGAGTTAAGAATAAACATCTGTATATTGGGAATAACAATAACATTTGTTCTGCCTTTTATTTCTGAAAGCTGCCTTAAATTGTGCCTTGTACAGAACAGAAAAGACTTTGTGTGTGTGTGCACAGATGGATTTATAATAATAAAAAAAAATCATTCAAATGCAAAATTTAGGATTTCCCCCCCCTCAAAAATAAAAAGATCAAATAAATCTTGACAAAGAAAACTGTTCTGGTTCTATTTTTTTCTTGATCTTCTCAAGTTCTGCCCCTTTGTTAACCATGCAGAGCAAAAGGTAGGTTTCTTTTCATAAGAGAAATGTGTATATTTTTGGAAATATGCTTTAGGTGATATAATTAATAAAGAATGTAAACAGCAGGGCTTTGAAACAGAGGAACTGATTTGCCTTCAGTGCCACTACAACTGGGATGCTGGTGGAGTCACTCCTCACTCACAGGCTTTTTCCAGGAGGGCGAGGGGGGGAGGATGCTGGGTTCAGGGCAAGTCACAGACCTGGTGCAAGGATCCCTGTCCTAGCGTCAAGTGGCTGCAACTGAACCACATAGAGAAATGCTGTGCAGCATCACAGAATCATACAATGGTTTGGGTTGGAAGGGACCTTCAAGATCATCTAGTTCCAACCCCCTTGCATGGGCAGGGACACCTCCCACTAGACCAGGTTGCTCAAGGCTCCATCCAACCCACCCTTGAACACTTCCAGGGATGGGACATCCACAGCCTCCCTGGGCAACTTGTTCCAGCATCTCACCACCCTCACAGTAAAGAACATTTTCCTAATGTCAAACCTGAACCTAGAAGCAGGAGCCTGAGCCCCAGCAGCAGCATGGTTGTGTTCACCTTGCTTCAGCTAAATGCTAAAGCTAAAATGTTGCTTGGGCATGAGAGGTGTTACTGAACCCATGGGGGGCTCAGCCACAGCCACACCAGGCACTGTGCACCACCCTGAGTCTTACACTTGGTCACAGCAATGAATTATGTTACCAGTGGCCTCCCCAGGGACATTCTGGGTTTATACCAGCACATCTGGGTTTATACCAGCAGTGTTTGTCCCTCTCTTTAGAAAATAAGGGTTTGAGTTATATTAGTTCCCATCCAGCTTGTGGGCTACTGGTTGCAAGGTGAGATCATGAAACACTCTCTGCTCTACAGAGGAAAGCCAAGGCACTGCAAGGCCCCAGCAGCGCTGACAGAAGTTACCTGCTGGGTCTGCAGAGAGCCTGAAGCAGGAGGATGGATCAGAGCACAACAAACCACAATCCCATGCAAGGAGCAACAACATCTCTTCCCACGATTCTGTTGTGGTGACTAATGGTTGTTTCTCACGGACTGATGCAGACCCCAACACAATCAGCCTCATTGCATCAACTGCTTTAATAACTGTATCTTGCTCTTGAAGGCAGCATTATACAAAGGTGGGCTTTATTTGATAAACAGAACTAAACTATGCATTTATATCTGATTTACCTTCTTGTAGCAATGTTATTCCTAAGATTTGCCCAGTGTTATTTGATCTATCTGCATGTGTATTAATAATAACAATTGTACTTGCAATTAATTTTAAAGCCCACCATCAATCTTTCTTAGAATTCAATCTGATGCACAGCCAGGGGGAAGGGACGTGTGCACTGAAATTCAGTTTAACCCCTTCCTTTTTTGTTTGCCAACACTGGATTTATGATGAACACTACACTACTGTGGCCATTGCATTTCCAGGCTAGATCTGAAGAGTTAAATTTGCCATTGCAGGGAGATTGGACATCATCAAACCCTAAACTATCAATAAGTAAAGAGAGGAGAACAATGCTCTCCTCCCTCACGTGACTGATGTTACTAGTGGAATTAGGAATTAACTACAAGATTAAAGCCACCATTTTAATTCATCAGACAAAGCTGGTTATCTGTGCAGCCATCGTAAGCAGGTGGCCAGCTTGCAAGCTACCATGGACACAAGGGCCAGTATAATGCAAAGTGGACTGGGAGGTAATAATTCAGCTGATAACCCCTGACACACTTATTCAGTTGCTAATTCGCTGTGCGAGCAGGAGCTGTAACCAGCGTTTAAAGATATGCTATGATATTTAAAGCCTAATTTATTCTCTTTATTAAAAATGATATCAAACAATATTTCACTCTCCCTGTTGGTGAAGATTAACTGTTTATGATCCTTGCGTATTACGTGGGGGCCATAACCATTATTCACGTCGACTGTTTGGCTGGGACATCTGAGGCCCTTTAGATTAATTGTCCAGTGGGTAGTTGTTAATGTGGAGGAGGCATCATGGAAGGAAGCAGCCTCGGTTCTGAATCAACTTTATGCCAAGTATTAAAAACATTTATTTGAATTTGAGTATTTATAATGAGCTTTATGTTTGGTGCTTTTTGTCAGAGGTAGAGACATCTTTTCAAATCTGAGTGCAGATTTATTCTCAGATTTATTTAACACCCACTTTTCCATAACTGGGTTCTTTGTAAAGCCATATATTAGACCTCTCTCTAAGCAGCTACAGTTCCCACTGTCCCAATGCTTAGCAACCTGGGAGATGCATCATTGGTGTGAGTTGGCTACAAATACCATGGTCAAGCTGCACCATCTGAAACTCCTCCCCCAACACCTAGATGATCCACTGACCATCAGTGTTTCCACTTTCCCTGGGGAACTGGTTTATTTTTTCTCCTCTGCGCTGTCTGGCACATTTCCTTGAGCATCTTTTTCCTTGCACAGAAAGCAACCCTCACTGCTCATCTATTTTAGCCTACAAAGACCAATGTTGATCCTCCAGGTACTCCACAGGTCCTCTGAACGAGTCAAGTTGAAAGGAATAATAACATCCACATTAACATGAGGAACATCACAAGAATGGGTAGGGAACTTCTAGGCAAATCAGGCTGTTTCTTTTAGTTGCTTGTAGTTAATGAAATATCATTATTAAAGAAGGTACCTCCTGTTAAGGTGGTGAAGTTTGAAATAACAAAAAGGAATTAAGCAGAAATAGTAATTAACTGCCCTTATAAAATGCAGTGGAGAGAAGTGAAGGGCAGTTACAAAGCAAGGTAACACAACCTGCAAGGGCAGCAGGGAACACAGCCTCCCCCAGACTTCCTGAGAATCAGAAATCAGGCTTTCCTGGAACAATCCTGCAACGTGGAGCTGTGAGTGGGAAGAGACATTCAGACTCCAATTTAGATGCAGCCACAGAAGCTCTAAGTGTCTGGGACTCTCTTTGGCCTGATGCTGGTCTAGAGGATTTCAGAGATGGCTTCCAGCTGCATTTATGATAGGAGGGCACTAGGATAGTTAAGCTGCATCACACATCTCCTGTCCCATTTTCATTCATTTGTATCTGCAGATTTTCTAAATTTTAACCCACCGTGAAAGCTTTGATTTTTTTTGTCTGCCAGAAAACCCCATGGCCTTTAGAAGGATCCTGCTGGCTTGGCATAAAAGGCACAGATGTTAAGAGCTTCCCATGAGTGGCAGAGCACGAGGGAGCACGTTGCTCCATCCCGCACTGCTGCAGACCTGGAACAACTCCACTAACTCCAGCCCCCTGTACCAATGCTGCAGGGAGATTAACTTGGGCCACTGGCTGGAAATGGCAGGACAGTATGTGGGTTTTGCTGTAAAATTAAGCTGGAAGAGAATGGCTCTTATACCTCTGCAGAGCTGCATGGATTTATAGCAGCTGAGTGACTGTGGAGCAACTCTGGTTTCCCTTGGCCTAACGGGGATCCTGCTTCAGAGTTAGGAAAAGCAGGCAAGCAAACGAGCTAGCAAACAAGAGCCCTCTCCATCCCTCATCACTCCACCATGCCACACAGCTTTGTTTTCTTCTCAGTCAGAACAATGCTAGTCAAAAATATTCCAGGAAAGAGCCTGTAGCTACGTTAACACAAGACCCGTGTTGGTGAGTTTGGTTATACAGCAAAACCCTTCAGTCCTATTACTTAGGCCCCCTTTCTAGCTACTGGGACTAAAAAAGTCACTTGCACATCCATTTTAGGGCCACCTTTGCACAGGCAAATCACCCAGAATAACCCCTTCGTTCCTGGCGCTGCAGAAGTGACTAAACAAAACCAGTTACTTATCTCATGCAAGTAGAAATTTTATGTCAGAAACACCAGGAGTTTCGGTTTGAAAGCAGAAGAACATAAGAAAATAAGTTTGTCTTGCTCTGTGCTGCTAGAGAAAGGAAGGATCAAGCTGGAACTCCTGGGAAAAAGGGGCTGTGGTCAAAGCACCTGAGACGGAGATCTGGTTCTAGGTCTCTCCTGGAGTCCAATCCTCAACTGTGAAATGGGGACAACTGCCCTTTCCTGAGAGTATGACAGCTTATCTTGGAAAGCAGCTGAGATAAATAGATGAAAACTGTGCTGATGGAAAGCCACAAAGAAGAGGGTCATGCGGCAGCCTATTCAGACAGTTCCTATTATTAATATGTAAAGCTGTCATACTTCATAAGATCACATCCAATGTAATCAAGAGGATTTAGTTCACTAATATAGCAGCAGTCACACTAGATAAGATTGCTTATAGGGATAAGAGTGTACATTTGTAGCTCCCTTTTAATTAAAAAAACCTTAATAAAAGGTTGTAATGATAAACTGATAAGCAATTGCCTTCCCCCCTTCTCCCAGTAGGTTCCTACACAAAACTCATATTGCAATTAGAAACCTCCCATAAGACACCACAGGACACACATCAATGTTGGCTCAGCAGCAGAGTTACTGGTCACCCCCCTTTGTATGTTCTATTGCTGCTAACTAGATTTTTTACCCCCACATTGATTCGCAGATAATTTTGCCAGACAGGGAAAAACCCAGAGCGAATTTATTTAACACATCCTGGTGTTATGACTAAGCAGGGAAAAAAATCCTCTCTCTGAAGAAAACTGATTGAAAATGTAAGTAATTCCAGCAGGACAGCCCTGCTGCATGCTCTCCCTTAAAAAGTAGAGGCTTGCTCAGTGGAAGCACTGCTAAACATTCCCCCTTGTTAGCCGAGGTGTTAAAGCACATCCCTTCTCCTTTTCAGGAGATGAATTATAAAATGGTGTGATCCAGAGCTCCAGCCTGGTTGGATGAGAGGTGCATGTCGATTTATAAAACTGAGCATATACGTTCCTGTAGCAGCATGAAGAGGCATGCTGCTATTGAAATTTCAGATCATTTTGCAGCTGCAAACTGTAATAGCAGTAATAATAAACCAGAAGCTGTGCTATCCATTAAAAAGAACCCCAGACACTCCAGCGTGTTTGTTTTGCCTCTGATTTTAAACATTCAGCACCAGCTGAACTTCTTGTTCACGACTCATTAAAAATGTCCTGCATCTTTTCATACACAGAGGCTACTGTGTGTACCCAGAGGTAAGTGCACAGGATGGGAGGAGTGACAAAACCTGTTCTCTCCTCTCACTTGGGTGACTACCTTTGTGTGAGGTTGGGTGGATGTCCCCACCTTGCTGAGCCCCAGCGGCTCAGAGGGCAGGATGGAGGTGTGGGGTGTCTTATACCCCTTTGTAGGGGCAGATGCTTTTCTGCTGCTAAAAATCTGGAACAGGTAGAGATGAGTTGTCTGGGGTATAACCAGGCACAGAAGGTGCCTGATCACGTGCACGTGTCCTGCAGCTGTGCATGGACTGGGCTGCAGCGCCAGCCCGAGCAGCAGCCCGAGAACGGGCTCTGGGCCCGGATACAGGAGGCTCAGAGCTCCTGCACAGGCAGAGATGGAAGCACTCAAAACAGCCAAAACTCTACCTGCTGCCTTAGACACAGAACTTATTTTTTTCAGGTCCCAAACTGTTGCGTACAAGTGGAAACTTTTGCCAAAGTCTCCTGGTGCAGCATAAGCAAATCCAAGTCCCAGGCAAAGCCCAAGCAGCATCTGCTGCTCCTCCCCACCAGAGAAGGTAGCTCCTGCCTTTACCATGTCATCCTTCTTCAGCTTTAATGGAAGGTGTTCTCTGCCTCACAAGGTCTCACAAACATTTAACTTCATTACTCAGAGGAGGAAGAGCAAGATCTGCATGATAGTTTGCGCAGTGAGTCTGTGCGCTTTGTGAATGTTCATGGGAAAAGGAAGGTTGTGCTCTGGGTTACTCAAGAAACCTTGTGCTAGAAGCAGGCCTTGGAAACCATCTCTCCTGAGTGCCCACTGAATGCCTGAACTCCATAAATAAGTGCAGTCAGTCAGGCTGCCACTGTTGCAATCCCAACCCCATGTGCACACTTCAGCAGTGACAGCCTGGGCAGCAGCCCCGCGCAGGGGCAGCCCAACCTCCACCCCCCCCAGGCTCCATGCTGCCTTCTACAATGCAGATGGACAACCAAAATGCTACCCTGGGCTTTGTGAGCCTGAGAAGAGCACTATATCCCTGTAAGAGGCCAGAAATGTTTATTTATCGATAACATTTTCTTGCTTAGCCTTCTTTTTAATATATATTTTTTCCTGAAGTGTGCCAAATTAACACGATAATGGCAATGTTGATCTTTTTTATCTCTACTTTTCAGTGAATGTGAATGCTCAACTCTGGCAGAGCTTAACTTTGTGTATGAAGAGGGGGAAAAAAAAATCTTGGTAAATATGTTGTTACTGATTTAAAAATCTATTTGTTCAGTAATTTCTGCTGGAGCCATCATTATCTTGCCAAAGCAGCTGTTGGAATATTAACTAGACACAGCAGTAACAAGTGGAATATAATTAGCACTCCTTGTTCCAGTGAATTTTCAGTTTTAACTAGGAACAATTTGCAATGAATCTCTGTGCTGTTGTAATTAACTTAACTAATGCACCACACATACCGGCGACTGTACTGACTGTAGGAAACCACCGAGGGTGCTGCGGGTGGGGCAGAGCTCCTGCCTGATTCTGGCCAGCTCTTACATTCCAAGGATATCCCTCCTTGCTTGGCAGTGCGTCATCTGCAATTAAAGACTGGCAGCCTGTGTTTGTGACACCATGAAACCACAATTATAAGGGGATACTAATGCCTCACGCTTGGTTTTTCGGGTGTGTTTTTGCAGCACGTGCTTTGATTGAACAAATCACCTCCCAAGCATCGAGACTAAAATGGTGAGGGCAGAAAAGAGAGCTTTCCCAGGAAAAGCTGCTCCAGATGCCCCACCCTGCACAGCCACGTGTACCAGCAATTTTACTGCCCCAAGCAGCTCTTTGCAACCACTGACATAAGTGAGAGCAGCCAGAGAGGCTGCTGTTAATTAAGTGAATCACTGTCCCAGCGCTGGTACCCACCAACACACCAGTCACACCACGCTCCAGGCCTTATCTCCCCTCTGTACCAACATGTTTCTTCCAGCCCCATCTCACTCCCACTGGCTTTACTCTGGAGCCTGGCACGCAGCCATGGTTCTACAGGATTTCTGAAATGGGCAAATTCTTCATTGGACTTTGGCAGATCTGTGGCCACACTGGACCAAGCTCTTGCCTATTTCACATGGGATTTAACCACCATGCACTGCATCCAAGCACCTTCTCCAGACCAGAAACTACTTCTCCATCCTCTTCATGGTACTTTTTACTAGGGCATGTAGTGAGAGAACACGGGATAATGGATTAAAACTTGAAGAGGGGAGATTTAGATTAGAAATTAGGAGGAAATTCCTCACTTTGAGAGCGATGAAACACTGGAACAGGTTACTCAGGGAAGTTGCTGAAGCCCCATCCCTGGAAGTGCTCAAGAGCTCGATGGGTCTCTGAGCAGCCTGATCTAGTGGGAAGGGTCCCCTGCAGGGATCTGGATGACCTTTAAGGTTCCTTCCAAAACTAGCCATTCAGTGATTCTGTGATGAGCTTGTCATGTCCTCCTTGCCAAAACAAAGCTCTCAGGAAAATTCCAGCAAACACTGACTGAAGTTGTTTCTGAGCTGTCCTTTTCTTGTTACCTTTGGAAGCTTCAAACCAAACAAAAGAAACTCAAAATAGCTGGAATTTTTTCAGAGAGGAGTCTAAGATTTTTTTGGGTCATCAAGTTGCATCTTCACTCTGGATAGAGAACCAAACTCAACTCCACCTCCTGTGCCTTCCACTAGCTCCTCTCTTTGCCTCAAACTATGTGCTGTGCCAGGCACAAGGGCTGGGCATGGGCTGGTGGTGGGACCAAGAGTTCCTGTGTGGACACCCACGAGATAGAGCTCCATGTGAAACACGCACAAGGATCCCCACAGGCTGTATCTGCTTCCTTGTATTCAGTAAGAAATATATAAAAAGTTATATTTTGATCTGTTTTACAGAATAAAACCCTGAAAACTGCTGTTGCCTTTGACCACATCAGAGGCAGAGTCAGCACTTCAACACTGTCAGCTCTGGCCTTGCTGACCAGGGCTGAATCAGCCCCACATCTGCTTCCATGGGAGACACAAAAAAAAAGGTGTTAAAGTGTCTCCTGTGTGGCTTTTTTTAAAGGAAAGCCTTTTCCAAAAGTCAATTTTGAATTAAGTTTTCCCAATATTTCAGTTTCTAAATTTTTCACCCCGAATTCCCATTTTCCTCTGAACCCCTTTTCTGCCTGAAGAGTAAAGGGGAGACAAAAAAGCTGAGATATTTTTGCACAGGTTTTAGATTTTTCCCCCTAACATTTCATGTACGATTTACTAATTTTCTATTAATTCTAGCCCACATTTTCCCTTGATCAGTTCTTTTTATTTTTTTAATATATTTTTTGAATGGCACATTTGTCCTACCCAGTGATCAGGAGCTTCACTGCTTTTAGCCAGAAAGACTGATCTCATAACAAGGCTCCTGCAATCGTACTGAAGAGGCTGACTCCAGGTTAAGGAGCAGTGTGTGTGTAGGACTTCTGAAGCAGGACAACAAAAAGATCAGATGTGAAGAGCCACATTGATCCAGCACTTTTTCTTTAAATACTTCGTGTGCCAGGAAGAGGAAATTAATTTTTAAACCTTGACAGCATAAAGATAAAAGAGAAATAGAAAAGAAATAAAATTAGAAATCTGCTATTTTTACAAGCAATTGGAGTGCTGCAAATAGTAAGGCAAGCTGATACTTAGTCACCAACATGGAGAACAAAGATGAAAAGATGAGAGAAACAGGGTGGGGACAGTAAAGAGCCACTCTCCTGTCTATAAATATTCTCTCTTGCCTGGGTTTCTGCAACAGAAGGGAGCTGGGAGATGGTCCATCTTTTGGACACCTTCATGGCAGCTCTGCAGACAGGAAGGTATGTGCTGACCTGCTCCATCAAAGCCTCATGCACAGCGTGAAAACGAGCCAGGGAAGCAGCAGTTCAGTAGATTTTGTCACAGCCTCTTTACACCAGAGGTGAGCTTCTAAAACCCAGAGAAAAATCCCACAACCTACAACTACACCACGTGAAAAGCCCTTTGCTGGCACAGGAGACAACATCACAGAAGAAGGCGAAGGGAAAATGTCTTAAGCCATGATGTTGCAAAACACAATTCTTGACATCTGACTCCTGAGATGCAGGTGAGGTGGCTCTTCTTGTGCTGTTTAAAAAGCAGCACTTTGTGCTTTCTTGTCTTTTTCCATTAAGATCCCACACGTGGCTATTCCTCCCCTCAGCACACAGGAGCCAGATTGTTTGCCGAAGTGATAGATGAAAAATTCATTCTGTTTTGAGGATATTTAAACATTCAAAGCAGGAGTGTAGTAACTGGCTGCTGGGCAGCCAGCTTAGCACTTGCTCTCCAGCTCAGAGTCTCTGAGGTTCAGGCTACCAAATCAAAACCCTACTCGTGGTCAAATATAATAATCAGAATTTTGACTCAGATTATTATTTTTTGTTTGTTTTAAGAAGGATTTTTCGGTTTCTAGATCCATGCACTCTGTAGCATTTTACAGTTTATTCTCCTGAGCTTGGCCAGAGCTGTTGCACATAAAGCAATGAAAATCTTAGAGTCCAAAGGGAAAGATCTCTCTGTGTTTGTGTGTGCACACATACACAGATTACTTTGAAAAATGAATTGACAGACACCCCTATGAGATCATGTTTGCAGGCTGATTTTCCTACCCTACTTATTTCTACAAGTCTAAATCAAGATGTTTATGCTATGGAGGCAAAGTTTTGAATAACTAACCCTTCCCCACCCGGTTTGTACTTGCAGGGACACAAAGCCCAGGCAGAAGAGCCCATTGCTTTCTCAGCAGATACATATTCCACCCCTGCAAAAATGGTGTAATCTGTTTTCCCTCTAACCGGAATTGGTGATGTCAGGGATGCTGATGGCAGTGTCAAGAAATCAGCTGAGCCTCTGATAATGGCATTTGCACATTTGACTTTTCTATTCTGTGGGCTTTATGATTTAAAATCCACAGTTTAATCTGCACTCACCATCTCGCATGCAGGCTGTAAAACACCCCCATATCCAGACACAGAAGCAGCAAACACTCTTCTCTATTGTCAGCCATTGCTGTCCGAGGCCAAAAGAAAGAGGTCACCCATAATAATAAGGTCAACCATCACCATGGTATCTGAGCACCATTTGATTTAAAGAATGCTGTAAGAGTCTATGGAAAACGTAGAGACAGCAAAGGAAAAGCACTCAGAGTAACTTCAGAAATAATTGCAATGCAATTAAGATGTGCCACCAAAATGAGTATTTCAGATCAGAGTTCATCTGCAGAGAGGTTGTTAGTGTTATAAAGTTAGAGACATTTATGCTTGATTAGCTTCTCATATGCAACTCAGCAGCCAAACATACAAAAACTGATGGATTTGTATCAGTAAAAAAACCCCTCTGAGAGGAAAACCTTGCTGAAAAGGATGTAACCATTCCCATCAGATGCACTGAAGGCTTGGCAGGACTGGGCAGCCAGCACTGCTCCGGATCCAGCTTTGCACATTGCTGGGCAGGGGAGGGGGAGGAGGGGAGCTGGTGCTGCTTGACTCTCGAGCCAGGCTTTGCACAGCTGTTTGCATCTGGAACAGGCAACAACTTCACCTTGGGTCCTTCAAGTTTCATCTTTTAAATGCACATGAGAAACAGCCCCAAGAAAGATCAGTGTGATGATTCCTTTCATTACCAATGTCTTATTTAAGAGGATCTTTGTTTTCAGGCTAACAGGGAGGGAGGAATGTGATCCCACAAGGCACCCACCACAGGGGCCAGCCCTGCAGGAACAGGCAAGGATCCTCCTAGGAGGCAATTTGCAGATTAAGCTGCCTCACCCCATCAGAGAGCAGCTGGTGGATGCCTAGGAAAATGATGGTATTTCTGTTAAAAAAGAAAGAAAAAATGGCCTTCAATCCACCCCCCTACAGCCACTGTCTGACTAAAGCTTGCCCCATCCCTGATCATGTCCCCATCCAGCATGGGTGGGCTCTGCTTTCAGCAAATGAGCAGTCCCAGTGAAGCAAGCTGGCCTTAAGCACAGGTGTAACATGAAAATTAAGCACATTTTGCTTTAACACTTAATGATTAAATGTTTGGGTGAAGGGGATCGATCCTGACAGGGTGGGCAGCCCAGCAGGTCCCATCCCCAGCAGTGCAGCAGCATTATGAGCACAAGCCAGAAAACCCAGAGATGTCTTTGGAGCAGCACAGGGGGAGCAGCTTGGGGAGCCTGCTTTTCCCAGAACTGCACCACAGCTCTCTGCAGCAGGGTTGTTGTGAGCAAAGACAGGGCTGTTTATCTACTAGAGGTGAGGATTTCTCTTTCAGAGGGCAAGTGCACCTCTAGGGAAGACTGTTTTGGTCACTGATGCAGGTTTAGCAAGTACCATTATGTGCTGAGCTTTGTGGATATGAAGCTGTAAATATGTTTAAAATTCTCATGATTGAAAATGAGGGACGATGCTCCCCCAGCCAGGCAGTGGTCCAAGCTGAAAGCAAATCTGAGCACAGGGCAGCTTTGTTGCTTTTTTATGATCCCCACCGTACTGTAGCCTTTGATGTTTATTATGAAATATTATGATTTAAGTGACTACGGTAGTTCATGAAAAATGACCCCAGTAAATGCTGCCTGGGAAACTAGATTCAGTAAATTAGCACATTCCTTAACATGATCCTCCCAGCTGGATATTGTACGTTAACTTAAATGTGTCTAAATGGACAGTTCAGTAGCCTATACATAAAATCTTTAAATGATTATCCAATTAAGGACTATTATTGGAGTGGTTTAGTCTTGTGCTGTATCATTTATGCGAATGAGGGAAAAACTGAAGTTACTGTTACTTTTAGACAAAGTGCAAATAAGCTTTTCATTGCATATTAATGAACTGCTAATACCACAGCTCTTCTGCACCCATCTTTATGCAGATTATAGTAATGCTGTTTGCACAGTTGTATAATTTGAACTTATTCATTTTGAAGCTCCTAGCCTAAGATTTAAAAACAAACCCAAAGCTGATACCCTGCAAGTTAAAACAAACCAAATACTCTTCCTGTAGTAAAGAACTGAAGCTTCAGACTTGGGGAACACGTTCAGCTGACTCTATTTTGCATTAAACATATAACAATTATTTTTGTGAGTTCAGTATAAACTTAGCAGATCCAAATCATGGTAGAAGAAAGCATTTAGAAACAGAATGAAACCTGTCCATAGTTGAGATGATTCTTAATTTTATGTACATCTAAATCCCACTGATTACAGTGACATGCTGATAATGTTCCAGTGTCTCCCAGAAGGAAACACTCTCTTGATTCAGGACTTTAGAAAACACATCTCATCTTTGGACAGAATCCTGCAACCCATAACTCTTAACTCATGCAAGGAACACCTACACCTGTGCAAATTCCTCAGGCATCAGAGTCAAAACTGCAAACAAAAGTGTCAACACTCACTGGCTCTAACAGGAAGATGTTCAGGTCCACAGAGAGAAATAGAGATGATGAACGTGATCCATAATGACTATAACTGGTTAAGTTACAACATTATTGAAAACAAGGAACTGCTTCCAGCTGTAAGAAAGGCAAGAAGAAATACATACACACTGTTCCAGAGAAGTAATAACGTGCCTTTATGTAGCTTCAGCAAATTTGATTCCAGAAGCAAATCAACAAAAGTGCTTGATAGATCTTAATTTTTTTTAGATTTGCTTGTTCTATTTTACTGCTTCCTGATAGAATAGCTTCACAGCCACTAATAAAAGTTACCCACATAAAAACATCTAGTTCATATTTACAACACTGCATCTGAATAAATATATATATATATATATTAAAGAATCACACAGGAGGCAAGTGTCTCTTTTGGAAATATCTTTTAGTGCAAAACAAAGGGAGGGAAGGACGGGCCCAAATCTGCCTCTTCCCCCCGGCTGGTCCCCTGTGAAGGAGCTGAATTTAGAACCACAGAAACATAGAATTGTTTTGCTTAGAAAAGACCTCTGAGATCATCAAAAGTCCAACCATTACCCCAGCAACGCCAAGGCCACCACTAACCCCTGTGCCTCAACACCACATCTACATGGCTTTTAAATCCCTTCAGGAATGGGGACTCCACCAGTGCCCTGGGCAGCCTGTGCCAGGGCCTGACAACCCTTACAGTGCAGCAATTATTCCTAATACCCAACCTAAACTTCCCCTTGTTTTGCAGAGGGATGGTTTCTCTACAAGATTCTCTGCTCAATCCAGATTTGTGGCAGCAGCAACACATTCCATAGCACAGGGCTGGAGTCTGGGTTCCATTTCTGGTCCTGCCACCAACCTGACATGCAGGCTGGTGGCACATTGGTTGCTTTTCCTTCCTCTGTTGAAGGAGGTAACAATATTTGATAGTAATCCTTTGTGAAATACTGTTGTTTCTAGCAAGGGGAAGCACTGCACTCAGACAGGAGTCCTTTGTATGTTTTGGGTTGGCTTTGTTTAAAGGGAGTTTACAGTTGTGATTACAAGAAAGAAAACGTCTGAATGTTGAGCTTTCAGGGACTCTCACAGAAACAAACATTCCTTTCTTTTGCAACCACTGAACTAAATACATCTTACTGGGTTTGAAAGGATAGATTTTGGCTACAAAGCAATCTGAGGACCTTAACAGCAAAAGCCCACGGCTTTCTGTTCCCCCCATTTGTGTTTACACCATCCTGAAGCTGACCAGATGCCCGCACGGGGCACAATTCATCCAGGCAAGCGAGGTGAGATGCCTGGTGCTCCACCACCAGCTCCTGTGTCCTCTCGTTTCACCTCGGGTCCTCAGATGTTGGTGTTTACCCTGGATCATCACAACTGCTTCCCAGCCATTACCAGCTAGCCAGTAAGTAACACATGCTGTCTAAATGCATAACACACAAATGCTCAAATACATAATTAATGCAGGTTTACCCTTGAGAGCTGCTGTTGGTCTCCTAGGTAAGTAATAGGTCTTTTATTGTTTAGACTTAAAGATCTCTTGAGCCTCTTTTAAGGACGTGCTCTGAGCAGCTAAGAGAAGAAAAAAAAAACAGTTGCACATAACAAATCTATAGGTGACTCCACTGGCAAGAAACCAGAACTACTCTCCCATGACTGAACAACAAAGCTGTCTGCTTCTCCTCTGGCAGAAGCGAAGAACTTGGGGTAAGGATGAAGGCGCAGGTTTGACCTTACCTCGAAGAGAACCCCATCCTGCTCTATGCTCCCACATTAGCTGGGAGATTGCAGATGGGCTTACAAACTGCCCCACAAGCAGCAAGAGGACTCTTGGGGTCTAGAGATCAGTGAACATGAAGGGAAGCTGAATTTGAGCCAACAGCTTAAAGGTAAAAGGGCGTTTATGTTACTTTACTAATTCTCAGGAGCATCCAAGCCCCTCAACATCCTGATTTGGAAGGATTACAGCAGAAAATTCCTGTGACATCTAGGCAAACTGTCTCTAAACAGCTCTGTGAAGCCGTGGCAACCTTCTCCAGCCAGGCTGGACAACCACATTGGACAGAAGAAGGCACAGTGACTTCAAGCAGTCGTTCCTTACCACAATCGTAAAGACCCCACACAAGTGCTCCTGCTGTTCCCTAACAGCCGTTACTGACATCCTATTGGTTCACACACTGTCAACATTTTCATTTCTCATAAGCATAAAAAATTAATATTCCCTATTTTTTATAGCACAAGAGAGGGGGCAGAGCCTGGATGGGCACAGAAGCAGCATCACCCCTGGCTGTGCACATTCCTGCTTCATGGAGCCACTGGTGAAATTCTCCTTCATACTGTTCTGCCATTTATTGATGCTAAAGCCACTTGCAGACCCTGCCTCAGCCTAAAGGAACAGATGATCTAAGCCTGCCTCAGGGCCCCCTCCACCGTGTCTGTGAAGGGACAAGTGGGTGTGCAGGGTTCCCGTGTGCCCCAGGGGACCAGACACTCAGTTCACACTCATTCCAACCTCTGCTGATGACTGCAGCCATAATTTGGGAGCAATGTTTGCAAACACGGGCACGTGGAGTAGATTCCAGCTCTCATCATAGGCTTGTAAAATTATTACCATTAGTTTTAATGAATTTATGAGAGAACATCAATGGGGAATATACCCCAATGTATTCAATTTAGGAACATAATATGAATTTCAAGATTGCATACAAATACCTGACAGAGATGGAATCCAGGCCTTTCTTACACTATAAAAATTTTGAGGAGGTCAAGAGCTGTTTTCAAACACAGAGATAATTTGCTTTTGTGTTTCCTTTTACAAAAGATCAAATTAAATTTGCACCATTACTTCATTTGGATTCCCCTCCTTTTATATTTAAAACACAACATTATTATAGACTTACTTTATGGGTGAAGTGTCTAAGAACAATACCAGCATCATAATGAAAAAGATGTGCAGTGTTTCACACTGCATAATAAACGTGTGTCCATATCAATGTAAAACATACAAATGGCAATAATTTAACACTGAATATTTTTCTGCCTTTAATTAAAATAAACTAATAAAGATTTCAGAGATGCATTTGCTTTAATAGAATGCACAGTTATAATTGGTGACCTATTTTAAGCAATTTAATTTCCCATGACCTGTTTTCCAAATTAACATAGTAATAGAAGAATGTTTATTGTGTTTGGGAATATAAGTTTCTCCTTCAAAGATGTCATATGCCTTTGTGATTTGATTTAAAGGTGTGCTCTTTTATTAAAATGTTCATATAAAGACCTTATAAATTATGTAAATGTTTCTTTTTATGGCATTTAATGAGCCTAGAATTTTAAATCAAAGCACAATCAAAGAAAATAAACAAGGACATCTTGAAGATTCAGAAGATCACTAAAAAAAGCATTATCAGCTAGGTTGCACTGAATTCATTTGAATCCCCTTTTTCTTAAAGGCTTCATGAGAATACTTCCCCCAGCCATTTGATTAGGTTCCTATATTTGTACATACACACAAACACACCCATACACTAAATTGTGCATTTTACACACACAGGCTCAACCAGCAGCTGTTTAGAGATGGCTCTTTTTGCAATCTCATTAAACTCTTGTGGCATTGTGTGCCATGGGCTCATTAGGTACTATTTCTTATTTATTTTTTAAAAAGGAGATTTCCCTGTGTGATTTTGAGGCACCTGAATTATTCACAGGTTGCACAGGGGCCATTTCCCAAGCCAACCACTTCTGCACCTACACCCTGAACAGAGCCAAGAGCGGGTTCAATCCCATGTTACACCAGAGCCCCAAATCCAACAACTGGGGCTGAGTTTTAAATATTAAATCCACCCCTTTAAAGAATGATTCACAAATGACTTGTGGATGGTAGCATCATAGATTTAGTAAAATAATAATAAAAAAATACCTGCAAATTATATTTTGTTGTTGTTAATACATTTTAGAGAGCATTTGAATTTTCTCGGAATCCTTATTCAGTTTGAGGGCAAACTGCCTGATAAAATGGTGGACTGAAATCCTTCAGCCTGCCATGGCAGAGCACAGAGGAGCTCACGTGAGCTGAAGGTGCTTCAGGGACCCAGGAAAGCCCCCATGTCCCTCCTGGGTAGGGCAGTTGAGTCTCCCATCCAAGTAAGGTTCCAACATGAGCATCGAGCAAAGATGTGTCCATACACGTTATGCTGGAGGTGACCCTGCTTTTTGTGATGGGATTATGGAGCAATGATTTACAAGGCTTCAGAAACCTCCACTTTGTTTGGGACAGGGGGGATGACACAAGATTAAGGCCAACGTACATTATTAAAACAGGAAAAAAAATTGTTGTCTTCTTAAACACAATGTAGGTGAGAGTATGTTCCCTAAGTCACAGGGAGTAGTGGAATTGTTTCCAGGGGTTACACAGGGTTAATGAAATATGTCACCTCTGTATAAAAGCAGTTCTCATGTTTGTTATTTTAGTTATGTTGAAAAGCTGATGTCTGTGCTTTTCTAGGAAAACGAGCCACTTCTCAATTCTTCCCATATTTCAATAAGTTTGCTCATTATATAAATACACAAATGCATCAATATGTGTTTGTGTACATGTTGCTGCTTACACACATCCCCAGAACTGCACCCATATTGTGCCACAGGTCTGTGTGTATGCATGCAAAACTTAGATAACTCAGTCACAGCTCATATAAAGTCTCACTCCACAGGCCTCCATCACCTGAAAAGGTGGGAGAGGGGAAAAAACCCTCCACAGAACAAACTCTGTATTGTACCACAGATTCATGTGGCCTGCTTGAAAACCCTTCATGCCCCGTGCTCTCTACACCATCTCCAAATCATTTGTGAAATGTTCAGGACAGCAAAGGTGCCTGTTTAACAAAAGGAAACTCATCACGGCTTTCGTGCCTCTGTAAATATGCAGAGGAGCTGAGTGGGTTTAACAGGGGGTCAACTGCTTGACAGATGACAGCCTCCTCCTCCAGCTCATCTCAGTTTCCTCAGGGCTCAGGCAGCCACGTGGCATTATTTTAGCAGTGCATCCCCACAGCAGAGGAGATGCTCTCTAACAGCTTGTTACAGCCCCATCTGTTAAGAAGTTACAGCTAATATATCCTAGAACATGGGCTTTTAGAGGTAAGAAAGAAACATTTGGCCTCATTAGGAGATCTCTGCCCAGCTCTGTTTCTGATATCACTGCCTGACACATTTGGTTTAGTATTTTGGGGAACTGGTATTAAAAAACACACAGTGTCTCATCCATTATTGATAAACATGCTGAGACATTCAATAAATATGCTTCAGCAGCAGTAACCACACGTATGGATGTTCAGACAGAGGAGTGTGGCTCCTACGTGCGTTTCAAGCACGACTCCCTCAGAACCATCCAAGCTATAAGGTATTTTATGCTCAAATTCAAGTTTTGTTCTCTGTCAAAACGTAATCTATGAAAGTGCAGGCTGGTGGAATCAGGGTACCCAACTGGATCCCTTGGCCACTCGCCACTGTTCTGACTCCAGGAACCATCAGGAAGAAAAGATCAAATTGACCTGTTCCTGTTGTATTCTTTGTTCTTTATAGCCTTATTAAAACACCAAACAGCTGAAGGCTCAGCCAGAAAGACTCAGAGGGAATGAATGAAATTAATTTGGGTGGGGAAAGCAAGAGCAAGTGAGTCTTTATCTCCAAAGACTACTGCTAACAGACTTCTGATTTACATCTGCCTGTTGAGTTGAAGTCCTCCCTCCATCAGCTCCCTAAAACACTCTTCATCTCAGGGCTAGACACAGCCCCGAACCTCAGGCCATGCAAAGAGACCACCTGATGAGCTCCTCAGGAAGGAGCAGTGATGGTTTGCCCCATGTCCCCCAGGGATGAGATGCAGCATGTCCTTCCTGTTCCAGCCACCCCAGCAACTCTTGTCAGAGAGCAGAAAGCACTAAAACAGACACTGAAGAGAACACTTCACAAATCTATCCATTGGGAATCTTTTAAAAGCATTGATTTCTGAGCTTCAGGAGAGGAAAAGGAAGAGAACAAGGTTTCAAGAGAAAAATAACAGCCCCTAAAGCACAGATTTTAAGCTGCCTGAATTTCTATGGCCTTCAGGAGTCTGGACTCACTGCAGTTTAGTACCTGCACTGCTGGATCTGACACCCACATGCACTTCATGAGGACACAGTTCTAAGACTAACCCACCACCTCTCTGACAACACATTTTCAGGATTCAAACTGCCCAGTGCTGCTCTCATATTGTTTTCAAGCAAAAGGGCAATTGGACTGGTTCCAGTCAAGAACCTACTGATAGAAACAACCTGCTGTGGAAGCAAAATCCAGGATTTCCATTTCCTTTTTTATTCTGCTTTTAAAGATTCTGAAAGTGGGAGGAGGGGAGTGTCTGAGAGGTCTCGATGTGTCTTCTTTATCCAAGGGGTAGCAGGAACTAGAATTTTGCTATGATGTGAGCATGATTTCATGCTGCTGAGCAAAGGGCAGGCAGGCGGGATCCGCAGGGCCAGCCGAGCACATCTCAACAGCCTGGTGACCACACCAGGGCAGCTGGAGGGTGTTTGTCACTCCAGCACCTCAAAGGCCTCCTGGTGCCAACCTGCCTCTCCCTAATCTGTGCAATGAGGTCATCTTTGCCCTCCAATTTGCCCCCAGCAAAAGGCTGATTCTTTTAGGGTCTGCCTAGTTCCATTTAGGTACCTGCTCATCTGATACCCTACACCTCTATCCACCTCTCAGGCTGCCTGTTCCTCCTTCAGTCTAGACCTCTTCTCACTCCTCTGCTCCTCCTTCAGTCCAGCAGGAAAAATACTGCTGAAATAAAACATATCAAGTCCTATATAGGACAAAAAACCCCCAATAAATTTCTGTGGTTACCAGCCTAGAATACCCACACAGCTCTGCCTTGACCTTACGTGCCTTTGGTTAAAGGGATGTTCCATTATTAATCCAGCTTAGAGCTGGATTAACGATACAAAAATGCCCATAAGCCAAGTAAGGTGATATATTTTTGGCTGGTTGGAACTGACAGGCTGCCGGGCAGGGTTAGCAAGCAGCCAGAGCTTAGAAGAGGTGCTTTTATGTATAAATCCTGATGAAAAAAAAAAAAAAAACCCCACAAAAAAACACAAAACCAACCAAAACCCCTTAAATAAATTACATAAGCAAGTGACAGCCAGCAGGTCACACAGGACAGTTAATGTCCTTCAGACATATTTGTAGTCTATGAGAAATTCCTACTACAGGTTAAATCTGCCCAGCCTGGAAAGCAGAACCACTTTCTGACCTGGCAACTTTGGTTTTGAAAGGGAAGGGTTGAGGAAAAGACAGAAAGGTGGGGTCAGGGAAGTTGATTCAAAAGAAGTTAAAAAAAACAAAAATATGCTGAATAGGAAAACACTGGAGGGTTGATCCAAAGCCTACAAAAAATGGATGTCAATTAATGTTTTTTTTTTCCTCCTTTCAACAAACATTGGATTGTGTCTCTAGAGAACAGTTTCCAAATGTGACCACTCTAATGAAGCATCTAGGAACTGTACGTGGAGGCTGAAAAATCCCAGTGATTGCAGGTAGGGACTCTGCCTCGTTTGCTGTTTTACTGAACCTAGCATGGGGTGGGCACTCCTGGAAGCAAGACCTGACTGGCAGGGCCACAATTGGGAACAGGGCAGAATGATGGTTGTGATTAGTGAAATGTGGATTTTCACATGCATCTGCACAGAGAGAGCTGAAACACCACCCTAAAACACTCCCTCACATTTGAAATAAGGTTTTCAGATTTATAAACACTTTTAGAATATTAACTTGTGTGTCAACAGAAAGATAGATTTTCATACAACCTTGAAAACAAACTCTTACATACTTCTAATGTATGTCTCTCCTGAAACTGTGCACATCTATAGCCACGGATTGCTGCTGGCTGCAAAACACTTATCCATTGTGTTTGCTTTCATTACTGCCTGAAAAAGGGATTTATGAGCAGGATACCTGCTTTTGATGAGCATACTAGTGAGAAGCTGAGCTGAAAGGGAGGGGGAAGACATTACAACACAGCTCTTCAGACACCAAATAAAACAGAAACTGTTGAGCTGCGACTGCTTTGCTCATTGCAACAAAGTTCCTTGTTCAGCATTAAATTGAGGTGATTCTTACCACTTTACCTCT
This sequence comes from Apus apus, assembly GCF_020740795.1. Lineage (NCBI taxonomy): Eukaryota > Metazoa > Chordata > Aves > Apodiformes > Apodidae > Apus > Apus apus. The sequence continues at coordinate 13,215,854 of NC_067296.1, forward strand.
ATTACCATACATCAGGAATGTATAAGCAAAAATAGTCAGATAATGAGGAAAGTTACCTTTGAATAAGCAACAGATAAAAAGAAATAGTTAAGATCTGCCATGAATTATTCAAGCAGCTCCAAATATAAATTGCCACAAATAGTAAGACAATATCTTGCCTTTTTGTGTGTTGCATTTGTCCTGCAACAACCCAAAGAGCACATTCCACTGTGTATGGAGAACTGCAGTGCCTCCAGGAAATCCAATGGCAGGCAATGGTACACAGGGCAGAACATACTCTTCTTTGCCTTACAGAACACATCTATACATGTTTTAAAGCCATTTTGTGCAACTAGGATCTTTCAGCACATAATACCTCTGCTGAAAGCCCACTACTGCACCCAGAGGACTTCACAGAAAATACTGCAGCCCAGGGAAAGTCTGGAAATTAGGGCTGTAGAGCTGCGAGGGAATCTGTGCTCTGATATAATTAAGAGTGATTCTTCACTACAGTCGCAGTTTTGTTGCAGCAATACTGACATTTACTTAGATGCACTTGGAAAAAAAAATACTGGCTGGTGGCTAAACTTGTGTAAATCTTTTCACAAAAATAAGGCTGCACCAGGAAGAGTAAACAGCAAAATTTGGCATGAAGATGGTGGCACTTGGGCTCACCTACATTTTCTAGGGCATAGTGTGCAAAGGACAGTGGTGATCTGCACTTTTACTTGTCTGAAACTGCAGGGAACAGAGCTCCTCTAACTTTGGTCACTCTGTGACTCCACTGTTGATTGATCAAATTAAATGGATCGAAGGCAGGATCCAGCCTTGTGTCACCTAGTGAGCCCTGCACAGCCACCCTGGCACGGGGCCTCTCCACACCCCAGGGGATTCTGCATCTTTCCTCCTGCTCCTCTCCTCCTTCCTCACCCTTCCCCTCAGCCTCTCCTTTTCTGTAAAAATGTGGGTCACCTTGCTTACACCAGCACAGCTTTACCCAATGAGGACTGCTTTTGTGCAGTTCCCCAGGGTGGGAATCAAGTGAGGATTGATGCTGCAGAGAGACAGACAGCTATCCTAGCACGGGAATTAAATCCTCTGCTTCTAGGGGTATGTGTGTAGGAAATATACAGTATTTCTATGATTTCTTTTCATAATATTCCAGATAAAAGTTCAGAATATACACACATGCAATTTGCAGAAATGCATTGTTTACCTTAACTGCATGGGGAAGTCAGGAGGCTTTGCTTTCTGAGTCGCTGGGTTTTTTACTATCTCTTGCTTTAAAAAATAACAACAAACAAAAAAAAAACCCAAACCACATTCTGCTGCTTTGAAAGCAACATACATTTGCATGCGGCCACCACTTGAGAATGTCTCTCTGCCTTGCCTGAGGAACATGTGCCTAGCTCGAGTCCCCACGGTGAGTGGCAGAATCTGCCATATGGAGGTCACCTTGTCCAGGTCCATAAATAGCTCTTTTTCATAAGCAGGGAAAGGAAGGAGCTACTGAGAGTAATGAAAGAGGCGGCGAGTTTGCATCCGTGGCACTGATTGGTGCCAGGGTTACAACACGCAGAGACTTGTCATGCCAGCAGCAGTGAAACTGTCAAGCTGCAGGCACAGAAGTCACCTAGTTCCACCGTGGAAACATGTGCCAGCCAGTTTTTCATTTCAGTCTTCACACAGGGGTTTGGATGCCTTTCAAGAGTTGAGAACAGATACTTGAAGAAAGGTGTCCTTGGGGAGGTGACAGCAGCCCCCATGCAAAAGGCTTCTGCTGCTTCTGGACACACCGTGGGGTCTGCCAGGTCGGTCCCACATGGTGGGTCAGGGCAAGGGAGGGATTTTGATGAGATGAAGCAGCAGTATCAAGGCAGCACAGACCAAGCTCCCCACTGCTGCCTAGAGCTGTGTAACAACATGGTTCAGGGCACAACAACGTAACTGTCATCAGCCAGTCCCCCCAGGTTGTTGCAAGGACTTCTCTTCTATGCCCCTACAACTGGAGAGGGAAAGATCAAGATCTGCACCTTGTGCAATGAACCTTTTTGCTTTGTTCAGCTTTTAAGATAGCAACAACTACAAAAATGCTACAACAGAACCATCTGATAGCCAACAAGGTGCTCAGCTAGCAGCAAAGTAACTGATACCTTCATTTAAAAACAGACTGGGATGTCAGCTAGTTTGTCCTGTCAGGCTGACTTTCACAGACTAGAAAGAATACTGCTGCATTTCCATTACAACATTCTGTGGAACAATGTGAAATTAATGATAATAATGGAAAAAACCAGCATCCTCAGATGAATTGCAGGAAATTTAAAGGAGGGTGGAATGGGAGGAGGAGAGAAAACTGTTTTCTTTGATCCCGATTCTAATTATTTTGGAGCGCAAACACCTAAAATCTGAATTAGCTTGAGCCCCTCTTTTGCCCCCAGTTAACAGAGAAGTTGTATCAGGATATAAAGTTAAGGAGAAGGCATAAGGTCTTGATGCCCTCTGCAGCTTTTTAAAGAGTTACACCTAGTAGCAGGGAGGTGGAAATGCCACCGTGAACAATCTACCTGTGCAGGCAACACCAGGGCTCTCCTCTCTGTCCTGCTAGAAACAATGCCCTCCCATTTGTCCGTGCAGGAAGGGAAGAGCACTTATCCCTCCATGACATCTTTTTGCATCCCACTGGCTGCAAATCCCTGGTTTGATCTTGTTCAGTGTGGAACATCTGACATGCCTGTGATGGGGAGGCTTTAACTGCTCTTATGCCTTCTTATGATACCCATGACTATAGGATTGGATAAAAGGGAAGAACAGATGGATGGATCACGTACATACACTGTAAAGCCTTTATCCTTTGCTAGGTGTTGGTTTAAACAATGCACAGTATTTTTAAATAGTCTCTTTTTCCTTTCCACTTCACAAGTTTTCTTCTGTGTTCCTCCCCTTGGCAGTCTCTTCTCCCCTCTCCCAAACACTTTGAGCTAGAGTCTTGAAATATGGGGAAAAAAAACACACCAAAACCCACCCACCACGAAGTAGCCCTAAAGCCAGTGTTTCCTTTGTCCTTGCTCTTTAAAAGCTGTGGTTGCTGCTCAGATGAGGTAACAGGCCTCATAACACAAGAAGTATGTTTTTCAGAACTTAATGTCCTCTGCCACAGATGTCGTCTCTGCCAGAGGCTTATTAACACCTCAGAAGAGCAAAGCCCTGCCCACAAAGGGAAGGGAATCTAAAGAAGATACACAAACAAAGGAGGTGAATGTTAAAAGCAGCTAATGAGGGGGAAAAAAAAAAAAACCCTCCACCTTCCCATCACCACACTTCAGAACAAGTAGCATTGCCAAGCACGAAGAGCCTGGGGATTAAAGAGACAATTTAGGAAGACTTGATGTGGGGAATGGAAATCTCCTGGAAGACATTAAAAAGAACACAGAAGATCAGCACACATCTTTAAGGAAAAGAAGAAAAACCTAGAAAAAACAATATGTGGGTATATGGACAATATCTCAAGGACTAACAGAAAAGCAATTCGGAATTAATCAAGCACATTTATTTCCTATAAGGGAAATCTAAATTTCAAAGGAAATTGAAACGGGGGCATGCACAAAGCAGCTTCTTCATAACAAAAATATGTATGTTCAAAGAGACTTACTGAAAAGCAAACCTCTTTGTTTACTAATGTTTTTATTTAAAACCAGTCCTCCTAGAAACACCAAGATGTACTCAAATACTAGCTTCACTAGCTCATCTTTCTTGCTTTGGAAGTGCCATGTGTAGCTTTTGAATTTTTTTTCCCCCCATTGTTACCCTCAGTTTCCTTCAGTGGTGGGGTTTGGTTTGTTTTCCAGCATGTCTGGGCTGCTCCCAGGCACCTACTCCCAAGTTCAATCTTGCACGTGACAGGTCCCCATCACCTAGTGCATTGGGATGTGGTTTCTCTTCCCTTTCTTCTCCAGGGCAGCAAAAGAAGTGATGCAGCCTGCCCCTCTACTCCTTTGGAGAGAGATTTGGGGCAGTTGAGCCATATAATAAAGATCAGGAATTTCACACTAGATGGAGAACCTTGCTCAGAGACACATGCCACTGGAAGGAAGGTGGCAGAGTTCTGGGACCAGACTGTAGAGTAAGAGTTCTGGTATGAAAAACAGATGGGTAAGAAGTAATTCCAGGGTTAGAAAGATCACCAGAACTAAACAATAAGTCAGGACATTCCAAAAGGCATCAGTGATTGAGATCAGCCACAGCAAGGACAATAAAATCAGCCCCTGAAATTGTAGCTGTTTAAAGAAATGTTTCATATGGAAATGAACAAGCCCATAGAGGGATGGGCTGGGTGTACAACACATGACGCTAAAACTACCTGACATTTTCAGCCAGTACAGAGGCTGCAGGGATCACAAAATATATCACAAGAGTTAAGAAAATTCAAGGAGCTAAAAGGATCCAAAGAGCAATTAAACCAGGTTAGACACTCCCCTACAATCTGCAAAAAAGGGGTGGTAATTAAAGTCTCTCCAGTTAGTGAAGTTGTATTCACCCTTTCAAGGGCAAACTTTTTGCATGGGTCTTGTAGTTCCTGCCTTTTGCATGAAACAGGTCAGTTAATGAGCAGAAATTATCCCGAGCTGAGGCTGCAGGGGATACTCAACAACCTACCTCTTGAAAAGACCCGCACTTTTGAGATGTCTTGGTCAAACATCAGGGCTGTACTACCCCACGTCAATAAGGACCCTAGAGGAGATGGTACTGTTGTCCCTGTGGTAGCTCAGTTCATCTGTCACTTTTGGTACTTTGAGGCTTACCAATACAGCCATGTTAACAGGTCGTATCAATGGGAGGAGAGAACAGAGCCTCTGTTTCATTGCCCCTCAGCGTGATGAAGATTATAAATTTTCAAGCTGCTCACCCCTCCTGCCCCAGTTTTGAGAGCCCTCCTCACTTGAGCAGGCCTGAGCCAGACCAAAAAATGAGCTCAGGATCGTTCAAAGGGCAGGAGGATTCATTTTGCTTCAGATGGTGCAGGCTTGGACTGCAGTCAAGGAACTGAATCTTCTGCAGAGATTAACAAACTCCACAGGTGCAGGGGAAGAACAGGCTCTTCGAGCACAGGAGGAGAAAAAGCACACAGTATGGAAAAGTGCCCATTGCCTGACACGCTAGTGAAACTGTTAAACAACTGCCAGTGGGTTTTCTGGAAGGAGGTCAGGAGAAGCAAAGGTGTGGAAAGACAGAAAGCAGCAGCTGCTGATGTCCCACAGGAAGGGAATGCTGGCCAGTGCTAGGAGATACAATCTGATCCTTTGTGTATTTTTCAGGTTGCCTTGTTGGAATCAAAGACCGTAGAAAACCAGTTTGTGAAATAATGCTGGTGACAGAGCAGCACCACCCCATGTCAGGGCTGGTTCACAGAGTGGGGCTAATTCACCTTTTGTCTGCCTAATAGTACTGCAAAACCGGGATCTTTCTGAGCAGAAAGGCTCAGTTATTTGATGCTACAAACCCTTCGCAGGCAGCTTGACAACAGAACGGGCTCTGCAAAGCATTACTGAGTGGCAGTGAGCCTCAGACAGCACTTCCCAAAGCCTTTCTACCCTGTGGAGAATGAAAACTGTGGTGGGGAAATACCAACTTCGAGGGGAAGGGGCGTAAACACCTTCAGGGGACTGAGCGGGTATGGCAGCAAAAGCAATGCGGTAATAAGAAGGAAGAGCTGCTGAGATTATCGGTTCCTGGCATTATATTCCCAAAACACTCCTGAAGCCTCACAGCTTCCATATGGCTCATCAGACACATACAATAACATGATGGCTCAGAACATTCAGTCCTATAGAAAGGAAACAAGAAACACAGACACGTCCTTGCGCTCCCGCACACGTGCACACAAAGGCGGCGCCAGGACCTGAAACAAAAGGGATGGAGCAAATTCTGCATTCGAGTCAGTCTGCTCCAGGCTTCCTGCTCACCAGTTCACTGGGAACATGGGGCTTTGGAGAGACAGTTCATGTGTTACTCCCACACAGGGCACAGATCCCAGCAAGCCAACAGACAACCCTCTGGTGAAGCGTGTCTACACATTTGGGAGTGCAAGGGAGATGTTGTGCAAACCCAGCCCCAAGGTATGTTGTGCAGATCTGTGCTGCTGGTCAGACAGGTACAACCTCACACTTCCATGGAGCCACAGCTCTATGTCAGCATGCTGGAAATCCTGTCTATAAGCAAACTGGAGAGCAGCTCTGCTAGAGAGAACAAAGCTGTGCTGAAGTGACTGAAGGCAGTGGTGGCTCTGTGCAAAGGTGGCTGTTGTTGCATCCACCCTAGTGACAGGGCCTTGCCAAAGTTCTCAACCTTCTGTGCTATCAACCAAGCAAGGTTTAAGAGAGGTGTTATTAGCTCTGCAAGAAAAACATGGTTATTCCCTGGGGTTTTCCTAAGGTGTCCTCATTTGACAACTCTGACCTATCCCAGAGCTGCCAGAGTCACAGTCTCCACTGACTGCAGCATTGTATTCTCAGCCTGAGGCAGGATTGGGCCCATAGTGAGCTCCAGAAAAACTTCTCAGTCATGGCTTGAAACCATGAAAACTCCTTCCCCATCCTACTGAGGCTTAAATAGATGCAGTTTCAGTTTCTGTGATTCCTTTCCAAGACTGATAAGCCAGCATCCATATTACTTGTTTCTCAGTCATCTGGTCTCCAGTTTTGAGAAACTATTTCAGTTCTACAAACCTGGCCTGCCATCTTCTTCCTTCTGAGGCTTTAGAAAGCAAAAAGGATGAATCACTCTTCCTTCTATTACTTTTCCAAGAGTGGGGCTCCTTCACACAGTTACTTACTTCTAGCATCCATTGCAACATTCCATCTTCAGCACCTGCAGTTTCTTTGAAGCTTTCTCTTTCTTCACTTATTTTTATTTTTTTATAAGCAAAGCCTAATTCTTGGTTTTCTTGTTAAAATCCCTCAACCAAGCTCCTTGAGGAGTAAAGTAGGCATGCAGAAAGTTAATGAGAAATTCTCCCTCTGCCCCTGAGGATTGAAGAGGGGATAATTTAGGTAATATTTGGAACTAGCTCTGACCCTTTTAAGGCTCCCAGGCAGGAGGAGGAGGATCTGACTGTCCTACATTTTCCTCGTGGATGCTACCACCCCTAATAGTGCCTGGCTTTTCTTCTGCGACTCTCCTGACAGGTCTGAGCAGCCCTGGGGGAGCAGGAGCTGCCGTGCTCAGCCCACAGCCCACGGGCAGCACAGGGACTGCCTGCCCGTTTACAGGCGCCTGGGAATAACTGCTGATTCCCATCAGCTCCTGACACTGGACACCCAGAAAGCTGTTGAGTAGTTATGGCACCTTCTGCTGGATGTGATCATCTCATAATACCCTAATGAGCCAGATCAGCTTTCCTCCTCAGCACGAGCAGCACCAGAGCATCCTCTCCCTCTGCCCAGAACGAGCTCTCCCCCAGCTCCGTGCTGCCACGCTTCTCCCTGGGAAGCATTTTGTGATACTTTGGATCCCTTGTAAACCGTATTCTTCGATTTGGGCAGTCTTTCAACTCCATGAAAGTTGCACGTTGTTTTCATTTCTTCTCGAGTACCTCAGGTCAAAGAAAGACCTGTGTCAGTGGCTTTAAAAGCCTAATAAAGTCTTTCATCCAGAGACCCGCTTGCTGGCGCAAAGTCAGGGAAAACAAACTAAGTCATCGAGTGTTGTTCAAACTGTCAGATCCTTTTCAGCATGCTCTTCCTGCCAGCCTGCTCGTGTGTGTTTGGGGGCTGGGATGGGGAGGAAGGCAAGGAAAAAGAAAAAACATCCTGATGGCAGAAAGCCCATGGAACAACTGGCACCTTTCCAAAGCAGCCTCCCCCTGGCCCCCAGCCCGCCTTCGTGGGCACAGGCGTCTGCCAATCTGTTCTGCACACACACACACTCTGCACAACACAAGCAACAAAATGACTTCCCAACAACTTTCCTCACAAGTGCCACTCTACTCTGAGTTTGGCACCTTGCATTTGCTCCTCATCCCCTCCTCTCCAGGCTTTGCCACCCAACAAGCTGGACAGGTTCCAGTGTTTAAAAGCCCATTTAACCACTCCCTTTTGTTTAGAAATGCTAAGCCTTGATCTGATTTTATCGACCCTGTCATGCCAAGAGGAGGATGTTGCTGAGGATTTCTGAGGATCCTGCAATGAGCTGAAAAGCTCCAGGAGCCGTTCAAGCTTCAAGAATGACTTTGCCCACTTTGCAGCAGCCCTCATGCTGTTGAGAAGCCCCAGAAGCAGAGTGTGCACCACTCATGGGACCATACAGGATGGCTTCCACTCTTGCTTTTGTGCACATTCCTCCCTGTAGAAACTTCATTATTGACATGTTTAGGAGCTGAGAGCCAGTGCCATGCTTGGCTGGCACTGTCTTTTGATGGTTAAATAGTTTTTTTACACTCTTTGCCTTTTTCAGTGCTGCTATGCCCAGGAAAAGTGGAGTGGCAGGGGAGGGAGGCAAGAACAGGACCTCTGTTCTGATTGACAATTGTAATCTTCCTGGGTATTGTTAGGAGACATCTTTCTGCACTTGATAAACCCAGCATGATTACCTGAAACACATCCTTTAAAAATATATTTCTCTTTTCCATAAAGCAGGTAAAGCCAACTGCATTTAGAGCTAATTTCAGTTCCTTTGTAGAGTGCAGCATTTGGATGCCCTCTTAAGGATGCTAGGTTTGAAACTTTGCCTTATCAACATCCTTTTCTCATCTCCCCGGAGAAGCTCTTCACATTAGTGGTGGAAAGGATCAGTTAGATTACAAGTCAGACAGAGCCACAGAGCTCTGTAGGAACAAGAGACCCTTTCCAAAAATATACCTCCCTTTCACATGCAATTATTTCTTTAAGGCAGATTGAAGAGGAAGAATACAATTCTATGATTAATACACAAAAGCTCAGCCAGTTACAGTATGTGGAAAGATGTAACCAAACATGGACCACCAAGACCACCTGCCTTGGGAAAAGTCATTTTTCTCCTATTCTTCATATCCATCATCTCACCAGTTCTGTGCTGCTGAACTGGGGGAAGAATTTAAACATCCATATAGCTGCTAAAAATTGGAATAAATAAGAATAGTTTCTCATCTACAGCAATTTACACCAATCAGGGCGCTGCCTTCATGTATCCGGTAGTCTGGAGGAAAGAGTCTGCCTCCTGCCAGGCAGTTACTGGCACATTTTTAACTTTCCTGAACTGGCTCTGCCCTCCTCTGCTTTTCGCTTCCCAAAGCTAAAACATAAAGGAAGTAATGATGAGCAGGCAGCTGTGGTCATCAGAAGAAGTGGCACGATCGAGGGAGCTCCTATCTGAAAGTTCACACACACACACAAACACACTTAATAGCAGGGCCTGGAACAATGTCACTGAAAAACAAATTACACAGACACTATCCAAGCAACTTTCTTTGGTCCAGACCAGTCAGATATTTTTGATATCCTGCAGCTTCAAGGAGGGTAACAAGCAGTTGAGTGCTAGTGCTGAAGATCACGTTAGCCTCACCAAATTATTCAGGTCATGCTAAACAGCAAATTCAGTGGATTAAAAGAGTCCTCATTCCTGCTGTGCAGTTTCAGCAGTCTGCAAGTTACACAGAGGATGCTATGTACTTTGCATGTCTTCTGTAGCACTTTATAGTCAGACAAGCTCAGCAAGGGGCATCTGCCTTCCTAAAAATTACCATTGACCCATTCCTGTTTAGGAACATTGAGAAACCAATGGACTCACCAGCAGCTATGTGAAAATCTCTTTGCCAAGCCATGCAGAACTCACTTTTGTGCCCGCAGTGTATCAGCATTGTATTACCATGACAAAACCAAATTACCGCCATTGAGGACAGCCTTTGCTAATGCTCCAGCCCTTCTCCAGCAATATACTCATGTGCACAAGTGACAGCACAAAGGAGTGGATGTGGAACTGCTACAGGATCGCTGTGACTGCAGCAAACACTTTTTCAGCTTCTTTCTTGTTTTAGCCCATTCATTCTGCATGCAAGCCTTGGTGTAAAGTTCAGCAGCACAAAGCACACCTAACATCGGTGCAGCCCCATCAGCTCACCTTAATGCCCTGTTCCTGCCACTGCAAAACATTTTGGGGGTTCTTCTGTGTCAAGCACTCTCCTTGCTCTAGTTATGGCTCAGTGAAAACACAGCTGTTCCTGTACAATGACCAAAATCAATGTGGTACCAACACATCTGATACCAAAATCACTCACAGTAATTAAGGCTGCATTTCAAATGTCAATTAAAATAGGGTTTTGTGATCATTACAGATTAATGTGATGTATTGTCTGGGAAAGGAGGTCCTGGGACAGGTAGAAAGAGAAGCACCCAATTTTCTGACCGAGGTCCCACCAACCCCCACATGCTGAGATCTGCCCAGCACACAGAGTCAAAGCTCCCCAGAAACATCTTGTTGGTGCTCATTACTCCATTGCTGATTTAGAAAAACAAATCCTTCAATGAGTGAGCAAGCAAATAGCAAATAAATGAACCACTGGTGCTCCTGCTTAATCTTTCAAAATTCCATTGCCAAAGTAAACAACCCAGGTAGCATCTCTGATGTCTAATAGAGGTGGAAATGTGCAGTTCCCCTCCCTTTGGGGGGAGCAGTGATGACGTCTCCCCTCTCTTCCACTGGCCATGCTGGAAAACTTGCAGGAATAAAATAACATTGAGACTCTGTCAAAACTGGCAGAAATTAGCTGACAGGCTTGAAAAATATTATGGAAACTGATAGACAGAGACACCTACACATTGCTTGGGATGGCACAGAACCGCTTTCCTGAGAAAAGCTAAGCTAAAAATGAAAATGGTCAGTCCCTGAGCAGGTCAAGATGTGAATATGAGCTTGTTGGCAACAGGCTGACAGATTACTTGCGGAGGAAGACAGCTCTTCTGAGATTCAATGAGCAATATAAGAGAGAGGGATTTGGTTTAGAGTAAAACACAAAGCCATGGACAAGGGTTTAGGGGAATGATTCTTCCCAAGTCCGACCTCAACAAGCAGTTCCACAGAGCAGCTTTCACCTCACAGTCAGCATGTTACAGACTCCAGTGCCACACTTGCACCCAAATGTCCAAACTAGAAGCTGAAACAGTTCCTTTCCCACCCATAAATATTATCTTAATCATGTGTAAAGTCAGAACACAACAAAACTTTTAAAAGACACCCTAACACAGAAGTCATCAACAAACACTGATGTAGCAACCGTGCAGTGCTACTGTAACTATTTGACAAAAGTTTGCTCACAACCTTTTGCAAACGTTCCTGGGTATTTTTGCAGCAAAGAAAAATCACCAGGACTTCCCACAAAGGACTTCTCGAGGGCAGGAGATGGCAAAGCTTAACATTCATCACCAGCAGATCAGGGAGCAGATGGAAAAAACACAGTAAGAGGCTGCACCGAGTTTGCTGTTTCTTTAAGTCGTTGATGGATTCACACATGATGCAACTAGACACAACACAGCACTTGCATCTTCCTGCATCAGTGATTCCACAGACATAGATCTTCCCATCCTCCTCTCCCCCCTTCCAAGGCCCAGACATTTTTTTGTCTGCAACTGGATGCAATCACGTTCTGCGTACAAGCCCAGCAAAACAAAACATCCCATTTTCAGTTCACAGAGCTGCCACGGCAGAAACAAATATTATTTTGTTTGTTGGGGTTTTCTTTCTGGTTGCTGCTGTTTTGTTTTCCAAAATCATTGTTCCACAGAACAATTTAACAAAGCATATCCTTCCTGATTCAAGACTTTGCAGCTAGCTCTGTAGTAGTTAGGTTCTCATTGAAAAGCCAGCCCTTCCAAGCCAAAACTCAAACTTCTCTGAAGAGACAATCTCTAGAGAACTTCCTAAATCAGTACATCTAAGACAAGCACTGGGCCTCCTTCCAATTTCAGCAGGAAGCCACCAACACCAGACCTCTGCAGCACTGCCATGGTTTGCAAGCAGCAGCAAACACCTTTGGTTTTGCCTCTCTGCTAGGAGCATACCGGGGCTGAGGGGGTGCTGCTGCACACAGAACAACCCATTCCTTATTCCCAGTTTGCAGCTGGCATTAGCATCACCTGGGAGGCCTGGCAGCAACTGCCTGGCTGGCTGGTGCCCCCAGCAGTTTAGGATAGAACACCCAGCAGCGCAGCAGCCTTGCACCAACCGCTGTGGCTGTGTTGTTTTCAGAATCACATTGTTTTATGTTGCTGAATCAAGTCAGAACAAGCTCTCCTTGGAAGAGAAACTTGCTCAAGTTTGGGCTTTATGATCCTGGCATGGACTCACCAAGCTCAGACACCTGCAAAGGAGCCTGAACTCTGTTTGCAGGGGGCAGCTTCAGGAATCAGCAGCTGTTTTCTCTTTCTCTCTCCCTTCCTTCCCTTCTCACTTCAATTGCCTGATCCAGTGATAATTTTCCTCTCCCTGGTGCCTCCCTCCCCATCCTTTCCTTCTCCCTTCCCACCCTGTCAGCCAATAACAAAAACAGAGATGAGAAAAGACACAACTGCATAAAAGGAGGGATTTTTCCATCTTTAAGGGCAGAGGGGGGTTGGTTTACAGGCAGCCTTGCTGCAAAAGCAGGGCAGGTTGGGCAGGTAGGGTTTGGAGGGAGGCTGGATGAGGCATCGAGCCGAGCCTGCCCCTTGACCCCAGCTCCCTGTCTGCTCTGCCTGCAGCTTTATTGAAGGCACAGGGCGTGAAATGGTACCAGGAACGATGCTCCATGCTTTTCTAGGCAGCCTTTGTGCAGAAGGAGTGGTTGTATCAACTCTACACCCTACATGCTGTGCTTACCTTTAACAGGGGACCTAGGAGGAATGTTGCCCTGGTTTTGCATCACTAATAAAAATAAGTATGTTTGTGCGCAGACACAGATCCGTAGCTCAGCACATACAAAGCTGTTGTACTCCAAGGTCAGGATTTATATAAAGAAACCCGAGTTAATGACAACTGAATCATGAAGGGAAAAATATTAATTGATGCTTACCTTGGATTTTGGCTGGTTGGGCCTGGGGGTTTCTTTTTCCCCAGCAGGGGCTGCTTCTCTGGTCTTCCTATAGCTAAAGAAAAATAAAAGAAAATACAATAAGAATATAGCAAAAGAAGCAATTATACCTGCATACGTTTTTTAAAAAGCTGTATGCACTTTGTGGTTTGTTTTGATTTTCACGTGGTATTACAGCTGATCAGATTTAAATTCATTACAGGTATTTCCTCCTTTTTATTCAACAATATAAGTGCTTTGATCTCTATTCGCTTGAAGTCTTGTTCCTCTTCTTCCAACCCCTTCCTTCCTCATTTGCCATACCTGAAACAGAGCCTGGTCCTAGAACTGCTCTGAGACATCTCGTGATCTTCACCTGGGAAGTTTATCACCAAATTCACTAAATTTTTTCTGCTACCCAACTAGACAAATCAAGGCTAACAAGAGAAGAATTTCCAAGTACCAGCAGCACAACTTCCAAGACAATCACACTAATCAGGGCAACCTCCTCCTGTTTCACCCACACTGGGGCAAAGCAGGCTGTTTCCTAACACCCAGTGAAGGAGCAGAGGTGGGTCCTTGGACCATCACATGCTGCTTTCCCTGGTCAGCAGGTGGTTGTTGCCTTTTATGTCTCCTCTGTGTTGATTTCCAAGGTGCAGGGTCTTGTCCTGCCCAAGGGACAGTGTCACTATGTTCATAATTTGATTGCACATTCCCCACAGAAAATTGATCATGTCTTTCAATGGACCACCTACAGCTCTTGAAGTTTTACCAGATGGAAGCAGAAAGACTCCATTCAGAGATTTGAATCAACAAAATATGATCACAGCAATAAGATTATGCCCATCATTATTATTTTTCAAATACTACCACCCAGTAGGGCTACAGAAATTATTTTCTCTTGAATATTTTGGTCTGGACTTCTCAAACACATTGAGAGGTTCCTCAAAACAACATTTTTTAGAAAGATAGATTTATCAAGATAAAAACTTCCCCTGGAAATTCACTGTAAATATTTTTTAACCTACTTTTCTTTCTCCCTCCTGAGGAGCTCTTTGTCTCACATCAGTGCCTTGCCACTCTCAGATCTTCTGCCTCCTTCTGCCTCAATGCTTCGTGGGATAAAATGATCTTTACCAGCTACTCTAATACAGCAGGTTTAAAGCGGCCCTTCTCAATTCATGCATTTCACAATTCCTCATCTCTCCCTTTGGAACTGCAATTACTGGTGGATTTGGTTTTATTTTTTTAAAAAGGAAAAAACCCCCAACAAACCACAAACCTAAAACCCTCCTAAAAGGCATCTCTCTCCCACTCCCAGTCTCCACCCCTCCCTGCCAGAAATGACCCCAGTGATGTGTGCTCAGGATGACAGTGGGGCTGCCTGAGCCAGATGGGAGCTGCTGAAGACCTTGGAGATCAAGCCACCAGCCTTCATTTCTGACATTTGGTCGTGGGTGGCAGATTTTTCTCTTCTCACACTTAAAAAAAATTGAAAACCACAGCAGTTCTGTTTGATTCAAAATTGGAGGATGATCAACCTTATCTTCTTATGTGCAGATACAGATGTTTAGGAACAATTTCCCACTCATGTTGGCCAGAACTGGTCTTTGGACCATTAGCCAACACTCAACACACCATTCCCAGTCCTAAACTCTCCGTATGCTGCACAGACCCTTGGTGGGGTTTTGGTGCCATTCAGTACACAGGACTAGGGAAAATAAAGATTTCTCCTCCCCATGTTGCCCTACAACTACTCTGGAAACCAGCCCTGAGTATCCCTAAATTTTTAGCATGGTTGCAAAAAACTTTTCCTGATGGGTCAAAATAACCAGCCCCCCTCCCATGCCACTGTCCCCCAGGGTGGGATGCTGACCCAGCAGAACCTTTCCCATGATGGATGGAAGGAGCAAGGACAACATTCCCCTTTGGCTTTTTTGAAATAAGAAGGATCCTCCTTCATGTGCTTTTATTAAACCATATGCCTGCACCATGAGCTCAAAATGACACTTTTGAATAATTTAAGATAACGATAATAGACATATGAAAAAAATTCTCTTAGAGACCAAACCCAACACCTCTCACAGCTTCTGAATTAGTTTTCAGCTTGTAGCCACTTCTGCTCTATCTTAAGAGCAATAAGAAAAAAATAAAAGCACCATAAAAGGGAATATTAAGAAATTACTAATGCTTTTTTGAAAGCACCTATTGCTTAATCTTCTGCAGTACTATTTCTGGATTCCTGTGCAGCTTTCACCTTCACACAGAATGCTTTACAAGGCACTTGGCACACTCACAGCCTGAGCCCAAAGAGGACTGGTTGGTTTTGAGCATCTTCCCCTGCAGCTGTTTGTTCTGTTGGAGATGTTGCCTCACTGGATCAGGACTATTGTTGTTGTTGTTGTTCAAGGCATGAGCTTTATTTTCAAAACAACCTTAACCATTGGGATTTTTCAGCTCCAAAATTCCTCACAGGAATATCTTAATATCTGACTATCTTATTGTTTCGGGGTTTTTCTAACTATCATTTAAATTCTAATTTTAAAGCTGGGAACGCTGGGTCTGACACCACCGCGGATTTTGCTGCTTTTGCACATTTTGCTCGGAGGAAGGCAGAAATGCAAGCTACTCCTAAAACGCCAGGATCAGGACATCATCTTTTCCCCAGCAACATCTGGAATATTAACAGACTGGAGCGGGATTGGAGTTGCCTTGGCTGGACCAATCTCCTGCAGGAGCCTCCCCCCTCGCGCAGGAAGGGAAAAGCAGCCGCGAACGTGAGGAGCAGCAGCCGCACTCACCGCTGCGCGACTCCAGTTTCATGCCTGCACTTCTCCATTGATTTATGGGGCAGCTCATTTCCAGACCCACCTCCTTCAGGAGGAGGAACTTCAACTCGATGTGAATAATAGGGTCCTATATCTCTTAAAGCAGTCACTGCTTCTTTCCGGGGTGTGTGTGGGGGGGAATTATAGTGAAGAGAAGTATTTCTCCTCCCTTTGGATAGGTCTGGAAATGAACGGCACAGCCAGAGAGCTGGTACTTTTTTTAAAAAATTAATTAGAAATTGATTAATTAAAAAAAAGGGAAAAAGATGTAAAGCCTGCAAAACACAGCTCAAGATGAGGAGGAGATCCCACAACCCACTCCTGTTGTTAGAGCTGCACAATAGAAGACACGCACGCCTGACGCCCATTCAATCTCTCCCTCACATCCATGTATCTATATACACATGTCCCACAAAGGCATCTTTTCCACGTTAAGCCTATGGATTACTGGCTCAGGCCCTTACCAAAAAAAAAAATTAAAAATTGTTGCCAAGGCAACAAGCCAGGGGTTGCTATGGCATCTTGGAGCCGAGCAGCTGGGCCAATCCCCGTTCCCCGCGAGCTGGGAAGGCGCAAAGCCTCTAAATTTAATGTCAGCACGGAGAGGACGGGAAGCTGTTGAGGCATGCATGGTGCTGAGCCTGCGCTTGCTAAATGCAGACAACATGGCCCCCATGATTAGGACCAGCACACTAATGAATATTCATTGGGCTGATTAAAGCAAAGTCAATTAACTACTTGACTGCTTGATTTTTTTGCTGGATTTTAGTCATCTCTTTTAACCATTTTGCCACTGGGGATGCTCTTGTTCTCCCCTTCATCTCCCTCTTCCCTCCTCTGTATTTCCTTACACTGGCGATTAGGGTTTAAATATTTTTTTTTCCCTTGTATCTGTGCTTTTTACTGACAATAACCCATCCTACTCAAATTTCACCGCTCACTTTATTTCACCAGTAAGCCATGTTTTTCTAGGGTCACTGTCTTCCCCTACAGCGGTAGGTAAGCCAGAAGGTCACACATTTCCGTCAAGCATTTCAATCTCACATGCGATTAAATTCCAAATCCATGGCTAAGCAATAATGCTGATTTTCTGTTTCACAGTGGGATTCTCCCCCATCACTACAGCCCTTTGTTTTATAATACAGGGAGTAGCTGGGAGCCAGGTCAAGGGCTGCAGAATATTTTTCTATTCTGGTTTGTCAGATCAGGATTCTTTCAGACAGACAACTCAGACCAAATGTTCTAAAAAACCTAAAGGGATCCTAAAATAAAACAACAATTCATTAAAAATGGTTTTCAATTTAGAGAGATGTCTTTCTCCCAGTAGTGATGTAATAAGACTGCAAAGAGGACTGCATATTTTATAAAGACAATTTTTCAGAATGTGCCTGCAAACTAAAACGTGATTAAATTAAAAATAAATGAAAAATTGTTGGCCCAAAAAAAAAAACATTTGCAAATTCAGCCCCTACAACCTAACAGGGGAAGAAATATTAATTTTCCTCATGTTCTTTGGCTTGTTTTGAAAACTCTTTCAGGCTCTTGTATCATGTCCACAGAACTGTCTCAGAGAAAGATGTATTTACAGGATAGTTATGACTCTCCTGGAGGGCAGTTAAGAGTTGTGAGTAACATCTGATGGGTAGAGTGCAAACCCTGAACATCAACACCAGCACCTGGGCTCGTGTCTTTGTCAGTGATTGAAGTACAAAGGTGCAGAAAAAGACTGTCTTCAGCAGGGTAGGGACAACACTGGCTTCTCTATTGTGTGTGCAATTCAGCTGCTTGCAAGCAAGAAGAGGGAAAATGTAAAAGAGGAGAAATGAATTGAGAAAGCTTAACTGAGTGGGGAACATTTACATTATTTTTATCTGCAAACTAAGAAATAATTTCCATTCTAGAAAACTCCACATACATACAGGCTTCTCTATCATTTTGCTGGATAATGCATTGAATGGTGTGCTTTTATACAAGTTTAGTCAAAAAAACAGATAGTTATTTTTCCAGTATGCCACTAACACATGGCAAACCGGGAATGACACCACCTTCCAATGCAAGTTGTGTTCTGGGAGCACTACAAGCCATTCCTCTGCGAGCTTGCTGTGTGCACCTCACCCCTCTGTGAACACTGTTACCCCAATTTTTAATATTTTCATTTGCAACCAAGCCTTCAGCACCTGTTTGGACTCCAGGAGCTGCTGGGGTGTCACCAGGGGCAGGTGAATGCTGCTGGGAGGATGCAGTCCCAGGCGGGGTTGGCGCGCACGTTCCCGGCTTGCCGAGATGCCGCCCTTCTTTTCAGGGCTTTACATTTCTGCCATCAAAATCAGAAATCTGCATAGCAACACTGAGCTCCACAGGGTAACACATTTCAGTTACCCAAATCTGAAGGAAAGCCACAACAAATGATTATCCATTTACAAATTAAAAAAATAACCAACCCAAAGAAAAGGAGAACGCTTTAAGCTGCCACATTCAATCAAAAGAAGTACATGTTGGGGGCTCTTTTTCAAAGTGATATGTTTTCATCTGTGTGCAGTGGAGATCTCTTTGCAGAGGGCAATATGCAAACCTAGATGAACACACACAAAGGCAAGTACAGGAATTCCACCCTTACAGAAAATGTACAGAATCGGCTTCAGATTTTTAGTGGGTCAGAAATGAAATGTAGTCAGCAACCTACAGCACAGGGGAAATAAACAAAGAAAAACAAAGACAAACCCACCCCAATGCCATGCCCCTCAGCAGTCTGCAATTCCTGGTCATGAGAGGCCACAGCATTAGCCAGGCAAGGTGTTGCAGGTCAGGATTAAGACGCATTAACAAATTCACATGGAGGAAGCTTGCCCAGCACCTGCCCACAATTGGCCAATTCTCTTCGTCTCCTTTCCATGTGAATCAAATTCTCTTCTCTTATGGAAGGAGGATTTTGTTTAAAAATAATATTGTTGTGGGTAAAATTTGCATTGCTGAACTGTGAAAAGCATTTTAACTCAAAACCAACAGAAGAATAAGAAATACATGATTGTGTTTATTTTGTGAGTGATACCGAGATAAAAAAATGCTCCAAGACAGGCACGTGTGCACATACATACACACATGCAGATAAGTGACAGCAAACAGCATCTGTCCGGGTTCTGACATACATGGTAAACTCTAGAAACTATTAAAAAAAATCACAAAAATACAAACTGGGAATTTACATCTGCACAATGGAGAATATTCCAACCACAAACCCATTGCAGGAGCAGGAAATTCAGGGTTAAGTCTCTGGATTCCTGTCTGATACTCTCAGCCTTTCATCATGTCTCTATGAATTTTTATTCCTGCACTCTGGGGTAAATTAAGGCTGATGGTGTCAATACAGAGTTTTGAGCCCTAGTTGGACATTCTTTATGTTTCGCCTGTTTAATTCAGGCCCTTTAAGTTTGATTTTTCAACAATTTAGGAGCAGAGCTTGGGGCTTTCTAATCCGCTTTTGAAATGCCATCTTTTCCAGAGGTTATTTCTCTCCAAGCCCCCCAAGTCATCCTGTGCACATTGTGTCAAGGCAGAAGCCATTTTCCCAGGCAGAATAAATTCCTGATCATTCACTTCTAGATGACCTGATGGCTAATCCAGCCCCCTCTCCCAGTCACCAAGAGCCAGACCACCCCAAAGCTGCAGAGATCCTCAACTTCTGCATCTCGCTGCTCTTGGAAAAAAAAAAAAAGCAACACAACCCCCCAAAAGCCTCCAGGAAAAGCCGGATGCAATTGAGATGAAAACTGTGATGTGTCTGGGATTAAAGCAAAACACGTTTACAGCCCTGGCAGTGCTAACCAACCAGAAGAGTTATCTAATACATGATACATGTGATTGCTTGAATATTATTACAGTAGACGCTGCGTCCCTGCCTGCGTACCCCTCTGTGCCTGCACACACATGGTATTTCTAATAGGATCTCTTCTCCCCTCTCTCTCTCCCCCGCTTTCACAATCTGTCACTCTCCAATCTGCCCACTCTGCTCTATTTTCCCATCCAATATTCCCCCTCTAACACCTTCCCCTCCTCCTCAACCCCCATCCTTGCTCCCTCCAGCTTCCCCCTCCTCCAGGCTCTGCTACAGGCCACATTAACCCCAGTGCCGAGTTGCAGCTCTGTGGACACTCAGAGCAGACAGCAAACTGGTTTAAAAAAAAAAAAAGGACAAGGAAAATGTCTCCCCCTACTACTAGCACTTAAATAACATGGTAACTAACCAGCACCTCTAATAACCTGGTGCCTAAAATCAATTTTTCATCGTGATGGACTACATTATTAATTCTCAATCTTACTCAGTACTGTTTTATCAGAAACTTTATGAACAAGTTCCCTATCACTATCTCAGCTTTATGGAGGATGAAGAAACAGCAGAGGGAGGAAAAAGGCTCAGTCAGAGCTCCCCAGCAGGCTGGTGGCACAGCCGAAAATAAATTAAGTCTCCTGGGTTCCAGTCCAGTGCTCTACCCATTAGTCTCTAAGAAGCAAATGCACAGAGGCTAGAAAATGCCTATGTTGAAGCAACTCTTCACTGTTCCTTGTAGTCTGTAGAATAATTACAAGATGCAGACGTAGCCAGAGATACCTGAGGCTTTGGTCATCCCAGGGATATGTTGGTAAGATCCAGTTTTTCCTCCAGACCATCCTGCTGCTCTCCAGTGTTGCAAGAGCTATTTGCTCTGGCTGCACTCTGGCCCTAACTTGAGAAGTGCAGGACACAAGCACATCTAAGCAGGGCAGCTGGTTGTAGGAGTCCAGGGGGAGCACTAGACTTAATCTAGGATTGTATTTAATTT
This sequence comes from Apus apus, assembly GCF_020740795.1. Lineage (NCBI taxonomy): Eukaryota > Metazoa > Chordata > Aves > Apodiformes > Apodidae > Apus > Apus apus. The sequence goes on from NC_067296.1 coordinate 13,236,493, forward strand.
CCCAGAAGAAACTTGCAGCCAGCTTGGGTGTGCCTACACATGGACACATACACACACAGCATCACACTGAAAGCTCAACCATGGCTCTCAAGGAGGAGAAACAGGTTTTACACAGTAAGTGATTAAGAGGTCTCACAAAGAGAGGAGAAAGATCTCTAAATTCACACTCTTAACTTACAGGCCAACCTTGTGTGTTCCCCTTTCTTCCTGCCATGTTGCACAGCTCATGAAGACAAGGACAGCACTGACCCTGTCAGCAGTGGGCACAGCAGCACCACTGAGTTCCTGCATGGAACAGGGAGATGCAGAGCAAGCCTGATCTAGGATCTAGCAGCAGGAGGATCCTGGAAGATCATAATGGTCTTCTCTTCAGAGATGCTAAAAAAATGAACAGACACAGTCCTGGACAACTGGTTCTAAGCAGGCCTTCTTGACCAGGGCAGCTGGACCATATGACCTCCACAGGCACCTTCCAACCTCAGTCATTCTGGGATTCTATGAAATTAGCTTTTTAAAAACAGTTTGAAACGTCATAATAAAGATAAACTATTTTGATGCACACTTCAAATATGGCTTTATAAACCATTTATCTATGACAAAGGCAGCAGTTTTCTCAATTTGCAAAATTCCCAGTAAAAGGTCTATTTAGATTTCTTTGCAATAGCAGCTGTGAGAAATCTGAACAACCAGATCACCTGGGGACATTTCTTTCCTAATCAAGTTTTGAGGATCAAGCCTACAGCAAAGATTTCTGTGCACATCCAGGCTTCTTTACCAACAGGACTGGCCTCCTTGCCTTGGGCAAGTACATCTTTAGAGAGAGAAACCAAGAAGAGACCAGCCATGATAGAGGTGTGAAATGTCACAGCAATTTTCAAAAAGGGTGCAAAGCTGAATGTAAGGACCACAGACTTGTAAATGTGACTTGCATAGCTAGCAACAATATTTGCAATTATGGATACACACAAATTCCTAAGATCTGTGGTAGATTTGTGAGGTGTGAATAACTCAGCCAACACAAAGGCGACACTCTTGTGACATAACACTTGCATCTCTAGAGAGCTGCTGGCTACTTCTCTCTCCAAAAGCTCTTCAAGAGACTGAACTATTGTGATATAAGAGGGAACATCCCCTTCTAGATTCATAACTGGTTGCAACAGGCAAAGCCAAAAGGGAAAAAAAAGATTTCACAGTGGGTGAAGTTGTCAGTAGATTGTTCTGAGCATCTTGGTGCTCATCTTGCTCAGGTGACTTAGAAAAGGTCACAAACAGCAGGATGACAAAGTCTGCAGCTGATGAAAAGTTACTAAGAACAATCTCTTCTAAAAAAACAGGTTGGTTTTTTTCACAGCTAGTGAAAATGGAAGTATAGAAGGATTTCCTTGGTTGTTCTGCATGTGTTCAGCCCTTGCATGTCTCTGTGCTTGTGATTGATGACTATGTGCCAAAATGATTATATACTGTACAGCTGAGTCAGTTTTGTCTTACAAACCTGCACAACTTCTGCATGCACATGGCCAGGTCCTAAGAGCAGTCTGCCCAGAGATGGCGAGAAGAGAATTTTCCTCCAGGAGATTCTGAGTAGGGGGTTCCAAATCCCTTAAAATGGGCAAAACCAGGAAATTTTCCTGCATAAGAGAAGTGTCACTGGAAAATTTGTAGTAGGAAAAGACAAAGAGAAACTCTGAAATCAACTTGAAACCAATTCCTACTCTTGATTTTGGTTGTGAGAGAAGGAAATTCTTCACTATGAGGGTGGTGAGACACCAGAACACGTCTGGGGAAGCCTCATTTCTAGAAATGTTCAAGACCAGGTTGGTTGGGGCTCTGAGTAACCTGGCCCACAGAAGACTTGGATCTAGATGAACTTTAAGGTCCCTTCCAACTCAAACCATTCTATGATACAACATTCCTGTGCTAATACAAACACATTTGAAAATCGAGCTAGAGAGAGTCCAAAGTGGTGCTTCTGGCTCTACGGAAGGATGTCATCCCCTTTTGAGTTTCTGGTGTGCATGTGGGTTCTCAAAAAAAAAAAAAAAGAAATAATAAAAAGAAGACCTCATGTTCTATTACTTTATCCTGTCAGTGGGTACAGCAGGCTGTGCATCATCTCATTCAATATTGCAGCCAACAAGATACCAAGACCCACTTAAAACCTCCATGCCTCAGTATACAGGTTGTCCGTGGGGAGATCCCAGGTACAAGGAAGCCTTGAGATGCACCAGAAGACAAATATGCTCAACTTGAAAAGACTTTTCTGAGTCAGAGCAGCTAATCTGTTCTCCCTCCACCCATGCCAAGTATATGCTTTTTGATTTCACCCATCAAACCCTTTGTGCTCCTCAGCCCTTGGAGAAGGTGAAGAGCCACCTCCACACTGAGCCAACTTCTTTCAACAAGTGCAACTGAGAGGCAGGAGCAGCACGTGAAAACACTGGTGCAAACTCAACACAGCCCCAGCAGAGCCCCGAGCTCACACATCACCTCTCCAGGAACTTGTTTGTATTCTTGGGAGAATGTTGAAAAATATCTCTGACCCCCAAACATTTACCTTTTGATCGGGGGTTTCCAATGTTGCTGTAGTGTATTAAAGCTGAGATGCTCATAAAAAAACCCTTTGTGTCAACATAGTAAATGACTCTAATTAGGCTGGTGGTGCAATGAAAATGCTTAATTCATTCTGATGAGGCAGAAGGAAGAGCTAAAATGTTTATAGACAATGGGTGAACAGGGAGATATAATGCTGAGTGCCAGCTTTAAATGCAAATTACCACAGAAATCTTTCCCTCTCCACCATCCTGTTCCTCCCCCTTTCTCTCTCTCTCTGTCGCCAGCACCACACTGTAATCTCCTAGTGCAGTAATTAGAAGTGAAAGGAGCCACATAGAGGGGCCTCTAAAGGCAACACTAAAGAGAATTACAGAAAAAAATACCTGCCTTTAATAGAAGACAGCACCATTTCCCAAAGTGCACCACCATGGCAGCACTCAGCATGGTGGTAGGATCAGAGAGGTGATCATTTTGAGGAGTATTACTGAAATGATCTGTAAATTTGTTACATTTCTCCCCATCTGAACCTGGCTTCATCTATAGTGTCTGTTCCCAGGGTTGGGATCACTTTGCCTTTGATGGAAGGCCAGTACCAACACGTGAACAGCTTGGAGCAGGCAGCCCCCTTGTCATTTCTTCCCCTCACCAGAGCATGGAGCAACAAGTGGGCAAGAACCGTAAACTTGAAAAACTCAGTCTGGAAGTTGCCAAGAGAGTAAACATGGAACTCATACAAGGTCATCCTTAAAAGTGTTTGTGGCACTTGCTTCCCTTAAAAGAAGAGAAATTAGAGACTTGGTGAGAAAGATGATGTGAAAGAATGGAATATGACAGAGGAGGAGGAAAAGGTAGCCAGTGTTTGGTTTGCCTATAGAGAATGACACTTTTCTTTAAATATTCTCCTTTGAAACCTCAGTAGTATCTTTCCCTTGGGAGCTGAAGTGAAGAAATGCTCCTGCTGCTAACTTGACAGTGTCTCATGTTTTAGGATCTCCAGTGTCAGCATGGACACAGCAGTGCACAGATGTGTCTTAGAGTTTCACATCTGGAGTCTGAGCTAAAATTGAGTTTTGTTTCATCCTCTTTGAATCAAGTGCTCTCAATGCTGCTTCAGCATTGAACAAACCCCCTTTTCCTTTCCTCACACAGGCACACAAATCACCCCAATACAGAAGGTCAGAACAAGAGAACAGAGAAATCTGTCAGTCGTAGACTACACACCAAATGAACTCCTATTAAAATGCTGCTGGATTTACTTTCTGGATTGAAATCCATAAAACAAAAACGCTTTCATTCCTCCTTGCAGTAATAATTGCCCCTAAAGCTTGAGAAGAACAGGCAGGTATGTCCTGATGCACACAAACAGAACAAGGTAGCCCTGGACTTTCGCCATCAGGAGTTGACCAGTGCAGGGGAAAGGGGCAGTTAACAAGCAGCATTTTTGTAGGGACTATGTTTTTTCTTATCTTTCCACCCTACCACAGTTGTGTTGTCAGGACACAAAGCCATGCTCACTCTAGGCACATCATTTAACACCACAGTCATCTCTTTAGGCAAGCCTGGTGATGTGCCCTGCCCTTTTCTGCAGTGGCCTGACCAAAACAGCCAACCTGGGCTTGTCTTTACTTGAGGCATTTAACACCCTTCAGAAAAGCTGCAGGAGGCTGAGGTGTGCTGCTGGAGGTCAGTGGTCAGACCCTACTGCCAGATCACATCATGTTACCAACTCCCAATCAGGCTTCATTTCCTGACTTCAAATATTTTTAGTTGCTTAGAATAGAAAGATTGTTTTTCCCTCCCTTAAGGTCCAGCTACATCCCCAAGCCCAGCCTGGACAAAGTCACATTCCTGCAGGACAGTTCTCAGAGAGGTGATGCCATATTTATTACATAAATATACCAGGGCACCCTCTTCTGCACATCCCCAGCTGCATGAACTGGACCACAGAAGCCCAAGACAAAGCCGGACTTGGAAAAAGTCACAGCTTGCTCGTGCCTGTGATTCATTCCCAAGGTTCAGCCCACTCACAAAAGATCTCCATCTGACCCCCAGAGCCACCTCCAAGCCCTGTAGGTGAGGCTGGGCTCTCCTGGACGACGCCCCTGGGCACAGCACAGCACTCCAACAGCTCCCGCTTCGCCAGCCGCGAGCTGGATCATCCCACCCGCTCTTTCTCTCTCCCTCTGTGTTTGCTCAGTGAGACAGAAGCAATACCAGTTTGCAGCACAATAAACCATGTAAAGGAAGCATCAATTAACTAGAATACATGGATATAGTATTTAATTAACTGATAGGCTCACAGTTACCATATGATGTCATGGAAACCTCGGATCTCCTGGGTGCTGCCTCACACATGCCAACTGGGAATTGCAGCCATCACAAATCCCATGTAAAGTTTGAATCCTGACATTTTTAATTAAAAAAAGAGAGATTCTGACTCTCTTAAGTACCTTTTAATTGACATAAAAGTGTGCATGTCTTTGGTACTGCAGGAGCCCTGGGTGTGATGGCTCTTGCAGAGGGGGAGACCAGCAGCATCACTCACCCGTTCAAGGCCATTGTCGTTACCCAGGGCTTTGCACTAGGGAAGTAGAAGAATGAGCCCTCCAGGCTCTAAGGAAATAAGAAAAGGGCAAAATCACACTGGACAGGTTTTCAAGTATATGACAAGATAATACACTGCTTTTACATTGCCTTTGATCTGAGGATCACCAAGTACCTTGCAAAATAAAAATGCAAGCATCCAAGGTTGATTTCCTGACTCCAAATTGAGCATGAAAACAACCTTTAAGTCTGTAATTTCTTGTTCAGCATCTTTTACAGAAGCAAACTGTCCCATTTAAAATATTGACTAGTGTAATTCCATCCCTTTTAAGAGTGTTACTTTACAGGATCAATAGTTGAGGAAACTGAGGCAAACAGAGGTTGGTGCCATTTATCCACAAGTTGATGGCTGTTGAGTGCCAGAGCAAGGAACAGAGCTGAGACACCCCAGCACAACCCTGCACTGACCACCCAGAGCCAGGAGTGGCAGAGAGGGACCAGCACCCTCACAGTACTGCTGACAATGCCCAAGCACTGCTAATCCCCCCAAGATGTGCCCAGACTAGAGCTGCTGAGCATCCCTGCTCACACCAGCTTTGTCAGAGCCTCTGTGCTCCAGCAGCACTAACTCTTCACCTTGAACAGCCACTAATTAATACCAAGGTCTAGTTTCCTGTAGTATGTATTGAACTTGAATCTTTACAGCTCATAAACAAACACCAACAATCTCAAACAACATTCCTATAGAAGAAATTTTACTTTCCCAGCTGTAAATACTTTCATTCAATTTACTGCAATATATTTGTTACCAAACACTATTTTTTATCCCAACAGCTTAAATTACAAGAAAAATCCTGTATTAAAAACTATTAGGCTGAGACATGTAGCACTTCTTTTAGTGCTTTGACAGTAGAACATTAGATTTAAATACCCCAAGACAGGTAAGTACAGTATTATTTTCTGTGAATGAAGGTGTGACTTCATTGTGAGTGTCCATTGTCTCTGTTTATGTGGGAATTAGTTTATGGATTGTTCTTGACAGAGCTACAGCGCCCTCCCTTAAGGGCATTGCTGATGTATTACCCTTGAAAGAGAACCACAATTTATTCATTCAAATGTAGAGCTAAAGATAGATGTGCACTGGAATATTTTGAAATATTGCATTATCCATAAAATGAAATAGGGGGAAGCTAAATTACAGAGCTATAATTACTTAGAGTTCAGGTGGCATCGTAAATAATCTATTCACAACTCACTCAGTGTTTATTATGTCACCAGAGCAATACAATTAACATGGTATAGATGGGAAGCATGCAAGGCAGGTGCCTAATATATCCAGATCAAACACCACAACCTAAGTATAAAAACACACAGACACATACTAAGTCATTCATGAAAATTCATATGAAAGTGGGGGGAGGAAAAAAAAGCAATTTGGAGGCCACAGCCCTGCTAAAATCACGAGCACCTCTTTGAAATGGCCAGTTATATTTCTGGGCTTGCTTCTGTGTTTGCACTACAGGGCCATGGATGGTTTTGCATGAGCTGCATTCATGCAACCTATGAAATTCTTTCTGTGCTGCTCTAAAACTGCTTTCCTGGCTCTTTGAAATGAAATTGTTACATAGAATAAGAAGTTGCCAAAGAAAACCTGGAATCTGCACGTCATCTTCATCCAGTCCTGCACCACAAATACACAAGTCCAGATGCCCAATTTTAGTTGCGAGAAAGTCATATTACAAAGGAAAAAAGCCTCCAAACATCAAAAGTCTCCATACAGTAGTTACATTTGTAACAAAATATTTCCTATTTTACTTCAAAAACATAACATTTGTCAAGTCTTGTTTCCAAAAATCTCTACTCCCATGGTAAATGTTTATATCGTAGCACTGGAAGAAAGTTTTAGAAACAAGCGACAGTGTCTTTCATAGGCTCAAGGAAGGAATGAGATAAGCAGGTGACAAACCCTTCATTAAAGAAACACAAAAGGTTAGAGGAAGTGGTTTTCAGGAGGGTTTATTTGGGGTATGACTGTGAGGGACTGGAAAATATTCTCCTTTGCTCCCAGTCCAAGGTGTCCTTAAGTTTCAGTCACTTGAATCACAATACTTTTAGGGTCCTTGAAAAACAATTGGCTTGGTTTTACCCCACCCCTGACTCACTCTTTTCCTTCCCATAACATTTTTCTGGTTGCCATTTCCCTATTTTTTAATATTTTTTTTTTTCAAATTTTGTTTCTCCAGCATGGAGAGAAAAGGGATTAAAGAGGGGGGGTGGGACAAACTCATATCATACTCCCCAAACTGGAGGTGAGAAAGCGAGTCAGAAATCAGATTCTTCCCTTTACACTTTCTGCTCTTCACTGGTGTGATCACTATTTGCAGAGAGTTTACTGGGCATATCTGCATGGAAAAGAGACCCAACACAATAAACCAGAGGAGTTCTGTATGTTTGCTCCCCCAGCTTTCTTGGTCAGATCTATTTACTGTGAAAGAATTTCCCCCCCAACCTCAAGGTCTCCACTACTATTAAAAACCTCTCTCCAAGCTTAATCACCCTCTGTATAGAAACCAACATCCTTCCAAGGGCTCAGCCTGGAATTTGAATTTATACTGAGGATGCCTCAATAGCTTAGGCAAAATAAAATCATCACTCCAGCCAGCCTCAATGAAATCACTATTTCTTTTTTCCTGCAGTCCAATTGCAGGTACCAGTGATGTCCTTAGAGTTTTGGCCCAGCCCTGAGCTCGTGGCCTCCCAGCAGAGGAGGGAACAGGCTGGCTCCCTGCCACCACCAGGGAGAAGATTCAGGAGGTTAGACACCGAGCAGAGGCAAGTGCTGTGTCTTTTATTAAACAGCATCTGCCCTTCTCCTGGATATATTACTTTATGCCAAGTGGTGTGGATGATTTTTTTTTTAAGTAAAGAATATTTAACGTCATCTAAAAAGAAAAATGGTCCCTTAAATTATTTGTGGCATGTCCTCTGCACTGTGGAGGAACAAAGCTCACTCTCCCAGTGTGCTGCACCAGAGTTCGGAAGCAGTGGTGACAGTCAGGAAAGAATTTATGGTCCCTGGGGAGAAATCTGCTGGGGTCCTGCAGAACAAGATAAAATATTTCAGGGCTTTGTTTTTTTAATTCTTCTTCTTCTCCGTGGGGGAGCAGAGATAAGATTTAAATCCATTTCCCAGCGACTAAGACCCCACCAAAACAGTTTCCCCTCCTAGAAGACAGATTTGGGTTTGCAGAAGGAGGTTAATGATCTGGTTCTGATTCCATAATTCTCTTTTCTACATTCCCAAGACAAGTTGCAGTGTGAACAGGAGTTCATAGAATCACAGAACATTTGACATCTCAGGTCTCAACCTGCTTCAACTCCAACAGTACCATTTTTTTCCAAGCCCTCAAAAAAATCATTCATCAAGGGACAGATTTTTCCAGAAATCAGCATAGCAGCAAACTGCAGATCCCACTTTCTGGTAAGAAGATTTCAAAGGTGGCTTCAGTCTCCCCTTTCTGCTGTGGAGAAGTGGACCTAATCACACCACAGTTTTGAAGGAGCACTGGGCCAGTTTGGCTCCCTGGGCTCCCACCAAGGCAGCCAACTCCTGGGACAGCCTATGCTGCCAGAGCAGCAAGACACTCCGGATGGAGCCACAACAGCACTAATAGATTTTATCTTATTATACTCATTTAGAAATATGTTTATTGCAGGCTGACATGAATTTCAATGCAAGCCTCACTCACTTCTTGTAACATCTGCAGCTCCCAGACCCTGCAAGTAGAGGCAACCATACTGTTCTTTAAAAATTGAAGATGTAGGTCAGGACGAAAAAAATTTCTAGAGCTCTGTGCTATCTGAGCTCTTTACAGTTTCACAGAGGTGTTCTGGTGTCTCAGCTCTTTAAAATAAGGGCTAACAATAAAGCCTGGTATTTGTGTGTGGCTCATGAAGCCTCTTACAATGCTCCAGAGACAGAACAATCTCCACTTCAGAAAAGACCTAGGTCCTTAAATTGACGCAAGAATTTAGGTGTTTTCTTCTCAAGTCCAGTGAGTTCTAGCACACAAATATCTGCAAGACCATCGAGACTGAACCAGGGAGGAGTCAAACCAGAAGCATTCCATCACACAGCAAAACAAAAGCCTGATCCCCAAACACTGCCCAGGGTCACCCAGACCCCAGTCCCCCACCATCATCCTCAGCTATAACCAGTTCCCATCATGGCAGCAGTTCAGATCAAGGCTAATTGTGTTTGAATCTACAGGGTACCAATTTTCCAGCAACGGGGCTTTAATCTAACATGCAGATCTCTTGTCTACATTCACATCACCCCAGAGACCCATAACCTGGGCCATTTGTGCATACACAATCTCGGTAATAGGATGCACAATTTTAAAATGGCTAAATCTGTGGAGAAGAAAAAATGTTATTACAGGAGGAAAAAGAAAAGATTAGCTCACAGGCTGAGATCATGTTTGCCAAGTTTCCACCCAGAGAATTATTCCAGTACCAAATTCTATGCTACCAAAATAACGGGTTTATACAGCAGGCATTGTGCCAGCTTTTTTGGTTATAATTATAGTGTTTTCCTCTCTCAAGTTCTTTATTGATATCTGGATTTTTTTAAAAAAAGGCGGAGGTGGAGAAGTGATTTTATATGTTCAACAAACTACAGCAACACTAGATGCAGTCAAAAAACCGGGAAGTTTTAACAACCTGCCAGTCTCCAACTTCACAGGAAATGTCAGTGCCACTCTCAGACTTTAGAGGAACCCCAGGGATCCATTACTGGGGTTTGAAGATGTCCCTGCACTTCCCTTTTAAGTAAACGCCGGAGCTGCTTGCTTCATTCGGCTGCTGCTGTGCTTCACAATATTCCTTTGAGGAGATGCTTTGCAGTGACAAAATAACTGCTGACAACGTGAATACTGACTTCATTTTAATTTTGTTTTACATTTTCTTCGGTATGTTTTGATCCCAAAAATCTTTAGAGTGCAATTTTTTTTTTTATGGTAATAAAGCAACTATTTATACAGTACCACAGTCATTTCATTGCTTCTTCCTCCCCACCCCCAACACACACACCCCTTCCCATTTTTTCCCCACCCAAAAGAAGCAGGTTGTGAAAGCATGAAACATCCTCAGCATGGTTTCAACAAAGAAAATAAGTGGAAGGGAAGAGAAGCACCCTAGAAAGAAAGGAAATAGCAGCAGTGACACAAAATAGGGCAACACTTTCTTATGCAAACTATAAAAACAAACACTGAAGAATGGGATGTCAACACAACTGTTAGGAAATCAAGCCCTAGTGACAGTCATGTCTCATAGTTGGTGTTAGTTTTCCATCCTATCTCCATCCCAGAAGGGCAGCTGACAGTGCTAAGACCCATTTCAGGATGGTCTCTCACTCAGGGATGCATTTGACTGAAGTCTTATGTCCCCTGAATCCAGGACACTATTACTTAAAACCAGGGCATTTTTGTCAGCTTTTCTATTTCTGGGAAATTTCTCCAGCAATCATCACAGCTAAAATTAAAATTCCAGCAGCCCTGAACCCAGGAACAATTACCCCAACCAAGTGATTCCTGACAGTCTTTCACATATAATAACCAATATCCAATATACCTCAACATTGTGAAGATCTCTGTAAACGAAGTGACATCTCTTGCTGGACAAAGCCTGGAAATGTTATCCTTTGGTGATAGGAATCCTGAGGGGACAACTATTCTCCCTCATTTGAAAGCTTATTGAATTGTTCCAGTTGCTGGAATTTTTAAACAATTTCCCCAATCACTATGCCAAGTTGTGTTAAGCTCTTTGTCTGGCTGATATGCCAACCAAAGGCACAGGGAGATAAGGAGAGCTGTGGGAATTACACAAACTGCCTTACACAGCAAGAGTTCCCTTGCCCAAGCTCTTTGCTTCAGCTTTACCACTACTTTGTCTACTTATTATCCTCACAGAACTGAAGAGAGCAGCTCTTTCACCTCCAGTGCCTGAGACTCTAAAAGCAGGAACTTGCATTTAACACTTTTGTTCATCTCCCTTATACATATCTTTTATTTTCTAGTAAAACTACATATATTTATCCTATTTATTTCAGTATTGCAGCAGCAGAGTGGGCATGCCAAAGGATATGGATGACTTTTGCATCTGCTCTTATTTTTTCAGGTCAGATTTTCCATGGTAATAATGATGGGATGAACTTGATTTTCCAAGAACAAGCCAAACCATAAATTAAATCAGTCCTCTGGATTTTTGAACAAGTGGAATTAGTTTGTACTCTTGTGATTCCCAAACAGCACAACAGGTTTTCACCATGACTCTGGCTATATAAACCAAAGGCCTTGTGTAGCTAACATTAAGATATTACTTGATGGCTTTTACTGCTAGAAGTTGTACCTTCTTGCAAGGTAGGTCTTTACTGAGCAAAAAACCCCTCCTTGCCCACCTCAACCTTCTTTGCTGCCATTTGCCTAGAGAAAAACATTGGTGAAACCCTTTCCCAAGGATCAAACTACAATACAAAGACCAGAGCATTTAGCAAAGGGTTGTATTTCTATAGCTCTGAGGTGCAAAGGTTGATCTGCATTGGATTTCAGAAAGGCTAACTTCTCCAAGAAGCAGTCATAAGAGTCATTACATTCAGCCATTGACGGAGGGTTTGCACCTTCAAATGGACCTTTCCCATCAGATCGATGAGCAGGTCATTTACAATATAGTGCAGGATGCTTGGAAGGAATTGATCTCAGATATGAACAGGGCTGCACAACTTGCACACCTTCCTGGAGCAGGGAGAAGCCAGTGCGTCCTCTCAGACCTCTCCCTCCATCCCCAGGCAGTTATTTATAGGCACAGTCACACCACTCCTTTGGCACCCAAAGATAGAGAAGCTGGTCCTTGGCACATGAACTCCTCCCTCTAGTTTTGTCTGTATGAAGTTGTCAAAGGGTTTAGTTTCAAGGATGAAAGAAACCAATGAGCCAGCTCTTCTCTCCTCATTTGACCTCCTGAGGGATTGCCTTTGCACACCAGTGCCTTTAGTTTGATCCCAGACCTTCATGTGAAGAGCAATACTTGTGGCAACATCACCAAAACAAACATTCCCTTTCCTGGTACTTTTTAAACATCCCTTTTTATAAAGCCTGTTTAACTCCTCATGAAGACAAACTTCAAGACAGACCTTCAAAATGGCATGAACTTGGGCCACTTCAGCACTGGCAATACTCCTAAAAGTGTGAAAAGCCAATATGGTTTCATTATTATGTTCTGTTTTTCACTGTTATGTTCTAGCTATACACTGGAACAAGGACATTTTCCTTCTCTGCATCCCTTTTCTCCCCAGGGTAACATCAGTGCACAGGAGCCAGGAATGCCCAGAAATTGCCTGCACTCTGCTAATTTGAGCTTGCTACCAAGTTAAAAATCAAAACTGGTGTCAAAGTTGGTACCAGCCCACAAGTGTTGCTCCTCCAGCAAAACGATTCTGTCGAACTTCCTGATTTCCTATCACTTTCAAATGTTTTCAAGACTGTGTTGGGTTTTTTTGTGGTGTTTTTTTTAAGTGTTTGGGGGCAACAATTGAAACATTTTGGTTAAAAATAATTGAACTGTAACTTGAAAAATACCCCATAACAGTTTTTCAAAAGCTTTTAAAAGAAGTTTTTACTTTCCCAGAAAATCTGAAGAACATCATGTAGTCATCCCACTGAGGAAAAGCCATTTTCTTCCTAAAACTTCCTAAAAGGTTATCTTCAGGAATCTTTTTTCTTCTTTAAAATGTGGGGTTTTTTTTCCTTTTTCTGGGGGAGGTGATGCCAGCAGTGCCTGAGCAGGACTGGCAGGCCCTGCCCTGACAGCCAGCAGCTCTACATGGAGCAGGGCATTGTCTTCCATCCCAGATCAGTAGCCAGGACCACAATGTCCATGGCTCTGTCTTTTTCCACAGAGCTGCAGGACTTCATAGCTACAAACTCAGCCCACAGTCTCTACTCCCAGACATTTAAAGGGCTGATTTGTCCCCTCCTTAACAAGGGGCCTCCCACAGCAAAGAGCCCCACTGGTTTCACCAAGGCCATCTAGCCCAGAAGCATCTGTAGCATTCACCCCCTGCAGATCAGTAAAGCTCATCTCTTGACCTTAAACCCATTTCATGGTAGGATGGAGGCAACCAACAGTCTCTGACATTGGCCTCCAACATGGTGTCACAAGCTTTGCCACTTCAACAAGATGGGCACTTGCCAGCAGGAGCAGGCAGCTCAGGATGCAGCCTGGATTCTTTCTTGGAAAAAAAAATATATTAGTTTTAAATGCAAGTCGCATCTTATAAATGCCAAGAAATTCCTCTTGCCACATGAACGTTTCCAGAATGCTGTGCTGAATTAAATGGATTCAGCTTGCTTTCAAATCCACACATACAAAGAGACAGCCTGATAGATAAATACGTTTAAGGGTGCAGACAGCTCTGGTCAGGGGACAATTAAGGATGGGAAGACAACCATGCCCGGGTAGCTCCAGATCCAGAGCACAAATCATTCCTGCTAGAGAATTCTATTAGTAATATTTGCATCTTGCTAATAGAAATCCAATTATTCAGAATGACTCTGAGCACATGATCCATTTTTAGCAAAATTTGCCTTATTCTGCAAACGGATTTTTGCTTCATCGCCACTTCACGTTTGTTCCCGCGGTCCCGGGGGACGCAGCATCCTTCAAGGACATGTCAGAGGAGCACGTTATCCCGTCAGCCCCTGGCTCTGAGGCCTAGCAGCTGAATCACCCCCAGCCCTATTTTCCTTTGCAGTGTTAGATTAGCGTGAGGGCTTCTGACCTGCCATCTGTCACTGCAGTCTGCTGGCTGCCAGGCCCTGCTCCCTCCGCAGCATTGCTGAGGAGCTGGAAGGCTTGGGAGGGGGGCAGGAGGGCGAGGGGGAAAGAGCCTTTTCATCCCTCTGCTGCTCCTTGCTCCAAAAGTCATCCCTTAAAGCCATAGTGTGCAAGCCCAAGGCAGGATGCACCTCCTCACCAGGAAGGGGGGACACCCACACCAAGGGCTTTTTGTTGTTGTTGTCACCCAGCAACTCCGTCCAGGGGCTTGGGTGGTGCGAGGAGCAGCCGAGTGGGACCTGGGAGGCAGCCTGTTCCCAACCTGCGGCTCCCGCATGCTGCTCCATCACACCTGCTGAAGCTTTCCCAGCCTTGCCAGGGAGAGCCAGGCAATGTGACCATGCATCTGGCTTCCTGGCAAGGAGAGGGCTGCTGCTGGCCCCATGCCAGCCCAGTTCATCTCCTCCTGAAAATAGCACACTGGTTAAAGAGGTGTGGGGGGGGGAAGCCACATGCAGCCCTTCTTGCACAGACCCAGGGGACAGCTTTGTCACCCACTGTGGGTGGGAGACCCACAGACAGTGCCACAGGACCAGAAACCAGCCAGGTTTTGGGAGAAAGCAATGCATTAACTACTGAATTTTCTTGCTTCATTTAAAGTCATCTGGTCTCCAAAGCTCCTGCCCCAAAGAAAAGAATTAACTTTTCATTGCAGCAAGGAGTCATAAGACAGCAGCTCTCCTTGAAAGCTGAGAGAAGTGTTCCCACCTCCTGTTGGTTTGCTTGAAAAAAAAAATCTCTGCATAACTTCACCAATATTTTCCACTGAGTCTCAGTATAATTGTACCAGAACCCACAGGCTCTGCCCATGCTAGAGCAGATGGGGCTTTTTCAAATCAACTTAGTTCTGTCTTCAAAATAAGACCATGTACAGCAATGTGAGAAAAACCCCAATCAGTCCGGTTGTCCTATCAGGTTTTTCAGATGACCTCATGTGTCATCAGCAGGAGTGAACCTGGCTGTGCATTGAGCCTTGGTGCTTGGGGAGGAGCTGCCCTCCAAACAGATCCCCTGCCTTCAGACACCCTTCAGGTCTGGCAGTATTGGGCTGCTCAAGTCATCTCCTATGATGTATGAGATGTCTCCAGAGATGCATTTCTCTGGCTGAGAAAGAAGAACAAACTCAGGAAGCAAAGGAAAAGAGCAAGTTAAATTATTTCTCCAACTTGACATCCCCAGGGAATGTTTCAGCACAAGCTGGATCCACTCTGGAAATCCAAGTAGTCCCAGCCAGACCCCTAGTAACTGGCATCAAAGTCATGAATAGGGGGATAAGCTGCCACTTTGCCAAAGCATTTCTCTGTACAGGGGCCCTTCCATATCCACAGGTAAGGATGAAAATAAGTCTTGCGTGTCATGGTCAGATGCCACGTCCTCCCATCCCTTTCCAAGCAGTGATCCATCCAGCAGATGGTATTGTTGACAAGGAGCCCGTGGAACTGGCAGTGCCAGCCCTGCGTTCCCCGCGGTGGTCCATGACCTCACCACAGAGCTGTTCTGGATGTTGCTGGGCACATGTGGGCAGTCTGATGTGAGCAAGCAGATATTTCTAGAAATAAGATTAGATCCCATCCTAATTGATCTCAGCAGTAAGTCCCACCAAGCTTGGGCTATCTTGCCCCATCCATGCCCTCTCTCGGCACATTTTGTCTGGATGGAGATTTTGACCACATAGCCACCCAGAAGCCCCAGACAAGCAACCCCTGTGCACACAGAGATCATCTCAGCACATTTGGGTTTGCTGCAAGTGGTCAAGCTACTTTTGCAGCATATGTGCAGTAGGCCTAACACAGCTTGAAAAAAATCACTGGACATGTGTTACGTGGTGTCTATGCACACATTTCTGTACAAGAAACCTCAATCAGGAGAATGACACCTTTTATCATAAGACAGCAGGACCCAAACAGCCAACACAGCTCCTAAGCCACGTGTACAATTTGTGTGCAGAGACACACCAACAGTGTACACAGGCATAAAATTAACCCAGCTGCCATATCCCCTCCAGCAACTCTGCATTCAGGGATGCTGTTAAAATACAATAATGAAAGAGCACAAAAGACAAAGATGCAGGTTGTAGAATCTGGCACCAAAGCAGAAGCTGTTCACCTGCAGTTTTTGAGGCAGTCTGGCCTGTTGCAATCTAAGGAGCACACCAGAGGCACCACACAGAGCTGCTGAGCAGCACGGCTGCCAGTGCTGCAGGCTAGACCTGTGCACATGCTGTGGGACTCACTACAGAACCTTCGACCTCCCATTTCTGCACCCTGACACCCAGCTTCTGGAATTGCACCCAGGTGTGTGAACAGGCAAAGCTGCAGGCAAAGGACAGGTTTCCAGCAAGAGGCCAAACTTTGTTGCCCACCAAACACCAGGATCATGCCAAGGCTTCTGAACAGAAAGAAATTTAATTACTTGCTGGGATGCAACTCTGGAGGCACAAAGACCATTCAGCCATTCTTCTTCTCCTTGAAGGCCCATTACAACCCAGTAAGCCACACTGGCTCCTCTTTGCACCAAAAACATAGGAAAAAGCATTGCCTCAAGTTTTCTCATAGATGTTTTGTTGCATGAACTGTGCACATCAAATTCTTATGCATTAGACATGCAAAGAAACTAAAAAAGTCGTTTGGAAATAAGGAAGTGTATAAGTTACTCCAGCTTGAGGGCTCTAGTAATTTATGCACCGAGAATTTATACAGGTCATGTACCTATTTACTTTACTGTGCTCTAAAAAAATGCACAGTTACCTTAGCAACTTTAACATTGCAAAAGAGTACAGAGCTTTCTTAAAGAGACATTGTCAAGAGCAGCCAGCCTGACCAGCCATTCCCCTGCTTCTGTGTGCCAGATCTCTACTCACATGCCTTTTCCCCTCAGATCAAATACACATTTTGTTATTCTAACAACAAACAACCCATCTCAGAACTCATTGACATCATCTAAAAGTAAATAAAAATAAGTCTACCATGTGCAAGAAGGAGAAAATGTCATCAAAAAATAGACTGAATTTACTCATTTCATCATCCTGCCATACTCTGAAAGCTTAAAATAATTTTTCAATTTGTGGAAATTGCCTAGACTCTATAAAAACATAAAGCATCCTACTTACACCTTGGGGGCTTTCAGATTTTTAAAAAAACCAACATTGTAGAAGAAATCTAATAAGCTGACTAGGCAATAAGCACCCAACCTCTCAAATTAGTTTTAGTTTATTCTCTTCCCTCTCTCCAGGATTTTTCACTAGATTTGTTCATGAAGTGTTTTTCCCAAAGCCCAATTAAAAAGTCTCTAGGAAAGGCTCCCCAGTACCCAAAATGCAAGAGCAACTATTCAGAAAAGAAACACCTTCTCTGCCCATCATGACAGGTCTGATCTCATACACAGCTGAGACAGTGAGGTCCCACTGAGTCTGTTACCAAGGTTTGTCAGTTTGTGAGAGTTTTCACATATTTTACAGGGCTAAGGGAAAGTGTTGGATAAATCCTCCAAGCTCGAAGTCAGAGAAGGAAAGTGAATTGCAGAGCTGGGATGTGGAGCAGGACACAGCCACCCTGCTCAGGGAAACAGGCAGCCCACAACTTTTTGAGTGTCTAAAATAGGTGTTGACTGACCCCAAACAAACCTGACACCAGCAGTTTTCAGTGTGGCTTCAAAAATACAAACTCACCACCCCAGGTGGTGCAGGATGTACTTTATTAGCTACCTAAAATCCTCCCTCATCTTCTGCAGCCACCAAAAGGAGAATAAAGCAATGACAGGACACACCAAGTCAGGGAGGGACTGTGCTACAGAAAACCGTGATGATTTTGTTACAAAACCTTTAAGACCACAATTAGAAAAGGCCCAGAAATGCTGCATAGTTGCACTGCTGGAATTGTGGCTCTTCTCCTCCTCCCTACCCATAACTGCAAGTCATTGCAAACCACAAAGCACATAATGAAATATCCTTTTTCTCCATACCTACAGAACCACTACCCAGCTTTCAATAAAGAAGAAATTGATGAGTTGTCTCCCAAACAACCAATTTTTCCAAACCTGAAAAACCACACAATACATTTAAACAATAGCTTTTTTAAACAGCTATAAACATGACAGATTTTCTGCAGCATCCTGTGAACATCAGAGGTGTCTCTTTTCTGCACACAAGTTGTGCATGTTGAGCTGGGACAGGGAGGAGAGCTATAAACCCCTTGTTTTCTTAAACCACTTTTTGCTTAAGTTATAAAAAAAGTCAAGTTGTGGCTTTTTTCAATTACACAGACAAAAAAAAGGCTTAAAGAGGTAAGATGTTGACTCTCCCTGATGAGTAATATATGCCACCAAACAGCACAGCAGCAGGCCCATAAGGTTATACTTCAGATGGCTATGACTGAGAATTAGGAGAAATAACTGCCACAAATCCCTTTTTTTTTTTCTCATTTCTGACTGTCCCTTCTCCTGGTAAGTATAGCAAAATTTCAGGGCTTCATTACAGGAAAAGATGTGGGGGTGATTCTCAGAAATCACCTCTGTAAGCAGGATGAGCAGATTCCTTCCAAAGCAATAGGGCTGGGAATTCGTTACTCTTTCCTCCTGCCCTGACAGTTAAACACAACCAGACCTCAGTGATTTTCTTTTAATATTGCACCCAATTGACCCATCCACATCCTATTGCTGAGACTGTTCAGAACAGCCTCTGTAACAGTGCCTGAAGGTCCTGTAATCTGCTCTGTGTCTGCAGGCAGGGAGCAATGGGGCAGCAGGGCCAGGAGCAAATACCCTATTAACATCCTTCCCATTGCACCCCTGTGGAAACCAACAGAGAGGCTGCACAACTGCAAACCATATTGGCTGTTCCAAGAAAGCCACTCCTCCATATCCAACTTACAACCAGGAAAGCAGATCCACATAGAAGAGTGAGGTGCCCATGTTCTGGAGCCTCCTACACAGCCAGCCTGGCTACCACCCACCACAGCAACCCCTGCCTTTCCTGCCTCAGACCCTCCCTTCTCCCTCTGCCCCAGAGTGGGAGTCTGGGAGACAGGAGGAGGATGGGGAGAGGGTATTTTGCTCAGAAAAGCTCTTCTTCCCATCCTCCAGCCCTCCTCCTTCCCCCAGAGCTTTCCTCCCTGGAAGGCAGCAATCTGCCTCCTGTGCCCAGGTACCGCAGGCAGCGCTGCTCTGCCAAGGCTCTGTCACAACCAGCCCCACCACATTAATTCAACTGGGTAGATTTAGCAAAAAAAAATTAAAGAAAGAAGGCGGGACAAGGCATAGCAGATGGCTGAGGACAGATACTGCATCCCATTCTTTCTTGCTCTGCAAGAAAACAGCTTCTCTCTCTGCTGTTTATCATGCTGCTCCTGGCTTTTTTTTCTTTTCATCTAAAAGAATGCAGAAACTGGTGTCCAAGTACCCAAGGTTCCCTTGTTTTTGTTGCCTCCACTTAAATTTTGGGTATTTCTCTCCCTGTTGCAGTTCTTCAGGCCACATGGCACAATAAGGGCGCAATTGCTACAAGATAATCACACCCTTGGGGTGTTATTAAGCACAAGGCTATGCCTCATGCCTCTTGCTCTCCAGGGATGTGATTATATCATGATAACCAAACTCTCCAGAGACATCTTATTGCAATTATGACATTTCTTTCAGGTTTATGTATGAATACATTATTCAAGGAAATTACTTTGATCACCAGAAACTTCCACTTAGTGTTCAAATACTTAAACTGGATGGTTTACAGAGATGAAGTTCCTTCCTTACAGTGTTTGACAGGGAGAAGAACAGGGCTTTTAACCTGAGCAGAGCAGTATCAGGCCTGATCACCAACACAGACACACTCTCTCTTACTCAGCTAAGCAGCTTTTCAAATAAACAAACTAATCTAAATACTCAATCTATACTTTAGCTATTCCAGTACCAGGAGAACCAGCCCAGAAAACCAATTATCAAAACAGTAGTGTAAGCTAAAAAGAATAAAGATGGAATTATTACCTTCTCTCTTCACGAGCACAAAGATCCCCACAGTTCAAGGAGCAGAAAGAAACAAGAGCACCTCTTACCAACCTTATAAACATGGCTGCACCATTAACCTTGAGTGGTCCCACCTGTGTAAAGCCCCCAGCACCCCACCCAAGTGTTTCCAATGACATCCAGTGCCTGTTTGCAATGACTGGCCCAAATGCTCCAGCAAAACTCATTAGTTAAATGTGTCCACCTGCCTCCCCCAGCTATGGCCATCTCCTTAGCAGCAGGAGCTGCTTCTACAGCTGGTTTTCTACTTCTTTTCTGGGAAAATCAGATCTACAATACCAAAGGGTTTAATAGTTGTGGGGCCAGAACTGACTCTACAGATTAGTGGTGAGGCAAAATCAAGGTCAGGCAGAAGAGAGGTCACACAAAAGGCCAGCACGGTGCCACAGATGGGTAGTGGGAGCTGATAAAAGGTGTGGCTAGAAGGCCTCCAAAGCCCATAAGGATTCTTTAGGGACCAACTGAATTAAAACAAGGAAGCAGAAACAACATCTGCACCCCAATAGCAGCAAATATTCCCTCGAGACCTATGGACCTTAGCAAGAGGGCCTGTGTATCTGCTTCTGTGTGTGTTTTACTGACCTTGGCTAAGTGTTTATGAAATAAATATTGCTTATTGATCACCCTCCCTGCTCCTGACCAGAAACAACCCCAGAGTTAATAGCATAGGTTGGGTGTTAGAGAAACACAGAAAACAGACACATAAAAGAGAACGCATCCTAAGTGCTTAGTGGAAGAGATTGGAAAATGCACAGAAATTCAAGGAAGTCATGTATAAGTGGTTTGGTTTTTTTGTAGTTTCTATACAGCTGGACTAAGTTCCCCATAGGGAGGGAGCATTCCAGCTGGGGGGGGAAGAAAAGCTGCTTTTCCCAGTGTCCCGCAACATTCCTTAGTTCCTGCTCCTAACAGCCCTGCATCCTTGAAAGCCAGCAGAAGCCAAATGTCAGTGCCACTTGATACTGAAACAAAAACCAGTTCAAGGAGAACGAGGAGTATGTGCCTAGATTTTTATGCTCCCTTTCAAATGTAGGAAAAAAAAACAAAAAACAAAAAACAAAAAACCCACAAAACAGTTGTGCCAGAAAAACAATAATTACTTAAGAACCAAATTCTGGCAATTTTGTTATGTATTTTGTTTTTTAAAAAGTCCTGAGTGGGATGAAAAATGTAACAAGAGCTCAGTGTGCACAGTAGGGCTGAATAACTTACAATGAAGGTGCCCTCTCTGGGTTACTCAGTATCTCAATGTTAATCCTCCACTTGCAACCAACAGCAAAGGAAGAAATACCAGTATTACTCCATGTTTCCTATGCCAAGCCTATGCAAAGTTTTAGTCCCTGATCACCTGTCTCTTCTAAATATAATTGCATCCTTTTGCCAGCTCTAGTCTCTAAAATAGAGATAATCTCTAAAATTGCTGGTGCTCGGGGGCCTCTGACTCGCTCGTGTGCCCAGTAGCAGAGCTCCCTCACAGAATGGTTTAAAAAAAGCAGGAATCTGGCTGACCCAGGCTATAGGGCTGTTCAACCTGTTATCTGGAACTTCATAGAGTCATGGAATGGTTTGGGTGGGAAAGGACCTTAAAGATCATCTAGTTCCAACCCCCTGCATGGGCAGGGACACCTCCCACCAGCCCAGGCTGCTCCAAGCCCCATCCAACCTGCCCTTCAACACTGCCAGGGATGGGGCAGCCACAGCTTCTCTGGGCAGCCTGTTCCACTGGTGATCAACGTTTAGGAAACAGCAGATCTATGAGCTAACCTGTTCATATTGGTTTTGATTTCTGTGGAGCTGCTTATGCTGATGTCAGTCGAGACCCAGGTGGCTGCCAGGGAAAGATTTCTGCAGATACAAGAGGCCACAGACCATGCACTTGAGCTCTTAAGTGCTTTAGAAAGTCCTGTCCTGCTGGGCAGTAATGCTGTTGTGAACCTACAAGCATATTTTTGTGATACAGTCCCACCTGCAAACAGGGAATTCTACAGCTTCCAGTCTGCGTAGGACCTTCTGATAGCTACTGTGATTCTCCTGTGTTTTCCTCAGTCTTCCCACCACTTTCCAGAGCCCATCACGCTCACACCTCTCATCCTGATTTTAAGAAGCAAGTGAAAGCATCAGAAAATCTGTTACACAGGTGATGCCTCACTTACAACAGCCATGAGAACATTTCTGCCATGTAAGCCAAATATATATATAAAGTGCTAAAGATAATGACAGAGTGTGCATTATCAGCCTCTCATCACTGTATGGTTATTTGGGATAAATTTGGATCTGTGGTGAACTTCATATATCTCACCTCCATTACTGACTATCAGTGAAGGTGACTCCAGGAAGGGGCAGCTTGTCTCCAATAGTTTACCAAGTTAACTGAAATGAGCTTAAAACCAGCTCAAATGATCAAATTCCTACACACACGACTTTGTCTCTATCTCTCCTGCAGGGTGATCTGCAGAACTACAATGTGGCAGAAGGCCAGGAGAGCTGGTCAAACACACTCGAGAAGGGAAAGAACCCTGAGCTTGGTGAAGGGGTACATTTGATTGATAAATAATCCAGAGTGATGCCACTGACTGTCTCCCCAGTTTGGAAAGCTGTGAACACACATCACCATCCTGGAAAGCTGCTAAAACCTTTCCTCAAAGTGCCCACTGTCCATCTGTAAGAGACTTCTATGTTCACCACAGATGCAAACAGTAAATATAATCTGCATACAAGAAGTGATCCTTTGGACAATTGGCAAAAGAAATAGTTATATTTTTAAAAAGAACCTTCCTGAATCAGATCCTCTGCTTGGAATGGTTATATTTCTTGAGAGAAGATCTTGCACCAATGTCTTTCTCAGAGCTAGACAACCCTGCTCGTGGTGACAAATAAATGCACTTGTTATGATGCACTTGGTTCTCATAAGGACAATTACGCAAGGACAGCATCAGTGCTGCCAGAAAATGAAATCAGGAGAGAGAGGTCAGTGGTTGCCAAAGCTGAGCCTGTACCTTATGAAATCAGATTCTCTTCCAAAGACACATCCCCAGCCTGCAACATTTGCAAAGGTGACACAACTCACAGCATATTCCCATGTCACAAAACTCAAGGAGGGCAGGAGAAGCAAAAAAAGAAAAAAAGAAAACATTGAAAAAAACACCCCAAACCCAAACATTTAAGGACCAGATTTTAAAATAAATGCCCAAAGAAAGGTTATGCTGTCATTAAGGGAATGGCCAACACGTCAGAGCAGGAGTTAACACAGTGCTGCAGCAGACACTTTGCATTTGCAGCTAATCTGCCAGCGATTAAACGAGCTGTTATTGAGCATTTGCCCTGTTGAACTAGGTTTTCTTATCCTTATTAATCATTCATTTTACATTACAGTAGCCTCCTGTCTTTAAGTAAAACATCTTTTTTTCCTTTTCATTTTTTTTTTTTCTTTTTCAACAAGCCAAATTTAGATTTTCTGTTTTCTTCTGGTGATTTCCTTTATGATCCCCAGCAAAGATAGCTGAACAAAAGCACAAACAAAACCTGGGAGAGCCCCAAGGAGCGTGGGGAAGCAAATTCTTCTTGCCCTAAAACTTAGAGAGTTAAAAGTAAAGGACATGGCTGGAGCCACTAAGCTCTGGTGTAAACACGGCCATTTAAGAGGATTTGCATACCATTTGTTAACCTTTCCAAAGAACTATACAGACCCCAGTCAGGGAAAACAACTGTGTACACATGTTCATTTCATTCTTGTTATCGAAATATAGCTTCTGGCAGCCACCTCCCAGCATTCCCCACAGGCAGAGAAATACAGGGACTGGGAAAGGGGTGGGTGGATCTGACCTCTTTCCTTTTGGGTTTCATGAAATCTGGGATGTTTTTATGCTATGTTTTAGCAGGAAAGGTGTGAGCAGCTTTCACCTGCTGGGCTGCAGGGGTTTGTTAAGGTCCAGAAATGCAGGCATCCCTGTGATCCAAAGTAGCTCCGTAGAGAAAAACTGTGGGTGCTGTGGGGATGTGCCTGTGGGTGCTGGGAGCTGGCTTGGATCATCTGCAGTGCTGGGGGCTGTGCCAGAGCCCACAGCACCTCACACATCCTCAGGCTTCTCCACGAGGTCCCAGTCCAGTCCTCATACAATTCAGGATTTTGCTCTGTACCATGGCATCTTGTGCCTCAGTTTCCTCAACAGCAGAGGAGCCCACCAACACCTCCTCTTCTCTATTGGGCACCCCAGGTCTCTGGTGGCCACATAAACAATGTGTCTTGCTGTCTTTTTGCTGTTAACAGTCTGTATTTACTACCTAAATTTCAAGGTACCTAATAAAAAATTCTCCACAGTAAATTTCACAACGTCTGAAAAGAGAAGTCTCTCTAGGTAGGCATTTCACTGAGAATTCTTTTTGAAGAAACATGGAGGAAATGAAAGCAAAAGACTCTCCCCACAATAAGTACCTCCGTGTTCCCATAGCAGGTTAAAAGTAGAAAGCAGGAGCACACACAAGGGGAGGTTGGGGGAACACCAACTTCTCCAGCTTCCACTGGACTTCAGCTGCACCTCCCCAAAACCTTCCAGCCTGCTCCCTTTTGGGGTAATGGCGCTTCACAAAGAGCAGCCAGATGGGACAGGATCATACTGTGGGTGCAAAATACCCTGGGACTTAGGAGCTCCAGAGTCTCTTCCCCATCCTACCACAGATTTGCACAGCTCCAGAGTCTCTGTGATTCCATCTGCACTGCCAGCAGAAACTTGGCCAGAGCCTTGATCATACAACCTACTTGTTCTCTGTTCCACTGGTGGCTTTTACCACAGCACTACTGAGCCCTGGGTGTCCCTGTCCCTTAGCAGGAGTCCTGGTGTCCTGTCCCTGCATGAAGAAGCGTGAAAGCCCCTGTTGAAATACCAGATTTCCAGGGAGAAGAGTGAAGACATCTGCTGAGCCTGCACTTGGATGTGAACAGGGATGAAGATCACACATCATCATGGACGTGGCCAGAGGTTTGGGGGAGCCCTCCAGCCCTGTTATACACACACACACTCTCTGTCTCTCTCCTCTACCACAAAGCTCAGTACAAGGATATTACCAGCTTAAAAAAACCCCAACAAATAAACAGAAAAGAAAGCTTGTTAGAAGATTTCTTTCTCCCTTCATATCCTCTGAATATTATTTTTTTTCTTTTTTCTTTTTTTTTTCACTTTAAACACAGGTTTCATTCACTTTCCACTTCAGTTTTGAAGCTGGTTTAACTGATTGATTTTTTGCTTTCATACAGCAGCAGTGTGTTGTGATGTTTACTTTGCAAGCACTGCATAGGAACAGTTTTAAAATAATGCTTTATAATTGACTTTTCACTGTTTTTTTTGGTTAAAATACAGGATCTCTGCCATTGCTACAGGGTTTTTTAAACCCTATTTCCATGTGTTTGTTCTTTGGGTTGTAATTTATTTTAACAGTAACTTCTTTAAACCCTTAATGTGATAAAATCCACCCTCACGACAGCTACATTACCACTAAAAATCCAGCAACCCCTTCCAAAACCCAAGGTGAATGTGCAATTGAGGAAGAAAACCTGACATCCAATATGTTAAAGATATGCAGGAAAAGTGTAATTAATGTAAGACAGAAAGTGAAAAAGAAAGTAAGATTTGAAATCTCTCCCAATGATCACATACTTCACAGCACAGTAAAATGCAGTTCCAAGGGTTATTTTTAGCCTGGCACACATGGGTATATTGTTACCCAGCCTGCTGCTAGAAGTAATTTTAAATATCTTTCAGAACAATCACAAAAGATGCTATATTGAAGAACAGGCACAGAAGTTGTCTTTATCTCACATTCTCCATGAGAACATTTGACCTTCCTGATTTGGGTTCATTTAACAAGAATTTGCTGGCTGCTGAAAGATCTGCATCTCATGTAGGATGATTAGAGGAAAAGTTTCTATCACAAACCCTACACAGAAGAGCATTCTCTTTACCTGCAAAGAGGTGACATTTTCCAAGCTGTTACCTAGAGAGCAAAGGACAAATGGAAGAGATCAGTCACATAAAAGTAGCATTATCATAACATCCCATGGCAATTTCAGAGTTCTTTGAAGGCCAGATGCTTCTGCTCCATATCTAAATTTCCTATAATAAGAGACTCAACGGAAGCACAAAACGTACCCATGTCTCAAAGTAAGAAATCATGGCTCTCCTACAATTTCAAGTAATTTTCTATTTGGAGTTGGTCAATTTTTTCAGTGGGAAAGTGATGGGGTTCCCCAGTGTGCCACAGAGAGACGACAAACTATCCTGAGGGAAGTTGAACAAAACACTCTAGACAGATTGGAACCATTGAACTGGCTCAGTTGGATGAGAGCTGTGGCTGAGGGGTTGCAGCTGAGTCTGAATTTCCTCAAAGTGCAGGAATTGTCTGGCAGGATCCCATCTCATCCCTAACAGCTACTTTGCAGCAACTGCAAGAAACCCTAGCACTGATAATCCAAACCCGACCTGCCTGTAGGGAAAGCTTTTTGGTGGCCTCTTCCTATGCCAAAGCAGACAACCTCCAATGCTTTTTGAAAATGCTTGTGCCTACTGCACTATCTTGGAGATAGCTGTTGGTGGTGTTCAGTGTCCAGACTTCTGGGAAGCCTCCAAAGCTTGAAAAATCAAAGTTTAGAGTGCAAGCCAAGAAAAGCCAGTCCTCTGGGGGATCTGAGTGTGGTTTGGGCTCAGCGCTGAGCAGCCCCTGGGTACACCCCCAGCAAGCTGACATGTTCCAAACTCTGCGAGCTCCATTTCCTTGCACAGATGGCAACCTTGCGTGGAAGGTCCACAGTGAACTCTAAAACTGTCATTTCAACCAAACACTGATGTCGGTCCTGCCTTTCTTAGGCCAAAATCATGCCAGACTACCTGCAGGAGCTGGGGAAAGAGACTGGCTTTAGGAGAGTGTAAACTGACTTCACTGGAACTACTGCCAAGCCAGGCTGATAGAAATAAGAGGAAAATCACTGTCCTCCAGGTTTAATTCCCAAAGGATGCAGAGCCTTTGCACAGCCTGCATTCCCACTTGCTTAGCCAAAAGAGAACAAAAACAAACAAGGAAGGCAGAGGATGACATCCAGAGAGTCTAACCAATGCATGTATCTACCCTGCCTTGCTTTGCTAAATCATCTCAAAATACAGTCTGGGCTCCTGGTAGCTGTCATTTATTTATATTTGTTGAAAAGTAAAAAAAAAAAGGAAAAAAAAAATCAATTTTTCTGTGATTTATAGTGGGGTTAAGGCAAACGTGAAGCCCATGTTAAGGCTGTTCATCTCATGATAAGGCAGCAAAAAGGTCAACAAATTACTATCTCCCCAATGGTTCATTTGAACCAATGAAAACAGGATATTTTATCCTCTCAGGTCAGGCCTGCTTAGAAATCCTACATCCCCTTCCCCGCCTCGGTCTCTCCCCATACCTCCTTCCTCTCTCCCACTCCCAGCCCCTTTCTTAGCTCCTTTCTTTTAACTCTCTCTCTCTGATCCTCCAAGGTCACCTTTTCTCCCACCCCTAATACCAAATTTTCTGGCTGATTGAGGCTGAGCATCACTGCTACCCAGCCAGGGGTCCCTGAGCTCCGGGGGCAGGACCCTGAGCTGCAGCCCCAGCCGGGACAGGCTCTGCCACTCACTGCTGAGCGGGACAACAACCCAGAGCAAGAAACGATGGAGGGGGTAGAGCTCTGAGGTTCCTGTCCTGCAATCTGAGCCTCATCAGTGGTAAAGTCACAGGGGATGAGCTGGGTTCTCTGCCTTAGCCAGGGCTGGAGCAGCCAGCACTAACTGCTGCTGATTAGGAATAGCTTTCACATCTCTTTGTTACCCCTGCTGCTGATGGAAGGGGGAACTGGAGGGATGGGAAGTTCAGCCAGCTGACATGATGCAGTTTTAATGAGTTTCTCTTTTCCTTTTCCTTTTCTTTTTCCTTTTTCTTTTTTTTTTTTTTTCTTCCCCTCCCAGCCTGGCTATTTTAATATGGAAATATAGAAAACTCTGACAAAACAAGGCTGGCACTCAGAGCACAGACCGAAGGCAAACCTCCGGGAGTCCTTCAGCAGTCACAGGGCAGCAAGAGCAGCACAGAAGCAATTAGTTCCTTAAGTTCTTTAATACAGGGCCTTTGGAGAGGGTGGACAGTAGATTAAGCCCTGCTTCATTTGCCTATTTATTCAGCTGTCAGAAAACTGAAAGGGTTAAATCGTCTGTTGGAGAAGAAAGACTCCACAGAGCCAGTCCTTGGAGTGACCAGCCCTGGCTGGACCATGTTGGCTCCAGGGCAGCAGGGCTGGTGGCTGCAGGATGACCTCATGCTTTAAAGAGTTAAAAATGCTTTTCTAAAAAAAATAATTCAATGTTATTTATCTATTTGTTTGGGCTATTTTGTTTGTATCTATATTTATTTCTTTCCCCCAGCAGATGCAGCGTGCTGCCTGGCGGGGTGCGCAGCACAACCTGACTCAGCAAAGGCTCCTGATGTCAGAGCAGCTCCATCGGTGCTGGAATTCACCCCCGGCAGAGGAGAGCAAAGCCCGGGGTGATCTGCACCCCTGGCTGAAGACAGGATCAGCCCAAGTTTAGCAAGAGGATTTCTAAGCCGGGGCTTTATCTGAAGCCGGGAGAGGTTGGTGTGGAGAGCAGAGTCTCTGGCTCTGAATAACAGAGAGATTTAAGCTCCACGCTTGGAGATGGTTTGTATTTGTTCCCTTGCTTGCTTTTCCTTCCTTGCAGCCCTCCATGTGTCCGGGTCATGCATCCCAGTGCTGCACAGAACTGATGCTCTCCTCAACATCCCAGCTTGTATTTTCAACGTTTCATCAGAACTTGGTTTTAAATCTTAACTCTCCCCTTTAAAAAAAAAAAAAAAAAAGTTTGTTTGCTTTGTGTGCCCCAGTGCTCACATTCTGAATCAATTGTGCCTGTACCAGGGACTGTTTTAATTACAGAAACATGTTTGTGGTGCATGACCAGTTTATTCTTAATATAGGTCACTAATTTGGGTTCTCTTTTGGCTGAAGTATCCCTTAGTGCTGCCCACAGAAATGTCTGGCAGCCTGTACCCAACCCCAGAGCTTTTGCTTTTTCTCTGCATTATCTGAGGTACAAAACTGTGAGAATCTGGTTTCAAAACCCAAGAAAAGTCTGGGTTTTGTTGGTTGTTATTCCATAATATTTTTTTTTTCTTGAAGAATTAGAAATGAGGCAAAGTGGATTTAGGGAAACAGCTCACATAGGATCACTCACACACACAGAGGAGCATCAGTATGATAGCTCAAAACACAGAGATAGCATGTAATGCAATTTTGTTAGAGCATATCATTGAATTTTGTTAATATAATAACCTGAAATAAAGTGTTAAGACAGATTGACATGCCTTGGTAGCACAGCTGAGGATTCAAATATTTAAATATAACATGTTCCAACTTGTTCCTATTGAAATTGATGGAAGTTCTCCTTCACAGCTGATTGCAGTGAGGAAAAATGGATGCAGTTTAGGCAGAATAATGACGGGAGGAGGAATGGGCAAGTTCAGCTGAGTTTTCAAATGTTGATTTCTTAACTCAAATCAGCTCTAATTTCTGTTTGTTTTTTGTGTTTGGTTTTGGGGGTTTTTTTAGAGGAAAAAAGAAAAGGAAGATATTTTCTTCTACATGCATAAATAAAATAGAAATCATTTCAATGCAAGGAAGGAAAGAGGGAAGAGAGTGAAAAACCTTTTTCTATGCACATCTTCCTTTCATGCCTTAATGATGTAAAACTTCCTTAGCCACTCTTTTCTGTTTGCCACTTTATCTACCCAAAGGATAAGACCACAGCCTGCTGGAACCCAGGGATCTGCTGAGCCTGCTCACAATTGACACAAAAACTTCAAAACATTTCTG
The DNA here is from genome assembly GCF_020740795.1 of Apus apus. Taxonomy (NCBI): domain Eukaryota; kingdom Metazoa; phylum Chordata; class Aves; order Apodiformes; family Apodidae; genus Apus; species Apus apus. The sequence continues at coordinate 13,266,383 of NC_067296.1, forward strand.
AGCTCCCAGTCTGAAAATATAAATACAGTAAAAACTACCTTAGCCTCATGCTCCATTTCTGTGTGGGCACATTTTTGCACCACTCACCTCCCCGTGTTCAAAGAGGCTCATGAACAGGTATTTGCCCTCTTAGCTGCCTGCTAACATCATTTCTAATTATTTTTCCAGGACTGCTCAGCTTTGTGTTAGCAATTTGGGTCCGAGCATTCACCCTCCAAACTGACTTCAAAAGACTTGAACAAAAAGGGACTGGTTCATATTTCCACTGAGACAACAGCGATGCCCCAGTTAATCGCAGGAGGAGGAGGCTCCAACCCACATCTCAGAGAGCTGAAATTTTTCAAAAAGAACTAAACCCATTTCACATTGTTTCTACAGAGGGTATTTTCAACTACCCCTCCCTGAGACCATTTCCTTTAAACATCATGAAAGTTCTGGGAAATATAAAACTTAGGCTGTTAAGAACCATGCAAACACGTTTAGAGCAAATGCAAATTTCTACACTGAAAAAAAATGCCACTTGAAAACATTTTCTCAGATTAAAAGCTGATTTGTCAAAAATAAAGCTGTACAAAAAGCTACAAAAGCAGAGTGGAGAATTTTGCTAGAAATAAGCAGGAAACGCCTCATTTTTCCCTCAAACAAGACTAAGTCAAATGGATCCACAAAGGGTGAGGAAAATCAACAGGAGGATTCCTGGCATTTCCAATAGGAGCTTTGAAGGGAAAGAAAATGGCAATTCCCAGGCATCCCAAAACCGCCCAAAGGAATCTTTTCTGTGATAGATGCCCGGAAAGAGGAAAAATGCCTATCCCAAAATACTGCAACACCAGCCAGGGAAGGGCAAGAGAAAACCATTCCACTATTCCTGCTGCCTGTAAATTCAACCTATCCCCCTCCCCAAATTATTTCAGTATTTTATCTACAAGGTTCCTACAGCTTGTTCAGTTCCTGTGGGTTTGTTTGCAGGATTATTTTCTCGGTCAGTTGCACTTGACAAAAATCATAAACCTTTTAGCTGTTGAAAATGTCCTGTGCTGCAGCATTCCCAGGAATGTTCAGCTTTTGTGATGAGACAAAGAGTTGAGGGAATCAGATGGGAGCAGCTGCCCAGCCCTGCTCTCCTGTCCCCTTCAGCATCCAGGGAAAGGGAGAAAGTCCCTTGCAGAGTGTGACCTTGGTGAGGACGCTCCGTTTGCAGCTTCCCAGGAAAGCCAGGTTGGATCCTCTGCTCTGGATGGCTCCTCCTGTCTCTTCTTTTACATTCAAACCAGCTTTCCAGGGTGGAGGGGCTGGACACTCACCACGAGCCACCGGCGAGAGCCTAACTTGATATTCCTCAGCTGGAAGAAAACACTGGGAATACAAATCGGAGCCCGAATCCTTTCCTGGCATTATTTCACTGTAAATTTAAATGGCCCTGGCATTGTGAAGCTCTCTCATTTCTTTTAAAAGCAGAAGAGATTTATTCTACCCAGAAGGCATTCAGAGCAGGATGGAGAACAACTAGGACTTGGTTTTGCTGTTTTTCTGACAACAACCAAAGTCAGGGATGCTTTGTTTTTGGCTAAATTACAGAGAGGTTTAGGACACTTCTCATCCACAGTAATCTCATTTTTTAATTTTATTTTTTTTCTGTCTTTCAAGAAACTATGCTGAATATCTCCTTCAGACATAACTCCTGGTATTCCAATGGGCCATTTAGCCCTTTAAATCCCACCTGGGTTTTATGTGGCAGTTTTGAGAGCCATCCCTATATTTCTTGTACATGCCAAACATAAAGGTCCATTCATAGTAATTCAGGATATTTAGGCAGATGTGGAGTCAATCTCCCGGTCACAAACAAAATGTTCCTGTTAAGGTCTATTCTGAGACAGAAATACAGACTTAGGATTAACCTCCTCCCTTCTAGAGAAGGAAAATCAGGCTGGGGAAGGAGAAGTGACCCAAAGACAAAGAACAGCCCTGCCGGGAAGCTGAGCTTATTGCTCATGTTCCTGGCTGCCAGCCCCATCTCCTTACCACTACTCAAGTTCTCCATCTTTGCAGGGTATGCAACTGGCATATGGAATTTTTTAAAAGCAATTTTGTGAAGATGGGCTTCTATTTCTGTTCATGCCATAGCTTTTAATCCTGAGGCAGAAACAACCAATGCCTGAGTTTTGCATGCATGCATATGCATTACCTGGAAAAGGCAGGCAAATGTCAGTTTTGGGTTTCTACCAAAATCTTTCCTTAGCAGAGTTTTTCTCAGGAACTGGAGAACAGACAGAAGCAGAGTCCTTAAAATATGTTAGGGGGATTTAAAATGCAAACTGCAGCCTTCCTCCCTTCCCTGCATATCCTCTGAGTGAAATTCAATGCTCCTGGTAACTCACCAGTCACCCCTAGATGGAGCGTGAAGTGGCCAGGATGGACATCATAGTGGGTATGAGCTCTTTATTGGGTTAAAAACATGTGCAGAGGGAGGCTGGAGCAACATAAAAGAAGGGACAAGAGATATTCTTGACTGACCTGCTATCATTTGAATACATGGGCTCAGACTGATGCTGTGCAGAAAGGCTCCAGCCCTGAGGCCAGCGCTGGATAGTAATGACGCAGAAGAGATTTCAAGCTCTGCCTCCAGGGCTGGTGCTGGACTCTCTTTTGTCATATATTCATATCTCCTTTGTATGCAGCCTATTAACTTCGGCTGGGCATGGGGTGTCAGGTGTATGAATGCAGCCATGCACACATTGCATCCACATCTCTGCATTTTCCTGGATGCTCAGCAATTAGCCAGGGATGCCTGTTGTTGGACTCTGTTCTACATGGCTGAGAAATTCAGCCAGTACCACGACCATCTGATTCACTTGTTTACTGCCCACTGCAACAGGAGCTGGCCCTGGAATTTGTTAAAGCTGTAAAGAGCACTCATTCAGCGAACCAAAAAGATAGATGTTTGTTCATATATGTTCTTTTAGATGTTTATTGGCCTAACTGCCTTTTCATTAACTCAAGAGCTCTGCTATTTATTTTAATATTCCAAGCATTTATGATCTTGCAGCTATATCATCTGATTCTCTCTCTGTATGCTCATCAACTGTTTGTTTTCATTCTCCTAATGCCACCTTTTAAAGCTATTTAATCAGGTCATACAAATTCCTACAGAGGTATTCTGAAAAATCTGTAAGGCTTGATCTTTTCTGGGCACAGACAACTCACTGAAGTTGGGGTTTGCTATTCAAGTGGAGAAATGGGCTTTGCTGCAGTAAAATACAGCTCTCCCCTTCTTTTAAGCAAAGGGGTAGTTGGCAAAAAGCGACAGGCTCTTTTTGTATTTTTAGAATTTCATGGTTTGCTTTTAGTCCAGTTTTGCTAAACTTGGTTTGTGGACCAAGCTTGTCCTGCAGACACAGAAGGGGGAAAGGGAGTAAAGGGGAAAAAAATAAAAATAAATCACCTTTTGTGGGGGAACTCTTCTTTCCCTTCACTAATTACTTTGTCTCCAAACAATCACTCATTTCTTAACCTTTTCAATGTTTATAACATCAAGATAGAAAAAGGTATGAAAAGCATGGGTAACCATCTCTTTTCCATTTGCATCCTGTTTAGAAGCTTCTGGTTTTTGGATCAAGCACCACAGAGATAATGGTGTTGTCCATGTGCAACCTTCAGTCCTCAACTTGCAGCATCTGGTTTTGCTCTGCAGATTTCACTGGGTTCACACATTTACTTAATCTTGTCCTTGGGTTTGCTGTAGCTATGACCTGAGCTAAGTGACAGCAAGGTGAAACAAAATGATTAATACTGGTTTTAGTGGTAACTGCATTGAGCTCTTTGTTCTGAGAGTTTACGAGTGATGGCCATGGCTCTGCACCACTCAGGATTTGGCTCTGCTGATATACAAGTGAAATATCACACACGTGAGAACAACAAAACCTGATGGGAAGAAAAAGTCCAAGAATGAAAGCAGACCATAAAGTAATGAACTTTCTGCTGGACTAGAACTGCCATGTCATGGGAAAGGAGCAAACTGAAGAGACTGAAAATTCAACTCATCTTCCTTCATCAGATGGGGGGATGCATGCAGGGATACAGAGCTCTGCCTATCCCAGCTAAACCTAACACAGACCTTCAGACCTTTGATAGCTTTGATTTTCTTCTTACAATCTTCAACCTCTCCTCCTTGTTTGAAAGGAAAAGAAATCCACTTGGCATTTGCAAATGGCTGGGATTCAAGGCAGTGAAGGGTCTCTACTGATGCCAGGCTCTGAGCCTTGGGAACTCCTTGTGCCATAATGAAACCACAGCTGCTGCCAAGTGGGGAGTCAGGGAAGGATGGATGAGTGGGGAGATGTTGGCTGGGCTCTACTACTTTACAAGTTTAACATCCGTGTGCTGCACCATCTGGGGTGTGTGATGGTCCAGTCATCTGCCCAGCCTCTTGAGTGGGTGAGAGGGTGGATCAGGGTAGCACGAGGACTATTTTGCCATGGATCAACTGGTACAGAATAAGGGTAATGATCCTTTTTCTGCAGCATCTCACAAAAAACCAGGCATGCATGGGTTCCCTGTTTCCAACAAGAGGCTGCCCAGAGCTTGGGAAAGCCCAGAGAAGTGGATATGAAGTCAAACAGTGAATCTCATCACCAATTCATGGTAACAAGAGCCCACAGAAGTAGGACTCTTAACAAATTTCTCCAAGCTCTTAGAACATCTTAAGAGCAGATAACTGTGCTGCTTGTTTATGGGTCTGTGGAGGATCTGACTGGATAAGAAATGCACATATTTAAGTTTATGAAAAGCTAAACCTAACACTTAGTGCCCAGCTATGCACATGTTTAGTCATTTGCATTAAAAAGTATATTTCTGCCAGATGGGGCTGACCAAACCGGAAGGAGTTCTGTAATTATTTAATTGCTCTAGCAGGGTGATACCTGTTATTAATACTATCAATAACAAACAACATGTCTAAAACTATAAACCCCAAAGAACAAGTCAGACAGACGCATGGGAAGAAAAAGAGGGATGTAAAAATGTATGTGTCTCTAGTAGATGAAATAGTGATGCTGTAGGAGTCAGGGAAGTGGAAATATTGGGGAAATAAGAGTGTGGTCTCTGCCTAGTGCTGAATCTACAGAAACACACACGGTATGAAATGGTCTCTGTCCTGAGGAGTTAAAATTCACGGCTTACGCTGAGTGAGAAAGTGCCTTACAATGTCTGTCTCTCTTGAGCCTTGCTGAGGGATGATCTTTAGGGGTAGAAATCACCAAGCTGGTGGATTTTATCGTGTCCAGCTGGATTTTCAGCTCTGTGCCCACTGAGAACAGCTTGCTCACAGAAAGGGTTTGCAGAGGGGAGAGGGCAAGGACTGCCAGGGAGAAGTAAGGGGCGAGCAGAGACCAACACAAGAGAAAGAGAGAACAAGAAGAAGCAGGACAAAGTCTCTGCTCTTTTTTATTATTTTTTTTGAGGGAGAAAGGAGAGATGCTTTAGAGGGACAGGCAGGGTACAGATGGGGACAAGAGGACAGGGTTAGAGAAGCTCAGCAGGGTAAGGGGCAGAGCTGGTAATGGGAAGAAAAGACTTCAGTGGAGGACAGAGTGACATTCAACTTTTTTATTTTTAGGTAATAAAAGAGTGACTTGGATAGAAACCACTCAAGGTCTGCTAAACCACCTCAAGAGATCTTTTCTCCCTGAAAAACCCTTTTGCCTTTGCTTTTTACCACCTCCACAAAACAAGAAACAGAGGTCCCCTTGGTGCTGGAGAGTCTGGTGGGGATCTTCATCTCTTCCCCCACCACCCCCTGTCACCTCCAGCTCTGGATTCAAGGGACCGCATCTCCAGCAGCAAAACCAGGGAAAGTGCTTTAACCTTGTGGATTTTCCCTGAGTGTTTTGGGAGAGGCTGCAAATGTTGGCAATGGGGAGGAGAAAAGAAGGGCTAATAATTATTATAATAATAATAATACTCAAACACCGAACCCCACATGAATGAACTCCTCCAAGGTCACCTGATAGATGGCATGGAGACAGGTGGGACAGACTTCCTCCCTGTTCCCCGTTCTCTAATGAAAGATGCACTTTAACATGCAGGTTGCACTTGCACCAAGTTCTTTTAAGTGTGAAACAAATGTAGGAACTCCAGAGATTTGCTGCACTGCTGAAAAAAAATCCTTACTAAGTAATTAGCATAAAAACGTCAATTTCTGTATCTAAGTTTTGCCAGGTTTACAAATTAATAATAATAAGATATCTGGTGTGGTAGGTCCAAGGCATTTGGTTTACACCTTATCCATAATTTCATATAAATTGTCCAGTAAAATACATCTGTTTTTATTATAATGTGTCAGTGATGACACAGTAGGAAGAAGAAATAAATCTCACCGGAACAGTGTGGACAGGAGAGCCGGTTTGTTCTGGAAAGAATTGGAAGAAAAAGAACAAGAAGAAGAAGAAGAAGGAAAGAAAGGGATTGCTGCTGTACATTAATTGCACAAGAAACGCAAAATGGCTGAAAACAGAGTATTTATAAGGGTGTCTGGTTTTCCGAAGATCAAAGGCAGATGTAGAGAGAGATAATCCGTTGGACACGTCTATTTGCAAAGCGTATATTATAATATATATGTGTGTGTGTGTGTGTGTGTGTGTGTGTGTGTGTGTGTATGGCTGTGTCGCTTGCTTCCTGCCTCCTGCAGGGCGCTGGGTCCGCACGGGCTGTGGGAGCTGCCCCCGGGAAGGGGCAGAGCTGAGGCTGCAGCCTTCCCAGCACCGCGCTGTGCCAACCTGCCTGCCTCGCGGGAAGGACAGACGTGGAATGTCTTTGCAGGAGAGAGCTCAGAGCGGGTCACCGGGCCACTGGCTGCGACACCCAGGGCTGTCACTCTGGGGACACACTTAGTGCTGGCTCAGAGGAAAAAGCCTCTAGGATGCAAACGCCCAAGTGCTTTTTTACGGGTGAAGGGGAGAGGCTGGGTCCCCTTGGAAGCCCCCTCCCTTCCCCACATGTTCTATGGCTGGGTGGGCTCTGCAGTTTATCCATCCAAAAATGCACCCACTCTCCCTCCACGTCCACCTTCTGCTGTTCCCACTGCCCCGGGGACCAGGGCAAGAGGCCGGGAGCTGGAGGGGAGATTTGCAGGCTGGTGAGGGGACAGGGATAGGCCGGGCAGGGACAGGCAGGGGCAGGCAGGGCAGGGGTAGGTAGGGACAGGAAGGGCAAAAGCAGACAAGGCAGGACAAGGACAGGCACAAACAGGCAGGACAGGGAGAGGCAGAGCAGCGACAGGGCAGGGACAGGCAGAAGAGGGCAGGCAGGGGCAGGCAGGGCAAGAGTAGGCAGGGCAAATACGTGGGGCAAAGGCAGAGAAGGACAGATAGGGCAAGGACATTTAGGGCAGGCAGGATAGGGAGAGGCAGGACTGGTTCCCCGAAATCTGGGATGGGGGAGATTGAGGGTGTCTCTGTCCCGGTATTTTGGGGAACGGCCCGTGTCCCGGGTCACCCTCTCCCTGGAGGCAGCCGCGGAGGACGAGGAGGGATGCCCGCAGCCCGGGGAGGGGGCGAGGGGAACCCAGGACACAGGAGACCCCCTGAGCCTCCCCCAGTGCTGCTGTTCCCTAGCTGCAAAGGGCCGAGAAAGCTCCTTCGCCCCCCCGGCTGCTCGGCGGTGGGGAGCGGGTGAGGAGACACAGCCATCGGGTTCCCCCGAGGGTCCCCCCGGTCCCGAGGCTCCTGTAGCCGCCAAACCTCACCTCGGCGCGGGGACAGAGCTGAGACAGGAGGCTCAAAAGAGCAATTTCACAATCGCGTATTAAAATTAGACTGGGCGGAATTGCATTTCCCCGTCCCTTTAATCCAATAAGTCAGAACTTCTTAACTGATTAATTACAAAATTAATGAGTAAAATGGCAGGGTTTCAGTGAGGCGGGATGGTAAGGGATTTTGGGTTTTGTTTGTTTTCTTTTTAATGTTGTGCTCTTTAAAAAGACTGGTGGAAATAAAGTTACCTCAAAGCGTCAGGATGCTTTGATGCCCATAATAGCAATTCAGTTATTACATTAATAGATTTCCTCTTTATTTTTAACTAGGCATTGTTAAATATGTCCTTGTTTTTTCTGAACGAGGAATATCTGAGTTCTCGTTTTTCATTTACACGAATTCTCTCCCCGAGCGAAGAATTATTTGGCATTATTCCTCTGCCCTAAATCTCAGCATTAAAGCGAGATGATCAGCGCATTTCACGGGGTGAGCAGGACTGACAAAACTCCTCAACTGCCTCTAGCCCGGCGTTCCACCAACCAGCCTTCCAGCAGCAGAGGTGGTGTTTACAAACACTCTCTGCCCTCTAGAAACTACTGCATCAAACTTAGCACCACCAACCCCCCCAGAATGAAACCTCTACCCAGAATCCCAAATAAACAGGACTGATGGTTTGAGATAGCACCAAAGCGTCAGTGCAACGCGCACTAAATGTATATATCCACCCTCTTCACACTCCCCCCCGCCCCTAAAACTCCTCTGGAGAAGAATAGGGATCTGATGCTGCAGCAGCAAAGATACAGTAGTTTTCCTCTCTCATAATGAACTCGGAGGTGCCTTCATTTCAGCGGATTGTCATGCTTGTCACAGAGGAATCAAAGGCAGAGATGTCTGCCAGAGTGGTATTTGCAGGTATTTACTCTTGATTTTTCCCTGTTAAAGCCACAGCCCGGGATGCTGCGGCTCAGGGGCTGCCGCAGCGGCTCGGAGCGGTGCCTGGTACCGGCACGGATGCTGCCGGGCTGCTGACATGCCGCTGAAATTGTTTGGAAAGATCTCTTAAATCGAACAAGCTTCTGCCTCCACCAGAAACTAGCGGGTTTAGGGCAAATATTTAAGGAGAGGTGAAACTTAAGGTGGTGACGGGGATCTTTTCTTCCCCTCTCGAAGCACTTCTGTTAAATAAAAGAAGAAAAAAAAAAAGGGGATGGCAGTGCTGCCCATGAAACACAAATGCGTGTTTGTCCCTTCGGCAGTTGTTTGGTGAGTGCAGCATTAGGAGCAGAAGATGCCTTTCCCCTTCACCAGACCTTCGTTAGAGAAATGGGCTCATTTTGGAAAGGAGGGTGGAAAACCCACAATGGCAATACTTGCCTCCCCCTTTCCTTAGAGTAAAACAATCTCTTCAAAGCCCCCACGGCCAGGAGCACATTCCTAGGGTAGCGCCGGGTAAATGTATTCCCTAGAAGTAAAAGTAAAAAAAAGAGATAAAAATAATAGTAATAATAAAAAATAGAAAAATAAAATAATTGTTGTGCTTTTTTTGGTTGGTTGGCTGGTTGGTTTTTTAAGAAAAAGGGCTTCCCTGGTGGCACGACCTAATGCCCCGCTGCTCTCCCAAACACAGAACTGAGGATGGAAGTTGCCTCCTGGAAGCTGCGCGGGTTTGGAGGGGAGGGGGAGCAGGGATGTCCCTGCCCGCGGAGCGCAGCGGCCGCGCTGCTGCTGCCGGAGCCGCGCTCAGCCCTGCCCGTTCCCGGCTCCTTCACCGCTGGGAACTGCCGGGATGACCGCGCTGCAGCCGCTGTTCAGCTCCCGCAGGGGAAGCTGAAGGGTTACAACGCCAAAATTACAGACGAAACCGGGAGCCGCGGCTGCGGACAGGTCCGACGCGGCTGCCGAGGTAGCGACGTGTCCCTGTGTGCAGGGACAGACGGACAGCAGCGGAGACGCACCGCTCGGTACCCACGGGAGCTATCGGAATTTAAAGATACACCCCGCGAAGTATCTCCAGAAAGTAGACGTAGATCACACGCACTGGATAAGCCACACGAGTTGTACAAACACAGCTGGGAAGCTTTGGAGCACGCAGGGCGCTACAAGCACACTCAGTGTGCAAACACACATGCAGCCTGGCCCTATGGAAATATGTGACACCCCGATTATATGTCCCTTTTATATATATATATATATAAAACCCAGTACATTCTGTATAGCCAGGCACATGGAGCTACAGGGCTGTTCCTGACAAGTGGGCAGTGCTGCACATGTGGGAGATGGGCTGTGGCTGTGCCCACCTGCACTGTGGGGGTATCTGCTCCCATTTTACCCTCCCTTCCCCGAGGCAGATCCACGCTCGGCCCCAGGGCTGCCCTGAGCAGGGCAGGGGAGTGGGGCCTAGAGGATCGGGGGCTGTGCTGAGGTACAAGGAGGGGGTCTGAGGAACCCCCTCTTGCACCTCCCCATCAAGGAAAAACATTCATGGCTGGTTTGAGCGGTGGGGTGGAAAGCAAAGCTGGAGGAATGGGGACTGGGGAGGATGAGAATCGGGGGGGGCTCATGGGGATGGGGACAGGACCAGCTGGAGGTGTCCCCAGTGAGGGGGCAGCCCTTGCACCCTCTGCCCAGCGTTCAGGGCCCCTCCACATCCAGATCTCCCCTCCCATGGCCCCTGGTGGAGGCAGAACCTGAGCCTGGTCTTCCAGAGCTATTTACTAATATTTTGTAGAAATCCCATTAAATATCTGCTGAGAGGTATTTAAACACAGCTCTGTAATTATTAATTCCCCCCGACACCCCCTCCTCAAATGTGAGGGTTTAATTGGCTCCAAGACGAAGAAAGCGACAAGCAGTGTTATAAAATGAACTGACCCCACTAAACGATGCAACATCTGGAGGCAGGGCAGCCAGGGAAGAGAGAGCATCTCTGCCGAGCATTCCCAGGCACAGCCTGCACGGGCGGGAAGGGTCCTACCCAGCCGCATCCCGGTTCCTGCCTCGGAAATCCCACGCAGCCCTTGGAAACCCCGGAGAAGGGAAAGAAAGAGAAGCCCCTTGGTGCTTACCTGCCAGCAGCGAGGCACGTCCCCTCACCACCTGCAGAAGAGGAGCTCTCTCCTTTCAAACAGCCCTAAAAAACTTCCCCTAAGTCCACCTGGGTGATTATTTTTTTAGAGCTAATCAAGGAAATAAAGTTAAAGAGGAGGAGAGTTCCTCTTGTTTGGGGTCTGATTTGGGGGAAGGAGGGGGTGGGGGGAGTTAAAGAGACCAGTTGCTGCCCACTGCTTTGACCAGTGAGGGATTCAACCCTTATTACCATTTTGTTTTTGTCCAGATTTGAAAGTAGGGCCCCCTGCATTCAAATCATCGCCCTCCATCGTTATTGTAAAGGACAGGCCTTAGTGGGCCCCCTTTGGATTGTCCTCCATTAACAATCCCTTCTTTTGTGGAGGTGTTTCTTTTTCTATTCACACACATCGCTGATGGTACTTCAGGCCCAGCTCTTAAAGAAACTGTTTGCAAAATTATACCTTTCCACACGCTACTCCACAAGGAAGCAGGGAACTGTAGTTAGGAAAACATTATTGAGGCTTGTAATTTAATTAAAAACGCTAAAGCTGGAGAAGGGGAAGGGAGAAAGGGGAAAAAGAGAGTAAGAGTGCAAAAGCAGGAACCAGGTTTATTTTATTTTTAACCTCTGCAGCAGCGCATCCCAGGTGCTTCCCTAAATATCCAGGGTTGGGGTGTGCAGGAAAGTGCTCACACTTCTGTCTGTGCCCAGGCAGGGTGTGCTCCTGCCCACAGCCTGCCCATGGCTGTCTGTGTGCCTGCTCTCCCAGGCCGAGGTGATGAAGCAGCTGATACCCTTAAGGAAATAATGTTTTTAAAATGTGAATGCAACCTTGGACGTGCCTGGACAGACCCCGAGGGGCACGACCGTGCAGCTGCCTCGTGCTCAGGGCAAAGCTCTTGCCGGGGGTAGGTGTGGGGGTTGCACATATGCACCCCATTAGTCTCCTAAAAACCTCTTGCTTTAAGTGTTTAAACTGAAATAAAGGTGGAGGAGCTGCATCCCATCCAGCATCCTCACTATCAGAGAGGCTCAGAAGCACGTCTGCAGCGAGGACGCCTTCCCTTTGGTTATTGTTGTTATCCCCGTCGCCAACAGATCTGTAAATGTTCAAAGAGCAACACGACTTTAAAAAAAATAATAATAATTCAGCTGGCGAAGCAGGGCAGAGCCTGACCTCCGGCTCCATGGATGAGTGCTTCACTGGAACCCCTGCTGAGCCAATGTGGACCTTCAACATCAACTCAGAAATTGGTGTGATTTGCCTGGGAAACCAGCAGTCATAGAGCAACTGGCCTTGACAAGATGAAGAGGAAATGTATAGAAGACATTTAATGGGTCGCAAAAGGAGGAGGGGGGAGAAACTCAGCCAGAGTGCTGCATTTTAGGTGTTTGGAGGGGCCCTTCTGCAGGAAGGGGAGAAGCAGGGCTGGGGAGGGGACACTTTCCCAAGTTGGGCTTCATTTCTCAGCCATCAGAAGCCATCCAGGAATGCTCTGCAAAAGGTTATTACCCTGTCCCTGGCTGGGTCTTGGGCCAGGGCTGGGCTTTCAATAAAAACAGTGATTTCTTGAATGTCAGTGAATAGCTGAAGGCAGGCTGGCTGGCCAGGCTCTGTACATAGACACACTGGGCTTGGATTATGCACGCCTAATCGCCTAATTTTCTTCGAGTGATCTGGATGCTGTACTCTTGGGCTGTGGAACATTTTATAAATAGCTGTGCTTGGAGTTAATATGATTTACTGGAGAGAGACCGGTTAAGCAATTCCCCACCTAAGTAGAGCAGTAATGAACAGGCTCTGGAGAAGATGCCTTCCCCACCGGCCTCAAGAGGGGGTGGGCAGGGAAGCAAGGATGCAGAGGGGTGATGTTTATTTGTGTGCGTGCACAGAGTGTCATTGATTTTTAATTGTATTAAAAGAATTGCAGTAGCCACAGGCTGCCTCTAGGACTGGACTTTTCCCTCAAACGTGCAGCAAAGCTGTGGCCTCCCCCTCCTGCTAATGCTGCTGCTGCTGCAAAATCCCAGTGCGGGAGAGAAGGGGGACAGCAGAGCCCACTGCACACCCCTTCCCCTCTTCTTTTTCTTTCCTCTTCCATTTCCTCTTTCCATTCCAGGCAGCAAAACCAAACCAGGAAGTACCTGCACTGCTCCAGTTTCTGTCCCTCCCTGCTGGGGAACCTCCATCTCCAGGGGGTGCCAGCAGAGCCAAACTGGCCTCTAAGGGACAGGAGTATCCCTGGGTCTGTCCATCTCCACTGAGGAGGGGACGGTGGCTCCAGCCTTGGCTGGGAGAGTTCATAGTGCCTGGAGATCCAGGGGAGCCAGGGTGCTGAGGGCAGGGGCCTCCCACGACCACTGCTGAAAGCCCTTAGCCAAGCCCTTAACTGAGGACACCGGGATCTCAGCAAGAATATCAATGGGGACTCAAGCACAGGACCTTGTCTCCCTCACATCCTCAAACAAAACCCACCCTGGAACAATGTCCTGGGACTTGAAAGAGCATTACTGGGATTGGGGGTGTTCCCCATTGAAAAAAAGGGAAGAGCAGAGGGTTAGAGGCAATAAAAGAGTTCTTCACTTAGAAAATGAAAATAAAATATATAAGCCTCAAAGCAAAAGGCTGTGGTGGGGTGTGGGAATGGTGAAAAGCCCATCCAAGGCAGGCCCTGGATCCACACAGCAGCAGGAGGAGACTGGGGATGGGGACAAGGCTGTTGGACCTGAGCCCCCCAGGCTGCACAGGCAGGGCGAGGGCAGCGAGTGCCAGCGAGGGGCAATGTTTTGAGGGGGGAGATGGTGGCTTATTGGTCACAACCCCCTGAGAGGCAGGAGACACCCAGCCCTGTGCAGGTATGGGGAGAGGGCCCCCCATCCCTGCCAAGATGAACCCCTCACCCCAGTTGTGCCACCTCAGCTGGGAAGGGGCCGTGCACCCCTCCTCACACCCGGATGGGGATGACCCCCAGGTCCAGGCCAGCTCCCCCCAGGACAGCCCCACTGTCCCCACACCAGGGGATGTCAGTCCCAGCTCCCAGCCCTGCTCACACCAGTGCAGCATCCACTCTGCACTGCAGGCACACAATAACCAGCAGCCTTCCCCCCTCCCCAGCAGCTCCCAGCCCTCAGCTGTGCCATTGCAAGGGAACTGGGAAAAACTAGGCTAGAAACCATCCTGGTGACTGATACAACCAAATAGACATCTCTAGGGAAAGGAGGGAAGGAAAAAATCCAGCCTTTCTCCAGCGCGGAGCACTGAGAGGGGAAGCAGGTAATTAGCTGTGTGATGGAGCAATCCTCTCCTGCAGAGGAAATTCTTGACACCAGAATTCTACCCTGCGAAACCACGTGTGACCCAAGTGAGGATTTTTTTTTTTTTTTTTTCCCCCTTTTAAAAATTAAGATCATTATATGTTTTTTAAACGTCAAGCCCAGGAACAACTGGAGGGGGTGGGGGTTGGGGAGCTGCAGGCATTCTTCACTTCAGAAGCTTGAATGTTTCAAAGTTGCTGCTGTGCTGTTAGCTGACGGCTATTGTGTGTGTTTAAGGCGGGGGGGGGGCCCTGAGGAGGGGGCTTGGACCCCCCGTTGGTGTGGATTTGCTGTCCAAAGACCGTTAGAAAGAGCCAAGAATGAATGAGATTGAATGGAATTGTAATGCACAAGGCCCTCCTCCTTTCTCAAGGAGCTGGGAGGCCAGGAAAGCGAGTCGTGGGGAGAGCAGGCAGCTTTCCTCCACATAGGAAGAGGCTTTGCAAATCAGCAAATTGTATATTTCTAAGGGAAGAGGGGAAGGAGGGGGTTTATTTATTTATTTTTTTAATTACAGATCTGGAAAGAAAAAAAAAAAAAAAAAAAAAAGCCCTGCAGCAGCCAAGAAGACCAAAAGGAGACAGAGAGAAAAAGAGGGAGAGGAGACATGATAGAAAAATCTGATTCCCAAACCTCTTGTAAGTGTAATTACTTTCTAAGACAATGAATTGCTTTCTAAGAGAAAGAAAAAATGTAGAGGAATGCCTGAAATTATAACAGGGAGCAAACTTTGTTAATCTCTTTCCTACGCTCGAGATTTCTGGGGCAGAAACTAGAGGCCTAGAATCTGCAAAACCTTCCTCCGAGATTTGAAAGAGATCCGGGCGTCATTTTAAAGAGATTTTGCTTTCTCCTCCAGGCTGTGGGTCAGCTGGGGGGTGATGCTGGGGATGGCAACGGGGCACTGCTCGGGTACCTGGGCCACATCCTGGTGGCAAACAGACAAAGGCTGTTTTGTTATTGACTTATTCAGGAGAATTGAGGAGGGGGGTGAATTTTTGGGGGTGTTTTGTGAGCGCTCTGCGGTGTGTGTGTACGTGTGTGTCAGGCTGCCCGGGACAGGGCTGAGCACAGGTTTTCTACAGTTTGTTTTGTTGCATTTGATTTCGGGTTCAGTCTTGGGTATTTTTCTAATATGGTCATCTATGCATGGTGGAGTCAGGGTTTGGAAATGGAAGGAAAGTGGAGGCATGTGGCTTGTCTCAGGGATTTCTTTGTTCGGGGAACAGTAGGTGGTAGGTTTAAAAAGGCAGAGAGCAAAAGAGAGGGAGAAAAAGAAAGAAATGAAAAAGGAAAAAAAAAAAAAAAATGGCCCTTTGCAAATCATCTGACTGTTTTCTTCCGGGATGTGGAAATGCTGCATTAGAGATTAAGGAAGGGCTGTGCTTAAGACAAAATGTTTCACTGGAAGTGTTAATAAAACAGCAGCCAGACCTAGACCTGCTTTTAAAGCCTGCAACTCGGGAAGCGGCTGCAGGGTCGTGCGAGGAGGGGGGTGAGCTGGTGGGGTATTTAATGGTAAACTTTAGGGGAGCCGAACTGTTGGTGGGGTTTGTTTTAAAGGAGAAATAAACCCCTGCTGCCAGCCCGCCGAGCAGGAAGGCTCCCCCCACTTCTGTGTGACAAGGCTAAGTCACCAGCACGGGGCTTTGCATTGACAGGAGGTCCAAAATACTCCATCCTCCCTTCACTAGGGGCTGAGGGGGGGGCAAATAAAATAAACTCCGCGGGTTCTCAGGGAGGATTCGAGGTGGAGCCGGAGGGGGGGAGGTGGGAAGAAGCAGGAGAAGGAGCGTGCTCTGCCCGGACGGGTGACAGACAGACAGGCATCCCCAGCAGGACCTTTCAGAAGACCTCTCTGGAAGGGGCACGAAGGAGAACACATCTCCTGCTTTCTGGGGAGAAACTACACGCATCAACCTTCTCCCCTGTGTGTCTCCCACCCTCCCCCCCCTCCCCAGGACTGAGACCCCGAGAATCGCCCCTGCCGGCTCCGCTCCTTCAATACCATGGACAGCGAAACCGGGGCCGGGCCCGAGGAGCGCCGGGGTGGCCGGGGGGGGAGACCGGGAAGAGACAGAGATACCGGGGGAAGCCAGAGGAGGCCTCCCCACCACCCCGAGCAGCCCCGCGGGGGGCATCCCCCGAGTTTCTCCCTGGCAAAAGGACAGGCCTGGTGGGAGCGTCCCCCTGGCTGAGTGTGGAGGGTCCCAATCTCCCCGCACCACCACCCCCGGCGCTGGGCCCCGTGCACACGGGAAAGCCTCGGGATGAGGAGAGCGGTGTCCTCCGTGTTCATTTGTTTAGGCTGTTTTCTTTGAAATCGATAGAAGATTGAGAGCCTTGGTCTGTCAGAGTAAATAGGTCAATATGGAATAGGCTCTACATAAGCAGATTTTAATTTTTATATATATATATATAAATATAAATATAAATATTTCTTTTTAAATTTCAGAAGACAAAAAGCTAAGGGCAAATTCCCTTCACTGCGTAATGCCAAACACTGTTTTCCCCTGGTTTGGTCCCTATGTCCTGAACTGCAGTGTTACAAAAGAGGAAGAGAAAAAAAAAAAAAAAGCACACAAATAGGGTCAGAGGCTCCCAGTGCTGTGGCTGCCTTTTAAATATGGCTCTTGAGCTCGGGAGGTGATATTTCCCCTCACTGCTGAGCCTTTCTGTTCATTCATCAGTAGCCAAACGTGGCCCACCAGCTTTTTACAAGCTGCTATTTGGAGGCATTTCCCCCCTCGGAGCCTGCTCTGGTGTGGCACAGCTCTCAGAAAGGCAGACATCCTCAAAACAATTGTTTTGATATCATGGGGAAGGGAATAGATCTTTCTTGCAGTGGTTATTACCCCAGCTGTCCTGGAAATGCTCACATTGCTGAGGCAGGGACAGACTTCTAGAGCTGGAGCAAGAAGCCTTCCATCAAAACAATTGTATCCTTCCTCGCCCCGCATTGCTCCCTTCCTAAGAAGAAGGAAAATACCACAGTGCATGGAAATGCACACAGGCAAATAAATCCTCCCCTGAAAACCATTCTGGTGAATACGCATAGCACTGCTGGCCATGGAAGTTACTCTAGACGGGGAACAAGGGTGTGTAGGAACCCACAGACCTGCACTTCTCATCACAAAAATCCGTGTGAGTGCGAGTGTGTATGTATACGATTATTATTTTTTTCAGGGGGGGAGGGTGTCTGGAGGGGAGGGATGGATAATTAGCAGTGAAGAAGCAGCTTGCTTACCTAAAAATTAAACACATGCAAGGCTTCTAAGCAAGACCTCTCCTAGCTGGACATAGCCTGCTTGTTGTTAAACATATTTTCTCTCCCCAGAGGTGAAATTTGGAGACCTCAGATAAATAAATAAATCCCAGTGCCCATTTCCATTGTAACAGCTGCCCGGTGATGAGGTCTGTAAGTTTAATCAACAAGAGCCGCAGCAAACCCATCTCTGCCTGCTTCCCAGCTCGCAAAATGGATGTGGTGGAAGGAGGCAGTGAGACACCAGCTAAACTGCAGGCACAGGATGCCCGAGAGGGATGGTGCAGCAGGGAGAGCTGCCTGGATGCCACGGTGTGGGTTAGAGCAGGTTGAGGGCAGCAAATCTATCGGTGCTTTTGGCATTTTCCAGGGTGGAAGTCTTAAAAAACAACAACAACAACAAACCAAAACCAAAACCGACCACCAAAAAAACTCTCTTGGTTTGTCATTTGGAAGTCAAAGCCATTTCCTTTCAGGTCCTCACTCCTGTGAGTCTGTGCTCACGTAATGCTAAGAAAAATCTAGCATGAAACCCCAAAATATAAAATTTGCATTGTATATTTAAAGGGAACCTCTTGCTTTACAGAACTCAGGACACATTGTCTCTTCTGGGAGAGAACTGGGGGTGAAATCCTACAGTTTGGTTTTTTTAAAAATAATAAATATGAAAGGGAAGGAAAAAGAAAATACGTCTTAAAATTACATCCATGTCAGCTTTAAGGAAAATTATTGCTGATGTCTTTTTGAGCTTGGAAATATAACTGTAGGATGCAGCTTTTTCCTTCCCCCCCCTCCCCTTCCCAACCACGAAAAAAAAAAAAAAAGAGGGGGGAGGAAAAAAAAAGAAAGAAAAAAAAAGAAAAAAAAAGCAAGAGAATTTATACAGCTCCTCTGATTAACAGTTTAGGTGCAGAACCCTATTTATAGGGTATGTGCTCTCCTGTAACGCCTCGGTCCTCCAGCCCGGAGTGGAACGTTATCGACGCAGCTGCAAATGCCCAAAGCTTAAACAATATTTTTCTGAAAGCCCCAGCAGCCAGCCCGGGAGGAAGGTGGGCACGGGCTGGCGATGGAGTTCTGAATGTTACTCCTCCAGTTTCAAGGACATCTTGCTGATGAGGATTTGGTTAATGGAGGAGAACTTATGTCCTAGCGGTGACGTCATTGGGTCCCAATGTAATCCTCTTGTGCTGAACCCAATCAGCAGATGTGCTGAGAGCCGGGATGCGGAGAAGAAGCTCTAATCCCTTAGACTGGATGAGATCAGCTGAAACAGCCAGGACTAGACCCCAAACCCCTCTGCTAGGAAGATCAAGAGAAAAGGGATAAATTGAGAGAGACGCCTCATAACCCCTTTAAAGAGCTTTGGAAAAGAGAAGAGAAAGATGGGTGGTGCACCAAGTTCATCTTGCTTTTAAAGCCTAGCGGGAGCCTGGTTTTCACTCTGATGAGGTCCTTCTGCATTGTTCCAGGGCAGGAGGAGAGAGAGGAGAGGAAAAAAAAAAAAAAAAAAAAAAAAAAAAGGAGAGAGGAAAAAAAAAAAAAAAGAGAGAGAGGGAAAAAAAAAGTCTGAAATTCAAAGATAATGAGAGACTAGGCGCCTTTCTTATTCATCTCCAGCTTGCCTACACAAAAAACAAGCGTCCTGAGCCACGGGAGGGCGTTTGCACTGGATGTGAGCGCGGCAGCGGAGCCGGGGCCGCCGGAGCCGCCGGGCGCTGCCGCCGCCGGAGCCGGTAAATCTGCTGCGAGCTGTTAATTACGGGGTTGGGGCGACAATGGCGGGAGAGCCACCCAGCTCTATCGCTAACTTGGAAGAGCATCAGGATTTTTTTACCTCCCCTTGTGCAAGCGACCTCACAGGGCTTGTGATCATTTTTTTTTTTTTTTTTTTTTTTTTTCTCTCTCATTTTTTTTTTTCTTTTTTTTTTTTTGGACAAAAAGGAAGGGGCGGAAGGGGAGGGGGTGACGATTTTCAGACGCGGTATCTAGAGAGAGAAATCGTCCTAAATTCATAAGGCGCCTCTAAGTCCGACGGCGATCAACAAAACCAGTTTAATTGTTTTACCCCTTTTCAATCCCTCTCCTTTTAAAAAATATTTTTTGTTTGCATTCCTATTTTATTTTTATTATTTTTTTAAAGTGGAGCGATTCATGTGCCGAGCTGCGGCGGAGCGGAGAGCTGGGAAATGCGCGTTTAACCTCCGCCGGTTTCCCTTCGAGAGGAGAGCAATCGGCTCCTTTGCCTTGCGAGCAAAGGGAAATACACCAGCGGGATTTTAATTTTGCTCTGGGGAGGGAGCGGGGGGGTCCCACAACGTCCCTGCCGGGGCTCGGATGACGGAGGCCCGGCGGGGGGACCCGCTCCCCGGGACCGGGGGGGCTTGTGCAGCATCTCCGGGCGCTTTGCGGCGGCTCCTGCCTCCCTACCGGGACGCATCGCACGGTACCGGCAGCCGGAGGTTTGTCGTGAGCTGTACTCGGTCCTATCGGCTTTTATTATTATTATTAATAATTATAATTATTATTACCAGCCTCATTTTGATGGCTAGAAGAGCCGGAGCTGGAGGATGTCTGTTCGTCCCTCAGTCCCGGGCGCTCAGCATCTGGCCGGGTGCGATGCAGCGGGGCGGCTGGCGGAGCCCTGGGGGAGGGTCCCCGGACGCGATGCTGACCCCAGCAGGGCGAGGAGGGGCTGGGGGGGGGGCTGGCAGAGGCACTCGGCCGTAAGGCAACCCCCTCCCCTCCCCACGCCTCCGCCGCCCGCGGCCCCGCTCCGCCGGGACGGCTGCCCCAATGGAGGGGGGCCCCGGTCGGCGGGGAGGGAGGCCGGTGGTCCCAGGGGGGGGGACCCTGCACTGACAGCCTCTCTCTCTTTCTCCCCCCTGCACTGACAGCCTCTCTCTCTTTCTTTCTCCCCCCCCTCTCTGCCGCAAGCCCCGCTCGCCTCCTGCCTCGCTCCGAGCGGGGACTGCCCGAGCCCCTCTCTGCGTGTTCACAGCGGACCTTGATTTAATGTCCATACAATTAAGGCACGCGGTGAATGCCAAGAGAGGAGCCTCACAGCTTCATTTTCATGGAAATTGGGGACATAAACCCTCTAATTACACTTAACAACAGCCACGGAGCGATCTATGGAGCATCCTCGGCCTTTTGACAAATAGGAGTAACAATGCCGGCAGCGCCTGGCGGGGCAGCTGTCTGCCCGCATTAACGGGGGCACCGGGGGGGCGGGGAGGGAGGCCCCGCTCCGGCCCCGCCGGGGCTTGCGGGGGCTCCCGGCGTACAAAGGGCAGGAGGAGCTGCAGGACAATGCGGGCAGAGCTGGAGGGGTCGCGGGCAGAGAGGGCTCCGAGGAGCGGGGCGGGGACGAGGTAGGGGGAGACAAGCGGCCCCTCGCTGCAGAGCGAAGGGACCCCCCCTCCCATGCAAAGGGACCCCCCTCCCAGAGCAAGGAACCCCCCTCTTTCCCTTCCCAGTGCTATGAAAGGAGCGCCGGTGTCCGCAGTGCCGTTCAGAAGCTTCCTGAAAAAACAAACAAACAAACAAACACAAAAAACACCCCCTTGGGAGGTTTTTTGGGAGAGGGATGCTTTTCGCTTTATTTTTTTCACTTGCTTTTTCCGGTTTCCTTTTTGCCGTTGCCCCCTGCAGCCCTGCCCTGCTCCCGCCGTGCGCGGGGGCTCGGCCCTGCAGCCCCCGCTGTGCTGCAGAGCTGCAGCACCGCTCCAGCGCCCGTCCTGTCCCACCGCCCTCGCTCCCGCAACTATCCACGGAGCTAAATTCTGAGCCGTTCTGGTTTTCTCTTCAGAAAAGACCGTCAAGGCGAGGGGCTGCAGCACTGCAGCTGCCCCCAGGGTCACCCTCCAGCCCCACTGTGCTCCATCCCTCCAGCCTGCAAGGTGGGACATGTCTCCAGTGAGACTGCAATAGCCCTTGCTGGTTCTTAGGTCAGGCTTTAGACTTCAATAAATCTCTGTTGTAAGACTCGTGGTTTCAGCGTCCTAAAGACACGACGAGCCCTGAGTTCTGAGCCTCCTGAGAGCCGTTCTTGGGCAAGGGAAGATTTAATTATTTGGCTGCCAAAAGCCATATAGCTGGATTCAGCCGCATGCACACAACTCTCTGCACCCCCTCCCCTCTTCAGCTCTGCTCCACTTTTATCAGCATTGCGTCTGTCCAAGGAATCAAGTCCATAAACATCTCCATTCTCCATCCCTGCGGTGTTTGACGTGGGACACACGACCTTGTCTGCAACGGAGATGTCAGTAGCAGAGCACCTTCCTTGTTTAGGAGAGGGGCAAAAGAAAAACCGTACTGTGCTTTTTGGGATTGCTTGATTTCATGCTTGCCTGTGAAAAGCAGGCGCTTTTAGGTAGGGCTGCTGGGGAAGCGGGACAAGGAAAGGGAAGAAGCAGAGGACGTGAGCCTTGGAGGACAGCAGCGTGGTGCTGAGGAAAGCAGCTGCTCCTCGCTCTCCAGGCTGTTCTGCAGCAGACACGTCGCACAAGCAAGCAGTTGAGAAGGGGTCGTGGCTTCAACCCTGGCGAGAGGCAGGAGTGAGGACACACGCCGTGCCCATACGGCTCCATGGAGCAGTGCAGGTACCTGCTCCTCTCCTGCGGACCTGATCCTGAGCATTGCTCCAGCAAGGCCAGGTACTGTCCAACTGTCCACAGGGCAAGAGGCTGTGAGGTGCAGGAGGGCCCAGGAGGGCTCTAGAGACACAGAGATCTTTAAGAGAATCTGGATTTTCCCCCTCCCTCTTTCCTAGTAGGTCAGCACAACTACCGAGCTGTTAGAGACCTGCTTTCTCCCCTGCCATCCAGTGCTGCAAGGTCACAGGACACATTTTGACCTCGTTTGCCCCCACCATAAGTCAGAGGCGGTGATTGCACTCACTGCTGGGGGAAGGGACACTGGTAACACCCTGACCTTTTCCATCCAACCTTGTGCGGGCAGATTTCCAGCCACGGGGTGGTTCTGCTCTTGAGCAAGTCCTCTGTTCTTTGCAAAGCAGGTAGTGAGGGATAAAGAAGCCAAGTGCAGGGAGCCAGACCCCAGTAACCCTATAGCTGGCATGGAGACAGAAGGGAGCCGGTCGCTCCACGGTTATCTGCAGTGCAGCAGGAAAGATGCTGGCTCCCTCCAGGGGCCACCAAGAGGCCAAGGACAGGTCTGAAGGAATGCAGGTAACTGGGGGGTTGTGCGGAGCCCAGTGGACTGGGTCAGGTCCCAGGATGGAGGCACAAAGGGGACTGAGAATCAAGGTCAATTGTGCCAAGCTAGATGCTCATCCTGGACCAGGTCCCTCTCCAGGTTTGCAGAGGAGGCAGTCGCACAGACTCCTGCAGCAAACAGGACTGCCTCAGTTCTCAGATGTTCTCTCCTCCCTTGGGCTTCCCATATGCCCCCTTCTTCTTAGTCAAGAAGGGATTTAGGGGGTTAGATCACTTAGATTTAACCCTCTTTCCCCACACAAATCCCCCTCCAATGCAACCAAGAGTGTTGCTGCAGCGTGCCAGCCCAGAGCAGTTCGCATCCCCAGGCTGCAGCTGGGGCTCTGCAGAACTGCCCCACATGTGCTCCCTGCTGCCTGGGCACAAGCCATAGCCTGCAGCATGGGTCCCTGGGCACACCCCCCCCACTGAGCATGGGCATGGGTCCCTGGGGTCTGGTGCTGTTGCATGGCAATGGGCCTTTCATGCTGATCTGACATCAAGGGAGATGAGCATGAGCCAGCAAGAGTCAGATCTGCTGCAGATGGAAAAGCAAGCAGGGCTGGTGGTGGAGCCAGCTGTGGTTTCACCTTGTATCTTTTCTGTTCATATCCTGACCCCTATTTGTTAAGGTAAGTCAAGACTCAAATGCCCGGGAGCAGAAGGTTACTGCCCAGAGGCATGTATGTGTCCATCAACTGCCCCCACCCTGCCTCCTCTACTGTTTTCTACTCAGTGGTGGGATCCCATGTTCTTAGGGATATGGTCCCACTTCTGCATCAAAGCCAGCTCCTTAGCCTTGGTTGCCAGTGATCCCACAGTGATTCCCAGCTGGCTGAGGGGCTCACTCTCCTCAGAGTTCAGCTGGGGCCACCTCTTCCAGGAGGTCACACATCCTGCATGCTGGTTATATGACAAAGGCCCCCAGAGCAACACCCCACACAGCAAGGACAGTACCAAAACCAAGTCATCTCTGGTCCCAGGCACCACCCTCTTTTCATTCAGGAGAAGGATTTATCCAAGATCAGACATACCCCTGTGCTGGTCATGGCAAGTCAAGTCCAGTTTCCAGACAAAAAAGCCTTGGGAAACACAAGTTGGTCTTTGCAACAGGAGGTCTGTATCAGGCCATTTCATGATGGAGTCACCACAGAGGACAAATTAGCATCTTATTTCTCCTGTACAGTTCCCCCACACTCAGAAGAGTACATAGTTTCCTTCCTACAGAGAACAACTACGTTGGGTCCAAGATGGGGGCAAGAAGGAAGACTTACCTTCAAACCCCTAAGCACCCTTTCTTTGTAGATGTACACAAAGCACCACTCTGCACTCCTTATTGATATGACAACTGGTCAGAGAATGGCTTTAAGTATGACTGCCTCATCATATTAAAGTCCTGACATCAGTAGCTAAGGTTAAAAAAATACATATCTTTGCTCTCAAATCCCCACACAGCAGATGGAGCTTCTTGTCATGCACTGAGTGTTGTCAGGGAGGCCTCAGGTTTGAGCTACATCAAGAAATACAGGGACTGCTTGCAAAGAAGTTAAGGAGAAACAAATCTGGGCAGAGGCCTGATCTGAAGGGTTTGATAATACAGGAGGGTAAACTTAACAAAGAAAGAAGTTTGGGGAAAGATGGTAGTAGTCAAGTGCATAAAAGGCTGCTCTAAGGGGAGGGAACACCCTGATTTCCATAGTTGTGTAGCTAGTAATGGGCCTAACCTGCAGCAGAAATGATTCAAGGACTACGAAAAGAGCTTTCTGGTGGACAGGATGGAGAAGCACTGAACAGTCTGGGAAGGGGAAGAAATGCCTGCCTAGGAAAAACGTTGGAGAAGCACTTAGGCAGCATGGTCCCTCCAGCCTTACACAGAAGGTGTCACAAGAAGGTGGCATCACACATCTATTTCCCCTGGAAAAATGGAAAAGCTCCCAATCAGCTCTTTTCCTACGCCCAAAGGGTTTGTCTGTGTCACCCCAGAGACCTGGAAAGGTACCACTGCTCAAGTGGCAGTGACAAAGAGCAGTGTCTACAAAAGCACAGGCTTGTCATCCTCATGTAAGAACAAGGTTGAGGCATTCCCATAGAAGTCATCAAACTCAAGGTGTCATTCTTTTTTTCCAGAAAAATGGAAATGGGATGCACTTTCATTAGTCCTATAGAAATAATCCTATTTGGGACTACTTCCTCACACAGTTTGTCCCAAGCCAGTTAAGCCTAATTGAGAGCATCATCAAGGTATAATATCCTCAGGTAACTTCCCAGAGGGACTGCTCTTTTCTTTCACCTGTTAATAGCTCCCTTGGATGAACTGCATATCTTCCTGGGTATGTTTGCAAAACCAGGGATAATCTGATGCGTGCAGGATTATAGGGTTATGTTACACAGCTGTATCTGCAGCTTTCTTGTCCCCCTGAAAAGGACTTTCCCAGGGGACCTGCAGAGCCAGACAGAGAAGGATTCAAAGCACTCACCCTAGGACCCTGGACTCTGCCCAACTCTCCCAGAAGGGGAGGGGTTTTTTAGGCTGTCAGTACAATTCACCTCACCTGGAGCACCATTTCCTCTGCCTGTGCTGCCAGAGCTTTGATACCAGCAGCTCAGGGACTCTGTGCCCTGCAGAGCTATCCTGTATTTCAGAGCAGCTTTCCCCATGCTATTTGCAGAGTGGCTGTAGGACTATCAGAGCTCAGGGATCGTTTTCACAGGCTGCTCTCAGAAACCTCTAGGTAACCCCATGCTCAGCTGCTGCCCAGCCTAAGCCAGCAGCACCTGTTTAAACTTCTATCACCCCTATTATTACAAAGAGGGAAACAAGATAAAACCAGTTCCTGCAGAAGCAGAGAAAACAATAGCGGGACAAAGCCTCTCTCTCTCTTGCAAAGGCGCAGGTGACCGCAGGATGGCACTACTGCCACTTCCCCTTGAGGGACATCGCGGGCTGTGCCGGGGACGAGAAGCAGAGGGGCGAGATGCTGCGGGCAGCGCTGCCCGGGGCCAGCACCCGGCTCCGGGCGGGGGCTTCTCCTTTCACCACCGGTGAATGATTCAGTATCCTGGATCCACGCAAGTGCGGAGCTACGAATTTGGTTTCAAGACTGCGGCTTGAGTTCAATTTCATCCTGAATCGGGGAGGCAATTCTAACCTCCTTCCGCCAGACCAGCTTTGCTTCCCCCATGGCGAGAGCCACCTCTGCCCTGGCCTTTACAGAACCAACCAGACGTGATGTTCTACCGGATTCTTTCACCCTCAGCTTTTCAGGCCACCGTCCCTGTCCCCTACTGGCTTTGCCACTGCGACTCAGCTCCGAAACCCTCCCGGTCTTCCAGAGAAAAGCGGGCAGGCATCCTGCAGCCAGCCTGCTCCCCTCCCTCCTGCCTCCTGCTGCCTTCTCTGCCCCCGCGGAGAGCAAGAGGCTCCTGGGGACGGGGCAGGCAGCTCGGGCAGAGCTTTCCTGCCGGTGGGAGGCATGGCTGCTGCTCTGCACAAGGTGGCACTCGCTCTCCATCTTAACAAGAGGCTGCAGAGACCTGCGGGAAAGGACCCGCCCATGCGAGATGCAAAAAGCAGGCGCTGGATTCATCACTCCTCTGTGTCAGGAGATACGTGCTCCGATGCTTCCCTGCCCTTCTCTCCGGATACTCAAAACACCAGCGGACCTGCTCATCATGCACAGGTCTTTATCTTATAGACGGATGACAGAGTCACCACGTCCAAGGATGTGCTGGATGTTGGCCAAGAGCTTGTGTCTAAAAAAGCTGGAAGTGTGCAAGGGACACAACTGCTCCTGCTGGTCTGCAAGTTAGTGTTGCGGTAAAGCAGACCATGTAGAGCCCTTTGCTCCCTCATAAGGGTGGAAGGTTTCAGTCTTCACCCAGCTTACACTTAGCTGAGCAACTAATTCTCCCCCCTTTTCCACAGGCTTCCCAACTGACAGCCACACAAACATGTTCCCTCCCTGTCCCCAGAGGCAGCCCAAACTCCCCTTCCCCAGCCTGGTCTCTCCTGGGTTACCCATGGTACCAGCTTCCAGGGAGAATGGTTACTCTTCAGTGCTCCACTGCACAATGGTAACCTCCAAACTCCCATACCTGTGCACCCCCCCTGCCCCTCCTGACCTTATTCCACCAAGTATAGTATCCCTTCCCATTTGGAAATGCCATCTCATTTAGAAATGTTCACACTTTGTGCGAAGAAGTGATCAAAGGCTTGCTTCTAACTGCTGAGCTTGGTTTTAGCTCTTGCACCACACAAGAGGCTTGCTCCTAGCTTACTTTTTTTCCAGCAGCATCTCTAAATGAGTGAAATTTTGATGGGATCTACAGAAACCACCTCATGTGATGTGCCAAGTCTCTTGCATTCAGAAGGAAGAAAGGGGAAAAAAAAAAAAAAAAAAAAAGAAAGAAGTAGAAGCAGGGGAAAGGAGGGGGTATGTGCAGATGAGATTGCTTGTCTAAAGCTTGTACACCAGCTCACAGAAAGGAAGTCTGTCTTGAATGTTTGTAAATAAGCAATGGGCAGTATCTCTTTTGCAGGGGTTACTTGAGCTTGGGATGCTCATAAAGGGCATCCCCCAGGGTCCTGCAGCAAGAGAGGGTGTGCAGTGTTGATGCCAAGGCACAAGGCTGCCAAACATGGGGGCAACCAAGTTGCAGGCTTGGAGCGTAAAGGATGAGAAGTTGACACCTAAATGTCTGGAAATAAAATCAGGAGACAGAGGGAACCAGGATGTAGCAAAGAAGCACTGGAAATTGGCCAGTGGAAGCAGAAGGACGAGGGGGTTGTTTTATTGTGCTGCCTGGCAGACATCTAGTGGAGAGACTCTCTGCTGGCAGCACAAACCCTTCACACCAAAGGCTCCCCTTTTCCCAGTGCAGCCAGCAAACAAATCAGGAATTGACACTAAACATTACCTCCTGAAAGCCTGCCATTTCACAGCTAAATTCAAGGGCAGGCCCCCAGAGATAGGGAAGCTTTTGGCATCATTACAGGCAAAGATCTAGAAGTACTGTAGGAAGTTACATTCCAATTAGCTTCACCTCACCGGTGGGGTGAGCATTACAAAGCATTTAAAAGATCAAATGCAAAAAGCACAGCTTGAGTAATAGGGACCAAGGTGGTTTCAGCTAGGAACAGTTGTGGTTAATCTGATGGAGCTCTTTGAGGCTCTAACTGCTACAGCAGTCAAAGTGGAGGAAACAGGCAGAGCACAATTAGGTTTGCAGCATGCAGTGGACAAGGCTTTGCAAAAGAAGCTAATGATCGAGATGGGGAGTCCCAGAATAAGTGGATGTGCTGTGGCTTAATGCTCTGGAAATTGCCCAGAAACAAAGATGCAGGCAGGAAGGTATTAATGGAAACCTATGTCAGAAGGAAATGATTCCTGGGATGGAGCAATACAGCCAGCTTGTCTGGAGAGGAACAAAAGGCAGTAAGGTAAGACAGAGAGCTCCCTAGGGCAGGGAGCTGTATTTCGGGTCTGAACATCGTGTTCCACCACCTCTTATGCCTCATATGAGCAATTCTCTCTTTTTTTTTTTGAAGAGAGCTGCTGGAGTTCTGCTTTTCGTATTCTCTCCCTTGTTTTTCTGCTCTAATGGTGTTGGTTTTAACATAACCAGAAAGTCCTTTCAGAACAAACAGTGCCAGCAGCACACGCATCTATGTGGTGATAGAACAGTTGCATGGCTGTGAGCACATCCCAGGAAGCCCGAGCATGAGCTATGCCAGATGGTGCTAACTGGGAGTTACACTCCCTGTATCCTTCCCTCCATGCATTCCACAAATCTGCAGACAACTGAAAATGGTAGGTGAGGGACAGAAAGCCTGTATTTTGTACCTATTATCTTTCTTTAGTAGGAATTCTGCAACTGGTGCATATCGGAACAGATTTCAGGCAAATGGCACCTAAAAACCACCTGACATCACAGAGCTTTGCAACCTGAGAGCAAGGACATAAGAAAAAAACTCCAGCCTGAGTCATGTTGGAGTAAAGATGAGGTTTTTAGCTGTGGTCCCTGAACTCACTTCTGGGTTGTTATACTGACAAGACCCCTCAGTCAGAGGGGTCTTCTGGAGGTTGTCTCACTGTGGCAGCCAAGATTCAAGATCATAAATCTGTGAGCTACTACCAAGCACGGTACAGTGTCAATTAAACAAATAATTAAAATATGCTTGACTTCTGGAGCATTCCACACAAGGGAAAAAGAAACTCATCCTGACCCTGAAGAAGCAGAGGCCACACAAGTTAGAGTGTATTTGCCAGAGAAGGATGCAAAGCACAATGGGAGGTCATCAAAAGACTATGTGACACACTTGTACACACACCTACAAACCAGCTTATTTTCACATGAATTTACTTCCCAATTCAATAGGCATTAGGAACTTTTGGAACCATTTACCAGTCATACCACATTGCCTCAGAGTTATCCGTATAGATCTAGAAGTTTGAATCAGTGAAAGGCCTTGCCCTGTCACAAACATCTCCACAAAGGCATCCCAAATCTGCAGTTGGACCTATGGAAAGAGTCAAAGCACTGACTAGCTCCCTTTGGCTCATCTAGCTGAGCTCTGCTGATCGCCACTGAAATGGCAACGACCAAATTAGCATCACTGAGACAATCAGCATCTCTGCAGCAGGATTCTTGGCATGCACTTTGCTATTACATTTTCTCCAGCTTTGCTAATTCTAATCCTTTACCCTGTACTAGCTGTGCTAACTATGCAGCCTAGGGTGAAAATCCAATCACTGAAATAAGGTATTTTGGTTTTTACAGTTAGGATTCAATTAAAAAAAAAAAGTATGGGCAGGTCTGCAATGGCAAGAGGAGCAGCCCTCAGTAACAGAGTTGAAGTGCCTTAGCTCTACTACCAGTAAAACAATTAAACGGAATAAAATCCTTATCTTATCAGTGCTTTTACACTGTAAAAGAATTACAGAGCTTTGCAAATTCATCGCTTTTTTATTTATCTTCAAGCACTTGCAGGAAGGAAAGCCCATCCTTGCAGAAACCCCTTCTCATGGGTGGGCTGCAAAAACCCACCATGGGATGTGCTTTTGCAGCATGGGCAACTGAGCAGCACACCAGACCACTTCCCTGTTAAAGGTTTTCCAAAAACGTGCAAAAAAGGGTGGGTTCCTCTGCTCTGTACCTCTGCAAGCAGTCTCTAATGTACACTGTGCCTTCCAGATCTCCTCCATCCTCTGCTATTTTATTTCCCTTCTAATTATTCACATTTCGCTTTGTTATAATCATTAGTACTTGAAATACATTTCTTACAAGCAAAAGGGTGAGATTCCCTGCTAGTGGAAAACAGCAGTGTCTGGGGCTGTGCCAATTCATGCAGCAACACAGTTATCACCTTCTCATTGGTATGAACAAAAAGCCAGCATTATTTCTCACTGTCACTCTCTTTGAAGCATTTAAGTACATATAAGTTTGTGGGTATATTCATCCATACATCATATACAAACTCATATACATTAAAGCCACTATCTAGTGAAAAAAATCCCATTGTTAGTTCCAGATGGTGATTTCTTTGAAAAACTAATGGCTTTGCAGAAGGCTCTTATTCTACTGTGGATGAAATGTGCCTTGTAGGATTAAGTCTGGGAAAGCTGCAAAACTAACTGCGTGGAAATTATGACATTAAATCACCAGGAAAATGCATTTTCACTACTCAGGACTGGGGGGACTCCTGTTTGAACACCACTTATTTCCTGTGGGCAGAGTGGTAGAGACCTACAGCCCATAAATTCCCCTTTCTCCACGATGTGATGGCTCCTGCAACTTCTCTTTCAAACAGACTGAACATTGGCTGCAGTCACCCTGCTGGAGTTGCTTTCTGCTTCCGGACAAACTTCACCAGACTAAGAGCACAGCTGGGTTCCTGGGAATAATTCAAACGGCTTCTTTGTTGTTCTATGAGCACAACAAGTGAGTCACACTTAAACAGCCACAAGCCCCTCAGGGAAACACATGTGAGCCCCTCACTGCAGGTGTGTTGGTCAGGCTGATGACCACACACACTGTGCATCACCTCTTCTACCTCCCCTCCTCCTATCTTTCAATTTATCTCCAAAGTAACCACATCCTTGCACTTTAAACAACAAATAAGACACCCCCCACCCCCGATTTACTTTCCCATTTGCCACCTTTCCCCCCACTTTGCTCAGGTTCAGCTCCCCTGGCCCCGGTGTGCCTTCCTGTTCATGCTGCAGACCTGATGGGGAGGGACTTGGATGCTCCACTTGCAGAGGAAGCTTCTCTCTACAGGCTTTTGACTATTAATGGCCTCAAAGCCCTGAGTATTTCTGAATGAAAACCTACATATGTTCAACGACTGAAAAGCAAAAAGTGCTGCTTAATAAATGCTTGGTCTCTTTTCACTTACCCTCTTCATTACCTCTATAGGCTACTTAGTTTCTAGAGCATCAGTTTGTCAGGTGCTGAGGAGACAAGCTGGGTGCTCTCTCACAAGTCACAACACAAGTCACAGTCCCCAGAGCAGGTGATAACTTTGTGTATGTTTCTGAGGGTGATTATGCCTCACAATCCACTCTCATTTCACCAGGAGGCTTTTGAAATTTAACAGGAAACAGAAACCCCTGTGCAATTTGTGATCTGCAGGTTCACATCCTTGGTTGTATTTATTATTTGAAATAAAACCAAGCAGAATAATAATTTTAAAAGCTTGCCTAAAGATCACCCTGTCTGCCAGTCCTTGATGATATTCTCCTTCTCTGATTAATCTTCCACTGTCACATACTTTGAAATAATCAAATTAGCAACATGCAGTGTTCTCCATCCTCAACAAGGTCAGTAACTTAAGGGAGAAAGTGGAATGATACCTGGCTCACTCTTCTCCATCTAGTATTTTATTCACTATGGGCACATCTCCCATAGGACCTCATTAGTGCTGCTCTTTGCTCAGCATCAGGAGTTGTCTTTACTTCCAGCTGACTAAAATTCATTTCTGTTTCTTCTCCTGACTGGCCCACAAACCCCAGTTCTGAAGTGGCATTTTTAGAAAGATTGAAATTTTGGACCAAAGAACCCACTGTGCTTCTAACCTTGATGATGACAAATGAGTTGTCAAGTTATGTGAACCAAATCTACAGCCAAGGAACAATGAGAGATACCCTTACCAGACAGGTTAAAACTAGGAATCCCTGAATGTGCTGATTATCCAGAAGTTTCACCCCAACAAGGGTGAAAAGGAAGCTACTCTGCCATTAAATCTAACTTCAGCCTTGGTAAATCTGAGCCTTCTACAAGGCATGTGCAGGGTCTTTAATTAGAAATTCAGTCTCCAGCCAGGTGTAGACATTTGTATTCTTTGCTTCTTCCTTAGCCTAATGACACCCCACCCCCCAAGGCTCATCAGAAGCAGGTTATGGTGTTTCAGCAAAGTGTGCTCAGCTGCAAGAATCCCTGTTTGCAGCTAACTGAAATGTGTTGCCGCAGGAGAGGCAACAGCAGAAGAACGCTTCCTCTGTCAGTGGTTTCTAACTTCTTCAGAGGGTCTGCAGACCACTTGGCTTTCAGGGAGGTGCAGAGCTCTGGTAGAGAGCTAGTTTTTACCAATAATTGACTTGCTGACATGCCAATTTGTAGAACCATGGCAGCAGAGCACTGGAATCAAAACTGTGCTGCAGCATTCAACAATGCTGGAAAATGGGATCATAGCAGTGCAGCAGTACTTTATTAAAGGGACTACACAGATGGCAAAAAAACTCCCTAATAATATACATGGAGATTGATACATCATTTACTCATAAGATTTAATTTCTTCCTATTCTCTCTCCACAGAATATTTGGGGGGGATGAAGAAGGTTGCTTGTGATACGTCTTCCCGCCCAATGCATTGTGACAATCTAAAACCACCTGGGGAATGCAGACTTGGTAAAAGAGGTATTTACACCTTTTTCACAGTCTTCATTCTTGAAACCACAGCAAAACACCAGATCCTACTGACTTAGCAGCAGTTGGACAACATCAGAAATGTTTTTGGTGAAGACGTTACCAACTGTCTGTTGTCACAGTAACGTCCCAGGTAAAAATAATTTCTTGACTAACTTACAAAGAGACAGATGGCATAAAACCTCCTACATTCTCCAAATTAAAGGAGATTCAGTAAAAGACAGTGCAGATGCCAGTTCTACAAAGTCCTTCATGTTGAAGCAAGCACATCTCCAAAGTCTGTCTCATGCTGTTAGCAACTCACCTCAGGAACACGAACAAAAAGGAGACCAGGGACATTGCAGAAAGCAAAAAGATGACACAGAAGTCAAATTAGCATTCTTTTTATGTCAGATTTCCCAAGGGATTACAAAGGTCCCCTGAAATTATGATCCTACACAAAATAAGTCAATTAATCCAGTATCATATCAGGGGGAAAAAAAAAAAAGTAAAAAAAAAAGCTGTTCTTGTCATTCCAGAAGTCCTGCCCTGCTTATACTCTTGCTAGGAAAGAAAAATTATTGCAGACTGTCATCACATTGCATATGCCATACATCACTGCATATGCAAGCCAATTTTAAACGATTTTTTTTTTTCCACAGAAGTTTTCTGAAGACAGCCAAGCTGTGAAAGCAGTAACATCCATACACAAGACAATCCCATTCACCCTACGATTAGGTCAAAGTGCCAATATACGTGACCTGGAAGTATTTTCATGAGATGCCTTCAGCTCTGAAACAGTCCACTGGACTCATGAAAACCAAAATCTCTGCCTGCCAAGTCACCCTCCAACTAAGGCATTTCAACATTTTTACTTGACTTCTTTACTTCTAAAAATAGGCTGAAAAAGAGCTGTTCTTTCTCAAAGGAACTGTGGACAAGACAGGCTCCAGCCGAGATGGTTAGCACAGAAAACACCACAGCTACTCACGCTATTCTTGGGCAGTATCACAAATTCCAATTAAACCCCTGCACTTCCCCCAAAATAGCCAACAACTTTCTCCTAAAATGAGCAGATGCTGAGCACTGTTGTCAGAAAAAGCCAGAGCTTCTTCCAAGTGAAACAGATTGTTCAACATAAAGAATTCAAAGTAACCAAGAGACCAGAAAAAGGAGCATTAGATCAAAACACTTCAGACATTAGATATTATTTGTGCTTCACTTTTGCATCTATTTGCTATTTTAACTGAGGTTCCCTCACTCCCCTCAGCTTCTTCTCTCAGCAGGTGTACAAGAAAAGAGCAGTAACATTACAAACAGCTGTCCTGCTTTTGAGTTTTGTAATAACTTCACCTATAAATTTTTTAATATCCACATTTACTGGAATTTCCATCTTCCCTGGCCAAATACAATCACTATTAAAAAGGAAAACGAAGGGCATATGTTACAACTTGTCATGCCCTCTATTGCACCAGTCAGTCCTATGCTAGGAAATTAATAGTGCTCTTATTTTTTCACTGAATTTCCCCAATATATTTGAGTAAATCCACTAATGTACTTTAGTTGGTTTTCCAAAAATGTTTTGTGAAGAAACAATCACGTTTTAGTATCAGCAGTACTTTAGAGTTAAAAAACCAAAATTAGGACTTTTTTACATCCCTACTTCTACCTCCCAAAAATGACTAAGGTAAAAATAAAAGAATTATCCTAATTTATGAGCACTTTGTGTTATGGCAGAGCAGCGAACTTGAACATGGATTTTTGTGTTTCTGATCTCACATCTCAGCATAAGTTTAAACAGATCATTTTCTATACAAGTGCAAGTCACTGAAATACATCCTTGACAGCAACAAATACCATCTCCATAGGTTAAATGTTCAGTACAATTATTTTTGTGACCACCTGAAAATGAATACCTTTTTTCCTCCCCAGACTCAGAGCAGTGTAATATGCTGCCATCACTGCCCACCATAAGAACCAGGGGAATAATTTAACTTCACTCTTAATCAGTCTTTGCTGCTCCCACCTACATGTCTCTTCACACAAATTCTAGTAACATCAAACAAAAACTCATTTAAGGAGTTAATTTAACACAAATTCCAAAAGTGCAAGCCAAGTTATTTTAGAAACATCACTTGGACTAAATGACAAGCAGGCAAGATCAATGATATGAAGTTATTCTACAGCGGAAACTGGAAGAATGCTCTCCCCTCCACAGTGTCATTTGAACACTGGGGGGGGGGAAATGCAGCTCTTTAAATTCAAATGACAGGTGACTGAAAATTAGAACAACCACTCTCCATTTCATTTCTCAACTGTCATAAGGACGGCAATTATTTTACCCACTGTTAAATTCTCTCCCCCCTGTAACTCAGACATTGCTGTACAACCCAGCTTTGGTGCTGCAGGGCCTGGAAGAAATCCCTGCGTGCTAGAGGTGTTAGGAATTTTTTCTGTACCCACAAAGCCAGAGAGCAGGTTTAGACACATCTGGACTTTTCCTTAACAATATAGCCAAACCGGTTTCAGCTAAAAGCTCTTCTCTTGGTGGTGGGGGTTTTTTTGCCCTTTTTTTTTCTTTAGAAAATATTTACCTGAAATCTACAGGTATATCACAGCAAAGATACTTGGCTTGTTTTGGTTTTGTTTTTCAGATCTAAAGAAAGAAGTAAAAGCTGTGTAACTAACTTTTCTCTGCAAGGTCCAGATGGAGCTGAATTAAATTTGGCTCTGGAATCACCACTTCAAGTGTCCTGCCTTAACAACTGAAACTAACAGCAGGTGTTTTTATCAGATAGCAATGTGTTTATAAAATGCAGTATCGCTTCAAAAAGTCAGTTAAAGAAAGGTATCAAGTCAAATTACTAGTTAGACTTAGGGAATAGAGCCAACTGCTGTAAAACAAAACATTCAGAGCTTGCTTCTACTTGGAAAGTTCTGTTCTCATCCTGGTGACCCACACCTGTGACATTGCCTCCTGAAGGCTACAGGACAACTTCCAATCTTTTCTTCAGCTTCTCTACCATACAAGGAGAAAGGAAAGTAAAAGTGACAGCCACTGTACACACGTGTATGTCCTTTGAGGAAAGGTAACATTCAAAGCAGCTGAAATGTCCCCTGCAGAACTCCATGAAACCCTTCAGCCATCAAGCACGCTGACAGCAGATATCCAAGTTGTTCAGTCTAAACACTTCTCAAACTAGACTTAATTCATGAGGGTGACTGTAACATAGGAAGACAAATGAAAGTCGTGAAAAAATGAAAATGACATCAAGCTTGCTAAATATGTATTGTTTATTAAGGCTTGTATTCTCCTAGAGGAAAAAGTTAATCTGATGCTGTCCATTACCCCTTACAGGCAGTAACAGTCCAGAGACAAAGTTATACGTTCTAAATACAAGTCTAAATGATACAGATTAAACTTTATTTAAATTGGAGGTCCTTTTGGAGTAAATAGTATTCAGAAGATACTTGTTTTCTAATATAGTAAAAGATCCTCTACAATAAACACGTGCAGATTCAGTGTGCTAGAGCAGCGGACATGAGCACCATTTCCATGCTTAATTGGAACTCCAGTTGGTGACAGGTTCTCCGTCGGTCCCCTCACTCCACAAAAACATGACAGTAAATTCAGTTTCTTAAAACAGGTTTTTTTACTCATCCAACAGAAAAAAATTAGACATACACACTGTCAATTTTAAACATCTGAGGCATAATCCATCATATTATCCGTACTATTAGTTCCTACGTTAAAGCTCAGCATTATTGGTATAAAAACTTTAAATGGCATTAGGATTTGGGGGGTGGGAGTAATGAAGGGAAGGATTAAAAATGATCTGCAATTAACTAATAACACCTGAAAGCTGAAACAGGTTTAAACACATTGTCCAAAACCCCTGCAATGTTGATAGCATCACATTATTATTTAATTAAGCTACAAAAACCGTAAAGCAGAATTATGGCTGAGAGAAAGCACCTCGCTCCCTCCCGGCAGGACATGGGAGAACAAATGCACACTGAAGCACTGCTTAACAGAATGTGGAAGGGAAAGCTTTTCCAGAGAAACAATTTCCACTGACAATTTGATTTCCTACTAGACAGAAAAAACCAACATGGCGCATTAGCGATTTTGAAAGTGTAATTGTACAGATAAATAAGGAGGCAGAGCAGCTGCACGACGTGATCAGAAATTTAGGGTTTCTCATTTCAAAACCTCTGAAGTGCAGTATCTTAGAAAGTTTGTTGTTTTTTTTTAAATGACAAAAATCAATGCATGGTTTCTTACTTCTGCCATGAAGAAATCAGGGTTTAGGAGGAGGATAAAGGAAGATTTGTCATGTATTCATCATAATGTCTATATCTGGCTAGGAACATAATTTGTGCCAAAATAAAGTCTTTGGGAAGCACTGACACTTTAGTATGCTCGTGTCCAGGTCCACATTAGGTTAATATAACTGTTTACCAACTTAAAAAAATAAAAACAGACACACCTTTATTAATGATTTCTACAGAATTTTACATAGAAAAAAGATAACAAATTAATGCAGATCCACTTGGGCAAAAATAAACTACAATGACTTAAAGATGCGACAACTTAATTTCCCCTGCACAAAAAGATATATTGGAGCTGAAAGCTTTAGTTTGTCCTGATGCCAGGATACAGCACCAGCAGACTTAAATTTTGCTTCTCATAGTCGAATTTAATATCAGTTCTAGTATATATATCAAACTGTGTATGTTTATTCTTATTGTTTGTTGCGATTCTGACGTTCCTGCAAAAAGAAAAAAAGTTAAGAATTATTTTACTCAAATGAACAAGCAAAAACTTCTTTGTACTGTAACAGCACTGATGTGATCCCAATTACATGCTTCGTTACAACATTGCTGCTACATTTTATAAATATGTTGTATATACCTGAGAAGTCCAAGGACTTGATAAATTAAGTGCAGCTTCAAGTGGAAGAGCTGGATGAATACCTGCACAGTCACTTCAAACTGACAGCAGATGATGGTCACTATGGAATATCAACAGTGCTAAGCAGAAACAGGACCTGCAATTACTTTGCTTTCTGGATTATTTTAGCTACTGCAGCAGTAGCACAACCAATAAAAGAGCAGAAAGTAGATGGCAGGTTAGTGAACTCCACAGAACTGGTATAATTTTGAAGCACTGCAACAACTTCAAAGTTGTAGGACTTGAGCTCTCTAGAAATTATCTTCCTATTCTTCAGACCTTTTCAACAATTCTGGGAGGTGCTGTGAAATGTTTGACAAGTCAGAGGGGTGGGGAAATACATCATCAGGTGGAAGCTCTGGTTTTGTGCAGTCTGGTAAAAAACACCTAGATTGAACCCAGTAATTTCTAAAAGTGCTCAGTACAGAAGCAAGTAGGCTCTTTGAAGTCTCTCTCTCAAGTATCTGCTAAACACAAACACAGAAAACAGATAAAGGCAATCTAAGGAATACCTGCAGGCATCCCTCAGCTGCTGCAAGTCTGCATCTAACTACCTTGTGCTCTCCCAGCAGCAGCCACAGTCGTGTTTCTGCCCTGCTTCACAGCAGGGGCTCTGCTCGGGCTTACAGACAAGCTGAGCAATGCAGCAAGCAACAAGGGGAGACCCTTCTCAGCAAGTGCTTCAGGAGACACACAAGTTGCAGAACACGCAAAAAACAGCAAGACAAGCTGAATAAAATGTGCTGCTGTATCTTCAGTGAATTTTTCCAGCTAACACCTCAGGCAAATTCAACAGAAAGGGCTCAGCCTCACTGTTTGCCATTTTATCTTCAGGGTGTTTAAAACACCCTGTGTACTGTGCAGCAGGCATGTAAAGCTGCACTTGGATGCACCAACGTGGCATCAAACTGGATTTCAAGCAAGAAATCCTGAGCCCAACCAACAGGCAACTCCTCAACTAACACCTTTCGATTTTACGTGTTTTGCAGAATCGTTCTGCACAGATTCATCTCAGAATTGTTTGTGTTGTGATGTAAAGCTTATTTGCAAATACACCAAACATTATAAACTGCAACAGACTGTATGTGCTGTTTCAGTTGGTCACCGCATGAAATGAGTTGGTTTTTTTTGAAATGGGCTACACTGATTTCTGCCTCCAGGCAGAATAATATTAATATTGCCATTTTCATAATAAAATTACGTCAACAAAGCCTAGTATAAATTATTAATCTATGATTTAGAATGGAAGACAGCAAAACTGTTTTACCAAAACAACAAAACAGACCATAAAAGGGGTTTGTTGATTTTTTAAAGTCTATATTCCGCCATCTTAACTGCTGACTTACAACGAACTACCAACAAAAGTGGTAGATGTACAAGAACCTATTAGTTGTGTGTTGTAATGAAAAGAACTTATGGCTGCTTGACATTTCAAACAAAAGGCGATTGGAAAAAATCTAAAACTGAAACATATCAACCCTATTTTCAGGTTTCCAAAACGGCAGTTGTTCCATTCTACTTCCATTTCTAAGGTGGCACATCCTCTTTACTCTCCCTTCATGCCCTACCACACTCATCAGCCCATTCTTTCTTATTGGCACCTTAAAGAACTATTTTTAGTTTTCTGTATAGTCACCCACTAACCCTCATCCCACTTTCTTTAAAAGTGGAAGTCTTCCATTCTCATGCGCTGGCCCCACATAAATAGAAGACAAGCCAGCACCTGAAACTTCTACCTATAAAATATGCTCATGGCATTCAGAGACTCATCTCAGCCTTCATAATTTTGTAAAAAGTGCTGCTTATTGAGCAAGTTATTAAGTAGTTCCTCCTACATTGCTGATTGCTTTCCTTCTTGGGAGGTCATCCAAGTCCTCCTTTGAAAAAGTGTTTGAAATCATATGAAGTGACAGGGAAGAAACTGATGCATAACTCTTCATGCTCTTGAGAATGGCTGCTTTTTAGAATTCTCTTCCTTACTGCTATTTAGCATTACTGCAAGCAATAACTAGCAGCTTTGTTAACAACTGATATAGCTTTGTTCATTTTGGGTCTGAAGATTCATCCAGAGCCTTCATGGTTTCTCTTCTCTGGGGGAACTCTCAAGATACCTTATAGGGGAGTTCCTGTTGCATGCTCCTCTTTCATGACATTAATATGTATAGTATTCAGACACAGGAAAAACTGGTTTTCACAAAACGTGTAGAAGCTTCCATTATAGAGACAATCATCCCTGTTAAACTTCCCTTCACCTCAGTCTGAAGTAGCTGTCAAACTTGCTACTAAACTTTATTCGTTATGGTCAGTGGGATGACGCAAAAATAAAAATATTACCTTTCTATCAGGAAACACAATTAATATTAACCTTAAAATAGAAGAGTTTTTTAATTAGTTTTGGAGGAAGGACAATATTCTGCCCTAAAGAGTTCTGTGTCAATGAATGTGTTCACAGAAAGCAGACTAAGGGAAGCACACAATGCTGGGTAAGTGCCAACGAGCAATAGCTAACACTTGACAATATTTCATCACCTGAAGGAGAACTGGCAAGTTTGGTAATTCAAGAGCTGTCTAAGACTATGCAGCTCTTCCAACACAACACCAAGGTGTAAACCCTGGAATTGCTGAGTACCTTGACACAGATCAGAGGTGATAGCACAGCAGTCCAGTCACTATGACCATCTAGTTAAGTACAGATCTGTGAAGATGAGCTGACGATCTGCCCTACCACCACATGCTAATAAATAGCAAAATCTGCAACAAGTTTATTTTCTTTACAAGCTTTTTAACTTTATAAGACAATTTTGTTAGGACTATGCAAGCATGTTCC
The DNA here is from genome assembly GCF_020740795.1 of Apus apus. Taxonomy (NCBI): domain Eukaryota; kingdom Metazoa; phylum Chordata; class Aves; order Apodiformes; family Apodidae; genus Apus; species Apus apus. The sequence goes on from NC_067296.1 coordinate 13,306,687, forward strand.
TAAGGAAAGTCAATAATTAATGACACATTATACTGTATTTTCTTTATAAAGTAGCTCTCTTACACAGGTTGCAACTTTTTTACATTTCAAGAACATAAGCTTTGATCACAGAAGCTGCTTTCTTTCCAGACACTCTAGTGGCCCTGGAAACTGACCAAGAAATGCCAGGAGGATCAGGAGAGATTTCATGCTGCTCACTTTCTAGGCAGTTTTAAGGAAACACCAGCTAGCAATGAACTGTAAGCACCTGAAGAAAAGAACTGAAACGCTAGTGGCCTGCCTTGCGCAGATTACACAATTATTCTTCCCTACTAAATATCTGTGTATAAATTGAATTAAAGCATTCAAGCCCTCCACGTGGAGATTTTTAACAACTTTGTAATGTCAAATTAGGTCACAAGATACCTTAACTGGCAATAAAAATCTTAAATGATTCTCATAGGACAGTTAACTTTGTGTAACAGGAAGGCTTCAACTTCAATAGCATAAACTTCTCAACAGTAAGAAGTCTGTGTACCCTGCAAGAAAACTCTCCAGTAATCAACTGGACTTTCTAAAATTCTTTCAGTCAGTGAAGGGGAAACTATTAACTTACCAGACAATAACTTGATAGAATGCAATCTGACAAGCAGTATCTTTCATCCCCTGACTGATCTGCTTTACCTCTCTAGCACTGTTACATCCCCCAGTGTTTCAATTGTCTGTATACTGTCCTACTTTCTAAGCTATCTGGAGAAATCTAAGAAATGTTAAATGAGACTTTATAGTTTCTTTTCTGAATGTGTCATACAAGATAGAGCCTCCATTTTACATAAGGCAGAAAAAAAAAAGTGTTACTTTAAAAAACTGATTCTGTTATAAAGCAGTGACCTGGGTAAGAATATTTTATCACCACTTGAACTGAAGTGGGTAACAGCTGTGTATATTAAAAGAACCCAAAGAGGGATCAGGTGAACAGTTGAACATCAGCCCCCTGAGCTACTACCAAGCAAAGGAAGTTTGGTGTTCACTAAGTGGTCACCTGGATCTTCCTCAGGCCACTAAGCTCCCCATTCAAGACCAGATCTCCTCTCACCTTCCTGGTACTCACTCCTGTAACACAAACGTTATTCTACCCAACAGACTTGGCAGCAAATCACAGGAACACTCAGCATTAAAAAAAAAACCAAAACAGAGCAATCACCCTCACCCCATACACTGTAAACAGTGGGCAAAGTAACCCAGGCCTTTGGACTGATTCAGGATTCTCTCCTACACAAGGTTAACACTTCTCTTCAAGATACAGGTTGCATTAAATACCAAATAGCTAATTTCCTGCTGAAGGAATGAAGTGCTGAAGTAAAGACATTGAGGTTTTTATCCTGTGGAACCCCACAAGGAGTACACAAGAAGAACTTCAGATCCTAAGCACTCCTTCCCTGCCATGCTGAGGTATGCTATGCAGATTGGATCTTACTGCTAGGAAAAGTTGAGCTAAACAGTTCGTAAGACACTGATCTCCTTTTCTCTCACAATTCAAAGGTACAGTCTACCAAGATAGTTTAAAGCAATTTTATCTGCGCTTTCAAATGGCAATAAAACCTTTAAAGTGGCAACTTCAATTTAAGCTCCAGGAGCATGCATTAAGCCTTTGCCACAAAAAAAATTCTGGAGCAAGTGTGAGATGCACTAGTCTGTCAAATAAATGCTTTATTTGAAAAGCTATACAGAAAATGCCTATGAAACACTATGAACAACAAGCAAGTTGCAGTGTTACTTAGCTAGCAATTACACATTCCAACACCTATTCTTTTGTCAGTTCATTACCTCTAGGCTGCCTAACTAGATAAAGGCATTCTTGAAACTGAGGTCATGGGATGGAGAGAGATGTCTCTTAGAGCCATGAAAGCATAGGTAAGTTTTTAATACAATTCCTCAGTTACTGCTCAAATTTCTCTTTCTATATCTTCACTCAAAACTTCAACAATTAGTAGACAGTTTAGACCTGGGAACTGAAAACCTTTACTTACCCAAATAACACCACCTGTGACTTCAGCAATAGAAACCCAATCTTTCTAGCACTACTCCAGCAATTTTATGCACTCTCTTTTCCAGAGAGATCAATGGAACAAACAAGATCAGGCTTCTTGCTCTTAAATATGCTGTACAAATTTCCAACATCAATACAGGTATCAGCTTGGATAGCCCAGCTTCAGTCAGTGTTAAAGCCCCTTATAAATGCAAGGCAAAAGACATAGGTGGCAACCATTGGCAGAATCAAATATTTTCTAGTTTCTTACCCATTTTAAGATAAGAAAATGAATCAAACTCTAAAAAACTGGACATGTCCTTTACCTGCATTACTGCTTAGCTTTCTGCTTTGAAACCCATTAGCTATGCAACTGTCGCAGACAAACAAGCATGTTTGCTTTTCATGTTGCTAAACACACATAGAACCATCAAGCTGAGATGTACTTAGAACATTTTGAATTCCTACTTACATTTTTTCCACCATAGCAGCCTTCACATTTCATTTTCCCCGTATCTGTGTATAAAATAAATTTTTAATAAGTTTACCTTCCGCACCACCTCCTCCTCTTCCTGGCGCTTTTCATAATGAGAAAAGTCATCAAAGATGGAGGTCGTGTGCTTGTAAGTAGCAATAATTTTAAGCACTTGTTTTGCTTTTTCTAAGGGCACCTCCTGTGTATCACGGGAGTTTGTAACGGGTTTGTTGTCATTGTTCTCCAGCCTGATGTGTCGGAGCTGGTTGTTGGGCACATCCTTCACAAAGATCCACTTGACATCAAATTTCCCCTTCCACTTGTCCTGAGACCAGACACCTGCACTGGTGCCATAGTCCACAGGTGATTTCATCTCTGCTACTCCACAGAAGTGTCCACTGCCATTGACACTGAATAGCAAGTAGACTGGACCCTTGCTATTCATGGACCGAAAAGCACTGTCCAGGCGTTTGTTGCCGTGTTCTGTACTACACCAAATAGAATACTTAATGGAACGATGAATATCATCCTCAGAATAGCTCTTTATGATGAACACACGTCCATTTTTAAGGTTCCATTCAAAATCTTTAGGATTGTAGCTGTGAGCAGCTTTCAGTTTTTCAAGAACAGGATGGGACTCGCCACTTGGAACAGGGTTAGGCTGGGTGCTGCCAGCTGAGCTGCTGTCGTTGCCAGTTCCTCCACTTTGGCCAAAAGCTGCATTCCTATTGCGAGGAGCTACCCAGCGGTTCTGGGGTGGCTGCTGAGGGGTCTGGTACGGAGGCTGAGTCAATGGAGGAGGCTGATTTGGAACAGACTGAACAAGTTGTTGCTGTGGCTGTGGAACAGACTGAGGAGAAGGTATCTGTTGAGGGGCAGGAACTTTTGCCACAGGACCCTTATTGTCCCAAGTACCTATGTCCATATTATGCTTTATAGGTGGAGGAGGCAATGCTCCTCCAATTACAGGTCCAGATTTTGTTTTCATTTTAGGCTGTGGTTTTGCAGGCTTGCTAGCTATAGCAGCCCAAGAAGTTGGTTTAGATACTGGCAAGTTGACATTAGAGCCACCATTACCAGAGAGGGCACCTGTCATGCCGGCACTGTTGACAACAGAACCTACTGTTTTCACTGCAGAAGTTGTAACATCTCCACCAATCTTAAGTCCAACCATTCCCTGTTCAATACTGTTCATTCCAGGAGCTTTATTTAATGTATCATTATGAAATCCTGTTTGTCCATCCACAATGGTACCACCCAGTGAACTGGGCGGGTAGCTGTAACTGCTCCCATAGGCTGAACTTTGAGTCTGCTGTCCTTGGGATCCACTTGTTCCCCAAGCTGAGAAGGCAGGATTTTCAGGAAAAAAGTTAAACCGGTGTTGATAGATATTATTTCCCAGACCCCCAGGCTGTCCAAAAACAGCATCATGCATAAAATGATGGTCTCCATTACTGAGCTGTCCATAAGTGGTGAGATATGGGATAGGAGGATCTCCTCCTGTAGACCATGGTGCTTCACTGAGAGAATAGGGGAACCCAATGGATGGTGGATAATAACTGGACAGATAAGGATCAGTCATTGATGGATAGCTACTGTTCTGTTAAAGAAAAAAAAAGGTAACTTCAGATATAAAAAAACAGCCACAACACTGCTCATCACCAAATAGAAAAGAACAATACAGACAAGGTAATTTAATTTCTAGTTACAGTACTCCAAGAAAGATTCAGGGCTAAACTGCAGTATCTGGGCATTTATAATACACCACAGGACTAGCGGCTTATAATGAAGTTAGTACTCGATTTTGAGACCACGCAGGCTTAGTCACATTACTAAGGGTATTCAGTAGATTCTTCCAGCATTATTTTATCTACCAATATCCCAAAATATTCCAAGGCACTTACATAACAATATACTGTGTTTTCCACAGCACTATAGATATTTAGCTTTTCCAGATCTCTACATGGGAGAAGTTTTAGACAAAAGTACTTTAAGATGACAGCATGTAACTTTTGCAAGTCTCTTCCTCCTGCAGCAGTGAAATTACAGATGTGCCAGGCTGTTCCTGCCTGTCCTTCCAAATGGACCATTTTTCTACTCCACAATATAAGAGACTGACTGGTTATAAACCAGCAGATCCCCCTCTGAAATTCTAGGTTTTCCTCCCCTTTAACTGCTTCTCAGACCAAGCAGAGAAACCTTTCCTTCCACTCTAGATCTCCAGCTGACACCTCACTATGAAGCATTCTGCATGTTTCCCATATCCAACAATGCAACAGAACAAAACACAATATTCAAAAACAGGCTTTATTCCTCTTTAAATAAACTTGAAGCACATATATTGGAAACCTTCCAAACTGGCACTCTAACTGTAATTACCAGTGAGGGGGAGGGAAGGTTAACCTCTCCTGTTAATGAGTCCAACAGCAGCTAGCCTTTCCTTACTCATGAAGTAAGATTATTTTGGGAACAGGAACTTAGATTTTTCTCAAACTAGAAGATTTCAAACTTGAAAAACAATATATCTGTAAAAATCAGCAAAACTGCACTGAAACTTCAATCAGTTTTTAAAAAATAAGCTTGCTTCTCATCTCATTCAAAAAATGAAGTAAAAACACTCCTTGCTGAAGATAAGCATAATGGCCAACTGATAGTCACTTTCACTGCTCATTTTTCAGTCACTCTCAACCATGACACTCCAAAGCCAGAGTAATTCAATACCTTTACTTTCCATATACAGAATGATACCATAAAATGACCCTGAGACTTGTCTACAGCACTACTAACACTTCTGAGATCCAAACACCCTAAATCCAATGCTATTGATTCAAAACCAGTAATCTCTGCCACTGGTCATGCTGCCTTTATTCTACCATTAACAAGAGGTAAACAACCCACCTTCCTGTGAGACAATCCTCTAAATTTTGTTAAATTTTCTGAGATGTCAAAGCTAAAACAATCATTATTTAGCTTATGAAAACATAATTTTTCTGGAAGACTTTGAGATTGCTGCGTTACTCTTAAAGTGTTAATAAAAATAAAAATGTAAAAACCAATGCAGACGAAAGGAAGGAAGCATCAATAGTTATGAGATATTTATGTTCACATACTACACAGACTTAGACTTCATCAAGACCAAAAGGAATAAGCTTAAAGAAAGCAGGTGTTTCATCCTAAAATATTTCTGCTAAAGGATTCTAGACAATTTCTGACACTGTCACCTCCTAGCAAGCAGTCTCTAAAGTTTCCACAAGGATTCTTAACAAGATTAAAGGAAAGTTTCAGCAGACATCCTTACAAAACATTCAATCTATTCTGACTGGCTTTATGCCAGAGCGTGTAAAAGAAACCCTGACCGAAGTCCTTCATGGCAACAGCAGAACATTCATTTCAACAAACGTATCCTTGACCTTTCTGCACCCTCCCATATTTCTTTAAAAAAAACCCACACAAACAAAACAAGCAAACAACAAAACCCAAACACCATTTTGTTGATTAGGAAGGGAATCCTTTCTCCCTAAGTGTGTTGCTTGCCAGTGATTCCCTGTTACTCACTAATAATCTGAACAGGACACAGGGGATGCCTTTCTTGCTTTGAGTGCACATGGATGCTCTGCACCACACAGCTCCCTTTGCACTTCCAAGTACTTTTAGTGTGCTTTAAAACAAAAAGCTACCACGCCTCAAATGTGATCTGTATTAGCTAATTAGAAACTAGAACCTTTATGGAAGGAAAAGAAGGCACCACTACTGAGGTGCAGTTTGCAACAGAAAGGTGGAAAACAATTCTGTTTGATGATCTAACATGCTCAATACTCATTTCAAAGACTAATTTGTATGAAATTAACACTGTATTTGATCTTTAATGTCAAATACTTCACTGTGTCAGGTGGAGTTTTAAGTATTTTTTTGTAATTTCTTAAGTACTCATCTCAAAGTGCAGTTGGTTTAAAATCTTTTTTTGTAAGTCACTTGTAATTTGCAGTAATTTTAAAGGGCTGAATAAACCCACCTGAATAACTAGATAATGAGGCTTTGTTCAGAAACATGGTTGTCTTCAGTACAAAATCTCACAGTCCTAATTAATGCTACTGTCACTTTCCACTTAAAATTGTAAGACAACCTACACAATTGTTTCTTGTAGCATTCCAATTCCTTACTGCAGCATAAATAAACCAGTCTCTGGAGCTACACTTTCCTATAAGGAAGCTTCATTAGAACTATGGAAATTCTAATAGTCATGGCCATTTTTTCATTTAAACCTAATAACTGGGCTTGTTGACAGCTAAGACAAATTTCTTAGAATTAAACTATGATAGATGGCTTTACATTTTTTCTATATGAAGTTTAATGTTCAGTATATTTCACATCAGAAAAACATGGTTTTTTTGGTTTTCAGTAATTAAAATTGACATACAGGTGTGATGAAGTGGAACTTCAGAAAAGTAGAGAAAGGTGAAAACCTCAATTTATTTAAAAACTAATTTTGAACTAAAAAAAAAAAATTTTACTTCCTTTCTTTCCCCCCATGAATTTCCTGCTTTTATGTGCTACAGCACTCTAATTCTAGAGAAGAGGGAACGTTTCCCATGAAATAATTTTAACTTTGCCGAAGTCTGAAGAAGACATCTATGCTGCAGAGGACTACAAAGCTTAGTTCAAGAGCCAGAACACACCCAGTACAGAGCTCAAAAGACAATTCTCGTTGTCATATAAACACTTGTCCTGCCTTCCCCACTGGTGTGCCTGGATTGGTTCCAGGACAGAAATGAACTAAAGTCTACCTAGATTGCACTGAAGTTTGCACCCTCCTCAATAGCTGCCATGATCCAAAACAAACTCCTAACACTGTTCCATCTACCTGACTGCCCCAACAAAAATGTTTAGTATACCTTGAAGACCACAGATACACAGCATATGGACATTTTGCAAGCAAGTTCAGTGTTGTTACCAACATTAACATTGGCATCAATCAGCTTCAGGTTGAATTATACATTTCCCTTTTAAAACCCAGCAATCAGCCTTTCTGCCAAGACATAACAAAGTAGCTCTGGCAGGTCTCCCTCTGAAATGGAATTCTATATTTGTGAAAGAAAATTTCTTGTATCTCCAGTTTCTATACATTTTGTTTCTATACATTTTAAAGATTTGAAAGTTTAGTTGAAAACTACTTCAATTAGAAGATTTTTTTCAATTATAATGATATTTAAGTTGTGGATGTTGATTTAATATACATCATAATGAACTGGGTTATACTTGGAGTTCACATTACAGTGCCTTAAAGTAACATAATGTGATTCTTAAGATGTTTCAGAGAACAGCAAAGAACAATATTGCTGAAGTGCAAAAAGCAAGTGGGACAAGAGATCTAGGAAGCATCAAAACAGAACTTCAGCTACTCTAATTCTAAGGATTGTACAAATTATAGAAATCAGGAGAACCTAAAAGCAGAGCCTTCAGATTCCCACATGCAGTTTGTCTCTCAAAAAGCTGTAAGATCAAACAGTCTGCCACAATCCAACTGTATCAATCACCTGCAATTTGAAGAGCAATCAGCAGACACTAGTTGGAGCATTAGATTCATTTTCACTTGTAGCCATCTGGATATTCAGAGTACTATTAGCTTTGTGAGCACAAATGCTAGTTGTATTACCAAGTAACACAATATGCCAGTCATTTCTTTTTCCATTTCTATTTAAGGAATTTGCTCCCTCAACACAATCCCATGAATTGAATGCCAACAGCATGCCTAAGAAAAAAAAATAATCTAAGTTAAAAATACACTAACCTGATTTGACTGCCCAGAAAGGTAGGGTTCAAAATCGTTGTCATGAACTGTATCCTTCTGATGCAACGAACCATTTTGTACTGGAATAGAAAGGTTACAACAATTTGTAGCACTGCTCAGTAGCATTTCAGTAGAGAGTTCTACCCTATGATTTTTTATCAACAGCCATACTACTCCTTCACAACACCAAGAGTCACAGGAAGACCAAGGGATGATCATTTTCCCCCCACAGTTTCTCTTTATGTTATTGCTTATAAAACTAAATTTCATTCACTTTTAAAATTAAAACAATTTAAAACATTCTACAGTTAAGAATTAATAGACAACTCTTGTGAATTAACTCTGAATAATAAAAAAAGTTATTGACAAGAATTTGGTGAAAAAATATTGGGAAACATCATCTATTGTTCTGGCCCATCATTAGAACTCCCAGAAACTAATTTCAATTCTCTCAGCATGTGTTATTCACTGCTTGCTTCAGTTAAGTTGGCTAAAATAAGATGAGGTGAATGCCTTGATATACTGACATTTTCAGGAAAATTTAAGTCTCAACATTCTCATGTGTAAAAGGGAGATCTGCAATAATCACAGGCCTACTTAAGCATAAATTGATGCATAAAAAGCATTCAGAAACCATCACTGAAATACATACAAAACCAAACCTGTGATTAGGTCACTTCAACTGATTTCAACTGTTTGCTTTAAATTTAAGAAAACCAGGTCAAACACATTATGAGACAGTTGTTTTATTTACTTGTTTCAGGGAACAGCTAAACTACAAGGAAACTAACACTACACCCAAGAGGATGTTTAGCAAACAAGTTTGGAAATTGACCAGGATATTTCTGCAAAGTTTGTCAAGGAGAGTAGAGGTAAAACTGTATTTACAAACACTGGAAAAAGTATAAAAACTTTCTGTAACTAAAAGTAGCTGCATGCTTAAGGTAGGTTTATTTATACTAAAAAAGCATTTTTAAGTTGAATATTGTTAGCTTCTAAATCCAAACAGTTACACACATACCAGCAACCATAGTAATAATCAAAGTATATTCTTTGATTACTTGTTATTAAATTTAATTTCAAATGAAGATGAGAATTATCATAAAGAGCTTATTATCTCATCAGAAGTTAATTATTTATTTTAAATTCTTTAAGTAATTAAGTTCATAGGTTTATACAAGACAGCTAGAACATACATCAATCAACAACAGACATAACAACTGTATTCATGCAGCAGATTATACAAAAGTATGTACAAATATAAAGTGAACAGGCACATCTTTGTAACTTTATGTAGAAATCTGCTTGATTTCAAGGAAATGAAGACCATTATTATGTTTAGAACTAGACAGAAACTCTTTCCCACTGTAAACTCAACAGCATAAGATAGGATGCAAGCAAGTTTGTACAAATAACAGTTTATGTTATTCTTGAAACAAAGCACAACTTCCTTTGTTCCAGATGTTATCCATCTGTTCCCATCACCTACAGGTACCTGCACAATTCATCTGTTACAGTAACAATTTAAACGACCAGACTGGAGAACGATCCTCACCTTTATTATCCTGTCCTTTCGGTCTCTGAGAAGCCATAGCACATGAGTTGGTAAAGGAAAACAAAAATAAAAAAAAAAAGAGAAGCAAAATAAAAGTTCATGTTAAAAAAAAGACTTACATTGTCACTGTAAAACACATGGCTTTTGAGAAGAGATAAAAGACTGATGAAAACGGCTAACAACATATCAGGCTCGTTTGGACTGGGGTTGAGGAGCATGTTTCACGTCTCATTCAGCACTGGCCTGCCTTGGAAATGGCTACAGCTCTCGAAAAGCAGTGGGCACATGTTGTGCCCACGGGGGAAGATAACGAGAAAGATTCATATCCAAAGAAGCCAGGAGGGAGAGGAAAAGCCCCTCCCGGGCCAGACGCAGGCACCGGCCTGCAAGGGAAACCCCCCGCCCCCGGGCAGGGAGGAGGTAGGCCCCGCGCCTCGCTCCGCCACTTACCTGAGGGTCAACGCTTGTGGCAGACATAATTCATGTACAGGGCCGCCGTGGTTCAGCAGAGAGGGCCGGGGGAGAAGGCAGAAGGCGCTCCGAGGCCTGGCGGAGCGGCGGCGGCGCCTCTCCCCTCAGGCGGCGGCCGGGGAGGGGAAGGGGCCGGGGGGGAGGGAAAGGGGCCGCTGGCGCGCGCGCTGCCGCTCGGCGCCTCCTCAGAGAGCCCAGGGGTCGGTAGCCCCGGCGCCGGTCCCGCGCCTCGCCTCCTCGCCTCACCCTGCCGGCCCCGTCTCCTCACATACCCCCGGGCCGCGCCGCCCGGGCCTGCCCGCTGCCGTGGGGCCGCAGCGAGGGATGGAGCCGGAGCCGCCGACTCCAATGGCGGCGGGCGCCGGGCTGCGCTGACGTCAGCGCCGAGCGCGCGCGGGGCGCGCCGGGAAAAGCAGCGCCGCGCGCGGGCGGGAGGAGGAGGAGGGAGGGAGGAGGAGGAGGGAGGCGCGCGCGGCGGGCGCGCACCTGCTGCGCACGCGCGGGGGGCGGGCTGGGCGCGCGCGGGGCAGCGCGGTCCCTCAGCGCCTCAGCCCTGCCCGGGGCCTCAGCCCTGCCCGGGGCCTCAGCCCTGCCCGGGGCCTCAGCCCTGCCCGGGGCCTCAGCCCTGCCCGGGGCCTCAGCCCTCAGGCAGCCTCCCTGCCCCTGGGTTCCGCCGGGCAGGCCCGCTCGTGGCTCCGAGCCCGCGGGGAGCCCGGGTTCCCCTCACACCAGCCCGCGGGCGGGGTCCATCCAGCCCTTGGCCCCGCTGGGATCCTCTGGCAGAGGCACAGGACCAGCCTGGCTGCAGCTGCTCACACCAAGGTGTTGTTTTGTTTTGTTTTTTTTTTTTTTTAAATCAGATTAATTCTTTTCATTTTCCTTCCAGCTGGTGTTTTGCAGAACCTGGGCAACATCTTGGCCCCCTTAGCACTTACATTGACTTCAACGGGGCCAAGAAGTGACCTAGTGGTTCTCAGGGAGTCTTGGCTCTTACCTGTGTGCCCTTCCAAGGGGTGGTGAGGAGATGAAGCAGTTTGCAGTGGAGCAAGCCACATGTGCTGCTTTATGCCAAAGTTGAATCTCACTACTTTTTAGGGAGGACGGGTTTAAGGAGAAATCAGATTAAGTTAAAATAACGCCCTTTTATTTCATAGAATCGTAGAATGGTTTGGGTTGGAAAGGACCTTACAAGATCATCCAGATCCAAACCTCCCTGCTGGTTCAGGGACACCTCCCACTACATCAGGTTGCTCCAAGCCCCATGCAACCTGCCCTTGAACTGTTCCAGGGATGGGGCTTCCACACCTTCCTTGGGCATTTATTTCTAGCATTTGAGGTCTACCTCATTAATGATTACATTTCTGTTACTTGTTTGTTTTGTTTTCTAAATGAGTGTCTAATGACCAGAACTGCTGCTACTTCTTAGTATTCAGGCCTCGCTTAGGATCCTTTGGTCAAGATACAGTGCGTAGGTGCTACACAAAACAAGACAGTTTATAACATATGATAGATATCAATCCTAATACAGAAACTCATGCGGCATTCTGCCCCAAATCTCTCTTGTGTAGGTTTCTTGACATAAAAATACATTTACAGTTTCTAGGTATGAGCAGTGTAAGAACATAATCGAGAGAAAGACCAATCAAAATCAGTCCTTCAGATGTGTATTATTGTGTTATTGGCCTGACGTAATAACTTGAGGCCCAAACTGGGTCTGGTACCAACTTAGAATCACAGAACCGTAGAATAGTAAAGGTTGGAAGGGACCTTAAAGACCATCAGGTTCCAACCCCCCTGCCACGAGCAGGGACACCTCCCACCAGACCAGGCTGCACAAGCCTCATCCAACCTGCCCTTGAACACCTCCAGGGAGGGGGCAGCCACAGCCTCCCTGGGCAACCTATTCCAGTGCCTTCCGACCCTCATGGTGAAGAATTTCTTCCTGATGTCTGACCTAAATCTCCCCTCTTTCAGTTTAAAACCATTACCCCTTGTCCTATCACTGCCCTCTCTGGTGAAAAGTCCCTCCCCAGCTTTCCTGGAGCCTCTTCAGGCACTGCAAGGTACTCTAAGGTCTCTCTGGGGCCTTCTCTTCTCCAGACTGAACAGCCCCAACTCCCTCAGCTTGTTTTCATAGCAGAGCTGCTCCAGCCCTTTGATCATCTTTGTGGCCCTTTATTGGACACTCTTTAGCAGCTCCATGTCTCTCCTGTGCTGGAAAGAGCCATGTGGAGCTTGTCTGCAGTCTTGTTACTGTGTTCACAAGTAGCTGGAGCTCTGAGCAAAGCAGTTAAGACTCTGACATACCAGACAGTAGTTCCACAATTTGCAGTCAGTTCCAGAATTTACGGTCTTACTTGAAACATCTCCATGCTTAATTTTGGGGATAGAAGTTGCAAATTCTAGTCCTCATGAAAGATACTAAACAATGCAATCACCCTTTCCTTCAGATGCAGTTAAAACCAGAGTCTTTTCTGTGTTCGCACTTGAAAATTGTTCATTTGTATTTGTATTTATTATTCTAATAAAACATCTAAAATGAACAGTTCACTTTTGTCCTGTTTCTGAAAGATAAGAAAGAAGGAATATTGCATTAATCCTCAGCACCTGGAGATGCATACCGTTCTTTCTTTGGCTTAGATAGCAAGTAAATTAGGCATGTTTTATCTTAATTTTGTTTGCCATAGAGCATAGCTATGGACAAAGTATGTCTGTGCTCTTGGGAGTCCCTGATGAGCTGGAAAGGCTGTCTAAAGAGCAATGCTTCAAGAAGAAATGTGAGAAAAAAGTGAGCAGCATGGCTAAAGAGAGGAATGTCTGCCTGGAAGGGAAAGGCTTGTCCTGGATGCCTGGGTGATGAGCACTGCTCAGAAGTCCATGTGATTGTGTATGTTCACTAGTCTGGATATAGCAACTGTGTGACTGTGAATCATCATAGCCATGAGTGTACGTAGGCAGGATGTTAGAGCTGTGTTTGCCTCAGCATCCCCAGGTACTGGGGGCTGCAGCTCTCAGGCTGTACCTGTGATATTAGATTTACAGACAGACCATGTCAAGCATGAATAGATAACACACACGTCGGTGCTGGAGTGGGAACATTTTTTTTTTTCCCTTTATTTTGCATAAGGAAAGCCTGAATTTTTGCTTCTTGCTGGTAACTTTAAGGATGATCTTGCCTATCTCTTGGCAAGTACACAAATCTTTTAGAAACAAAACCACTAGGACAAGAAGTCTCAGATGAAGCATATAGATAAGGGGCAATATTCATATTTTATTCAGGATGCTCTTGGAGTGTCACAGTGTAACCTGGAGGTAACAGAGGGTTTTGTTTGGTTTTAGCTTTGTTGAGAGAAACACAGTGGTATGTTTCAGTACAAGGAAGTTAAGGGTATCTTTCCTTCCTGACTTTCAGTCTCTGAAATCTCAGAAGACTTAATGTGTACATTAAATAAGACTTTTGTTTATTTTTAAATTTAGATTTGACAGGGATTTTGTGCAGCCCTATCTGCTGTGATGGGGGTGGGAGGAGGGGGTATAATCAAACACGGCCATGCTGGAATCATCTCCATCCTGCACCCTACACCCTTTTGGAATGTAACCAAAGCAAGGATCCAATGTTGATTTCCATTTTTTTATGGGGAAAAAATATAAAAGCAGACACACAGAGAAATAGTATCTGTTCTCATGTTTTTCATGTCACTGACACATTGTTTGTGAAAACATGGGAAGGGAAATTGTATTCAGAGAGTGTGGCCTGTGAACATCCATCATCTGACACCATCAACTCACATCCTGCTCTTTGCAAGGCAACTTCACTGAAAAGCTGCAGCAAGGAGCTCAGCTGGACAAGGACTGATCACAAGGACTCTCTGTGCCTCCCCTTTGATCTCCCTCATTGACAGCTCTTTGTTGCTGTTGTCATGTAGTTTCTATTCAATTGTAAGGTCAGGCTTTGCTTACTTAGTAAAATACAGTCACCCATTTTTCACTTCAGCTTTTTGCAGTGTCCTTCAGCTTGGTCTCTTGTCTTTCTTCCTCGTCTTTCAATCTTGCTATTGATTATTGATACAGGGACAAAATAAACCCATTCCAAGCCAATTTTCATGGAGGAAAACATGATTGCTACTGTGAATAGCTCCAGAATAGATCTTTCTGCCTGTCCCCCAAGCAGTATGCAGGCAGCTAGGCACATTTCTCTCTGCAATAAAAACACATTCCGAACTGTAGCAGGATTTAATTGGAAAATCAGATATTCCATATTCCCTGATGATTTTCCACCAATTAACAAGTGGGGTGAGCTCCATTAGACTCATAACAATGCCTGACAAATCCTTTCTTAAAGGTAATTAATGTCTGAATGGTGGAATGTACATTAGTCACAAGTTGATAGCAGTCTCTTCTGAAGAGCTGATAGTTTTACTTGTTAACAATTTGGAGTAGCAGTGCCACCCAGATGGGACATGACATCTCTTCTGTTTGTGGACCTCTTGCCAGGCTTTAAGTAGGGAGAGGAAATAGAGCACAAGTGTGAGGCTCCCCCATGTTGGAATCAGAAGGCATCAGGAAATTATTTGAGCCAGTGGGAGGGAGAGGCAGAAGGAGAAGCACAACTGATCTTTGAGGAATACTAATCAGAAAGGGAGGAAGGAAGATCATTCACATTTTGGTTTTGCCCTTTATTTTTTTTCCCTCATGATGTCTTGTGTTCACTGGCAAAGGCAAGGAGGGGTAGAAAACCAAATAAAGCAGCAAAAAAAATGAGCCTTGAAAAAGAAACTCTAATTTTTCAGCTCCAAGAGCAATTTAGAAAAATAAAAAAGAAACAGTTTTCTACAACCCACTATCTTTTAAAAAGCATCAAACAGTTTTCAACCCACTGTATCTTTTATAGCAGTAATATTTTTTTATGATAGGCTGGATGCTGAAATCAGGAAGTTATGAAACAATATGAAACATAGTAACGCCTTGTGGCAGAAACACTTCAATTTTCCCCATTCCAATGAATTGGCATGTTAGTTTGCCTTTCTTTCAAATCACAATAGGATTTTAAGGTCAGTTCCTCTATTGATTTGTTGAGGATCTGCTGTACTTTGCAAATTTGGCTTTTGGTATGTGCTGGGTTCTGTTCCTGTGGGCTGGTATATTAATAGCATTTGATTTTAAGCACTTTCATGAATCACGTAGCAAGCTACATTTAGCTCTTACTAACTACTGCAATACATAAAGTTGTGAGGGAATCAGGTGCTATGGTAGAAGGGACCAGAAGAAAGATTTAGAGGAGGAGACTGTAAGGTTTAGATCCTAAGGAAATCACTTCACAAAACATGTATCTGCTATTCACCTGTGCATTAGCTCTGGCAGTAAATATTTATAGTACATGTATTTACTTCATAACAATATTTTTTCAGGCTTCCTGAATTAACTATAGTTAGTTGATTATAAATTATTTGATAATTAATGATACTTAATTTATAACATGTTAGATTTTTATCTTCATTGTTGTTGAAAAATCTGGTGAGGAAAGTGCAGTGAGAGAAGCGCTGATAGGCAGAGACCCCTTTAGATGTGCACCAGTACTTGATAGGGTAAAAGAAAGAATCTTGAGCTGTATGAAAAAGCAAAGTTAGGTTCTGAGCTTTGCCATGAAGACTTCGTGCTTGTCTCTGGTGTGATCTGTCACTTTTCAGTGAGTCTTGTCATGATTCTCTGGGTTGGATCATGCTGCCTGTCCACAGTGGGTTTGCTTTATGCCTCAGAGATTTTACTGTTGCAGGAAACAGTGCCAGTGCTCTCTTCAGAGAGCAGCAGAGGGCAGGCGCTTTGCTGCAGGATGAGACCAGCTGGCCATTCAGCAGGAAGGAAGATGAAGGACAACAGAGAAGGAAGAGGCAGCCAGAAGAGAAAAAGCAAAGCCCTAAATGGGCAAACAGAAGGAGTCATCTGCCTCTATGGCTACAAATGTAATGATTTTGTCTACTCTGCTTCACTCTGTTAGGCAGTTGTATCACAAGAGCTACCTTTATTCTGAAAAATGGATCCTTGTCTTCACAGAGTGGTTAGCACTGGTTCTGAGCAAGCGGGAATAGGAATTATGCCAAAAATTTCCTTGATATCCAGCAGTCTTATGCAGTTACAGTGGCAAACTGTGGCACCTCTAGATGTGTTCCCAGCCTTCTTAGTTCTTCAGTAACGCCAGCTAATACCTTTTTTTCCCCTGTTATAAAGGATTCTTTCCTCAGAAATTTTAAACTTAATTTATTGATTAAATTGATGAAAATACAATAATCTTCCTTGAGCTAAATGCCACAGAACAGCTTCATCTGCTTACAGCCATGTAGAACCTCAAGTTTAGAGAAGCTGAACTCCACTGGAGTTTTTCCAGGAGCTCCAGTCACTTTTGAGCTATTTATCATGCTGTCTCCAGCTATACTCTGTCCCTTATATTTATTGTTTTCCTTTGAAATCAGACTGATATTAGCAAACATATATTTTATTAATTATGTTTACAATCCTTTCTTCTTAGAGTGTTTCAAATCCCTTTCTAATCTTGGTCTCTGGTTATGCTTGGAATGAGCTCAGCAATGTAGGAGTTACTGCATTTCTCATCCATGGGTGTGGTGATGGTGCTGTTATCACTGAGGTATCCTGGGCTCCTGGATGATGCTCACTGATTCCCACACGTGTTTGTTGTTAATTCGTTACACTTTTCATCTAAGAAGCCTTCAGAAGTTCAATAAGATATGTTAATCCTCTGATAAGGAACTAAAACACATAAAATTGCTTAAAAAATTAATATTAGTTGCACACAACACATTACTGAGTATATTATTTGCTTTCCAAATGGTGGCATGGTAAAATAAATCACCACCATTTGTCCATGGTGACTTATTTTTAATTTCTGTCTTCACAAGACTTCGTGTCACTTCCATCTACTCTTGCTATGATCATTTCACTTGGACCTTCTGAGATTTCCCTTGTTGGTGAAATGTTCCCCCCAAAATCCCGTGGGTGTATCCCCAGAGTAAACCAACCTTAAAGCTGTCTTTGACCTTGCTGGTCAAAGGGCTGGAGCTGCTCTGCTACGAGTACAGGCTGAGGGAGTTGAGGCTGTTCAGCCTGGAGAAGAGAAGGCCCCAGAGAGACCTTAGAGCACCTTCCAGTGCCTGAAGAGGCTCCAGGAAAGCTGGGGAGGGACTTTTCACCAGAGAGGGCAGTGATAGGACAAGGGGTAATGGTTTTAAACTGAAAGAGGGGAGATTTAGGTCAGACATCAGGAAGAAATTCTTCACCATGAGGGTAGGAAGGCACTGGAATAGGTTGCCCAGGGAAGCTGTGGCTGCCCCTTCCCTGGAGGTGTTCGAGGGCAGGTTGGATGAGGCTTGTGCAGCCTGGTCTGGTGGGAGGTGTCCCTGCTCATAGCAGGGAGTTTGGAACCTGATGATCTTTAAGGTCCCTTCCAACCACCACCATTCTATGGTTCTACGATTCTTAGCTATTAACTGGTGATTTGCTACAACCCGTCAGCAAAGCCCCCAAACAGCCTCTGCAAGAGGGATTGGGTTAGCTCTGTACCTTATAATTTTAGGATACATTGTACAAAAATCAATATAGACTTTAAAGAACAGGATCTGTGGAGCAGAAGAAAATGTACAATTGCATATAATTTCATTACAGACAAAAAACCCCAGCCAAACATTGGCTTGTTAGGAGGTTCTGTTAATGTCGTGTATGAGCACTGCCCTCTGCTGCTCAGGGATTTTCATTAACACATATTCAATTAGGAAAAAAAAAAAAGTTTCAACACTATTTGGCTTTTTTTGATTAAAATATTTATAGAGGCTTGCCAGTAAGAAAAGGACTCTGGATCTTTTTTCTTAAAAGAAGAATCCTAGTTTGTAATTTTTACAAGCATAAAACGTCTCTGCTCTTATGTTAACATAGAGAGCTTCTGTTTTGTCAAGCACAGAGTTTAGAATAAGTTGCTTGCATATTCTCAGGCAGAGAAGTGGTGAAGGAAAACACATTTTCAAACAATTGCACCTTTCAAAACCAGCCTTAAAATTCTTAATTCTAAACTGTGAGGCAAAGGCATAGAAGGATTTCTAATTGTGAAGATGCAATGGTAGCAAGAGTGTTCATTCCCAAAGGAAGGGCAGTGCAGTGTTCAAGCTGTCTTGAGTAAATTCTTGTTGCTGTTTACTTTTAATTTGATAGTACATTTTCTTAAAAATGGTAAGGTGCAAAATAGGTGCATGAGAGCAAGTTGAAAAGACACAGAAATACTGTTAATATAGAGTCACAGCACAACTGCAGGGGCTAAGTGGGCTGTTACCCTCTTGGTAGGCAACTGCTGTTGTGCCCATGTCTGACTTCCTACAGTGTATTTGACATTTGTCATAACTCACACCTGGCTCAGCTCTGTCATTATATCAACAGATTTTCATGGAAAAAAAAATCATGGCTGTAGAAGCAAAGATTCTGTAGTAAAATAGGAGGATTGTGAGCATTAGGCCATAGGAGTCAAGATGACTGGTGCTGTGCCAGGTTTTAACAAGATCACAAAGCTTGGCGGTTGTTGTTGTTGTTGTTGTTGTTATTGTTGTTATAATTATTATTATTATTATTATTATTATTATTATTATTATTATTATTATTATTATTATTATTATTATTATTATTATTATTATTATATTTTCACTCCCAGGGCCCCAACCAGTTATTTTCTGGGGGAATTTTGAGCTTTACTCTGTGCTTTTCTCTGGTGATTCCCACTTCAAAAAATGGCATTTGGATTGTTTAGCCAATAGAGTTTCAGCACAAAACCAACCAATCAGGGAAAACAAAGCATTAGAAATGGCCTCGGTGGCAGGTGGGATCACTGACACCTTAGAGGGGCTTCTGCTTCCTTGGGAAAGGCTTTGGTTTTGCCTGGAAGAGGAGTGAACAGCTCATGAAGTTGGGAAAGTCTTAGTTCTTGGAAGTGTTTCAGTGGGGTTTTTTTGCATATCTCAGGTAACTTTCTTTCTGTGTATTGGCTTTTTTTTGGTGTGTTTTGTCCTGTGTTTTTTTGATTGTTGTTGTTCCCCCTCAGTTTTTATTGTGCTAGTTGTTGCAATTTGTTGATGGCAGCTGTAGTGTTGCTTTGGAAGTGTGTTACTATGTAGATGTAAGTAGTGGGTTGTGGGAGTGGTGTTGTCACTATTTAAAATACCAGTTTGGTTTGGAGAGACTTGTTAGCCAACTTTATGTACCTGCTGCAGAGCATATAAACGTCTTTAATTCAGATAAACTATAATGATGGGTTTTTTTTTAATCAACAAAAGATAAACTTATTTGTTGTTTTATGTTGCATGTTTTATTTTAAAAATAACTTGATTCTATGGTTAAGCTTTTGGGTGGAAAAACTCTTTTTCTGTCTTTGTATTGTGCTGTGGAGCTTGCTCTGATGTGTACTTCCTAAGTGCAAGAAGACTTGGATAACTTGGTCACCTTCTAGGTGGAAAAGAGCATCTGCATAGCTGAAGAATAATGGCTTTTGTCCTGTTAGGCCCTGGGATGAGAGCAGTGCTGGTGTTGTGGAGCTGTGCCTGGTGAACAAGTCTCTCTCTTGCTTCTCTGTGTTCTGAGAGCTAAATCTGCTGTGCAGGCTGAAAAACTGTGTGCTCATAAATTTGTTGAGCTTGCAAATACTGCTGTGTCTCTGTGGTGAAGGGTTTTGTTTGGATTTTTTTTTCTTTCTGTATGGATTTCTCTTTATTCCAGGGACATAGTTCCTGAGTATCTATTCATTGCAATAAATAAGGCACAGTTTCTAAAACAAACTTACAGAGCCTTCCTTTCTATAACTCTGGATCCTGTGATTATAGAAGAAAGTCCTAGCTGCTAATCAACTTCCACTTCCTTGCTACCTTTTACAGTGAGAGGCATGTGGTTGAACAAGCTTGCTTTTACTTTCAAAATCTTATTAAAGGTGTACTACTTATGAAGCATAGCTTTGTTAACACTGAGTTCAGGCCTTGCAACTAAAATGCCCTTTAAGTTGTGGGGTTTTTTTGTTGTTTTGTTGTTGGTTTTTTTTTCTCCTAGTGTACTGCAGCACTAAACTAAGAGGAGTAGTACTCCAGAGATCTGTGTACCTATTCAGAAGTGCTCTGCAGCAGTTTTCTATTACCATAATAACTTTTTCTACCAGATTTGAAACACTGTATCTTCTTAAGTGTTTGTGTTTGTTTTTCTAACTTAATGTTTCCTGTGGGTCTGTTTACTTGATGCTTAGGTCTGATAACTAGTAGAAAGTCAGCACTTCCTTGGGATGAACTGACCTATTGAGTTAGGTGGTGAAGGGATTTTCAGGGCACTTAATTAAAAAAATTGATTTGGTTACACCTACCACTTAGTCACGTGTGTAGTGACTTTGCTCCAGAGGAATTCTTCTGAAAGTGATTAGTTAAATTGATCCTGATTCTTGGTTGTGTAATTGTGTGACCTTTTGCAAGTGAATTTGCCAGCCATATACAAAGTATCAGAAGCAGTATCTGAGTTGCAATTTATTGTGCTCATAGACGGGCTATTACCATAAGTAGGATGAGGGCTTGAGTAATTGGGCTCTCAACTTCTTAATGTCTTGCTCTTGCACAGAGCTACCATAGGCATAAAATGCCTATCCTTGATTTAAGGACACCTTCTTGTAAAAAATGGACCTAATTATTTTAGAGTGTGATCTGGAGAAGTTCTTTTTGATAGAGAATAGTCTATATAATCTCTGTTTAATTAGCATAATAAGGTTATGAAAAATCTGCTGTTATGCTGTATAGCATTTGGCTGTAACATGAACATTATTATGAGACACTGTTTGGGTGTGACTGTTCTCTGCTTTGTTATGGCATGCCTTCCTAAATCCCTCTACACATAGGGGAAAAAGCAGAGTCTTTCTAATGTTGATTTAAAGGCTGAGCAAAATGACTGGGGATTTATCAAACGGATCAGATGCTGAAAACTGACTTAGTTCAGTGAGGAAGGCAGTGCAGGAGCTGCCCTCCCCCTCTGCTCTCCATTCCCACAAGCATCTCTCCTGTAAACCACCCAGAAAACACTAGTGTCTTCCCTCCAGGCACTAGTGAGGGCTCAGCAAAAGTACAACAGCAAAGTACAGAAATGCCAGATCTCTGATTGGGCTGTAATTCCTAAACGAGCTCAGCTTTGTCAAGACCAGGAGCTTTCCCGAATATGCATGGGGGTGAGGGACAAATAACACAGGGTGAGTGCTGCCTGGCCTCGGGCATCCAGCTGACTGCTCTGGGTTCTCTCATCCTCTCTTTCAGAACGAGAGCATGGGGGACATGACAACAGCAGAGGAGACTGAGCTCAGGGCTGCTTACTGCCACTTGTTTGAATCCAGTATGAAGAGTGAAGCAAGAAGACTAAGGACTTTCTGGCAATGGCCAAGTACCTCACCTGTGTCTGCCCGGGATTTGGTCAAGGCTGGATTTTTCTTTGTGGGTCCAAGAGATGAAGTACAGTGTTTCTGCTGTGGTGGTGTCCTGAAGGACTGGGCACCTGGTGATTGTCCAGTAGCAGAGCACCTGAAGTTCTTTCCTTCCTGTAAATTCATTTGTGGTGAGGATGTTGGGAACCAAGAGATGCTTCCTCTTCAGGAAATCTCTGACACTGTGGATGGGCAGTTCCTCAGTCTTTTGCCAGGGATTGACAGTGAGGAGACAGCCCTGCCCGATGAGCCAGAATACCCAGACATGGTAACGGAGGAGATGAGACTGACTACATTTCAGAACTGGCCACAGTACACTGACATGCATCCTGAGCAGCTGGCCAGAGCAGGATTCTTTTACACTGGTAGGTATTTCAGGGGAATGTTTTTAACTCTTATTTAAGTGAACTCTTGAAGGTGTCACCATGTTTTATTGCTTGTACAAATACCTGCAAGTATGCATAGGGGAGTCAGAAATCACATCCTTCCTTCTGCTTGTACTGTTTCACTTGGTGCTTGTGCAGATTCACTTCTAAACTAACTCCTGATCGGCTGCTGAAAGTCCACTAGGAAGTCAATTCCCTTAGCAGCAGCAGTGTAAAAATTGGCCTGTTTTAAATGGGTGTTTTACTGGCAGAAAAGATCCATTGGGCCTATTACCTGCACTTCTAAAAGGACTTCAGAGACTTACTTGGCATGTCATGTTTTGCATAAACTCTGTCTTGTGCTGGAGCCTTCTCAAAAAAAATACCCAACAAAACAAATCTTCCAAATGAAGTCATCTATTCATTTTGTATTTGCATATCAAACAGGAGACCTGGAAGGAAGTGATTTGCAGGGTCCATAAACTAAATCTCCCTTAACAGAAACAAACCTGTGCATCTTGAATGCCTCATGCTCTCATTGTTGAAATAAAACTGAATGAGCCCTTTCTGCTTATTTAAGGTGAATGACACACACAGGAAAGTCTCTGTAAATAGTTGACTTTCTTGGTTTTAGCTTGAGTTAGAGGAAGTGACTGGTTAGTCACTCTGCTTCTTCAAGATTCTTTCACTCAAACTGTGTAGCCTGAATTTTGCTGCAAATCCAGTTAATAATAAGAATCTTTACCTGTCTACTTGGAGTGCAGTTGCCAGGGCCAAACAGCACATACCTGGATGGGAGAGCATTATAGACATCTTAGCTTATCTGCTGCTTTTGTCTTTTTATTAATTTTTAAGATACAAGAAAGACAAACATGGCCAGGAACACAGAATAAACCATAAAGCAGCATCTGCAGCTAAAATGATGAATGTTTTGTGTTGGTTGTTACTTGTAGAGCAGCTGCTTGAGATCCCAGCAGAGATTTATTTTAGGGACTCAGGCAGCAGCAGCCTGACATGGCACTCCCCTGTTGTCACTTGAGCAGGAGACCCCCAGAACTGAGCTAAACAGCACCTTGACACAGGAGTGTTGGAAGATCTTGTATGTGACCCAAATTGACAGCCTTTACAGACATTGTTTCATTGCCCTTGGGCAGGGCATTTTTAGGCAGTTATTCTTAAATGGGCTTAGCTTTAATTTTCCTCCTTCTGACTTCTGTCAAGAGAAGCACAGCAGCAGGATGGGAAACCTGGAACCATGTTGTACAAATTCTTATGCCCATAAGACAGAAGCTGTGTACACCACCAGGCTGTGCCTGCTGCTGATTATGGCTGATTATAGTTAGGAAACAAAGTATGCTTATAGATATAATTAATTCCAGCTTTACTCTAAATACAGGCAAGTGGGGGTTGAGCTATGGTGCTCGCATGCATGATGCCTGTTAGCTTGTGACCCAGCTCTGGAATCATCTTGACTAGCTGCAGCTCTGGGAGTTCCAACTCTCATCAGGTTCCCTGCCCCTATGCAACTTGCACAGTGTTAGTAAATCATCATGTGCTCAGCTGCTCAGTCTGGATGCCTCTGTTTTGTGCTGACTCTCCTCAGGTTCTCATTTTTGGCTACTAGAGCATACAGGGTTTCAGAAGTCAAATAATTTCCTCATCTTTTTCAGGACAAGGTGATGTAGTGAGGTGTTTTTACTGTGATGGAGGTGTGAGGAATTGGTCATTTGGAGACGATCCTTGGAGGGAACATGCCAAATGGTATCCGGGGTAAGTCTTAGTTGACAAATGTCCCTTGTAGCAAGACCAAAGGTCATGTTGTTCAACTACTACTGTTACTTTGACTTGAGCGATTCTGCACTAATGTATTTAAATCTCTCTGCTTATAGGTGTGAATTTTTACTGCAGTCAAGGGGGAGAGAATTTGTTAGCAGTGTCCAGGATTCCTTTTCTAGCACCACATTATCTCCAGTGAGTGGTGAATATTTTGTGTGTAGTGGATGGGAGTTTTGGGAAAGAGGGAGTTTGAACACGTGCTTCTCTTTTGTGACTCTTCTCTGACATTTTCAGAGAGATTCCTGGGATCAGACTGAAGATACCTTTGCTTTCCAAGGTTAGTGCTACAATTACATGATATTTTGTCTTCCCTTGAAAGTGGTGTAGTCTTACTAATTCTACCCCATCCCAGCTGTTATGCATTCTGTAGACATGGTGTTTCACAGATGTTTTGATATTCTAAGAGCTGTTTCACTTCATTTTTAGGAAATGGGCTCTAGCACAAGAAGCAAAATTGTTTGCTCTTAGAGACATGGAGCTAGTCTGGTTATTCATGTGACATTTGAGTGCTTGCTTTGACTTGTCCCATGCTCTTGATGTTGTCTGTCTGTAGGGTCTTTCAGACTACAGCACTTCAAACATACTTGGTAGCAGACAAGAGAATAGCTAATGAGTCTAGTTGTTCATCAAAGTGTTGATCCTGGGGATCTATTCCCATTCATCAGTTACTTCTGGAAGTTTGAGTGAGTGAGATTTGGCACCCATAACTGTAGAAAACTGTTTTGTCATTCTCTTGAAGAGTCTATCAGATAGGATGAGTTTAAGAAATATAAGCCTTTGAACAGGCTGCCAGCTGAATTTCCTGATTCTGTCTTTACTGATGAATGGTTGAGCTAGATTTTGAAGTAGCAGAGACTTCAATTGGGATGTTCTACTTGATCTTCATGAAAGCAGTTTTGAGACTTCTGTTCTGGGATGTGACTGAGGCCAAACATGGGAGAATTTTGATTAATATTGTAGAATAAACAATCCAAAATTAGTCTCTGGGCTTTTATGAAATTGATTTTGATGACTGTCTTGTGAATTATGATTGGAAGTAAAAACTAAATCTAGATGTTCATCTAGCTATATGGATAGCATGAGGAATGTCCTAGGATATATTAAGGCCATTTAATATAAAATGGCTTCAGAGAGTGGTGTAATTCTTGCCAAAATTCTGCCCTTTTGGTAAAGTGTTTGCTGCTTTACAGGTCCTCTGAGGAGTTGGGAATTGCAGGCCCTTACTTTCTGGGATCAGCTTACCCTAGTGCAGAATGTCCTGCAGGAGGGCTTTGACCCCACCTGGGTAGCTGACCTGGTAGAGAATAGATACATGCTGAATGGGACTTTTTACCTTACTGAGCTTGAACTCGGCTTTGAGCTGCATCTGCCAGACTGGAGAGAGAGCAGCAGTGCAGAGGGCAGCAGAGGTATGCCTGACTGCACACCCACTCTCTGGGTGGGTGTTTAACCTCTTATTCACTTTGTCTTGAGCACTGTTGTCAGCATCTTGTGGGTCTGCCTTCTCTCTTCCTTGCCTGGAATTAAAAGTAATGTACCCAATCCTGCCTTTCTTTGGGAGGCTGAGGAATAAGATTCTGCTTTAAAGAAAGGTGAAAGATCTGTGATTACTGAGGTATCAGCAGCTACATCTGGTTGAAATACACAGTGGTGCAGATATCCTTGATATTTTCTGCTGCCCTTAGACCTGCAGTAGCAGACAGCTGCACCACATGGAGGCTTGTGCACAAATTCCCATCTGATGCAGACAGAAGTAGTTTTCTCAAGCAAGGCTTCTAGAATGGATGAGTACTCCAAGCCTATTTAAAATGGAATCAATTACTTGATCAATAATTTGATAGACATAGTTCTTGTTTGTTTGGATGATATATACTCTCCCTGGCTTGTCTATGTCTGTCTTGTATTACCTGTTTTATGGAGTCTATTTTTTTCAAGTTAAGTTTATTTGAAGATGCAGTTCCACACAGGCTTTCTCTGGTAGCAAGCCTGCTTTCCAAAACTCCTGTCTCCATATCATGATCTGCTATCTCTTTAGCTAAGGCAAAAAACCCCAACAAACAAAAGTGTAATTAAATAGTAGCACAGAGGCAGGAGTGAGCAGCTGATGGCTCCTGATAGATACAGCAGTTTTTCTGAGGAGACAAGATGTGAGCAAGTCTTGGTAAAGAGGTTAGCATATATGGTGACAAAAGCACCACAGAGAACATCAGCTTCACTAGGCTCAGTGTGTGAATTTAACAATGGAGTAAAAAGCTGTTTGACATAAGGCTCCTGAAACCCAGGATACTTCAACTTTTTTAGCAGCACTGTCTGAAGAGGGAGGAAGGGGGCAGCATTTAATGCCATCTTCTTTCCTGATTATACAGATGCTGATCAGAGAGAGACTGAACCATCAAATTCAAGAGAAGAAATGCAATCTGTGGAACAAAAGGAATCAGGTGCACTGGGCTGGCAGTAGTTGTGAAATTGACCCTAGGCATAACTGGGATGGTTTTTTGTAGTAATGGTATTAGTGGTCACTGTATTCTTAATTTTGAAGAGACATGTGCTAGGTTGAATGGTAACTGAACACAGAGACCCTTTTCCAGGAATTAGTTTCACTATGAAGCAGACTTATACCAAAAATTAGTTTCTCAGGTTAATGTACATATTTTAGTAAAATGATGTTAATCTCCTTTCCCTGCTCAGTCCAGTGTGTGTAGATGTGCTGAACTTTGTGTAGATAAGCCAGGATCTGTAATAGCTGTAGTTTTTCTGCTTAAATGAAGCCTGAGAGATCCATTTGCCATCTTCACAGTCTCTGAACAAAATGATGAGCAAGTTGCAGTGTGATTCCTAAAATGACAAGCCTGGCACTCTGGAGCTGTTAAAATACTAAGTTTGAGCTTCTTATTTTTTTCTTGTAAAGATGAGTCTCCGATGAGCACAGAAGAACAGCTCCGACGCCTCCAAGAGGAAAGGATGTGCAAAGTGTGCATGGACAGAGACGTGTCTGTTGTGTTTGTGCCTTGTGGCCACCTGGTTGCTTGTGGAGAATGTGCCCTCAATTTGAGATTGTGTCCTATCTGCAGAGCAGTCATCCGGGGAAGTGTGAGGACATTCATGTCTTGAACCATGTGCCCAAGGGGAAGGAAAAATCTATGCAAGTAATTTATAACAGCAGCAGAAGAAAACAAATAAATAGTTTGATACTGGAGCAATCTTATTTGCAGGGCAGCTTAGCATAAGTGTAAAAACTTCCTGAATGTGCCTCCTATGCACAGTGTTTCTAGTAAGAGTTGCTGCTCTGTGGTACTCTTGCTGATCTTACTGTAGGACTGCTCCAGAAATGCTCTGCTGGTTTCTTTTGTCCTCCAAAAAGAGGCTTCTGTTGACAGAAATTCTTCTTTTCCAAATTCTTGCATTCTCAAATGACTCCCTGCTCTATGTTGAAATCAAGGGTTGTTTTCAGACTGTGTCTGGTTCTTCCTCTCACTTAGCAGCTGTTCAGAGATGATTCTGCTATGTTTGGCTTCCTTCAGTAAGTCCAAGTCAGAATAAGAGTATTTATATCAAATGCATTCTGCTGAGACTAGAACACTCAGCAGCACTAATGTGTGGAGGAAGGGTTTGGCTTTTTCTTGAGCTCTTTGCTGTCTTCCACCCTGCACCTCTCTTTGACTTTTCAACAACCGATGGCAAATTTCAGTAATATTCAAATTTACATAACTAGGTGAATATTCTGGCCTCTTGTGGACTTTCCAACCTCTTTACTCTTGGCTGACCTCCCTAGACAGAAGGTGACAGGCTCATTGATGGTCAGGGTCATAGATGATCTTATGGAAGCTTCTTACAGAGGCTCTTCCTTGGCTGTTGGATACAACCCTACCAGAAGATAACTGTGGAAACTTACCTTTTCAGAACTTCTGTTTGCTGGCTAAACTGATCATTCTTATTTTTAATCAAACATTCTATCATGTAGCAAAAAAATCTTTGTCCATAATGCAGCTTGTTAACTGCAGGAGAAAGGAAGTATGTTTTGTTTTGTTTTTTAAATTAAGTGTTATTTCACATTAAATAAAACATTTGTTTATTAGAGGTGTGAGTATCTGATTCTAGTACAATGCCTTACTGGGAGAGGGAGTGTGGTGGTGTCCCAAGATATTTGAGTGGCAGCAGGCTGTGGATATTTTGAACTTCAGTCCTTTGGTACTACATGGGCATGAGTGAGAGAAGCCACTGATCTTGCCATCCATTAGCTCCTCCGGGTTCAGGTTATCATTTGTTATTTTTGCCTCTGTAAGTAACAGCAAAATACTTAGCTTAAGCAGATGTGTTAATTTGAGAAGGGAAAATGGAACCAGCCCAGCTGGAGTAGTGTTATTTCCTCCTAAGCTTTAGCTTAGTGTGGCTGGAACCTTGCATAAGCATCAACAGGACTACAAGGCTGTGAATATACCGGGTATTTCTGGGGCATCTTATTTAACACTTTGAAAACTGTGACTTTTCCACATCTGAAAGGGTGGAGCTGTTTCTTTTCTTTTCGATGGGAAGAAGACCTTTCAGAAACCAGGTACACGTTGTGTTTTGCTGAGCAGTATCTGGCATGATGCCTATCCCCAACAGAGGGCACTCCCAACCTGGTGATAAGGGAACCCACTGCAGTAAAACCTGCAGCTGCTCCTTACTTCTACAGGACGTTGGAGATGCACACGTGTTGGAGCCCCTGCCCTAACAGAACAGGATCACTGCACGACCTTGTAGTACTTGATGTAGGTCTAGCACAGGAAGATGAAGAAGGGTTATCAGCATGAAGGATGTGAATCATGAATGCTAGTGATAACTGAATGAGGTAACTGTGTGGAACATGATCCTTGGTAGCTTGTCTGATTTTCTTTCTTCTCAGGCTGTTTGTTTGATTTATGTCAGTCATCAATACTATTATAAGCTTCCCTAAATCTTTATTTTACTTCTATTAAAAGATACTTAAGTATCTGTGTTCATCACAATGTAGGCTGGTAGTTACAGAGGTACAAGTTACACTTGTATTTTTTTGTTGTTGATCTTTACTGGTGTGTATCACAATTGAGACAGGCCATTTAGTACACAATTTGATGCTTAGTCTCCTTAGAGTACTTGGCAAGTAGTTTTAATCGGTTTACTTGGTAATGTGGTGTCAAGGCTTGGTCAGTTTGAGATGTACAGTGTTAAAAAAACCTGCACACTTCAAAAAAAAGTTCCTTCTGACTTCATACTGCCATCTAGAAAAATTCCTTCCTGCAACTACTAATGACATGTTTCAGCTGTTCAAAGCTGAAGCTGTGCTTTCTCCACCATCTGTGCTGAATTTTTGTTGCACTCAAACAGGGATGGACAGTATTTCTCTGAGGAGAAGAAATCTTATTAATCCAAAAAGTGTAAAGTCAGTGTTTTCAGAGGAAAAGAGAGATGAATTTCAAAAGCCCCAGATAAATGAAGTCTTCCATGGAACAGTCTTGTTAACTAGAGGATATGTATTCTTCCTGCTCCTTCGGGGAACATCAGGTGGTAAAGTAGGAAAGAGTGTAATCTGGAAATGAACTGAAGAGGAGGTGGAGAAAGTATTAAGTGACTGTGTAAGCACAGAGCTCTGCAGGCTGTTGAAATGGTGTTCATAGCTTGTGTTTCACTCATATTTTAACTTGGTAGTAGGACAGCATTGGCTAATAAGGGATGTAGTTATGCTTTGTCAGGTAGAGCTGTTTTAAAAATGGCTGAGCTTTTTCTTCCTCAAAAGACAGAACTCTTGTCAGATCAGCAACTGGCAGCTGTCTGTTCTGCTCAGCCACAAATTGTGGCTTCCACTGGCTAAAAGGAGAGACATCCAGAGAAGACAATGTTTTTACTTGCAGCTGCACCTCATCATAATTCAGGATCTCAAGTTGCAATGGGTATTTGGAATGGAAATTGCACATCAACAAAAAATGTTGTCTTAGTGCTTTTGGGTTTATAGAAGAGGATTTTGCTGCTAGTTTTTTGCTTTAGAATGGGACAAAGAAAGGTGCATCATTCTGCCATTGACTTAGCACTTAGTGTTTTTATTTCTTTTAATTCTTCCCTCACAGTTCCCTTCCCTAGCATGGCTTCTGGCTTGAGTCTTCTGAAAGAATTATTCAGAAATGCCAATTAATGTCAACCAGATCAGGCAAGACAAAACAATTAAAATAACACTTGGAAGGTACCAGCCAAAGAACTCCATGGATGACAAGTGCTCCTTCTCTGCTTGACACAATGTGCTGGGAGAAGTAGCTAACAAAACTGACAGTTGTTTGTTGTTGTTTGTTTTTTTTTTTATTAATTGCTGCAGCTCATTAATGCAACTTAATTACACTTATATTCCCCCTTTCCTTCATCCCATTCCCTTCCCTTAAAATTAACTTGTCACAAAACCCCCCTTCCATCAGAATGTTGCCAGGCTTGTGCCTGGAATAAGCTCAGTGAAGCAGACAGGCACAAAACCATCAGTAGGTTGTGAAGAACTAGGCGTTTTCCAGTGTCCTGGATCAGGTTTCAGCTGTATATATGACTACTGGTGTAAAGTTAATGTAAATGGGCAAATCCAGAGTAAGCTACAGCTATTCTGGGAATGGCTTGGCATGTTGAAATGGGGCTAAACTCTGTGCTGAGTGAAGATTTGGTACTTGTACTAGTCTGTAGCCACTCAGCATTGCAGGATTGAGTCACAGAACATTGAAATCCAGGACAAATGCCTATTGCTAAGGCTCTGATTGCCTAAAGAGAACACAATGAGGAAGGAAGTCCTGGATGGGCAGGGGGAAGTAGGGAAGAGCTCTCATCTATAACTTAAAAAGAAAAAAAAAAAAGCCTAGATAACTGAAATGTAAATAGCCCCCACCTAGTTCTACACAGGTAGGGAGGAGATGAAGTTGTGTTAGGGGATTTAGGCCCTTCAGAACAAGGGAAAGGAGAAGGAAAAAAAAAATAACTACTACAAAAGGTCTGAAATGTCCCAGGGTGTTATGCAATGCTTCCTTCTTTACAGATCCATGGCACAAGGAAGCAGCTCTGACTTCAACTGTATCTCTTGAGAGAGGCTCTTGGTGAACTTGTTCTGCCTGAGGTCTTCAGGCCTGTGCTGTTTATTGGCTGGTACCACCAGGCTACAGTAGGAATGGTTCATCAGGGCACTTGGAGAATTAAAAACCAGCCACATGACCATCCTTCAATGTACATTCATTGCATTTGAGAAGAAGACAAGGAACAAAAAGTGGAATGGAGTTTACCATCCTGCATTTCCTCTGCCAAAGATCGAGGCCACAGGGGATTTTTTCCTGCAGCACCGTTGAAGGTGGAGTGCAAGGTTTATCCATCCTCTGGCTCCTTTTTATTTATGCAGGCCTGTAGAGAGGGGGGAAAAAAGAGAAGACATTAGTGTGGAGCAGGTACTGAGGTACTTAAGAGAACAAAAATTGTGTGGAAATAATGAGAGCAAAATGGTTGTGGTTTTTCCCTGTTTTGGTTTTTAAAATGATTGACTACAGATGAAGAACAGGATTGAGAACTCAGAGGTGATGTGGTTAAGTAGTCTTCAAGTCTGGAAAGAATGTTATGCACGTACCAGACCTGAATAGTCTGTAGTTAGACTAAGGAGTAGGTACAAGCCAAAGTGTTAGATCTACATATCTTCAGCACTTGGAGCTGCAAAAAAACCCTTTAGTTAGGAATTTTAAAAGCTAGGGGTCATCTCTAAAGTAGCTTCTTGAAATTGCAGTGATGTTCTTCTTGAGTAGACACAGCAGTATAAGCAGATCTACTTTTGTAGCCAGCAGTAAAAATGAGTGAATCTTTTCAGCTGAAACATCACCTCTTAAATATGTGGCTTCAGGCTGATCAAAACAGTTTGCAAATTCCTGTTGGTATTCAGCAAATTGTTTGGGAAAAAGTCTACCTAGAAAGAAAAGCAGAAACATTTTGGGTTTTTTGTTGTTTTTCTTTCATCAAAATGAAATGGGCTTTTTTTCCTGTTCAAGTACACATTTCCTTTGAGATATTCTAGTCATCAACCAGAGTTTGAAACAAGTGGGGGAAGGCAATACTAAATGAGCTTAGTTTCCTTCCTCCTTTCCCCAGTGTTTCAATCTGTATTGATTGGGTTTTTTTAACTGAAGATTGTTATCTGTGTACTTGTACCAGTCAGTTGAGCTAATGAAGAACCTGCTTTCAACCTACAAGTGGATGACTGCTCCATGAGATCTAGTCCTTTACAGCTGCATGCTCACAGCTGCCTCATGCCTATGGCCAGCAGACAGCCTGCCCCACAAAAGAATATATTAGGGGCATTAAAGTGAGCAATCACCAACTGGAGCCTTGGATAATTCCATTAACCAATACCTCCTTTTGCTGCCCTGTCAATGTTGAAGTCTATCATCTGATAAAAGTCAACCTTATTTTACTCTGTGGCCCTTTCCATGGGTAGATCTGAGGAAAACAGTCAGTGAAATCTGGCTACAAACTAAAATAAAATTAAAGCTCTTCAGCCATAAAGGTAATGTAGTGCTTGGTGCTGGACCAGAGTGAGTGATTTGGATCTCTTTTACTTAAGCTTGTGACTTTAAACAGGAACTGTCACAACCCACTACCCTGGTGTCAATGGAATGTAGAACAGAAGCAGTCATGGAACCTGAAATAAAAAAACCCTATTTATAGAATTTCATTGTTACTGTGTGAGTGTTGGAGGTGCTAATTAAGATGAAGCACATTTAAATCCTGCCTTTGTAAGCAGCAGTATGAAACTGGTTGACTATTTTTTTTGTTCTTGTTTTAGCTTTTTTTAAAAAAGAAAAATAATACCTGGCTGTTGATAACTAGTGAGGTTTTTCTCTAAGTGGAGACTTGCAGGTGTTGTCCAGGAGATCAGTAGATTACCATGATTAAGCTGGGAAATAACTGGATTGTGATCTGGAAGTACCTATTATCACCAATAGGTTGAGATGTTTTTTACCTCCTAGTAGGAGGCAAAGGTACTTAAGATTTTTCAGTGCAGTGAAAGGAAGCTGAAGGCCAGAAAGGGGAATGTACATTTTGAGCACTGAATTTAGCAGCTGAAAACTACTGAAGTAGGCTGCCAAGGTATGCAGCAGTCTTAATATCTTTGAACCATGATTGCATATTTAAGTTGTCTAACTCATGGGCTGTGTACTTGATCTAGAGGTTACAGGGGTTGCTCATCAGTTAAGCTATGCTCATCAGCCAGTGGATTGTTCTGTGGGTCCTTCAGATATATGAAAATTCAGGAGTTTTGAGAGTTGAAGAAAAACTAGGGAAAAATGCAAACCAGGACAAGGGAAAGGGCACATTAGAAAAAAGTGTGATCTCATCAGGAAAGGCAAGATAACACCTGAGTGAATAGGATAATTCTATTAGGGAATGAAGGAAAGTAATCCTGTTAAAGTTGTGGCAACTGGACAAAGGCATTATCAGCAGAGCAGCTGACTGCTGTCAGTGGGGTGACACACTCCTAAAATGAAAGTTTATGGTTACAATGAGGTTCAAGTCAGTAGTTATAGAACAGATTTGATTCCATTCGGCATTTCCTTCAACAAAAACTCTGGCATTGTTAGGAACAAAGGTTTTGTTCCTTCTCTCACTACCATTCATATATGTGGAGGAAAGGCTGAAATAAATAGGAATTGCTATTTGGTGACTGCTGTAAAATGCAGAGGGTCAGCTTATCTACTGCTCAGCAGCTGTTTTCACCTGTTAGCTTCTGCCAGCACAAGATCTTATTTTTCTGGCTATCAATAGGTAAGTGATGGTCTCAATAATAAGACTGGAAAACCACAACATGATTTTTGTACTTCATTAGTAGTTTATCATCTCACTAAGACCCTCATAAGGAAGTTTTATGTTGCTGGCTTCTGCTCATGTTACAATCTCCCCATATAGAAAGCTTCATTTATCACTACTAGCTTCTTTCACAGACAGAACTTGCCATTTTAAAAACAATGCAGCCCAAACCCCATACTGTAAAGGTGTGATGTTTCTTCAGCATGCTGCTGCATCAAGCTGGTAAATCAGGGGGCTGCTGAAAGCTCCAGAGCTGCTGCAGACTATGGAAAATTCCATCCCACCATGACAAAATGAGAGGGAAATCAATATTTAATCTTCTGTAGCATCCCTTCTAATAGTGCTGTAGAACCCCTAAAGTTACAGGGAAATTAATGGCTTTGCAAAAATTGCTTGATCTCCTGGTCTTGTGATGCAGTAACCAAGTAGGCAGTAAGTCCATACTACATTAGAGGGGCACATCTACAAATCCATTTGGGGGTGGTTTTTCTTCCCTCAGCCCCACATTTCTCCTCCATCCTCGCATCCTTCTTTTTGGCATGACTTTATGGTAACCTTACTCCTAAAAATCAACCTCCCTTAGCAGCTCCGTTAAAAAATTTCTGCATGTTGAAATGCCTTCTTGCAGTTTGACTTAAAGAGTATAAGAACTTCAGATCTTATTGCTGCTTTAA
Organism: Apus apus; assembly: GCF_020740795.1. NCBI lineage: Eukaryota > Metazoa > Chordata > Aves > Apodiformes > Apodidae > Apus > Apus apus. The sequence goes on from NC_067296.1 coordinate 13,341,169, forward strand.
GCAGCAGATAATACTGGCCTTTATGGTTGAGAATCTCATTAAGAACCAGCTTTTAAGTGGACTGAAAGTGTCATCTTGTGCCTTCAGCAATGGGGAGGGATTAGAAGAAGGCAGAAGCTGGAACTCAACAATGAGACTTTATTAGTTGTATGGGAGGAGCTGCTGTGGACATCTCCCCTTCCTGCTCCCTGCTCTCAGCTGAACTCTTGAGATGCTCTACACCTAGAAGCCATTATTCTTGAAGCAAAAGAACAAAATAAAAAAGAAATCTGATGCCTGGTTTAATATAATTCACTGGAGTGTCAGCCTTGTACCCTACAGGTTCCCTAGAAGTACAAGCAGATACAGGGAGACACAAGACAGAGTCAAATTTTGTGGTGTGACCATGAGGAGATTATTGGAGGATGACAGACAGGGCCAGGGATTAAAACTGCATTGATGTACAGGTAGAGTTCAGTTATGACTGTCTGGCCACAGCTAAAATATGGCTTAAACATCTAGAGGCTGCATAAGTTTTACCCCAGTAGATCTCTGTCACTGAGGCTCTGCATGACAGACCACAGTTTAGCCCTGAACTTGAGACTCACATGCTGCTATTGCTATGGCTTACTGTCAGCATCCACAGAGGCTGACCCTCCCTTCCTCACAGGTCCCACCTTTACCTCCCTGGGCACCATTTGCTGCTGAAAAGCTTCTATTTGCTTTCCTCAAGGAAAAGGCACCCAGTAGTTTGTTTGCAATAACATCTTACAGCTGGCCCCACTGCTTCCTATCAAACAGCAATGCCAGAAGCCAAGAATGGCAACCCCAGCTTCACCCTGGCAACCTGGGGATAAGTGGAAGCATTTTCACCCCTCCTGGTGTCCAATTGTTAATTCCTTCCACACTTGAAAAGCCTGCTGAAGAAATCAACCTGCACAGAGGAAATAAACCCAAACCTGTGACACCCTTGAGCCATCAAACTAAGAGGCAAGCATAGCCTCTTAGCACAGGAGATGATACTTACAGGTATGTCTGCTTGAACAAAAGGTTGGTGGGTTTTTCATTGACATGGTAGAGAGGAAATGGATCAAATCCACCAATGAAATCAACTGAAAAAAAATCAAAACTCAAATAAATAAACAAACATGGCCAGAAAATTGAAAGGAAATGAGAGAGCTGGTGCATGTCATGACATAACACAAATCAGTGAGAGAACAGAAAAATGGTTTTTCAGGTATGGATTGCCTGGTGGAAATCTCTGCCTATATAGACCTCTTTTCCAGGATCTCCTGGAGTGGGTAAGGGTGCCAAGGTGAAGATTCAGCTAGCACAAGACTTAAAGCAGAGAAGACTCCAGAAAACAAGAGGCCTCCCTTAGCCTCCTTGGATGTTGCACCGTGCTGTGACTTCACATGAGAATTGAGCTGCCAAAGCCAGAGCCTTTCAGTGATGTGATGAAAGAAGGAAGCTGGGAATAGCTCCTGAGAGAGTGCCAGTGGAGCAGTTGGCAGAACAGCAGCCCCCATGCAGGCTATATAGTGCCTGCCCCACTTGTCTTTCCTGCAAAACAGACAACAGCAGCTTTGGGAAACTGCAAATACCTCACTATCCTCAGCTCTGATATTTTTCACATCCCTGCTGCCAACTCAGTTGCTTTTAATTGTATACAAATAGGAACAATGCTTCCCTTCTCCAGTATTCACACAAGAGCAACATAACCGAACAAGGAAAGTTTTAAGTGACAATTCCCTTAGTAACCACAGGAGAATTTTCCAAGTCTCTCTTAGTTCCCCTGAAATTAGGCCAAGTCCATATTACTGCGCTGGCCAGCAGAGCCAGGTCAGCAGGGGTATGATGTGCTGAGATTTGTGGCTGACCTAGTAGGCTTTGCCAAAACCTTTAAAATAGATTCACCTAAGACCACTTCTTGGTGCCAAGTTAGTGCATTTTGCTTGAAAGTGTAAAAGCTATCCAGTCCAAATGCCATTTTAAAATAACTGGAGAGGCTTATTAACTGTATAAATGCCTGTTTATTTTTCTTTCCTGAAGGTGGCACTATTATTTTAAATTTTAGCTAAAGCATTTCAGTACATTTTAGTGAACAAACAATAGAAAAAAATATTTACTAACTATATTGGAAGTGGAAAAAAACCAACTCCTTTGAAAATATATTTAGGAACACAAAACCAACATATTCTCTAAAATTCCATCTTGTTGGTGCTGTGATTTTGGAACAAGTGTCAGTTACTGATAATAATCTGTAGAGGTTCTAAGTTAATTGGGGGGATAATTCCCAGTGGTTCCAGTGAGACTAAACCTTTTCTCAGCCACTTATGAAAATTATTGAGCATTTCAAAATCAAGAGAGTCTGCAGTTTGAAAAAGCAGATACAATATTAACTTAGTTGTAGAATGTCTAAGTTTAGGAAACCTTAAAGAACTGCAATTTTCATTAACTGGTTAGCATCTTACAGAAATCCTATCATCTGAGCACCCAAACATGGAAGCACCCCAAATCCAAGCCACTTAAAAAAATCTTGACTGTGCTTTGTTGCTGCAATATATTACAGCACATGAGCACATCTAAAATATTCTTGCCCACAATTCAGCATTAGAAGATCCCTACTGCTGTGTTTTCTCATGAAAATCACGTTAGCATGAGCTTCCTGATTAATGTGCCTCAGCACTTATAATTACTCCATGCTGCATATCAAAGCAACATTTAAAGGAAACCACAAGTGGAAGAGAAAATGAAAACGTGGCTCAAATTTGTTTGGGTCACTGGAAGAATCTACCACTGAGAGTGTGAAATATTGATGGTTTGTCATTGTTAATTATTCAAGCTGGTATTTTAACTCCAAGCTGGGAAACTGAGGGGGAAAATGACTTTGTTAGTGGAAAAAAACCCACAAGAGTAATCTGAAATTTACAGCTGTGTTTTTAGATAATGCTGCTTCCATGGGGTCGTCTCTCCTAACAGATCCCAACTATAAAAATGAGCTCTGTCAAGTTACTACTTTACAACATTCAAAACAGGCTCAGTACTCAAGTTATTTAGCTAATAGAAGACTCCTAAAGAAGACTAATTTAAAAAATAGTACTTCCAATGTATCACTTGGGCTAAGTGCCCTGCAAAGCTCTAAACAAGTGATCGATAAAGTCAGTAGAATGAGTTCAGCTAGACAGAAAGCAACAGAAAAACATGAGGACAAGCCAGATGAGATGCATTGCTTATCTCACTCCTATGAAATAAACATTCTTCATGTACTTTCAAATATTCCATTGAAAGCTGTTTGGGTTTTTTTTCCAGCTAAAATCTATGCCAGCTGCTCTTTTAAACAACAAAGCTACTTGTACAAACCTAATGAACGTATGAAGGAATTGATACTTGGATTTAAAGCCTTTGGATCAGATCCTTACCTTAAGAAAACTGGCCCAGACCCATTGATTTCAGTAAGACTTGACCGATTCAAACACACTGAGAATTCACACACAGAAAGGCCATGTATTGCCAAAAAAAATCAGACTTCATATTTATATGAACCATGTGCATCTGTTGTTTTGCTTGCAAAATTGTTGCTCTCAAAGGGAGTTTTAGAAGGGTAAAGAATCCAAGAGCAGGTTATAGATATCTGGAGAGATCCCACAGACCCAGCCGCCCATGTGATTCCTCTGAGTCTTTGCTCTTCTCTGGCACATGTCGTGACACTGAAGATATTTGTACACTGAACACGAAGGAGTCAGCTCCTTCCTCCTTCTTGGAATTCAGATATAGCACTTCCTCTGCTTTTAAATGAAGTGGTCAGGTTGGTTCTTTGCAGGAAATCTCATGCTCTGCCTCATCCTCAGCTTGTGGCATATGATACTCAGCAGGTTGGCTGTGTTCTTTGTTGTGGGTACTCCTAGCTACAATGGTAACAGTTCAGTGGCATTAAGCTAGGTAAGCCTGAGAGCAGAAGCAGCTGCCCAGCTTCTCTAAAGCCTGGCCTGAGTGAGCAGCCAGCATCAAGCTTTTTGGGGCTGGAAGAGTAGCAGAATTACAGCATCTAACAGATGGTGGCATAGGGAAAAAACCTCACAGTAAAAGCAGCTGATCCTCGAAAGGCAGGTAGTACCATATCACACAGATAGAGAGATGGAAAGAAGTCTGACGGCAACTCAGCCCTGATAGACAAACATCTGAGAGAGAAATTAAATTCAGTTAAATCTTTGCCAAGGGATCTGTTGATCAATACTTACAGCTGTCTTCTTCTTCTGTAAAAACACTAACAACGTAACAGGCGTAGACAAAGCCCACCAGCTGGAAAATAAAGAGTAAAGACTTTTAGCATCAAATTTGCAACACTGGTGAAAACCCACTTCGCATGACTTCAACAGCCAACAGTTACTGTCACCCTGGCAGCATTACTGGAATGGTGGGGCCAAGACATGTGTGCTGTAAGGTACAGAGTGCAGGTGGAGGTTATGGGAAGACCCTGCTGGGACCATACTCAAAGGCCCAAACAAAAAACTTGCAAGACCAATCCTGAGGTTCAGAGGAGCAGCCTGGGGTTGTCAGAACAATTGGCAAGACCATGGACTCACTTTTTTGACATTGAAACTACTGTGCTAAATTCACTCTCTGTAAGAAGTGGTGAGGATGCAGGAGAGTGCCCTGCACAGCATTCTAGACAGACAGCCATGAACACACAGGGGTAGGGTTTACCAACAGAGGTCCAGGGACGAGAACTCATCAGCTCTGTATTCCTGTCATAAGGGGTGTGCAAAGGAAGAGAAATTACTTCAGGGCAGGAACTACCAACCAGATATGAGTAGTTTTTATGCAGATGAAGTAGAAACTCAGTTAACCATAAAAGTGGTGATGTGCTGGCTGCAGTGTTCTGAGACAGTGAAACCTTTAGTAAACTAGGCTTGAAGATCAACAAATAGTTGAAAAGAAATTCCAGTCCTACTGTATCTCTAAAATTTCTAAGGTTCTTTCTATCTTTGGAGAATAAACACTTCTGTGTGGGCTAATCAGGTGTTGGTCCTGCAAAGCAAATGGGCCAGACATGGTGAGAAACACACAAGATGACAGCAATGGGCTCCATTCATGAATTGCATAGGTTAGCAGTAAAGTGCCACCTCCTGGGAACCGGATAGAGCAGGGAAGGAGCAGTGAAACAATGGGGTGCCTTTCAGATAACAGCATGGTGTGGTCCTCACATCAACACATCACTCAGAGCTGTCTTTAGAGCAGAAAACCAGTGTGAACATAAAAAATCAATTTAAAACATCTCGGTGGGCCTGTCCTTAGCTGGTAGCTAAGCATCAGAACTGGCTCATTCAGCTTCAGCAGCAAGTTGTTGCTCATTCTCAACAGAGAAACAAACTTCTGGTTCTATGGGAGTTAAGCATTCTAGATCCAGCAAGGTTTTATTCTGCTTTTCCTTCTTCCTGTTAATCAAATATCCTCTCTATCCTTCATTTTACATCTTCACATAACACCCCACTTAGTGAGATCTTGGTTGACAGTAACTGTATTAGTAAAGTTATTGTGAGACATAATTGTTTTCCACTGTGAATTCAATTCTTTTGATCAAGAGCTGGAGAGTAACACGCAGTGACTCACTCCAAGGGAAGACAGAATGATGCATGGGAGGGCTTGAAAAGTAGAGTCCATTCATTTTTAATAGGACAGAAAAATACATCACACCAGAAAACAAAAGGCAAGATAATGAGATTTCTACTGGGGAGTTATAAGGCATTTGTAATTTCAACAGCTCCTCCTGCCAAAAATAAAAACACCTTGTTAGAAGGAAATGGAATGTTTTTGTAGCTTCACTAAACCTTGCATTTCCTTTACAATTTTCTAGAATAATCTCCAAGACAAGCCAGCTCTGCCCCTTCCTCTTGGGTGAGCCTGATGGAAGCATGGCCAGTACCTCAGAGTAGCAGAGGTAGCTCTGTGGACTCCCTCATTCCCCTGCTGGGCATTTTTGAGACCAGGGCTGCTTGGTACTAGGTTTCAATGCGCTACAAAGGACTTCATGCCAGGGAGAAGACAGAAAAATAAAATAAAACAAAATAGTAATAATAATACAAAATCCTTCTGGGCTTTTCCAGCCAAAATGATTCCACCTAAGGTAACCACAAAGCCACATGCAGTGCCCAATCTCATTTTACCTGCTGACTTTTAGAATGGCCTCTGAGCAGAACCGTCGCTTTTTAAAGGCAGACGAAAAACCAACAACCAGAAAACACAGACTCACGCGCACAAAACCTCCCCCCCAAAAAAATCAGAATAACCAGAGGTGTCTTCTCTTGCTTGCAGTGCCAACAGAGAACCTGGGCAGCTGTTTCGTGCCTGGGAAGGCCGCGGGGGCCGGGGCCGCGGGGCAGGAGCTGGCCGTGGTGCTGACGCGGCCCCCGCCGCTGCGCCCGCCTAGAGCCTGGGCTGCCCGACCAGCGCCGGGCGCTCCTCATCCTTCCAGCATGAAGACCCAGCTTTTTACACTTTATAGGATATAAGGTCAAACCATGCTATTTACAAACAGACAGCAAGCCAAGCAGGAAGATGCATCTTGAATGTGTCCTGATTCTAAGGGAACTCTAGGAAGATTTTATCTTTCCCCAGATCATGCCTCAGAATAGGAACTTTGCATAAACAGCCATGCAAAGTGACAGCCCTGAATCCACTCAATGTTATGCTCTGTAACATATACACACAAACCTTATGTGATACCTGTGTCAGGGAGCTGATAATATTAACAATGAAAGTGACTTATCTGCCCAACTTGGGCAGAATGCATGAAAGATTATCAGCTATACTGTCATGGGGAACCTGTTAAAGCTCTGAAAATTCTTCATGATTCAGAAGCACAAAGCAAGTACTAAGATTGACTTGGGAAGTTCATTTTGCACAGAAATTAATGCCTCATAACACTCAACTATCACTCCTTTCACTCCATACATTTTTCTGTTTATGACTAGGGTGACCTTTTGCATTCAGAAAAGCAAACCAAGCAGCCCAAAGCTAGTGAGTTAAGTGAACTCCCTCAAATCTCTAATTCTAGCTCCAGTGGAATGGAGGGTTTTCTTTATTTCTTGAGTCTCCTGTCTTTGTTTAAAAATTATCTGTTTAGTGTTAAAAGTTTACTTTTAATTGACCCTATAATCCATTCCTTCTTTACATGAGCTTCATGAATAAAAAGAAATTGTTTATTTAATGGCACATTTTATTCAAAGACATTTTTCTAGGCTTGTGACCTGGTCAGAACACGGTAGTTTTGGTGGCAAGGAGGGAAGAGAGATACAACATGAACATGAATTGCACTTCTCTATGGGCTGACCTGAGTTATAATTAAATATATCAGCTCAGGGATGAAATGAACTCCTGGGACTTCCAGTGTCTCACCTTCTGTGTGATTATGAATAAAATACAGCTACAGAGAAAAAATGCTGCTCCTATTACCCAGTCCTTTTTACTGGAAGAGGCTGCTAGAATGTGGGAGACACCAGCAGTTCCTTTCTCACTCTGTCCTTGATGAAGAGGTAGCAAGCTCCCAAATACCACCAGGTTTAGCAGCAATTAATATAGAACAGACAACTTCAAGGAGGCCAAGAATTTGAAAGTAACTTCACTCTTGCTCAGAGTGTCATCTCGACTGCTGAACTCAATACAAAAGAGGAGTTTAAGCTCTAATATCCCAGGGAAATAGCAATAATTCTTAGATGTTCACAAATTATGTAGGGAAGGTGGAAGAGGGGAGAAACATCTGTGATGTAAAATGACACTAAGCTATTGCTCTAATTCCCTGAAGAATGTTCTTGGGCTTTAGCTTTTGCTGCTGCTTCTCCAATTGATCTGCATGTTCAGTACCAGGTTCCTCCAGGCTGCACGAGTCCAATTAAGATTTTTATTAGGAACACATGTCATGGGCAGGTGTGTTCAGTGAGCCTGTCAGACAGGCTGGGAATGCACACGCTGCCCAACAAAAGAGGCTGGAGCTGGGATGTCCCAGGCATTCTGCCGGCAAATGAAATGAGCAGAAAGTACAGGAAGAGACAAGTGTGCCCAAAGGGAATGAAGAGAACATAAATCTGTACATCCCTCTACCCCTCAGTCATCTGCAGTTAACTTTTTAATAGTGAGCTGAGAAGTGTTCATAAAACAGCAGCACTGAACTAAAGTGCTGGAGCCAGAAAGACTGAATTACAGCAAGATCCACAGAAAGAGACCAGCTGGCTGCTAGTGTGCAAAACACATGAAGGATGGGAAGACAAATTTTAGGAGATGTTACTGTTGCTGATGTAAAATCTGAGCTTTCATCTACATCTGTCCTAGTGAAGATTCTGGGCTCTTCAACTCTTCTATCAATAGAAAAACTTTCCGTTGTTTTTTCCACCACAGAGACCATGTTCTGAGTCTCCTCCTCCAGGGCAGATGTACTGTAGGTTTCACTTCTAATCAGAGCTAACAAAGTGTATATGCTCTCATCGGTGTGAGAGGGGGGAAATGGTGTCTCTACAAGCAAGCAAAAAGCCAGCTTTTGAAAGAGCTTTTGTGACCAGATAGCCAAAAAGAAACTATCAAAATCCTTTGATTCCTCCACCTTCTTCACACTTCAGATGCAATTATGACCACTGAAAATTTAGCTCCTGCCAACCGCAAAGCCCGTCCTGCGCATTGCTTCTCACATAACATCTGCTGTCAAGGCTTGCATTGCTGCCTTCCTGGGACCCTTCCAACCTGTCAGTCTGGGTGAAACCAGCAGCCAGCCAGGCAGGCAGGCAGGCAGTGAGCTCTCTTGGTTGGGAAGACATTTCCAATTTCCATCCCATTCGATGCAGCTTCAGGAAAAGCCTAACCCTCCCCACTCTCAGAACTACCATATGGACAGCCCAGAGCTATGCCAGGTATTTCAAAACTAGAAATTAGTCCTCTCCCTGCAAGATGAATCCTTGCTAAGATAAAAACAAAGCCAATTTATTTTCCTCACAAACTAGTTGCTGTTGCATTTCCTAATTGGGTTGGTAGGATTGGTTTTATGGAGACACCTCTATAACAATACAGCCTAAGATGTTACAAAAGCCTTTTTCCTCCAATGTGTTCTGTGCTAAAGCACTGAGAAAAATTTTCATATTGGTCCCTGCAGCTACTTGTATCATGCCTGGTGATGGATATGCCCAAATTTGATTGCATTCCAGATTAAAGGAGTTGTTTTTGCCTTCGAGGAGTACAGACAAGCTCTCAGCAAAAGCAGACCGAGACCTTATGTGTCTTCAAATGTATGCCCAGGAGCAGGATGATATAGTCAGCAGGAGTCAAGATGACAGCCAACACTCTGCTCACCAGATGGGCTCAGGTTTGCTTTCTGTCTCCTTTGGCATGCAAGATTGAATTCAGTGAGCCTTACCCCAAGCACACAATTCAGTGCACTGCAGTTCCTCAGCAGTCTCAAGGAACTGGTATTTCCAGAAAACAAACAAAATGTCCACAGCTGGGTACTGCAGAGTTAATGAACATGGATTTCACACTAGCATGTCTGGAATAAATAAAAAAACCCAAAAAATCCCCAAACCTATAACCTCCCACCCCACAACTGCTAAAAAACCATTAGGCAAAGCAAAAAAATACACCAACCTAGAGAAAAAACAATTTTGCCTGTCCCTTGACCTTCTTAACAGAGAACTGACTATTCCAGTCTCAAATGTGTGGCAGACAAGGGAGGAAGTAGGTCACGTCCCTTGCTGCATCCCTGAGCCTTCAAGTTCCTAGTGATGTTTTTTTGTACTATTGATCTGGTTGCCCTGCCTGTCTGCAGCACAGAACCTGCCACCCACTCTGGGAAGGATGGCAGCCTGTAATAAAATCTGCCTTAAAATGAGATAAAGAGAAGAGATAAAGATACTGGCAGGGATCAAAAAGTTTGACCCTCAGAGACTAAAAAGGGAGAGAAGTGGCCGACTGTTTTCAGGCAAGGCCTGAGTGAGGAAGTGAAGAGGCTTTCTTTCTGCCTCACCTCAGCAAAGCAGAGAGGAAAAGCTCTGTTTATCCCACTGCATGACAAAATTATATGAACGTTTCAGAGCTGGCAAGAGTTACAGGCCTGGGGCTTCAATACTCTATTACAGGACAAGCAGAAGTATAGTTCACTCTGCAGATCTCAGCCCATATGGCTTTCTTGCATGTCAGTATTTTAGCCTCATTTCTAGGGTTTAGGATTCAAAAATCCACTGCAATTTCAATCTTGGGGAGACAGAGAGAGAAAATACTTGCATAAATCCTATTTTGTCTGATAGTTCCCTCCTCTGTCTCCCCTTCTGGTCCACTGTTGTATTTTGCAGATGCACAGAGAATATTGTCATGTACCTCTGGGAAGAAACAAAGGAGAAAACACTCCCAGAGGCACAGACTCCTCCATATTGGTGGGAATACTTAGCTCAGGACCACGTGCCCAAGCTACCAATCTGCTGTAAAACGAAGGTCCATTCCAAACAAACTCAGGACCATTTGTTGGCTGAGCCTCTAGCCTGGGGTACAGGGGCCAGTGACAGCTCAAGCCTTTGGGAAGGATCCTAACAGGGACAAACTTTAAATGTCTGGGATGTTCTGACTTCAAAGTCTATCAATTGTTTCACCAAACTCCGGGACAGCACCAGCTTAGCAGCATCAATCCTGTTCCAGCTAATGGCCCTTTATAAAAAAAAAAACAACAGGCTCCATCCTTCTAGATACATAGGTTTGCCTCTCTCATACACATGCATAAAAGCAACTCTGACAGTTTAATGCAGATCATTTTCCCTGACAGAGAAGTAACCAAATATTAACAGCCAGCACACGTGCCAGGGAGTCCATCCAACTCAGGAAACAGGAGCTTCTCCATCTGCCTCCTTCTCGTGACAAGGCAAGAAAGGGTCAGAGTCTTCCACCCCTCCCTGCAGTTCACTGGGTCACACAGATCATCCCAGCTAATAGGAAATGCAGGATCAAGACAGTGGAAAGTTATACCAAAAACGTGCAGAGCAGTACTTGGCAGTCCAGAAACTTGGATTTTCCCCTATTTATTATCCTTTACCTTCTAATCAGGGCAAGTTACCCTTCTTTTTTAAGCCAGAACTGAAAGCTGCAATGAGATCATTTCGCAAGTCCACATCGGTTTGTACTTAAAGCCATTAACAACACAGTAACAAACCAAAGCAGATTAGAAAGACACGGGCTGCTAACTCCAATGCAGCTACAGAATGCAAGACTGCCCACCAAGCAAGGGGGACAACAGGCATTTTGTTTCAGTTAATTTTAGACAAGTGAGAAACAATTCATTAACAGTGAACATGAAGGACATCGAATTACTGCAGAGTACTTTAAAAAGCCTGTGGAAGACACCAATAAAGAAGAGTTGCTGAAAACATTTAATGAATGTATCTTGGGTGTCAGCAGAAAGAAAATACACTTTTTACTTCCTTAAAGTTTCTTTCATGTTCTGGAGATAAGTATCTTCTCCTTTTATTTCTTCACAGCAAATGTGCATAGATGTACTCCACCACTCATCACTAACTCATGTGGTATAAGAGAAATGCATCTTCAGAGGGATCTCTGTCCTTGTCAAAACAGGGTTTTCCACACCCCAGCAGGGATACAGAATGATTTGTTATGTGGTTCCATGTAATCACAGAATCATAGAATTCCAGGTTGGAAGGGACCTCAAGGATTATCTGGTCCAACCTTTCTAAGTACTATTACAGCTTATATGAGATGGTTCAGCTCCCTGTCAAGCTGAGACTTAAAAGTGTCCTATGTGGGGGAATCCACCACTTCTCTTGGGAGACTTTTGACTGTCCTCATGGGGAAAAATTTACCTCCTGTGTCCAATTGGAATCTCCCCAGGAGCAACTTGTGCCCATCACCCCTTGTCTTTTCCATGTGACTCCTTGTAAATAGGGAGTCTCCATCTTCTTGGCAGCCACCCTTGAAGTACTAGAACACGGTGATAAGGTCTCGCCTAAGACTTCTTTTCTCAAGGCTGAACAAACCCAGTTTTCTCAACCTCTCCTCATATGGCAGGTCCTCCAATGCTCTGATCATCCTTGTGGCCCTTCTCTGGAGCTTCTCCAGCCTGTCCATGCATAACTGCTATCCATTTCCAATTCTTTCAAGCAATATTGCTCATAAGAGAGAACAAGACACCAAACAAAAAACACATTTACCGAGGCTTCTGCAATCCAATTATACAAAACAGGGTGGAAAATATGGGCCAAACTCTGTGCCTGGAAAAAAACACAACAACAACCCAACCCAAACAGCATGTCCTCAAAAACTGCTGCCCCACAGCACTCCCAGCACTGCACTCACCGCGATCAGGATCTGGAAGGAGCTGTGCATGACCTCGATGTACCGGTACTCCAGGGCACAGCCTATCACGGAGATGTAGGAGTGGCTGTCCAGCCCTTTGATGCCAGACACGGAAGCCTCCTTCCTTACACAGCCAGGACCGTTTTCACTCCACCACGATTGGTGCCGGGAGATGTTGAATGTCAGGAGTTCACTGTCCTAAAGAGAGAAGTTGCAAAGACATCTCCTTTTACTCTAAGAGCACCAGACATGCTGTCAGATGGGGGTCACATTTAACCAATGCAAAACCTGAAGTTAATTTGCTTTATATTCCCTTTTAAGAAGTACTTCACAGGCAGACTTCTGTGGTGGGAACCATTTCTGAGGCAGTCCCACCCAACAAACCTATTCCACCATCAAGTAGCACATTTTGAAAGCAGATCTGAGAAGCTTCTAAATTAGAAAGACAGTTTGTATGCTGCAGACCCCAGAACACTGAACTACTGGCTCCTGCACCCAGAAAGAAACACTCATGTTTTGGGTTTGGGAGATTAACCTTGTAAAATAGAAGAAAAAAGTAACCAAGGCAGCACTAAGCATCCTGTCACAGAATCATCTGCTATGGGTATACTCTTCCCAGACAGTTCATGTTTTTCATATGAACTTCGTAACCCCAAAGTGAGTTTCAAAACCCAACAGCTCTTCCTCTGTTCCCAGCTTTTAGCACATCATACAAGTTCCTGTATAATTTCTGTCCAAGTTCCTTCCACACTCTTCACATATGGTGTTTCTGAATCTCCTGCTGACCTTACACACTGTCAGCCTCAGGTCAGATTATCCAGCAGAGTAGACCTCATGGTGATGATTGCAGCTTCTTGCAAACACTTGTCCAGCAATTCCTAATCATCTCTATCCCAAGAATGCCTTCTTTTGTTTTGCTGTCTCATCTTTGCTAGTTCAATAATTTAAACCATGCCATTGGTGGGGAGGGTTGCACAATGAAATGCTACAAAAGTAGTGCAGGAGTTTGGTAGGCAACGAGGTGCTCAGTTAAAAATGAGAATACTTGCATCACAGTTGAAAAAAGAGTGGTAGTCACTGAAGTATCCCCAGGAGAGCTTTGGGATTTTGAGCTTACAAGACATGGCAAAGCCCTCCCTGCAAATGGGAAAAGACAAATTCAGAACTGGCTGAAGAGATCAGCTGCATCACTTCACAGATGAGCAGCACTAAGTGCTGGGTGCCCCAGCAGCTCTCTCAGGTCACTCTGAGGTGGAATCAACAGCTCCTTTCTGAACACAAAACAAGAAGAAGTCTCGGAAGTTTTATTCTGATGGGACAGATTATGAAATTTGCAGGCAGAGAATCTATGTGCCTTTACAGAGAAGAAACAGCTACTGGGTATAAACACCCCACCTAACCATCAGTGCAGGTTTTAGCACCTATCCATGTACTACTTGGCATTGTTCTTCCAGGATTATACGTAGTCCCTGTAGGAAAGAAGTGGCTCCCAGAAGAGCAGCAGTCAGAGCCTGGGGCATTCACACTTCCTAACACTGGAAACCTCATGGGGCAGTTTCTTTGCCTCAGCTCCCTGAAGAGACAAACGGGAAAAACAAATTCAAAGCAGCTAATCCAGCCTCCTGCTCTGAATTACACTCTGGAGAAAGGAGCACAGTACAGGGAGCCCAGCCAGGTAGTCCTGCAGATACACTCTGTGTCCGTGTTTGTATCCAGGGGCAAACTTGAGTTCCAAGGGCAGAAACGTGAATGCTAGTCAGAAAACTTGTGAACAGAAACCAAGTGCCCCAGTATAGGTACCTGCCACTCCATCCAAAAATGTTTTTTCAGAGCTGTTATTAAAATATGGTGCAGGAAGCACATGTTAAGAATTGTGGACAATTAAGTGAGAAGACAGCTGCCAAACTCCTGCCATGATTACCACAGCAGATGGGATGTGTTCTACAGTAGCTGGAGGAGGGCACAGGGATGAAGTACAGCACCAGGAAAAATGCAGCATAGCAAAGGCAGTAGGGAAGTCTGATAAAGGTTGGGAGTTTGAAGGCAGCTGTCTGCATTTTAAAGGATGTGGGAAACAGTTATTAGATCGGCAGCTACAGGATAATGCACGAAGTGCAAGGTGCTGTGCTAGCTGTATTTCTGGAGAGTTTTCTCCTCCAGCTTCTCCCGGTTTTGGTAGCCGAGTCTTTGGTTTGCTGCCTCTGCTGGGCATTGCTCTTGGGTAGCCCTGGTACATCACAGGGCCACCAAATTATATCTTTTCTGCAAAGCTTGTTCTTTCTCTCCCAGTTTTCCATGTTCTGAGACACATGGATCTTCTCCAAGAAGAACTTTTCCTCCTGCACACAGCCAGCCCTCCAAGCTGCTGTGCTCTTCTCTGTCCCACAAGCCACTGGCCACTTTAGATCAGAATTTATTTCTTTTTTTACTCAAAAAAGAGGGATTCAATTCCTATTTCTTTGCCTGGGGCTTCCTCCAATTAGCACAGAAACAAAGCTGTTCCATGGGGCACCACAGGATCTACTCTTAACCTCGCTCCCCAGGGCTTCCCTCTCCCAGCTCACAGATGGTGCCTTACCAAACCTTCTGCCTCATAATGCAAAAAGCCCCTTCAGTGCCTTATCTGCTCCTTACACAGGCATCTCACATGTATTTGGCAAAGTAAGAAACAGGCTGTATTCCTTCTTGAATCTCTCATTTGTCAGTCTTCATAAAATAGGCTCTGGTTAAACTTTGCTGCAGAAGCTGAACTTCACTTGGGAATTAAGCCTGAAAAAGCAGAACAGGTGCTGGGCTGGAGGAAGGCAGGTGGAGTAACAGTAGGTCCTAAACAGCACTCACTCGTTTTTGTCTACAATCACCCTCCAGCTCTGTGCAAAATAAATAAATAAATAGTACTTAAGTTAAGAACAGATTGGAGAAACTGAACACATTTGGATTCTAAAAGCACCACGACGACTCGCACACATGGGCCATCCATCTCACAGATGTAAAATGAATACTGATTGCACACAGGGACTGTGGATGCCCTCACGTTCAGAGACACCCTTCTGAACAAGCATCTGTCTGGAGCACTGCAGGGCACAGGGACAGCATGAATGAGAGGTCTCAACAGCCAAAGCAATGCTGTGTGTCTGGATGGATGGCCTCAGAGGACACCTGCCTTGATGGGCCACAATAAATGAGCATTCAAGAAAATAACTTAATTCACCTCCAGTTGCTCAGTGCTTTCTGGAGGGCTGGGGAAAAGAAAATCCCAGGATGTCTCCTGCAGATTGCCAGCTTCATTTTCTAGGAGAAGGTTGAAGGGAACTGTAACTATGGAATAGGAACAGCACACTAAAATCAGGAGAAAAGAACAAGCTGGAGGAAAGTTCAGGAAACAGCTGTTTCCCAAAACCTTTCTGCAAAGCATCTGAAGTCTAAACACACTGAAATACTCCCCAGAAGGGTATGCAGGTTGGAAGATGTTAATGAATCCCAGAAGTGAGCAAGCCCTGCTGCAGGGAGGGAGAGTGAGCTGTGTGTAACCTCACTCGCCTTGTTTCTTGACAGGCTGCTATTTGAAGGGCTGGCACTTCCTCTCTAACCTTCAGCCTAAAGACAAATATGAGCAAAGAGTGGTAGGAGCTCCTTCTCAGGATCACATTGAAGGCCAGCCAAGAAAATCACATATCCCTCTGAACTGTTGTAGCACCTGTTTACCATCCATTTGCCGTCAGCATGAGAAGGAAGAGAACAGCACTAAAACTGTAGTACCTACATTTCACAGAGTCTATTTTCCTTTCCCAACCTCCTTCCCCGTGTCCATGGGGAAACTCACACCTACCTCTGACACCCACAGAGCCAGCTGTGTTCCATTTCTAAAGCAGTTTTTTTAAAGCTGTTCTAAAATTATTTTCTAAGGGACACTATCAGAGATGGTTTTATTTCTTGTTAGCAGCCTTCTGAACCACCCCCAAATTTCTTTAATTATCAGGCAACCCAGCACTATAATGGCGCTGGAAACAAATTCAGCCCTGTATGGGAGCCCCCAGAGCTTGACAGCAGAATAATTTTACATCTTTTCACTTGGAAACATTTCTTATCAAAACAGAAAATATGTTTGTGTTTTAGGCATGTGTGCTGAATAGCTGTATCATCCTGAGACAACAGAGAAGCACTTTCCTTGTCTCTCAGCATGCTTGTTGACAATACTTCAGCATTTAAAGGCCAAATCTCATGCTTCCAGTTTCTAAATTTAGGTGGAGTTGGGGGACAGTTTGAATTACACATGCATTTATTCATCCTGCTCACAGTATTTTTGCCAGGTACAAAATAGTCTCAAGATGCCATCCAGATTCTCTGGAATAGAAATAACCCCCATCTGACTAATAAGGGCTGCTTTCATTTCAAGAGGAGATTTAGACCACCACCATGACTCTGGATTCAGATCAAAGCACTATGTAGACAAGAGAAAATATAAAGGAAGGGTAAGAAAAAAATTCGCCATTCCAAGATGAATAATTCCAGGGGGAAAAGCCAAAGGAATACGTCAAAATATACAACACCAATTTTTTCAAGCCTCTCTGAATGTTTCTTAAGTACATGCTGAAGAGTCAATCAGTATGGCAGCTGGACAGACAGATGCTCATGTGTCTTACCAGCAGGATTTGAATTATTAACTCAGACCAGGGGGTTGCAGGAGGGACTGTGTTTCACACTCGAGTAAACAGGGAGAAGCTTAACATGTTACTGTAAGCACAGCCTATAAACTTCAGAGGTAGCTCCCACCAACTCTCCTCACCAAGCAGCCAGATGGACAAAAAAGAAAAAGGAGATGAAACAGGATCAGACCAGGGAAGGAGGAAGAGCAATGTGGAAATCCGGCTGCGAGCCCCAGCACAGAGCAGTGGAACAGCACCATCCGAGAGGCTGCGTTTCCCCCAGCTGCTGCAAGTGTGCTCAGAACTGTGAGCAGAGCAAGGCAATGCTGCCAAAAGCCACTCGAGGCATATCGCCATCTCCCTGCCAGGACTGAAGCAACCCTTCGAATCCAGATTGCTGTATCTCCTGCCTGCTCCTTGGCAAAACACTTACAGGGAAGCTGGCACAGGCTACACACTCAGGGAGGCCCCTGCAGCAACAAGGGAAGTGCTTTCTTAGCAACTTATGCTGAGCCATTTGTGTCTGGCCACCTAATGAAGTTCTGCTGTGCCATATTTCACACTCTCATTCCTACTAAGAAAAGATTGCACAATTAAAAAACTGACAGGGTAGAAATATAGAAATCAGGCCAGTTTAGCTCTTCCAAGAAGTAGAGAATAAATTCATAGAGCAGGGAAAGCATTTTCCTTTTGGAAAAAAATAATGGTGTAGTTACAACTAGTGGTTAGGAGTTGGATCATTAGTAGGTAGTTACTACTACCCTAAGCAGGGCTGGCCAGAACAGCCCCTCTCAGGGTTTCCATGGCCAGGGGACAGCAAGCAGTGCTGGGGGGAGAGCACTTTAGGAAATCATGTGGAAGAAAGGAGGAAAGAGAGGGTGAGAAATGGTGGGAAGACAACCCAAAAGAGGAAACCATTGGTGGAGAAGCAATTGCTTGGTCAAGGACAGCAAACAGCCACCCCCCAAACTGCAGCTCAACAGGAATGCTTCTGCCAGCCCATATTGTACTGATGACATGGAATTTATAACCAAGAGAGAGTCTCCCAACCCCTTTGCCTAATTGCTTATGTGCTGGCATGGGACCTTTCATCCCAGACCACCCCTTGCTGTGGTGCCCCTGGTTTCTGTTATGCAGACCAGTCAGGCACCCAATGGTTGCTCATACCCAAGGGGGGCACAAGAACAAGTGTCTGTGCTCAACTCAGCCCTTCACTGCACAGCACTTCCCCCCTCACTTCCTGTGCTCCTTCACCATTGAGAGATCAGATCTAGGCACCAGAGCACCAAGAATTACTTGCAATAAGTGCACATAACCATTTCCTCATTTTTTAAGTTCTTCTGGCTTTTTCTAAACTTGTTACAGCAGAAACACTTGGACCCTTTCCCCCCTTTCTCATCCCACCTGAGTTATCACCTGCTCAGTTGCCCTGGGCTGTCATTACCACCACTAAGTTAACAAACTCCATTTCTTCTAGCTCACTGCCCTTCCTGGCTTTTGTCATGACAGATTACTTGGCTGCTGACAGATCTCACTGACAGGCTGCCCTTGTCAGGAGTGCAGAGGGGTGAGCACAGCTCTGGTGGGAACATAACTCTCCCACTCCTCCAGCTCTGTCCCACAAGAATCATGAAGAAAAGAGCACCTGAAGACCTTCCTTGGAGCTATCAGCCTCTTAAGAGACTCACACAGCAACAGCCCTGTCTGAAATACTCCTCAGCATGTTCATGCTTAGTCTGGTATTTAATGAGTTAGTGTTTACCTGACCAGCTCCATCAGCCTCACTCCACCAAAGCTTTTCTTCTAATACTTGCAATCTACCTGCTTACTTCCAGGCTAAGGACAAGCTTTGACTTTGACTTCTTCTTAGGAACTAAAGGACAGCTTCCTCCCAATGCCCCTGAGGGAACACAGAAGTACCTGCTCCTCTGCAGCACTGCTACCATAAACCCCCAGCTGATACTGCCCTGTCCTTGCTCTCTCCAAGAGCCTGTCCAACACATGTTCACCCAAGCCCAAGTGTCCTCCGGGGATGTCAGTGTGAGACTACAGTGATCAATAAGACTCTGCAGATGTCAGCTGGCTTTGGATCAGGTTTCTAGAGATGCAGCAGGACAGCAATACTTCTCTTTTGTCCAGTCACACTGTCCTACAGAAGCCTTAATTCCTGTTCCAAGTGCATCTTTTGCTCTCAAGGGCAAGAGGTTTTGTTTTGCCATTAAAAAAACCCAAATAACTTCAGCTCAAGGGGAAAAGGACGAAAGCAGCATCACGAGTTTTTCTTACAAGACAGCCTTTTTAAATGAAAGTAACTTGTTAAGAACAGAGGCAAGGCTGTATTTTACCAACCAACAAGCACAAATACTCTCTTGTTTTTGCCAGTTGCCACCAAGCTGACAGCATGAATTTCTCACTGCAGCTCTAGAGGAAAGTCCACCGAGTCAATACCAACTCATACTGCAGCCCAAAAAAGTCCCCAGTCATGAGTGTCATCGTGTAGGCTAAATAAGGGTTCTCTGTGTGCTGGCTTTGCTAAAATGAGCCACAGGACAGAGCAAGGTTAGGAGATGAAGCTCCTCTGTAGTGGAGAAAAAAAGAGTTTTTGCCATGCTGCTTGAATTGCAGAACAGCACCCAACGTGTTGTAGGGCAGGCTGGGATTAGTAAACACAAGTAATCAGCTGGCTGGGAGCAAACACTGGCTGTCACAGAAGCTCCAAAAGCCAATATTTCCCAGCAGAAGGAGCATTTAAATTGTTACATAAAACTATTTTTCAGTTGGTCAAAGCCAACACTGAGAGCATCTCAGGCTGAGCTTTCAGACCAAGAGTAATCACTGTTTTGGGCAAGAAATCTCTCAAAGTTTCTGTGGATAATTGAGAGGGGAAATGGAGATTAATTGAGGAATTAAGAAGTTACATTTTCTTATCTGCAAAGGATTTATGCTGTCACTCATGACTTGCTGTAGGCCTGATAAAAAAAAGTAGTGCAATTCCAATTATGACTGCAACTTAGATGTATGACCTGGGAATTTAGGCCAGATGTGGAGTGCTCTGAAATGAATCTGTATCCCATAATTGTACTGAGTCTGCTCAGCTACACTTAGTAATTAATTGCTTACAGCCCAGGCTTAATTTGGAGCCTGTCTCCCATTTTTCTTATTCCTGACTCACCCCTCATTAAGCAGACAGCAATACTTGGCTTATCTCATTACTAGCTAGCTTCAAAGAGCTCCACATATTGACTCACAACACCACTAGCCAATAGCCATAAATAGCTACCACTGCATTTAAGAAAGAATCAAGGCAGGGAAGCCACACCAGCTCTGCGACTGCCTCCAGAGGAGATGTGCCAGCCTCCCCAGCATCCCTCTGCTTTCTTCTCTGTTCAGCAGAAAAAAAAACCCTCACTCCAGAAGTGCAATGGGAAATACTTTGCCTGGTGTGGCAACGCCCAGGTACCTACTGCTGCTGCTGAAGTGCACTAGGTCTTCAGCAGGACTGCAAGGCTAAAAAATACTAAAACCTGGTTCAGGTACAGGTTTACAGCAAAGATGTTGGTCCAAGTCAGCCCAGCCAGACTGAGTTCCTGCTGCAGCTCTTCCCTGGGACAGGCTGGCAGAGAGCTCACTACTGCAGAATGACCTTCCCCTCCGAGTCACACACCATCTTCTCAAGGTATCAGCTCACAAGAGGATCAGCTGTAATCTAGTTTGCTTGTAGCTTCCCCCAGCCACCTCTGCATTGTGTCTGGGAATTAGCCCTCTAACCCCACCTCCCCTCAGGATGGCTCTGCTGCCAGGCTTCCTCACACCTTTAAAAAGCAAATTACCCTTGATGACAACAAGGCTTATTCCATCCGCCTCCTGCACCAACCAGCAAAGGGCTCCAGAAATCAGCACTAGCTCCACATTTTGACCATACCACATGAAGTGCTCGTCCATCCCCTGGTAAGGCAGCCCTCTCCATGGACAATAGGACAGAAACTGCTCCCAGGCAGCCCTCTACTACTCACCTTAACAACCCCCTTCCAGCTACACTCCACCCCTTCTGATGCAAAGCCTGAGCACTCACCCATAGATCTCTTACTTACCTTTGAGAGCCCTCCCACTTCTAAGTAAAAGCAGATGATGAAGATGTTCCAGGTGACCCAAACTGCAGTCCAGATGGCATACTAGAGGGGTATGGAGGAGAGAAAGAAGCAATAAACATTAGGAAGTCACTGGAATCAGTTTATACATGTGTGATGCAGCTAGGGGCAGTTAACTGCCCTGAGTCAGCACTGCAATCCTTTTCCTCTATTTGTTTCCCATATGCAGGTGGTCCCTTGCCTGACTGGAGACACAGGGGCAGAAGTTTGAAGGGAGTGGAAGAGCTTCTGCCAGGCCTTTGTCCAGCATCTAGTTCTCCCTCTCTGTTGTGCAGTATCTCAGTGTCACTTTGGAACCAGTAATTATCAGTATCTTGCAGTTTGGAATAAGTAGAGTAAAATGCAGCACACTGAACAACGTGTTCCTAAGCACAGCACCTCCTGCTCAAGTTGTTTACCACACTCGTGCCTGATTTCCCAAGGGCTTTACTGATTTCCTTATCACTTGCCATGTCCCACCAGAGCAAAGGCTGCAAAGGGCTTTGGCTGGCTCTGAGCAGAAGGAACATCACTTACCACCACGATGTAGCGAGGTCTGTACTGAATAGTGCCAAACAGGCCAAGGATGACGATGATGATGTGCAGGAAGTTGGCTAGGATAGGGGCCCACTGGTATCCCAGGAAATCGAACACTTGCCTCTCTAATGCAGCAAGCTGGAAGGGAGAAGGAAAAGGAGAACTGCAACTTCTGTTTCTTCTCAAGGTTTTGACTTGTCCCCTGAGCAAGTCACTGCAGCAGCTGAGGATGTTACTTCATTGCCAAAGCAATTTGCTGCCTATGAAGCAGGTCAGTAGGACAGAGCCTGTGTCTACGTGCTCCCCTCCCACTTTGTATTCATCCCATCTCTTCTAGTGACTGAGCTAGCACAGACCAGTGAGCTCCAGTGCCTGTGTGGGGGCATGTCCTGTGTTCCATGCACTGTGTCATGGGGAGGTGGCCCCAGCACAGGGCAGAGGTGAGCAGAAGGACAGTGATACCTTAATAGCTGCAGTGGGACTTTCAAGAGCTCATTTGTCAGAGCCTTCAGCATCTCTCCATCATTCCTGGCACCTCTCACGTTTCTGTTCTCCAGCACAAATCCATCAAAGTGAGAGAGAGGAGGAAACTCTCTCCTCCACCTTTGCCCCACAGAAAATGCTGCCACCCAGCAAAGAAATTCTGCAAACACATCAGTTTTCCAGAAGGACAGGCTGTGTTCCTCTCCTGCACTAATAACATGGTTCAAGGTTACCTTTATCTTCTAGAAATAAAATGCCTTTACTGTTGAAGTGCTAGACCTGATTTTCAAATTGTATTTGCATAAAGATGTGCATTCATCTGAAGCCATCCTCTGTCTACCAGCAACAACTGGTCACCTGGATGTGAACTGCTGTGTTCCACAGCACAATAAACAGCCCACTGCATGCTGCCCTTCACAGCTCCACATCCCCTAAATATCATCTCTATGGGTGAAACAGTGAGTGGAGGGGGAAAAACCATTTCTGCAGATTCTTCACCAGTGCCCTTATGCAGAGAGACCTTCTCTTTGCTTGTCTTCTCTGACACAGTGCAACCAACCTCACAACATCACCCAGTGCCTTTGCTAGTGCCCAGGCACAGCAGATTTCCCTCTCAGGGTAAGATTTCAGTGTCTGCTTAATTATCACAACAGTATGGTGGGACTGCATCACTGCATTTCTTATTTATTTGCACTTAAATAAATAATTATTTACCATTGATAGTTAAGATAAACGTAACTGCTAATTAGACATTAACCATGGATGATCCTAGTCTACCATGTGTAATCAGCTATGTGACATCTTTTCCTGGCTTGGATTTTAAGCAGCAGCTGAGGACCAAGAGCTGGAGCATCTGTAATGGCATTCAAGGATGTGAGAAGTTGCAGGTCCCAGATAAGCCACATCTATCAAACGACCATTATTCCTCCTTCTTCCTGCATCAGTGGGGAAATCACCTTCACACCTCTCTGGGGCTAGGAAGGCATTGCAACTCTCAACACTATCTTGGAAGCTCCACAAAGATCTGTATTTCAAAGAGATCTACAGCAGCCCTGGCCAAGGGAGATCAATCAGTCCGGTGATAAGCAGGTTTCCCTCTCTGACATCTCTCTTCACTGGCAAAGAAGTGCAGGGAGAGTGGGGAGAGAGTGGAGTCAGGCTCCAAATCTGTCTCTTCTGCAAAGTAATTGGTCTCCCCTTTGAAGCAAGGCACCCTGCCCTGTTCTGCTCAAGGTGAACTGCCTGAAAGAAGCTGTGAGATGTTCTGTGGGGCCACGCGTGGGGCTGTGGGGCTGGAACAGGGCAAAGGCTGCTTGTTTCTGCCTGCAGTCCTCGCGAGCACGGCAGGTTTGCTGCATCTCGTCAGAAACAGCAGTTATAGGTTAAACACTTAATCTTTTAGGAAGGGATTAACGCACATAGCTTAATGATATTTGGAAATTTTGAATCCTGACTGGCTGGCAGTGGGTCACTTAACTGTGATCGCTTCTTCCAATCAGGCATTTAATTGGCTTTGAGCTTTACATTGCCGCGGGAGCATGTGCTGCGGGAGCCGGAGCATCAATTACCCGAGGGGACACAAGGGGGGGTGTTCGCAGAGATAACGCCCTGCTTAGCTTCATCTCTTGCCTTCAGGCCCTGACAAAGGGGATAAAGATCGATCCTTCCCATCCATGCCTTCTGCCATGAGTTTTCCCACTCAGGCATCCATGTCTGGAAAACATTGCTCTCACAATTGAACACTTGCCATTAGGGCTGTATAAAAAGGGGAAAGCTTGTTCTTGCACAGCTTCATGATGTTTCCTGGCTTGCTTGGACCAGGGAAGATATTGGTCTGTGAATTGAAAGGCACCCAACCATCCTGGAGATGGACCTGCCAGTCTCCACCAACTTCAGACCAGGGCACAGCTCCTAGAGAGGTCTCTGGTCCCTGCCCACACTGGATTTTTCCCTAATTCCAGAAATCAGCTTCAAGTCATACCTCCTTCTACCTCTCTGCCATTGTCGTTGTCTCCAGGGTTTTTCTGTCCTGATTCGTGTTCCTTTGCCACTTTATCTGCATTCTTTAATGGTTCTGTGTCCCTGGGAGCTGCAGGCGTGACTCAGCTGAGGCAGAGATTGTCTGTGCCTGTCTGCTGGTCCAGCTAAGGCAGCAGGAGCTGAGTCTGGACACCTCTGTGTGATCTGAGAGCTCAGGCAAGCTGTGTCCTCATTTGCAAAAAGAAAAGCAATTTTCTGTAGGATGTGTGTTGATGACAAGCTCAAATGATACTGATGAAACACTGAATTACTGACATGCAGGTAGTGAGTCTGTGCTGCAATCCTGCCATCAGAAACACAGGCTGAAGTTACCCTGGGCTTGACTCTGTTCCCCCAGGAACATAGCATAATTAAGGAAATGTTTGCTAAAAATAAGATAAACAACCATTTCACTCATAGCAGTACAGGTCTGTGTGCAAAGCTTGCCCATTAAATGCTGCTGAGATTTGCAGGTAAGCAGGGCTGATGTTTGTGCTAAGCTGGCCTTGGTTTGGGGTTGGGATGTGAAGAACCTCGTGGTAGAAACTTCAGTGCTTGTTCCTTTGGTCTAGCTCAGAAGTGGTGGGGTTCAATCAGGTACTAATATATCTGCACCCTGGTATTGAACCTCTCTTGGATCCCTCATGTTGAGCAGGAGAAATGCCTTATTTCTCTGCTGCTGCCAGGTTTCTGCAGAGTAATAACCCTGTTGTAAGTGTTCTTTACAATGATTCACACTGTTCTATTGAGAAAGTCTATTATATCCTAGAGATATGGCTGTAAAGAGAAATCTCACTGATTGTGGCACAGATTTCAGCTCATTCAAAGCTGACAGGACGTTTCCATCAGGGAGGACAAATTTTTTGTCTTTATGACTATTTTTATTAAAACCAGAATTCCTTCTGCTTCTTTATCTTCTTTAGCCCACAAATCTTTTTTACCTTTCATTCTTTAAATTAAACGATCTGTTGTGGTACTAAAATGAGAATAGTCATGGCAGACTTTTCTCTCCTGAAATAAACCACATTTCTGCTGATCTGAGTGAAACTGGAATAGGAAATAACCATGTGAAGCAATTGTTCTCCAGGCAAACAAAACAAGCCAGAGCTTTCTGCCTGGCCATTGTTCATTTATACAGCAGCAAAGATAAGGAAGGCAGAGAAGATGCTCTGCAGTTACAGTCCTGTCACACAGCCAGCAAAGAAAGGCTTTGTGAGCCAGCACTATAAGACATGCTCAAGGGCTTTACACCATTAAAACTTCACCAGAGAGGGCAGCTGTACCTGAGCTGGAGGGGAGCATAGCATGGCCTGTTGACCTCACTGCAGAACGGGAAAGGGGTCTTAGAAAATATCACAAAATGTGGAACAGTTTTTGTTGGGGGGTTCAAACCATTCCACTTGCATTTCTAATGGCAAGACAGTGTCACTGGCAGATGTCAATGCCACCAGGACATTGATTCAACATGGGCTGAGAGGTGCTTGTTTAAATTCTGATCCCACAAATCTTTTCTATGTCCTCATCTTTGTCTTCTGTTGCTCCTGTCATGCTGATAAGCTGGAGAGTTCAGCCTGTTCCCCTTGTGCTCCCACACTGCTAAGGAGGAAGGGATGCTGATGATAAAGTCAGTTCCCTGTAGCTCTTTACCTCCCTTTCCTCCACAGACTACTATCAAGGCCAAGTTATCAGCTAGATTTGTTCTTCTTAGTTTATTAATCTTTTAAAGCCTTTAATCTTATTTGGTTTGGATCTGTGTCTTTCACTGTATTTCTGAAATCAATTGGGACACAAAATAAATATCACTTTCAAGATGTTGACATGACTGCTGCAGATGCAGGGAAGTTGCTCAGAAAGCCCAGGAACAGGTACAGAAAAGCAAAGAGGATGTCCTGCCTACACACACATCCCTCCAGATACTCCTGCAAGCAAACCTGCTTTTACATTTTCCAAGTTCAGATTTCATGAGAGACTTCTTATTATAACTAAATGTTAGAAATAAAATTACAAACATACAATAAAGGGAGCAAATGAGAAAGGCTTATCCTACTGCTATGGGCTAACCAGGACTTAAGGGAGATACTCCTACAAAAAAGAAGAAATGTCATGCCTAGACAGCGTTCCACTTGGCCTATAAAAAAACAACTTGAAAACTGTTTTGCTGCTCCTTGTCCTTCACCACTGTGAGGACACACCCTCACAGAGTGCTCCAGCTCCTGAACTGCCCTTCTGCAGTGGTGGGCACACTGTGGATCCCAGCGTGTGGATCATAGAATAATAGAATCATAGAATGGTGAAGGTTGGAAGGGACCTTAAAGATCATCAGGTTCCAAGCTCCCTGCCATGAGTAGGGACACCTCCCACCAGACCAGGCTGCACAAGCCACATCCAGCCTGGCCTTGAACACCTCCAGGCAGCCACAAGCTCTCTGGGCAACTTATCCCAGCACGTTACTACCCTGACGGTGAAGAATTTCTTCCTGATGTCTAACCTGGATCTACAGCTTCAACAGGGACAAGATTTGCTACTTCAACCCCTATATTTACTTCTTCTCCAGCCTGAACTGAGAAGGAGCCTGTGCTGCAGCCCTTGGCCAGCACCCTGCCCTGCCGTGTTCTGGGCTGCCTGCCTGACTCCCAGTGCCTTGATTCAGCGTTTGATTTCCTGCCATCTGGCTTCGCTTTTTAAGATGTTCTTTGTTTGTCTACTGTGCAAACACCTTTGGAGTGGCCAAAACTTTCACTGAAAAAGGTCACAGGCCTTTTCCTGAGGAAAAACTTGCATTGATTTCCTGAGGTACTTTTGGCTGTGCAGTGGTTGATGGCTTGAGTTCAGGACAAAGTCACAGCACTGCCATCCCTATGAGACATCACAGAAGAATGAAAATTGAAGTCCAGCTAGCTGAAACAGCAGGAAGAAATTAAAAAGTCTTACATGCATAATTTGAAGATATATCTATCTAGGTTTTGAACACAAATCTCTCTCTTTCTCTTTCATTTTTTTTTGGTTCTTCCATACAGTTTAAGTTTGGTGATATTAAGCACCTGTCTGCTCTGTTCATTATTATCATTATCAGTATTATTGGCATTATTATATTATTATACGTAGTCCTTCTATACAATTGCTTTGAGTTTGTAAATGATGAGACAATTCTAGATCTAAAGAATCCCAAACCCAAGCTGCAATGGGATGAAACTATCAGTGGTGAGCAGAAAATCTCCTTCTGTGCCAGTGCTTATCCAAGGTGGAGATTTTGCGGGTGAAAAACTATTAAACACCAATTCTGCTTTTACCATGGTGACTGCCTTTCTAAATTAATATTAATTGTTGCAATTAATTAAGTTTATCTGAAAAAGCATCTCAGTGAGCCACTACTTCACATCCCCCTAACTGAGGGGCTCGTTCTGCTGGGTGCTGTGTCCTTGTCTCTTCTGAAGTCGGCATCTCACGTGCTGATACCCCCTGCAGTCAGGAAATCTCATTTTTCTTCAGTAAGTGTTGTCAAGGAAACCTTCCTCGAGGCCTTGTGATCCACAGCTCCTTTGCCAGCATCCCTCCCTGAACCACAGAGGTCAAGAGACTAATTGCACAGGAGGTCTATTTGTCACTGTCTCTCAGACATCTTTGGTCACTCTGGCCAAGGGACACAATAAGCTCCATTCTCTACTTGGTTTGGTCCCTTTCCTCCTCAGGAGCTTCTTAAACCTCTTCTATTCACACAGATATTACAGAGGCCTTCAACAACAGACCTTACATCTTTAAATCATTTATGTTTCAGAAGCAAACTCTGGTCACTGTCATGGCCTGGATGACCAATGTTTACCCAAGACTCCCACGAGGCAGGTGGAGAAGTCCCCATGGCTGGTGTGAGCCCCAAAGCTGGTCATTGCCCTGCAGCAGGGGCTGGCCACTCTTGGGGTCTTAAGCTCCAGCAAACAGCTTCCTGACTGCACCATGCCATAGCTGAGGACCAGGACTTGCCCCACCTCAGTACCATCCTGCACCGAGCCTGGGCAGATTTAACCCCTTGCTGCGGCTCAGCACAATTTCCTTGCTGAAGCCTGGAGCACCCCGCTGTTAGACAGACTGGAGATGAGTCCTCACCTCCTCCTTCCCCCGGGCCTGGCACCTCTGTGCTGTGGATTGTCCCCTCCTGCTGCCATTCTGTGTGTTGACAATGATACTCTCAGGAGTGCTGCTGCTTTGACCTTGGTGCCTTTTCCTTCTGCTGCTGCTGCTTTTCAGAAATATCCCAGTTGCAAAGATGCGTTGTTACTCAGTCCCAAATGCCTGAATGCTGTTTAGCATTCCGGGAAAGGCACAATCCTTGCTAAACAGAAGGGATGAGACTGGCATTGAAGCAGTGCAGAAGCCTGTTTGTGTCTGGAGTCAAGGCTCGGGCTTCAGAAAGTCTGAGGTTTCCTAGTACTTCCTGTGTAACCACCAGCCTTGTTCAGCCGAAGAAATGGCTGTGCACAAACATTCATGCACACAAACCTCTTAAACCTTTTTTCTCCAAGTGTTGGGTTAGGCCACAAAGTTGGGCAAAACATCAGGGATCTGTAGAGGGAGAGAGAAGGCACTGGGGTGCAAGGTCTCTGGCCCGTTTCATTTTCCTGGACCACATCTCTCCTCAGGGGCTCAGTCAGACCTCAGGGATGCACCAGGTGTCTGTGCAGCATCAGGTACCCCAGCTGATCCATTCCCTTTGCTCCTCTTGTGTCTCCTGATACCATCTACATACTGCATGCTGCTGTGATTGCTGATTGCCAAAATTAGCAATCAGCCTAAATTAATAAGCAGGTGCCTTTGCTATCCAGGCAAAAGAGCACTCTGACTAGAATGACAAACTTGTTTTATTTGTAACTGATGTCAAACCTAATTTTCCCAAACATAATTATATTAATCTGTTGTGCCTGCAATGCTTCTCCCTCCCCAGCTCTTTTCTCCCTCACCCATATAGCTCCGTTTTGGCTCTCCAGCTTTGCAGCAGAGGAAGGGGGCACTAGTATGACTGGGACGTGACTGTATTTGCAGCAGACATAAAAAACTAATGAGTTTCCTCAACAAGTGCCTGACATTTTTGTCAGCCAGATGCTTCACGAGAGACAGGCTCAGGCTCCACACTTGTGGCAGTCCTGGCTTTCCCTCACCTGTTGGAGGGCTTGCTGTCCATCTTAGCCCACTTTATCCTGACAATGTTGGCCAGACATCCTTGCTGCACCCCAGCTGGGGAAAGAGCTCCCTGGGGTGGCAGGCAGCTTTAGCCCTGGCACGGACCTTCTCCCACCAGTAGAACAAACCTCCCTTTTGAATGAGGTACATTAAATGTGTGCATTAACTCACCAGCCATTCCTTCAGAACCTGCTACCATTTTTTAAGCCATCTAAACACTACAAAGGCTGTGAGGCAGAGCAGTGTTGGAGATCAGCAAGAATTTAATTTTCTAATTGCGTGATTTATTTCCTACCAACACGGCATTACGTTCTGTTATCTCTGCCTCCACTCAGTCAGGAGGGCTATCCAAAGTTTGGGTTTGTTCACATGACAGGGATACAGAGGAGAAGTTAAAATGCTTAAAAATTAGCCAAGGGGTTCTTTGGAGTAGGGAATATCCCCTATACCCTCCGGACCTGCTATCTTAAGCCACCTGAAGCTGTTTTTCTCATCGAGGGTAAGACAAGGATTTGTCTTGGTGCCATGGGACATGGCCAGCAAAGACCTACCCAGGCAACTCAGCAGGTTGCTCCCCAGCACACATGGACAAATGGTCTCTATGTCACTGGTTTTTTGTGGAATGCTCCCTGGGCCTTGCTAGTTAAAACTCCCCTCTCTGACCTTGGCTGGGTGGTTCTCTGCTCCTCACTTCCCACCCACCCCGGCTGGCTCTGCAGCTTCTCTCTCTCCCCAGCTCCTTCATGCACGTTGCCCTGGGAGCTCCAGCAGCTGATCCCCTTAATTAGGTCACGAACAGATCACGCGTAAAACACTTGCACCAGCCAGAACCTCTGAAGGGAAAACATGTCAGCTCTGCAACCGGGGTAAAAGCTTGAAGGAGGAAAGATGCCAAAGCCAAAATAACTCTTCAAAACTTTATCCATAGGAACCCTGCTTCAGCCTCAGCTCAACAGCTGGGTCCCTGCTCCCTGGCTCTGCAGCTAACTGGTGGTGTGGCTTTAATTTCCTCTTGCTCCCACTGCAATGCCAGATTGCTTGGATATTCGTAAACAGAAGGAGTTTAATGAAAATTCTAATGAGAGCCCTGGGGTGCTCTAGCAGGTCGCCTTTACACCGGGCTGCCTATTTCCATTACAAATCAGGCTGGTGTCACTGCGGAGTCTGCAGCAAGGGAGAATTCATTAAGAGGGAAGCACAGGGCGGGTGAGAAATCAGGGAGAATGAAAATTATTTAGTTATTATGAAGAAGCTAGAGAATGGGGATCTGCCAGGGTCTTGCTGCAGCATTGCTGGTAGAAGGAAAGCCAGTTTGGAATCCTCCTGCAGCGTACAGCCCCAGGAATTGCCACTGCCAGTTACTGGGCAAACGGACCCTTTTTCATAGGGCAGCTGTTTCTCATGCAAAGCAAAGTGGTAACGAAGACTTTAACTCTCCCACTAGGACACAGAGAGGTGCTCTTAGCACTTCTGCTTCGTCATACTTAACTGTGAAGTCAAGGGGGTCAGGGAAAGGCAACATGTGAAGCCAAAAGGACAGATTTCCCATGATTTTGCAGCTTTCCCTTTCCACCTGCCAGCAGCTACATATGCTTTTTGCCCCACTGTAAAGCCTGGAGCAGCAACTCCTTGAGGAGCACAGAAGCCCTCATTCAGTGAAATGCTGGAGCACCTGCTGACTGGAGGCACAGTGTATGTCCAGCTGCAGTCATGTGCTGAAGGGTCTGTAAACTCTGGGCCTGATGGAGCAGGAGAGAGCATCCCATGGGAACCACAAGGAGGCATCTAGACATCAATGCACTGACACCCAGCCTGGCCCTCCCACAGGCAGCACAAGCTTCTGTTACCCAAAATACAGCTCAGTCTCCTAGGCTTGATTCTGCTCCTACTGCTTCCACTAAAGCCCTCCAGCACAGTTGTTAACTGTCTGTTTTCCCAGCTATATAGTGGAAATAGAACTAACAGCCTCATTTTACACATAGGATAGTCAGAGACTCAGATAGCATTTGTAAAAAGCTTTTTTAATACTTCCTGCTGATCATCCTGCAGCAGCAAACACCACATCATCACTGCAACTGCATTTTTATTGGATGCCCACCTGCCAGTAGTGATAAAAAGAGGTGGCATTTTAGGTTGGGAACCTCCTTGTGAGGATTGCAGCACCAGCCCAAACCCCTCACCTGTCCCATCACTGTCATATTCTCCAAACAGACGTGAACAATGTGGTTCCCATGCCTGCATCCCCCTAAATTCAGCCCTGGGGATGCCCTGACCAAACCCAAGCAGTGCCCAGCCAAGGATGCCCAGTGCTCCCACCCAGACCCTGTGGCTGCTCAGCTCAGCCATCAATCCCACCTCATCCTCCATGGCCAGAGGACAGAACTTTGGTCTGAAAAACAGCTGCAAAGTCAAGCCAGAGCAGATGAGCTAATACTATAGGAGTGATTTGGCTTATATATCAAAACCAACCCAGGAGACTTTCCCCTCCAAACATCATGGCAAGATGCAGAAAGTTTTCAGGCAAATGAGAAGCTGGAGGTACTGGAGGGGTTTGGCTGCAAATAGGCTGAGTGATTTTCTTGCACTTCACACAGACTGTCATAAGTATGAGACAACCCATCCTGTGACAGCTGAGTTTTAATCATCACCCATAACTCTCTGCTGTTTGTGCTTTGCAAAAAAACCCAACCAACCATAACATAAAAATGTGCCTATTTCAGTTAAAGAAAAGGAATAAGAAAAATATCCCTCAAAAAGTCACAAAATAATTGAATTGTCAAGGTTGGAAAAGACCTTCAAGATCATAAAGTCCAACCATCCACCCTACAACCCCTAACCACTAAAATTACAGTTGAAAAAACACGTAGCCATTTTTTCCACTGAGAAATAAATATCTGTCAAGAAATACTGACCAACTCTCCCCTAATGAATGTACTAGAAAACTTCCAGGCGTGTCAGCAAAGCATGAAATGAAAAATAACTGGGAAGAAAAGAGTATTTTGGACATGAAAACCATTTAGCCGTGCAGGTTCTGGTTCCAGTAAAATGCATTTGACAGGAAGGGTTTTACATTGGAACAAACAGGAAAACAGCTATTTTGTAACAAATAGGGACTGTCAGAGAGTTTTGGGGTATTGCAGGAATTTCCCAATAACCACAATCCCCACAAACAACCATCCTTCTACAAAGTGGCTGGAAAATGAATCAATCACTATTGACTTTCATCTTCTGATGGCTTCACTGGAAGAAAACCAGTGGTACTTAAATACTTGATTAATTACCTTAGTAATTACAGGTAACAAGCCTAGCTTTCCTTGCTTCCCTCAAGGCATGTCAAATAGGGATATTTCAGTTTTCCAGCCACTTTAGGAGGCAAAGCCAATTTTGTGTGACCCAAGATCATGTCTAAGCTGCCACCCACATCTCAGGAGTTGCTGATAAGCTCTGCACAGCCTCAACAACCTGGTACCCACCTCTCTGGGAGGTGAGAGGACTGACCACCCTTTGGGTCTCCTCCTCACAAACATTACAGGCTGGGAAGCAGAGATCCAGCTCTCTTTTTCTTGAGTCAAAAAAAAAAAGCAAGAAAGCAGAGACACGTGAGCTGCTCAAACAGATTGAATGAATAAATACCTAAGGATGAAGATGGTGAAAAGTTTAGACACACATTTGAGGCTGAAGTTCAGCCTCTCTCTTTCCTGGGTTGATGAAGCAGCTTGGGAAGTACAGTTTGCTTTGGGTAGTCATTGATGAGCACATCTCTGCTACAGCCTACAGTGAGTGCTGGAAAGAAGTGCTTCAGGATGGAGAGTGTCGGGTTCAAAGAGTGCGAGTGAGCCATGGTGGAAGTCACCAAGCCCGTGCTTTTTTCATGCTCACCATTCCCTGCACCCTCGTGTTTTCCTCTTATACTTGAGAGGACTTCAATAAAACAAAAGATTTTCATCAGGGGTCTATAAGCAATACAGTATCATGCTAAAAATAAACAACAGCCTAAAGTTTGAGTTCTCCCACTTGTATGAATGGCATTGACCACATCACTTTTTGTGCAGCATCCCCTTTGTGTTTGCTCTTCAGCCCAAGCAGATGATGAAATGAGACCCATGACGTTCACTTTGATGGAGATGAGCTGCTGGCTTTCCAACACTCTAAATAAAGATTCACTGCCTTTTAAAGAGCATGATTTTTTCAAGGAAAGCCCTTTTGAGTGAAGGCTAGAATGGGATCATTTTCCACATGACCAAGCAGCAAAAGGAAAGCAGCAGCCCAGTCCATGCTCTTATCACCCTCCCTGAGTCACCCACTGGATAGATTTGTCACAAGGTGAAATAAGAGCAAGTCCTCAATTTATTATCATTTTCTACTTGTCCTTCTTAATGCAGTTCCTGCCAGGATGAGTTTGCTGTGGGAAAGTGGAATGAAACCAGGCCTTTCAGCTTGCTGCTAAATGGGACTGGGGAGAGGCTTTCAGGGGAAGGGAAAATCTTCCTCATTATAAAGGGAAAATGTGTGACACGGAGTTTTCATGGATCCTGCCCAGCCTCCCAATTAGGGTGGCTGAGACAAACAGTGGCGTTATTATATGTAACTGTTTATCCAGTGTCACTCAGCCATTGTTTATTTTATGAGCATAATTTATCTCTTCTGTTGTGCTACCCAATTTGTTTGCGTTTTCAGTCCAGTTGAGTGTCTCTAGTTTATTGTATACATCTTCTGGCCTCCCACCAACCGACTGTCCAATTAAGTTTCCAAGAGTGTCACACAATGGCCAGGCTCCTCCTGAGCTTCATCTTTCACATGACGTTTGTGTCCTCTCCATTGCAGTGCTGCCCCTGCCCCTCCCCTGCTGACTCCAAGCTCCTCAATGGCTCATGGTTTATTCAACAGAAAAACTGAATTTCTCTTTTCTCTCTCTTTTCCCTCTCCCTCCCCTGGCTCTTTTAAAATAGAGGCTGCCACTTGGGCAGCTCTGGAGAACCAAGTTCATTTGCAGCAAATCTGTAGATGTTGTGTCTCCACGGTGCAATTTGATGGCCTTGCAGGGACTGGACCCTGAACCGTGGGCAGCTCAGACATGGGGCATTCATGAACCCCTGTGTCTTCTCCAGCCATGAAAGGGGACAAAAACTTGCCATCTATTAGCTTCTGTCACCAAAGCTTCATCCATACATGGCCCTGCCTCCCTGTTCCTCTAGGAGGTGCGGGGCTATTCCTCATCCCTGGAGCTATGCCATCTTTGGCTTGGCACTACTCCAAACTTTCCAACGAGTTTTTTCAAGTCTTTTTGGGGGTTGGACTAGATGATCTTTCGAGGTCCCTTCCAACCCCTATGATTCTATGATTCTATGATTCTATGATCTTTCTTGCAGGTCTGTCTGCAAGGATTGACTAAAACAGAAAAGTGCTAATCCACATCATGGAAATTCAGATCCTTGCTGCTATATTAAGTAATTTCAAGGAAGTTTAATGTGGCAAGACTGAGGTAAACTCCGGAGCAGTGATACCAGTATCTGTGCATCTCCTCTTCCACTAGTAGGATAAGACTGCAGCAGAAAGCAGCAGCATTTTTCTCCCCATTGCAACAGTCTCCAGACTATCTCTGCTTCTGGAGGGGTCCAGCAAAATCCCATTGGGCTCTCAGCCCAGGTTACAGTTGAACAAGAGGTTTACAGCTGCATTCCCATTTAGTCTGCCAGGATTTCTGCTAGAAAATCTGTACAGTCTCTCACCACCAAACACTGCAGCTCCATCTGAAACACCCTTTGTTTGCAGGTTAGTGTCCAAAACTGGGAGTGAGGAACTTTACATGGCCATGGGAGCCACCACAAGGGAAAAACTTGGCAGCTAGAAAACCTGGGTTACATCTCAGGAAAGAAAAATATCCCTTGGCTAAGAGATCTGCAGAGGGGTTTACTGCCCCTCCACCTCCTGTCACTATGAGCTGCTTCAGAAATTAATCGTACTTTCAATGATTCACTCAAGTATCCATTCAGTCCTAGTTCATAGATTGCAGAGCCTTTATTACACAGCCATATATTTAGCACTGGAGTAGTTCTTAGCAGTTGTAACAGCCCTGTCTTCTAAGGGATAAAACAAAGAGCCATTATTCATCAGCAGGGAGACACAGTCTTTATTGTCTGAAGCCATGGCAGAGTTTTTAGATCACCATATCTGTTCTTTCAGGCTGTCACACAACTCAGTTTTAAGCTGTTTCAGTGGCAGCCCTGGAAGCCTGAACACTTCTGTAGCTTCTCAAAGCTGACTTGCCAACTCATGTTGTTTCAAACTGACAGCAGGACTGATCCTGAGCACACTGAGCATGGCCAGCAACTGCAGAGCAGGAAAGTTCACCTTTCCAGAAAGTCTTGAGGTAGATGTTAGTCTTTGGGTAGGTCAGGAATAAAAGCCATGCAGGGTTTAAAGCCAC
This sequence comes from Apus apus, assembly GCF_020740795.1. Taxonomy (NCBI): domain Eukaryota; kingdom Metazoa; phylum Chordata; class Aves; order Apodiformes; family Apodidae; genus Apus; species Apus apus. The sequence goes on from NC_067296.1 coordinate 13,376,895, forward strand.
GAGAAAGCAAGGCTACAAGGAGCAATGGATCAATGTGCATTTTGGCCACTGATTATATCCGGAAGATCTGGGTTTGGGCTCTGGTCTGATGGCAGAGCTTTGTACAGACTGTAGGAGCTCAGAACAAACCAAGATGTGTGTGTCCCCCACTGCTGAGAGCCTGCAGCCCTCCCATACAGTGTCATGGTTTGCTTGGTGGGTGAATTTCCAGCATGGAGCTGGAAGAACCAGCCTGGTTCTCTGGGTCTAGACACCTGGGGATTAGTACCTTCAGATGTGGCATGAACCACCTTCTATCCTGCCCAGCAAGTCAGCTCTGCATCTCTGGGAAAAGCAGGTGAGATTTGGGGGCTTTAACATACACATGTATGTTGAAAATGAGCCCCTTACACGCAAACCAAGCACCACCATTCACTGAACCAAGCACCATCATGGTCTCCTCAGGCTTCTGAGCACATTTGAGAATCTGCCTGTGTCAGCACAAAGGCAGGATAAGGAGTGTGCAGAGCAGATACCTCTGAGAAGGTGTTGAGCAGGAGCTCTCTCCAGCTGTTTGCTCAGTGAGACAGACCCATCCTTCCCTTTAATGTCTCCTTTCAGAATAATGAGATGGGAAACTTGAAGACCCAGAATCCTAAAAAGTGGCAGACGTTTGAAAAAAGAATTGCCCTTTCCCAGCTCTGTAATTTGTTTTAAGGCTGGCAAACACATCCCCAAACTCCTCATGCTCACTTTTTCTCCACATGCTCAGAAAGCAAAGGGCACGTAACAGCCTGTGAGCTCCCGTTACACTTCTCCCCTCCCTGCTGAACAGCCAGCAATCTCCCTGGCTAATTAGCCACACTCTATTCTGCACATATTTAGCATTTCTCAGTAATTAGGATAATCAGATTTCTCCCTTAATTCTGTACATATACAATGTAAGCAGGTGTGTTGCCTTTCCCACAATGGTATCACAAGCAGTGCATGGTTGGTGGGAGCTGGGGATGGCAGGTGCCTGTCAGAGCCCATCTCCTCTCCCACATGGAAATCTGCTCTTAGCAGATTACCAGTAGCCATGGGAAACTGGGAACTGGGTTGAATTTGGCTAAGTAGCCAGTAGTTGAGATAGTCATACAAGCTATCTATATGCACAGTCTGCAAACCTGGCCAGAGATCTGGGTGTTCTTTTCACTGTCCTCTGGGGAAGAACTGCAGGAGAAGCTCTTCTGCACTGCAATGGAACAGGAGGTGCTTGACCCAGAACCTCAATGGTGTTTTGGGGTCTGTGGAGGTGCAATAGTCTGCCCAAGGGCCAGGACTCAGGTCTTGGTTGTTCTTCACAAGATTAATTAGTCTGTGGACCTAAACCTTATCTCTGTGAAGCTGTTAGGTGGTAAACACATACTTATGGTCTTTGCTGTTTTCAGGGCCCCTCAATGTCAACTCTGTCTTGTCCTGCTGAGGGTCTTTGGCTCAGGAGGAGTTTTTCTCCAGACAGTTTAACTCAATAATTTCTTCTCAGGGAAGCAGACAAGATTTTTTAAGTTCCCATGACTACATCCCAGACCTTGGTGCTTTTGGATGTGGTGCTTCCACCAAAGTGGGACTATTTCCCCCTTACAAGAGCATCAAGGGTCCATCATGTCTGAAAGGGGGAAAGGGTGCTTCTGAGCCCCCCAGCATGGAGTCAGGCTCTCCTGAGTGTCTGTGCCACAGCAGTAATACTAAGCAAAGACCCAGCCACAAACCCTCCAGAAAAAGATCATCTATCCACTGAGCTTCATGTAGGGAAAAGGTTTGCTTGTAGACCTTAGAACACAACCTATGCCCAACACAAATCAACAATGACTAACTTGCAGGGCAATGCTCTGACTGTAGCACTGAAGAATAATGCCCAATCCTTCTAGATATGAACAAATCCAAGTAAGGTCAAGATTTAGGTTCCTAATGATCTCCAGGTCAACCATCCTGGTACTGAGATTGAGCCCTGGTTACTACAGAAAGAATTTTCAGGTAGAGCTGAAGACAGACAGTGACAAACTGTTACTTGTGGTGAGGCTGTTTATCCATGATGGATGAGCACACCACACAGAGCACTCCATGCAAGGTTGAATGTCATATTTTATAAGTTCTGTGTGGGAAAAAAAATCCTCCACCCCCTTCTTTAGTGTCCTCTATCCACCTTCCCTTTCAGATGAAGCAGTGTTTACAGATGAACTATCTCCAGAGAACAGCACTTGGGAAACGTAATTCAGCACCAGATGCTTTAATGGGTCCAAGGCTATTTTCAGGGTCACCACTGACACAGGTCCCTGTTCCCCAGAAAGGGGTCACAGGAGGCATCTCCCCAGGCTTTGTATATTTGCTGGAACTGTGCATTCATCTGAGCACCAGGACTAATTTTTTAAGTGGACTTAGCTCTCGAGAAGTGTAACCCAGCTATCCTCAGTAATCATCAATTCTTGTTCTTTCATACCTTTGACCAGGTGACTGGTTGCTCAAGTGCTCAGTAATGGAGGGTCTGTCTTGTATGATTCTGACCTACCTTCTTTTGGTCAGTGGTGTCCCAGGTCACTCGGGGATGGCACAATGACAGGGAAAGAGACTTGGAGAACTGTGCTGAGAAAACAGATCCTGTTGCAGAGCAATGCCCTACTAGACCTGGGAGACCAAACTCATGGGTGTGGGATGGAGGAAGCTGGGGTGAGTGCTTGCTCCATCAGTGCAGAAGAAGTATAATGGTGGCCCTGGTTTTCTAGAGTTTTGAACTTTGGATGAGAAAACTGGAGGAAAATAAAAGAGGGAAGAAAGCAGGTATTTTCCTGGCCCCAGAGAGGCTGGAGAGCAGGTGGGAAGCTGCCTGCAGGGCAGGCTGGTCACTGGAAGGTGGCAGAGGACGTTGGCACAGCAGCTCCTGCCGTCTGCCTTCTCCAAGCAGTGAGGAAGACAAGCTGCTGCCTTGATTCCCACAGTGTATTTTCATTAAGCCATGGCAGATGGCAGTGGAGGTCACTGCTTCCACACCATCATCCTTTCAGCTGAAAGGTGTCAGGGAATCTGACATCTCAATTACCAAACCTAGATTCATCCAAAGAACATCCAGGATGAAGGGGGTTCAGAAAAGCTGCTCTGCTAATGTCCATGGGTCCTCACTTTTGAGAGAAAATCTGGGACTTGCACTTCCCTGATAAACAACGTCTTTGTGTCTAACGTCCTGACACAGAAGCAGCTGCACTGAGAACAAGCCACAGACACCAGGAAAATGGCAATTAGGTCCTTGTGGAAATGAGACCAAAATGAATCCCTTGGAAAAACAGTTGATGTTAATGAGCTACAGCAAAGTCAAGGCAGGAGCATTGATGCTGCCCCAGCCAAGAACTGCTGCTCGCTCCTCCCTGGTCTGTGGCACCTCAGAACACACAGCAAAATAAAACTTCTGCTCTTCACAAGGACTTTCAGATGGGGACCTGAGGCTCAGCTAAGCCAGGGAGAAGCCAGAGCAACATCACAATCGACTTCTCTGTGTTCAACATGAAACACAGGTCCAACACCTGGTGAGAAGCAGCACGTTTGCTGAAACCCCATCTCAGAGATTTCTGCCAGGTATTTCAATAATTTCAGTTTTTATCACCCCTTGTTTTATTATCTGTTTTCCTATTCTTACTTTACTGTTACTGATTCCCTAGTTTTTACCACTGTTAATCCTTGCTTTTGTAACCTTGCTGTTATCCCTGGCAAGAAGAAGGTGAAATAAGATTCTGACCCATACCAAAGCTCAATAAACATGTGAAGCAGAAGTCCATTATTCTCATTCTGAAATCTCCTGAACTCAAAGGCATTATTATAACCCTGGAGTGATTACAAGACATCTCAGCTTGGCAATTCTACAGGGTGTTTATTCATTGAGTTTCCTTCTACAACCAAATACCAACAAAAATACCAAAATACCCCACTGGGCTAAGAAGAGATGAGTCAAGTCAGCAAAGCTCCACCCTGCCACAGCACCCAAGGCTGTGCTTCCTCCTTGAGGACTCCTGCCCAGCTCCAACACCAGCTGGGTTGAGGAGAGAGATGGTGACTTCAGAGACAGTCAGAAGATGAGAATTTCCAGGGCTCCGAAGACAAAAAAAAACAAACCCATAATTTTCAGCAAATATTGCTAAATGCTAGGGGTTTTTCTATCTCTATTTTTTTTTCCAGAAATTTCCTTTTTTCTCCTCCTCATTTTCTGAGGAAGAGGAATGGGAAAAGAATTTGTTACTTTTGACAAAAAAAATTCCACTTTGTTGAAAACTCTCTTTCTAACAAACTTCAACACAGAGTCCCAACCTGTGCAGTTAGGTCTGCTCATCACAGCTCCTGCAGCACAGTGGGGACAAAGGGAACCCCACAAGCATTAGGACATTAAATCACAAATTATCTCTCTCTTTTTATTTTTTTTTTAAATAACAAAGAAAGGTCCAGTTCCACTGACCTCAAACCCAATGTTTTGTTAATGGGAAAAGGGAAAGCTACAGCTGAGGCACTTAGTACTCACTGAATCATATGCATTTTCTTAAGTGCTCCAGGAATGATGGGCTATTCCAAGGTTTTCCTGGAGGAAAAGCGATCACAATCTGGCCTTTGTTATCCAGTTTGTTCTCCAAAAGTTCCATTTGAGGGCCCCTGGAGCAGATTCTTGGAAGAGCTCCATTTTGCACCCCAGCCAAAATGATCCGAGTTTCCTTATATTATTAGCACACAATGGGACAACGTCAGCTCCCTTAACCCCACAGCAGCCAGGGGGAGTGGTTCCCCATGGAGGGGAAGGTAGTTCTTTTGCTTCTTGAATGGCCCTGGTGCTTGGAGAGAGGGAAAAGGGGAAGGTAAATGAGCAAAGAGTGGCCAGGAGAAAGCAGAGAGCGGTCAGGCAAACCTACTGAGTCAGCCAAAATAAAGCCCTGGTTTCCTAAAAGAGCTGACCTCGATATCACCCTGCCCTCAGCTGCTTTTTGGCTTGGCTTTTGCCAAATTTCATTCCTGGTCTGGGTGGGTTTGGTTGGAGGACACAAAGGGACGTGGTCACTGTGAGTCACTTGCAATCTCTGATGGGAAAGGCAGACGTGGGCTGAAGGGCAAGGCACAATCTGCAACGGGGCATGTCTGGAACTCACACCCTGAGCTCCTCTTCCCTTCTGCTGCTCTGGGGCTTAACCCACCGTGCTACAGCAGTGCTGACTCCAGCTGCTCAGGAAAAGAGGGGGGGGGGGGGAAAGAAAAATGAAAAATCTCATGCAAAAATTCAAGTATTTGGAAGAAAAGCTCCACAACTCCAAAATTAAAAATGTTTTCCAGCACAGCAAAACCCTGCCAGCACATTTTTGATTTTTTGCCAAAATATTCTGGCCAAAACTTGGGAGAAAAACTCAGAATTGTCTATGGAAAGCAGATACTTCTCATGAAAATATTCATTTAGTCAAATCCCCAGGTTTCTACTGAAACTCAGATTCAGTGGAAAATGCTGACGAGCTCTATTATTGGCACAGCTTTAATTTTCCTTTGTCTGGAACAGACACGGAGAAGACAGCATCTGTCAAACGTGGTCCTTAGACTTCTGTTATTATTTAGCCAGGTCTCTGAGAAAGGTTCAAGCCACGGTGCTGGGTGCTGTGCTTATACATTATAGTCCCTTCCCTGGAGGGATTGTAATTTAAGCACAAACTAAAGAGGAGATAAACACAAGGTAATTTTGGAGAGGTCCTGAGCAGCATGATGAGCAGAGGGACACCGTGCTTCCCCTTGCACCTGCTCTTGTCTCATATGCTTTGTGCTCAGCCCTACCACAGCTGGGGGAGCTCAGGCCTCCCTCAGGAGATGCATCAAACTGCCACAACTCCAGAGACAGCTGCAGAGGAGGGGAGAGACAGGTCCTGCTCTCCCCACCCTGCCTCCAGTTCAAAACATCCCTGGGATGGAGAGGAGAAAGCCAAGAAAATCACCATCACAGCCCCCAAAGTGCAGATGCCGCACTCCTTCTCACTCCTTACCTTGGGTAGGAAGATGCTCCACCACCTCCCTCTCACAACCCACATGTGCTGATCCAGACAAGTCCACCTACTTTAATTCGTGGGTTGTTTTGGTTTTTTTTTCCCCAGATCCTGCCTTGCCTGATTTGTGCTGCAATCCCATCCCCCAGTCTCCTTCACCCCTTCATCACTTTATACCTCCGTCAAACTGACATGACCACAGTAGTTACCAGAGCAGTTAAAAAAGGATCCGTCCTGGATTGAAATAGTACCTAGAATAGATCTCCCTCTTCTGTAAGAGATGAAAAAGGCATTGCTGAGAAGGCAGTGAGGGAGAAAGAGAGCAGGAGAAAATAAATAAATAAAGGTATATAGTTACTTTTGGTTAGTCTCGATACGCAGCCCCGTCCCAGGGCGCCTTGCTCTGTGCTTATTTGAAGTATTAGTCACTTTTTCCATTAGAAGCTCTTACCCTAGAGGGATTTATAATGTATCTGTAAAATTGTCTCCAGGCTTTGCTTGGCATCTGAGCTCTCAATCCATGGACAGAATGTAAAGAAACTACAGTTATTTGATTTATTGGGACAGGGCATGGGGAGGGAGGGAATTTTTCCATGCTTGGTGGAAATAAATTCACATAGTGCTTTCAGTGCACAATCACTTCCTGCTCCAGAAAATACACCAGTTGGGTGCAATCTCACCCTGGCAAAGAGGAAAGAAGCAAATCTATGATTTTTTAATATTTCTCTGCCCTTGTTTGTGGTTTCTCACCATGACCCACCCAGTTCTTAGTCCTGCTGGGTGCAGCAGCCTCCATCACACCACTCAGGTTCAGAAATCCTGACCTTGACAAGCCTTTGCAACCCTAATTTCTACAAGATACATTTCCTAACCCTTTGCAGAGGCTCCCTTACAGGGTCCTGATTTTTTTCCTGGGGAGGCCTATGCCTTGTTTAAGTTTCAGTCGTGTTTCTCAGCATGCAACTGCCCAAAGGCAGCTGGCTGGGAGGGATGAACAAGAGCTGTAGGTAATATCAGCCCCTGAATGGCAGAGGTGTTTGGCCAAAGTGAGAACTGGGAGGTGACAACACCCTTGGGACACACAAATTCTGGGCTACAAACACCCCACCCCTTGCTGACAGTCCTCTATGTCACAGCCAATGTTCACCCAAACTTCTGCTGAAGACAGGGGTAGATGGGGAAGAAGGGAAGGATCAGGGGCAGTGACACACACCAGAATCAGGGGGAGGGAGAGCCAAAACCTTCCCACAGCCTCCCCCTGAAGCAAGAGCCTGACGTGGCCATTTCAAGGAAACAATAACCTAAAATTGGAACATGGCAAATGATTTATTCAAACTACAGCATTCCCTCCCCTCTTGATTAGCAAACCGCTGGGGACTCAGCCCTGATTTTCCTCAGCCAGACGCACTTGGCTCTGCTCTGAGCGCTCAGCCCGGGGCGGGGGGGCTGGAGATCTCGTTGGTATTCATATTGTGTAGCAGCTCCTTCAATTCACACGTTGTTCTGCTCTCTGACTGGACCACAAACTTTTTCTTTGGGAGCATACACTGCAATGATGAATATGTTTGTTTTCTGCCTTCTTTTATTTTTCATTTTTTGTCCAGGGAAGCATTCAGGCTGCAGCATGCAAACACCTCCTCGCACAGACAGCTACTTGCACCTAATTCATAACACAAACTCCACAGAACACTGCAGCCCCAAATCCTAATTTGTTTGTTTGTTTTTTTATTTGTTTTGGGGGGATTGTTTCATGTTCCTGTTCATCGTTTCTAAAAAGCTCCAGTGAGGCCTTGAGGGACAGACATGAAAGCATGCAAAGAAACACAGGGCTGTGCTGTAGAACTGAAGTGGGAAATCCCAGTGTTGAAATCCTCTCCCTAGTGAAATCAGAGGCTTAAATCTCCACAGACCAGAAAGGAGCCAGGATTTTCACTCCTGGGACTTTTGTCGTGGGAGACACAGCTTGGCAACATGCAGGGAAGACTGTGAAGGGTTCAAAGTATCAAATGAAGCAGAGCAGAGACATGAGAGGAACAAAGGAAGTTCACGTCATTATAATTTATTGATGATCTTGGCCTGATCACTTCAGTGTTTTGTCTTAACAGAAACCACCCTGAGCAGCAGCAAGTCCTGCAGGTCACTTGGCCGTGCTGATGTGGAAGTGATGTGATGGTTTACAGACCAAGTTTGCTAAAAATATATAAAAAATAAAATACAAAAGCACCAGGCTGGATCTCGCCCTCATCGAAGCACTTGCTGGGAACCAACCAGGATCTCCTGACCTCACCCCCACCAGAGTGCAGCTCCAGGAATTCCCTCACCATAGTTTACATTTTTCCAGCTCTACCAATTCACCCAGCAAGTGCCATGGGAAATCTCTATGGCCGAGGCATCCAAACTTGCTTAAGAATGAGCCAAACTGATTCTTTTCTTCAAGGAGGAGGGTCTTAAAGAAAATAAAATGCTGGGGGTTCTTTGTCCCTGTATCTTGGTTACAAGAAAACTCCCACGCTTGTCAGAAATAAGAACAGCACCAGCAGCTCATGGCTTTTGCTCTTTCTTACTCTTTTTTTTTTTCATCTGCAGTGTGTGTGAGCATGTGTTTTAAACCAGGACAACAGAGTGATGGGTTTAAGAGACAGTGAGCATCGAGGTGACAATTTCTAATGTAATACAGGGTACAGCTTCTTTCTTCTGTGATCATGGGTGAAAAATCAAAAGAGATAATCCAGGAGACTAAATAACACTCCCCAGCCATTCAACTCTCTCATAAATATGCCTGGCGAGATGCTTTGTGCCAGAAAACCTCAGCACTTCCATGCTGGATTTTGTTTAACTAGGAGTCAAATCTGCCATCCACGTCTTCCAACACTGCTAGTCAGAGCTGGCAGGGTTGCATTCCCACCCTCTTCCCCTTCCACTTTAGCCTGATGGTTTACATTTAAAAACAAGCAGGTTCCCCTTTTTCCCTCCCACCTTCAGGGAAGTGCCCACTCACCCTCCCCTAGCAGAAAAGACTTGGCTGTCGCAGCAAGCAACTCCAAAACAAAGAGTTTTGACTAGACTCACCCCTTGGCACTGGCTGACTTATTCAACAGAACTTAGCAGGAAGCCTGCCCTTTCCTGCCCGCTGCTAATGCTCCAAAATAAAGCAAATTTGGAAGAAGCAAATTAAATTAAATTAAATTAAATCCCTAGATGCTGTCATTTCCTTTTTAAGGCTGGAGAAGTCCTGGAGCACATTAGCTATTGACAAGAAGGGGACCCTCCAGATCCAGGCTGGATGCACAGACACTCAGGGAACAACCAGACCTTTGTTTGTCGTGTTACCATGTCCGCAGATGTCAGGATGACGAGGAACTCGTCCCCAGCAGGGACCACACTTTCCGCACACCAGGAAGTTTATTCCTAAAGAAATCTATGTGTCTTTTCTAAGCACATTCAATCTGAGCACTTCATCCCGAGGAGATTTGAAGTAATTCCTTCCCAGCCAGCACAAACCCCTCCCGGGTAGACCAGCAGAGTGGGATACAGCCCTTTCTCGGAGCTGGACATCCAAGAGGCTGAAGGTACCGGTGGGTTTTGGCACGGAGGAAGTTTGGTTTGCTTTGCTTTGCTTTGCAACATCTCCACCGAGACCTCCGAGACTCCTTTCACAAAGTGATTATATTTGTTGTTGTTGTATTTTACAAGTACAAATGTATTAATTGAGAACTTTCCCCCCCCGCAACCTTTCTCCGAGCTTTAGGTATCACTAAGTTCCCCCCGCTCAGCAAAGCGTCCCGGAGCGCACCCTGACATCCCTCCAACCTTCCTCCTCCGACACGAAGTTGCGGAGGGACCGGAGCCTTTCCCAGCCGCGGGGCAGCGGCCACGGAGGCGCTGGGGGTGGCTTTTGTCCCTCGTCCCCATCCCGGGGCTCTGAACCCCTAGTTCTCCGCCGTTCCCCTCCTCTCCACCGCCCCCCTTCTCCCGGAGCGCCTCCACTTACCAGCTGCAAAGTGCAGAGAAAAATCAGGGTGCAGCGCCCGGTGCAGCATCCCATGGTCCCCGGGGGGCAGGAGCAGGAGCAGGAGAAAGGGCAGGGGCGGGAGAAGGGGCTGGGGCAGGAGAAGGGGCTGGGGCAGGGGCAGCCGGGCTCGCTCCGGCCCCGTCGCCTCCCTGGGGCTCTCCGCGCCCCGGCAGGGAGCGAAGCGGGCGAGGAGGGAGGAGAGAGGCCGGTCGGTGGCGGCTGCTGCCCGAGCCCCTCCGGGAGCCGGGGAGGAGGCGAGTGGGGCCAACAGCTTAAAAGGGCAATGCCCCGCCGGCCGCTGCCGTCCCGAGCGCTGGCGGGGCTGGCGGGGCGGGCTCTCGCTGCTGCCGCCGGGACGCGCCCCCCGGAGCCCTCCCAGGCGCGGGGAGATGCTCCGGGCCCCGGGCAGAGCCCTCCCCCGAGAGGCTGAGCCAGGCAGTGCAGCCCTGGACAGATCCTTCTCCCCTGGGGAGGGCTGGAAGGGCAGCCCCGGATTTTGGTGGTTTTTTTCCTAGATGGGATGTTCTTTTCCCCCGGCCATGCGGGCTCTGCCGCTGTGTGCCGGGGTGCAGGGGTGCGCTGGGCAGGAGAGCTCTGCCAGTGGGACGCGGAGCCTCTAGGGCATCCGGGGCAACGGGAACCAGGAACTCCTCTCCTCCTTGCACGTACTCCCCATCACCTTCCTCCCCGTGCAGGTGCTGACACGCTCACCCTAAAAATCATGGAGCCCGGAATTGACCTAAAATACAATGGCTCTTCCCATAACATTTGTGAATGAGAGCGCACGCGGATGACAAACTCAGAAAGAGGAATAAGACAAGTAATTATTTAAAAGGCATGTTTGTGGGTATTGTAAAGTAAATACCCAGGCTTGTGTATGAATCAGAGCTGAGCAGTAGCAGGGGGATGTCAGGGACCATCTCTGTTCTTCCAAGAGGAGCTTCTACCTGAGCATCATCTGTGACCCCCGCACCACACCCTGCAATCAGTCTACTTCAATTACGAATAGCAGAACAAATCCGTGAGCACACAGACACCTCCTTCACATCGCCCCCTGTCCAGAAGGAGGAGTAGGGTCCAGAAGACATGGGATCCTGTCAGCACTCCCTGCTGTTCACGTTTCTGGTCGGCCCGAGGAGCAGGTCACACACCATGAGCTGTGATCCAGCCAGACTCGTTGCTAAGCTCAACACAACAGGCTAAGAAGCTTTGGGAGAGCCTCATCGGCTGCCAGTGTCCCCTCGCAGTCTCCAGCGGCTCCAAGGGCTGCATGGCAGCTCTCTCTGTTGCTCTCAGCCTGTTCCTTCTTGCTCTGAAGCAAGTCAGGATTTTGGTTCTTTCTCCAAAGCAGGGTGTGACTTGGAACCAGGAGTGACCAGTCCCACTTTCCTTTTAAATCAGTGTGCCATGCTGCTCATCGCAGGGCTGGGAGGAGGCAGCGGCTGAAATGACAGAGGCTCTAGCATTTTACTTCAGGAAAGCATTGCCTGACTATACCCCAAGGAAGCAGGATTAGTCCTAAAGTGCTATGAATGTTAAAAACCTTTTATCAACAACATTATTGTTACTAAATCAGCCACAGAGAGAAACAGACCAACCGAACAAGCAAACTCTGAATACCTAAGATGAGGAAACAGACTCCAACTTGAGCCCAAATCCTAAGGGTTTAAAATGGTAAAGGGCATTGATTGTCTGACCTGTGCACTGTGCATAACCAGGACATCAATTAGTGCAGTCAGATACAATGAAACACATCTTATTATAGGTGAAAGGAATGTACTCAGAGAAGAAACCAATTTACTTCACCAAGAAAACTGTGGACTGAAGATGCTTTGGCAGTAATTGTATTCCCGGGAAGATGGGTTTTGTACAGCAGAGACAATAGGAGCAAAAACTCATTGATCTTTTAATTAGAATTCCTGAGGTTGCCCTTTCACTTTAGGATCCTGACGCACCTCCTGACTTCATGGAGGGAATGGAATCCAATTGGGAACTATCTTCAGGTTTAAATTATGCTCCATCCAACGCTCATCCAATGCTTGAATCAGGAACCTCTTCTCATCCAAATTTTTTGTGCTGAAGGGGATCCATGCCTCCAGATGCACTGCCAGGGGAGATTAACCTGAGACAAAGGGACCTTGTTGTCATTTGTTTGTGGCTGATAACACCCAAAATACTTCAAGAAGCCACAGGTTTACTTCATAAGAACTCATGAAGAAAAGTTAACACGCTTGAAACAAAGCAGCAGTATCTTACCACAGCTTGTTATCTCTCATGTCTGCAGCCTCCTTGCTCTGAAAGATGAAGATGAGCAATAGAGGCTAAAAGTATTACCTGGGGACACATTTCTTCACAGCTCAAACCCTGTAATTGTCAGAGCTGCTGGAAGCTATAGAGGGTTCCACATCCCAGTGTACACGTGGGGTGCATTACTCTGCTCAGTTCATTTACATTCACCTCTTCTTCATTTTAATAACCTCAGCTGGGTCTCAGAGCCTTTACAGTGTCTGATCAAAACTAGTGCTGTCAGAATACTCCAACCTTATCAATGCCACATCCAAGAGGCAAAACATGCCTGGCCCAGTGCTTTATGGCCTTAGAAGCTAATCAGCCAGCCCCCTCCCCTCCTTCAGGGCAGCAGGCAGCCTTCCCAAGGTGCCACGTCACATCAGATTTCTCTCTCAGAAACTAGAAGTAAACCCCACTGCCAGTTGTCTGACTGATGGCAGCTTCCCACTGTGCAGGGCAACATTTCACAGGGGACACATTCAAAACCATCAATTGGAAAAGTCTTCATACAAGAGCTGGATGAGCTGTGAAGCTTCCTGCCTCAGGACACTGCGGGTGCTCCAAATGTATATGGGTGCAAATGGATTAGGATAAATCATCTTCCTGGGTGGGATGAGGAAAGAGCACGAGCCTCTGCCCTGCTTACTCAAAAGACTAATTGGATGCAGTGACAGGACCCAACCACTGGCCACCAGAGGCTGACACCAGTCACCTTGGGCAGCCAGCTCTGGCTATAAGAACTAGATTTTGTGATATTCCCATATGTCTTACTGAAGATTTGTTACATGGAAAATGATTACTGACCAGGTAAAGAGGGATATAATGAAAAAAGGGAAAAGGCTTTTGACCTTCAAATTTTGAACTTGTAATTTTTTAACCTTCCATTACCCTGGGGTAAAAACTAGAGCGTTGTTACAGAGCTCAGCTGCTCTGGGACTGAAGCTGGCTGAAGCCAAGAGTGTCAAAGTAGAAGACCTAAGGGAGGTGACAATAGCACAGACAGGTCCTTCCCCCCAAAGACACCAGAGGGGCATTGAAGCACAAACTAAACAGCACCATAGTGGTCCACCCCCAGCAGTCCATGTCCAAAGGAACCACACCTCTTCCCCTACTTCAGCAGCCTGGTGAATACATGTCAGAGAGAGTACAGCCATGTGAGAGCAAAACTCAATGTTTTAAAAATTGTTCTCATCACTATACAAGAAAGAAAACCACCTCAATGACTTTTATGCTTTGAAATGGTTTTCCAGCAGCCCAGGGCGATCTGTAAAATTTATCAGAACTGGTGTATGGAATCTGTCATTTTCTTTCTGATCCCTCTGAAGTCTTGGATGTTGGGGGGAGGCAGCTTCTAATCAGGCTTTTCTGCACTTCTCCACTACATTAATCTACATTCCACATATTTAATTCCTTAATATTAACTTGCTGAGCTGCACAACACATTCTCATCACTCTTTGATGAGCAAGTGGAGGATGGCAGAGGTGGAGGACAGATTCACTAAACTCTCTTGTATGGCAGAACAACAGCAAGGTGAGTTGTTTGCCCACATCTTGCTGATGCAGCCACCTTGTTTGTTTGATCACGGGCTTGTATGAAGGAAATGCATTTGGTATCATTCTAAGCCTGGACCAAAAGCAGAGGCACCCCTTTACTGTATCATAGAGTCAAGGTTCAAATTCACCCTTTTAACAGCTTTAATAAGATGCCTTGACTACTCTGCCATGACACCCCACAAGCAGCCTTTCAAACTCTTTTTCTACTTCTCCCTGATTATAAAGGAAAAACAGAAACAGAGACACTCTGGAACCTGCCAGCATTTTTGTTAGTCTGAGGTGGGTGCCTTGCAGCGTGTCCCACCACCCCACCCCAGCAGCAGCACTGGAGAGCCTCCCTTGGGCACTGAAATTCCCAGAAATTACATCCTGGAGGCCAAGAAGATGAAACAACCACTGAACTGCTTTGGGAATGAGGGTCACAGCAGCTCTGGGGATGGCACGGCAGCATTCCCGGGTAAGCGGCACAGGTGCTTCCATAGGCACAGCCTTGGGTGGAGAGGAGGGAGTGCCCGAAGGGTTAATCCATGCAGGAAAAGCAAGCTGCCACAGCTGACATCCCAACATCTCAACCCATGCAATCTGAGTAGCTGGCAGGATAGCAGCCACATTTCCAGCTGCAGTTTCCCTAGGCTGTGTGACCAAGAAGTAATTCAGTGCAGCTGCCAAGGTCCCCGGGTATTGATACCAAGTGATTATTTGAGGTTTCCATGCAACAGTTGCATTTCTCAAATGATATGACAAAAAAGGAGTCTGAGGGGTGAGAGCAGTCTCCAGTTTTGGGCTGCAGCTCAGGGCACTCTCATTCAGACAAGCTGCTTCCCCACTTGCTTAGGAGTCAGGTTTTCCTCTCAAATGATGACCAGCTTCCCCAGGCCGATTTAACCAGTCTCATGTGATACGACCGAGAAGAAATCAATAACAAGTTTATTTCAGAGTGTCTTTTGGAGGACATCGACAGCAGCACGTGCAGGAGTGTACAGTGTGAGGAGCTGGTGTTGGAGCAGTGCCCTGAGGCAGGCATGAAACGTGCACTCAGAAGCTACTCCAACACTGTACACACAAACCAGAGCCACTTCTTTACCATGTTTTCAGGGATATTCTTTCCAATCCCAGCCAGTGAGAGCTAATTTGTCTTAAAAAGTCAGGAGTGTCAGCTGCCACCAGGCTGAAGGAGCACTTTTTACACAAGTTTACTTTAGAAATTATTAATTGCCTAAGAACTAAGCCACTTGAAGAAGCCTCCCAAAGTTCATTCTGAATATCCCTGGACTAGATACAGGCAGCACTTGCAGGCTTTTTCATCCTGCCCGGACTATGCTAGATGGCTGCTTTGGTTGACAATGATACAAACTCTGATGTGACACACGTGTGCGTGACATTAACACAAAATTAAAGCTGCATGTAGTAACAGCTTTTGCTTTCCTGATGGATTTTTTAACATCAGAGGTAAGGCTTCCTGCTGTCTCATGCAAAGACTTCATACATTTTGTCTCATTCCCAAATTGAGAAATAAATGTGCATAGGCAGAAGGTCCGATGGGGTCCCTAAATACGAGTAGCTGCTGAAGTTTTTCTTCAGCTCTAGCTGTGAAGTGGAGAAACATAATGAAAGGATGTCTTGGCAACCTGACTGATAGCAGAAATGCACACATTAAAACACACTCCCAGCTGCACGGCAGAGTGGGCACAGTGTGCTCAAATCAGAAGTGAATTTGCTAGAAATATGCAGTGGAACGACGGGGGTTGATTATTCTCCTGATCTTGTTTATGCTTTGAAGAGCTGGACGTGAAATTCAGCATCAGGGGCTGCCACATGTGATCCACAGTCTAGGCAGGACTCCTTGTTCTAGCTGTAAGAATAAACTGCCTGGTCACCAGTCGGGCTGCACTGGTAGTTTGATGGAGTCACAGATTTTGCCAGTGTCAAGTTTAACTGAGGAAATTTATCAGACAAGCCCTTACACAGGGGGTTCTCAGCTGAAAAGGAAGGACCAAGTAATGTTCACTTGTACAATGAGAGGGAAGTGATTATTTCCTGAAGTGCATGCACTTTAAAAAAAGTATATGGCAGTTCTATAACCTTTCAACATTCATTGTAGCTGGGAAATGTTACCATGCTGTGGCTGCCAAATGCAATGAATCTCCATAGCCCTGAAATGCTTTAATTAATAATAAACTAATCTTATTTATTCAGCATGATAAATAATAATTAAAAACAGACATTCAATAGCAACTAGGCTGATGTTTTTATGGCAGAAAATATTTTGCATTACTTCTCTAACATTTTTTGTTAGGTGACAAAGTATCAGCCAGAATGAGCTTCTGTCAAGATTTACAGAAGGAAGACACTCCCTGAAGTCTCTCTGAGTTCTCAAGCCTATTAAGTTAAAAATGAGATTGAGTTTGTGGTGGCTCAGGTGACAACCTGTTTTCCATGCACTGGGAATACAACACAGAGAAGTACCAAAAAACCATCCAAGAAAAGGGTTTTATTGCATTCCCCCATTGATTAATGAGGCCGCTCGTGGAGTTTAAAAGGGCTGAGCTTGGGGTTCTCTGATTATTCACACAGTTACATAAGCAATTACAACGCAGAGCTTGAACGGTGACATTCATCACGCAAGCAGCTCCAGCCCTTGCTCCTCACCCTTCAGATTTATTCAATAGATTTCTCCGAACAGGGGATCTACATCTCTCCCCCCCACCCCGCAGCGGAAGCCGTGTGACACCCCGCACGTCACCCAGGTGTGCTGGGGGAGCAGAAAGGCACTAAACCCCCACCGCTCCTCCGCCCACGGACGCTACCGGAGCCGAGCGCTGTATCCCGGGTTTCTCCCATGATGTCTCGTGGGGGTCGCGGCTTCGGTCGAGGCCTCGGAGTGGATTCCCTGACACCCTTTGGCTCCCTCAACCGAGGCCCCGGTCCCCCCAACTCCTCGGTGTCCCCCCGGATCCCAGTGTCACCCCGGTCCCCCCAGCAACCCGGTCCCCCCGGATCCCGGTGTCGTCCCGGTGTCCCGAGTGTCCCCCCGCTTCCCCCTGGATCCCGGTGTCCCCCCGGTCCCCCCAATTCCACAGTGTCCCCCCGGATCCCGGTGTGCCCCCGCCCCCCCAGGATTCCGGTGTCACCCCGGTCCCCCCAACTCCCCAGTGTCCCCCCGGATCCCGGTGTCACCCCGGTCACCCCAGGATCCCGGTGTCCCCCCGCTCCCCCCCGGATCCCGGTGCCCACCGGTCCCCACAGCTCCCCGGTGTCACCTCGCATCCCGGTGCCCCTCGCTCCCCCCGGATCCCGGTGTCACCCCGGTCCCTCCAACTCCCCAGTGTCCCCCCGGATCCCGGAGTCCCCCAGGAGTCCCCCCGGATCCCGGTGCCCCCCCGCCCCCCCAGGATCCCGGTGTCCCCCCGGTGCCCCCCGCATCCCGGTGCCCCCGCCCCCCCCGCCCGGGCCGCAGCGGGTTAACCCGCGCACCCACAATGCCTCGCGGCCCCGCCCCGGCCGCGGCTGCGCCGTGAGGCGCCGGGCGGGAGCGGCCCGGGAGCGCGTCCGGGGCCGCGGGTACGTGGGGCAGAGCCCGCCGGGCTCTGGGCTGGCTCCGGGCTGCCCGTCCTCCCCGGGCTGCCCGTCCTCCCCGGGCTGCCGGCGCCCGGCGTGTCGGGGCCGTCACCCGGGCCGGTCCCCGAGGGGCGCGGGCGGTGCCGGGCCGGCTGGCGTGGCGGGGCGAGGCCTCCGCGGCCCTTCCTCCCTCCCCTTATTTTATCCATCTCTCGGTTTTGTTTTTCTTCGCAGCAAGCGGAGGCGGGGGAGCGGGCCGTGCTCCGAGGGAGGCCGCAGGGCTGGGTCCGGATCCAGAAGCCGCAGGGTGGGTGCGGGGCTCGGGCCCCGCGGCGCCGGGACGCCCGGGTGAGGAGGCCGAGCGGCTGCGGGCCCGCCCGGCGCGGCTGCTCTGCCCTTTCCTGCACACACAGCTCGCCTACACCCTGGCGTCGGGTTCAAAATGTGTTTGGTTTTTTTTCTGGCAAGGCCTCTCCGGGGCCTTGTTGCCCCGGTGCGACGCGTCGGGCTCCTTCGGGACCGCGGTACCGGGCAGACCCCGCCGCCTGCCTCAGCTGCGTGTTCTGAAGTGCAGAACTTTGCAGCTCAGCCGTGTGAAGTTGCTGCTGCCAAGGCCTCCTGTGGCTCGTTTCCACGTAAAAGTGCCTCGTGCTGCTTCTGCTTATTTGTTTGCTCTTAGCAAACTAAAGTTTCCTTACGTGGAAGCTCATATGGTGCAGGTTTAGGTTTTGGTTTTTTTTTCTGTGGGAACAGATTGTTTGGGAAATGGGAGTGTGAGATTGGTTTGTCTGAAGCTGTCTGTTCCCCCCTTTATACTCTTAGTCCAAAATATTTATATTCTTCAGAGAAAACATTCCTTAGCTAAACATTTTCTTTAGTCTGGTTTTTATTCAGGTCATACCAAAACAATGTAAGTTTGTGTAAGTTGTCTGCTCAGTTGTTACTTTAGTATTTCCTCTTGAAACATAAACATAAACTGAAATATACCAGGCACTTCTAAAGATGTCACCTCTCAGAAAGCTTAGAGCATCACTCTTTTTTTTTTTTTTTTGCACCTCTTTCCTTCATTTCCAAATGACTTACTGAGGGAGAGAAAGGTGAGAAGCTGGTGACCTTAGTTGCTTTTCTTGGGTAATATGGTGTGGGTTAAGCCTTGCCTTCCCACCAGACAGGTGTGGTGGTTTGGTCAGGGTGCTTCTGTCTCTTTCTGCTCTATAGAAAATCTCTGGCTCGTGGAATTGGAGTGGGAAAAGGCTTTCAGGTTCTCCTCCAGCAATGATTGTTTGTCACTGAGGCTGGCAGGCCTTTGCATATAATCTGTCTCTGTTATTCCAAATGAAATACTGCTTTGAGAACCTGGGAAAAAGGAGGAACACATGGTAAAGGAAGGATAGTGGTAAGGGAATGAGTGGCCAGCCAAAGAAAGTGACTTTGTACCTTGGTTTTGTACAAGAAGTTGTTGGGAAATACAGCCTTGAGGAAGGGGAGCTGGCATGCAAAGAGATGATAACAAAAGTGGCAAAGAAGAGAACCCAAAGTATGCACAATTGTCTGGTTTACTTAATTTCTGTACTGCAGAGGGAGAATTGTCCCTTACGTTGCCAGTGGCAAACAGTGGGATTGGAGGTGTGGACTTCAACTCATGTAAATGTAAATTGTCTCGGTTTAGGACATGAGCAAACACAGTTTTCTGTAGTTCTCTTTCCCTCCTCGCATGCAGATGAGTCAATGATACAAAATGTTGCTATTGGAATTCTTTGCAGAAAGTGTTTCATTGTACAAGGGGTCACTTGTCACACTTTGGTTTCCCTTTCTGAAAGTTACACAGTTTCCACTTGATTATTGATAAAAACAATCCTGTTCACTTGCTGCAGGATGACTTGAGTGCTCCTCAGCAAGATGTTTATGAAGGAATAAGTGCTTTGGATGAAAGGCAGTGAGTTCTGCCACTGGTAACTTCTGCTTTTAGCAGTGATAACACATAGGTACAACGTTGAGCTGATTTCTTTCTGACTCATGTTGTCTCAGCTGGTGGTGCAGGTAATTGTTTCTGTGTTTCTTGCCACCCCTACCCCCCTTTCCAGCTGTGGCTGAATTGCACCTTTCCAGTGAATGAATTAGGATGACTAAATCCCCCAAAACACACAAAGTACATTGAAAAGTAAGGTTGAGGGGGGTTTTGGTGGTTTGTTTGGGTTTTTTCCCCATGCCATTGGTTGTGATTCAGTGGCTTTTTCATAGAGATACAATTCTAAGGTGCTGGACCTCTTCCCAATATTGAATCCTTGAATATGACTTGGTTTTTTTTTTTCTTGTTTTTTTTCCCTTTATAGAATCATGGCAAGCCCAAGGACGAGGAAAGTTCTCAAGGAAGTCAGAGCACAAGATGAGAACAATGTGAGAAAAGTATAATTTTACTTAGAGAGTGTTGTAGAATTTAACTTTCTTTTGACCCACTCTAGCTGTATGTTTTGGTCTGCTTCAGCTGTCAGCTCTATGGCACTGGTATGGCTGACTAGTGAGAACCTAAACATTGGGATATCTGAGTTAATTCAAGTAACCTTTATTCCTAGATGTATCATAACACCTTGCAGCATATTTAGCACAAGTTTTTCAGACATTCTAGTGATGCTGTAACCCCTGGAGTCTGTTGAACAGGTGATGTTTTGGGCACAGTTAATTAAAATGGTCTATTTCAAGGAGCTTGATTATGCTCTGCCTTAAATGTGAAAGCCTATGGCCAGGTTCAGTTGTGTTGGTATCAATGCATTAAACCTTGAGTGGGGATTCTAGTCATAAGAACTGAAGTTGTTGCAGTGGATGAGCAATAAAGCTATTTTTAAGAAAAACCTCAGTTCAGATCTGCTATCATTTCTTGCCCAAGTGTGATATGACTGAATGTGTGTTGCACACATCAAATGTTGCATATTCATTTTGCCAAGGAAACTTCAAGAGTTCTGTTTGGTTGCTTTCTCCTCCTTCAAAACAATCTGGAAATTAAATCCAGTTGAATTTTGTTTATTGATTTCAACTCGCTCATCTGTATTACCTCACTGGTTTGTGGCCACTGGTACAGTAATTTTTATAATCCAAGTCAGGCAAGTTAATGGCTATTTCTTTCTATGCAGCATAAATAAATATTTGAAGGAATCTGCTGTCGGGGAAGGTGTATCCAAGCACTAAGAACTCTCCCTTCTGGAATTATTTTCTGTGTGTAAAGTTTTTGTGATTTTTGGCCTTCTGAGCTGTGAAAATGTCACATGGTGGCTGAGTGTTAGAGAGAATTGTTTTTCTCTTGCAGGTCTGTTTTGAATGTGGTGCATTTAACCCCCAGTGGGTGAGTGTGACCTATGGAATCTGGATCTGTCTGGAGTGCTCAGGAAAACACCGAGGCTTGGGAGTTCACCTCAGGTGAGCCTTGGAAGCAGATGATGGACTGAGTGGGGTTACCTCAGGGTGCATTATGGCTGTGAACAGAATGTATTCTTCCAGAAGTGTATAGAATTTCTCAAACCCAACATTTCATGGGCAGTTTTTCTTCATTCTCCTCTCCAAAGTGAACTTTACTCTCCTGTGTCTGGTGTGTAATTATTTGGGAGGGAAATCACCAAAGCAAGGAGGCCACTCAAAAGTATGTGTTTTGCTTTTCAGGGGGTGATTTGAAGCTCATTAGTGACTAGAAATTGCACAGGAAATGAGAGTTTGGAGCTATTCCATATGGTACATGAAAGAAGAAATGGAATTACTGAGATGAGGATAAGTTGAAGGGTGTTTCTTTAGGGACAGAAAGAAATGAGTCAAGATACAAGTTTTGAAGAGCCTTCTTGAGGATGATGTCTCACTTTTTTTTCCCCCTTGTGACCTTGTATTTCATTATGAGCAGGAGCACCGAGTGGGACAAGAGGTGTCCTCACTGGTCACTTAGTGGTAACTCTGGAAACACAGAAAAGAAAATCACCAAGTAAAGAATTATGGGAAAAGTTTCTTCTCTACAGTGGGTTAGGTTAATTTCTAGAAGTGAAAAAAGCTGCTTCTTCTGTCACCTGCTGTTGCTTGTCTCCTTTCAGTGCCAATACCTGGCATGATTGTAGCTTATTTCAGTGAGGATCTGACCACCTTCTTATGATGTTTCTATACCTGGAGAGTGTTCTGCATCATGTTTCTACTCCCAAATTTTGAGATAGGTTGTAATAACCTTTCTTTTTGTCCCTACTGATATAGCAGGGAATTACAAAAGCTGGGATTATAATGTGTTTTTTAACTGCTTTTCAGTTTTGTACGTTCTGTAACCATGGACAAGTGGAAGGATATTGAGCTGGAGAAAATGAAGGCTGGAGGTAACAGCAAATTTCGAGAGTTCTTGGAGTCTCAAGATGACTATGATCCCTGCTGGTCAATGCAAGAGAAATACAACAGCAAAGCTGCAGCACTTTTTAGAGATCAGGTGGGTTAATTGTGCATGTATTGTCATCCCTTTGGAAGCACTTGTTTTTGAAGGGCAGAGTAGGGCTAGTAGCAACCTTTTGAACCTCTACAATGGTTCCTAAAAGGGATAATTCTTAGAGTGTGTTTCCTCTTCAAACCAAGTTTACCTGGTCAAGGAAGTTGCCTAAAATCAGTTGACTGTAATAAAGCCAGTGCACAATTCAACATTGCTAGCCTGAAATAAAAAAAAAAATAAATAAAAGCACCAATTGATTGAGCTGGGGAGCTAGAAGCAAATGGGGAAAATTACTTGTCCTCATTTTTACAGGACCACTGTATGACTTGTCTGAAAACTCTGAGCTAGCATTCTTGATTATTTTCCTACCTCTTCTAGGTAGCTACAGTAGCTGAAGGCAAGGAGTGGTCCATTGAAACTTCTCCTGCCAGGAACTGGACCCCACCTCAGCCTAAAATGTCTCTCTCTTCCACTCACCGGTATGTGTTCCTGTGATCTAGTGTTGATACAGCAGCAGCAGGATCAAAACCTGGTCTTTGAATGTCTGCTGGGTTCATCCCGGTGATGGAATTGTCTGAACAATATTTCTTTTGCTGAAGTTAAGGAATAAGAGGTAGCAGGACTTGAATTTCCATAGTAGTTCCCACTTCCTCCACCTGAACACTAAAAGTGAATAAGAGCAGAATTTTTTATCTTGCCTTGTAGTGTACCTGAGGCTGGTCATGGTGTCAATCACACCTACCTTAACTGCAGCACTGTTCCAGTTCATGACTGAATGCCAGGGAAGAAAGAACAGACTTTCCCCTTCTGGTGCTAGTTACTAATGGGAACATCAAGGCTGGAATGCAGCAGTTTTGTTTTTCTGCTTTTGCATGTGATGTTTGTTGTTGTTTGTACTAAAGAATCAAGTTAACTGAAAAAGCAGTTGTAAATCAAGTGACCAATGCCTGACCATCATCCAGTAGGTTCTGGGGCTGGCTCTAGTCTGACTAGTGTTGTCTCTGGGTCTGCTCTTGCTTTAGTCACTCTACTCCAGTGCCTTTTAGTGGTTCCATTAGAGTTCCCTACTTGGTAGGCAAAAGAAATAATCAGTTCTGCACGTGTATGACAATGATATACATCAAGCTGCACTGGTCAACTGGTGGTTTTGCTTTATGCAGTTTGATTCTTCAATCTTTCATTTCAGCAGTTCTGCTGGACAATCTCAGACTGCAACTTCCTTTTCTGACAAGGCTTTTGAAGACTGGTTAAATGATGATGTCAGCTCCTACCAAGGGTAAATCAAGATTTATTAGCTTATTGAGTGCCTGGCCCTTTAGCATAACCAATGCTTGGATGTTGTACTACAGCCATACACCTGTGATCCTCATTCCCTAGTTAACAGTTCTTTTTTATTATTAAAAATGTTGATAATATATGATGAAGGACAAGATGAAGGATAGTGCCTCTTAATGCATTTGTGTCACAAAAATATTTGAATAGCAGTGAAGAGAGAGCTTGAAACTCAAAAGGTTACTGTGGTGGGAACCTGGGGAACCATTCCAAACCTGGGAATCTTTAGTGTATTCAACATCTTACAGTGATTTGAGTTAAACAGGAGTGTTTATAAAGCTAACACTTCTTTCTTTCCTTTTCCCATTTTCATGTATCACTTTATTAGGACTGACTGACTTCTGATGTCAGTGATCCATTGAACCCAGAGAATCATTCAGACCACATTAGCTTATGTAGGGGACACTTTGATTTGCAAGGATTCCCCAGTGGAACCTTCTTGGTCTTTTGCCTTCATGAAGTGAGTGGGTTTGTTTATTTTGGGTGCTAGATGCTTTAGGACATTTTTCCCAGCTTTATTCTGAAGTCTGTGAAACAGTTGCCATTCTTTCATGCTTTTCAGCTTGTGTTTAATGTTTTAATGGATGGATGCTAATACAGATTCATTTTCTTATGGTAGTGGCCAAGAGAATCGCTACGTGGGGTTTGGAAACACAGTAAACCCTCCAAAAAAAGAGGATGACTTCCTGAACAATGCCATGTCTTCATTGTACTCTGTAAGGAATTCCTCAAAGCTTTCTGGGACCTGAATTACTCTTTTCTTCTGTTTTATCCCCTGTTTTGGGAGAATATTATAAACAGAGAAGAGAAGCTGTGGGTAGATACAGAGAGATGTATTGTTTGTGTTCTCAAAGAGTGAAGAAGGTACTGGTGGACTTTAAAAGGCAAAATAAAGAGAGAAACTTGAGCAACACTTAGGAATTTTGTGTGGGGAAATAAAGAAATGAGGATATAGGAATAGATTAAGACTTAGTACTCAACAGGACTTGGAGAAAAACTAAAACAAGTAGTGACCTGTGGGGGTAGCAGTTAGACTGGTAGTTCTCTAATGAGATGAGCCATATTAGGTATGTTCAGTGGAAAACAAGTGTGATGTGTGTGTACATGGGTGCCAGAAGCCCTGAGCAGCGATGAAAACATTTGAAATACTTGTGACAGGGTGTGAAGAGGGAGCTGCATATGGTTGAACAGTTGTCATGATTGAAGGAGAGACAGTGAAAGAGCCGTTGTTGAGGGAAGATGGGAATAAAGTTGAAGCAGTCAGGGACATATTGGTGCTGTGATAGGCTGCAGAGTAACAGTGCTGAACAAAATGTTTTGTATTTGAGGTGACTTTGAAATACAGTAAGGTTTTTCTACCAGGATTAACGACCAGTAGTCCTCTGTAGAGGCTCATCATATAATTGATCTGAATATCCACACCAAGTTCCATTGTTTGGTTTTTAAAAAACTGTAATAATTTCACTGGAGCACAATAGAAAAAGGTAAAGCCTGAGCCTTTGAAGAGTATTCAGGTGAACCCACAGGGTGCTTAGTATCTTATTATTCCTAATCATGTTATAGATTGTAGGTCAGACAGTTCCAATGAGAAGCCACATCTCTAATGTATTCAGATGTGCCAAGACAGCAAAGGAGAGATGACACCGATTGTCCAAGTGACTGTCAACCATGATGTGAATGCAGGATCTCCTGGAAATTTATGATTAAAATGCCCTCTTGTGGCCACACACTGCAGAGCAATTTGAAGTCGATTGTATTATAGAGACTGAATATTTCATGCATATTCATTCTGGTGAGGAAACCAGTTTTCCTTCCACTGCATATGACTTTTTCCCCACACATGCTACATTTATGTAGATACATTATTTCCTGCTGTTACCTATCAGAAGGCACATTTTCTCTGGAATTTGCACTGACTGCTCTATCCAGCTTGTTCTGTAAAGAGAAGATGTAATTGTAGTTCATTCTTTAATCCCTTGAGACTCTGTAACAAAAAAACTGAGACACATCACTTTGCCTTTTGTGCAAATAATGACAGAATTATTTTTTAGTGTGTCAGCTTAGGACAAGAAAAGCAGTGAAGAAACTTGAAAAGGACAGGCAAAAAATATTTTTTACTGCTTCTTAAAGATGTTCCCTCAACCTAAACATGTAGTGTAGTCAAATTAAATAGAAGGTGTAATAAAAAAAAAATTCTCCTGCTTATGGCCTTGTATGGAAGTCTGCCCAAAAGGGAACATGTTGCCAAAACATCCACACTTGGCTGGAAATTAAATTGATAAAAGGCAGTGGCAGACATGGACATTAACCTTGCATTTGGAGCACCATGTTTAAGAGATTTTGCAGGACATCTGGAAGATAAAGTTTGTTCATGTTTTTTATCCATTCAAGTATGATGGGGTGTTTTCCAACTGTTTTTTACTGGGCAGATTCTGGATGAATGGGCTGATAACAAGACCTGAGATCTAAACAGTTGAGAAGTGATTTGTAATGGTTTTGTTTAAAAAAGGAATAATTAGAATTACTCTCCTGCTGCACTTTCTTTTGTCTGGTTTCTTAATCAGTATCTGCCAATCAGTAGTTAGAAGAAATCTTTTCCAATTCTTTAGAGAAAGGTCTTTTAAGAAATGTCCCATGGTTTTCAGATTTTGCAAGAACCAATAAGGCAAAATAGAGTTTTGTTTCCTTTGTTTTAAAAATGTGCAGCAAACAAGCAGTTTGAGGCTTTATCATTAAATGAAAAAATGCTGAATTGGCATTTTATGAATTGCTGCCTCATGTTTTTGAGCCCAGAATCTTGTTTTACTATCCAGTGTTTACTTGTTGAAAACCAGTCTCTGTTTCCTCAAGTTTTAGTATCTTTTGTTTTCTCACTTTCCTTGGGGGCATATTTTTTTTTTTTTTGTGTTGCCATTTTTAGTAAAATAACATCTGAAGTATTCAGGTTTGTTCAAATTGCAGCTGTTCTGGCACATGTAATGAAAGTTCCTTGCTGCATTACACTTAAGTGAGAGACTAAAATGTTTGCTTTTACTAGTGGGTAAATTTTAAAACTACAGGACATGCTGTATAGAAGAACATTCTGACTTAATTTAATTTTTAGTAGTGAACACTTGCTTATTCACTATCAGTATTCACACGTGGCTTATGGTGTTCTCTCTTTAAAGGGATGGAGCAGTTTTACAACTGGAGCAAGCAAAATTGCCTCAGCTGCTAAAGAGGGTGTAAGTAAACAGAACTTATTTCTATGTAATTTTTGTAAACTCAGAGGTTCAGTTAGAGTTCCAGTAGGGATCTTTAAAAGGATTACCAAGACAAACTGAACTCTGCTCTCTGTGTATCTTTGCCTATAGCATATGAAATAGATGCATGTTGAATGTAGATGTCTGCCTGAGCTGGTTCTCTTGTACCTGGATGGATGTTTTTATAAATTTGTTGACTGGATGTAAGCATCTAGAAAGAGCAAAACTGCCATGTTTGTATTCCCTTCAGAAACAAACAGAAT
Source organism: Apus apus (assembly GCF_020740795.1). NCBI lineage: Eukaryota > Metazoa > Chordata > Aves > Apodiformes > Apodidae > Apus > Apus apus. Next base: position 13,403,594 of record NC_067296.1, read on the forward strand.
CACAAAATGTTATGGGTTGGAAGGGACCTCTGGAGATCGAGTCCAACCCCCTGCTGCAGCAAGAACACCCAGGGCAGGTCACACATGAACAGATCCAAATGGGTCTTGAAAGTCCCCGGAGAAGGAGACTCCACAACGTCTCTGGGCAGCCTGTCCCAGAGCTCTGTCACCCTCACAGTGAAGAAGTTCTTCCCCATGTTGAGGTGTAACTTCCTGTGCTCTTAATTTGCATCCATTGCCCCTTGTCCTATCACAGGGCATGACTGAAAAGAGATTGGCTCCCCCTTCCTGGCACCCACCCTTCAGATATTTATAGACATTAGTAAGATCCCCTCTCAGTCTTCTCTAGACTAAACAGCCCCAGGTCTCTCAGCCTTTCTTCATTTTTATTTATAAAGCAGAAGTTTCAGTCTAGGCCAAGTAAGGCCAAATTTTTTTCTTCAGCAGGAATGTAATACCAAGTTACAAATTGCTAATGTTTTTTAATTTTTTTTTTTTCATTCAGCTGCTCTCTAACTACAGCTATTTTGTCAGATTAAATAGAAAACTTGTTGGGCAGAGGTTGTGCCCAGAGGGGAGCTTTGAGAAAAGCTGAGGCATGGTCTTCATGGTCTGTGTGTTCTGCAGATTTACACACTTAGATGACAATCATTCAACTAACTGTAGATTGAAACCAGAGGAATTAACTTTTTTTTGCATTTTAAGGAGATGATGGTGGAAAGACATTAATTTTTGTTGTGAAAATATTGCACTACAACTTTTTTCAGTTGAAGCCTTTGAATTTTAAACTTGAATGTATGTGCATCTTTTCACAGGCCAGCAGGTTTGGATCTCAAGCAAGTCAAAAGGTGATTATGGATTTACCTCTGTCTTGTTGACTGTAATTGGCTTTAAATGTCATGTATTTATCTGCACCAGTTGCTTTAGACTTGATCATCAGCAGACCAGTGTGTTTATCCTTCATAGCACACAATGATTTCTAGGTTCTAGCTTTTATTTTGGAGGGAATTGCAATCAACTGCAGTGATCAAATTAAGCAAAAAATAAGCAGTGATGCTCTGCTGTGTGTAACTGTCAGGTGTATTGGAGAGGCAGCAGCATGAAATGCTTTGATTCATGTTTGCAGACTTAAAATATCCTTATCTTTGTGAATGTTAACTGTGGTCTTACTTTGAAGCAGCTTACTTGGTGATACAACATAATGCAAACCATCTTCCCATTGCTAAAGAAAATACTACAAATGTGAACTGCTTAATATTGTTATTAAATTAAATTGCCTGTGTCTATTTTTAAGAGCAGCAATTACAAAAGCATTTCCTCTTCCAAACTAGCATTAAAGCAGAGACTGTCAGACCTGAATTCTGTCTGACAGAAGCAGGATCTGTTTGCATGGAAAGGTTTTAAGTTCAAATGTAAAAATATATAAAAGAACAGGATAAAGTGCCAGAGTTGTGAGTGAGAGGGGACTTAAATGTGTGATAGCAGGATGCTGTTGCTCAAAGCAAGTGGGAAACTGCAGGTGCTGATGTTCAGATGTAACAGTTGGATGTTAATGCTCCAGACAACAAGCCAAACCTGGGCATGTTTTGTAACAAAAATGCCTGGTTAAAGCACCCAAACTTGGTATTTAAAAGCTTTAAAGTATTTGCTGCTTGGCTTACTTAATCTGTGTGTTCTCCAAGTCTTCCTCTTCCACTCCTTCGGGCAGTTTCCCTTGTAGAAAACTGGTCTTGCTTTGGCGTTATTAGCACACGTAAACAATAGTAAGTGTAACAGCTCATTACATCTACTGACAAGGACCACAGCAACATGGTGCTTTAGAGGCTAAGCTATGTTACTGTAGCATGAATTTTGTTCCTGATCTTTTGCACTGTAGAACAAACTGAGTATCTTTTTGATGTAATATATTGTTTAAAGGTATATTTAGTGCCCGGTGACCAAACATTCACTGTTTGTCTTGTCAGTAGATGTCAAAGTTGGAAAAGGTTCATGCTACTTAACTTGCCTGAAAAAAATGCTGCCAATGTTTTGCTAAAAGCTGCTTCTACCTTCCTTGCTCTTTCTCTTTTGCTGTCTGGGTAAAGTTTTGGGGCTACAAGCAGCAGCCAGAGCCGGTAACACCCTCACATATATTCTTGTGCATGGAATCCTTGTCAGTGTTGGTGCTAAATATGTGCATTTGCTCTTGAGCCATGTTTTTTTGTTTGTTTTTTTTTTCCCTGAAGTCTGTTTAGAATGTGTGTTTCATATGGTAATGTTTCTTCCAACCTATTGAAAATAGGTTGGAGAGAGGTATCCAAGCTCTGCACTCTCAGGAAATGTGCTGTATGTTTGTCCATGCTCTTCATAAGCACAGGTGACCAGGATTTCTGTTTGCATGCCTGGTCCAGGAATGCAATATGCCAACATCTCCTCTGGGCTGTTGGTGGAAGGCAGGCTCTCCAATAAATGCCCCATTATGGAGTGGATGCAGTGGTGGTTAGAATGCTGTCCTGAAATCAGCAGTGATAAAGAAACAGTTGCAATGCAAACACAATTGGACCCAACTCTTCCCTTTCCATGTTTACCAAAGTACGTGGCTGAGTAAATGGGATAATGTGAGAATTCTTCCTGATTCTACCCATGACTTCACTTAGCATATTTGAACTGTTAGTGTGTTACACTCCTTATTATGTAACATAAACAGTGTGGCATGTTTAATAGACTCTGAAGGATTTTCTAACGATGAAAAATCCCTTTTCTTGCTTTTCTTAAACACTTTCCAGCCTCACTTGCAGTGGAAAGAAGCCTTATGTGATTTGCATTCACGTTTCTTACTAGGTGGAAATGGGGTTACCTTTTGCCTTTGTCTTCTCAAATAACTTTTGAACGGGTAAGGAGTAGAAATATTGGAGATAATGGTGGTTGAGTAGAGGGGAGATCCTAGTAGTGCTGTGGTGAAGGGAAAAGCTTTTTAGATACCTGGGAATCTGGATGGATGCACAAGGTGCTCCACCCCGAGGAAGAATATGAATGAGGACTCACACATGACAATGTCAACAGTGAGACAGAAGAAAACCCTTAGGAAATGAAACTTCATTTCTGCTAATGTTGAGGAATAACACTTGTCTTGCAAACAAATTGGTCCTTTTGGATTAATTAGGCTAATTCAGAAGGTGATCAGTATAACACAGCAGTTTTGAAGAAAAGTTTAGATTTATCAAAGGCTTAGTAGGGAAAGGAATGATTTAAAATACTGCTCTCCATGTTAGTATAATTTCTGACTTAGACTGAGGGGCTTACATTTTTGTGAGATGCCTCTGAAGCACAATAGCTCTGCTTGTTCTGGATTGCAATAGATTTCTGAAGTTCATTGTTTTCTCTCCCTGCCAACCTGAAGCTGTTAAAATAGATGACAGAAATCTTCTGGCTCAGCTTTGCTTCTTGTGTATTCCTTAGAGACAATTGGCCTTTTGTTAATAGATAACAATGACAGCTCTACAAGACAGAAGAACTGGGGAAAAATTGGCCAGAAATATCTAACTTTACAAGTTGTTCCATTAGTAAGGAAAAAGAAGAGTAGATGGGGTCAGTTCTTCCAAATATTCAGCTGCAGGTATTAGCAGGGGGTCCATTTTCTTGGCTGTTGCTGGTTGAACCATTGCTTCTGCTTTCAGGTCAGACTTTGCTTGGGCTCTGGGCATCTCCAACAACCTATTGCCACGTGCATCTGTTTTTAATGGATTTTCTTGTAATGTTTTCTGCAGCACTTTGTGCTTTTCAGCTCATTCTGCTTTTACAAATCAAAGCTTAAGGCCTCATGTGTTTTTGGAGATACTACTGAAAAATTAGCCTGCACCTGCAGAAAATGTTGGCTGTGGTTGGTTTGGCTTTTCTTGCTTTTGGGTTGTTTTTTTTTTTTTTAAAAAAATAATAATAACTGACTCTGTTTTTGTTTTGGTTTTAAATAGGCATCAGAGTTAGGTCAGACATTAAATGAAAATGTTCTCAAACCTGCACAGGAAAAGGTAACTTTGGAACTAGTAAATTACTTGCAGCAGATGGTTATGCTGACTTAGGGAGTGATTGCGTCCCCCTGCCACAACTGCCCAGTTTGTCAGTGCATCCTTCTGTATTTTCATTCACTAGCACAGCAGCAAAGGGGAAACAAATCATTCAAAACCATTATGTTACCAGAGAAAGTTAAATGAGGGTAATTTCCCTTTATCAGTCTTCTGTCCACAAGAGCCTGTTGCTTTCTTTCCCATTAGATACTATTGTATAGATTTCATGCTTTCAGTAATGGAAGATGGGACAGGGTGAAAATGCACCCTTAATGGGTATAAAAATCAGTTATTACGAACAAAGAATTGATCAGTACTATCTTGGAGTGTTAAGTTCATGGTGTTACACTCATCTGCCTGCCAGCAGTGTTTTAATTCAGCTAAGCATCTTTCAGCCAGTGTAGTTTGTCTGCTGCCTCATTGGGGCAGTAGAATTTGGGGCAAAATGCATGTTTAAGATGAATGGGCACAATTTATAAGCAGAAATAACATGTTCTTGCAACCTTTATTTGGTATTCATTCTGAATATTCTGGTAGTCAGTTAAAACCAAGTTTTGCATGCTGAAGTAACACTTGTGTTAGTTGTTCTAGTAGCTGTCTTGTTTCTGGGAAAGTAGTTTGAAGTAGATTTTCATCTTCCCTTGACAGTTGTTTGTTAGTGATGAAAACCATTTGGCTGCTGGTACTTGCAGCGGCTGTTGGAGGAGAGCACACAGGCTGACCTGAGGAAACAGTCACTGGTGGCATGGAAAAAAGCAGGGCAGCCCTCATCAGGGACTACAGATTTTATTGAAAGATTCTCCCTAGTGTAAAATGTTGCTTTCCTGTTCCATATGTTTAAAAGGAATGTATTTCTGCATCTTTCCCATTTGGCATGTATTTGTTCTGTGCTTCTAGAATTTTGGATCAGCTCCAAAATGTTGATGAAGTCTCTTCTAAGAATGTGGTGCCCTCCTTACCTACCTGCCCTTTCTCTGGATATATTGGTTTTGATAAAGCAGACTCATTTTGCTCCCCTAAGAGAAGCAGTTACAGTACACTGGGACATGGATTAATTTTCAATTTTAGAGGAATGGTTTAATCACATCACAAAATAATTTATCTTGAATTATCTTTATTAATTCAACATTCTTTACATAGCATTTCAAATCAGAGGAGAAGAGGCTATTTGGTTTCCTATTCCCTAGAATTATGCACAACTTATTTCAGAGTGCTTAGATGCATTATTTTCAGGGTTATTTTTAGGGTGCATTTCCTTGAGCTGATTTTTAGTTTGTAGAACAATTTAATGAGGATGTTGCATACTAGATTAAAAAAAAAAAAAAAAAAATCCATTTCCCTTAGGATGTTTTGCTGTTATTTCTAAATTAGTGTTACTTTCTGAAGTAAGTGCTTAGTAATCACTGCCTGGCACGTATATAATTATATAAAGTCACTTGCTTTGTAACAGCTGCCATTTATTAATTGGTGAAAGGCACCAATTTTATTCTGGTTGATCAAAGTTCAAAGCCCTTTTAATATTTAAATAAGCACATATACAAGATAGAGAATAAAAAGGATCAGAGAGGTTTTTAATCTCTCCAAACCAAATATTTGTATTGTAAGAGGTATTTATAAAATGTTATAGAATTGTAGAATGGTTTGGGTTGGAAGGGACCTTAAAGCTCATCTAGTCCCAACCCCCCTACATGGGCAGGGACACCTCCCACCAGCCCAGGCTGCTCCAAGCCCCATCCAACCTGCCCTTCAACACTGCCAGGGATGGGGCAGCCACAGCTTCCCTGGGCAACCTGGGCCAGGGTCTCAACATCCTCACGCTAAAGAATTTCTTCCTAATGTGTAACTTCAATCTCCCCTCCTCCAGTTTTGATCCCTTACCCCTTGTCCTCTCACTACCAGCCGTTGTCAAATGTCATGTTTGCAGATTTTTTTTGTATTGGTGTTTTTCTGCTCAGCATTAGTGTAAAGATTGATACCTTCCTCAAACTGGATGTATATTAGTAGAAAATTCCCACAATCTTCCAAGCACTGAAGTTCACTCCATTAGAGATCAGTGGACTTGTTATGTCATTTTCTTAACTTTGTTAACTTTGACTCAAGTATATTTTGATTAATTATTAGTTTGGGTTTGGTATAATTTTTTTTACACTGGTTTTTAGGTGCTAAGTCCAAGTAAGCTTGTCTTAAGGTCTCAATGCTTTATTGTATGACTAATTACCAATACTTTGATTCATGTAGGTGAAAGAGGGGAAAATATTTGAGGAGGTCACCGTGGGGGTATCACAGCTGGCCAGCAAGGTATGAAGAGGCCTGCCTGCCCTAAGGAGGCCAAACAGCAAGCCAGTCTCCATATTCTTCTGAAGAGTTTGTAGGGAAACCAAACTCCAGGGCAGCTTTAGTCTCAGCTGAATGCAGGCATGCTGAACTGTACTTTCTAGTGTGCAGTGCTTCTGTTGGCGTGCTCAGAAGCTGTTGAGTACCATGGAGTCCTCACAGTGGCTTCACTGAGGGCATGTTGCAGAGTTGCAGGCAGCCAGTGTTCCAAACACAAAAAGAAATGTCTGCTAGAGAATATGGAGACAGCTTGCATTACATGTCTATGATTACACTTACTAATGGTCTGTACCTTTTTTTATTTGTCTTGTTCTGCTGTCATTGCTTGGTGATGTGGTAAGTGCTAAGTACACAAGTCCTGCACAATCTAGTGCCTGTTTTGATAACTTGTATGGTGTTCCCTAGGAGGGGCTGTCTGGCACTGTGAAGGTGAGCCCTGGAAGCTCTATCATGCACCAGCTTAGTGCCTTAGGTGTTGGGAATATTTGAATAAAATAAGTGATGTTACTTGCTCTTTTTAGACCCTGGCAACTTCAAGTTTGAATTCTGGGATTCATCCTCCTTATCTGTGACTTAGCATAGTTGCTTACATGGGTGTCACTTCAGGATTTGTTTTCCTACTTCAGCACCAGTCCATTCTGATAACCCAAAGGATTCTCCTAGCAGTCATGTTTATTCTAGAACTCAACTTTTGGCCTGTTTTACCTGGGCAGTGAAATAATAATACTGGAACAGGGTGAAAGTAGTTTTGTAGGACAGTGGAAAGATAAATACTAGTTATGTTAATTATAACATCAAAGCATCAGTGCTGTCATTGAGTTTGAATTTATGGAAGGAGCAATTCCAGCATTTTTGTCAAGGAAATCTAGGAGAGAATTCAGAAGCTGTTACAGACAATGGTGGGCGAAAAAGCTGAACTCATCCTACTTTTCACACCTTCCAGCAGCACGATGCTATCAAGTTTATGTTCTTCACATCAAGCACACAATTGCCCATCAAAAATACAAATCAACATTGAGTGAAATTTTCTGATGAAATGTGTCTCTTTATCTGAGCAATGTTGGAGGAATGTGTTGTGGCTTTTGCTGTTGGGCTTGGAAGAGATGTTGGATAAATCCAGAGGAATGAAGTGTCTTTTTTTCCTCTAGGTTCAGGGAGTTGGAAGTAAGGGATGGAGAGATGTCACCACTTTCTTTTCTGGCAAACCGGATGATAACCATGAAAGGTATTTTTTGGTTAATGTTTTCTATGTCTCTCTAAACACCTAGTTTTATCTCCTGGGTGTCTTCTACATTATAGTAGTAGCAGGTGATTTTTAAATATGAAGAAACTGTCTTTGCTAGTAGCCCTCCTGTATGTAATGTGAGAGGAATTCAATCTGTCTGGCAGTTGTTAAACAGAACAAGACAGTGCATAGCACTTGGGTTTTCCATTTTTTCCAGATGCATATCTGCTCCAAACCCCAGGCCTGTTGGTACTTTGGGCTCTAAACAAAGATCTGTGAATTAGAATATCAGTTTATGCCATTCAGAGCAATATGTTTAGTTCTTCTGCCTTCATTCTCGGGTTTTGTTTAAGCAAAGGGCAGGACCGTTACAGTTCTCTTTGTTTGTGGTCACTTATTTTTGTTATGTTTGTCATAACTAATTTATTTCCACCTTCTTTTCTTTTTTACTCCCCATAAAAGGCCAGCTGAGGGAGAGAGCTACCAGAACAGTGGAGGGGAGGGCTACCAGAACGACGCTGTAGATCAAAGCTTCTGGGAGACCTTTGGCAACTCAGATCCACCAAAAGCTCATAAATCTCCAAGCAGTGAGAGCTGGACCTATGTGGACAATTCCACAGAGAAGAAGAGCTCCGATAGCTGGGACGTGTGGGGCTCAGGAACAGTCTCCAACAACAAGAACAGTAACAGCGACAGTTGGGAAAACTGGGAGACCAACTGGGAAAACACAGGAGGGGAGAACAAGACCAAAAAACCTCCTAAGCCAACAAAAAAGGCATCTTCAGCTGATGATGGGTGGGATAACCAGAACTGGTAGAACTGTTAACCCTGTTTTGCACAGCTAGGAAAGGGAGGCTATGCTGGCTGACTGGGGGGAGAAAGTTTTACACACAACTGGAGTATCTTTCTTGACTTTACTGATCTGTTATTTTTGTTTCCCATTCATTCTCCTTCTATCCCAGTGTAGGAAAAAAAGTAGCATCTGAATCTTTTGTTACTTAAGGTGGCTCTCCCTTTTTTAGGGATAGTGATGCCTACATTCTCCTTGCACTATTGAAGCTGGATACAGTGACTTTCTTAATATGAATGTTTAAAAGAAAAGAGTCAGTGCAAGCACACTTCTGTGGCACAACCTTGCATGTGTATGTTCATAGGTATTTGTCCAGCCCTCATATCATTTGGGATGACCTGAGGGGTTAAGTGCAAGCACAGGACAGGGTGTGTCTGGAAAAGCTAGCCATTAAATGAGCAAACTGCAGCTGAATAGTTCAAATGCCTTATGGGTTGCTCTGACCATATGTAGTCTGGCAATTCAAGATGGTCTTTAAGATACTTTTTATTGGAACTTTGTTTTTAATCTTTGAGATTATTATCTCTGGTTGTTGTTTTTTTTTAGTCTTTTGAAACTAATTTTCTCCCCTTAGAATTAGTAAGGGATCTAGAGCTAGAAAATTATCTGTGTGAACTCCTGGGTTTGACCTGAGCTATCCAAGGATATATCCAGGATAGCTCTGCTATGCCCTTCTTGCTCAAGGGGTTCAGAGTTTGCACAGTGCAGAGTTCCTGCACAGACAGAATGCAAAGCTGTGCTGTTCTCCTTCCTTCCCTGTGCCCTTCATCCAGCTTGAGTATTTTATGTGGTCTGGTTTTCCTCTGTCTTCCTGCTACCCTTTTATTTTATCCATTCTGATAAAAGTGAAATCTTTCTGCTGCTTATGGACTTCTGGGCATCTGTTTGGCAACTTGACAATGAAACAAATTTGTAAAAAAGATTCCAGTATGAAAAAATGGGTGGAAAATCTGAGAACATTGAGGAAAGAGGCTGGCAGCAAGCCGTTTTCAAGATGAACAGATGTCTGGATTTAATAGTAAAGTTTAAATTAAGCAGATGTTTTACAAAGTAATCTTTAAGATGTCAAACTGTATCTCTCTTTCTGTCATGTATTTCTCTACATTTTCTTCCTGGATCTTGTTAAAGAAACACTATTTTGGAAACTTTAGATACTCCTTGTCAGCATTATGGAATGGAATAGCAGATTCAGTTATGTCTCAATTTTGATCCAGCAAATTGCTTTGCATGACACAAACCATAACTTCTATAGAAGAACTGTGACTCTGAGGACAAAGGTGTCCTAGGTATTGCATTTTAGTTTGGGGGGTGTTTTGAAAATGTACACTCAGCCCAAAAACAATCAGCTCAACTGGAAAACTTCAGATCATGGTGTCACCCCCTAGTCTGCTTTACTACCAGCATGGACATTTTTAGTGCAGAACCTGTAAAAGTTCATACATACCTAAAAAGCCTTTCCTTTTTAAAACTTAGTTATTTTGTTCAAGCAAACAGCTAGCCTGAGTTGTTGAAGTTAGCCTTAAATAGTTTAATTTCTTTCTGTCTTCACAGAGGTTTTTGAGCTTATAGTAATATTGAGAGGTTAAAAAGGAAGGAAAATTACGAATCACCTCCAAAGTAGCAGACTTTAAGTCTAAGTAGAAGTAAATCTATAGCTTGATGCTGCATTTCTATTAGTAGGATCTTTCAGAAGGTGAGCAAAATACTTTTCTAGTCTACTCCAGCCTTGTCCTGAGAGAGTTGGGATTTCTTTTCCCCTTGCTTTTCCTGGCAGCAGGTCTCTGAAGCTCCTGCAGCAGGACCCAGCACTACTGGAGGGGCCTGCGCTGTTCCTGCTGACACCCTGAAGGCACAAGAGGTCTCTGTTCACAACCTTCTTGTGCCTCCTGGGCAGACGTTTGCAGCCTGGCTGTAAATCAAGGACTTTTGTTCTGGGTTTTCTCCAGTTCCAACTAGACCTGTGTCATAGCTGAATTGCATGTCAAACCTAACGTTGTATTTTCCTGCATCCACCTCTGCTGCCCATTGAGAGCTTCTGCTGGGCAGGATCTGCCCAGCCCTGGGCTCACGGTTACTCCCCTGTGGAGGCTGCAGGAGCAGGGGTGGCAAAGTGCATCCCATGGGTTGCACTGCCTGCTGGTGTCTGTCTGGAGTGATGTGAGGCCGATTCAGCTTCCTGTGTACAAATGTATGAGTTTCTCTTTTGTAATCTTCCTGTAATAGCTCGTAGCAAGATGAACTTTACCTCAGTCCATTCAGTCAGCAGGACCGTGATGTGTGTGTGCACGTTCTCCTCAGCTCTCTGGTTTGCCCAGGAGAAAACTGGTTTATTTATATAGCACTTGCAGCTACAATTGTCATGAGCCATTTTCTTCTGCTTTTGTTTTTGTATCCCTTGAACCTTTATGTTCTAAATTAAACAGCCAGAGCCCTGCTTGGGCAGAAGCTTTGGATAATGTTTTTAATTCTAGTTGAGGAGACAGGGACAGAACAGTTGCTGTCCCTTTTTGCAGTGCTGGAGAGAGGCAACAAAATGCTACAGCTCCCAGAAGGGGGGGGTACTGGGAGATACTAACACCAATAGAATGGCAGAAAGTGTAACTGCAGCCATAAAACTAGTGTACCAGCTGGTCTCAGTGTGCCAGGCAAATTGGTATTTTTTAATTACTTGTCTGAATCTGAACATTTTACCACATCTTCCAGAGGAGAGGATGAAATGAGGGCATGTTCCTTAGCAAAGCCCCTGTTTTATTGGATTTTACTTTTTTTAGGGTAGATGGCTGGGAAGTTTGTGCAGTTTGGTGGGATGCATGCAGTCGAGGTGCATGTGTGGAGTGAGTGCTTATGACCTAGACTTCTTAAAAATTGTTTTTATCCTCCCTTCTTTCCCCAAATCCTCCTTTTTCAGTCTGATGATGAGCATAGTGAGCAGAGGCGTGGAGTGCAGCCTGCTGGAGCTGAGGCCTTCTGTGTAAGTGATGGGATGGCTGGGAACCTGAGTGAGCATGTGGAATGGCAAGGCTTTAGTGTCCCTGTGTGCTCCACGTGTTTGGTGGATGAGGAGAGTGTTTCCTGTCAATCCCACACCATGTATTAACAATTTTAAGTTGTACGAATTGCCAGGACAGAGCACAGAAGGTGAAGTGACTGCTGGACACTGGAATGTGTGGTTTAAATTTCCTGATGTTTCAGACTGGTTTGTTCCTTTGTATGGCTTCAACTTTGGAAAACAGAGAGCAGCTGGATTCCTGCAGATAGTCTGAAATAAGAAAAACCTCAAGGCATCCAAACTAAGTGCCACTTGCGAAGGAATGAAAGTCTTGGAGGATATTCCTGAACCAGGAACCTGATTCTGTGAGTTAGGGATTATTTTAAAATGTTTGGTTTGTGACTTGAAACCTGTTAACAATTAAAGCATTTCAAGACGTGCTTGCTCAGCTGTCCATCATAGTTGAGACCTCAAGGAAAATGCTGCTGCTTTTATTTTCCAGACCAGACTGTGCAACATTCCATGAGTTCATAATGTATTTATCAGTGTAATTATCTGTGCAATAATTTAACAATTGTAGGTAAAACCTTTGCTGTTTAATCCAGGATACATTTAAAGATACAGTGGTCCTCTTAGAGAGCAGCAGTCTGCCAAGGTATTTCCATTCTCAACTTTAGTAATACTGAATTTTGATAACCCTGTTAGAAAGGCTTGAGCAATCAGTGATTGAAACAGAAATGAAGAAACAATTTGATGTCCGTTATTGGAGTTGGAGTATAATGGCTTAGTGCCCTCCACTTGTAGAGCCCTCTTCCATTTCCATGCCAGCAGAATCTTGGTCAGGCTGCAGTACTGTATCTTTAATTTTCCTGTTGTGTTTTTTGTGAAGTTCACAGGAATGGCAGTTTCAGTGAACACTAATCATTGTTCTGTAGAGTGGTACCAGACTTGAACTGCAGTGTCATCTTCTCAAGAGCATTATAATAAAGCAAAGAGATGCAGAGCAGGATGGTGTTCAACCTTTTTTCAGGAGACTTCAATGAAGTGTAAAGCCATGTGCACTAGTACAGCTCATCTGGCCTTCTGAGTGGAGTTGATTTGTTCTTGCTAGGACTGGCATCCCAGAGTGAACTCAAGATGCTTCACAATTAAGAAAGCAGGAAGGTGTTGTTACAGTCTGAGGATGAAATGGTCTTGTTGGAAGAGTAACTGACATTAAGAGCATGGATGTATGTCCTGATGTGCTGGGATCCTGCGTGTTCTTCACTGCCAGTAATGAGGGAGAAAGGAAGGTGCTGCTGCTAACAGAGCCAAAACCTGGTGCTTTAGATTTCCTTGGAGTTTCGTGGTCCAACTTTAAGTGCTAATTGAAGGGAGATTCCTCTGATGAATCCTTCAGCTGGTGCTGATGCTTCCCATTCAGATTCTAGTTTCCTTCACTAGCCAACCAGCCAGGTGAATGCTGCAGGTGATTCATGACTGCTCTGAGCTTGGTGTAAACCTAAAATACCTTTTGTTATGTTCCTGGGCAGCAGGACCAAATCTTGCTTGCCTTGTGGAAGAAAAGCTCTGCTTCATTTTCCTCACAGAACCTTTTCAGCCAGTGGCCACGTCCTGCAGACCACTCTCAAAGTGGTGAAGAGCCTGCGGCTCCTTGGGGCTGGTCCCAGTACAAACCTGCTCTTGCACTGGTTGTGGTGAAGGACTGGGTCAATGTACCAGCTCACATGGAAGATGCTTCTTCCCAAGATTGTGCTCTGTGGGACGCCGCTGGTGAAAACCGTCACTTCTCCTGTCTTCCTCTAGAGGGGATTGTGTTCTGTGCACGGCCGTTGAAGGACCTGAGCTTGAGTGAGGTTTGAATAGCTGGATGCGGGGTTAGAAATGCGTTCCTGCTTGTCTGCTTCCCCATCCTGTCCTCTGCCTTTGACTTTCATGCTGCATTAAGCCTACACCACGCGAGTTCCTCTTCCCAGCCACACACGCGTCCTCCTTGGATGGTTCTTGCTACCTTAGACTTTTAGCTCTCCCTCCTGGCTGAGCGCCGGGCTGGATGGAGGCTGTAACACCTACCGGGTCCCAGGCTGGTACCTTAACCCCTGCTATCCCGGCCCTTTGCTTTTCCACCTTTACCTGAAGGAAGCAGCAGACTCGTGGGATGAGCCAGGACAGGGCTGTCCTCTCCATCGCTGCTGGCACAGCAATAGCCAGCTCTTCTCTTCAGTGGGTGCTGAGAGGATTGCACTTGCCCCCCCAGGTGCCCCTCCTTGGGCTGTGTTCAGTGAGGGCTAATTGGAACATCATTAGCACATTCCCATTACAGCATGAGAGTGGAGACTTCCCCACCTCTGAAGCTGGAGGGTTTCTTTGGGAGAAAAGTGGGTCTAGAACTGGCTACTGCACCTGCTGTGCAGCACCTGATGTGGCCCTGACCCAGGTTAGTGTTTCCAGACCATGGAGAGCCCTGAGAGCTCTGCAGGCTGCTCCTCCCTGGGAGGCTGCTGGGGAGCAGCAGAGGTGCACCTTGCAGAGCCTGTCTCTGTGTCCCTGCCAGAGTGGGCTGCAGCTCCTGGTGTTGATCTTCACAACCAGGTTGAAGAGCCTCACCCCTTGGGTGGATGGAGGGAATTAGACTCACCTGGCCTGCTCTGAAGTCTCACACCCAAGCCCTGGCACGGGAGGCTGAGAGTTAAGGACTAGTGTAAGATTTTTGCTCCTTCCAGTAGCTGCTGAGGAATGGGGAAGTGAAGATGATGCAGGTTCCTTGATTTCTTACATAAGTGGTTTGTGTTGTTTTGCTGATTTTCTTTTTCTTTCCAATGAAAACTTACTAGTTCATTATGAAGGTAAATATTTGGTGGTGTTTTCATTGGAGCTACAGGCCCTGAAGGAATGCACTTGAGGAAGAATTGAATTTTCAGGGTAGGGTTTTCTTTTTTTTCCTATTTTGTTTTTTGCTCATGTTTGTTGCAAGAGAAAGTTCTATTCCTTGTGCCTTTGGAGAACCATGAGTGAGCTGTAATGGTCTGAAATTTCAAGGGAAACCAAGATCTCCATATCTGCATTTGACTGCTTGGGGTTAGCAGTCCTTCTCAGTGGAAAGAAGCAATGTAGATTGCTCTGGCATCCAGATTTATTTTCTGGAACAAAACAAAGGTCACTCAATTACATGAGAGCTCCAGCTTAGATATATAACTGGCTAATGAGAAATTGCTGAATAATGTGCTCATTTTCTGCCAGTAGAAGGTAATAAATCTTTCCAGACTTCTCTGGCTCTATGGACACTGCTGTCCAGTCTCTTTATCAGCTTCCAACACAGAGATGGAGCCTCCATGGAGCTACACACTTCCCCAGTGCACAGCAGTCCCTAGGCTGGCTTTAGTGGCTATGAAACAATTCCCCTGGGTGCAGCTGGATGAGGGATCTCCATACAGGATGCCCCAGCATTGCTGACCTGGCATTTTGACTGCTCTTCTCTTGAGGTGTGTGCTGTGAGGTGGCCTTCAGAACTGGTTGTGGCACTGACACCAAGAAGTTAAGCAGCAAATAGCCCCAGGGGTGCTGTGAGCTTCACAGCCAAACCTAAACCTATTTTTTGAAAGCAGCAGGGAGAGCCTGGCTCCCAAGCAATGCTGTGCTCCCTGCTGCCCAGCCCAGCTGGCCGGGCTCCAACCCAGGTGACCACACCTGGCTGGGGACAAAGAGTTACCCCTGGGGAGAACGGGCTCTGGCAAGAACAGCTTGCTGTCAGCTGGCCTGGGGAGGCCTTTCTCACTCAGAGCCCTTCCAAAATCAGGGGGTTTATTGTGTTGCTGTTGGCTGTGAACTCTTTTTTTTTTTTTTTTTTTTTCCCCTCTGCAAAGCTGAATCCAACCCCGTGTGTGGGGTGAGAAGGGATGGCTGCTGGCCAGCTGCAGGCAGCTGGCAGGGGATGTACCAGCTCAGAGCAGGAAAATTCTGCATCTCAGCCTGCTGCCAGGCTCTCTGCCCTGCACGGGAGGTTTCTGCAGCTCTCTGCTTCAAGTGCAGAGCCTGGGCTGCCAGAAGGAGGACAAAATGTGGGCAAAGGACTAATGGCAAGGATGACTGTGACAGCTCCTGGTGTCCTCTGTGCTCACTCTTGACTTGCTGCTGCAGAAAAGGAGTGCTTTATGAATGTTTATTAATCTTTTGACAATGTGTGCATTCAGAATTTAAAGGCAAACTCACTAAATTCCCTTCTGTCTTTTCCTCAGCCCTGCTTGGGAAAAAGAAGGATGATGATGATGATGATGATGATGATGATGATGATGATAATAATAATAATAATAATAATAATAATGTTGGTTGCTAAGCCTTCTACTTGGTGCTGTAACAATGTTGGGAACTGGAAACCAAGGTACCTGGCTGTACCCAGCAGTGCCTCTATCTTTCCTGAACACTTATCAAGCCAAACAACCCACTAATTTGTTGAAACAGAAAAATTAAGTTCTTCTGCAGAGGAAACCTAGCTGGGGTGACTTTGCAGAGCTGGGTGCTTATTCTTTGTGGTCTTGAGCTCCAAAGCTGTACTATGAATGGCATCTTTCATCTGTAGATCTAGCTGATAACTAAATATCTAATTAATCTCTGCATGTATGGGGAATGGGGGAGACATGTTTAGGAGTTGTTTTTCCCAGCCCTGAAATGCTGTCAGCTCCAGGATGAAGTTACCATCTCAGTGTATATTCCCTTCAGTGGCACACAAGGCTTTGGGGGAAAGGTGTCAAATCTGCCAAGGAGACTCCTGAGGTTAGGTAAGAACTCAGGCTGGCTTTGGTTCATTCCTTTTCTTCTGAATTGTCTCAAGCCTGTGGACTTATTTAATGAACTAACTCTCCTGGCCCTTGCTGGGAGAACAACTACTCAATAATTGTCATCTCAATACCAACTGTAAATTTAAAGTGGTTTACAGGAGCTGTAACATTAAGATACCTTTCATGAGAAGTTTGTCCATGTACCTGCCCTCCATCCCCACAGGCAGCTTCCTGAGCATGGCTCCAGCACCCAAAGCTGGTGGCCTCCCTCTGCTCTTGGCTGAGCACTCCCAGGGCTTGAGAAGGGAAGATAATACATTTTTAGTAGCTTCTTTTCCTTGTTTTTGTGGCTTAAGTAGAAACATCACTGTCTAATTTAAAGGGTACATTTTACAAGGTTATTTATGGAAGTAATAACTTTTTTTTTTTTTCTGCTGTGTGTTTCCTGAAAGAAGCTGTCAAGAGCTGAAATCCTTTACTCTGTTATGAGTGGAGGATGCTGCAGCACTGGGCAGGGACAAGCTCTGCCTGCCCCAGAAGCACCTTAAAGGCCCTTTTGCTGGGACTGGAACAGACACACCAGCAGCAGACATTGGAGAGGACTCCAGGAGACTCTGAGAGCTGCCACTGAGCCTGCCTGGGCACACAAGGGGAGCCTTTTTCCTGCGTTTATGGTGTGGTGTGATCAGCAAGACACAGAGTATCCTCCAGGAGAGCCCGGATAGAAGGAGCCTTGTTGGGGCAGCCCATGGATGCTGCTCCCCCACAGCCAGGGCTGCAGCAGCTGTTTGACTTGGATGGGAGCATGAGGCTAAGATTTGTCCAGCTCCACTACCTGCACCTCTGCTGCTCCCTTTTCAGCAAAGCCAGCAGGGATGCTGGCCAGAAGACCACCAGCCCATCTCCAGGTACAGGGGTTACAAGGGTGCCTTTAACTTGCTCTTTTCTGTTTCTTCTTGCTCTGCCCCCATCTCTGCCTGGGCAGAACTGTCTTCTCTGCATCTCTCCTGGGATAGCATGAGAATTCTCTCCTGACTTGACAGGAATGAACAGTATTTGTCTGGATGTTACTGGGCTCTGCACCACAGCCTGGACCCCAGGGAGCTTCCAAGACATCTGTTTTCCCATCGGAAATGTTTCAGCATCCACCTCTTAGGAATCCAGGAGCTCAGCTGTCACCATCTAAAAATCTCACTTCTTAGGACTTGGTGGCAAAAGCGTTTCAATGATTTGCTTTTGGGAGCGAGGTCACGAAAGGTGAGGAAGACACTGGAGGCACAGAGAGCCTGGGGCTGGCTTAGCCAGGCAGCCTGTGCGAGCTGGTCCTCCTCTGTCCACCTGCCACCCTCCAGCCACAGGCAGCCAGCACTGTGTGAGGACACTGAGCTCCTTCAGGAGTGCCAAGACTGTGCGGTCCCACGTGCCAGCTCCAGGCAGGAAGCACACAGGGCTCCTTGACTTCAGACCTTGGACCCGACCACTGCATCCTGGCTTCTTGAAATCCTAACCTGAGCTTGGCTGATTTAGGGATATTATAGTGCAGGGGGAATGTGAGCCTGGCAGGGTCTGCTTGTGCTGGTGGGGTGACTGGCTATAACTAGCTGCTGGCTGCTGAATTGCTGCTAAAGACCATCTAATTAAAGAGAGCATTTAGTTTATTGCTGCTTTATTAGGCTTCATGTTGAAGCAGAATCTCCTCAGCTGCTGCAGTTTCCTTCCCTCACTCCCATCTTCTCCACATTGTCTTTTGGTAGATTTCCCCCCTCTTCTGGTTCTGAGGTTTGGTCTTCTGTGCCAGCCAATATTTTCCACTCCTGCTTTAACTAATGGAAATATAATTGCACATGCTAATGATGGATGTAATTAACCATCTCCACATCCCAGCTCCTCTGCCTGCTTCTTTGCTGAACACTCTTTGTTTCAGGTCAGCTCTCTCAAAGAGCAGAAATGACTGGTGGTACCTGAGGCAGGTACCAGTGCCTGCAGGTAGATTGTAAAGGCTGGAGCCTTTTCAGGGGCAAACAGCTCAGCACCAGCAGGGTCCCAGACTCATCAGTGCCATCTCTGGCTAATTGCAGCTTGGGCTTCTCCATCCAAACTCTGGCTGCTGTAATGAGGAAGGTTTCAAGCTGCTCTGAGACCTTTTAAGCAACTTCTTAGCAAGTATTGGCCGTGGTGTTGGATGCAGCCCACCCTGGGGAGAGGTGGGAAGCCCTGGGGCAAGAGGGTGAGAACAAGCCAAGTGGTTTGCATGGGGGAATGGTACATCTTGAACCCTTTACAGCGTAAGGAAGCCGGTGCTTTGTCCATCTCATTGCTAATCAAACCACTCACCCTACAACCTGTGTGCGCCTGGGGTCTGCTGGAGCCACCTAGACGCTAGAAAGGCCAGTGTCCCGGTCCTGCTGGGGAGCAGACCTGTCACCTCCCCGGCTCTCGGCCGGAGAGGAGCGGGTGAGAAACCAGCCAAGCCGCGCTCAGGTTGCAGGAGGCTCCTCCTCCAGCCTCCCCAGAGGGAAGGAGAGGCGGGGAGCCGGAGCCCGCAGCTCCAGGCTGCTTTACCTGCACCTCGCCCGCGGGCCGGGAGCGCGCCGGGGCCGGGAGCTCGGCCCCCCGCATCCCATGGGGTGTGCGCGGCCCCCGCCGCTCCCCGCTCCCCCGGGCGCTGCTCCTGCCCGGCATGGAGAGCCTGAGCCCCAGCCTGAAGAAGAAAGCCACCGAGCAGCACTACAGGGCAGAGGTGATGATTGCTGGAGAGCAGCTGAGGTAGGAGGTGATGAGACCCTTCTCCGGGCTGTGCCCTGCGGCTCCGGACCCCATCCCGTTAGCAGGAAGCTCAAAGCTTTATCCTTGAGCAAGCTCTTTCCCCAGGTGCCAGGGTCTCCCCCTCCCCAGTACCTGCTGAGCCTTCCCTCACCCACTGACCCCGTGGTGAACCAGGTCCTCTCCTGCATTACCTTCTCCTGCTCCCTGGGCATCTCCTGCCTTGCTCCTCCAGGTGCCAGGGAACTGGCAGGTAGTTTCAGATGGCAACAGGCTTTCTCAATCCCTTTGCGTCCTCCCCTAAACTCAGAGCCTGATGTGGTGACACTGAGGAGGCTGCCCGAGGTCCCTGGCTGGGGGCAGCATCGTCTCTGGGGCTGGTTGGACTTTGGGGGTGATTTGGAAGACGGTGACACAGGTGCCACCCACCTGAGCTGTTCTGCAGAGCAATGTGTAGGGTCTTCCCTCTCTTGAAAGTCACTTCTGGGAACTTCTGTTGGTTTGTAGTCCCAGTTCTTGAGCAACTTCTATTTTTTTTTTTTTCTATTTTTCTTGTGAAGATAGAAAAATATTCTATGCAAGAAACACCCACGTAGCTGAGAAAACGTGTTTCTTGTGTATGTGGGGTCAGAGACCCTGCTTGCTTGAAAGCCTGTAACTGTGGGCTTGTCTAGCTCTTGAGCAGAGTTTGCTTGTTTGTATCTGGAGCTGTTCTGTTTTGTTTTGAGATGTGGGTGGAAAGTAGGAAATATATCCTTGAATAACATAGAAAACCCAGAGCCCAAGTTTGCTAGCATCAGATTCCTAAAATTAGCTCTGTGTTGCTGTGTTCTCCATTCTCAGTGAGTCATGTCAGCTTGATTATTTGTTCTGTATCAAGAATCAATATTTTCCACCTAAGAATTAGGGCCCTATCTTGAAAAAACAGCCAGTGTCCAGAGTGGCTGGATGGAAAATCTATAGGGATGCATAACCACACTTCCAGTCTGCTGTCTTTCAAAAATATTGCTGTCCTGGCCCCAGGAATGAAATATTTTCCTTAGGTAGTGACTGGGAGAGCTGCTGCTGCTGCTGGAGTTTGCATCAAACTTCCTGCTTTTGCTGTCTCTGCAAGTCCATGTTGTAAGCAAGACTTGGAAAAGGAGCTTAACTTTCTTATAGGGGAAAGCAGCAGCTGATCTAAGAGCAAAGTGCCTCATTTCAATAACTTGGTGCAAGCAACATAGTTATGATTTTTTTTTCCATCCCAAGGGCAGGGCAGTCTTGTTTGTATTTATATTTCCAGTATTTTACTCCTCTGGAGTCCCTGAGATTTAAAATGGGTCCTAGAGCCTGGGCTCTAGGCTAGGTATTTGGGGACTAGGTATTTGGAGAGAAAATAAAGTAATCAAGATGAATTAAAACTGATCAGTGCTTGTGCAGAGGGAATGATGTGAACTCCTAGAGCCTTTTGGGGGACAGAAGCATATCAGATCCTGGACCACTTGGTGATTGTGACTGTAAGGAGAAGGAGATACTGTAAATCTGTCTGTGTGGTTTACTGCACTCTACAGTAGTTTTTATAAGCAAGATAAAAGCATAGTACAAAAGTCAAACTCTTCTGAAAACTGATAATACCAACTTTTTTTTTTTTCCTCTCAGCATTTGTCTGCCAGTGTCACTCCTCATTGTCAGTGTGAATATGCCCTGAGCCTTTAAAAAGGATGCTAAAAGCCTGAAGGGAGGCAAGTTTTGTGCAGGGAGGGGATAGCTTTCCATTAGTTCACCCAGTCGAGTATAAAACCCAAAGTACCTGTATGTTTTGGGACACCCATCTTTTTCTACTGGAGTGCCCAGGGATATGGGTGCTTTTGTTGGTGGCTTGGCAGGGAGCAGGCATGTCCTCCTGCTTCAGTCTGGGCAGGAGCCTGTTCCCAGTGCAGAAGGAGCTGCTGGCCAGTGTGGGGTGTAAAACCTGGGGAGGAGGGTGAAGAGATGGACACCAACCTGCTGCCTGGCTCCTCGGGCTGCAAGGAGAATTGAGTGGTGCAGAGCTGTGGTGCTCAGGGCTGCCTCTTGTGTTTTGGGAGTGGTACAGCCGGGCAGGTAAGGAGTTACAGTATCAGTCTTCCCAAGGACTGGGTGCCAGGCTGGTGTGGCAATGGGGAAACTGAGGCAGAGAGGCTGGATGATGCCTCAGGCAACAGCAGATGGGGCAGGGCTAAATGCCCACATTGTCCTTCCCTGCTTTTCCCCAGGTAAGGAATAAAGAAGTGCAGAAAGGAGCCTCCAGTCCTGCCCTGACTCTGGAAGCCTCAATCAACAAATAATGCTGTTGTATCTACGTGAAATCTCAAACATTTGTTTTCCCTGTTCCCCACGTCCTGCTCTGCCTCCCCACTATTGCATTTAATCAAACAAACCTTTGCTTCATCTCCACAGCTCTTTGGCTTCCCAGCAAGTTTGCAAATCCCTCTGAGTTTGGTTTGGCTGGAGGGATGAGTCTGTTCAGTGTCAGGATGGGTTTCCCAGCCAGAAATAGCTGCACAAGCCAGGGGTGAGGGAATGGTTCATGGGGATGGCAGGGAGCAAAACTGATCCTGAAGGAATGGAGGGAAGACCTGCCATGGTCCTTAGCTTATATGAGGATTTGGATTTCTAGCCCATGGAGGGTGAAGAGGAGTTTTGAGTCTTGAGTTTCTCCCCTTCAGAAAAATGAAGATCATTTCCCTTAGTATTTTAATCCCGGGTTTCACGAGGCTGCTATCTCAGCCTTGCTCCTCACATCTCCTGTCAACTTCTTTGTTTCAGGCACACAAACCTGCATGAAAATCCCATACTGGTTTTCCTGGGTGTTGTGTGTTCCTGGGTGGTGCTCTGTAAGAGAGGCCTAATTAGTATTTTCTAATTGCAACAAATGGCTTATCTGCATTGAGATATTGTGGAACAGTGCTTTGAATTCACACACCCTGCTGTAATCTGAATTTCTCAAGTACAGACAAGTCCTTGTGCACTCTCCTCATGGTCAAGTGAGCAAACCATTCTCTAATTACTCTGTTAAGCTGCATTAATCACTCTTAAACATGAAATGTACTCAGTAGATTTATGTCTTGGGCAGAAAAAGTGAGTGGAGGTGGAAGGTTTTCTCCTCTGGGGAACAAAATGGTGATTTCAGTCACTGTCCAAAATTTTCAAAGGTGCCGAGTGTTTTATTTGGATACTCAAACTGAGACACTGTTAATTAAACTGCTCATACTTGGATGCTCTGGAACTTGGGCTCATTTCAAGCTATGTAGCTGAACATGCCAAAACTTGTTTTTCTGGCCAAAAATCTTGGGTCCACAGGTTTTGTGGTTCTCTGCTGAACTTGGTTCTCTTGAAGTGGGGATGTCTTCCTGGAGGAGATAGGGGACACTGCTCAGTGTGGCAGCTGCCAGGTGACTATTATTCAGAAAATGAGATGAGAACTACATGATCAGAATGACCTTGAAAAGCCTAGTATTAATTTTTCAGCACAGGTGATGGTGAGGACTGGGAAGCAGGCTTGTGCTTGGCAGGATTTCTTTTTACACCTCATTTTTCTATACATACATTTAAATACAAGTAGGAAAAGAGAACATCTCTCTTCCCCTTTGGGCTGCCACAGGTGTGCAAAGCTCTCCCCTCTCCCCCAGCATGTACTGGTCCTTTTGCAAACTGGGAGGACTGCAGCAAACTAGGTTTTGCTGAGCCTGTTTGGGGGTTTTGTTTTGGTTTTTGTGGGGTTTTTTTCTGTAAAGACAGGAACAGAAAAGGTCATTTGGATGACGTATCTTTTCAGGGCTGTTCATTTTACTCAGTTTCTGTGGGAATGTGAACTGGAGTTAATATCCTTGAAAGCTCCACCTTGGCATTTGAGATGCTCAAGGTCTCTTTCCACGGGTAGGAGATGATGGACAGTGCCCCAGGGAAGCATTCTCGCTCTGTGCAGTCACGTGTGGGCTCTTGGTGCAGAACTTCAGGGATTGCTCTGGCTGTGCAGCAACAAGGCAGTAAAAGTAGCACGTTTTCCAATACAAGAAAGCCCTTTTCTTCAGGGTATAGGCCCTGATTCAGACCTTTAGTTCTGAGATCACAGTGAATACACAGAAGCAGTGGAGAGAAGAGCTCCTTGTGTTCCTCTCCAGCACCCCTAACACTGCTGGAAAAGTGCTGCCCTGCCAGAGGAGCAGGGACGTCGTGTTTGGAACAGCTGAAGTGACTTAAACTCTTGATTGCCTCGAGGTTTGTGTTTTGGTTTGGTGTGGGTTTGTTTTTTTTTTTTCCCCTATTTACACTGCTGCGGATCTGCCTTTCAACAAGGTTACACAGGTTGAATAATGATGTCTTTGTAATGACCTTGACAAAGAAACAATGTGGTTACCCAACACAGCCTTCCCAGAGCAAACGCCTGTGAAGGCAGCGACTGCCAAGCCAGGAGTGTTTCGTAAGAGTCGACTCTCATGTTCCAGCAAGAATTTTGTCCTTGTGTTAGCCTTTTATTTTTAATTTTCTTTTTCTTTCTGAAGAAGTAATATGTACATGGGGTAGGTCTTGGCATCTAGAAAACTCATAATGCTGCATTACACATCCTTCCTTCATTTTTTTGGGGTTAATCTGCAAGCACGATTATAAACCACTTGTGGTTTCACTGCCTTTGTTTTTGCAGCGTGGTCCATGGGCTGGTTTACAGAGGGTGTCAGCTGAGCTGTTGGAAAACGCAGTTGGTGTTTTGTCCTTCTGTGTCTGAAGGGCAGAATTTGCCTCCTTGTAGTTGATGGGAAACAGTAAACAAGAGGAAAGTGAAAAGGCCACAAGGACACTGGAGCTGTGCATCTTCCGCTGCCCTGGGTCTGTGGGAAAGAGGGAAAACTTGTCACAAACTTAAAATAGAAAGAAAGTCCAAGACGCTGCTGCTCCAGAGGTGCTTGGCTGCCATGTAATTCCTACCCTGGCAATAGTTCCCAATAGAATAGTTCCAGAATAATTGTATTTTTAATTTTATTGTTTTTCAAATCCTAGTTTTTACTAGTATTGTTGGCTGAAAATCTCTCTCTTTTTTTTTTTTTTTCCCCTCCACAAGAGCTGTTCATTTCCTGCAGAATTTTGAAATATGATTTTTTTTAAAAAAAGAGAGGGGAAGCAGTGTTCATCAGAGTCACAGAATGGTTTGGGTTGGAAGGAACCTTAAAGCTCATCTAGATCCAACCCCCCTGCATGGGCAGGGACATGTGTTGTCCCAGCTGGTGTCTGTCCAGGTGCTGGGTGCTGATGGGCTGTGCATTATTGTGTCAAATGTATCTATGGTCTTTATGGACTCCTGCAGACTCTTGATAGCAATAGAGTATTCTTGGTTCAGCATCTCTTATCTCTGCCAAACATGCCTCTAAAGTGGCATCCCACTTGTTGATTAGTAAGGACAGGAAGTGTATAAAAAGTGGCTGTTTGTCTTCTCCCATAGCAGAGGGCTGGTGGGGCAGGGAGCCTCTCTGTTTGCTGTTGCTGCTGCCTGGCTCTGATTGCTCTTTGACAGCAGACCAGGAAATAAAGGAAAAAGCTAAAAACTCTAAAAACAGCAGGCAGTTGTCTGCTGCAGGGTGGGCTCTTCTCTTCAGGTAAAATCAGTGTGCAGAATGACTGTTGGTCACTTGTGAGAATGAATCTTCCAGGTAGAGAGAGCAAAATACTGGCTACAGGCTTTAGTATTTGAGGGAGGGCAGTCACAAGCAAGACCAGGAGCTGCTTCTGCATGAGTCTTTGTCTTAGCTTTTTAGTTACCTGCAAGGTCTGAAAAAATGAGTTATTTTGACTCCTAGTAGCCTGAGCATTAATTATGTCAATCAGTTACTGAATCTTCATTCAACACAAGTTTTTCTCTTTAGACTTTTGAGACCCTAATATTTGTAAATCCTACAATATAGGATAATACATTATTATCTGATAGACTTTTAGGATATTTAAAGCTTCTAATGCAGTGCCTGAAACTGTTGTCCAACATGATGTGGGGTGCACACAACTTCTTCAAAGAGAACAAAAGAACGTGAGGCATTAAGTAAAGAAAGGCTGCAGTGATTAATGCCTCTGTAAAATAAAATGGCCCAGGGCAAAACTGTGAATTGAAATTCATAATTTGAAACCAGCAACATCCTGGAGTAACTGAGGAGATATTAATTAAACATCTCCCCTCTGAATCTGCTGCATCCATTTTGCATTTTCCAGGGTTAGTATTTTGGGAACCGCCATGACTACAGGGCAAAAGTTTGGCTTCTGGACAGATCTGCTGCCAGGCTGGGTTGGCTTTGGCTTGAACACAGAAGATCTCTGTGCCTTGTGGCTTGCTCAGTTGTTAAGGTCCTTTTAAAAGTCAAAGCCATACGTGCCTGGGCAACTGTCACCCATATATATCTTTCCATCAGAGTCCCAGACTAGCCATAACGTCAGGGTTTTCAGGATAGGAGGCTTGTTGTTCTGGTAAACTCTGTCCCAGTCTATCCCAGCTTGAGCCAGAAAATGTCAGGACTGTTGTCCAGTGTTGCTGTGGACTAGTGGGTAGATGGGTTAGTAGGTGGTGCACAGGGCCCACCTGGCAGTCCTCTCAGACACCTGCAGATAAACAAGTGCTGCTGCTACTGCTGCCCCCTGAGCTGTGGCTAAGACTCTGTCCTGGGGCAGCTACATTCCTGCTTTCATGGCAGTGGGGAAGGAGAATTAGGCACAGAATGGTGCCAAGATGACAAATATATCTACTATTAATTTTTTTTTTCCTATGTTTTGGCCTTTTTTCCCAAGTTTCTGTTGGCTGCTCTGTATGTTTACAGGCTTAATTAGAGCAAAAGCAAATGAAAAGTTCAAACTGGGTCCAGTGCAGGCAATTATACACCCTGTGGAGTGGTAGGAGAGAAGAGGATGATGGAGGGAGGCTCCTTAGGGTTGACTGATGCAGCTTTGGAAGGCCAAGAGGCTTGGTTGAATTCCTGAGTCAACATGTGCTTGCCTGAATTCCCAAAACATCAGTGGTTTCTCCAGGCTGGGCAAACACAGGGTTACTAGACCCAAACTCCCCAGTAACACCAGCTGTTCTCAAGGGCTGTCTGTCCCTCCAGGCTTCGCCTCCACGATGGGAAGCTCATTAAGGACAGACGTTACCACCTCCGGACGTACCCAAACTGCTTCGTGGCCAAGGAGCTCACGGACTGGCTGATCGACCACAAGGAGGCGCCGGACAGGGAGACAGGGATCCGCCTCATGCAGAAGCTGATGGACCACTACATCATCCATCACGGTGGGTGGGTCTCTCTTCTGCCTGTTGAGTCTCTCGGGGGGGTATTTAGCTCTGTTTCTGGTCACCACTTGTGACCACTAACCCAGGATACGGAAGTGTGGTCAGGTCCCTGTTCACCACTGTCCTGTGGGTGAGGGCTGGGAGATGATGGGTGGACATGAGGCTGGGGCGGGGGAGGGGGGTTGGATGGTGGTGGAGCTGCAGCACTTTGGGGTGATGTACCAGTTCCCTGTCCCACAGAAAGGGGAATTGGCTGTGCACTGGAAAAACAGGAGCTGGAGAGGCTCTTGTTTGGAAGCAAGTTCAGTAACACCTGATCTGTGTTGCCTGACAGCAATTGCACTGGCAGCTGGTGGTGAATATTTTTAGAGAAGTTGGTCTAGGGCATGTTTGTGTCACACAGAATTGAGGCTGAACATACTTCATATCTGCAGGAAAAGCCAGGGTTTTTTACTGTAGGAACCCAGGGTTCCTCAGTTTCCTTATCCATGGTGGGTGGGACAAGTAGGGGTGTGGATTCTGCATCACTCAAAGCTAAAAATCAGCTGGTACCTGTCAAGCTGGGGCTGAAGCAATCCTGGAGGAATGTCTTCCTTGGGCAGCCCTCCATGTCAAAGGCTTGTTGGGGGAACCTGTTAAAAGACAAAAATGAAAAAGAAAAGGGAAGTGGGGAAAAACAACAGCTTGGTGCTCAATCCCAGCTCTTAGTATTTAGGCTTTGTTCTTTTTAAAAATGATTTGGAACTTTCAGTTGTTTTGGAGTCACTTGGGGATGTACTGTGGTCTGAAGCACGTGCTTCAGATTGGCAAAGAGCTGTTTCTCTCCCTGGGATTTTCATGCCCAAGCAGGAACTAAAGACCTGGATCATCAAACAGGCCTGGGACACCATTGCCCTTGGTGGGAAGGGTTGTGGCTGAGGTGCTGACTCCTGCCTGAGCCCTCTTGCTTCCAAGTCTCTGGGACAGGAGCTGTGGTTACTTGGAGCCAGGTGGTGGTTGGTCACAAGAGGATGCAGCTGTGACAACCCTACCAAATCCAGCTCTCTCTTCCCCCCTCTTCCTTAGGGTCCAGAGATAGCTGCCTTTGACCACAGTGCTGCAAACACTCTGCTGCTGCTTGCTGAGGTTAATGCCCTTTACGTTAAGCTGCCTTGAACAAAAATAAACTCTGCTGCTGTGCTTTATCACCAAAGCATGAAGCTGCAGCAGTGAGTTCTCTGTTAAACATTAACATTTAAACCTGATTATTTTTCCATCTCTCCAGCCTACAGTTTCAAATCAACCCATTAGTTAATTAAACCTGGGCAGCACTTGGTGCCAGTGCTGTTTTGATTGCTTATTGTGGACACGTCCCTCCTGCTTCTGTGATAATTCCTGCCTGGACACAGAAGTTGACTTTCCAACTTGTCTTATGACCATTAATTTTCATTAGTCCCTTGGAAATGGGGCTGCCTCTTAACCACAGCACCGTGCTAAGTGCTTTGCAATTGGCTGTCTAAACTGTTTGCCCTCTTCTCTGCTGGGATCCAGAAGACAATAATTATCTCATGAAGATCATTGTCTGCTCTGTCTCTTAATGGTCTGTTGTGGTTTGAGTTGTTATTCTCTTACATGCTGGAAACACGTTGAAATTGGTCTTCAAACAGCAAAAATGCTTTGGTTTTTTTGTGGGTGCAGTCCTGGGAGGTTTTATGCTCAGTTCCACACGAGGACATCTGAATCATTGCTCCTTGGAGCTGTTGAGATCCAAACTTTCCCCTTTCAAAACAACCTTCTTGACCTGCCTTCTTGCTTGATGAGTCAGGGGCTTTAGTGTCCTGATTTCATACCCAGACAACTGCTGAGGAGCAACGATGAACTCCAGATAATCTGACAGTTTGTAGCTTTTTGCTGCTCACCAAAAAGGGAATGAAGCTTTGTCAGTCTGTTCAGGAGAATGAACAAGTGTCAAAATGTTTCAAAATAAGTATCTTGTGTTTTTTTAGTGTATTATGTTACTTTAACCAGGAAATATTTGTTATTTCCCCTCCCCCCCTTGACTGATATTCTTTGTTTTCTGGGCATATTCTTTACTCTATTGTGTTGGTTTTTTGCTGTTGAAGTTTCTCCCTCTTGCTTCGGACTGGTGGACCTGAAGAAAGGCAGGCTGACTGAGTTGAGAGCTGCTGTGTGATTTTAGGGTGTGTTTTTTTTGACTTGTAGTCTAGGCATCTGTTGCAGTCAAGTTTCTCTCAAAGCTGTATCCCAAATATTTACCTGCTAAATGTTGTGTGCACTGAACAGCCATGTGTTTACAGGCTGTGTGCTCACTACCAAAATAAATATGAAACTGAGGCTTTCCATATCAACTTGACTATTCTAGTTGCATGCTCCTGGCTTTCAAGAAAACCCTCTCCTGAGGTCAGTTTGTCATGCAAGTGACAGGGCAGGGTTGGCACAAAACAGTGTGGAAAAGCTGATGTCATTATACCTTTTAGCTTACAAGTATTTTTGACAGGGACAGGTTTTTATGGGGTTTTGGAAGCAGTGCAGGGTTTTTACTCTTGTCCTCCAAGTCTACTTACATGTGGCAGTAGCTTTCTAAAAAAGCTGACTGAGATGATTCTGTTTGTTCTCTTTTAGTCTAAGCCAAAATATCAATTTTTTTTTTTATTTTTTTTTTTTTAATCTAGCTTATTTTAATGAATGTTTTAGTGCTTTAATGTCTGGATCAAAATGTAGAACCAAACTCAGGCTTTCCCAAGGTCTGCTCAGTGGGACTGACCATCAGGGGCTGCAAGCATTTGTAAGAGCCTGATGGAAAGTTGAGATGCTGGTTGCTCCATGGTGTGAGGGGCATGGAGGAGGACATCCCAGGCAGCTCCCATGGCTTTTCACCTGGAGCTAATGCCCTGCTGAGCCCGTGGAGCTCTGCCTGTCCCTCAAGGCCACCTGCAGCACTGACGTCCCTGCTCTGAACTCCTCCTTTCAGTGTGTGATGAGCACTCAGACTACAAGGACGCCAAGCTGCTGTACCGCTTCCGCAAGGACGACGGGACCTTCCCGCTCAGCAAGGACGTGAAGGTGTTCATGAGAGGACAGAGCCTTTATGAGAAGTACGTGAGTTCTTCTTCACAAAGCAGCTCTCAGTGAGGGGTGGTTGGACCTGGGCTGCTGCCTGCTCTTGCTGCTGGTGCTCTGCTGCTGGGAGCCAAGGCTGCAGGTGGCTTTTCTCTTTCTTCTCTGCACCCTCTGTCCAACCAAAACCGTCCTGTCATTCTGTGAACTGCTGTTTCCTGAGCCCTGTCAAGGCCACAGGACAACCAACACCTTTGGAGCTGGGACAGGAGCTGCACTCTGAGCTCATGGATGTTTTTCTGGGCTCCAACCCACATGCAGATTCTGCTCTCTGGGGCAGGGAGGCACTAGGGTCCAGTTTGCAGCTGGAGTGTTCCTGGGATGGGTTCTTCCAGTTGCCATTCCCAGCCTTCCCACAGCCTCCCTGGTTGAGCTGCCTCCACCAGCATGATTAGGATTTATGTCCCACCAATCAGTAGGGTACAGGACCTTCAGGGCCGTCCTGGGCCTGGGTCCTTGCAGCTCACTTTGCCTATTTGCAGAACCTGTAACAGCCTACTTCTCAGACAGTAAAGAAAACTCCTCCCACCTCCAATTATTCAGTTTTATTCGTGTTGGTTGTTTCAGGTTTGAGTCCAAGCTATCTTGCCAGGTAGCTCACAAGTCATTTCCTTAGGCTGGGTTCCACCACAACACCCCTCCCTCTGGACCCTTTAGCAGCCTCTTCACCCCTTCCCATCGCTCACCCCTGGCAGCCAGATTCACAGACTGGCTCTCAGGGAGAGCTCCCCCAGCCAGGCGGGCAGGGATTTCGGGTGTCCCCTCTGGCAGACCCGCACCACTTGTCCTTCGCTCTTGCTGGCAGTGGGACCGGGAGGGGATCGGTCGCATCCCGCGGTGAGCCCGCTGCACCCCCTCGTGGAGACATTGCATTTAGCTCTCCTGCTGCAGCCTGAAGATGTGTTTGCTGAAACGCACCTTCTCCATCAGTTCGGACTCTGCCGTTTGTTGCACGCCTTGGGTTGCTTGCTTGGCTTTCCCCTGTGATCTTGAGCTGAAGCTGCAGCTGAGCTGGCTTTGCTGAAGCTGCTTCCTCGGCTGGGCTGAAGTTTTACCAAGCTGCCTGACTGCAGCTCTGCCTTGCCCCTTCCCTTCCCCCGGCTCCAGGCACCAGTGGTTTGGCTGTAACGCTTTGCCTGCTTCTCTTGGCCCTGCTTCTCTTGGCTGCAGCTCCAGGGTGGAACAGCAGCATCACAGGAGCCTTGTCCCACCTCTGTGCCAGGCTGGTGAGCGTGGAAGGGTCAATTCTGAAGGTGAGAGAGGAGAACTCGGTGAAGTACCAGAGGACTTTCCTGGGCTGTGAGATGATTGACTGGCTCGTTCAGGAGGGAGAAGCAGAGAACCGAAAGGAAGCGGTGGAGCTGGGCCGGGCGCTGCTGGAGCATGGGATCATCCAGCATGGTGAGCCAGGGCCTGGCTGGAGCTGGGAGGGAAAGCAGGAGATGAGCAGAGCCATCAAGGCTGTGCTAAGAACAAACCCCCATTCATGTCATGCAACAACTGCTGGTCAAGTGCCCACTTGGAGATGGTAATAGGGCCTTTTAGTTCTATGTTTGGAGCTGGTGACCTTTGAAATCAGAGCAGTCTTCTTCCACCACCCACAAAGGCTTTGAGCTGCAATCTGAGCTACTGCTTTTCAGTTCTTCAAAGCCTCCGGCTGCAGGACTAGGATCTGCCCCTGGGTGTTTGAAGGGCTGGGTTGTGAGGATATGATGCTCAGCTCTGCTTGGTGGGAGATCGGAACCATCTGGAGGAATGAAACTTTCCATTCAGCAGGCAGGGAGTCCTCTGAGTGTCTTGGGACAGGGGCAGATGACAGAGGGCTGTGACTCAGTGATGTACCTCGGGGAGATGGCCCTGATGCTCCTCCTTCCCTGGAGGTAACATTCTGAAACAGTCAGAAAAGCTGCAATAGAGCACAGAGGCAGTAAAACCAATTAATTTGGGTCCCCCAATATATTTGCTACACATTTCTCACACCTCCTCAGCCTCTCCCTCTTTTCCTGTTCTCTCCTAGTCTCCAATAGACATCACTTCTCTGACAGTGACATCCTCTACCAGTTCTGGATCAACTTTCGCCGGAGGCGGCGTCTCACAGAGCTGCTCAACGAGAACTCTTCTCGTGCCCTCTCTGAGAGCCCAGACAGCCCATTCTGCCTTCGCAAGCTCAACCCAGACCCAGGCAACACCAGCTTTCTCTCTGGTAACTGTGGATGTGTTTGTGGAAGGGTGTGAAAGCAAGGATTACATTACCAGAGAATCCCAGAGCTGAGGGTGTTGCCCCAGCAGATGATAGGATGTTCCTCCAGACATCCCGTGAGGTGACCACCCATCCCACTGGTGTGTGGTAGATGTCACCGTGCAGTGGCAGTCTCTATCACAGCTCCCCACCCCAGGAAAATAACTCAGCTTACCATCAGCTGAACTCTTGATCTTTCTTTGAAGCTAATTTCATTCTTTCTAAGCTTTTTCCCTTAGAAATTACAAGCCTGATGCATAATTAAAAAAAAATTTAAGAGAATTTAAGACATCTTCAGGGCATGCTTACCTGTCAGATGTGGATCAGGCAGGTGGGGGAGTTTGTTATTTTAAACTAGTCTGTTCCTTCTTGAGTAATTGTTATTTCTGCCTCTTTCAGTCCAGACCTACAAGGAGATCAAAGTTGCAGTTCGAAGGAGCAGCATCACTTCCCTCGCTGGAAACTCCAACCCCTACTTCAGCACCACTCCCACGCTGGTCTTCCCTCCTGTGGCCGAGTGCAACCCCAAATCAGGTCTGGGCTTCTGCATTGCCCTGTCATTGCACGAGGTGCATCTATCCCCTCAGGGGACAAGGTCAGCTCCAGCCTCAGGTCCAAGCCCATCCAATGTCAGCCTGGTGACTTGCTAGAGGAGAGGGTCAGCCTCACCTCTGGGGCTTGAGTTGGAAAGTTGTGCAAGTGTTTTGGAAAAAAAAATATCTGAGATGAATGCAAAGATCTCTGTGTGCAATAACTGGGGCTGGTTCTAACATCTGTTCTCCAGCCCATGGTAATCCCCAGGCTGCCCAGTTATGCACTTTCCTGTAGGAAACCCTTGATTCTGATAGGATCTGTCACCCTCTGCTCTAGTGTTAAAGAGACCCGTCAGCAATGAAGAGCTCCTGTCCCCTGGGGCCCCGTACATCAAGAAAACTCTCACTGTGAGTGACCAGAGCGAATGGTGTTGTTAATGCTGAGCTCTCTGCCTGCTCTTTGGGGGCTTTCTGTCTGCTGCTCTTACCTGGCCATGTTGAGACTTTGATTGCATGTCACATCATCACGGCTCCTGCTTGGTGAGTCTCAGTGGGTCAGTGTCTGCAGATACTTTTGTGGGTGAAAAGGCACAACCTCTGCTTTAGTTTAACATACAGCAAAGGGGTTGATCAGGAAAAAGAATGTTTCCTGGACACACAAACTCCCATTTGTGTTTCATCCAGCTCTGTGCAAACTATAGAATCAGGTAAGTCTTGTGACAGTTGAGACTTGGACACTCATCCTCTGTCACACAGATTTTTGTTCAGCTAGATGCATCTTTCAGGTTCCTGCTGCAGATCAGATGTGCTGATAGAATCCATCAGCATCTGATGGAGCAGCTCTGAACAGGCAGCATCTAAGAGCCACCCTTCCCTTTTTTACAATGGGCTTTTTTTCATAGGCAAAATAAACAGCTGCAAAATCTCCTGGATGCTGCAAACAACCTGAGTTTTGGGGTTTTGATTTTCTAATTATTTCTAAAGCTGTCGGACCAGTCAAGGCAGGGCTGGTGGGTGCTGGGTGTGGATGCTGCCAGACAGCTCCTGCCCTGAGGATCCTGTCACGCTTGTTTATTTTTGTGTGAAAGGGCTGGGAAGTTTTCTGTCCACCTTTGGAAGGGGGAATCTCACAGTGGCCAGTTTAGGAAGTGTGAAGGCTGCCTTGCCATCCTGTCTTGGCACAAGTGGGGTTACAGAGGAGCTGTGGATCAGGTTCCCAAATTAACTATGCTGTAGAAATTGGTGGGAAGAAGGAAGAAAAATAAAGCTGGTGCCTTAGTGTGGCACGTCCTCATACGTGCTGTTCATTCCCCTCCTGTGCGCTCTTGCCCTGCCCTTCAACTCTGCCAGCCTGGGCCTTTCATGGCTCATTTCCTTCTGCTTAGCTCTGCAGTTGCTGTTATTTATTTATATGGGTAATGTGCAAAGTCCTTTGAGAATTCCTTCTCTCTTTAGTCACATCAGATGGCTACAGTGTCACAGCAAACTCCTCTGACAGACTGAGATCAGAGTGGGAAAAATGAAGGATGGCTGCTCCCACCCAGGAAATGCTGTCCTGTGCCAAGGGGAGGCACCTTGTGCGTGCTCTGGAAATGTTCTCAGCACGCTCTTGGTGTGTTCCTTGCACTGCAGGTTCTGGCTGCCTGTGCTTCACTCTTCTCCACTTGCTGGCAGGGAATATTAGTCTGAAAGCAGCTTTGCAGAGAGCAGTTAATCAATGGTTCTGCACCTTGTTTGATGCTCTGCCCTTTCTCTCCCATCCATGACAGACTGGGTTCATGTGCAGAGCTCTCCATCTCACTAGAAACTGTTGCATCTCCTCTCTCCAGCCCATTCCTTGTTTTTATAAAACCCTTTTGTTCTGCTTGTAGATCGTGGGGGATGCAGTGGGCTGGGGGTTTGTGGTCCGAGGAGGAAGACCTTGCCACATCCAGGCAGTCGACCCTGGAGGACCTGCTGCTGCTGCAGGGATGAAGGTACTTCTTACTTGTGGTGGTGTAACAGGAGGCAGAACTTATGTCCTGTTTGAGCTCTTTGGGCTGAACACATCCTCTGTGACAATCCCACCTCCTGCAGAGGAGATCAGTTGGATCCAGTGGGCACGTGGAGCCCTGGATGTGCTGCCAGGGGCAGAGGGCAGGGTGCTCTGGGCAGGCAAAGTCCACCCTGTGGGGCTGCACAGTGCTGGATTTGCCTGCTGCCAGGGCAGCAGTGGGGCTGCAGGCAGCTAAAACTGAAAAAAAGGAAATCTTTGTTAAAATTAAGCTGTCTCCATGATAGATTTTGGAGCTCTTGAAACAGTTTGAGCTGCTAAAAACAAGGCAGGGAATTCCCAGTTCAGCACCAGTAACTGTGTTTAACCCCAGTGCAGCAGGAAAGGAGCAGAGCTTTTCCCTGAATCACCTGCTCTCACAGCTCCTGAGAGGTAACACCTTTTGTGTTGCTCTGCTATTAACTAGGTGGTTCTGTGTGGAACTGTTTCTCCATGTACATGAAAGCTTAACCTTAGGCTGATGCCTCGTTTTGTTTCATCAAGTGACTTCCAGGCTTTCCAGCTCAGGTGAAATGAACTGAGGTCTTGATACACATTTTAGATGCAGGCAGGTATGGAGTTTGTGTGTAGAGTTTTAGGTACGACTGACAGAAGTGGAGAGTTTCACAGTTCTCTCTGAAAACCCCAGCAGTAAGGGAGTAATTTCTACAAATTGATGCAAGTCTAAAGTCACTAGGATATCTGAAATAATGGATCTTTCAGAGACAGAGTGTGACTCCTTGTTTGCTTCTGGCAGGATTGGAGTGGGATGGATCAATTTGTTTCATTTACTCAAGAGCCCAGTTAATTTCTCCTTACCTAATCTCATTTGTTATTGGATTGCTAGATGTTAATATCGTGCCTCTGTGAAATGAGCCAGTGCTCATAAATGAGCGGTGGTGGTTTTGTTTTGGTTTTGTTTTTTTGTTTGTTTGTGGTTTTGTGTTTGTGTTTGTTTGTTTGTTTGTTTGTGGCTTTTTTTTTTTTCCTTTAAGAACATGGTCTAAATCCCTTAGGCCCCTTTGTTATGATGTAGTGATCATAGCACAGTGATTACCACTGGGCTGGAATGCTGTAGGCTTTGCAAGATTTTGTAGCAAGTTATTTGTGTTGCAGCCTCCAGCTCTGGTCTGCCATGGGCAGAAGTTTCCATGAAAACACCAGCTGGAGGTAACCTGCCCTTCCTCTCCTTACAGGTGTGCCAGTTTGTTTTCTCAGTGAATGGTATGTATGTTTTGCATCTGGACTACCAGACCATCAGCAGCCTCATCATGACAGGACCCCGAACTCTGGTGATGGAAGTCATGGAAGCCACTGAATGAGTAAAAGAGTCTCATCCCACCACTGTTGGGAAAGGCAGGATGCTTCACTAAGCAAGGATGACTGTGGGGAGGGACCAAGCTTGACCTTTCACTCTGAAATGTTAGCCAGGCATTTTAATATATTTTCAAATAAATACATTCTAATAGACAAGTCTTGGATTTTGATGATGTTCAAAATTTTGGCTCTACCTGATCTTGAGAGGGTTTCAGCTCTTCCATCTTTTTAATGCCAATAGGAGAGTTCAGCCCATTATGAAACTAAGCCCTAGAACAAGCCACTTGCCCAGCCGAGCTGCAAGGCAGGTGGTACAAGCTGGTAGGCAGCAGGAAGTTTGAGACCAAGAAAGTGAGCATGTCTGAGCTGCCTTGAGTCATCTGTACATCCTGCTGAGAGTGCAACGTGCTTCCCAGATGGCCCCCTCAGCCCTGCCATCGACTGTCAAGTAAATAAGGAAATATGTCTGCTTCCTGGGAAAGAAAGTCTAAGGAGCCTGCTACTCTCTTGGCTTAGCCATGCTCACAGCCAGCCTAGTTGCTCTTCCCAACTGAGTTTCTTGAAAGGTGAGACCTCCAAGATTTTGCTTTTTGTGTCCCCAGTTCTTCCTAATACTGAAATTCATTAACCAGCTTCACCTCAGCATGCAGCCAGGCAGAGGTCCCAAGTGTCACAGGCTGTTACCAACCTCATGATGGGAGGCAGTGGGGAGAGACCCTAAACAGAGTTTGGCCAAAAGGAACGTGTCATGGTCTGAGTTTGACTCTGGGAGGGATAAAAATGAGTGAAAGACACCAAAATCAAGCCCCCTGGGCCCTGTTGATGCATTTGCAGGATGACTGCAGGATATCAATATGCAAACTACCCTGAAAGTGAACTAAATATAGAATAACAGGTAATAACAAGAAACTGGGGAGTTTTCTTGCTTTCCAGTTCACAGAGCATCCTGCTTGTGCTCAGCCTGCAATACTGATTTCCAACAGGATGATTTCCAGCACTCCTGCTTAGGGCAGGTCCCTCAATCCAGCTCTTTTGGCCACCAACCAAGTCTTGAAAAAAACCCAGCTCCCCCCAAAGAGTAATTTTGATTTGTGTTAAAGTGGGAGCTGACTTGGAAAATCTGGTGTCAGCTGTATATTAGGTATTGCATTACTGCTGGCTGCCCTTTTTTTTTTCCTTGATATGGAGGAAAATGTGCTCCCCCAGCCCTGGTGCAGAGGTAACAGGATGACTTGGAGCACAGCATTTCTGAAACGTGGTCCAAGCAAGATGTTTGCATCGATAATCCACTGGGGTCTTTCCAGACCCTAAGTGAAAACAGACAGTCTTTTAAGCCAGTTTATCAATATATTCACTGTTGTTCTTTCTAGCCATTCAGTGCACAAGCAGAGCAGCAGCCATCTGCCTTTTCGCTTTTTAAATTCTGGTTTGTGATGCTGTTTAGAGGGTTGGGTGTCTGTGGTGGCCCCAAGGCTTAATCCAAGGTGTTGAGCTAGAACTGGAGCCAAAGCCAGGAGACCAGAGCATAGCATGAACACCTTGGGAAAGGTAGGCCAGAAAGCAAGAACCCAAGCATAAGCACTGGACACAACTCTGTGTTTTTCTCATATAAACAGAGGAAGAATTTTAGCCCTGGCTTTGAATGCCCTGAAAATGAAGTGCTCTTCCCTTTCTCACCTTGTAATTTTAAATTAAACTGTAGCAAATCTGAGTAACTACTAGAATCCAGCAGGACTGGCTGGAGAGGCAATTTGGGGTGTTCACATGTAGGACAGTGACAGCCCTCTCTCCACAGGCTACCAAGTGCTCAGTGTTCTTTAAACTGAAGCATTTAAATCTTAGTAAGTATTACCTTCTGGCTTGTATATTGTGATGCTTTTAAACACTTGCTAGATTACAAAACAAAACCACAATGAGCAACAAATGTTTGCTTATTGTGCTAAATATTTGAAAGCAATGGATTTTTTTTCCTGTCTCACTGGACACTGTCAAAGGTGCCTGTGTTTCTTATAGGATGGCAATTGTGAGTTTCCTGCAGCTCACCCTGTTGCGTTGGGATGCTGATGCTGACAGTCCTCATGGATGCAGCTGAATATCTACCCTTTCATTTGTAATGAGAAATGCCACTGTCAGTCGTTCCATTCCTGGCAAGGAGGACAAAATCTTTCCTGAAAGGCTTTGGTGTGGGGCTGGGCAGCTCTCCCAGGCACTCCCTAGATTAGGGACCACATGTGGAGGTCAGGGCCACATCCCGCAGCTGGGAACTCTGCAGCACCGTCCAGCTCCAGTTCATGATTCAGTCTCTGGCCTTGCAAAACGTCCAGATGTGCTTCATTTCCTTCCACAAACGCAATGAGATTTGCCTTCGGTGCAAAGGCCGGGCCCCCAAAAACGTGTAATGGATGCGGCCGGGGCCGGAGTGACTTCATCCCTGGGAATCTGGCAGGGGGCGGGAGCCAGGACTTGTTGCTGCGCTCTAGGAACTCGGCGTGTAGTGTCCTGGGCAGAAATTTAGCGTTCAGTTAGCAAAACCACTGCAAGCTGGTTATTGCTCTTCCCAGCGGCAGGCTCCTGCTGGCGGGGCAGGCTGTCCTCGGCTGCCCGGGGAGGGGGCGGTGGGGGGATCCCTGTCCCGCTCCCCCTGCCCGCCCTGCCTCCCGCAGCCCTCCTGTCTGCTGCGGGTTGGAACCTCTCACCACGCCGAGGAGCAGACGAGGCGCCGGGGCTGCTTCTCGCACGATTTCAGAATGTAGCTGGATCCGTCGCCCCTCTCCCGGCTGGAGAAGCTCCAGGACAAGCCGTGGGGCTCCGCAGAGGTTTGTGGCTCCTTCCCTCTCGGGGCTGCCTCGGTGTGGGGCGTACGGGAGTGTTGGTGGAGCAGGGAACTTCGGGGGGTTTGTCTCATCCTCTTATGCTGAAGTAGCTTCAAGACTCACATTTGCTGCAGGTCAGGTCTAAATATTGCCAGGACTGCCTTATCAGTTCTTTTGGAGGGGAGGCTGTGAGGAGTTTGCTTGCTTGCTTGGTTTAGTTTTATTTCCTTCTCTCTTGGGGTTAATTATATTAAACCTGTGGAGGTGTCCCTGCCCGTGCAGGTGAGTTGGGGCTAGAGGATCTTTAAGGTCTCTTCCAAACCATTATGTGATTATAAAATTCTGCTGGAGAGGACAA
This sequence comes from Apus apus, assembly GCF_020740795.1. NCBI lineage: Eukaryota > Metazoa > Chordata > Aves > Apodiformes > Apodidae > Apus > Apus apus. Next base: position 13,442,261 of record NC_067296.1, read on the forward strand.
GTGCTTGGAAGGGCTTGTTAGCAGTGGCAGTTGGATGGGTGGGTTTTTCCCACCTGGAGGTGTGGTGTGGATCTGCACCAAACTGGTGTTACCAAGCTTACCCGGGCTGTGGGGAGCTGCAAAGGCTCAGCCTAGAAGTGGAACTTTGCCACAGCTTTTTGAGACTGGTGCTGGAATAATTTGATGAGACTTTTTTTTTTTCTTCAGTAGTGGAACTGAAATACAGGAGATTTCCATGAGAAAACAGAAGGGGGTTGGTTAATGTGGGTTTTTAAATCTGTTTAGGTCTTTTAGTTAGCAAAGCTCTTGTGGTGCTTGGGACAGATTTACTGTAGCAGTTTGCTGTTTGCAGGTCACTGGTCTGCTCTGCAGGGCTGTCCCTGGCACTGTGTGTGTCCAGCCACAAATGGGACATGAGGAACATTGCTTCTGTGCAGAGTTGGTGATGCTTTCTGGGATGAGGAAGTATCCCCAGATTGTGTCTGTGGAAGGTGGTAATAATTCACAGTACCCCCAGATCCCCACTTTCAGTTGTGCTGGTTTAAACAGGTGGCAGGGATTTTTTTGTCTAGACGTTTTTTTTCCTTAATTAAAGTGACTACTTCTAAAATTTCCTGTACAAATAAGGGGATCTCTGACTGTCTTAACCTTTAAATCCCCTCTGAGCACACAGCTGGGGACAGCAAGAAGTGGATGTGTCCCCCTCACACCCATTTTCCAGGCCCTGGAAATGCCACATGCTCCATGTGTTGCTGTCTCCAAATTCCTTCCCTGGTTGAGTATCAGCAGAGAGGCATCGGGTGCTGGGGCTGCCCCACAGCTCAGCCTGTCTGGATGGTGGCACCCCCAAAGACAAAAATGGATGGGAAGGGACCATGGAGACCCAGTGGAGGCTTGGGGTCCAGCAGGACACCCATGGAGAGGGAGCTTTGGTGGTGGGGAAGAGAGATCCCCAGCAACCCTCGTGTCCTCCACCATTTCAAGCCAGTGCGTTTGTTGTTCCTGCTTTACAGGTAGGAAGGTGACAGTTGGAGAAGAAGTAAAATAGGGATGGGTTTGCCCCTGAGCTGGGGAGAAGAGATGAAGGCCCTGCTCCTTGCTTTAGTGACAAGTGGTCCCCACCCTGGGGACTTACTGGATCCAACTTGGCTTCATATTGAACTCATCTTTGCTGACACATCAAGGTGGAAGCTCCTGGCTGCACAATCCAGAGCTCTTGTCAGAGTCTGGCAACCCATGTGCCAGCAGAGCCATGGGGAAGCTGGGAGGGAATCCAGAGCAGATTGTTGGCATTGAGAAATGGCATAAATGAACTTTTGATTCAAGGAATTTTTCAGAAAGGCAGGTTTCTTGCTCCTGTTTGGGACATGTACCTCTGCAACTAGGACAAGCTTTGCTTTCCCTGAGGTGACAGTCAGATTCCTGAGACCCACCTGTAAAATATTCGCTGGTTTTTATAAACAATGACTTCATTTTTTTAGCTGGGGGTGGGGGGAATAAAAATAAAGCAAGTGTTTTCCATGGCTAAGGGCTTCAGTTACACTGCAGTTGTCTTGTATAACCTGATCTTCAATTAAAAAAAAGTACTCCCAGTCTGACTAGCGTGGTTAACAACTCCCTGTTGTAACTTGCATGTTTTCCCATTGATTCTTACAACAATTTAGAACTGTTTTAAACCCCAAAAGATCATAGCTGGATCACTCACGTGTGTATTTATTTTTCTTTGAAACAGCTAAAAAGCTGATGTAGTTGAAGGGAAACAGGCATTTGCCAGGAGCCTCTAAATACCTGTCCATCAAAATGAACAGAAGTGAGGAGGAAAATTGTGCTCGAGCTGGTTCTGCCAAAAGCAATAAAGGCTGAAATGTGGAGCACACAAGTGGCAGATGCCAGTGGTGCATTGCAAGAGGCCAACTGCAAATGCTTAAAACCTGGTATATGGAGGGGGAGACACCGTTTCCGTCAGGGTGGTTGTAGGCTGACCTGACATTTCTGACCCAAGCTGAATAAAACTGAAATCCAGGTCAGCAGAGGTAAGTGAAGGTGCTGGAGGTCTGTGAGCTGCAGGCTGTCCTGAGCTTTGGCAAGACTGTGGAGATCACTGCAACTCCAACTGATTCTCTGCTGCCATCGAGTCTGTGACTGCATCTGTTTCCAGTCTTGTTCAGGTGAACAAGTCAAAACAAGACAGTCCCAACAAGTCTTTGATGTAACTTCTCAGGAACTCCACCGCAAAATAAGAAATAAACCCCTTGTTTCTGAATTGTTGGCTTATAAACTCCCCCAGCTCTGTGCTACCCCTCCTGCTGCATAACTGTGACTGCCAGGTCATTAACCCTGAGGGGTGAGGAGCTTCCCTGCCAAAGGGTGCTCCTCTAAATGCTTTTCCCCTTATGATCATCGTGTACTTTGCAGAGACACAAGAAAATGCTGTGTGATTGTGTACCTGTAGTGATTCCTGATAGTCAGAATGAATTACTTCTGTATGATTTGAATCTGAAGTTGTTCTGGAATCTATGTCTGTCCAGTGGTTTGGCCAGTGTTGCTTTTTTCCATGACCAGAGCAGAACTCAGCAGGTATGGGACCACTGTTGAAATCATCCCACCAAGAGGGCAGTGGCCAACTCCAAGACCTGGAGGAGTACTAAGGCAAGGTCTACTCCCCATCAGGTTTGTAAACACAATTTAGTACTGGTCCAAGGCACTCAACAGCTGTATTAGAGAGACCAAGAATGTAGAACAATCTACAGGAATTGCAGGGAAATTAATATGTGCTTCTCCATCCACCAACTTTCTATCCATCCAGCTTTCACTGCTATTAATGGTGCACAGAGCTGTAGATCTCGGCTTGTGGTCTCTTAACTGAGATCTGCAGAAAAACCTGAGCATTGTCATGATGAAATGTAACTTTTAATTCTACTTCCTGGTGTTTGCCTTCCTGTAGGTCCTGGTCACCATGCTCATTCACACTTGTTTCTTCTTTGCCTACCTGCCTGCGATGAGTTATGTCTGGGGACGAGTGGGCCAAGGTAAGGAGTCTACCTACAATTCCATGTAGTCTGGATGTATTTTGGATTAGCCCAGCCCTTTCTATTAGAATTGGCACCTCATTCAAGGAAGATCCCCAGACACAGGCAGGATTTAAGGGGTTGCTGTTTTCTGATGTCTGTTGGTGAAGCTCCAAACAGCCCTGTCCCACACAAGAGGAGTAATAGGAGTTCAGGAGACCCCTGTGGGGAGAATATCTCCATCCCTCCCTACCCTGCAGAGCCTGTCCTCATCCCTGGCAGCAGTTCAGTGTGCTGCTGCCTAGCATGAGGGATGCATTTCAGCCTGTATGAGCAAGGGACACCTTATGTGCTTATGTGATCTGCAAGTGGAGTCTGAGAAACAGGAACAGAGAGTGGTGTGTCCTCTGGTGGTCACTGCAGCTGTCCTGTGCTCTGAAACTGGTGCTTTAGATGCATATGGTGGTGCAACATCTGGAGGAGAAAGCACTTGAGGTGCTGTTCCTCCTGTATCATACAGTGCTTCCACAGTACCACCAATGATCCGAAAATACCTTCAGCACCTCACTAAGTGCTTTCTGATGATGAGGATCCACCTTTATAATACGTTTAAAGCTTCTGTGGAAGTGGTTCAGCACAAAGCTTTCTGGAGTGGTGATGGCATTTCAAACTTTGGACCGACAGCTCTACAGGTTGTGTCTTCCTGATCAGTCTCTGCAGTTAAGTTTGGGCTTGAGTCCCCATCAGCCAGGAAGCAAGGTTACAGCATCAAGCAGTGCACATCCAGAACAGGGCAGGGAAACAGTGGAGCTTTCATGGCCCTGGGTTCATTTGCATCTGGCACATAATGGGGCTTTAGAGGATGCTGTCCTTTCTGATCCGGCTGGAGACATTCTTGTCTTTTTAGCTTGTGAGTTCCTAGAGTGATGGCTGAGGAGCTGGACCACTGTTGGCCAAGAGAAGACAGCTCCATGTTTGATCTATGAATTCCCCTCATTGTTCCATGATCTTTTACCATTTCTCTTAGGCAGGATTCTGGGAATTGGTTTGGCTCCTTACCCCTCTTCCCCATGTTTTCTTTCTGCCCCTTCAGATTTGCCTGGGGTGAGATGTGAATCTGAGCTTTGTTTCCCCAAAATAACTATCTGCTTGTTGGGCAGCCTGCAGGATGTCTATGCAAGGAAAGGTTGAGGCACAGATGTTGGGCTGAGGCAAGCAAGGCCACACTGCCAGTTCTCATGGCTTTCCTGGGCTGTGACTTCATGGTCAAGATGTCAGGAGATGTCTGGACATCACAAAGATTTAGGGACTCGAGAAGCCCAACACACACAGTTTGTCAACACTGAGCAGGACACTCCAGGTCACCCTAAATTTTTTTTTTTTTCTTGTGAGTAATGGTAAAGGGAAAGAGGTTGGGAACAACTACAGATGAGGGTGGACATTTGAGGGCAGGCATTTATGGTGTGCAGGCAAAGGACAGGCTCACTGTCTGCAAATGAGGGCAGCCTGCTGGAAAGGAGGTGTGTGTAGTGTCAGGAGGGAGGGGAGAGAAATCTGCTGAGCTGTCATTCTACATCCAGTCAGGTGAAAAAGGTTCCTACAGTGACATTTGTATGACAGTACAGATACACTTTGCCGAGGAATCAGTGAGTCAGAGAGTGACACGTGAACTCAGATATCCAGCTGGGCTTCAAGAGATATCTGTGAAAACCAGTGACTACAAGGGAATGTGCTGTCTCTTCTTTTTACCTCCTTGTCTGGTATGATATTTTTTTCCTCAGAATTTGTGATTTATGTTGCTTCAAACTGATACAGCTGGTGCCCAAGAGTTATCATCCTGACAGGAGCTGTTCTTTACACTTTATCAGGTTTTCTTTCTCTCTCTCTTTTTTTTTTCTTTCTTTTTTTTTTTCTTTTTTTTTCCTTTTTTCTTTTTTTTTTCCCTTAACTCAGCTGGTCCTTGGAGCTGCCCCTGAAATGATCTCTCTGCAGTAATATGGGATCCATCACCTGGGCAATTTCTGTATATCTCAGCAGCCCAAGCCTATTGGAAGAGCCTGATTGAGCCCTTTTCTCTATTTCTTACCCTTCCATTCCAGATATTTGCACTAACACTCTTCCTGAAACAAAGTCCTGCATGAAAGCTCCTGGAAGAGTTCTCCAAGATGTGAGAGGTGCTGAGAAACCTCTCACTTCTGTGTCAGGCTGCCCTGTTTGCAGCAACATATACCCAGGTCTCATTCAAACACCTGAGAAACTCTCTGTGAAGGGGGGAGGCTCCAGCTTTGAGTGGCTCTGGGCAGGTCCCCTGCCACAGGGGCTGCAGGAGCTGCCGTGCAGCATCAGGGGCTGCTGAAGATTTGCATGGGATGGTGAGGGTTTCCTCTGCACCTGTTCCTGTGCCCACAGAGAAGATGATAGCTTACATAGGGTTGTGTGTGTGTCATTGCATCCGTAACAGCACAGACACATCTCCTCCTGCCAGGGTCAGGCCGGCTGAAGCTCACTGTCCTTTCAGAAGACAGGCTGCAGATGAAATGGAAGGAGACTGAAGGGAACATCAATGGCTACAAGGTTCGGGTGAAGCCCATGGCAGGTACGTGCTAACTCCTGGGGTGTCAGACCCAGCAGGGGGTTGTGTATGAGGAAGGGACTGAGCTTCACCTTTGGGCTGGTGGACAACAGGACTGAAGTGAGAGCATTAAGTAGACCTTAAGGTGAGAGACATAAGGCAGAGGGAAATTTCTGCTGGTTGTTCTGGTTTCAAGTGTTGAGTACCTACGTCAAAACTTTCCACTGGGCTGTGCATGCAGGATGGACAAGAAGCCTCCCTGGCCACCATGAGAGCAGTCCTGTCACATCATTGCAGTCCCAGTCCCTCTCTCCCTCATTTGCAGGAAGGAGACGAAATTCAACCCTCTCCATACTAGGGAAAATCTGAGCTGCAAAGTGGAGCTCTTTGGGATTCTGTGAGGGGAAAAAAAAAAGCCACAGGGAAAGATGCGTTGTCTGGTTCTTCTGAGGGAGCTCCCAGCTTCCCCCCCACCAGCAGGGACACGGGTTGGGAAGTTGTTGAAGGTGGGGGGGTCCCTGCCCCACCCGACAGCCAGCTCTCCCTACAAGACACTGAAGCTGGTGGTGTTGGAAGGAGCCAGCGTCCCGCGGGGTGGGAGGCAGCCTCGGGCTGCGCTGGCCTTGGGTTTCCAGCCGCCGCTGCTCTCCGAGGCTGCTGCCGGGCTGGGCTGCGTGCGCCAGAGCCCCTGGGATCATCCACCCGCTTTTATCTCAGCCCCCACCTGTTTCCCAAACTGGAGCAGGAGGTTTCTCATTCTTTCCCTGCCCTGCTCCTCCTCGGCTGGGAGGAAAGGGATGAGCATCCCGGGAATGCAGGGAATCCCCGCCAGCGCTGCCGGCACATGCCTGAGGCTTTCCCGCTGCCTCGCCTCCGTTTCCAGCCCTGGGCACGAGCACAGGGAGCGACAGAAACGCATCGTCTCCAGAGCTCACAGCTTGCAGACTTTGCTCGAGCAGAGGGTCCCAGGGAGGTGGTTTCCCTCCCCCGTTGTTTGGTGCAGCCGCGGCTGCTGCTCTGCAGAGCCTCCTCGCTCCTTAGCCTCACAGCCCCGGGACAGGTCCCACAGCCCCGGGACATGGCTGGAGGGGTCTGGAGGCAATGCCAGCCCCAGAAATGAGCTGTCTACCCGCAGAGAGCAACTGCAAATAGATGGGGGCTTGAAGAGGCAGCACAGCAAGGGTGGCTGGGATAAGTTAGGGGTGTCTTGACTGCCAGTGGTGGCTTTCAAAACCACCAGGTCGCTTCCTCGCTGTGTCATGTATGACTTCAAGCACAACAATTGGTTGGATATTTTCATAAGCAGTTGGTTTTTTTAAATAAATGAAATATTTACTAGCAATTGCCCAGCCTTTACCCTCTGCAGACCAGCAAGTCCTTGAGAAGCTGGTGAGCGTTGCACTCATTCTGGATGGGAACTGGTTTTCCATTTTGGACATGTACCAAGGATTAAAAAAAAAAAACAACAAACCTCCCGAAGGTTCTCAGTTCTGGATTAGGAAAAAAAGAGTGAAAAACAGAGATCTACAACATTAAAAAAATAAATAAGAGTGGACTGAGGTTCCTGGGCAGACATTCTCTGCATTTCAGTAGTGCTTTTGTTACTGTCAGCTTAAATTTAAGCTCTAGCAGTCTCTGAACTGTGGCTTCATCCCACCTCAGGGGACTCAGAGCAAGAAGTCATGCTGAAAACCAAGACTCCCAAAGCCACAGTGGGAGGGCTGAGCCCTACCAAGGAGTACACACTGCAGGTCTACGTGCTCAATGGCTCCCAGGAAGCCCTGTTTGCCAAGAGGAAATTTGTGAGTAAGTAGAGCGAGCTGCATTTTCCTATTCAGAGAGCTCCTGAGGCTCTTGGAGATGTGGCTCCTCAGAGCTCATCCTCTGGCATATGCCCTGCAGACTACGTGGCAATCACAGAGCCTGTTACTACTTTGGTTGGAAGGTTAGAAAGGGGGATGGTGAAGACCCAGGGGTTGAGGGCTGGACTGTGACTCAGAGAACTGTCTAGATTGACTCTTCCTTTTTTTTGGTCTTCCTGCAGTAGAGGAGCTCAGAAATGCATCCCAGAGTAGAAATAACCGAAGAAACTCAGGAACTGGGCCAGGAAAGAATCTCACTTTTTCAGGGAGCTTAGGAGCTGAGCACAGTGGGGTGGCAGAGGCCACCCCACCACCTTTCAACACCGTCTTGATGCAGCCAGGTGGGTGCACTGGTCATCCTGAAATGATGTTGGATTGATTTTGAGCCACAGCCTCTGCCATATTACTACGGTTGGAGCATTAAGCACAGTTGTCTCTAAAAATGCTCCCAGCCTCTCACTGCAACTCCTTCTCCATCAGGGACATGAATTCAGTGAGACAGGCTAGCCTAGCTTCATCTCTTTCAGGCATCTCAACCACAAAAGCACAGTAAGAAACCTAAAAATACGTGCCCCTCATGCCAGCCCAACTGCCTGTCCTGACAAGGCATATTCCTGGGGCTGACAAGTATTAAAATTCAGCAGATAAACTAAAATCCTTCAACTAGGAGCAGATCCTAGGAGGACAAGCTGCTCCCTAGGCACTGGGGCTGATGATGCCTGATATCTTAGGCTCTGTTCCCCAAAACTGGCTGCAGATGGTTTACAAGAAGGTGTGAGCCCTCCCCGATGGCTGAGGATTGTATATAACTGCAGAGATTCTCATGTGTCTGACAATAAGGTTTGCATGAGCAATTAACATGTTGATGGGAGAAAGATTCATCAGGGCCATTATACAGAAAGACTTGGACTAGCCCAGCATGCTTCCAAGTCACAGATTGCTGAGGTCTGAAGAGTCCACTGGGTACCAGGTGCCATGGTATGTTTTCCCTGGTTTATGTTTTATAAACATTCATTATTTTTCATCATCAGAGATAATGACAAGGACAACCTTTTGATGGAATCTGTTCCTGACGTTAATAACTCATGAGCCCACGTGCAGCCCTTCTCTTAGAAAGGCACGAATGGAGATGTCTCCTTTATCCACCTATTTGCTTAAAGCCTGTAGGACTTCTGTCCTCTCTGAGCCCCTGACACCTCTGTTAAAAATCACCCAAAGAATTGTGGGGGTTAACACAGCTGGGAACAATGGGCTTTTTCTGTTTGGAGCACAGCAAAGGACAGAGATGAAAAGAAAAAGCAGAAGGGGACTCAGCCAAAGGGCTCAGGAGAAACCACAAGAAACCAGCCCAGTGTGGAGGCCAGTGTGACAGAAGCAACACCAACCACTCCCAAATCATCCCAGAGTGCTTCTGCAGAGTGGAAGCCTCCAGGGAAAGAAAAACCCACCAAAGATTCCTTGAGGCAAGGTGAGAGGCATGTCTCACTCCTTCTTCTCCACTGTTTTCCCTAAGGCTTGTTGAATATCAACCTTCCACCCCTCTGTATGTCACCATGTCACCAGGATTTTCAAGAATCCAAGTGCTGATGGTCGTGTTTTCAAATGTTAGGTCACGCTTTGGGGAACTGTCAGGGTCACTGCAGAAGTTTGGAGTTCTGCAGAACATCACTGATTCTAAGGCAAACTGGAGCTAGGCCAAACATTCCTTCCAGGTGCCTTAATTTACGAATTTGCCACTTTTCTCTCTCTTCATGTTGTTGCCTCCCCCTGCCTCTGACACATACATGTAAGAGTTTATATTCTTCAGCAGACCACTCCAGTCATGGACCTTTCCAAGTCTTCAGAAGAGGAAGAGCACATCAATGTTATTTGCTACCCAGCCTGCTCCACTTCTTGGACTTGTTCTTTGTCATTCTTATCATACCTAACTGATCCATGATGATCCTTCAGATTTGTCAGCTGAGGCTATAGCAATGCAGAAGGTTCCCAGGGTAGTCAAAGTGGTGGGAATGGGGTTGGCGAGAGCATCCTCACTTTGTCCCTTGAGATCAGTAGGAATCCATGGCAGTGAAAAGAGAGAGGAGAGCAACCTCTTTGCAGCCCACTGAATTTTGATGGGCTCGCTTATTTCCCTCCACCAAAGATGGAAAATTGCCCATCCAAAAACATTTGGGGAAGATGCATTTGATCAGCAACATGCCCTGTCTTATCTGCTGTTAAGCTGCAGGCCTGGGGTGAGGAGACAGGCAGGGCTTGAGTATCTGACACCAACAGGTTTTTTTTGAAAGATCTGATTTAATATAAAGCCATGAAATAATTACAGCCCACAGGGGATCCCAGGATGGAATGGAATTCAGCAATCACCTGTAACTCTGGGAGACTTAGGCTAGATAAAGGGAGTAACTCTGGGCTGGGGTTGAGACTTAGTGGAGCTGACAGCTTGCAGAGAGCAGTGCTGGGGATAGACACACACCTCCTGACAGCTTTAACCCATTCTTTGCAGAAATGCAGCTGTGCACTACTGGATTCCTTGGTACTGGGATGGGTTACCTTTTAGCCACGTGGTTTTCCCATGATGCTGGGATGCATCAGGCTGGCAGATGATCTGGTCTTCCATCCAGACATGACCTTACACTGCAGGATTGTTAAAAAAAAAAGATAATCTTAAAACTGAAACAGTTTTTCCTCCTTTGCAGTTTCTTCTCTCCATATCAAACCGTATCTCCCTCAGGTTCCCAGTTTCAGTGTGACACATCTGCCATGATTGACATTGTCCTGCTTGTGGATGGATCCTGGAGCATTGGACGCAACAATTTCAAGCTCATTAAGGACTTTCTGAGCAATTTGATTTCCCCATTCAGCATTGCCCAAGACAAGATAAGAGTCGGTAGGACACTTTTCTCTTTTCAGGTGCTGGGAAGTCCATGTCCAAAGGGGGCTTTGTCTCTGTTCCTGTGGTTATGTGCTGCTCTGAGGAGGTTTTTATTCCTTTAGGAGTAGCTGTTCCCATCTGGTAGCAAGCTCTGGCCCCTAGTGGCTGTAAACAAAAGCTGCACAGTGAGTAGGAGTGATGTCTTCTGGACAGCACCAGATCAGGTGTGGATGCTGAGACACATTTGGGATTTGCTGCCTACCTCTGAGGAGGTGCTCAGCCTCCACAGCACTGCACAGGCAGATGCAGTGGCAACCCTGCCCTGGATTTCAGCTAGAAATGGCATTACTGAGAGATCCCAACACTGGCCAGGCTGTGTGTGAAGTAGGATGATGTAAATCCTTCCTACTCCTTGCAGCTGACTAGTTTAAGTCCTTATCAAATACTTCAGAGCCTCACTGCAGGATAAGTACCTGCACCTGGTGGGACCTGAGGCATCTCCTCACTGCCTGCAGGACAAAGACTGTACAGAGAAGTGGTGCTGGAAACCAGATCCACTCACCCCTCTGCCTTTCACTATTCTATCATCCTCCCATGATGAGCCTGATGCTGCCTCCCCAAAATTAACCTCTTGCAGCTTCCCTTTGCTTGCATGATGCCCACAGCTCTTGCCTTCCCCAGGACTGTCCCAGTACAGCAGCGATCCCCGCACCGAGTGGGATCTGAGCGCTTATTCCACAAGAGACCAGGTGCTGGAGGCCGTGAGGAGCCTGCGCTACAAGGGGGGCAACACCTTTACAGGTAACTCCCTTTCAGAAGGTCTCTGCTAAATGATCTGTGGGGAAAGCTGTTCCCGTAGGATGACATCCTCCATGGGGACAGAGGAGGCAGAGCAAAGGGTGAATGAGGAGGGTTCTCTGCAAGGCTGTAGCCCACCATCCACTTCTTCTCCTCCCCAGGTCTGGCACTGACCCACGTCCTGGAGCAGAATCTGAAACCAGCTGCTGGTGCCCGACTGGAGGCTGAGAAGTTGGTAATCCTCCTGACTGATGGAAAATCCCAGGATGATGCCAACCTGGCTGCCCAGACCTTGAAAAACCTGGGCATAGAGATATTTGCCATTGGTAAGATCACAGCCATCGGCAGGACAAAGCCAACCTACTTTTGATCTTCTTCACGCTGGAAGTTATGTTCCCTCAACTTTGTTAGAAGCATCCTGAGGCTTAATACTAAGGTAGTTGGCAGGAGCTCACTATGTTGTGGCTAAGATGAAAATGAACCCATTTAATCAGCACAGGCAGTGAGTGTGTTCAAAGGGTGTTTTGTTTGTTTAGAAAATACATTCATTCACACCTCCCATCTAAAGACCTTTGTGAGCCTCAGAGACCTGTGTCATAAAACCCATAATCTCAGCTGTGGAATTAGGCACAAGAACATCGTACTGGGGAGGCCAGGAAATCTCCTTTATAATTACTGCCTCGCACAACTTTCCATTTCTCTGAATAACAACTTTATCTCCTCTTCACTATCTGGCAGCAATAATGAGGCACAAAAGGGCCTTGAGCAGCTCTGTCCTTGATGACTACATGAGTCTCCTAGAGGCTAATACATGAGCAATACAGTTATGTAGAAAACTCTCCTGAAATTACAATCCCCCAGACTTGAAGTGCTAATTTATATCTGGAACACAAAAGCAAGGGCTTATTGCATAGGGTCATGCAGCTATGTGGCTGGCACTGGGATTCCTTTCATGGACAGAGTGGAGCTGCAGCTAAACTGCCCTCCTAAGCTATCAAAATAGCATTGTTAAGCATTCCTAATACAGTATAATAGTGGTAGTGCCTAATCATAGGTGATAGCCTGAATCATAAATGTTTTGCTTAGTATGTTAGACCTTCTGAGCCTACAGAGCTGAAAGCCCTTCCCAGGCTGGGCTGAGGCTGTTGCTGCAGGAAACTCGAGGCCACTCTCAAGCACCACCAACTCACTGGAATGACTGGGAGGCTCTGCTTGGAGAGCAGAACAATGGTGAATCCATCCTGCCCCTGCACAAGCAAGACAGAAGCAGGAGGCAGAAGCTGCTCCTCTCTGGGGACAGTTCTCAGTCTCTTTGCTCTGGTTGCAGGGGTGAAGAACGCGGACGAGGCAGAGCTGAAGCAGGTGGCCTCCGAGCCGCTGGAGCTCACGGTCTACAATGTGCTGGATTTCCCACTGCTGAGCTCGCTGGTTGCCAGGCTCACCCAGGTCCTCTGCACTAGGATCAAAGAGAAGAGCAACAAGGAAATTGCAGGTGAAGTGCAACCTCTTCAGTGAGGGCTGAGCTTCCTTCTGCTCACCATCCACCTCCCTTGCCATCGCAACTGACCCCTTTTCACACCTTTGCCTCCATGAGCTCCACCATCTTGTCAGCACTCTCTAACTCTTCTCCTCCAGTGTTGATCTCCTTTCTCAGCCCTCTTGTTGCCTGCAATGGTCCTGCCATGTCAATATGTTGGTGTGTTTGTGATTATTGTCTTCTGTAAGCCTCTCTGGGTTCAGTCCTTCCACTCTCACTTCACTGCAGACTCTGTGTTACCTGTAGATGTTTCCATTCAGATGCTCTTGGTTTAGATATCTTCTTTTGGCTTGTGAACCAATGCAGACAACAGCCATTTCTACCAGGGCTTTGGATAACTCTTGGTGGAAATAATCATCTAATGACAGTAACTCCCAGTGTTGGGAAAAGGGAACTTCTTTTCCCTCTCCTGTTATCATACAGTGTGATAAATGTGTTGTCACCATCTCCTTTTTAGGGTGTCTCCTAACCTGGAGGAATAAAAAAAAGCAAAAAGGCTAATTTAATAATAAATTAGAGAACATGTATGGAGAAAATGCAGAGGTAGGAGGAGGAGATGATAAAACATCTGAACACATTGTTTTCCTCATATTTTACTTTAAGTGTTGGATCTCCAAGGCATTTTCAAGTTAAAACCAAACAGCCTATTTTTTTTTTCCTTTGCTGGAGAGCAGCTTGTACAATGAACAAGACAGCAAAAAAACCACTCCAGAAGTTACCTTAGATCCTCAGGAGAAATTTTGTGTACATACTTGCATCTCTCCCTGCTCTAAGATTGGCCTAATGAGAATGGAAAGTCTGATTTTCATGTATATTTTATTTCAGTGCTCTGGAGATTCATATAAATAAATTGATTTATCATTATTAATTTGTACTTGTTTGATATAATTAGCCATTTTTCAAAGGTGCAGATTAGGCTAAAGAAAGATGGGTTGTCCAAAAAAGGAACCAAAATATCTTCTGCATGCTCATTTTGACACATTCTCCTGATTGAGGAAAGCTGGGTCATCTTTTGGTGAGAGCCAAAAATTCAGACTTGTGTTTAAAAAATATTCCCAACAGCAAAACAGACAGCCTGCTCTCTATGGAATATTTATATTCTCTGTATGCCTGGTTTTTAAATATTTATTTCAGAGCTGTTTGGAACAGTTTCTGTAGGGAAGGAGACTAACTTGATTTGAAAAATGTCACTCATTTATGAGCTAGGAAGTACATTTGGCATGAGAATTCTGGATATAAGAAAGTAACTGTGGTTTTATTTCCTAGGCAGCACTTTGAAAGACATCCCTGAGAGCACGAGACTCCAGATGAGCCCAACTGACCTGAAAATATCAGCTGTGACCTCCAAGAGCATGCACCTGGCCTGGAGTCCTCCTCTGAAACCACCAAAGAAATATCGGATTGTGTATTATCCATCTAAGGGTGGTAGCACCAAAGAGGTAAGAGGCTTTTCTCCAAGCATGAGAGGCTGCAGCACCTTCCAGAGGGTGGCAGGGAATTTAAGTAGACTTGAGCAGACAAAGAGATGAAAGGAGAGGTGCAGTTCTTGTGGGACATCAGCTAAAGCCAGGGAAGACACTAAATGCACACTGAGTTTAAGTGGGATCAGTTGGTAGGATGACAAGATAGAAGAGGACATAAGATAAATAGCATCTTGCTAGAAATACTGCAAGCTGTGCTGGGGCTGACTTTTCTCTTCTGCAGTGCTATCCCTCCCTAAAGCATCTGTTCTGACTCAGAGGACATGCAGGAGCTGTCCAAGGTCGCTCATCTGGGGTGGATGTGACTCAGATAAGCAAATCCAAATTGTTGATGGCTTTCCATTGATTTCACTGGGATTGCTGCCTCAGAGGACAGGAATGTTTGCTGCCTCTTACCTCTCTATTCTGGGGTGATGCCAGCTGGCACAGAATTCAGAGGGCAACTGGACTTCATGTTTCTGATCACAGATCTGCCACGGAAAAGCCACACTTGCTAGGGAAGGCCACTTCAGCCATTCTTTTGCTAAAGAGCAGCTAGCACCTCCCTGTCTTGACAGCCCTGCTTTGTGCTTTCAGGTGGTCTTAGATGGAGCCATCTCCTCTTTGCAGCTTTCTAACCTGACCTCGCACACCGAGTACCTGGTGTTGGTGTTTCCTGTTTATGACACAGTTGTTGGGGACGGGCTGAGAGGCATCACCTCCACATGTAGGTTGTGAGTAGAGAGAATGATGTTGATGCATGGTTATGACAGGTGAACAAAGCTCTTACTTTGTGCTCTTCTCAGACTGGAGCCTGGCATTTTATTTTTCTCCCTCCCTCAAGTTCAGTCTGTCTACAGCTATCTCCATCCATGGAGATGTTCAGAATTTGACCAAACAGGACCCTGAGCAGCCTACTCTGATTTGGCCCTGCTTTGAGCAGCATGCTGCACCAGAAACCTCCTCCAAGGGTCCCTTTCTCCTACCTCATTCTGCAAAGGAGTCCACCACCCCAGAAATATCATGCAGCTTCTTGCCACTGTTTTTACCCTGGGCTCCAAATGAATTAAACCTCTTACCTGTAAAGTGGCAGCTCCACTGCATTAGATGAGGGGTGGATGCCCACCAGCTGGCAGTAGCTGCTGCAAAGCCAGGTCTGCTCTGGCTTTTGAGCTGTCACAGGCCTCATGCACTGAAGATGTCTTTCTGCTTTCTTTGCCTTTCAGTGCCTCTGTCTTCTCCTCGCTCCCTGCGTGTCTCTGAGCTGAGCCACAACAGCATCAGGCTGAGCTGGGAGGCAGCCCAGGGAGCCACGCAGTACCTGGTGCTCTGCTCTGCAGCTCCTGATGGAGAAGAGGACTATACTACAGAGGTAGAGTTCATGACAGTAATGATAATATCTCTTTTTTTTTTCATGTCTGGGCTGAGTTTAGTTCCATCCAATCCTTGGGAATGGATATCATGTGTTTACAAAAGAAATAAAAAAGTCTCAACATTGTTGCAGCAACATCTTCCATGGAAGATTTTTTTTTAAATTGTGTATATCAAAGTGATTTATAACTGTGAGGTTTTCACATGGGAAATAAAGGCACAGAGAGAAAACTGACTGCCTTATGGGACTCTGGAAACCCAGGCACTGAATTCAGATCTCCGCAGCCCCAAGTGTAATTGTTGCATCCTTGAGGCTGTACATAAATGTCTTTGCTGTGTTCATCTTAAAATGTTTTCACTGATCTCTCAACACAGGCCTACAGCACTGTGTGAGAGGAAAACAATGTTCAGGGAATGAAAAATCCTTACAAACATCAGAGATCCCTTTGCCATGTGTGCATTCTAATGAGTTATTTGGAAAAAATGTAGGCTGAGGATATGAATTAAAACAAACAACAAAAGCCTGGGACAACTTCAGGCCATTTCCTCTTGTCCTGTCGCTTGCTGCTTGGGAGAAGAGACCGACTCCCACCTCACTACAACCTCCTTTCAGGTAGTTGTAGATGGCAAGAAGGTCTCCCCTGAGCCTCCTTGTCTCCAGACTAAGCAACCCTAGTTCCCTCAGTTGCTCCTTGTAAGACTTGTGCTCATGCTTGGTGTCCCTTGGGAAGAGAGACAGAGCACTGACCACTGTAGATCACTGACCCAAGTGGTGAAATGCCAAAGTGGAGAAGTCACCTTAACTGTAATCAAAGGGACCTTGACCTGTGTCTCTGGAAGGTCTTGCTCTGTTGATGGCATTGATGGGCACTCCAGAACTGAAAGTTACCCCAGAATATCTTTCTGTTGACAGGTGAAGGTGGCCCAGCCTGAGGTCCTGCTGGATGGGCTGTCCCCCAGCACAGAGTACTCTGTGGCAGTGTATGCCATGTATGGGGAAGATGCAAGTGACCCAGCCAGCATCCAAGAAACCACCTGTAAGTGCTGCTGCTGCTTACTGACTTGTTATTAAACACTTCAGGCAAGAGAGACATGTTAAATGAGGTGCTTCCCATATTGTGCATGTGGCTTGTAAACATTCTGCTTCTTCCCTGCCTGTTCTTAAGCGAATAATGGTCCCTGAGGGGATCTCTAATTACATGGTGAATTGTGAAAAAGGAGAGATTTTTTTCCTTTGGTAAGAGAATTCCTGAAAGAACAGTTCCCTGAGGTCCTTGTTTAGGCAGAAAAAGGGAATTATTTGGCTGTTTCTTGACCTAAAGCCCGGGTGGAATTTCATGGCATCCCAGAGGCATATGTGGTAAAGGGAATGTTTTCCCATGTGGTGAATGAGCTGCTTAGCTGAAGGTGGGGTCATCTAACTCGTGTTGCAGTGGCCTTGAGTCCCCCCAGGTACCTGAGCTTCTCCGAGCTCAGCCACGCGTCGGTGCGTGTCAGCTGGGAGGCTGCGTCTCCGGCCGCCAGAGCTCATCGCCTCGCCTACGTGTCTGGCAGAGGGGGCAACGCTGGGGAGGTGAGTCCTCCAGGGCTTGGTGGAAGGAGAAGGAGCTTGGGAGGTCAGGTACTGCCCCACTCACCTTCAGCTGCATGCTTGAGGGAGGGCTTAACTGCTGGCGGTTTTTTAACTCTGAAATGGGCCCTTTGGGTGCAGGTGCCACCCGCGTGCTGAGCCCTCTGCAGCTGTCCCCGTGCTCCTCTCCAAATGCTCATACGACTCCCCCGCTGCAGGTGGAGGTTCCTGGCACTGCAACATCCACTGTCCTGAGACCTTTGTCCTCCCTCACCCAATACTTCATCAGCGTCCGATCTACATATGAAGAAGGGGACTCCTTTCCAATTACTGGCAACGTTACCACCTGTAAGTAGGGGAAGGAAACGCTTTGGTGACAAAACTGGCTTGTGTGTGTCTGAACCGGGATGTTTTAAAGACCAGTTCCAGCAGCTCATGGCCAAAAGCCTTGTATAAATCCCAGATGACCTTTTTTTCTGTGTGAGTGGAACATGTCCAACCGTAATGTTTAAAATGAGGCAGAAGGAATAAAGAAAGGAAGTAAATTAAGAAAAAACATGATGTATAACTAACCCTTGTGTCCTTGAGAGCCCTCCTAGTCTTCTCCCCTTTACAATAATGACATGTCCTCTCCACAAATGAGATAATCCTCCTTAATTAGGGTTTTAAAAATAATTTACCTCTCTCTGTCCTGATGGCTGTTGTCATATGGGTCTGAACAAGTGAAAGACAGGCAGGTCTCAGATATCTGACTGGTTGATGTTTTGCTCCCCGACCATCTGCTCCCCACCTTGGCTCTGATGAGGTGCCTGCTTTCCAGCCCCTTTCCCTTCTGCATCCCTCAGTGAAGGTCCCCCCACCTCGTGCACTGAAGGTGACCGAGCTCTCTGGGAACAGCGTCCGACTGCAGTGGGAAGCTGTGGCTCCCTCTGATGTGGTTGTCTACCAGATCAAATGGAGCACGGTCAGTGGAGAGAAGCCTCAGGAGGTAAGGACCCATGCACAGCTCAGGGGAGGTTGGGTTGGCTTTGTGCCTGCTTGATGGCTCTGAAATCACCTTCCAGAGTGGTATAGGGAGGTGCAAAAATCTTAAACAGTTTAGCTTTCAGCCAAAGGACCCTGTAGAATAAGTCAGGGTCTGTCCTGGTTCTGATTCTGTTCAATGGAGCTGTCACCTTGAGTGCTGGAAGAGGGAGGGAGAGCAGGACAGCAGGGTTAGAGCTCCATAGGCTCTGGAAAGATTGCAGAAGTGTTCTGGAGAATCTCAAGGATGAAATTCAATAGTGACAAGCAAAAAGTATTAAGCTTAGGCAGGAATAATTAACTACATACAGGTATACAGGATGTAGAAGAAATAGCTAAGAAGCAATTTGGTAGAAAAAGATCTGGGGTTGCTGAGAATCACCAGCCCACAATGTCAAGTTGCTGTGGGAAAGACAAAGATAATACTCAAATATCTATAGATAGAGATATTTCCTCAAGGCAGGTGAAGCAACTCTTACTTTCCTCAGTGCTAGTAAGCACTGACTGCTTGTTGGGATACTGCTCTTCAAGAAGGATGAGGCCCAACTGAGAAGTACACAGAGGACAATGACCAGAGACAGAGATGGTTCAGGAAGGACAGGGTTGGAACAGGTGCCATCTTCCATCTCAAGCCTTTAATTTCAGAGTGCAAGCTGTGGCTGAAGTGGTGAAATACACAAATGTCTCATATGATGTTTCACATTTGGGCTTGAATAAGGGATTACTGGGGCTTCTGTCCCCAGCACATCTGAGAGCTGGACTCTGAGCAAAGAGACTTCATGCTCAGGGCAGGATGGCTACCTGGTGTCAGAGCACTGCATTGGGATACTGGAATAGCTGGTAAATGTAACTGGGCAGCAATACATGGACATTTACTCTGGATTGATCAGGGCTAGAGTTTTGCTTTTCTTAGATGTGTGCAACCCACAGCAGTAGACTTTGTCCCCAAAGACCAGTGCTAACTCATTTGTGCTTGTGGGCAATCTGTGAGACAGATACTTGGATGGCATGAGCTAGTTTGGGGATGCCAGGGAGCTTGACTGACTCCTGTCTTCCTCTGCTGCAGCTCTCCCTCGCTGGAAACGTGGCAACTGCTGTCCTGCCAGGATTGCAGAAGAACACTGACTATAAAATATCCATCTGGGCCTATTACAAAGATGGTGCTCGAAGTGACACAGTTTCTGTCCAGCACAGGACCAGTAAGTGATGGGTGCTTGGTATCCACAGCCTAAGATAATGCCTCAGAAGCCATCACAGACCAGCAGCTCAGGTCTGGTCATCTCCAGCTCTGAAAACCCAAACCTGAATGTCTGAAAGTGACAGGAGATAATTAGGATCCATCTGAAAGTGTTCTGAAATTGTCCTGAGGAAAACAGGCTGGGCAAACCCCAGCAGGCTGGTGCACCTTGCAGGCCTCTGACAGCCCTGCCATGTGTTTCATGTAGAATTCGTTGCTTTCCCCCCTGCAGGGTGTATTGATGCAAATAAATTGGCTTTCCAGAAGATGTTCAGCTGAACATGTGACTGTGCTGCCTAATGGATGTTTCCTGTTAGTAAAGCACTGTCTGCTGCAAAGGGTGAGGATTTCCTCAGCTGCATCACTGCTGAGCTGTGCTCCATCTGAGGGCACTTACAAAGATGAGAGAGGATCCTGCAGGCAGACTCCTCCTGGAAGCATTATCTAAATCTTGCACAAGCAGGATATGAGGTTAAAAAGTGGCACTCCCAGAGGTCCTCTTAATTAATATTGCCTGTGTAATGGCTTTGTTGGCAGCAAATGCAATACAATTCACTCAACTACAGCAGCCCTCTTCTCCTCCATCTCTCAGCTCTCAACCGCCTTTGCAGAATGAACTCATCTAGGCCAGTGTTGAGCTGATGAAGTTCAGAGTAAATGGCAATCTTGGAATAAGAAGGTCAGGATTTATTAATAATGAATAATAACAACATTTGTTTATATAAACCTCAGGCAAGTACCTAGAAGCTGCATACTGACAGGAAAAAAATAACTGAAAGCTTCCTGCAGGTGTATAATGCTCAAGGACTATGCTAAATGATAAAGGATAAAGTTTGGGGCTGTTCAGAGGCTTTGGAAAACAAATGGCTGCCTTTTAAGGCACGAATTACAAAATGCCAGAGGAGCCTCCTCAGCCCCTCACAAATGGTGTGGATGGTCCCCTTCTAGGCATACTTGAACAAGCTGGTCCTTGCTGGCATTGGCACCCTGGTGGGATGTGGAAAGCAATTGGACTTCTGCTTGTCAGCTGCTGTCTGTGCTTGGGAACAAGGATGCCTGAGGGGTGTCAGGCTTTGCCTGAAGGAGTTTGGATGGCAACTGCTGCTGAAGCTGGGCTGCCTTTAAACTGAAGTGGATTACAAAATGCTCATGTGCCCCATTCCTCTAGCTAAGCTCTGCCGGCAGCATCTCCAGCCTGGGGCAAATAGATCTTCAAGTTCTTTATCCAGCTCCTCAGTGAGCTCTTCCTACCTGAGCATGCATTGCAAATGAAAGGGTTTGAAACGTGGGGAAGCAGCTTCAGCCCATGGCAGTAAGGGAAAAAACATGACCTGTATAATCATTGCAGATCAGTATTTTGGTGGAGCAGACTCCAGGTTTTACTCTTATTTGAAAATGTGCCTATGATGATGGTTAGACCCAAGAGAAAGAAGCTTGGGATTCCTCCTTGGAGGAACAGAGGTTCAAGATGAAATCAAAGGCACAGCTGGTGTCCTCAGTGTCAGAGACGCTTCCTTCCTCCTGGGCACCTTCAGGAGGTGACTCTTTCCCTGCCGGTCACACCCGTGCCATCACATTCTGCCTGGCCTGGGGACTTTCCAGAATAAACCCAGCTCAGAAGACTTTCCCTAACTTTCCCTTTGTTCACTTAAACAAAGTCTCCACTTAGCTCAGCTGCAGGAAACAGGCAATGCAGCCAGCAAGGCTGCAGAGACACAGCAGCACTAATAATAGTGCTGTTGAAGTCACTTTACCTCCCACACTTGTTTTCTTCTCTTTACCTTGCGGTGATGCACAGCAACAGCCTCCAGTCTGATTCAGCTGCCAGCAAACTTGGTGCAGCTGCCAGCAAACTTGGTGCAGCTTCAGGGAAAGTAAGCTCGTTTTAGATAGAAAAAGGAAGGAGGATCAATGAAGATGCAAATGATCTTCCTTCAGCCTGTGCTCTAAGGTCACCCTACACTTTGCTGGATGGGCAGAAGAGCCTTACAGGTAAAACTGCAGAATAGGAATTTCATAGCCCGGGTGTGTGTCCTTGACTGTCTTTAGGGCTAACACATGATTTTTAGCCTCTTCTGAATAAATAGCTTCCTTTTCTGTGCCCAAGACTTCTGTGCCTTCACACTAGCAGGGGACCAAGGCCAAACATGCATTTATGCAGAGCAAGACACTGTTTAGAAACAAGATTCAGGAGTAGGTGACCCCACACACTCAGGCCCCTTGTCTGAACAGTGGAAGAATCATAGACTGGTTTGGGTTGGAAGGGACCTTAAAGATCATTTAGTTCCAATCCCTGCATGGGCAGGGACACCTCCCACCAGACCAGGTTGCTCCAAGCCCTGTCCAGCCTGGCCTTGAGCATTTCCAGGTAGTCTCTTACTGACAGCAGGATCCCAGGGAAAGAAATGCATTTAGATAGTTAAAAATCACTCCAATTTTCTAGCTGATCACTGCTCAGCCTGTTACCTACTGGGATACATCCAGACATCCCAGTGCAGGACTGGAAAAGGGAGAGCAGCTCAACGCTCCCCTCCTGGAGGCTGTGGGTGCTGGTGTGAGAACTGACAGAAAAAACTGTTGTGTGCTGGCTGCTCTGGGGGTTTTTAGGATAATTTTAAAACAGAAAGAAAAATCTGGAAGATACTGGAAATTGGATTAGCTTTGAAGTGTGATTCAGGTCTAACCAGCAATCAAGATATTTGTCCAGTGTGTCTCCAGATCTTTGATGAAATTCAGTTCTTGTTTGGGTATTTATGAAGGTATTTGGCTGTGACATATAAAAGGATCTCTTGTGCTTACAGGACTTTTCACTTCTTCCAATATTTTTTCCAGGTCCTAGGACTTAAATTGTTGAATGCTTGGGCTGTACTGTGTTGTACTCAGGCAATCCTCATCCTTCCAGGATCTGCTTTCCCTCTTCCCTGGTCCCCACGGTGACTCCTTCTGCTCCAAGCACTGGTTAACAGCACAGCAGAGCACTGAAGGGTTTGGAAATGGGCTTGGAAGCAAGTGCTGCTGGCTCTGTTTATCCACATAATTACCTGTCTTTTATGTCTTCCACCTTTAATCCCTTTCACAGATTCCTGGAGCCCACCCACCAACCTCTTCATTGACTCTGAGACTCCCACCAGCCTCCAGGTCCACTGGACCCCCCCAGAGGGCCGAGTGCAACACTACAAGATCATCTACAACCCTGTTTCTGATGCTGCTGCTCAGCAAACAGTAAGTCTCCAGCTCCTCCATAGGTGACAGGTACTGGACCAGAGGGACTTGGGGACAATTTTGTGCCCAGGGGGACTCTTCTCATTCCAGTAGGTTTTGGACAACTGGTTTGCAGAAGTACAAAACCAAATCTCTTTCTGTGACTTGCTGTGTTTTGCTTTGTGAAGAGGACCACCAGGCTTCTTTGTGATTAAGATACTTGTGCCCATCAAAGCTGCTGGAATGGCAGCTTTCTCCCCTCCTTGAACTGGGGTGGGGAATTCTCAGAGGCAGAGGGGTAGGGGATAAACCCCTCAGATTTGGGAAAGTTAAACATTAACCTTGTAAAACTGAGATTTTCTACTCAAATCCAGGCTGGTAACCATGTTATAAGGCACTTCTGACCCATTTGCATGGGGAATACTGGGGTCTTTACCCAGGTAAATACTGTTTCCTGGACAGAGCTTGTCTGATGGCAACCCATAGCCAGGCTTCCTTGCCTTGCTCTGGCCATTGCCTGGACTAACCAGAGGTGCTGCTCTGAGCCTGCTTGTCCCAGAACTCATCACTAGACCCCTTCCATGTAGCTCTGGGGTGTAAGGGCTATAATGGGCAGCCTGCCCAAATGCTGGGTTCTTTTTCCACCCTGCTGTAGATCATGGCTTCTGGCAAAAGCAGCGGTGTGACCCTGCAGTCACTGCTCCCTGACCGAGCCTACAAGGTGACAGTTTCTGCCATCCACTACACAGGAGAGAGTGAGAGCACATCCACCACGGGACGGACGGGTGAGTGTAACAGTCAGCACCTGCATGAGCCCCGTAACCCCCCAGCCATCAGCCTGGAGGCAATCCTTGGCTGGGCAGAAATGTCCTCCTTGCACAGGGTCACTCAGCCGGGCAGACAACTAGCCTTGGCAAGGGAAAATCCTGCCCCAGCTGCTGCAATCCTGGGCATTATTGGCAATTCCAGGATGGGCTCACATGTGCTTTGCTTTCTCTTTCAGCTCCTGTGTTGTCTAAGTTCCCTTCAACAAGAGGATTCATTCCACCTAAAACAGAGGGTAAGTCATTTCCTACTAAGCCTTGTTGTTGTTGTTTTGTTCAATAACAAATCACCCAGGGTGGGCTCTGCAGGGCCAGCAGCAGTGGGTATGGCCTTTCTTGGCAGATGCCTCTGGGGACTGCCCAAGGACACACAGCTTCTTAAAATCTGACTCACTTGGTAACGGGGCTGCTAGTATTTTTAGAAGATTTCTGCACAACTTGACCAAAATGGAGCAAAGGGAATGATGACATGATGTTTTAAATTGAAGTTCCCCTTAAAGTCTCTTATTAAATTTAATGAACATATGTTCTCATAGCTGATGTAAAACAAACAATAAAAAGGATTAGAGGGAAATGTTGAATTAATGGGGTTGTAAAAGGTTGTTAAGAAGTAAATATTAGAATGCAGATATTGTGGCAGTAAAGCCTTTTCCTGGCTACCTGAAAGGATTCCAAAGAAAACCTCAGTTTTAAAATGTATTGAGGAAACCATGAGGAAGAATTAAACAGATTAAATGGGAACATTTTAATTTGTATCCAACAGATAATATATCACAGGTGTTCAGACCACAGAGGAAAAGTCCTGTGAACTTTCAAGCAGAAAACAATTGTCCTATAAGGTTGATGAGCCACCTTCTAGAAATTAGTACAGTTGTTTGGCTTGGCTAAAATATTGATATGGATCTGAATTCCTGAGAGAAACGGTCCGATGTTACGGGGGTGACTGTTTATTGTACAGTGAGTAACTGCATTTGGCTGGGACTTTGGGAGAAAAACAGAAACCAAAGAGAGCAACAAGACAGCAGGAATCCTAGGCTGGAAAGGCTAGGACAAATCTTCAAAGCAGACGTGCAAACTGCCAGTGTGAGGATCCTTACCCTGACTGATACACTTTAACTAAGCTGAGCATTGCTAGATCAAAGATCTGTGAGCAATCCAAGTGCCATCAGCCCTGGCAGGAGGCAAGGAAAGTCAGATACGTGGTAAACGGGCAAGTTCATAGCCTGTTTATAGCACTTTGGAGGGAAACACGTTTGGTTGTTTTGGTTTTTATTGCTTCATCATGCTTCAATTCTGAGCAATGTTTTGCATTTGGAAGGTTGGTTTCTGTGAGGGGAAGGGAAAGAGCAGGGCATAGTTTGTTGACATAAGTCAGATCATCCAGGATGCAGGACATTGTTCCACAACTCAGGGGCTGGTCAAGCTCAAAGAGATGGTTTTGAGCCTCAAGTTTCAGTAACTGATTTCTTAACTGATTTCCACAGATCCCTTCAGTAGTTTTATACCCAATTCTACAGAAATTATGGTATTTATGTATAAAACTAAGCATTTGGTTGAATAATGGAGGTCACAGCAATTTGTAAGTCTGTGTTTGAACTCCTAGTTTCAGCAGTTCCATGGTCATCAAGGCCAAGGTTTCGGTGCCCTTTCTTTCATCTGTGTCTGGATCATAAAGAGTGGTCTCCTAAAGACTTAGGAATCTCAGCTGCCTTGGAGAGGATACTTCATCCCTTTTCCATTTTTTTACACATTTTACAAAAGTTTGTGTGGATAATAGGAAGCCTTGCTTTTGTGGGGAGGTATGAAATGGCCTTGATGCAGGAATAGCAATAGCAAGGCTGTAAAGAAGCTTCAGTATAATGAGCTGCTGGATTCTATTGTACTGATGACCTAGAAAACCATTTATGAAATAACCCATCTTATCAAGTGTCCTTGATTTTCAGGGACATTTCTCCTTTTGCATCAAGCATTCCCTTTGTCCCAGCTCCATCTGGCATCCACAGCCTGGGATTTACACAGCAGCAGATAACTGAAAGCAGTATTTTTGTGTTGCTTTCTAAAACACCCCCTTACCTGAGCCTTCTAAATGGAGAGTGCTCATAATCGTGGGGCTTTGTGTTCCAGCCTCACCTTCCAGCCTTTTCTCCTCTGGTTTTTCTCTCTGTCCTGTGGCATCCTCAAGGATTCATTGAGGGAGTTTTTGAAAGACAAGCTGCAAATCTGTGTCAAAACTCTGTGTGTTTCCTTAAAGAGTTCAAAAGCCAAAATCTCTGCTTGAGATACATATTTTTGCTGTGTGTATTTTGGGTTTCAGGTACAAAATTTGGAATTGCAGGTATCCATCTTGATTTTACAGCACCACTAAGGTGCATGCTGCAGTAAAAGCACTGCTTCAAAAAAATAACCGGTGGGTTTCTGTCTGGTTTTAAAGAGAAACTTGTGGAACATGATGCTCCCTTGTATTACATATTGTAAAGTGCCAGGTGAGTTCATAGAATCATAGAACTATTCAGGTTGGAAAAGCCCCTTGGGATCACCAAGTCCAACCATCATCCCTACTTTACAAAGTTCTCCCCTAAAGCGTCTCCGCCAACACCACCTCCAAACGACCCTTCAACACATCCAGGGATGGTGACTCCACCACCTCCCTGGGCAGCCTGGTGCAGTATCTGACCACTCTTGCTGTGATTTTTTTTCCTACTGTCCAGTCTAAACCTCCCCTGTTGCAGCTTGAAGCCATTTCCTCTTGTTCTGTCGCTAATTACCTGTGAGAAGAGACCAGCACCAACCTCTCTACAATGACCTTTCAGGTAGTTGTAGAGACTGATGAGATCTCCCCTCAGCCTCCTCTTCCTCAAACTAAACATTCCCAGCTCCTTCAAACGTTCTTCATAAGATTTATTATCTTTTTTTTTAGTCAAAAGAAAGCCATTATGAAGATGTTTGATGATGAAAGAGTGCTTTTATTTTTGTGATGGGCAAGCCAGGGAATAACTTTTATGTTTGCAGAAACAAAAATTCTCTCTCTCTCCATATATACAAAAAGCTTAAAAGCCAGGCTCTGAATTAAGATGTAGAATATTCTCAGGTTTGCTGTGTTTTTCCATTGCTCTGCCTAAAGGAACTGTGTGCATTGATTTATTTATTTTCCCGTAATACCCTACTGTGTTTTTTCCCTAATAGTTTTTCCTTTTTTTCCCTCCTCACAGCCTGTCCCCCCATCAGCTCTGCTGAAGGCTCCCAACGAGGTACAGCAGCATCTCAGCTGGGCTGGGAATGTGGGAACAACTCTTTGGGTTTGACTTTAGAGAAATATGCAAGACCTGAGCAGAAGGAAAATGGTTTCCCGTGTCCCAGGGGAAAAGGGGAGAGTCTGAGAAATGAAATAGGGGAATACCCTATATGAGGTGGAAAAACTTTCTGCCGTCATGGAATTGGTATTCCTGCTGTTCCACCAGCTCCTGCTCTCAGCTGTTGGTGGTTAATGCTGGGATTTTCACTGACCTTAAGGAAGCGAGGCTTCAAACAGCTGTTGAATCTCAAGAGTGTTTCAGTTCTTAACTCATATGGGCTATTTAAGAAAAGCTCTCAGTCTGTCTCCATGTCCTCCTTGCATCCTGCAGAGGAGGGGGTTCAGGTCCCCAGGGAACTCTCTGCAGTCAAGCTGTACAGACTGAGCTCTGGTAGCAAGTTCCCACTTCTCCTGTCTGTGCTGTAACCCCTCTTCACACTGCTGGGGCTGCTCTGTGGATCTGCTATTTAGAAAGCAATTAGTCCTGCTTATAAAGTCATATCACCTTCTTCCCAGGAAGTTTTGGGTGAGACTGAGAAATTGGCTTCAGCTCTTGGCTCTGCTGTTACTTGGTGGCTGAGTCACTTTATCTCCTCTCAGCTCTCAGCCCTCGCAGCTCTCAGAGATGAGCAGCCCTGCCCAGGAAGCTCCTGCTGCTGTTGCCTTGTCTACTCATGCAGAAGCCAAAGCAACCAAATTATAAAGCCACCACAAGTGTTGGCCTCTCCTTCTCCTCCTTGACAGAGGTAGCAGGAGTGGCCCATTTCCCCAGCAGCTCAATGACACTTACATGGCAGATTCATGATCTGCTAATAACATGAGTGTATTACAGCATGTTTATAATTGTGACTCAAGCTTTATTTTCAGTCTTTACTGTATTTCCTGCATATTTTAAGGAAGTACCAGAAGCTCCATATCAGAGATAAATGGCTCTCAAGTAGGTAATTTCCTTTGGCAAACTCCCTAGTACTGCTGGAAAAAAAAAATAATAACCAACCTGGACCAACCCCGGGCAAAATAACTATTCCAGCCAAGAACCTGCAGAAGATTGTACATGGTGAAGAGATGAGGGACTCCAGACTGAAAGGACCACATTGTAATGAAGTTGTTGCCTTTCCATTTGCTAAAGTATGAGCTATCTCCTTCATCCCAGCCTGCTGCAAACTCAGATAAACTAAAAAAAAAGAATCCCAATTGCAAGATCTTGTCTTGCTGAACAGAAACTGAAATGACAAAATTACTTGGCACTTCAATTATGAGCTGAGAGAGTGAGATGAAGCTGCATGAGCCAGTGAGGCCATGTCAGAGATGTCAGGAGAGAATCTCTGCAGAGCACATAAGGCAGATCAACCCTGGAAGTCTCATCAAAATACAGATAAATGGAATTCTTCATATTTTAAAGTTCTTTGCCAATTTTTTTTTTTTACTTTTACATATAAGGCATTTCAGAGCAGAAATAATTCTCTCTCCCTCCTAGCAATTACTGGACTAGTTCCATGTCTTTTGAAGATAATGTTTCTGCATCTAGTTGAAAAGGAGAAGTAGATGGAGTGACTTCTTTCTCATTTGTTCTTCATTCTGGAGATTTGAAAACACAACTGTGAAAGTCTCCATCTTTAGTCTGCTCTTCTCCAAGAGAAGATTACAGTAAATGTGTGCAGAGGATACAGACACAAGCTATTTTCCTTGGCTGCCACTTGTGGAGCACACTCCAGGTTTCTAGTGAGCCATCAAAGCCTTGCTGATGCCTGTGTTGCTATGGTGTTCTTATTGCTTTCTTCTAACTAGAAGCTAATTTTTCATGCTCTGCAATATTTTCTAACCTCTTATTTTCCTATTTTTCTTTGTCCCAGGATTTGATATGATGGAAGCTTTTGGCCTAGTAGAAAAGGAATATGCCTCCATCAAAGGGGTGGCTATGGAGCCATTTGTGTTCAGCAGTTCCAGAACCTTCACCCTGTTCAGAGACATTCAGCTCACCCTGAGGACCAGGTGGGAGCAGAGCTGTGACCAGTGTCACCCTCATCATCACTCTCATCAACACACATTGGCTATGCTCACAGCAAAGGAAGGTTGCTGGTTTGTGCATGAGTGGTGCATCCCCATTGGCAACTTCAAAATGAAATTATTAAATTCACTAAATGAAGCTGTAGGTTCTGGGAAGAACCAAAAAGATCACCAGAGTATTTTTCCTGAATGTAATGAGAATTAATCTCTGACTTTCTTCAAGATGAGTAAGGAATATGTCATGCAGAAGTTAAGGGAACACAATAGGAATATTCTAATTTTTTGTGCAGCCACACACTTTCACAGTGAGGTTTTTCTTGGTTACAAAATCACTGTTTCCAGCAGTGTCAGTTGCCATGATGGACACACGGATCATGTCCCCTGTGGACACTGCACAGTTCTTCAGCCATTCTGTCCACAACCACGAACTCTTTGGTGATGGCAGTTTGAGGTCACATTTTCATCTTCAATCCCTTCTCCCAGCATCTCCACTTTGGAGACAGATCTTTGCTCTAATAAATATCTGTCTCATAGCTGCTCTCTGCAGCTTGGTGGTTATTGATGAGAGGGAATAACCACTGACTGGGCTGTGACTTGGCCCTGTTTGGCTACACATGACACTTCTCCACAGGGTCCCAAGAGGGCCAGGCAGCTCCCATGACCTCACTCATTTTTTTAAAACTATAAATCAGGAATTGTCTGGTTCCTGACATTCAGTACTACTTTGTTTAAAGCCTAATTACTGAGGCATAGCTCAGTTTAATCTCAATTAAAGAAGCAAAGCTTCTTAAAATAAACAGAGCGAGAGAGATTCAGAGAACTCTTTGGTTTAAATACTCAGAAAGTTATAGGCAAATCCTTTTGTTCAGCTGGTACATATATAGATATAAATATACATACATACTTTCAAGGACACTGCTCTTTCAGTAAGAGACACAGAAATAAGACCCCGACATTACTTATGAATCAGTCCTGAAAAGAGGCTTGATGAGTTTAGTGCATGCCCATGCAAATGTGTCCTGTTCGGATTGCAGATGTATTTCAGGCATAACCAATTTGACCTTCCTCCTTGCCTGGTGCCCTCAGGCTGCGGCTGCTCCTGCCCACTGTGCCCTGGCAGCTCTGGCACTGGCTGCAGAGGGGGCTGGGTGGTGCCAGGCAGCTCTGCTTGCTCATGGCTGTCACCTCCCAGCCCAGATATTGCAGCTGGGATGTGGGGACCAGAAGGGGCATTCTCTTTGCTTATCCCTGAAGGACACTTACACTCATTTCTGCTAAGGCTTAAAGCTTTACCCCATGCCACATGACAACCATTCTTGAAGAGGAGACCCAGGGGAGTGTTTTGGAGCCTGGCAAGGGTGTGCTGTAAGCTACTGCTGGGCTCTGCTTTGAAAACTATGAAGGCTGCACTGGCTGTGCCTTGGCATTCCCCTGGGCAGCTTTGGCAGTGATGGCCTGACACCCACTGCTCCCCTGGCTCTCCCTCTTGGCTCCTCGAGGGCACATCACTCAGCACAGGATCAGCAGCCTGAGGGGGATGCACAAAAGTGGGGCCAGGCTCCCTCCTGGCGTGCTCAGTTCCCAAGGGTGAAGCTTTTCCAGGCTACTCTGCCCAGGAATTGTGATGGATGAGCCCTCTCTGTAAGGTGGTGGGTGCTGCCCCTGAACCTTGCTCATCTCATTCCAGTGATGTCCACCTCTTTGCCATCCCCCCTGAGCACACCATCAGCGTCCTCCTGCGCCTCCTGCCCGACACCCCCAGGGAGCCCTTTGCTGTGTGGCAAGTAACAGACGAGGACTTCCAGCCCCTTCTTGGTGTTAACCTTGACCGTAAGGTTTCTTGTTGAATACGTTCCATTCAGGTATTTGCAAACACTTCTGTGAGCAGCAGAACTCTTTCTGGTATTTGCTTGGGAAGTTTTCATGTTTTAATGCTCTCGTGCTACAGCAGCAGCTTTGGGGAAGCTTTGTTGTTGCTGCCAGCTCTGTATTTTAAATACTGCCTGGTGCAATTAAAAGACATTTTTATTCTACTTGTTACATATTCTTTATTGTTACATATTTTTTCTCTTTTCCACTGTTTAGAATTATTTCATGGTAACATACAAAGTCATTCACCATATTTAAGCCTACTTATTTACTATTTTTCAGTCTGTGAGTGAAATGATTTTATCTTTTAATTTGAAACTGTTTTTTGTCCTGTTTTCCCTGTAGCCAGTAAGAAAACCTTGACCTATTTCAATCATGACTACAAGGCTGACTTACAGGAAGTCTCCTTTGACCAGCAGGAAGTGAAGAAGATTTTCTATGGGAGTTTTCATAAGGTCCTTATCAAGAGAGGGAGAAATGTGGCTCACGATCTCACTCCAGTCTGAGAGTAATATGCCATCAATGTGCATTGTTCAAAGTGAGGAGTGATTATGCAAATGCTTTGCATCCAGATTGCTTGGGGAACTGGCAAACCTCTTTGATATGCTGGAATTTATGATTGTAGAGAATTAAGTAGCATTCCACGTTCAAAACGTGACTTTGACATGTTATTTGCTTCCCTCTCCCCCAGAAACTCCAAAACTGAGGGGACTTTAGGTCTTAATAGCAAGGAAAAAGTTAAAATTAAACTTTATTTATTTGAGATTTTGATGACCACTTAGTTCTGGAAGGAAGGAACAAAATAAATCTAGTCTTGTGACAAAGCCGCCACAGCACTCATAATGGGGGGGAGGGGGGGGGGTTGGCCATATATGTCCTCAGAGCAAAAATATTCCAAACGAATGGGGAATGAGCATATCTTATCACTATCTGTAGGAAGTTTTATTACTCAGGTAGTTTGAAAATGAAATTATTTAATATTACAACTCCAGAAAGGCTTCTCCTAGGGAGAGGTGAGGGGAGCAGCAGGGAGAAGTGGAGTGTTGTACAGCAGACATAGCATATACTGAAACTTCTTCCTTAGCCCCCTTGAGCCATTTGGTCATTAAACCCAGACCACTAGTGACAGGAGCAGTCTGGGAATGGGGCAGAAGGCAGGACTGTCTTTAAAAACATCTCCCACCTTGTCACAGAGCTCCAACCTGCCTCTTTCCACTCACCACCCAGGTGCACGTGGCCGTGAGCCACTTCAAGATCAAACTCTATGTGGACTGTAAGAAAATAGCAGAGAAACCCATCAACACGGTGGGCAGCATCTCCACTGCTGGCTTCATCATGCTGGGAAAGGTGACAAGGACCCGGGGACCCAGGAGCGGGTCTGTACCGGTGAGTCCTCAGCAGTATGTGCTGTTGGAGGGAGGTGGGGTTGCATTTGGAGCTGCCTGGGCTGGGCAGATGGAGAGGAGTGCCATCATCTCATGGTTCTGGCTCTGAGAATCTCCAAGGGCTGCTGTGACACGTAGCCAAGTCCTGATCCTGCTGATCTCTGCCGTTCTAATGAGCTTTCCTAGCACCAGGTTTCTCCCCCTTGCCTCCCACCTCTGCTCACCAGAGGCAGCAGCGTGAGCATGTCCTGGAGATGCCTTCAGCCAGCAGCATTGTGCCCCCTCCCAGATCCTCCCTGCTGGCAGCTCGGCTGGACAGGTCTAGCTAAGGAACCCAGAGCTTCGTGCTGTCCCTACCCCCTTTGCCTTTCAAACCCAGAAAACTTTCACATCTTCCACAGCTCAGGTGCCCTTGAGAGGACAGCAGAAGGAGTGATGAGAGTGTCTCCTTACTGGCTATAGTGGAACCTGATTCAATTTAAGATATCTTTAAATGTTGTTTAATCTGCAGGGCTCTTCTGTATCTGTGTGCTGCATGTCACACTCCTGGGCTGCACAGCTTGCTCACTGTGAAACACATGGAGTGGAAAGAATGGCCCAGGGGTATTTTTCACATTGTGGCTTGTTTGGGCACAATTATAGCTGGAGCCACATGGAAGAATCCAGTCAGATCATCCCTGAAAATAATTTTTAGCTCTTGGGATTTGGTGATGGAGTACATGTGCCAAAGTTACTTTCTTGTCAAACTCTGTCTTTGCACAGTTCCAGCTGCAGGGTTTGCAGATCCTGTGCAGCAGCATCGGGGCAGAAGGAGACAGATGCTGTGACCTCCCTGCTTTGGTAAGACAAGAGGGACCTTTCTGCTGATGGACATGGAGCTGGGGATGGTGGAACAAGTCCATGGCACCAAAGTGACATTGCAAATAATTTTGATAGACTTGAGGAAAACCTTTATCTTCACCCTGCCCCCCCCCCCCCCTTCCTTTCAAGATTTCTTCTCAAGACAGAAATTTGCTTTGTGGGTCATGTTAATACTTAGGAAGGAAAAAATTATATGTTCCACTATGTTATGCAAATTTCAGGGAGGGCTGGTTCCTATTTTATTTATTTATCTAAACTTGTTATTTTATGGAGAAATAGGGCAGTTAATTGCTCACAAAAATCTCTCAGTAGAGTAGAGATAATTTCTGCTTTTCTCCCACTGAAGGGCTGAATTTTGAAACACTGAAAATATTACCTGTGATCCATCCCATTCTTGCAACGCAGCTGCTCATGTCACTGTGTCTTGATTTAATTTCAGAGGGATGAGGAGACCTGTCCTACCATTGCTCCTGCCTGCTCTTGTACTTCTGGCCGCCCGGGCTTGCCAGGACCTCCAGGGCCCCCTGTAAGTTTCCCCTTCCATGCAGGACATTGCACATACAGGTCTTGCTTCATGTTGTTTGGGCATGAGGATAAGGTTCCTGGGGCTCCACGAGGTTCTAAAATCATTCGGGTTGGAAAAGACCCTTAAGATCATCAAGTCCAACTGTCAACCTAATGACACCAACTCCACCACTAAACCACATCCCTCAGCACCACATCTACACACCTTTCAAATCCCTACAGGGATGCTGACTCCACCACTACCTGTGCCATGGCCAAACAACCCTTTAAGTGAAGAGATAATTCCCAACATCTAATCTAAACCTCCCCTGGCACAACTTGAAGCCATTTCCTCTTCTCCTATCTCTGGGAGCTGTGATGCTCTCCTTGTGCCAAACGCCCTTCAGATTTCAGATGCTGGTGAAATGGGGAGATGGGGAGTTGGCACCACAACAGGTCCAGCTGGGAACAGGCTGAGCAGTTCCTGGTGCCATGTTAATCCTCTTAGAAGAGAAGGACAGGTCACTCTCAGAGCCTGCAGAGATTTTATGGATTGGAGGCTGTGAAACTCTTTGTAAATGAAAAAAATACTGTCCACAAAACCTTTCTGTCTTGTTTCTGTGTTAGGTAGAAGCCTTATGAGTGTCTATGTGGGTGGACAGTGTAGAGAGAAAGGGGAGACTTTGCAGTCTTGTCTGTCCCCAAATCTCTCTCTCTTTACAGTGAATGTGACCTGCAAGACAACCCTGAAGGCAACCTGGGGGAAGTGATTCCAGTCACTAAGTATTTAACATGCTCAGGGACAGGGCAAAGGCAATATTTTGTCTCTTTTGGATGCAGGAGAGTCACCATGGGCTTGAATTGCAGGAGAAAACCTTTCAGTCAAATACTAGGAAGCAGTTAACCATGAAGTTTACTTTTTGGAGCTTGGGGAAAATAATGAGAATAATATTTTATTTGCACAAAGCAAGCAAAACCTGACAGCCCATCCAGAGCACCCCTTTTCAACCCTCCAGATGCTTTTCTGGAGGGCATTGGCCTCCTTGCTCAAGTCAGAAGGTTTCAGATTACCTCTTGCTTTACTTTGGTTTGGCTGTGAATTCAATTCCACTCTTTGGAAGGGACAGTGCCTCATTGCACAGTAATTAAGTGCTCATTCTAGTGGAAGCACACTCCATTATCATAGTTTGCTTCTATATCCTAAGTGCATAATTATCAGTTTGCATTGCCCTGTGCTTTAAACTTCTCCACAGTACAACTCTTTAAAGTGCAGGGCTCTCTTAAGCATTAGAGAAAATCCAGTTTTGATATATAACCTTATCCTCACATCACTAAACCCTTGGTAATTTGCTGCAGTTACAAGACTACTCGTTGCTATTTTTAAAACTCCAGTTAGCAAGACTATGTCCCACCCTGTATTTATCACTGTCCTTAATGAATGTTTTTGACCAGGCCCAAGTGACTTCTGAAATGAGATTCTGGGTGTTTCTAAAACCACCTTTCCCAAAGATCCCTGCCTGTGCTGCTTCATTTAAATCCATTTAAGTTTTTTAGATTCAAGAATAGAAACTTTCAGATTAAGATGTCAGAAGTTCACACAATACTGGTTCATGCCAGAAGATTGAGTTCTTCTTTCCATCCAGCAGTTATGCAGATGCAGAGCTAAGCCAGGTCTCTGCAGAGCCTGTTGCTGTCCCCAGTCTCACAGTGTGTCTGTTCTCTTTCAAAACTCAACATAGTTGCTTGAAGATGTGAGCATCTCTTTTTCTTCTCAAGTGTGCTCCCATGTTCATATGTGATGTTGCCTCAGCACAGATGTGCTGGGGCAGTTGGAGAAAAGAGGTTGAACAGGTTGAAACTCCATCTCTCCCTGCTGGGGGTGGGTGAAAGGTACCCACTGCCAGACATGCAGAGGTTCTGCTGTTCCTTTCTTTTCCCCTTTTCCACATGTGCTGGATGACTGGATTAATTTTCTCATTGTCCCTGTTTGCTGGGAGCTCTCTGGGGCAGGAAACATCCTTCACTCTAGCCAGCAAAGTGCACCAACTTCTGCCCTCTAGCTCCTGGTTACACTGCAATAAGGATGATGATCTTCCTAACAGCAGCTTTGTGTCCTATTGGCAGGGCAGCCCGGGGAGGAGAGGACCTCAAGGAGAGCAGGGGGAGCCAGGACCCAAGGTGAGTCCAGATATTCAAACCAAGCTCTGGCTCTGTTTGCTTCAGGCTGTGTGAGAGGCAGGACGCAGGGGTCCAGGCCCAGCTGGTAGAGCTGCTGGAGGTGTCCATTCCTGGTCTGAGCTGACTCCTTGGGCTGGGGACTGCCTCTCTACAACAAGCAGAGCCCAAACAGCCTTAAAGACTAAAGCGTTGAGGAGGATGATATCCCTTATTGTTAATTAAATGCTCAGCTGGGCTTTGGAAGTGGAGGCAATGAGCCAGATCCAGCTGAGTTCATGCAATGAACGTGGTCAGCAATGTTCTCGAGGCTGCCTGACTGGAAAATGGTGTCTTTGTGCTGGGCTTGTTCTGGCTGCCAAGCCTCCAACCCAAACAGGTAGGTACTGCTCTGGGCCAGAGCAGAGTGAGGCTGCTCTCTGCCCATGTGGAATAACAGGAATGACCCACTGCTTGGGAAGGGGAATCATGCTTTGCAAAACACCAGTAGCAGCTTTGCTGTCTTCTCCCATGGAAGGTGCACCAGGGGCAGCTGAGGTTACTAGAAATCCCCTCACTGTCCTGACTTTATCTTACATCCTTTGGATGACTCATGCTGACCCAGGTTGTGCAGTGCAGCCCACATGGAGAGCAGGTACTAATTGTTTTCTTTCCTTATGATTTCATGTCTTTGTCTTCAGGGTGAACCAGGCCCACCAGGACAAGTAGGGCCGGAGGGTCCTAGCGGCCAGCAAGGCTCTCCAGGTTCCCAAGGAATCACTGTTCAGGGTCCTGTGGTATGTGACCTCTTCCACAGCCTTTTTTTTTCACTTACTCCTTGCAGTAAGAGCATGTCTCAGCAATGGGTGTCTCAGTAAAGCCCCCAAAACATGATCTATGCTTTTACATCATCCTTTCTAACGTCTGGACAGCTGCACTAGAGAGAGATGATGATTTTTTTTCCTGCTGACAGAGCTCTGCAATCAGTTGTTCTGGCAAAAGACTGTTTTTGTCCAGACTCTCCCTAATGTGCTTTTAGTGAAAACAGCCCAGTGGAGTATTCAGGCATTTTTATTTGCAATGATCATCAGTGCTTGGCAAGGAGTGGAGGTGGAGGCTGCTGTGTGTGTGCCTGGGATGGCAGAATCCCCAGGCACGTGCTGTGGCTTCAGTTCCCTTTTCACAGCAGAGAGCAGGAGCAGCCTGGGGCACGGATGGGAAGCAGCAGGCTGCTGTTTGCCTTAAAGGATGCTGCAGCATGCCTCACTATGTGCTTTGTTTAATCCAAGGGACCACCAGGAATTAAAGGGGAGAAAGGAGACACTGGAAGTCCTGGCATGCAGGTAATGGTAGACAACATAAGTTTTAATTCTCTCAAGGATTTGCCCATTTTTCCCAGTAACTGCTTTAAGGAAGCTTGAAAAGCCAAAGAGTTGCTACTGTTGTGTGCTTGGAAACTGTCTTTCATTTGGAGTGACATCCCTTTCCTAAGGGAAACTGAGTCAGGGGGTGCAGGAAAAATAGACCTGTCTGGAAGGGAGATATAATGGAACTAAGGCATGGAATTAAAAGTGGGATAACAACAATTGCTCTGTTTAACAAATAACTCTGTCTCTTTATGTCCCTGTAATGAGATTAATTAGGGCAATAAGAATCAGATAATGACCTTAGCCCACAATTCTGATCTACAGGGCATTCCTGGTGTGCAGGGAGCTCCAGGCAGGGATGGTCTTCAAGGTGCAAAGGTAAAATACCTCATCTCTGAGTTTTCATGCATGGGTGCCTAAAACTCTGCTGTGAGCAGAGACACAAAACATCCAGCACTTCTAATGCACTCTGCATGTAAGGGAATGAGCTTTTTACAAAGACAGAAAGATTTGAAGGACAAAAAATGGGGTCATACCAGGCTTGGTCAAATTTGACCATTGCCACCCTTCTTGCCTGCTTGGCGGATGTTTTTCTTACCCCATTTGTAGCACACTTATGTTATAAGCAGCACATTGAGTAATCACCTCATTGCTTACTAGATCTCTTTGAATCCTCTTGTTACTAAATGCCTGGATTTGGCTTTGCAGGGGGT
This sequence comes from Apus apus, assembly GCF_020740795.1. NCBI lineage: Eukaryota > Metazoa > Chordata > Aves > Apodiformes > Apodidae > Apus > Apus apus. The sequence continues at coordinate 13,479,748 of NC_067296.1, forward strand.
GAGGGGACTAGAAGGCACGGCTGGGCCCCCAGGACCTCCTGGACCAAGGGTGAGTACAGGATAGCAGAACCTTGAGATCTATGAACTTACATCCATCTGCTAATTTGGAGGCACCAAAGCCTGGTCTAGATGGTAGGTCTGATAGTTACTGGTTCTCACTGCTGAAATATCAGGAATTTGGAAGTCCTGAATAGTCTAAGATGGGGATTCATGTCTTTGCATCAAGCCCCACAGTAGCTCTGATGGAGTTAATGGAAGCTGAGGTTGAATTCACCTCATAACTTTGACATGCTCATTCTGGGAAGATGTGGAGCTGGCAGGGATCAACCTCAGCTTTCTAAATGCTAGGAAAGCACTGTTGCCTTCAGAGCAGGCTCTGAAAGCTGTCCTAGTGCTGCCTGGAAGACTTATTCTCACTGATCAGAAGAGTTGTTAATCTCTACTGAACTTAAACATAATAGCTGGAAAACTATCAAAGAAAATATTTCTACTGATTGCTTTTTTGCTTATTTTTTTCTTCCCTTTATGGCTTCAAAGGGCAAAGAAATTTCACAAAGAGATGACCAGGGAAGGCACTTCCCACTCCCTAAGCTGCTGTTACTGTTGTAAAATATTAGAGGCAAACACAGGTCTTAAAGGAAAAAGCAAACAGCAGCGTGGTATTAGGAGGCTGAAGAGAAGGGTTATGCTCTAGGCTACGTCTAATCTGAATATAAAATGAAGGATCTAAAGCCTGTAAGGGTAAAAACCACATTGCAGTTTGCTGGCAAAACTCTGCTTTGCTGCCTTAGCTGTAATTGGGACAGTAATAGGAAATGATGGGAACATGACTCATACATTATATACTCTTAACATTGGACTCGTGGCTGGATGGGCTACTTACATAAAACTTAAAGCTACAGTGCCCTTGCTTGAGTCCTCCACACTCAAACTGCTGCTGGCCCTGGAGCTGCAGGGGGATGACAGCTTCCAACAGAAAAATAAGAAAGTTAGGAAGTAATTGGACTTTAATCTCTGTCTTGTAATTAATGTCTGCAGGGTTTCCAAGGAGTGACAGGCTCCCGAGGCAGCAGTGGAGAGAAGGGACCTCCGGGTGATGTTGGGCCAACAGTAAGTTTCTGCTTTTGGGTGTCCAAGAAGGCCAAGCCATGAAATATTTGAGTGGAACCAAGCTGTTCCCTCAGCAGCTCTCCCTCAGAGGCTAAGGAGTGGTTTTTATTCACTCAACCTTCTTAAGACGTCTGGATGTGCAAAGCCCAGGCTACTTCACTGCTGATAGAGCATTTAGCAAATCCCACCTCCCTTTGCTCTCTGTAGATTCCCAAGCAACACAAAATCCAACAGCCAGGAAAATTTCTGATGTAAGACAGTTATTTCCCCTCCTCAGGTGTTAAAAAATACCTGCTGTGTTGGGAAATCTGTTCTAAGATTGTTTTGGGGAATTTCTGCATCCCTCTAGATGGTTCTTTATGCCTCTGCTCCACCTGCTGCTTTATTATTCTTTTTCCTAAAAAAGAAACCAAAATATTTCTATGAGCTTGAAGCTCTTCTGTCATGAAGACAAGGAAATGACAAAGAGGGTGGGCAAAAAGCTATGCTCCATGTCCCACCAGTGCAACCCACATCCCGAAGGATTCTTTTGTTTCCTTCTGCTTTTCCTTTCCCCAGACTTTTATTTTTCCTTTTCTTTTCCTGTAGGGGCTGCCGGGTCCAAAAGGAGAAAGAGGAGAGAAGGTGAGTTTTTGGGGTGCTCTTGGCAGCAGTGCTGTCAGTGTGTGCTACACTCAAGAAGAGTGGATGTGGTGATGTCCCTCACAAGCTGTGCTTACACACACACACCTTCCTGGTGTTGAGTATCCTCATGTCCCTGTGGCCTGCTGCCTTCCTGTTCAGCTACACTGGATGTGCTGGTGGGATATAAATGATCCTGCAGCCCTCAGGAGCTCCTTACTATCACTTGGAGTCATAAAGAAGAAATGCCAGATTCAAATCCACTCTTTTCTGAGAAGGAAAAACCAAACCCACTTGATTGAGTTATTTTTTTTCATGTATTGCACAAGAGGGGTCTCATTTGTAACACTCCTCTGGCACAGCCCAGCACTGAGCCTTTGAGGCAGCAGATCTGTGCTGCCTTGGAAGGTTATTTATTGCAAGAATAAGTTTTTCTCATCCTGACTTTTGGTTCAAAAGAAACCCTGAGTCTTTCTAGGAGTCTCATTGCCAAGCCCTGAATATGTGAATTAGGCTTCAGACAGGAGTGAGCTGCTTTGGACAGGCTGCTTTTGTCTCAAGTGAATGCTTCACTATTACAATTTTTAACACCACTCTCCTTTCATTCTCACCAACTTTTCCTCTTCTGTGCATTTTTTTTGCAGTGGAATTTTCCTTTTTCCTTCCCGTGGGTGTTGTGCCAAGCTTTTGTTTAAGTCTGGGTAATCTGCACAGTGATCCAGCCAGAGCTGTGTGGTTTAGAAATGTTTTTGCAAATATGAAGTGGGTTAGTTAAGAAATTTTGCAGTGCTTATTTTTAAAGCATCTTTTTGCACCTTTTATAAGTTCTCCCTACTTAACTGAAACTTTCTGAAGAACCTGTCAGAGGTGTTTAATTCAGAATACAATAATGGTAAGAATTCATATTCATAAAAGATTTAGACAAAGATAGGACATTGTAATATCTGATCATACAAAATGTTTTGCATATCAGAGAACACTGAGTTACAGATTCAACACTTTTTGATAACATTTGAGAGGGAAATGTGCTCTCCTGTTTTTGGTAGCTTTGGTAATTATTGAGATTTGGTCTGGGCTTTTTGATGTGCAGGAGAAAAAGAATTATTAATGTTTCCCAATTTCAATTTTATGGCTTCAGAGCTTTGTGATAAATAAATAAAGATGCATTTCACACTGATTAATATCTCTGAAGCACAAGCTGACAAAAAGAATTGGCAGAGAGCTATCATGCACTATGATACCGATCCTTTTTAAGATATATTAATATTTGGGAGGGATTTGTTGTTTCTTTTTTTAATTTAAAAAATATTTCCCTTTAGGGGGAACCACAGTCCTTGGCCACAATTTACCAGCTGGTTAGCCAGGCTTGTGAGCGGATGATTCAGAGTGAGTATAACCAGAGTATAACCAGTATAACCAGGTGAATAAAATCAGAGGGCAGAGGGTATGAAGCTGTAGTGACCTGGGAGCTCCTGCATCCTCTGCTGTGCTGAGCACCAAGCACAGCGTGTGTCCCACCCCAGGCTCTCGTTGCTACACTGGTTTTCTTGGGTGACATTAACACAGAAACCTCTGAAATGTTTCTTTGGAAAACCCTTTGGCACTTGGCAAAGCCCCTGTTGTTTCTTAAATGGAAAAGCTTGAAACTAATTTGAAAGAAATTCTTCTTTTGGTGCTGTGTGCTGGTTCCTCTCAAGACGAGGCTTTTTTGGTAAAGCTCCTGTGCTGTGATGTACCAAAAGGAGTGGTGGTTTCCCAAGGTCAGGCAGCAAAGTCATGGCTGAGCTGTGCATCTTACCCTGCAGCTTCTGGCTTTCTCAGTTTGGCTTGACAGCCTCTTAGCACCAGCTGATCATTTCAAGTCCCTTGTTAGACAATATCCTCTCCCGTTGCCTCTTTCTGGAATCTTCCAGCCAAGAAATATTCATTTTCTGTCTTCCCTTCTCAGCTCATGTGTTGAAATTTGACTCCTTCATCCATGAACATGCAAGGAAGCCAGTTCCTGTTTGGGAAGAGAGATTAAAACCAGGAGAACCAGGACCACCAGGTCCTCCTGGTCCCCCTGGGAGCAATGGAGAAAGAGGACAAAATGGCTTCCCTGGTCAGCCAGGCAAAGATGGGTATCCTGGAGAAAGAGGTATAGAGAGAAGTCTTCCTAAACATTTTTTACTAGATCTTTGATACTTGAACTAAAGATTTCAGTGCCTCAGGCACTAAAGTAAAGATAACACATGATTTCATCACATCTCATTACTATGTTCCTTTTGGGCTTCTCTGTTCTGGGCAGAGTATCCCATGTTAGATGGCTCAAAGAGTAGGGAGAAGGCAGATGCAGCTCACTCTTTTTTGCAAGCTCTGCTTTGAGAGGAAGGCAAATTTGGAGATTTTGAAGGGTGGAGAGTTTCATTTTAGAGAGCAGGGGGCATTTCCTACAGAAAAGCAAAAGAAGCAGCCACTTGGATAAAGGCATGGTGAAAGGGATCACCTCCAGGCAGAAATTACAGGTCTTGGAAAACGTTGGAGGAAAGCGTGAGACAACTGAAGTAATATTGGAAGTGAAAGTAGGTTTCTGGAGCAGTAGCTGCAACAACAAAAGCTTCACACATGACTAAAGAAATAGATTAATGTAATCTCAGAAAGTGGCATCAGTTATTGGACATGAATGAGTGAAATGGTTGGAATATGTTTTGCTGAGATGTGCAGGCAACATTTGTCAATGGCTTAAGTAATTGTCTGTCAAAATAAAACAACAACTGTTGGTTTCAGCAGCGTCCTAACACCTCCGAGCAAACAGAGACTTTCTGTTTAACTCCTTGCTCTGTCACTGTTCAGTCTTAACTGGTTATCTGCAGAGCTTATAAAAATGTCACTTAAGAGAAAAGGGAAGTAACAACCTGCAGATGTTTCCAGTCTGTCGAGTGAGGAGATGGGAGAAGGCAGATCTCACTGAAAACCAATCTTAAGGACAAGGCTGGCTAAAATATTTTTGTCTTACAAATGTGAAAAATGGTGTTTGTCAAAATGCACCTATTTCACTGAGATCTACTGCTGACACCAGCAATCTCATGTGCAAACAGGAAGCCTGGCTTACTAGCACCTGGTTGAAGAGATGGTTCAGCTCTGTGACGTGTCTGATCCATGTGTGTGGGATCCATGTCCACTCATGGGAGCGGACCTCACGCTCAGGCCAGTGCACTAACACCAGTGCTATGAATTTCTCTGAGAAAAGTCTACATTTTCACCCCTATCAGGCTGCAAATCAATGCAGGTTGGAGCCCTGTTTGTCATGAGCAATGGATTACTCTGGAAAAGACGGTAGATCCCAGACAGAACTAAAGAAAATGGATATTTCTCAGTGTAGCCAAGGGCTGCAACTCAACACCTAAGAGCCTGGTGGGGAGACTGCAGGAGAAGTAATTCAGGTTGAAATACAAAATGCAGTGAAGTGACACTTATCTCCTCTCTGTGACTAGGTGCCCCAGGGCCCAAAGGAGAAAAAGGGATGCCTGGAGCCAGTGAGGAAGGGATCCAAGGACCCAAAGGCAGAACAGGTAGAGTGAACAAAACCTCTTTGTATTGGGGCCATCCAGAGCTCCAGGTTCAAAGCATCCTTCAGCCTTTGGAGCACCGTGGTGAGGCAGATTGACCTCCCTGCCCCAGCACTGTCAGCAGCATCCTGGGTCATTCTTCTCTGCTAAGGTGTAAGAGATTGTCCCAGGCAGCCTCTTCCCTCTGAGACCCATTCCCAGATAATGTATTTTAAGGACCTGGGACACATCCAGAGAGTGTTAGTTTTGCAGCCTTTTTGCATGCGAGACCAGATTCTCAGGGCACTGAAACTCTTTAGAAATTCAGCTCATAGAGCACAAGGGGTTTTGAATAATCTGTTAGGATTTGGTGTACTCTTCCTTCTTGATCCCTGTTCCTTGGAATCAGTGGGAAGTTTGCCATGGACAAACCAGGCACTATCAAGACAGTGTGTTCAAATGTGTTTTTCTGTATTTGAATTTTTAGAGTTGAGATGCAAAGACCCAAAAAGCAATGATTCTGAGATGGATGCTGGGGTTAAGGTGATTTTCTGTCTGGGTCCACTGAAGTTCAAGGATAAGACCTGAATCACTGAGATTAGAAGAGTTTTTCAACTGGCAGGTCTGATTCTTCCACTGAAGTGAGGAAACAATACTCAAAAATCTAATTACCATGTAGGATGGAGAAAATATAGAAGAGGTTTTACACTGAAACAGCTAAAGTAGATGTGCTGTGACTCACAGAGCTTCTCCTTCTTCCTTCCTCCTTCAGGACCGCCGGGAGAAGTTGTGCTGGGGAAACCAGGTCCGAAGGGCTACCCTGGGAATGCTGGTCCTCCAGGTTTTCCTGGTGTCAGAGGGCAGCCTGGGCAGCCTGGATATCCAGGGGGCTGTGATATCTCCGGATGTTACGGGGCAGATAGAAGAGGTATGTCTTGACTATCTCACTGCAAAAGTTATCATTTTAGAACTGGTATCTCTGGTTACTCCTCTTAAGCTAGGCAGAGACCTCTGGTCCTTCTTCAGGCTCTGTCAGTCCTGCAAGCCCTTTGCAAAGTGATCAGGATGATTCATGTGCAACTCATATGGATAAAAGCCAATCCAAGTGATGACTGCTCCCAGCCATCCTTCATAGCTTAGCACATAACTGCAGCAGTAGTTGAGCAGCTGGAGTGATCATAGCGGTGTCTTCAGTTCTTAATGTCCCAAGCAATATTTCCATGGTGGATAGAGAGGAACTCATCTCAGTTCCTGCACATACATTTCATGGAGCCTCAATTGTATGAAGTCCTAGGAAATTAAGAAAATAACTGGCACCAAACAAAAGACTTACAAGGCAAAAAGGTTAATTCTACACCATTCCTTGATGCTGGCTTATTTATTTGCTCAGTGGCCTCATCTCCTTTCCACACAGATTTCATCCCCTGATGACTGGTGCGGAGGCAGCTGAAGACATTGCTTTGCACTGGAAAGCTCTGGGTGAAAGCTCCACACGCTTAAAGAGAAGCAGCAACCTCAACACCAAATGTGGTGTTTGTGGGTTTTTAAATGCCCCATCGTTTCTACATGGTCAAGGAAATCAAACACTAATGCCACCAAACCAGCCTGTGCTCAGAGGAGTCATCCCCGTCCCTCTTTTTCAGCAGTGTTGAAGCTCACATTGCATGTCCCACAGCAGGACAAAGACACAGTCAGAGGTGCAGGCTGACAGATTTGTAAGACAAATATTGTATTTTTAAGCTCAGAAATAACAGATAATTTTTGCCCATTTGTCTGCTTGTGGTTTCTTTTTGTCACTTGCTATTCTGGGTCCCCAGCACCGAGGACAGCACCTCATTCCCAAAGATGCAAATCCACTGGAGCAAAACTGCATTTGCTGTTGGTTGACAAGGTAACCAGGTCTAGCACTATTCTGATTGTTTCTGCTTATGGCAAGCTGCAGGTGGCTTCCTCCAGGGGTGTTATGTACACAACTGCTGCAGACAGAGGGACAACCTTCCTGTGAGGTGACAAACCCCAGCATTAAGCCTCCTTCTCTGGGGCTTGGTAGCTGTCAAGCAAAGGCTTAGATCTGACAGAGCACAGCAGTGTACCCAGAGGAGCTGAAGATTAACCTCCTGGTCTTCTCCATCTCTGCCTTTTGCAGTCTGAGCAGCTATTTTATCATAGTTTTAGAGTATTGAAAGGCTCTGAGTCTGACTTTTGTCTATATGACACAGAGGTAATTGTCATGTTACACCTCCCTCCTTGCATGAGCCAGAGTCTAATATGTACCCATGACAGACCCTACAGGTACTGATAAAAATGCAGCTCCTCCTTTGCAATCCCTGCTTTGGTCTATGCTCTGTGTAAGCTGCCCCTGCTACAGACACAGTCGTGTCTGAACTGGGATTGAAACCTGGACCAACATAGTGTTTCATTTTTTGCCCAAGTGGAATAAATCAAAAAGTATCAGGAATGTTTTGGTTTTTTTTTTCCCCTTTCAAAGATCCTAAGAGGCAAAAAAATGGAGAGTCCTGTGGGCTTAGTTTGGATGTGCAGTTTCTGCAGCTGCATGGGTATTCATCCTGTTATAGGCAACCTTTGAAAACTTAACAGCACGTTTAGCGACCAGATTATTGCATCAATACCAAAGAGAAAGAGGTCTACCTTAAGAAAATGAGGCTGTTTAGACATGGAATCAAAATACTGTTTCTTCTTACCATTATGGAAAAATCGTATAGAATTAAGAAATTTTGCTAAGGGAACATTTGAACACATCAGAGTTATGTGGGAGTCATCTACAACAGAAGTCACAGAAAAATATGATTACTGCATCTTGTAAGTATTTGAAGTAGTCCTTGCCTTCATTCTCTAGAATTCTGTCTCCTTGGTTCCTTCTCTAGAAACTCACAAGAATTAATGTTTTGAGTATGACATACATTCCCTTTGGAAAATGCAGGAAAATGCACAGAAATACCATTCTGATAGAAATGACATTTCTGTTCAATTTGGAACCTTGAGATATAAAATAACAACCTTTCCAGCTTAGATGACGTGTTGCTGCAGACACAGCTGCAACCAGAAGAAAAAGGAGAGTTCAGAGGAGCTGAAGGATCCCAAGCACTGGGAGCACAGTGTTTGGAAGAGATGCATTCACAGGGGTGGACACCCTGCAAGCCTGTTGTGGAGCTGTAGACATTTCCATTTATACAGGCCAAAGAGCTTTTGATCTGTGTTTTCCCTATTCTCTGAAAAATGAAGGCATTCTGAGAATAAACCTACCAAACCTGCAGGGAGTTGCATTCAAAATGGTTCTCCTTTCAGCACCAGATATAAAACCCCGCTACCTGTGGCAGATGCAGTGGGCAGGAAAGGCAAGGAGGTAAAAGGGGCTCCTGCACAGCAGAACCTAAAATTGTTCCCATGGAATGCTCCCAAATTGAAAAAGGGAAGCAGCTTGAGGTGCAGGTACATTTTGCAGGTAATTCTCTTTCCAGTTTAAATTAGCACAGCCAAATTCCCAGTCCCCAACTTGCTGTTCTGTCAATTCAAATCTAGCAACTGCAGGTGATTTGACAAAGAGATCCTTTAATTTTCTTTGTTGATTGTTTCTGAAACTTACTAACCTCATTTAAGTGCCTGCTTTGGGATTTAATCTGTTTAGTAGAATTTCAAGTGGTATTTGCTTTAGTCTGATTGTTTCAGGTACAACATGAAGGGTCAGACTTTAACAAAGTTGAGTCCCAGAAGAGCTATTGCTTAGGAGACAATCTGCTCAAACAACTTCTCCATTTGTGTTCCTAAACTTTGTCCCATGAATGTTTTTATTTACTTGAAATTATGGATATTTAGTCCTCCTAGTCTCACAGTTTATCACTTTCAATGAAAACTTTAGTTAAGAACAGTGTCATTCATTAGCAATGGGGTCTGAAAAAATTCCTTAGTAGGGACTTTGTTCTCAAAGCTCTAATGGCTACAAATAAAAGTTTGGGCATTACTTTTTCTGGATTTAAACCAGTTTTATGGAGAAACCTGGGTTAACCTCAGTGCATAAATTCAACATATCTTTGTGAAATCCTACAAGTGCCTCCCATTTCTTCACCTTTGCAGATTAATGCCCATTTACCTTCTGCTCAGCCCTTATTAAAATCCTTTGTCCTCATTTGCTCATTCTTATCCCTGCCCTGCAGCAATCTGTGTCGTGCTTCCTTTTCCACACAGTGTGTAGTGTGACATTGCATCTTCAGTTTCTTTAAAGCGTCTCTCCTCCAGTCCTTAAGTTGTGATAAATTTGCATTTCTAGCAGAGTTTGACCCAACTTGAACAGCTGGGTCCTGGCAGAGGCTGAGGACTTTTCAGAGACAGATTCTTGATTTTTATTTTTTTTTTCTACATACATAATTTATTTTTTTTTTCTACAAGCATAATTTTAAGTTATTAATTTGGTCTTAGGAGTAAGACGCAATAAGTACAAATGATTAACCCGCAACACTTCTAACCAGCAGCTCTAAAAAGGCTTTCTCCAGGGCTCAACAGCTTGGCTTGACCAGATGGAAAGGGCTGGTAAAAAAAAAAAAAAGGCATCTCAGAAGGGGCCAAAAGATCTGCAGCAGCAGAGAGCCCATTGGGGCTGTCAAGACAGGTGAGGTGTTTATAGAGGGTTTTCCTGAGTACTTTATGTGGATTTTATATCTCACACGTGAATCTTTCTGCCTGTCTGCCTCTACACAGGTGGGTTTCCTTGTGTCCAGTTTCTTTATAAATATCTAAGGAGACACTCATCCAAAAGGGAGGTGATAAATGCTGTGGAGATTAGCTCACTGGAGAATAAGATGATATGGTGGCAAACAGTCCTGAGCACAGCTGGGGAAATGGGGATTACAGAGATCATCCTACCAGCCAGCTGCAGATGAAATACCCCTCGTGCTCTATGGCTGGGAAGATGACCCAGACGAAGTGAGCGTTAGGGAATCAGAAGCAAGAGGATGGAGGGGAAAACAAGAAAATGGTGGTAGCTGAGGATAGTACAGTTAGTTTTCAGTGCCTTTTGTCTTCTTCCATTCATGACCAATGGAGCTATACTGGTGTGAAAGCACGAAACACTATGGTGAGGATATGATCTCTCCTTCACAAGTAAACCAGGAAAGACCAGTGTTTGTGTCTGCTTTCTGGGATGTCTTTAGGGGTCTCTGACCTTAGTTTTGCACTCCCAGATCCTGAAAACCAGTTACTTTTGCTCTGGGTCTCTTCCAAGTCAGTTTTAAAGCTCCTGCTACACCCTAACCTTACTTTCTCCCTCTTCTTCTGATGCCAGCATGTTCAGTCGGGTCCTGGGAATATTTCTGAGCTGGGAACAGGGCAGTTGTTAACAGCCTGGCTGCATACATTTTCATTGAGTCTTTCATATGCTAAAAACCTCTTTATTTGTGTTTCCTGGGTTTGTAATAGCAGCATTATTCGTTGTTCTACAGCTATAGTATGCTTCACGTGCCAGTTTTATTCCAGTTTCTGACCTTTGAATGCAATGGAGTGACAGCATCCTCCTCAACAGCCTCCAAGATGGAACGACCTGCCTAAGAAAGAGCAGTAGGGGTTGATTCCTGTTTATTTCCCTGAGACACACCGAAAGCAGAAGGTAAGACTTTATTTGAACTTTAAACTGGTGAACAATTAATGCCACGTGAGCAGAAACAGAGTTGCTACTGTATGAAAAACATGCTGTTGGCAAAGGAGGGACACTGGTGACCTGTATTGTCTCAGCTTCTTCCCAAGCACCAGTGACATCTTTGTAACTGGTTTCCGCTGTCACTTCTCATCTTGTCCTGCCAAGCCTTCATCAATTCTCCTGCTACCTTCAAATCATTCCCTTCTGCCAGGCAGGGCTCCAGTACAGTTCAGGGTACAGCCACCCTCCCCTCCATGGGTCATGTCCCCTGCTCTGGTGCTGGCCAAGCCCACCCACCTTCACTAGGAGATGCGAGCAGAGACTCCAGCTGCTGCTGACACCCCAGTCTGGCTTGGAAAGTGCATGTGGGTTTATAGCTTAAAAAGCATGTGCCTAGCAAAGCTCTGGGTGTTCATGGACTGGGGAGGAGGAGGAGGCTGCAGTGGGAGCTCTGAGCAGCCATGGTGGGCACAGCTGCAGTCTGGTGATGTGATGCCCCTGACTCAGCAGTGTCCAGGCTCAGAAATGGCCCCATCTCCGTGATCATTTTATTGGTGCACTCAAAATGCAAAAAAGGCACCAGAGAAGGTTCAGGAGCCCATCCTGCCTGCACCACAGCCCTAACCCTGCCTGCACGACAGCCCCAATCCTGCCTGCTCCACAGCCCCCAGCTCAGCCCCTCTCTGCTCTGCAGCCCCTGCTCAGCCTGCAGCTGTGATGTTTCATTTATGCACCAGACTCTGAAGATGTTTGACTGTTTGTTTTCCTTTCATTGCCATAAGCAAACTCACTGACTGTGAAAAGGGATAAATTAGCATCTCTCTCCAAAGACCGAGTCTCTCTTTATCTGGAAACAAGCAAAGAGGCAGCAGCAGCAGCCAGGGCTCATCCTCCCTCCTGCTGTGCCAGTGCAGCTCTCAGCAGAGCTGGCCCAAGCCACGAACCCTCCAGGATTTTGTGAGCTGTACAGATTTTAAGCACTTGGCTGAGTCTGTGAACACAGAGGTCAGTTGTATCTGCTTAGATGAGGCCAAACAGACTGATCACTGTGTTGGTTTTGAGCCTGTACTGCTCAGAATGCAGTAACCTATATGTTGAAGAAGACTCTTCCTAATCCTGCCTGAGCTCAAGATGATGCTTTCAGGAGCATGGTGTGATTCTTGGGGTGCCCTACACAAGGACAGGAGTTGGACTCCATGATGGGTCCCTTCCAACAGCATATTCTATGATTGCTTGAGTTCCAAGTCTCTACAGTTCTCTGCTGCTCACTGAGCCATGTGGCATGGGCAAGCCACATGTGCCAGCCTGCAGCTGGCATCTCACCTCAGGTCCCACCTTCCCCAGGCTCTGGATTCAGCTGACCACAGACCACCTCCTACACAGGTATCCCAAATCTGGAACTTTATTTATAAAATGGCTCATACAAGGACACACAGTCCTGAAGCACTTAAGCTTGACAGGGCAAAATTACCAGGCAGGGCACACCGAGACCTTTGAGGACGACTGGAGCTAATCTGCCAAGGGCTGGTTTGTAGATGTGAAGCCCTTTTATGTGCTGCTGTAGGGAGCAAGCTTGTGTTCTTACATTGCTGAGTATATGCCAATGAATGCCACCATGCTATGTACAGACTTTAGTAAGAACTTTTCCCCTAAATTAGATGGAGGAGATGAAAATCAGCAAAACAATGTGACCTTGGAAAGTATTCCCAGAGAGCTCTGGGGCAACTCAAGCGCAGACACGCAGTAAATTATTCAAAGGCTGCCTCCATTTCTCTGCTCCTCTCCCTCCAGGTGAACTAAAATCCACAACGTGGGGTATACTTCCTTCCTTCTGGGGTTATATTTAGATCATTCCTGCCAGCCACGGTGGGAGGAAGAGACCAACAGTTCCCAGCAAACACACAATGATGAACATCCAGAGGAAGATCCTGTCAATGACCATTGCGACATATTTCCAGTCTTCCTTCACCTGGGAACACAGGGACGATGAAAAGGTAATTACTAACTGATTTGAGATTAAAACTCATTAAGACTGTTAGTGTTTTATTCCAAAATAGGATATTTTAATTTAAATCCAAAGATAGGAGGAGAAGGTCTCACATTTAGTGGCCCCATATGATAACCAGAACTAATTCTACCAGTGGCTGATGTGGGATAGATTCCCAGACTGCCTGGGTTTCCACATGCAATTGCAAAGCCCATTCACAGCTCCCCAGGGGTGACATACACCCATGGATGATTAAGTTCATCTGCACCCTCATTATCCCATTTTCCACGAGCAACTGCTGTAACTGGGTGTGTAAATGAGGTTGCAATTCCACCTGGGGAGGGTGGGATGCTGGGGGAAGGGGGGGTGGGAAGAAATGACTTGTTTTCCCATGCTCGTAAACAGCTTTGCTTACAGATCAATGAAGCCAAACTCTTGCTGTGAAGAGGTTTACAGCTTTGGGTGAGTAAGCAGTGAAAATGAACCAGCAAATAAGCTTTTTCCCTAGTTTTATCTTTCTGTGGATGGATTTTCCGGCAATTCCTCTCTGGGGAGGTCTAGTACTTGTTAATACCATCAGGGAAGAATTGTAAATGTCTATCTCATTAAGTAAGAAACCACACAAACACGAAAACCTCTTTTATTACGTTGCTGTTATTAATTTCTTTCCTAGGAAGGGAGCAGATCAGATTGGTAAAGTTTAATTTGCTATGGCTGGACCCATTGTATTTTCCCACAATATCCCACTTGGTGATTAATAGACCCAAGGGCTGAAATAGGGCATCCTATCTTCCTCTTCAGGAAAAAAAAAACACCTCAGCAAGAACTAGATCAAACCTCTTTGGTGGCTGTGATGGCAGCAAGTCAGGAGTGTGGTGTGAGGAGATGAAGGGAGAGAAGCCAAGGCTGGGCTTTGCTGGGACTGCTTTACATCAGGCTGACAGCATGAGTGGAAAGCACAGGACAATAATAATGTAACCCTGGTGGTACAGGCCTTTTCATCCACTGGTCCCACATTTGTTTGGAACAGAGATGGTGATAAGAGAGTAGCCTTGAACAGTAGGTGTGACCTAAAACATGATTTGTAGATGACCTGGCTTGATTTTTTTGTTTTTAATAATTTAATTTTTTTTACGATTATCTGATTATGCTGAAGATTCATTTTGGTAAGGGAAGCAAACCAGGCAGCCACGAAACAACCATGTGCAGCACCTGTTTTCACAGGTAGATACGGTAGCAACAACAGGTCCTAAAATATTATGATCTCTCAAGCACTAAACAAGCTCTGAGCACAAACTGAAATCTCACCTTGAGTCTTCTCTTTCTTTGTTGGTCAAGGATGAACCACTATATTTTATCTTATATCTTGTGGGTGGTACAGAGAAATCATGATGGGTCACAGGGGAAGAATGTGTCACCCTGGCTTCTGTGGCCAATGTTGTAATGTTTTATTGAGCTAAGAGAATAATTCCTTGCAGATAAAGTATGGGCATTTACCTCATTTTGGTGTGCTGAACCCTTCACAACCTGATCACAAACCTTCTCATGGATTTGCAATGTACTTGGTGTCACTCTGTGCCTCAACGAAGACAACGTTCAGCTGAAGCAACATGAGCTCCTGCACTGCTCCTCTTGCTGTTTGCTGTGTGCACTGCTTGGCTAGACCTTCAAATCACCTAGGATTGCTCCAGCTCCTTGGCTGGGTAAGTGGCTTTGTGACTTGGGAAATGAGACCCATGCTGGAGAACATACAACATTTTCCTATAATCTGTTCTCTGAACAAAGCACCTTAAATTGCAGCAATGCTTGATCGTTTTCAAAAGTGTAAGAATTGGTTAGATATTTTTGTGCAATAGATAGTTTTCTTCCCTTTAAAAACAGCACCAAGTCAAGCAGGTTTTGCTATTCTATAAGCAGATGAAAACAACTGAGGTTCACCCTGAGCTTGTTATTTTCTTGAGGGAAACCATATTGACTGCACAGCCCTTAGTAGATCCATCTATAGTTAGGGAGACTAAAAGAAATAATGACTCTTGAAACCCCAAAGAATTCTCTGATTCACATCTCAGTGTTTTTGTTGTATATTTTCTGATCTATTCATCGCTTGCTGAGAGCTGGAGTGAATCTCTGATACAATTCCTGGTGAGAAGGGCTGCTAAGCAAGCTCTGGGTGATTGTTTATGGGCTTAGTGTCTCATGATGCAGTCCATGTGTCAAGACAATCTGAAACTGACTATCCCACATCCAACTGGAAAGTTGGACTGAGTAAATAGTGCCCCTTTCTGGCAAAATAAGCTTTTTTTAGTATTGGTGCTAGTAAAATTAAGTGCTAGATCACACAAAGAAATGAACTAGATGAGTTTCTTTGTTGAGAAGAGGGGAGAAATGGCAGAAGAGGAGCAACCTGAAAAGTTCAGTAGAAATTTGCTTTCAAATGTAATGGTGTACACAGAAATGCTCGGTTCATCTTGCAAATGAGGGCTGGGAGGGTACCAGATGCTTGCAAGATCAGTATCCAGCAAGAGCACAGAAGGTGGAATCAGAAATTATGGAGAGAGACAATGA
Source organism: Apus apus (assembly GCF_020740795.1). Classification (NCBI taxonomy): domain Eukaryota; kingdom Metazoa; phylum Chordata; class Aves; order Apodiformes; family Apodidae; genus Apus; species Apus apus. Next base: position 13,495,205 of record NC_067296.1, read on the forward strand.
AAAAAAAAAAAAAAATAATAGGAGGAAAAGGAAATTATCTGGATTTTGTTGGTTGTTTTGCTTTGTTTTGTGATGACATTGTAGCATTTCCCTGTGATCCAGCACCTCACGTGGAGCATGATCCCCAGAGGTCTCTCTGGCATCTCTTGCAGCTGTCAACATCTGGCACCCCAACTCCTGAGCTGTATTTTGATTAGTTTTTAAGAAGCTCACTCTAAACTATTTTTGGGAAAGGATCAGAGGCAGGAGCCAGCTGACTCTCCCACCCACAAATTCCCCAAAAGTACAGGACACTGTGGCTCTTCCCCAATCCAGCTCCAGGCAGGTGGGAGCAGGGCACCCTGCGCCAGGGTTTGAGTGGAGGTTGAAGTGCCTTGGTGACATCTGGTCCCCAGGACCCAGAACCCTCTACACAGATTAGAGCAGCCCCAGGTGGTTTTACTGTACTTTGTTAAAAATAAACCTGTGAGATTATCCTGTGTTTCCTCCCCTTGAGCTATATTTTCTCCCATTTTATTTTTAAACAGTCTTCAAAGTCTTCTTATTAGAGCAGCCTAGAGATGCACACAGGTATGAGGACAAGGCTTTCCAGTGAGTGCTGTTGGTGTCTGGTTATTTTGGCTCATGTGACATTCAGCTTGTTTTGCTTCTCAATCTGTAATTAATTTCTAATGGCATTTCTATCATGTGCTGGGACAATTTGGTCTTGCATTTCCCCCCGTGTACCATTGTGCTCACATTGTTTGCAGGTACCTTTTTCTAACAAACAACTGCCTCTTACACTTCCCATTTTCTCCTGGCTGAAGCACTTCATTAAATAAGCTATTTATTTTTAATTTAGAAGCACTGCCCCCATGGCAATGGTGCTTTAGAAATAAAAAAGACAGGAACTTCAAAAGAAGCTCTGTTCTTGTTCTGGGAAGGTGAATGTCTCTAAAAATATTACTCAAGAGACAGGGAGCTGTGTCTCAAGGGCTGCAGCTGCATCTGAGGTGCCTGCTGATAGATTTGTTGAAGTATTCCATGAAGAAATGCTGCAATTTGATTTTAAGATGAAAGCAAAACTGAGAAGTGATTTTTTTTCCTCCCAAGAAGTTCTCATTTTATTCCATCAGTTCTGCTCCTTCCAGTAAATTTAAATTCCAGAAGATTATCTTTCTTCTTTGTCATTTCCACCTGAAGAAAAAAAATAGATGCTTTCCTACTTGCTGTTACTTGGCTCCAGAAGAAAACAGCACACCTTCATAGCAGGCTCTGCAGTTATTCCCCCAAATCTGAAGACCCAACCTCTGCCTGTCGTGCCAACCCCAATGGCTGTGGAACAGCAGAAAACTGGGGGAAGGTCTGCAGACCCAGCCAGGGGAGCCTGGTACACCTGTGATCCAGGGGAGACTCTTCTCTATTCCTTGCTGGATGTTTCCCCAGTGCCTTTGCTCACAGCCTGGGCTGGCAGGAGGGCTGGAGTCCTCAAAACTCCTTTTCTTCTCCTTTTGCTGTTTAGTGCTGTAAATAGTTTTCTCAAGATAATAACTTCATTTCAAGAGGGAAGGTTAGTGGAAGGTATAAGAAGAAAATTTGTGGCTTCTGAAGACTCTTTATTTTAAAGAAAGGTGCAATAATAGATTTTAAGAAAAGAACCCAAGAACTTGCTTCTTGATGATATCAACAAGCTTGGCAGAAAGAGAATCAGTTGAAGTGGAAGGTGTTATTGGTGTAATATTCTTTCATTTGCACCAGGGGGAAACAAGTGAGTTAAAACCAACAGATTTCTGCTAATTTACTTGTGATTATTGCCAGGAGGAGAGAGCAGAGTTTAATTCCCACAGTCTTAATGTGCTTATGAAATGCTTTTACCTGGCAAAGAGTGTTGGGCTGTCAAGTAATGAAGATGGGGATTTGCAGCCCATCTCTGCTGCAGATTTTCTGTGTGACCTTGAGCAGGTCACCTCAACCCTGTACTTTGCCTGTAACTCCACAACGTGAGGAGCAAACTCTTCCTCAAACGGATGTTGTAAAGGGAAACACGCTGAAGAACAGAGGCCTCTCAAACTGTGGTACCAAGGAGTGTATAATTGGAGAGTAGCACCTAATCTTTTGTTGCTGCTGCTGCTCAGTGCTGTGAAAAATGCAAATATAAAGACCCTCCTTGTGCCCTGGAAGTCTGAGCTCTAAATCTTGAGAAAATCAAACTGTAAAGACAGCTGAAAAAGTACTTTTTGCTGATGTAGCCCTCTAGGAAAAGCTAGGTAAGAATTTTCTTTAGCAAGAACTTTAGGTTATCTTGTGGCTTCCTTCATTTTGGCCATAATTAGCTAGCAGACTGTATCCATGGTAGTGCAGGAGAAGAGCTACAAGAAGTGTGACAGGATCTGGCACTTGTATCTGCATCACCACCTCTAATGAAAGGAATTCTTGCAGCCTTTGATTCCCTTCTCTATTTGTAGCCATATTTACCCCTTCAGAGTAAGCATGAAATCTGTCGGGCCACCTGCCTTCCTGCACAGAGCCAAAAGCTCCAGTGGCAGTTCACTTACGAGGAATCACATCATGCAGAGCTAAACGCACCCTGAAATGTCCCCACACTACTATGAGCTTCCCACATCCACAGCCTTTTTTGGGAATTTCTTTCCTTGGCTCAGTAGCTGGAGTCAATGCTTAATAACAACCAGACAGGGTGATTTCCCTGACTGTCTGAGGCTTCTCTGTACAGAACAAGCCTGCTGTGTTCCCACCAGCTGACTGCTGTTTGGGTCTCTCTCAAAATCTTTGCTGCTGCCTTCCTACCTAACAAGAATTTTACTCCTATTTTCTGCTGGAGAATCCTATTGTTCTAGGACAGCCCTGAGCATGGTCTGGTTGTGCCAAGGCTCACATGCTTGGAGACCTGAAGGGTAAGTTCTCCAGCTGTGCTTATAGTGGCCAACACGTTCAAAGAGTCACAACATCATGGATGGATGAGGCTGTGGAACCCCCAGGGTTGGTCGTGCTTCCTTAGCAGATAATTTTTGACTTACCCAAGGAGAACAGGCTAAGGTACTTACTGAGAAATCCGCATCTTCTGCTCGCAGATGGTCTGCGATGTAGTGAACCCCTTCCACTGCCAGCTTCAGGGCTGGGGACATCAACATCAGATGTTGCTCTTTGGCACTGTGAGCCTTGCTCTCCCGAGCTGCTGCACCAGCTGCCTCGTCCTTTTTGCATTTACACTTGCACTGAGGGGGCTTGTTCTGGGGCTGCTCTTCATTTAGCTGGCACCGCTGGGATGCTGGAGAGCCAGTGGATTGGCCATTGGTCTGAGAAGAGTCCTCTTGCAGGTAACAATACTGGATGCTCCTGGACCTGCAGCGGATGGTCCCTTCCTCTACTTTATTGGGGCTGTACATCTGCTGCACACTTAGTGATCTGCCTTTCAGGAGGGAAGTGGTCTGGGTGTCACTCAGGGGGTGGCGTGAGGGTTGTGGAGAGGAGCACGTCACCTGTACAGGCTCGTGGTGCAGCACAGAGTACTGCCCAGAAGGAGACTTGCAAATAGGCTGAGGCTTAGCTGGCTCCTCAAGGTGGGCACAGAAGGAAGACGTAGGTGATGGTTCGTTACTCTGGGGGCTGGAGGAAGATGAGGTAGTGAAGTTGGGTTCTACGTCGATCTCGGACCAAAGCCTTGGTGTATTGTTTGTTTTGTGCATGGATTCAATGAGCTTCTTGCAATTGTCTTTCACTGCGGAGGGACGTTTCATGAAGAGGAGGCGTGGGACTACGTCAAGGAAGATCCTCCTCACCCAGTCAGGCATCGTGTGGGTACGTGGGGAACGATGGTGCACGTTGAGCACAAAGACAGTGATGATGATAGACAAGGTAACAAATATCATGGTGAAGAGAAGATACTCTCCAATCAAAGGGATGACCAAGGAGGTAGATGGGATGATCTCTGTGATGAGCAGCAGAAACACAGTGAGGGACAACAGCACAGAGATGCACAAGGTTATCTTCTCTCCACACTCTGAAGGCAGATAGAAGACCAGGACAGTCAGGCAGGAGATCAGGAGGCAGGGGATGATCAGATTGATTGTGTAGAACAGTGGCAGCCTCCGGATAATGAAGGAGTAAGTGATATCAGGGTAGATCTCTGTGCAGCATTCATATTTCTTGCTGTTGTAATTGCCCACAGCGTTGATGATGACCCATTCCCCGCTCTCCCAGTAGTCCAGCTGGTCCACATGACTGTGCATGCTCACCAAGTCTATCTTGGCTTTGTCATAGGTCCAGGAGCCAAACTTCATAGTGCAGTTTTGCTGGTCAAAGGGGAAGAAGGTGACATCAATGCTGCAAGAGCTTTTATAGATAGCAGGTGGCATCCATTTAATTTTTCCATCATAGAAGAGGTGGGCCTTGGTCAGGTGGGTGACTGCAAAGTCACCGTCAGCACTGGGGAGAGACAGAAGGTAAAAAAAGACTAAGGCTTCTCTGGGAGGTCTCACATCTGTTAAAGAAATTGGATATTTAGAGCCTGCCTTCCAGAAATGCACTTGGGGCACCTGAGAGGTACAAGAGGCCCATCATACAGACACTGGATCCATCCACTCTATCCAGTGGGTTTTGAACTCTGTTGGTTTATGCAAGCACTGGAATTGCATACAAATGTGAGCCCTCACCTGGCATGTCAGGTCCTTGGGGTGCATGTGCACAAACTTTCCTCAAAGTTACTCCATAAATTCTCTGAAAATGGTTGGATTTGCTTTAGAGTGGTAGGAGGAACCATCCTTAGGTAGTGTGGCTGTGGGCTCTTTAGAATGAATCGTGACAGCTGCTATAAATGAAAGTGTTGGGTAATCATTCAGTCTGTTACATGAAAAACAGCCAGAACATCCTATTAACAGGAATAATGAAAGTTAATCTCTGGATTTCCCAGCCCGGGGAGAGAGCTGCTTTTATGATGTCTTCTTACAGGGACTCTCAGTTGGGGTCTGTGTGCTGCTGTAAGATAAACAGATAACACCCCAGGATTTTCTAGTGGAAAGCTGTTTTCCAGCCAGTGCAAGAGCTGCTGCATAGGCAGGGTTTCTGTTGGTTTGCATCTGCTTTTCCCAGCTGCCCAGAGCTCTGGTTTCTCACAGCACTGCACCGTGACACCGGCTGCTTCCAGCTCCTCATGGGGACTGGGACACATGAAGGTGACCAGAAGAAGCAACAGGAGAGCAAGTGCACTGGGGATCTGGAGGAACAAAAGATCACCAAGGTCTGGCATTCTTGAGCTCTAATAGTGTTGGGGAAAGAAAGGAGACTGAGAAGCTCTGGGGCTGGATTCCCCAGGCCTGGAGACAACCCTGTCCTCCACCTCAGCAGCACCAGCCACAGCTCTGCTCCTTCCTCAAACCCACAGCTCTGCCACGACACACTAAACAATTAACCTGCAGCTTGCCCCACTGTGTGGAGGCCACAGAAAGAAATTAGCTCATTAACAGAATCAATTAGCACAGCAGATAATTAATGCCCTGCATGGCTGAGCCAACAAGAAGTGCTGCTCTTCCTCTGCTCTTGGCCAGGAGGACATGTGCACTGTGACACTTTAACTCCAGTTCTGGGGCCAAGTCCAAAGGTACTTTTTCTACAGCAATGTCCTTCCTCCAGGCAGTCTCTGCAAGATCTGCAGTCTGCCTGGGCTTACACAAAGAGGCAAAACCAAAGATCTCAAAGCTGCATAAGCAACAGATCTCCTTGCTCAAATAACCATCATGATGGAGCCTGGGTGTTTGCATGACAAAACTTCATCTGAGAATGAGCCAAGCCTCTACATCTGCAGCCCCTTTGTGCAGTAACTGGCTGAAACTTCAAACCCCCTTTCCCCCTTGATTTCTGCTTGCAGAGGATTTGCATATCTTTGGACAGTCACAGCCTGGACCAAACACCCTGCTTCAAGGGCCCTAAAAATGTGGGTGAGCTTTGAATAGAGCTATGATTTTCTGTTCGTCGTGAGCAAATGTCTGAAAGGTTGAGGTCCCAGGAAAAAAAAAAAAAAAAAAGGCAGGTGGAATCTGTGTGTACAGCAGTACCCTCTAATTCAGCCACAGGAAGAGAGAAAACAGCATCCAAAAAGCAAGGAGGGAACTGGGGACTGTCTGACACACCCGGCTTGAGCTGCTGCAGAGCTCTGGGATGCTGAGTCCCAGACAGCAGCACTGCTACACACGGGGGAAGCTGAGCAGGGGAGGCAGAGCTTCTGCTAAAAACTGGAGATGAATTATTCAGGCTGATATAGATAGAAAGCTCTCTGCTCCTGCCCAGCCTTCCCTGCTGTGGAGCCCGTCCAGCCTGCAGCCACTGCCCCAGCCCAAGTCCCTGGGCCCCAGCTGCTGTTCCACTGCACAGATGTGCCCTGCAGTGATGGGGTGCAGAGGGTCACACCTCTCCTCTTCCTCACCAGCAGCAAGATATGCTGTACAAGGACCATCCTGTGGAGCCCCTCCAGCTGCTGAAGGCGGAGGAACTGGCCTACGTTTATTTCTTTAGGAAATCATCCATTCATTCATATGCAAAAGGGAAAAAAATAAATACTTTCTGATGCTTCATCTTGCCTTCTGAAGCATCCTCTTCAGCCCATGCCCACACTGCTTCCACTGAGCCTGGCGTAGTATTGCTCATTTTGGGAGGCCAGGATCTGGCCCTTCATGACCTGTCTTGGCTACCACAGGATCTGGGCACAGATGGCACGTGCCCCAACTCCCAGGATCACAGCCTTTGTCCTTTGAGACAATTTTCCAGGTTGGTTGAACTAATGGAAAAAAAATAATAATGTTTATGATGGGTTTTTTATTGACTCTGCTTTGTTTCTATAATGGAAAACCTTTGCTCTTTGTGGCAGATTTTGGAGAAACAAAAGGACCCAGTGCTTTTTGACCTCTGGTCTTTTTTTTTCTAAAGCTTTCCTTTTTTTAGGAAGGCTAAAAACATGCACAAGCCCAGACTGCTGTCTCAAAGGGATCAAGGCAAAACCACCACTGTGTTTTACTCCAAAGAGAATAAAACTGAGCAATGCCATGGCACCATCCACCCAAAGCCTTTCTTACTACTTCTTTCTGAAATCTAATTTACCCTGCAGGACCACTTGCTTTGGATAAAAACCATCTTCTTCTCTTACCTCCTGCACTCCAAAGCCAGATTGAGATGTGAAATGTGCACAACAAGTGACAGTCCAGTGTTTGCTGTTCTCTGCGGTTTTCTTTCTAAATCTCAATAGGAATTTGGAATCCAATCCTGCATTTAATGAGATCTCTGAGGTATGATTAAATCATTCACTAATGGGACAATATCTTTGTAATTGGACTCATTAACGAAAGGGGATAATGAGCATCCACTAATGTTTCTCTTATTAGGTAGAGCAACATGTTAATGGTTGGAGAGACAACACAGGTCTGTGTTTTTCCTTTTGAAAACTGTTGGAAAAGGGTATGAAACTTGTTAAAAATTTATCCAGGAACAATAATAATTCATGTAATTGTGTTTCATTCCCAGGAACATCTTGTCTGGCAGTTTTGCTGTCTCTGTGTGACTTCCCACACGCCTCTTCTGCAAGTATGGATGTAACCAGTGTGATGCTGCAGCTCTTGTGTGTCCACTATTTCCATAAATTATCTGCTCCTTTGACAAGAAAAGTACTTTTTAATTGCTTGCCTAACAAGCCCAGCCTCATCCTGGGCCCTCTGGCTCACAGATCATGACAAATGACCCTGGTACAACCCTCCAAGCTGGATTTTGCCTGCAGTGCCCTGGCAGGAGTGAAGCCAAGAGCATTTGGGAGTCAACTACTGCCCCTGAGGAGCAGTAGAACACCTCCTGGTTCTCCCTCAACAGCATAACAGGGCTGTGAAGTAACTCCTGACCTTACAGAGCGTGTTTGAACTTCTCATTGAAGATGCCTTCATCCCTGGTGAGGCTTTCATTCTGCTCCTCTTGCTGTGAGAGAGGGAGCAAACAAGGTCACCTGGCTGTTGATGGTCTCCCCAAGTCTTTTCCCAATCTCCTCCAAGGGCTGAAGGTAAGAAAACCAGCTGCAAATGAGGTCTGAAGTTAGGAGTTTGGGCAAACCCTCTTTCCTTCTGGAAAGCTTAGCTGTGGGAAAGTTGTGCCAACAGCCCTGACTGAATAATGTGAATCTTTCCTTACCAGGAAGGTGGGAGACTTGATATAGAGGGACAGAGAAAATCTGCCTTTATTAATGGCAGCACATTTTCATCTTGTTCAGTCTGGACCACTTGTTGTGACAGTTTTCACAAAAAAAACATTTGGAAGAAGAAACAAGAACAAAGTAAACAGCACAACAAGAACTTGGGAGTTAAGATAAGTCAGGCTCTCCTGATCACACTGACCTGACAGCTCTAAAAATCTGTCAATAATAAAGTACTGAATCTCTTACATTTTCCTGCCAAATCCAGCAATGCACACATTGAACAGACAAGACAGCCACTTTTTTTTTTGCCAAGGGAAACAGCACTGCTGGTTTTTGCAGCCCCTTACTCCTCCTGTTGAGAATAAAGGTTGCTCTTCTAAAACTTTCTAAGTTGATAAGGGTTCAAGAACAGCATTGTTTTACTGGCAGCCATCAACTGTATTTCATTGAAAAGCTCTGCTGCTGGGGAATCTTCTTTCATTTTATTTTTTTTTTCAGCCTGTTTCTATTTTCCCTGCAGTTGGGAGATACATCATCTCACAAAAATTACATGTTTTCAGAATGCAGGGAAATGAGGCACACATTTATTTTAATTTCTGATGATACAATTTAAATCCAAGCAGAGCTTTAAAGGCTGAAAATTAGCTCTATACATATATGGATATAGGTAGAATGTTCTCATTTAAAGCATTTTCCATGGAACAGCAGTAACCAAGAAAAATTTTCAAGACCCGTTTAAAGAATGTACCCAGCATCTTTTTGGTACACATTAAACAGCTGCTTCTGTAAACTCAGATTAACATACTCCCCAAAGGCAAACCAGATAATATTTTGATTAACAATTGCTTTGTGCTACCAACATGATAATTAAAAATTAACAAGTTGGAAGAGACCTCTCGAGATTGTCTAGTCCAAACTCACCAGTCAAACATGGTTGTCTACAGGAGGATCAAGTCCTTGTCCAGTTGGGTTTTAAAGATCTCCAAGATCTTGCAGCTTGGGTACAAAACATCTGGGGTACATAGATGGAGGTGTCTGATCTGCTGTGTACTTTAAGTCACATCCCAGGTTTTGCTTGTTTCAAATGTTTAGAAATCAGTGGTAACTGGTATTTTGATTGCTCCTCAGTAAAACAGGCACCTGCCTCAGAAACGGCTGTGCTACCCTGCTGAGATAAGCACAAGTTTCTCAGAAGGCTCTACCAGTGTTGAATTAATGCATTTTGCTTCAGTTCTTCCCTTTGCCAAGTACCCTCATCAGCACTTTGGAGGTAAAACTCTACCTCTGTCCTTAACATAATGGTAGGAGAACTCCTCAGATGCTAACACAGCAACAGCCCATGAGAGAGATCCCTCTTAGGGGTTTCTTTCCGTTGATCCCTGCATTACAGAGTAGAGCTTGGCAGCAAACCTCAAAGGCATCTAGAGAGAGAATTCCTGACCAGAAACATAATTATTTAAACTCCCAGCAGAATCAGGAAAGCTTAAGTATGAAGCAGCAATTATGGGCCTATTACAAGCATAATCTGGTGCAAAATTACACGATCCGTGCGAGGACACACAGATAAAAATGTCAAGAACTGTTTCCAATATTTTAAAGGTTAGACTGGGGCATCTTTGGGTATTTCACTTCCAAAAAGCTTTGGGATGAGTCAGGAGTCCAGTGTTACTCCCTAAGCCTGACTGGTTGCAAAGATGCTGGTACAGCTCCAGAGAACAAGGCACTGCAGTGCAGTTCAAGTGAACTCTCTGCTTTCTCACCACTTTCAAAAGCCTCCTGCCAGCTGATCTTCTAATCCAGTCCCAAAATCCTCTGTGTACCACTGGGTCAATTCCAGAAGATATTTCCTGCTCCTAACTACAAGAATTTGGGTTTGAATTTCCTTCATGGATGATCCTTTTTTTTTGGTGACTATGGGGTTAGGGCAGGGATTGCTTTTCAGAACAGCTAACACAGAAAAGAGGGAGAAATAAACATTTTCAAGTCTGAATGTTCCCAGTAGCTTCTTCAAAGGTTTTACAACAATCAGGCTAGATAAGATAAAAGCTCTGATACCATAATGTGTATCCAGTTGAAAACCAGCTAGAGAAACTCACATTTCAGGTTTCCTGCCCAACCATTGGGCTCAAGGACATAGTCTAACATTCCTCTGGGCAGCCTGTAGCAGCTGGAGCACCTGGCTGCAAAGTTGCAAGTTCAGGACTTTTTCCTCTGGAGTTTCTATCATGAACAGGATCCAAATGGCTCAGAGTGGTGGAGAAGAATAAAAAAAATAAAGTATAGCCCCAAGAGCCTAGACCCTGATTTGAAAAAAAAAATAATAATAATTATATTAATTTGTGTTTGTTTGGGGGTTTTGGGGAGGGGTTTGTGTGGGGTTTTTTTGTTTGTTTTGTTTTTGTTTTTACTTTAATTATAAAAAGGAAAACTAAAATGTGCTAAGTCCACTCATGAATGGGAAAATGAGTCCATGCAGAGGATTAGATAATTCATTTCTAAATTATTTGGTGGTGTGTGAAGAGCCTTTGCAGCCTCAAATAAGGAGCAGCTGGCCTTCCTGGCAGAGAAGAGGAGGCTTTTTTTGTTTCACAATTAACTCGTATTCCTTTGTTACACACGTTTTGTCACATCTAGTAGAAACTATTTAGAGTCTTGGAGCTTATGAAGCCTGAAAATTCAACAGCATATTAATTTCCCTGTAGGATATTAATTTGATTTTAGTTTTCTCATGAATGTTGACAACTACATGTACTCTCTAGGCCAAACCAGCTGAGTTTACTGATTTAATTTGGGCCTCTAGAGTGGATAAATGGATGTTTTTTACCATAATGAGCTTAGAAAAGAGAATAACCTCACAGCAAGGGGCTAGGTTTCCTTAAAGATGTAAATCTCAAATCAATTTAAATTTTACCATTTCTATATATACCCCAGGCTGAAAACAGAAGAGGCACTTTTATAATCTCCTGCCCAGAAAGATCCCATCCCAAACAGAAATTCTTTTTCTGACAGAGCACATGGCAAGTAATAAATAGCTCACATTTAAAAGCCTGAACAATGCCAAAGGCCAGGGTAGTTTCTCTCTCTCTCCCACCAAGGTCTCTGCACACATTCCCTTGCTCTTAGGGACCCAGGATCCCTACTTTACATTCCCTCAAAACAATACATGTATATATATTCTTTATGTATGTAAAACATGAAGCAGACTCCTTGTTAGCATCACCCATGACTAGTCATTGCAAAGACTTTCTTTCTAAAACATTTCTAGCTGAGATGCCCACAAGGGGAAGCCGTGTCTTGAGCTGCCATGCAGAAGAGCCTCACCTTGGTGTCCCATCATGCTACAGGTCTTGCCTTGCATTTGCAACCCCAAAAGAACCTGAATCCTGATTGCAGAATTCCTGGCTGCAGCTTCAGGTGTGTTTGATAGGAGGTTATGGAGAAAGCAGGTGACTTTCAACTGTATGAAAGATCATGGGCAAATCTAGCTGTAAAGAGGTCTAGAATTAATGGAAAACCATTACTGAGTGGCTACTGGTCGGCGCCTCCATCCATGTTTAATTCATGGATAAAACAACCAATTAAAAATGCATGATAGACTCACAACAACCAACAAAGGAAGGCATGATTATTAGTGGTAAGTATGGATAAAGGGAGAGAATTAGCTTAGATTCAGGTAGCCAGGGCTGAAGTAATACTGTTATGGTAGTAATAATAATAATAAAGTGATAGGAGACATGATAATAATTTATAATTACAATATTAGTAAATCTTACTAAAGGCAATCCTCTGCTGTAGACAGTCCAGCTGGCCTTGCCCTCCCTGCACACCAGACTGAGCCACCAGGCAATGAGGTGGGCAAGCCTGGAAGACTTGGACCCCAGAGAAAGAGGAGGAGAACATTCTGGAAGAGTTGTTGTGACCAGCAGATAAGCAGCTGCTCCCTGGAGTCCCTGTAGCTGCTCAAGTGACAGCAAAGGGATGGTTTGAACCACAAAAGTCCCATAAACAGTGGAGATTTGTGTAACACTGTTTCATTTGGCACTGTGGTCCAACACAACAACCCCCAGAAGCATTCATTAAGCAGTGAGAAGGACCACGATATTCTGTTTGGTTTTTTGGTTTTTTTTTTTTTTTTTTTTTTTTTTTTTTCAGTGGAAGCTGTGAACACCTTTCTTGGCTGCAACATGAGGCTCTTGTAATATATATTTATGCTCAGAGTGTGTCCCTGTAGGATAGGAAGGTCTGAGTGCCTGGGAATGAGTCATTTCCATCAGCCTCATCTCTGGAAGGTGCTATGCGAGGATGCAGTGATTTCCAAGAGGTCTGCAATCACCCCACACCACTGAGGATCAGAGACAAGCTAATGGGAAACAGAACAATTTCCATAGTCTCCAGAGCTCACAAGCCCCTGGACAGTTTCCTCCCTTAGCCATTTATTTTTTAAAAAAAGCAAAATCCTATCAAACTAGAACCAGGCAACTGTTTATCAAAAATGAGCCTGGCTCTGTTGTGAAGGTTTCCTCTGAGTGTTGGCCACACAGAAAGATATTTTTGTTTGATGCTTGCAGAAAGAGCTGTCCCTGGAGCCCGTGCTGGGGAGGGAGACTGAGATATCCTGCATCCTAGGAGACTGGAGAGTTTTGGTATGATAAGCCAAGGAGGAAAAAAAGTCTTGGCACTTGGACAGTCTTTCTAAGAATATCAACAAGCTCCAAAGGAAAGAAAGAAAACAACTACCTTCTCCCTAGTAAGTGTCCATACAAGAGGCAGATTGCAAGCATTTGGGATCAGGAGCAAATACCTCTTTAAGACTAATTTTAGAATGTTATTGGTCTGACCTGAAACCTGTACTTGGAGACACACAAGCCTGACATGTTTCAGCAGACTTTCCTTACTTAAGCCCATTCAGAGTAATTGGCTTTTTCAATTCATGGTGATTAATTAGGGGAGACCTCCTTGGTGAAATGAAATTGAAGAGGACTGACAGCTCAAATTCAGCTTAATTGTGTATCTGACCTGTGAAGAGAAAACAATACCTGGCATCCCCCAACAAAACTCTCTGTCCAGAGAGAAGTTCATTAGGAGAACAAAGCCCTTGCCATGAATGTTATTCATGTCATTTAAGGAACGTCTGGAACAGATATTATGAGAATCTACATGGAATTCAACCACAGAAAACAAATTAAGGAAGAATAATTGCAAGAAGCACCTTGACATCATAGGCAGAGAAAATTTGCAAGGACGGATTTGGCCACAGTGCTTAGACTCACTTGTTGTAGAGGACAATATCTGGCCTCCAGATGAGCTCCGAGGGGATTCGGATGGATGTGACGTTCTCGTACTCCTGGGGGTCCCAGCGTAGCTTGTAGTCGTGCCACTCCTGCCAAAAACCAGGTGGTTACACAGATGCGAGGCTTCGGAGTGCAAAACTGAATAAAAATATGGAAAAACGTATTTTGGGGCACCCACCTGCTTCACCCACACGTTTGTGGTCATCATTTGATTTTTCTCATCCTGAAATGCAAGGTCAGATGTTGGTTACAGAAGCAGACAAAACAGCCTGAAGAACTAATTACGTTTCTCTTAATTGTACTTCATTTCTGTAATTATAAACCACCTCTGCCATAATTTAAGTTCCATCTTGGAAAGAAAAACAGATGTTTCTGTCATTTAACAGGAGACAGGGCACAGCTGCCTGGTACCACTGAACAGCTGAGCCTGCACCCAAGCAATCCTGTAAGCAGATGGACTTGAATTTATCAGGATTTTCCTTGGTGCTGATGGGTTCAAGCCAGAATGATGGGGATAGGCAGCGAAAAAGGCTTCACAGTTTGCCTTTGACCTGAGTACTGAAGCAAGGGGATATATATCCTCACTCACACGTGTGTACATGGGTTACAGAGCTCAGCTTCACCTGCAAGTTGTGTTCAGCACTTCTAGAGGGAAACACTACCCGTGAGAACAGATCTGTCCCATGAAGCTCAGCAGTGTTTCTCCTTCTACCAACTGCCTGAGCTGAGAGCACTACGGATTGGGTTTTCCAAAGAAACCCCAGCTACTCTGTTGACACGTAGCCTTTGGGCAGCCTGCTGTACACCCTTGCTGTCTGTTGGTAGACTTTTTAAGTACAAATATGTTGGAAAGGTAGAACTACATGTATTTTTAAATAATGTAAGGCAAATACACTGCTGCCAGCACCGTACTAGAATTAATTTATTTGCTGCTTGCCTTGCACACTGGTTACAACCCCTGTGTAAATACCCAGGATGCATCATGTGGAGCAGAGCCTAATCCTACTCTGATTCAAGTATCACATCAGAGCTCAGAGCTCATTTGTGTGTTTGCTTCTTTTCTCTCTCTCCCTCATCTGGCATCAAAACCAGCTCAATTGACAGGGCTCATTTGGAAGCAAACTGCTTGTCATTAACCTTGCTCTTGTGGCAGTTCAAGATTAATTTTGAACATTAAAAGCCAGGAGACTCATGGCAGGACTATGCTTCTCCCTCACTGAGCCTCCACGTTGCTGTTGTGGCATCAAGTGCAAGGTCTGATCAGAGGCACCCTTGTCTGGGGATCAGGGACACGAAACATGTCCATAATGAAACAGGGAAGAAAGAGCAATATAAAAACGTGCAAATAAGCAACAAAGAAGGGAAAAAAATGCAGCTACTTCCCTTGCTTCAGGTGAGCGAGCAGGAATGCTACTGGAGAAGGCTGCCATGCCCCAGTCCTGCCCCTGGATACATTCTTGATCCCTTACCACCTTTTCCTGGGTTCAGAAAACCCTCAGCACAGCAGGGTGAGGTGAGGACATGCAGAGATGCCAAGTTCCACATTGATTTTTGTCCCATACACCCCCCGACTTTTGTTAGCAGGAAGTGGGGTTTGAATCCAGCTCCCATTTCTCTTTCAGACCCCTTGTCATTGGGAGCTGAACATCGGGTCTGACAACTGCAGCCGTGGTTTACACCACAACAGTGGCAGGGTCAGGAAGGAAAGACACTGGAAGTGCTGTGGCAGGGGTTTCATGGTCCCCAACCACATGGAGTGGGGCAGGAAGGGACAAGAGCTCTTCTCCAGCTGTACACCCACCAGCCCAACACAGAACTGCCTGTGGTTGCACTTCCAACCACTGACATGATTTTAAGAAGATTAATTCTTCTTAAGTAAACTGGGAAAAGCACTATGAGGCAGGTGTATTGATCTCCCTCTTCTCCGATTCAGCAGCTGCATAATGGAAAGTCTCTCTCATGCCTCCACAGGCACTAATGTCTCATCTTTAGTCTTATCAATTATTCAGATGAGAACCATACAACCTCAACATGAGCAACTGCAAACAGCCCTGGGTCCCTCAGGCTAAGGTAAGAGAAGGGAGGGGAATGGATGACCACTTCTCTGCTGAAAAGCAGGAACCTGCTGGCTTGTGTGCAAGGAGATGCAAGTCTCCAGTAACTCAGGTCTTTAACTGCCCACCTCCCACACCACCTCAGCTGTGCTTCCTCTGTGTCTCAAAACCTTTATCTCAATTGATAGTACATTGTAGAAAGTAATTTGTTATGATTATCCCACACCACTAATGTGTTTAAGTTGCATTACACTTCATTATCACCCCATTTTATACATTATTACACCCTTTTGCTTTTATGGTTACAGAGGAAGTGACAGACACCCTCAAAAGAGAGCCCAATACCTTCTTCAAGAGATGTGCCTCTACACCACCAGGCTGTCCTGTCAAGTGCTGCATGCAAGACAGGGACAGGAGAGCAAAACCAGCAGGAGCAAGGTCTGCACAAGCCAGACTGTGTGTGTGTGTGCCCAACATCTGCAGCCCTGTAGGGATCTCCTTGGGATTCAGCACTTGACCTCAACACACTGCCACAGAGCAATCCTTTAAACATCATGTCAGTGGGCAACACTCAGGAACACAAACTGCTCTGGCTTGGACACATGTAACTTCTCTTTGTGCAAACACTCAGAAACAATTTTCTTGTCAATGTCTGTCAGACCAGCTAAAAACCCTCAAAACATTCATTTGCAAAAAAGCTCCTCTGGCAAGCTACCTTCCACAAACCACTGCTCCTATTGACTTGTGTAAATACATATGAATAATTACGGCTTAAATTTCAAATCACCTATTTGTTGGGTTTTTTTTTTCCTTACTCGGGGCTCTCTGGTATTTATGCCGGTTGCTCTACTGCTCTGCTGTGATCAGTCTCACAGGTTTTGATAAGGACTTTGGGATTTTGTCTGTAGGAAATTAAGAATAAAGGATCCACTTTGATGACCAGCTACTCACATGAGCCCTCCCTCACTCCAGCAGAGCTGTCTGCCTGGTAGCTCTTCTCTGTTGAGAGCAAAGTCTTCCCAACCCGACCCTGGATTGGCCAGTAAAACCCACATGCACCAGGAGCTTCTCCCCAAGCCCTGACATGGTCAATCTTGGCAGCTTGTTGCACAAAGCAGTTGTACTTACAACATCGATGAGCTGGGCAATGGACAAGCCGAAGCGGACCAGGACCACATCGGAGATGTTGGCAACTGGGCGGGACCACTTGTTGTAACCAGAGAAGAGTTTCTTCAGGAGACGTTCCTCTGCATGGGCTCGGGTTTCCACCTGGCTGAAGGCTGTGGGGAAGGAATGGGGGCAGCATGAAACGTGTAGCTCCAGGCACCAGCACATCCGGAGGCTTCTCCGGGGCATGAAGAGGTGATGCCACCCTGGTGACTTGCCTCCCTGCTGCCCTAGATTTCTCACTCTGTTCACCCACTGTGGCCAAATCCCAGTGTAGGGTTTTTACTGCAGAGCATGGTTGGTCTGCGGGAAGTGGGGGCATCAGTAAAACCATTTGAAAAACACAACACGGGCCATCCTGCCCTGATTCTGCTTACATTTTTGTGGTCACTCCACAGCAAGTCTGGAAGTCAGAAAGAGAGATGCTAGAAGGGCCAGCCAAAACCAGAAAACCAGCCTTCTGCTGGGAGATAGGGATATTGGATCAGATTTACACATAAAAACTGGCATCAAATGCATTACAAAGAATAATAAAATTAAATAAAGGCAGCTTGAAATTCAGGTTTTTAAACTAACTTTCCCAGCTGGGTGAACAATGTGTGAAGGAAGAGGATGGGGGAGAG